>NC_089502.1:45737774-47204202 GCF_036850765.1 Saccopteryx bilineata
GTGATTCTAATCCTTGTCGGTTATGGAGCACACTTTAAAAAATGCTATACTAAGTTTTATTTAGTGTGCAGAATGTGCATAGATAACTTCAAAAGACCTTATACTCTTATTCGTTTATTTATTTATTTATTTATTTATTTATTTATTTATTTATAGCAAGAAAGAGAAACAGAGACAGAGACAGAGAAAGGGACAGACAGACAGGAAAGGAGAGCGATGAGAAGCCTAAATTCTTCATTGTAATACCTTATTTGTTCAATAATTGCTTTCTCATATGTGCCTTTACGGCAGGGCTCCAGCCAAGCCAGTGACCCCTTGCTAAAGCCAGAAACCTTAAGCTCAAGGGAGAAACATTGGGCTTCAAGCCAGCTAGCATGGGGTCATGTCTATGATCCCATGCTCAAGCTGGCAACCCTGCACTCAAGCTGATGAGCCTGCGCTTAAGCTGAATGAACCTGCACTCAAGCCTGCCACCTTGGGGTTTCAGAGGAAAAGAAAATAAAAAAACGTATAATTTCAAAAATTCAAACATCATCAGCATTCTGAGGTTTTTCTAAATTTTATTCATCATGATTATGAAAAAGGAAACTTTAATATTTTGAAAGAAAACAAGCGAATTAGTGCATAACATAATTTTAGGAAGTAATCTCTACTTATATAGATTGTGATGAACAGAAATGTCCTTATCAGTAATGAGAAAAATTTCCTTAAAAATAATTTTATTTTTTGCCCGACCTGTGGTGGCGCAGTGGATAAAGCGTCGACCTGGAATGCTTAGGTCGCCGGTTCAAGACCCTGGGCTTGCCTGATTAAGGCACATATGGGAGTTGATGCTTCCTGCTCCTCCCCCTGTTCTCTCTCTATCTCTCCCTCTCTCTCTCTCTCCTCTCTCTCTAATAAAAATGGATAAATAAAAAATAAAAATGACATAAATCCTTTAAAAATAGTAATAATAAATTTATTTTTAAAGATATTAGTGTCCTTTGAATTGATACCATTTTTTAGAAGAGGACTTTAAGGTGGCACATTCCCCATGTAATACATCTATAGATTAAACCACTAGAGTCAAACATACTTTATTATCCACTCAGTAAATGAGTCACATAAAATTATTTCTTGTTAAGAGTTTACAAAATATAAAGAAATCCAAAACTGCTCATTGTATCAAAAAGTAGAATAGTGGAAAGTTGATTTACTTAAGAATTGTACTGCATATAAAATATGTTTTTTAAGCCTAAATTCTTAGTGACTGTAAAATTTAGACATCACAAATCTAATAAAATAAGAGTACATTTACAATTACCATTTTGTTTGTTTTAGGGACTTCTCTGGAGACAAATCCCTATTTATTTCCAGACTCACTGAACTGGCCAGCAGATGGCATTATTGTTATTTAAAATGTCCTTGAAAAGGCGAAATTGAGAGCTGTAAATCAATCTGGCAACCGGCTGTGTTTTTTGCATTGCAAATAGGAATGTGTTTTCTTTTTACAAATGATTTATATTGCATAGATATGAAAAATGTCCACATCACACATTTTAAATACAGTACAATATATACCCTTTGAAGAAAGTGTCCTAAGCCAGTAAAATTAATGATATGTAGCCACACACAAAGTTCAGTACTCGTAATTATAACTATGTGGAGCATTTTGAAGTTAGTATGATAATTTTTTTTCTCCCTAGATGTCATATATATGTTTTCAAAATGACTACTTTAAACAGGTAAGGATGTATTGCCACATTTAAGAATATATTTTGTTTTCCATTTCCAACATTCAGTAATATACTGATCACTACTGAGTTTCTACAAGATGGAATTCAGTGGAGAAAGACTTTGATATAACTTCCAAATCACCTTCAGTAACCCCAATGATGAGAACAGGCTGTGAAATAGAAGGTCTCTGCTGAGATTTACAGGGGACACTAAACTCTAGTTAAAGCTAAAGATAAAAACAAAAAGTACTGATTGCTTCTAACTCACTACCAGCATTATAACAAACAATCAATGTTTGACAGGTCACTCCTGCCCAAAGGTTAAGAAAAAAAATAAGGCCCTGGCCGGTTGGCTCAGTGGTAGAGCGTCGGCCTGGCATGCAGGAGTCCCGGGTTTGAGTCCCGGCCAGGGCACACAGGAGAAATGCCCATCTGCTTCTCCACTCCTCCCCCTCTCTTTCCTCTCTGTCTCTCTCTTCCCCTCCCGCACCGGAGGCTCCACTGGAGCAAAGTTTGCCTGGGTGCTGAGGATGGCTCTGTGGCCTCTGCCTCAGGTGCTAGAATGGCTCTGATTGCGGCAGAGCGACGCCCCAGAGGGGCAGAGCATCACCCCCTGGTGAGCATGCCGGGTGGATCCCGATCAGGTGCATGCGGGAGTCTGTCTGACTGCCTCCCCATTTGCAACTTCAGAAAAATATCTAAATAAATAAATAAATAAATAAATAAATAAATAAATAAATAGAAAAAACATAAAACTAAAATCACAAAAGTCCAAGCTCATGCTGCTTCTGATTGTATCATCTTGATAACTCAGAATTTACACCTTATTCTCTCCACAGTTTTTTGGTGATCCTCAAGGAGAGCTTACAAGAGTTCATGAGCAGTTCCCTCTGATGCCATCTGGATTTGGCCATTTTCTTTCTTGGAGCAGCAGATGCTTTGATTTGATGGTTTTGATTATGGGGACACTTTGGTACACCTATATCAAGGTTGGGTTTGGGAGTTAGACATCAATTAATTGTGTCTCTAGTATAGATGACATTTTTCGAAAAATAAATATCTAATGGTGTTTTTGTTTTAAGGACCCAAAAAAGAGGTAATGCCTGGTGTTCAAATGTCTTAGATCCACAAAGGCAGCAACAAGGTATCTTGTTGCTGTTGCCACCAGAGGATCTCCCCAAGTCACTGATGTTACAAATATCTAAGACCTCTCATTTCACTGATGCCATGCTATGTTCTATGATAAAAGGAAGATCATTCTTCTCTTCTGTTTTTTGTCTTACTGGTCGCAATGTAACAGTATCTTTTGTTCATTGATATTTATGTGTGTTTCTTTCACTGTTTTTTTTTTCTTTAGGCTCTTTTACATAGGCTTTGGTGACTGTATAGGAAATTATATAAATTACATATACCTGCTCTATTGAAAATCTCCCCTTGCACTCATTGTCAGCACTATGATATTGATGAAATTTGTGTACCTAATTCTTCTCTTCATTAATGATAATAGTATTATAGGTAACAACAATTTTAATGCTTGTTATTCATCAAACACCATGTAAAATAATTTTTGTGTATCTCATTTAATTCCTTCAAGGCTTCTGAGAGTAGGATACTTAAATTAATCATGTTTTACTGTTGAAGAAACAGAGTAAGAAAAATTAAAGGTCTACGCCAAGATCATGTGTTCAGTAAGTAGAAAAACTGGAGTTTAAACTAAAGTCTACCTTTAGCATATAATTTCTTATTGACCTCACAAATCTGAGGTCTATACAGTGTGCAGCAAATGTCAAGGACCTGGTGATCACAGATGTAAAACATCGTTTTTTTTTTATTTTTTAGTGTAAACATTAATAGAAAAATAAAGTCAGTAAGAAATGAGGTTAGGTTAGAACCTTAGAAATACGCTGCTTGAGTGACACATTTTAATAAGAAGAAAATTGAAGTCTAAAACTGGAGAGTGGGGCCCTGGCTGGTTGGCTCAGTGGTAGAGTGTCAGCCTGGCGTGCAGGAATCCTGGGTTTGATTCCCGGCCAGGGCACACAAAAGAGGCACCCATCTGCTTCTCCATCCCTCCCCCTCTCCTTCCGCTCTGTCTCTCTTCCCCTCCCACAGCCAAGGCTCCATTGGAGCAAAGTTTACCCGGGAGCTGAGGATGGCTCTGTGGCCTCTGCCTCAGGTGCTAGAATGGCTCTGGTTGCAACAGAGCAACGCCCCAGATGGGCAGAGCATCGCCCCCAGTGGGCGTGCAGGGTGGATCCCGGTCGGGCGCATGCGGGAGTCTGTCTGACTGCCTCCCCGTTTCCAACTTCAGAAAAAAAAAAAATAAATAAATAAATAAATAAATAAATAAAACAAAAAAAAATAAAACTGGAGAGTGGGTGAATTAAATGAGAAGAACATTGTCCCATCTGTTTACCAAATAATTCTGCAACAGTGCTAGGGTTTGGAAAAAAAAAGTCATTTCTTTTGTGTATATATTTGAGTTAAGTAATAAAATCATACTTTACCATGCCATATTGTTGTTACTAAAAAGCAAAAGAATGTGTATGACAGAGTATTATCTATGAAGAGGAAAGAAAGGGGAAATAGCCTAGACTAAATAGGCTTTATCTACTCTCTTCTACTTGGAATATATATCCAGAAATAAGACTTGGTTCTAGGAAGGTATCCCTGAACAGCAGAAGCAACAGGCCTGTTTGGAAGGTCTTAAAACTATTCCCTGAAACAGAACCCTCAATTTATATGTTCAGAGAAACATTACTTGAGCCTGACCATGTGGTAGCACAGTGGATAGAGCATCGTACTGGGACTTGGAGGACCCAGGTTCAAAACCTTGAGAATTGCCGACTTGAGCGCGGGTTCACCAGCTTGAATGCAAAGTCGCTGGCTTGAGCGTGGGATCATAGACATGATCCCATTGTTGTTGACTTGAATCCAAGGTTGCTGGCTTGAGCAAGGGGTCACTCTATCTGTTGTAGTTTCCCGGTCAAGGCACATATGAGAAAGCAGGCAAAGAACAACTAAGGTGCTACAATGAAGAATTGATGTGTCTCATCTCTCTCCCTTTCTGTCTTTTCCTCTCTGTCTCTGTCACAAAAAAGAAAGAAAGAAAGAAAGAAAGAAAGAAAGAAAGAAAGAAAGAAAGAAAGAAAGAAAGAAAGAAATCGGCTATACCTTGTTAACCAGCTGAATATTCGTGATTAATACATAATGTAGTAAGAAATATTAACTTTTAGGTTCGAGTCTGGGGCCCCCTACCAAAAGTTTCAATCAACCAAGTCAAACTTTAGGTGACCTGGTCCTAGGGTGGTTCCCTGCACCAAAGCAGCTCTCATAAGTCTCCACCAGTAAATCATCTCCCATCACTTATCAAAATATTGTTATTCGGCTATTATTCTCCAACCTTCATTCTTCTTGCCAGTTACTGGTAGCAATTCCTATCATTTATATATCCTGTTACTTAGTGATTAACCATCACCCTGCCCAAAATTCCTAGTCAAAACTAACTGCCTAACTAGCTTTGCTCAATAACCTTATAAAACTTTAAATTCCTAGGCACCAGGGGCTGACAACACTAGAATCTCAGTGCATCTGTTCACAGATACATAAATAAATCTCTTATAAAACTCATCAGGCTTTGTGTGTCCCTCCTTTGGCAAAAAACATTTGGTGCTGAAACCCGAGAAGGTCCCATGTAAGCAGGTTAAGACAAGTGCTTTGGTCTCCGATCATCTTGGGTTTGCAACTCTGCGAGCAGCAGTCAGTGGCAGCTCATCCTGTGCTAACCTCTGAATCCTGCTTCAGGCCACAGGGCTGACTCGCATTGGCTTCCTCTCCCATGACCCTTCTGAGCCAGCCAGGGAGTGCCTCATGTTCCTCATGAGCCAACCAAGGAAGATGCTGGATATTGGAAATTTCTTCTCTCCATTGCTAAATTCTCAGTCCACATCAGCTATCAATTTCAGTGAGTGACCCTATGGTCCCTCTCACTGGGTCTTCCAATTTGCTTTCACTTACTTTCACTTGCATCTCAAAAGTTTTAGTGCTAGGTCAGATTAGGAGACTACTCAGCCTTTGGGCTTGAGACCCCTTAGACTAGGGGATACCTGACCTAAAGGACTCATTTCACTCCCTCAGGGTGGCTCATTTATCGATGGGGAACTCGTCCTTAGCAAGCACTCTCAGGGATTGTAGTCAGTTATTCACCCTCATCCTTACTGCCATTATTTCTCAATACACACTCAACACCTCCAAATCCACTACTTTTGGCTATTAAGTCATCATAGCCTTATGAGAGACATCAAGCCAAAATGCCTTGTTTTCTTTTTCTCAATGGCCGGAGAATGGCGTTTTCTATTTCAAACCTTACGAGACCTCAACAACTTCATACACTGTGAGAGAAAAATAATCAGAAATTCCATATTTCCAGGCCTTTTTTACCCTTCATTTTTAACCCTCTCTCTGTCAATTTTATTCTTTCTACCAAATTCTCTTCCATTTTCTACTAAATTCTCCTCCAAATGAATTTTGGATCCTTTACTTGTTTCTTTGTTCTCTAAGGTCTTGCCCTGTTAATTGCTATGTTATGTGTTTGTTTTCTCTTGTGTTGGAGGCCAAATTGCAACTCTGATATTAGGTCTAATCAGGATTTATTTATGTACCATGCTCATGTTTCTCTACTTTAATTGTCTTGTTTGTATGTAAAATTGTATTCAGATCTGTGAAATAAGAGTTAATTTTAGTTTGAGAGCTCTCATCTGTCTCATTTATCTGTCTGAAATTTTTACTATTTCTTGTGAACTGGGAATCCTCTCTCCCCACGATTTAGGTTCTATTCCATCGAGTCTTATAAAAGTTATTGATAGTACTGGTTAATGTGGATGAAAGTTTCAAGACTAGTATTTCAGTTCCTCCTTCTGGAGGATTTGGTTTGTAAATACCTTTTTCAAACTTTGTCTTTACTTTAGATTTTATTTATTATGTTATACACCTGCTTTATTGCCATTCTTATTAAAAATTTGACTCAGAAAAAAGTAAATTAATAATTCAAAGCAGTGAAAATACCTCAGTCCCATTACCAGACAGTAACACTTAGAAAGAAAAGGAAAAATAAAGTATTTTAAACATCTTAAAACCTCCTCCTGGACATCTAGGAGCTGCTGTAATCCTGATAACAGTAAGAGAATTGCCACCGCTTTGGACCCTGGGCAGGCTATAAAAATGGGAGAGGTAATGCCACGACCTCAATGTAAAGGGGAAAAAAGAGTGCAAATGGTACTTTGAAAATCCAAGTGGCTCAGTACTCTATCCCCTCCCTTCTCTTAGGCTTTCTTAGAAGGCTGCCAAGGAAAAATAAAAAGTCTTACCTTCTCTACAACTATTAATAATAATGTGTGTGTGTGTGTGTGTATAAAACTATTCCAAATGCTTTTCTTTTAAACCAGGTGGTCTAGAAAAAATTTTGATAATACTACTGGTTTAAATTTAATTGATATCTTTTGAAGTTTTTAACATAACATTTATGTTTGTTTTGCCTGGGTTTACAAAAGTTTCCTGTTATTTATGTTGTCTTCTAAAAATATGGCTGCAGTAAAAAAAAAAAAAGAAGAAGAAGAAGACAACACTTCTAAGAGTCATAAAATGTTTTCATGAAAGTATCAGTCTAGGGTTGCTGATTATTGACTTTTATTTGTCACTGAGAGTTAAGGTTTCTGGAAATAGAGAATTCTGACTAATTGAAAAAAATGTATAGTTTTAGAAATAAAAAGTATAAGGTATATAAATACTTTTCAAAGGAAAAGAGAGAAAGTTGTTCTGAATGCTGGTTGTTTCTGAATAAATAAGAAAGTTTGTGAATGTTACAGAAGGTTTGTGAAAGTTGCAGAAGGTTTGTGCAGGTTATAGAGGGTTTGTGCAGAGAGAAAAAGCAAAAAGAGAAGAAACTGAACAAAGGTAATAGAACATACATAATTACAGAAAAGGGGGAAGTTGTAGGAATTCTAAACCTGACCCTTAAGGTCTTCAATAATCAGGAGGAGGATCAGAGACTAGCCCAAACCCAGGCCTTACTTTTGTTTCCTGAAGTGGTCTGCTAGGCAGTAAAGCCACAAGAAAGGCCGTAAAATCCCCCAATAATCCCAGTAAGAATTTTCCAGCACTCCTCAAGGTTCTGTTTTAAGTATGGACAGATAGCACACTGGAGTTGTTCCTGTCTCAATCCCAGGCCACCAGCCAGAGCCTGCCCTCTCTGTGGTCATGTGGGCCACTGACGGTCAGATTACCTATGAGCCCCTCAGAGCAAAGGGGTCATCTCTTCCCAGCCCCATCCTCTTCCCAGCACCAACCTGGATGCAGCAGCCCTTCTTGACATTATGGGAAAAGAAGACTGCAAAGGCCTAGCCTTACCACACGCCTCCACATCCACCATTTGAATGGCAGAGCTTCATGTAACTCAACAGGTTGATGGTAAGGCCATTTCTTTCCTATTATTTAGCACTGTCCAAATTTTCATGTCCTTTGTCTCCTTTCTCCATCTCAATTATTAGGGTTGACAGTATTCCCTTTAACTCACTGATCACCCTCCTCTCTTCTATCATCTTAGAAGTCACCCCTTTACTTACTTCTTCCTTATTCTTCCTCAATGCCCCATTCCCATCATTAGATGAGACATCATCATCAAATTCCACATCACCATGATCCTCTATATTCCTTCTGCCTGTCCCATCTTTATTTCTCTATCTGACTCTGAAGTATTCAAAACTCCTTCTCTACTGTCTCAATAAATACTCTCTCTTCTTTCTACTGCACCTCTCCCACTAAGGGCTTGTATCTTTACATTTTTATGGAACTTTTACCTGATGGGAGATTTAGACTATCCTTCGGAAACAATTTCCCAACTGCTAAACCTTGGTCTTCCAATTGCCTTTCTATTTGGAAACCCTGAAAAAGAGTAACCACCTTTATTCCCTTCCTTCTCCTTACTTTTAACAGTGTAAATTCCAAAACCACTCTGAAGTCCTTTCTAACTCCTTTACATTTAGAAAGAACTCTTAATCTCACACACTCTCCCCTAAACAAAACAAATCCTGCTTTAGCTCAGGATTGTTGGCTCTGCTTCTCCCTATCATTCTCTGCCTATATTGCTGTCCCAGTATTTCTCATTGAATGGGATACCACTAAAACAACTCTAACCTATACAAAACAAAAGATCACTATTTTTCTTGAAAAGGCAAAGTCCTTATTCAGTAACTATCTGACCTCTCCTGTTAATCAAGCCTCCTTACTTTTCATGACTTACAACAACAGTTAAAAAGCTCACCCCTAGAAGTCCTGGGTTCGATTTCCGGCCAGGGCACACAGGAGAAGCGCCCATCTGCTTCTCCACCCCTCCCCCTCTCCTTCCTCTCTGTCTCTCTCTTCCCCTCCTGCAGCCAAGGCTCCATTGGAGCAAAGATGGCCCGGGCGTTGAGGATGGCTCTGTGGCCTCTGCCTCAGGTGCTAGAATGGCTCTGGATGCAACAGAGTGATGCCCCAGAGGGGCAGAGCATCACCCCCTTGTGGGCGTGCCAGGTGGATCCCGGTGGGGCACATGCGGGAGTCTGTCTGACTGCCTCCCCATTTCCAGTTTCAGAAAAATACAAAAAAAAAAAAAAAAAAAAAAAAAGCTCACCCCTGACATCCCTCTACTAAAAGGATCTGTTGCTTTACACACTCCGCTACTAACTCAAACCCTCTTATGCTCACCAGAACTTTAGAGAACACCTCCTTATCCTCTTTCTCATTTATTCTCAATTCATTTCTCTCCCTTCCTAACACACCAAGGAATGTTCTTCAGTGAGGATGCTTACCTTTGCCTTCTTATCAACTGACCTTACTAATTGTACTCTAGCATGTTAATATAACCTCCAACAACCACTCTCTACCTATTCTAGTAATCCAGTAACTCCAGCACTCTAAGGAAGTACAGTTCTTCATTTCTCTCTTAGTAACTCTTGGCATAACTTCAAGGGTTGGGACAGTATAGGAGGACTAGGCACAGCTCTACAATACTTCAAAACCCTTCCAGAGGATATACAGGAAAGCCTAGATGATACTGTAAGAAGATGCATCAATTTTCAAAATCAAATAGACTCACTTGCAGCCATTACTTTACAAAACAGGAGAGGATTTAATCCCCTCACAGCTGAAAAAGGGGAAATTTGTCTCTTCCTAAAAGAGGAATGCTATTTCTATATCAATCAATCAGGCCTACTTTGAGATGCAACTCAAACTAACTGAAAGAGCTGTTAAGATAAGAGAATGTCAATCTAACACCTGGGACGTTTGGTTAAACAAAATCAATTGGTATACATGGCTATTTCCCCTCATAGGTCTTATAACCCTCTATATCCTAGCTTTAATTTCTAGACCATGTCTTGTATGTCTCATTTATTATTTTCTCCAGGACTGCCTTAGGGCATTTACAAACCAATCCATCAGAGAGATTATGTTATTGTGAGCCACCACTCCATACCCGGCCCTAGCCTGAACCTCAGAAGATTGATATCAACAACTAACTGACTCCCATCCATCCTCTCCCTCAAATGTTTCAATGACCCTAACAAACAGGAAGTGGCTGCAGAAGAAGAGACTTTTACCCCTTTTCCTTAAACAACAGAAGTCTGGAATGTTAAGTTTGCGTCCAGGGTCTCTTACAGAAAGCCTCAATTAGACAAGTTAAACTTTCAGTGACCTGGAGCTAGGGCAGTTCCCAGCGCCAGGGCAGTGCTCTTGTAACTCTCTACCAGTAAATCACCTCCCACCATTTATCTAAACATTCTGTAACTTAGTGATTAACTATTACCCTGCCCCAAAATTCCTACCCAAAACTAGACTCTCAACTAGCCTAGTTCGCTAACCCTATAAAAGCTTAAAATCCCCAGATACTTGGGCCTGAAGCCACCAGGGTCTCAGCCTATCTGTTCCCAGATGCATAAATAAATTTTTTATAAAACTCATCAGGCCCTGTGCATCCCTCCTTTGGCAACCTATCAATAACTACAACAAAGGATGGAATTAACATAATTTTCTGTTCATTTTTAAAGTCCTCTGTGCTTGCTTAAATCTACTAGCTGTCCACATGGACTAACAAAAGAAGGAAACTAAAATTTATTGTACACCTATGGTGTGTCAACTACAGTGCATAAATGATCTCACTTAATCCCCATAACAACTCAATAAAGTAGGTATCCATATTATCTCTACTTCATAGATGAAAATACAGGCTCAGAAAATGTTTATAACTCACCTAAGTTGCTAGTAAGTGCTGAAGCTGTACGTTGAACCTTAATTTGTCTCTCTCCAAAGTATCATCTGCCAAGCTGTCTCTTTTGGAAGGACACCTTGCAAATGCTTAAACTAAATAAAAAAAAAAAGAGGCTCCAAAAAATAGTTAATCATCATCAGATAAATCTTATTATACTGAAAAGTGAAATTTAAAAGTAATCTTATATTCTTGCTGTGTAGCCTGTGTAGTCAGTTCTGCAACCAAGCTACTAATTATTAGCATGTGCTTGCATCTTAAAGGAAAATGATTCAACATTAAGGAAGTTTTTCTTGTTTACTTCTTCGTTCATAAGCCTTGCACTTTTCTTGATCACAATTATAAAATAAGCAACATCCTAATTTAAATTCTGCTATTACTCAGTGCTAAAGATATCTAAGTAACAAAACAGTTTTTCTTTGTTTGTTTTTCATTTACAAATTGCTTCCTTGACAATATATTGAGTTTATGTATACCCAGAGCTTTAAATGAAGATTTATTTGTCCTCTTCTATTCATGAATCAAACTTCTTTTAGATCAATTAAGTAAATCACTTTAGAGCCAGTCTACTGCATTCTTTATAGATGAAAATCTTTGTTTTTTATATCTTATTAAGCATCTCTCTTCCCCCAAAATGTAATTAGTAACCTATTAGTCTCTAGAGTGAGTAGCTTTCAAATGTTTGTGGGAGTGAACAATTCATTTTTTGCAGTTTGCTAAAAGATACTTAAGTAAAACATCAATATTAATATATGCTCATATCCCTGTTGCTATTATTCAAAATATTTTTAGTGAACACAAATAACTTTTTTTAAAAAAATTCCTTAAGGCAGTGTAAACAATACATGCCTGAAGTTAAAAGAAAATATTTTATCTATCATTTATGCCATGCCATGGCATGATGGTTCATGTTATACAGCACAAAATTCTGAAAATGAAGATTTTAAGAGAGGGAGAGGTTACAATTTCCCAACACATATCTTTAAAATAGTATATGAGAGGTACAAAAATATTAGATTATCCTTCTTTGTGAAAAAAATTTACTCAGATAACTTCTGATAGATTTAGAACTGTAAGTCTGGTTCTTTGAATAATTAATTCATATATGCATAATGTTTAAGCAACAGACAAAAAGAACAAAAAAACAATTTCAGTATATGCTCTAATAATCTTCAAAGTCAAGCTGTCTGTGATGCAAGTATGCTACCTTATCACAGGAATTATCTGTAGTTGAGAGGCATTAATAAAAGTGTCTAATTACTCATTAGTATCAACTATTCTAAATTTTAAATATTTCCTAAAAACCAGTTTTACTTTTATGTGGGAAATAAATAAACATCCGATGGAAAGCAACAACATAAGGTGCATTAAAACAAACAGCCCAGGATGCATAGAAGAATAATTACCTTTGTAAGTAAAGTTAATTCATTAATGCTGGAAAGAAGGGAAAGGCATGTAAGAAAAAATACACACCATTTTTAACAGGTCACTAGAATATTACAACTTAAAGTACTTTCATTTAAGCACACATTTATTTAACGGATATATATTTAGAACTTACTGTGTGCAAAGTACTTTTTCAGGAATTGAAGATATAGCAGTAAACAAAACATAAATTTTCTGGTCTTTATTGATATAGCGTAAGAAGATAAGTGATAATAAATCAATAATAATAAAATAAATAAATAGATAAAACATAAAGTGTTACAGGGTAATCAAAACTAGAAAGAAAAACTGAGCAGCAAAACAATAATAAAGTACTGGAGAGAAGAACTGACCATTTTAAGTAAGGTCATTATCAGAAAATACTTCACTAAAAAAGCAGCTAGCATTTGATCAAAGAACTGAAAGCAATGAAGGGACAAGCCACACAGATAAGTCAAGGAAGAGCATTACATAAAGAGAAATTTCATTTGAAAAGGCCAGAGCATAAGTGTGGTTTCTATGTTTGAAAAGCAGCAAATGGTCAGTGTGGATGGAGATGAGTAAACAATTTAGGTTGGGGAAAGAATTAGAAAACTAAATTAGAGAAGTTATGATGAACAGATTATGAAAAGCCTTTGCTTTGAGAAGAAAAGTAACATGATCTAATGCATATTTTAACAGATCATCAGCTGTTAGTTGACAGAATTAAAATGGCAAGCTGAGACACAGAGAGACCAGTTAAGACACTTGAAATAATCTAAGTGAGAGATAATAGTGGGTTGAAATAGGGTTTTAGCAGTGAAATTGCTGAAACATGTGAGTTTCTGGATATATTTTTAGATAAAGCCAAATCATTTTTGTAATTGATTGGATGTACGACATGCGAGAAAGACAAAAGTTAAAAATGAGCAAGTGGAACAATAGAATTTCTATTTGATTAAATAGAAACAATTTTGAAAAGAACAGGTTTAAGGAAAAATATAAAGCGGTCAATTTTGGACTTGTTAAGTGAAGGGTGCTTATTAGACATCCAAGTGGAGTAGGCAGCTGAATATATAGGCCCAATGTTTGGGGGATAAATGTGAGCTAGAAATATAAATATTGGATTTTCAACATTTAGATGGTATATAACCATTACAGTTGATAAAGTCTTCAAGGGAGTGAGAAAATAAAGTAAATTAAAGAATTGAATTTTCCAGGTCTGTTCAATGTTCAGAGGTAGGGAAGGTAGTAAAATACTAATGCTTTATGGATGACAGGAGTAGTCACAGAAGTCTTCATTGAAGGATAGAATTTGAACTAGAACTTGAAAAAAAGAATTCTTTTATATGAGGACAGTAAAGAAAAAGTATTTTTGATGAACAATGAAGAGAAAGTCATGGAGGAGAAATCATAGAATGTTCTTGGGGAATGAAAAAAACCTAGTATTTAATATTTTAATATTCAGTACTAACAAGTAATTAGACACTTTTATTAATACCATTCAACTACAGATTATTCCTGTGATAAAACAACATATTTGCATCACAGACAGCTTGATTTTGAACATTATTAGAGCATATACTAGAATGAGTTTATTATTCTTTTTGTCTGTTGCTTAAACATTATGCTTATATGAATTAATTATTCCAGAGACTAGACTTAAAGTTCTAACTATCAGTAGTCAGAACTAATCTATCTAATAACAGGTAACTTAAAAGCAGGTACAAATTACCAGTGTGGTAGAACAGATACCAGAGAATAGTATGCTGAGATATGGTAGTAAAGATATAGCACAAAATGTCACCAATGTAAAAACCTAACGAAATACTTACAAAAGGCAAGATTATGGGTGGTCATGTATTTAACTGTAGAACTTTGGCTATACAGCCAGTGCTCAACTTACAACCATGATTGGTTCTGACAGACCAGTCATAACATGATTTGGTCGTAAGTTGAGTAGGCTATATGTACAGCACTGTGAAATGATGTTATAAAAGTCTTTAAGTCATATTTTATCATAATTTTCTTTCATTATTGTTATATATCATAATTATCTTTGTTCATTTTATGCCATCTGTATATCTCTACACCATTTTGTTTCTTATTTTTACATTCATCAGGTTTAAGTAAAACACTGCATTACTAGTACAACTGGTTTAATATTTACAATTTCCTCTTGGTAGACATCTTGGGAGGGGTTTGATGAAAAATATCCAAGACACAAAATACAAATTGCTGTACCGAGTCTGGGATAACAGTTGAAATGCTGCACGCAGAGATGGTAGTGCTGCCGGAAGCTGGTTGCACTGTCGTAAGCCCAGCTGGGCAACGCTTGTGCTGCCAGATGCGGAGCAGTCGTGGCTAGCGATTGTGGTCATAAAGTCGAATGGTCATAAGTTGCATAGGTCATAAGTCCATCAATATTTGTACTGATAAGTATATTGAGCTTGACTAGTTATTTTTAATTGCTAGAAAAGTGGGGAAGAAAAAGACAAATTTAGGACAAATTTCCCTCTCAGGTGCCACATAAATAACTCAGAATTTTCTGTATCTGCTCAGATAAAATACTTATTTCCTATAGTCACAGAGCTAAAAATTACTCAAAACCAAACCCAGAATCTCATTAAAAATTAAAGCAGAAATCAAATTTCCAACCTTCAAGGATGACTGTTATTAAAGTAAGAGCATATGGTAAGATACTGATTGAGCTGAGACATTAAAACTCTAGATTCTTATGTCTTCTTTGCCAGTGGAAACAGACATTCCACCCCCATTGGAGGAAATTAATGATGCTTTGCATGAAGAAACTATAATGACTTTTCCTGAAGTAGTTACCCAGCAATAAAACTCATACCCTCGTTTTCCTCTTCTGAACTTATAACTAGGCTCAAATTTCATTGAATGTAAAGTACAAAGTGTGATCGACTAGATGTGCTAATGTCCAAAAGAACTAAATGATTTTTCTAATTTATACAGAGTTGTATATAATTCTAATATGTAATTTATAAAGAAATTCTATAAATATGTTTGAGTCTGGGTATTAAAGTTGTGAAAAAGATGGTGAAAAGGAAATAAAGATATATCAGGCTAAAATTATTGACATGGACCCACAAAACAAAGATATAATGTTGCAGTTTGAAGGATTATAAAAGACTGTAACAGTTTAGTTGGTTGTTTGGTTAGTTGGTTAGTGGCAAGATGGAGAAAAAGATGGCTTACCCTAAATGAAGTTGAAAGGTCAGAACTACTTTGTTATACTGTAGAGAAAAGTATGTAAAGGTTCATTATATTTGGAATGTTAGTGTTGTTTCATCATTTAAAAGCTGCTCATTTACTCCATGACTAAGAGAAATAAAATTGTGAGGTAATCTCCAGCATCCATTACGAGATTGCAGTTGCTCTCCTGTGTAAACTCACAAATTACAGGAGAAACTCTTGCCACTGAATTAGAAATTCTAAATGCAGTGGAGATAATTCTATCCTGGAATGATAGCGGTCATGGGTCCATGGCTCGTGTGTCAGTAGTTAAATACCAAAGGTGATCATTGCTACCCGAATGCACAGCAGAGACAAAGCAATAATCATTAATAGTCTGATTCACAGAAATCTGCCTTATAGGCTAGTTGATTATGGTGTTTTAGAAATGATGAACAGTCTATTTAATTCTTATTGAATTGTATAAGCAGAGAAATTCCAAGCTGAGTGAATCTGTTCATCTTGTCTCAAAAGCAGAGTCACAGCACCTCAATCAATTCCCAGGTCTGACCCAGTTTACATACTCAAAATCTCTGGAATGAAGGGCAATTAAAGTCCCCTTAAGGACTCAGTTATACTGTCAAAATTTTATATTGTAAATCTTTCTCCCAGCCCTCCCAAATGGTAGCTATGAACATTTATCAGGTTGAATGTGCATTAGAAAAAAATAAAGAATCAAATATTTTGGGGTTTATGGGACACTAGCTCTGAAATTACACTGTAATTACAAAGGACTCAAAATGTCATTGTGGTTCACCAATAAGCAAAGCGGCTTATAGAGGTCAGATGATCAATGGAGTTTTAGCTCAGGTTTTTCTCATAGTGGGTCTAGTAAGTCCCCTCCAAACCTACCTGTGGTCATTTTCCTAGGATATAGCAAATCCCTACACTCATTCCCTTTCACTTAGAATAGGAATTATTATTATTAGTAAGGCCAAGTGAGTACGTTGGTCAAGTAAAGCCAAAGTAAATTACTAGAACTACTTCTACATAGAAAAGTTGTAAACCAAAAGCAATCCTAGAGGCATTGAAGATAATGGTGCCATCATCAAGGACTTGGAATGATGCAGGGATGGTAATTTCCACCGTGACCCGATTCAACTAGTTTATGTGGCCTTCGCAAGAAACAAATGGATCCTGGAGAATGACAGTAGATTATAGGAAGCTTAACCATGTGGTGATTCCAATTTCAGCTGACATACTGGATATATATATATATATATATATATATATATATATATATATATTTTTTTTTTTTTTTTTTTCTTGAGCAAATTAACACTACTCCCCACACCTGATATACAGCTATTAATCTGGCAAATGTCTTCTTTTTCCTTTGTATCTTTTAGTAAAGCTCACCACAGCAGATTGTTTTTATCTGACAAGGCCAGCAATACACCTTTTCTGTCCCACTTTAGGGCAATATCAGCTTAACGTATGCCATACTATAGTTTTCAGGCACCTTAATTGCTTTTCCCTTTCACAAGATATCATATTGGTCCATTTCATCAATGGCATTGTGTTGACTGAACTTAGTGAGCAAGCAGTTGTAGATACACTAAACTCATGAGTAAGATATATGTGTCAGACAGAGGGTGTTGAATAAATTCAGGGGACTTCTACCTCAGTGAACTATCTGGGAGTGCAATGGTGTGAGGCATACTGAAATATCTATTCTAAGGTAAAAAAAAAAAAAGTTGCTTCATCTAGCCCTCTCTGAATAGAAATAAGGAAAAGAAGAAAAAAAGAAGTAGTAGAAGAAGAAGAACCATAATAGCTTTTTTTAGATTTTGGAGGCAAATATTCCTCATCTGAGTATACTACTGTGATTTGTTTACCTTGTGACTAGAAAGCCACTAGTTGTGTAATCCAAAACAAAAGAAGGTTCTGCAGCAGGTCTAGTGGTTGTGTTAGCTGTTCTGCTGCTTGGGCCTTGTTATTCAGCAAGTCCAGTAGTACTTGAAATGTTAGTGAGAGATAGTGATTCTTTTTGTAACATTAGCAGACAAAGGTGATTTGAAGCACTTTTTTATTTGGAGGAAATTTTTGTTGTTCTCTGTGTATAGCTATCTTCCTTTTGAGAAACAGGTTTTTTTTTTTACTTATTACTGGGTCTTACTAGAGATTAAATATTGCACCATGGGCCAACAAGTAACTATGGAACCTGAGCTGCTCGTCACAACCTGGGTGTTGTCTGACCCACCAAACCATGAAGTTGGACATGAAGAGAAAGAGTCTATCATAAAATGCAAGTTATATGTATGTTATCGGACTGGAGCTTGCCTCTTAAATGCATAAGTAAGTTACATGAAGTCCAAATTCTTATGTTCCACCTTCTTGCTACATTATTTTTTTTCCCCAGCTAACATTTATGGCTTCATAATGTTATGATCAGTTTAAAGAGGAAGGTAAAATATAGGTTTGGTTTACAGATGGGTCTGCACAATGTGCAGACGAGCTTAAAGTAGAAAACTATAGTAATACAGCCCCTTCCTGGAACACCATTGAAGGATAGTGGTAAAGAGAAATCTACCCAGTAGTAAGAAGTTTGAGCACTGAACCTGACTATTTATTTTGCTTTCAAGGATGAATGGTGACTATATAGTAATTAACCATCATAGCCAGTGGTATGAATAAATTATCAAAGACTTTAAAGAAACCTGAGTGTTTGATATAAAATTCAATCTAAAACAAAAGTCAAACATTAAACCATTCAGAAATAATATGATATGCAATTTCCCTTTTTTCAAGTATTTCTCAAGCACTATTTTTAAAATTCATTTTTTTTTGTTATTTTTACCTATCTGGTTTCATTAATTGTTCTTACTAGTTTTCTTATTCTCTCACATGTGCACAATGACAAAATATTTATACTTCGTCTAAGACAGCAACTTTAGATCCTTGTAAATAAAAATCATTTTAATATTGCACATAAATCCACATACCTTGCCCTAAAATAAAAATAGATAAAACTGAAAAAAAAGAAAGAAACATGATTGGAAAACTGATGAGATGTAAGTCTGGGAAAGAAGTATATGGATAGATCTTTCCAAGTGGGTGAAACACTAAATTATTTTAATAATCAGGAGGCTAGGATGATCCATTCTGTGAATACCAGTCAGCTTGTTTCCCAGCCACCCCTGTCATTATACAATGAGATCATAAACAAAGTGGTCCTCATTGTATATGTGAAGTCTATGGATGAGCTCAGCAAAATGGGCCAACTTAGCTATAGCCACTGATGAGTGCCTGATCTTCTAGCAGCAGAGATCAACACTGAGTCCCTGATGTAGAACCATTCCCTGAGGTGATCAGCCAGCCACCTGGTAGCTGGTTGAATACATTGTACCTTTTTCACCATGGAACAGGTGACATTTTTTCACTAGATTAGACACATGTTCTAGATATAAAGTTGTCTTTTTGGCATATAATACTTCGGCCTATGCTACCAGATACATACTTACACACTGCTGTATCTACAATAATGATTTGTCACATAGCATTGCTTCTGATCAAGAAAATTACTTGAGTAAAAAAGGTCAGCAATGGGCTTGTGCTCATAAATTTCACTGGCTTTACCATGCTCCCCACCATCCTGGAACAGCTAATGTGCTAACAGTGGAATGGCATTTTGAAGACACAGTTATGGCAACATCTAAGTGGCAATATCTGGCACGGCCTGGGAAAGATTCTCCAGAAGGCTGCATATGCTTTGAATAAGAGTCAAATGTGTGGTATTATTTCTCCCATAGTTATAATTTATGGTTCCAGAAATCAAGGGGTGAAAATGTTAGTGGCATCACTATTATTTCTAGTGACTCACTAGAAATTTTTGTTTTCTGTTTACACAAACGTATGATCCTAAGACGTCTTAGTTCCAGAGGAATAAATTCTTTCACTAGAAGACACAACAAAGATTACACTGAATTGAAAGATAAGATTTCCCTGCAGCCACTTTTGGCTCTTAATGTCTCTGAATCAACAAACAAAGAACAAAGTTACTAGACTGGCTGGAACGATTGAATTTGATTACTAAGGAGAAACAGAACTGCTACTACATAATGGAGGTAAGGAAAAGTATATCTAAGATACAGAAGAAACCTCAGGGTATCTTTCAGTATTACTGTACTCTTGATTAACATCAATAGAAAACTCCAAAACCCAATACAAGCTGGACAGTTTATAATCTACATCTTTAGGAAGAAAGGTTTGTGTCACTCTAAGAATTAAAGAAACCATGACCAGTGCTTGTCAAGAACAAAGGAAACACAAAACTGGCAAGGGGAAAAGAGAATTATAAATACCAGCTACAAGCATGAAACCTATTGCTGAATGAGGATTATAATTATTATGAAAATTTCTCTCTAATTTTTTATGACTATGCTTGTGTGTATGTACTTCAAATATATTTGTTTTCTTCTATCTTAATACTTTATCATGCAAAGTAAGATGTATCAATTTTATATCATAATATTTAAGTACCTTTAAATTTACATCATAATATTTAAATTATGGATAACAAGAGGAGTAAGCATCACCCAAAGAATTTTTATCTTCTTCTTAGGAAAGGGATAGTATATTTTTTATTGTACATAGACAGAATAGTTGCAAAGGGTTATGTAGAAATATGTCCATGTTAACGTATATATTTGGAGATTCAGTAGGGTTTAAGATGTGTGTGGATGTCAACTTAACAAGAGATAGACTGTAATGATTAGTTTTATATGTCAACTTGGCTAGGCTATGAAGCCCAGTTTTTTTTTTCCAAACATCAATCTATATATTGCTATGGAGATACTGTTTAAATGGGACTAACATATAAACCAGTAGAATTTGTAAATCAAATTATACTCCATAAATGGGTGAACATCATCCAATCAGTTGAAGACCTTAAATAAATACAATCCATGTGCTGTGTGTAGTTGTTGACTGAAATGTCAGTCAACAACTAACCACATGGAAGAGACAAGATGGCACTGGAGTAGGCGGACATACCAACATCTACCTCCCAGAACCAAAGTGGATTACAAACTAATTTTAAGAACTATCATCTGGAAAATCCAACTTTGGACTAAACTAAGAGGACTCTTCAACCAAGGAACACTGAAGAAGCCACACCGAGACTGGTAGAAAAAGCGGAAACGCGAAGAGGACTGCCCAGCTCCCCGGAGCGAACGGCAGCAGGGAGAGACTCGCGTGGCAGGAATTTAGTGTATCCCAAGGTTCTCTTTACCATGCCATAGTCGCAGAGCTCCAGGGAGGAGCAACATGGTCTCATCTCTCCAGGCAGAGGAGAACAGAAGCTCCATATCCACGCATGCTGCAAATGGTTTTTCCAGTCTACCTGAATCATTACCAGCTAGAAGCAGCAGTCATTGGGACTTGGACATGAGCTGCAAAGTATAGAATGGTGACAACAATTCCAGTGCCATGAGGACTTTTCCTGGATGTGGACTTTTCTGGACTCCTGCTCCCTGTGACAGCTCCTAACAGACTGAACTGTGGTTGGGTTGCATTTTTCAGGGATTTGGCATGGTGATGGGGCCAACTAGACTTGGTGAACATGTTAAGGACACTACTCTTTTATGGATTCTTGCTGTATTGGCCAAGAATTTGCTTAAGGGCTTTTAATCACTGTAAAAAAATAGAAGACTAGATAAAGAAGATGGGGCACATATACACCATGGTATACTATTCAGCTAGAAGAAATGATGACATTGGATCACTTACAGCAGAATGGTGGAATCTTGATAACAGTATGCGGAGTAAAATAAGTGAATCAGAAAAAAACAAGAACTGCAGGATTCCATACATGGGTGGGACATAAAAACGAGACTAAGAGACATGGACAGGAGTGTGGTGGTTACGGGGGGTGGGGGGAGGGAAGGAGGGAGAGGGGGAAGGGGAGGGGGAGGGGTACAAAGAAAACTGGATAGAGGGTGACGGAGGACAATCTCTCTTTGGGTGATGGGTATGCAACAGAACTAAATGACAAGATAACCTGGAAATGTTTTCTTTGAATATATGTACCCTGATTTATTGATGTCACCCCATTATAATAAAAATTTATTTATAAAAAAAAACTAACCACATGACTAACGGTGGTCCCATAAGATTATAGCAAAGCTGAAAAGTTCTTATCACCTTGCAATGCTATAACTATTATAATGTCACAGCACAAAGCACTAATATATTTGTGGTAATGTTTGTGTAAACTGTGATGCAAATATATTAAAGTATAACACATACAATTATGTATAATAAATGGTACTTGATAATGGTAATACATGACTGTTATTGGTTTCTGTATTTTTATACTATGCTTTTTATCATTATTTTAGAGTATACTCTTTCTACTTGTGAAAAAGAAATTTACTGTAAAACATTACATCTTGGCCCTGGCCAGTTGGCTCATTAGTAGAGCATCAGCTTGGTGTGTGGAAGCCCTGGGTTCGATTTCTGGTCAGGGCACACAGAAGAAGCAACCATCTACTACTCCACTCCTAGCTCTCCTCACCCTCTTTCTCTCTCATAGCCATGGCTCAAATGATTCAAGCAAGTTGGCCCTGGGTACTGAGAATGGCTCCATGACCTCACCTCAGGCATTAAAATAGCTCAGCTGTTGAGCAATGAGACAATGGCCCTAGATGGGGTTTGCTAGGTGGATGCTGGTTGGTGTGCATGTGAAAGTCTATCTCTCTGCCTCCCCACCTCTCACCCCCTCACTTAATAAAAAATAAAACCAAAAAAAAAACAAGAACAAAAAAACAACAACAAAAAAACTATACATCTTTTTACACAAGCACCAATAGCCTCCTACATCGTGCGTTTACTGTGTCTCTCGATTGCATCATTTTCTCCTTTGTTTAATATAACCTTGTGTTGTTTTATATAGTATCATGCATGTGGTATAGCTTTGTAGCCTAGAAGCAATTGGCTATACCATCTATCTAGGCTTGTGTAAATGCACCTTGTGATGTTTACACAACAATGAAATTGCATAATAGCACATTTATCAGACTATATCCCTATTGTTAAGTGGTGCATAACTGAACTGAGGTTTCCCAAAGAGAAAGAAATTCTGCGTTCAAACTACAATATAAAACTTCTGTACAAGTTCTTAACCTTAGTACTCAAGAAAGACTGTAACATCAATTCTTTGCAGAATTTTTAATCTGGTGGTCTGCCCCTGCAATTTCATACTCACCAGACACAACAATCACCAGAGGGAAGTGCTTTTTTTATGGTAAAAAACAGCACATTTACCATCTTAGTAATTTTAAATGAAGAGTTGAGTAGTGTTAAGTATTTACATATTATTGTAAAACATCTTCAGTAACTTCATTTTGCAGAACAGAAAATCTATACCCATTATCTAACAACTTCTCATTGCTTCCTCTCCTCGCACTTTCATAAACACAATTCTAATTTTCTATATATATGAATTTAGCTATTTACCATATTTTTTGCTCCCATAAGATACACTTTTTTTCCCCAAAAGTGAAAGGGAATATGCCCGTGCATCTTTTTTTTTTTTTTTTTTTTTTTTTTTTCTGAAGCTGGAAACAGGGAGAGACAGTCAGACAGACTCCCGCATGCGCCCGACCGGGATCCACCTGGCACGCCCACCAGGGGCGAAGCTCTGCCCACCAGGGGGCGATGCTCTGCCCATCCTGGGCGTCGCCATGTTGCGACCAGAGCCACTCTAGCGCCTGAGGCAGAGACCACAGAGCCATCCCCAGCGCCCAGGCCATCTTTGCTCCAATGGAGCCTTGGCTGCAGGAGGGGAAGAGAGAGACAGAGAGGAAGGCGCGGCGGAGGGGTGGAGAAGCAAATGGGCACTTCTCCTGTGTGCCCTGGCCGGGAATCGAACCCAGGTCCTCCACACGCTAGGCCGACGCTCTACCGCTGAGCCAACCGGCCAGGGCTGCCCGTGCATCTTATGGAGCAAAAAACATGGTGTTTTATTATATATTTTAACCCACCATTTGGTTCAGAATATTTTTTTTCTGATTTTCCTCCTTAAAACCCTAGGTGTGTCTTATGGTTGGGTGTGTCTTATGGAGCGAAAAATATGATAGATATTTTATAAAATGGAGTTATTTAGCCTTTGTCTTTTTGTGACTGGCTTATTTTCCTTAGCATAATGCCTTCAAGGTTTATTCATGTTGTAGCATGTGACAGGATTTCCTTCCCTTTTAAGGCTGCATAGTATACCATTTTATGTATATAATCTTTTTTTTTTTTTCATCCTTCGATGGACATTTCTGTTGCTTGTTTTTCTATGGACATTTGCATTATTTAATTTCTTGAGTACTGTGAATACTGCTGCTATAAACATGGGTGTGCAAACATATTTTGAGACCCTGTTTTCTATTATTTTGGATATATACCCAGAAGTGGTACTGCTGAATCATATGGTAATATTATTTTATTTTATGAAGAACAACCATACTGTTTCTATAGTGGTCGCACCATTCTGTAATCCCACAAGAAGTGCACGAGGGTTCCAACTTCTCCACATCCCTGCTCACATTGCTTTTCTTTTCTATTTTTTTATAGTAGACATCCTAATGTGCATGAGGTGATATCTTGTTGTGATTGTAGTTTTCATTTCTCAAATGATTAGTGATTTTAAGTGTCTTTCCACATGACTGTTGACCATTTACATATCCTCTTTGGAGTAATGTCTAGTTAAGTCTTTGACCATTTTTAAAATCAGGGTTTGCTGTTGTTGTTGAGATGGAATTTCTTCATATATTCTGAATATTAACCATTTATTAGATATATAGTTTGCAATATTTTATTCATTTCATAGGTTACATTTTCACTCTGTTGACAGTGTCCTTTGATAAAAGTTCTTAAATAAGATTTTATTCCATTTGTCTTTTCTTACTTTTGTTACTTTTACTTTTTCAGTCATATTCAAGAAATTATAGCCAAATCCAAGGTCATGAAGCTTTTCCCCTATGTTGTCTTTTAGGATTTTTATATTATGGGTCTAACATTTAGGTTTTTATTCCATTTGAGTTATAGTACTTTTTGTATATAGTGTAAGATAAAAGTGCAACTTTATTTTTTTTGCATGTGTAATGTGTATACTCAGTTTTCCCTTTAGTTATTTTTTTAGCAAAGTTTCTTTTTTTAACTTTTTTTTAAGATTTATTTTTTATTTTTTTATTCATTTTAGAGAGCAGAGAGAAAGGGAGAGGGAGAGACAGAGAGGGAGAGAGAGAGGAGAGAGAGACAGAGAAGGTAGAGAGGAGCTGGAAGCATCAACTCCCATATGTGCCTTGACCAGACAACCCCAGGGTTTTGAACCGGCGACCTCAGCATTTCCAGGTCGACGCTTTATCCACTGCACCTCCACAGGTCAGGCTCCCTTTAGTTATTGAGTGGTCTTTGCACCCTTCTCAAAAATTACTTGATCATATATGCAATGATTTATATCTAGACCTTCTATCTTATTTTGTCAGCCTATGTGCTAATATCACAGTGTTTCAACCACTGTTGTTTTGTAATATGTATTGAAATCATTAAATGTAAGCCCTACAACTTTGTTATTCTATTACAAAATTGTTTAGGTTATTCAGTGTACTTGAGATTTTATATGATTTTTATGAGAACTTTTCTAGTGTAAAAAAATAACTGGGATTTTGATAGGAATTGCTTTGAATCTATAGATTGGTTGGTTAGTATTGATTACTTAATACTGTCTTCCAATTCAGAAACACAGGATATCTTTCCCCTTATTTGTGTTACTTTAATTTCTTTCAATAATGTTTTCACTGTACAAGTGTTTTATCTCCTTGGTTAGTTTTATTTCTAAGTGTTTTATTATTTTGGATGCTATCATATATATTGTTTTTTAGTTGCCTTTTCTGACTGTTTATTGTTAGTGTATAAGAACGCAGTTGTTTGCATTGTTTATCCCACAGCTTTGTTGAATCGAGTTCTTCCTTCCTTCCTTCTTTCCTTCTTTCCTTCCTTCCTTCCTTCCTTCCTTCCTTCCTTCCTTCCTTCCTTCCTTCCTTCCTTCCTCCTTCCTCCCTCCCTCCTTTCCTTCTTTTCTTTCTTTCTTTCTTTCTTTCTTTCTTTCTTTCTTTCTTTCTTTCTTCTTTCTTTTAACTTTTATTTTCCTAAGTGAGAGGAAAGAAGATAGTGAAAAAAACTCCCACATGAGCCCCAATCAGGTTCTACCCAGGAACCCCCATCTGGGGCTGATGCTTAAATCAACCTAGCTCTTTTTAGCACCTGGGATATGCTCAAACCAGTTGATCCACTGGCTGAGGGAGGAAAAGAGGGGAGAGAAGGAGGAAGGATGTGGAAAGATGCAAATGGTCACTTCTCTTGTGTGCCTTGACTGGGAATCTAACTCAGGAAGTCCATATATTGGGCCAATGCCCTATATACTGAGCAAACTGGCTAGGCCCTCAATTATTTCTTAAAGTATTTTTGAAACTAATAAGGTTTTCTACATGTAAGATAATCTTTTATTGCTATTATTATTCTTTTTTTCAGAGACAGAGAGAGAGAGGGATAGATAGGGACAGACAGACAGGAACACAGAGAGATAAGAAGCATCAATCATCAGTTTTTCGTTGTGACATCTTAGTTGTTCATTGATTGCTTTCTCATATGTGCCTTGACCGTGGGTCTTCAGCAGACCGAGTAACCCCTTGCTCAAGCCAGCCACCTTGGTTCTAAGCTGGTGAGCTTTACTCAAGTCATATGAGCCTGCACTCAAGCTGGCGACCTCAAGGTCTTGAACGTGGGTCCTCCACATCCCATTCCAATGCTCTAGCCACTGCGCCACCACCTGGTCAGGCGAGATAATGTTAATAGTAACAAAAATACTTTTTCTTATCCTTTTTCTATTCCCTTTATTTTATTTTATTTTATTTTGCATCCTAAAAATAAATTTGACTTGGTCATAGTATATGATCTTTTTAATGTGGTACTTTTTTAATATGCTAATTTTAATGCAATCAATTTAACTTAATCATTTGCTTTGAATTGTCTGCTAGTTTCTTTTTGAAGATCGTTGCAAAAATCTTTATGAAAACTATTGGTATAAAGTTTGTTTTTAGTAGTAGGTTTGTCTGGCTTTGATATAAGGGCTTCATAATAGAGATTCTTAGTGTTAACCTCATTCAATTTTTTGAAGTTATTTGAGGAAGATTGGTGATATTGTTTAAATGTTTGGTAGGATTCTACAGTAAAATCAAGTGGTCTTTAGTTTTTTTATTAAGAGGTTTCTGGTTACTGATACTACCTTCTTACTAGTTACAGCTCTGTTAAAACTTTCTATTTCTTCATGAATCAGTCTTGGTAGGTTGTATGATTTTAGAAATTTATCCCTTTCTTCTAAATTATCAAATTCTTGTGTGTGTTTATGACTTTTATAATCCATTTTTTATTTCTTTGGCATTGATATAATATTCCTTCTTCCATTTAAGATTTTCATTATTTGAGTTTTTTTTTCTTGGTTAATTTAGATAAACATTTGGTTTTTTTATGTTTTCAAAAATATAACTCAATTTTTCTATTGCTTTTTATTATTTCATTAATCTTTATTCTAATTTGTATTATTTTATTATTTCTGATTTCAGGTTTGATTTGTTTTTCCTTTTTTTGTTTCTTCAGGTGAAAATAAAGGCTGTATATTTAAAATATTGCTTTTTTTAAAGTACATATTTATAACTGAACTTACATTTACAGTGGTTGTAGATTCTTTTACTTACTTTTCCTGTTTTTCATGCTTGTTTTCTCTGCACTTATTGTTTTGCACTTGTTACCGGTATATTATGGTAGGTTACGTTTTACTAGGCTCTGCCCAGTAATGGCTCAGAAAAGATTTCTGTATAGTGCTGAATTCAAGTCAGAAGTAATCCAGTTTGCATAAATGCATGGAAATTGTGCTGCTGAATGTAATTTTGGTCCTCCTCCAACTAAGAAATTAATCCAAGACTGGCTATGAGAAGAAGAAACCCTACAGAAAGTGCCACAGCAGAAGAAGGCCATGAGAGGCAAGTTAGCAAAATGGCCTGATTTAGAGAGGGAATTGATATGGATTGAAAAGCAAAGGGCAATTGGAATTCCTGTGTCCACAAAGATGGTTCAACTTGAGGCAAGAAGAATTGTTGATGAAAAAGAAGTTCCTGATTTCAAGGGGAGACAAAATTGGTACTTCAGGTTCATGAAACGGAATGGATTAAGCATGTGTACATGCACCAGACTTGCCCAAAATATAACTGAAAGCTATGAGCAGAAGGTCCTTGAATTTCATCATTTTGTTATTTAATGTTGGAAGACACATCAGTTTGAGTTGGTAAAGATTGCAAATATGGACAAAGTCCACCTTCAATTTGATGTCACAAGTTACAGAACTGTTGATAAGAAAGGGGTGAAAAATGTAACTGTGAAGACAAGTGGATACTGAAAGAGCCATTATACAGTTGTTCTAGCTTGTTGTGCTGATGGAACCAAGCTGCCTCCTATGCTGATTTTCAAACGCAAAACAATGCCAAAATAAAACATCCCTTGGGGAGTGATTATCCATTTTCATAACAAGGGTTGGATGGATCAACATGGGATGAAGGTTTGGTTTGAGAAAGTTTAGAGAAGGAGACCAGGTGCAGAGGTAGATTTAAGGGCAAGTGCACTTGGTGCACACCCTGGGCCCCAACTTCTGAAGGACCCTGCAAAACCCCAACTTTACACTTTTTTCTAATTACACCAAGTTTGGTTTCATATGTGCAATTTTAACATAAATAGCACATAATATTTTTATTTATTTAAAAATATGGTTAACATGTATTTTTATTTTCCCTGTCTCTCCATTTTTTTTAAGGAGCCCAATATTTTCTTCTGCCCCCTGGGCTTCAACCAACCTTAATCTGCCATAAGAGGTGGGCTCTTATGCAAATCTTCCCTATGGGTGCTTGATCAGTTCAGGACATACATAACAAAAAACACAAAAAAGATTGCTACAGAGCAAAAATCAAAACTTGCTGTCATACCTGGAGGCTTGACATCCAGCTCCAACCACTTGATGTCAGCATTAATGAACTTTTCAAAGTTGCCATGAGAGACGAATGAAACCAATCGATGAAGTGTTTTGGGAACAATTTGACACCAGCAGGAAGAGTGAAGAAACCAACTATAGGAGAAATTTGTACCTGGGTGGAAAGATCCTGGGATAATATCAAGATTGAGATCGTTGTCAAGTCCTTTATGAAGTGTGGCATTTCAAATGCCATAGATGGTACTGAGGATGAGTCAATATATGAAGACAGTGATTCATCATCAGACGCAGATGAGGACAAGCTAATGGATGGGAGTTTTGACAGTAATGAGGAGTTGTATTAATTTTATGATGAATAAAACTTGAGTTCAATAACTTTATGAAATACATATTTTTTTTCAAATTTTGGACCTCAAAATTAGGGTTTGTCTTATACATGGGGAAATATGGTAAAATGTCTGTGCCTCTTTAAGTTCATGTTAAAGCATAAATCCCCAATGTGATGGTGTTTGGAGGTTGGGCTTTGGGAGAATAACTAGATTGTGTTGTTGAGTCCTCATGAATGAGCTTACTTTCTTTATAAGCTAAACCATGAAAAAATAATCTGTCTTCCACATTATGTGTAGGCACAGCAAAAAAACTGCCACCTTTAAACCAGGAACAAGGCTTTCACTAAAACCTGTCCAAGTTTACACTGTAATCTCAGACTTTCCAGTCTCTGTAACTGTTGGACATACATTTCTGTTACTTAAGCCATCCAATCTATGGTATTCTATTATATCAGCCCACACTGACTAAGAAAGCTTCTTTTTTTTTTTTTTAAACCTTCCTTCTTAATGCTGTTTTCACTGTATACACTAAATCTGATATGCTATATTTTTGCTTTTATTTGTTTCAATGTATTTTCTAATTTTCCTTGTGACTTCTTCTTTGATCCATTGGTAGGATGATATTTAATTCCACATGATTGTGAATTTTTAGTTTTTCTTCTGTTATCATTTCTAGTTGCATTTTATTGTGATTTTAAAACATAATTTTTATAATTGCAGTTTTTTTTTCAATTTGTTGAGACTTGCTTTTTGGTTTATGCTGGAGAATAGTTTATGTGTATTTGACAAGAATATATATTTTGGTGCTGTTAGATATTCTGTATAGTCTGTTAAGTCCAAATTTGTTTTAAGTGTTGTTAAAATCTCTTATTTCTTCACCAATCTTCTGTCTGGTTATTTTATCCATTATTAGAAGTGAGATTTTGAGCATCATAATATTATTGTGTTGCTCTCAGTTTCTCTGTTCAGTTCTGTCAAAATTTGCTTTATATATTTAGATTCTCTTATGTTTGGTAAATATATATTAAAATTGTTTTATTTTCTTAATAAATTGACCATTTTATCACTTTTATTTAAACTTAATATAGTTACTGATAAGAAGAAACTTATTTTTTCCATCTGCTAATTATTTTCTCTATGTCTGATAGCTTTTGTCCTTCCTTCTGCTTTACTTTGGGTCCCACTGATCATTTTTTTATTAAGTAGAAGGCAGGGAGGAAGAGAGGTAGACTCCCACATGTGCCCCAACTGGATCCACCTATCCACCTGGCAAGTCCCCTCCAGAGCAAGGATTTGCTCATGTGGGGCCGCTGCTCCATTGCTTAGCAACTGATCTATTTTAGCTCCTGAAAGGAGGCCATGTAGCCATCCTCAGTACCTGGGGCCAAATTGCTAGAGCCATTCAAACCATGGCAGGAGGGGAAGAGAGAAAGTAATAGGAGAGAAAGAGTGTGTGTGCGAGTGAGAAAGAGAGAGAGGAAGGAGTGGAGAAGAAAATGTTTGCTTTTCCTGTTTTTTCCTGTGTGACCTGACCAGGAATTGAACCCAGGATTTCTACACACTAGGCCAATGCTCTACCACTGAGCCAACCGGCCAGGGCTTCCACTAATCTTTTTATAGTGTTATCTTTTGTGTTCCTTCTCATTTATTCTGTGTATATTACAAAGGTCTTTTTGTTTTATTATTGCAATACATAAAACATCTTAAAGTTATAGCATTCTATTTTAAAATTATAACAATTTCAATTACATGTAATTGAAAGTTTCAGTTTTGTTTTTTTTTTTCTATCTCTGTCTCTTTGTTCACGCATTGTTTTCCTGATTTTGTTTAGTTGTCTTTCTATATTCTCTTTTAGCTCATTGAGCATTTTTATAATGGTTATCTCAACTTTTTTTGTGTGTCAGGCAGCTCATACAGTTCCATTTATTTGGGTTGGTTCTGGAGTTTTGTTTCTCTGAATTGAACATATTTAACACTTTTGTTGTATGCTTTGTAGTTTTGGGCTGGGATTTTGGAATTTGAGAAAACAAGTACTCTCTCAGCCTTTAATAACTTTCTTTATAAAAGTGAATACCTTTATCAATCAGACTAGTTAGAATTCTCAAACCTCTCAAACAGTTTCTAAAGATGTCTTCTCTTGCTTTGTGCATTTGCTTGTAGTCATTTCAAATTCACTCAAATTCTTCTCAGAAAACTTTAATGTCTTCTTTCTCTGATGTCTGCCTGCAGAATCTGTATTCAGTGGCTTGCAAATAAGGCTGCCAGGTCTGTCAGCACTCTGAACCAGGTGAGGCAGTTAACAGCCCCTCAGGCAGTTTCCAAATATGCAGAACATTGGATGCATGGTCTGTTCTTTCTTTTTCATCCTTAGGGAGGGTTGCTGGTATTGGATGTTCTTTTCTTAGTAGCGCTACCTTAGTTTTGGTTAGGGAAAAGATACTAACAAGTATGTAAATTGTCACAAAGTTTTCTATTTTTTCACTGGAATCCCTTCTCGGTTTTTCATTTTTCTGGGTGTTCTAACACCTAGACTCGTCCCCAGAGGTTTCACAAATTTATTCTGGTCTGTGTATTGTTAGCTTGGTGTTTCTGTTGGAAATGAGGGCCTGAAATTTTCTAGTCTGCTATTTGGCTAATGTCACTGTGATGAACCAATATCTTAAGTCAATCTCTCTCTCTCTTTCTCCTTCTCTCTCCTTCTCTCTTTCCCTCTATCTTTACTATTGGTTCAGTTTCTCAAAGCAACACTGGATAATATACCCACTGTTACTAGCAAATACATATCAAATACCTCCCCTAATACAAGGCATTAGATTAAAGTTACATTTCAATTTTTTCATGGACAAAAACATCAAGGCACAAGAAGGTTATGTAACTTGGCAAACAAAAAGATGTGTTCTTAGATACTTCTTTAAAAAAGGACAACTTGCCCATCTACAGGGAGTATAGTATCTGACAATCTCCAGCTATTAGCTCCTTCTGGTAACATCTCAGCTTTTGATCTGAGTACACAATCTTCTCTGGACTTATGACTTAACAGAGTAGTGGTAGCCAAGGTCATAATTTTGTTGGGACATCCTCCTGCCAAGGTAATAATACATTATACTATTTCTGCCCAACACAAGATTTACCCATAATGTCATCTTTGCTGCAACTCTCATTGTTGTGCTTGAACAGTCTTAATCAGACCTGCATCATGGTCTGATGGATCCCATTACCCAATCCTGTTTTTCCCCCTTGTTATTCCCACAGATCCTACTATCCAATTTGCCATTTGAACTCCAAACTCTGGCTTAGCATTTTCTTTCCAAAAGAACCCAAATGGCACAGGTACTTACCTAGTTATATACAGTTAGTAGCATTTGGTTGCAGGGTATAGATTAAAAATAATATTAATGTGCATTCATATTGCAATATTTAAAAGGAATATTTCTTATTGTTTATTTATTATTTATTCATTTTAGAGAGAAGAGAGAATGAGAGAGAGAGAGAGAGAGAGAGAGAGAGAGAGAGAAAGGGGGGAGGAGCAGGAAGCATCAACTCCCATATGCTCCTTGACCACACAAGTGCAGGGTTTCAAACTGGCAACCTCGGCGTTCCAGGTCTACGCTTTATCCACTGTGCCACCAGAGATCAGGCCTCTTATTGTTTTTATTAGAAGAAAAAATACATTCATGTTTATTAACTCAGAAAGTATATATTGAGCATTTATACATGCTTAAGTAAAGTTTGTCATCTAATGTCTTAGGTGCAGGTGAAGGCACAGAGGCCCAGTGTTGAGAATTTAGCTAAGCTACTTCATAGTACTGCTATCCTAACATTCACTTTGTTTAAGTAACCTCTGAGGGTATTAAACTGACACTAGGTCCTCTCATGAGCAGTGCTTTCACTTACCGCCCCTAAAGTCACAAATAGCATAAGTTCCTGATGTGACTTCCTAAAAATACTTGTAATAATCTCCCATTCCTTTCCTTTGTGTGACCCTTAAATGAGACATTGTGTAATTTACTAAAACCCTACAGTTTTTGGTTTGACTTGTTTAATCTGGCCTTATCCTGGAAAACCCAAAGAATGCTACATACAGAATTCTTTGTCAGCATCCTGATTTGGCCACTCCTTCCCCCACCCAACCTTACCCTTGAGTGTGGCTCCTGAAAGGTATGCTCTGTACTTCCTGCAGGACCTGGGAATAATAAACTTCTTTATTTTAATTCTTTGTGTCTTTGCATTTAATCTTGGACACCTTGGAGTTCCAATAAATAAATATTCATTTAACAAAGGCATAACACCTAAAAAACTTGACTCATGTCAAAGTTGAAAGAAGACTTCTGATATTCCAATTTTTAGTTACAGTATACTCACCTTTTTGCCCCATTGCTTCAGAGTGTTTATTTTTCATATAACAGTGTTTCTTTCATTACTTAGTTTTAGCCTTTAAATATGCTCCAAATAGTTACTTGTACTTATACTTACACTTACAAATTCTTGCCTGAACCAACAACATTCTTAAGAAACTCTTACTTTTAGTACCAGGAGGGAAAATCCTAGGAATTTATCATATGGAGTCAAATAAATACTACTGCAATTTTTATTCAACTATATTTGTTGCTTTTAAAACCCAATCCCAAGTTTTCATAGTTACTGTGAATAACATTATTTATCAATGAAGCAGTTGTTATCCAATTGCTTTTTTGTTAAAAAGTTCTAAGATATTTCTTCTTAAAACAAGCTTGCTGTCAGCTAAGATTTGGGAGTTCTTTGGAGCTTTTATTGATATTGTTAGTATTTTTAGAATTGATTCTGAAACCAGAATATTTGGCTTGTGCTGCTTTTCACTACAAAGCTAATATGCATAGACAAGGATGAAATCACTGTGGGTGTTTTATTCAGGTGGGCGGGATCTGAGAAGTTTGTAGGTTTTTTGTTTGTTTGTTTATTTGTTTCCCCAGCTAAAACTATCTTGATATTTTGTCTTAGGTAATGCTTTTTATAAGAAGAACTAAGTGGTAGGTAAGGGGTTTGAAATACAGGGAGAAGGTTGTTCCAAGACCTCCTGAAGGCAGGTTCCAGTCAAGCATTGATCAGTTGCAGCTCTCCTGATAAACAAATGTTTAATTGCCTCCTGATATAACAATTATTAATTGTGGTAATCCCTAAACTTATCAGTTAAGATTTAAAATTTAAGCATTAAACACTAGGCCTATTGACTACAACTACAGCTAAAAATTTTAAATTAAGATTTCCCTTCTCAATTTTACATTAGAACTAAAAAAAAATTAGAATGTTCCTCTTTTTGTGTCATTTTGTTTTGCTTGTAGCTTCTCTGACCTTACTTTTTTCTCTCTTGTATGTATTAGTGTAGAATAATTTGTTTATGTACATATAAAGCTAAATTGTTTTTAAGAAAAATATAAATGACTTTTTTTCTGGATTGTAAAGGTCAGTGCCAATGTTTAGGATAATTTAGACTGCATTAAATGTCCATCCAGAGAAATAAATTATTTTTACTACATAAACTTATTATATTGAAAATATACAGCTGTTGTTAGATAAGAGACTAGACAATTCAAGCTGAAAGGCATTTTATCATTGAAAACAACTAGAGTAAAATATACAGGGATAATAAGTAAAACAAAAAAGTCTAGATTATTCTAGTTCCTCTTTGGTTGGTTTTATATGAGTTAGCACCTTTAATATACTTATAATAATATAATACTCAAAATACAAATAAATATAATGCATAATAATTATAATACAAATAAATCCTATATAGCCTGGCCTGCGGTGGTACAGTGGGTAAAGCATTGACCCAGAACACTGAAGTTGCCTGATTGAAACCCCGGGCTTGCCTGGTCAAGGCACATATGGGAGTTGATACTTTCTGCTCCTCCCCCTTCTCTCTCTCTGTCTCTGTCTCTGTCTCTCTCTCTCTCTTTGTCTTCTCTCTCTAAAATGAATAAATAAAATTTAAAGATAAAAAAGAACAAATAAATCTCATTTATAAAATGTACCTTAATACACACCTATAAGTTAATATTTACACAAAATTAATTACTTAGCTTGGTAGTATTGGTATAATTTTGGTCCAGATAACTGCTTTTACAAAACATGGTCTTTACAACCCCAAATAAAATATAAATGCATCATTACTTAACAGAAATTAAAATTTTAAGTAAAAATTTAAGTATTCAGCAAATATTTCTGAAATGTTTATAAATTATCTATTATGTACCAGACAATCTTTTTTTTTAAATAATTTTATTTTTAATGGGCGACATCAATAAATCAGGATACATATATTCAAAGATAACAACTCCAGGTTATCTTGTTGTTCACTTATGTTGCATACCCATCACCCAAAGTCAGATTGTCCTCTGTCACCTTCTATCTAGTTTTCTTTGTGCCCCTCCCCCTCCCCCTTTCCCTCTCCCTCTCCCCCCTCCCCCCATAACCACCACACTCTTATCAATGTCTCTTAGTTTCACTTTTACAGACAATCTTTTAAGATACACATATTGGTATGGATACCTTTAACCCGTTCTGTGTGTGTGTGTGTGTGTGTGTGTGTGCCAGAGACAGAGAGAGGGCTAGATAGGGACAGACAGACAGGAAGGGAGAGAGATGAAAAGCCTCAATTCTTTTTGCGGCATTTTAATTATTCATTGATTGCTCTTTCATATGTGCCTTGACAAGGGAGAGGCAACTACAGCAGTCTGAGTGACCCCTTGCTCAAGCCAGCAACCTTGGGCTCAATCTGGTGAGCCTTGCTCAAATCAGATGAGCCCATGCTCAAGCTAGCAACCTTGGGGTTTCAAACCTGAGTCCTCCGCTTCCCAGTTTGACACTATATCCACTGTGCCACTGCCTGGTCAGGCAACCTATTCTCTCACATTAATATATATATATATATATATATATATATATATATATATATATATATATTAGTTGTAATTGAGAGTATCAAACAGTATATATTTTTAATAACTACCAAATGTCTATCACTGATATAATATACCACAGTAGATATAGAAAATATAAGATGTACATAGGGTTTAAAATACACTTAGAAAAAAGTGGTAATTTCATATCCCTAAGTAAGGCATAGTTCAAGTCAGAAAATATTGAGGTGGAGGCAGAGCTTCATTTAATTCATTTATAGAAGTCTTCAAAAGATATTTTGTTAAATGATTGAGTAAAAAAATGTAAGAGTACTTAGATTATTAGATATTCATATTTATACTTTACTAATGTACCCTATTAGGTATAATTTTCATATTAATGAAGCGAAGGCATATTATTTATTAGTAAACAATTCATTATGACAACAATACTTCTTAATGTAAATACATTTTGAAATTTTCAAAAGACATAATGTTTTAATGTAACAGTACTTCATAGCCTCAACTCTTAACAAGAGTTCCCTGAATCAGCTTATGCGTTGTGGAAAAGGAGTCAGCAGGCTGAATTTGGCCTCAGGGACATAATATGATGACTCTTGATGTGGACCATAGCTGTCAATATAAGAAAACTACAAACTATTTTGAATGTGAAAATTTAAATTTAAAATTTATGACTATTGCACTTTTTTCTTTTTTTTATAATAATTTTATTTTTTTAATGGGGTGACATCAATAAATCAGAATACATATATTCAAAGATAACATGTCCAGGTTATCTTGTTGTTCAATTATGTTGCATACCCATCACCCAAAGTCAGATTGTGCTCTGTCACCTTCTATATAGTTTTCTTTGTGCACCTCCCCCTCCCCCTTTTCCTCTCCCTCTCCCCCTCCCCCCGTAACCACCACACTCTTATCAATGTACTTTTTTCATTTGTGAGTCTTTATTGTTTTTTATTTTAAAATGATCTTCACCTTTATATTTTCACCCTTATTCCCTTCCTTCTTTTTTTCTTCCTTCCTTTTTCCCTCTCTCCCTCCTTCTTTCCTTTCCTTACCTTTCCATTCCTTTCCCTTTTCTTTCTCCCTCCCTCCCTTCCTTTCTTCCTTTTCTTCCTTCCTTCCTTCCTTCCTTCCTTCCTTCCTTCCTTCCTTCCTTCCTTCCTTCCTTCCTTCCCTCCTCCCTCCCTCCCTCCCTCCCTTCCTTCCTTCCCTCCCACCCTCACTCTCTTCTTTCCTTCCTTCTTTTCCTTCCTTCCTCCCTCCCTCCTTCCTTCCCTCCCTCTTTTCTTTCCTTCCTTCTTTCTTTCCTTCTTCCCTTCTTTCCTTCCTTCCTCCCTCCCTCCCTCCCTTCCTTCCTTCCTTCCTTCCTTCCTTCCTCTGTTCCTTCCTTCCTATCCTTTTAAACCACATTAATTAAATTGAAGATGTAGGATGACTTGTTATTTTACAAAAAAAGTAAAGCAAGAAAAGCACCTGATAACCTGATCATTTTAGAACTGACTCCTTACATCTTCTGGAATTCAGGATATTTTGAATTTAGAAGAACAGTTTTACAAGTGCAAGTAAGTGAAGGTTTTATACTGAGCATGCAGTGGTTCATTAGTTAGATTCTGAAACTTGAGATAATACATTTGCTAAATATTAAATGCAAAAGAAGAAATAAATTACTTGAAATACAGTAATATTGTACAAGTCATACACCTGACACTAATATAATTTGTATGTCAATGAAATAAAAAATAAACAATTTAAAAGAAAAAGGGAAGACATAAGATTTTTGAACTGTTATTTCACCATCAATTGGTCATAAATCCATATATTTAATGACACTAATGAGTAACTTTATGACATCTAATTCACAGATATTTGGGTGAAGAAAAATATTAATGTTATATTTATGCAATACATTTTAATCTAAAATAAGTATATTATTCTTTCTGTTATTTATTTAAAATATAAAAATACTACTCTCATTATGTATTTTTATTTTTTAGTTATATTTGAGTTAAAAACTTGGAAAAATGGTACAGTTTTCAATAAAATATTTTATGGTATGATTGAGTAAACTTCTATATAATTTGCAATAATATTAATATTAATAAAAAATAGAATGTATTTATCTTCTTTATATAATCTAAACACTGTATGTTAAATTATTTTTAAGTATAGATTCCTTAAGCTTCATTTGTCTTGTCTATTATGTTAGTTTAAATATTGTTTCACCTGGCATTCACAAATTTATGCATATAATTCAGTCTTTTTATATACTTAGACTGAGAAATAATTACTTTTTATTTTCAGTAAACTCGAACAGAAATTTAACATTTCTTTTAACTATAAATGTAGCAACTAAACACAGTAAGGTAGCATGTGTCAGCATAAGAAATACAAATATTTTTAAATTGTAGTACAATCATTGCAGATATCTCACAATTCAATATATACTAATCACTACTTTAAAACTACAAAAATAATAGTTGACACTAAACATGTATTACTTTGCTATTAATGTTAAAATGTTTTATAATTTCATTTCAATATAAGTGGTTCATTTTGTAATCTTATGTTTTATTTTATCCATTTAAGAATAGTATTATTAAGGGATAGACTTCAAAAAGTTTTCATGGCACACGAAATGTGACACATTAATAATGGTTTAAATTCTGAGTCAGCCTGACCTGTGGTGGCGCAGTGGATAAAGCGTCGACCTGGAAATGCTGAGGTCGCCTGTTCGAAACCTTGGGCTTGCCTGGTCAAGGCACATATGGGAGTTGATGCTTCCTGCTCCTCCCCTATTTTTCTCTCTCTCTCTCTCTCCTCTAAAATGAATAAATTAAAAAAAATTTAAAAAATTAAAAAAAAATACTTTGTAAAAAAAAATTAATAAATTCTGAGTCAGCTTAAGTTTATGTTGTGGACCCATACAAATAGCCGTCTCTAGCATCATATTCTCTAAAATTAGAATCATTCAGAATCAATTATCATGCATCTTTACAGTGTTTAATCAATTTCAAACTATTCTGAGCTAATGTGAACCTAAATTAAGGGAGTCCACAATTGTTAGAATTTAAAAAAACCCACACACATGAATATTGAAACCCATTGTCCCAGCTTACATATTTTAGACAAATATGTCATCTCTTCAAAAATGAAAGTCCTTATGAAATAAAAGCCAAGTGTCTCCAAGCAGTCAGAAAATGAAATATGTAGCTGTTTCAGATTCTATAGTTAGCAATATACTTAACTTTCTAAAACTGTGTATTAGTTTTCTTATTATAAAATGAGAGAATTGGGATAATCTTTATTTACTGATTGATTTTTAGGGAGAGAGAGAAAGAGAGAAAGAGAGAGACAGAAATATCAATTTATTGTTCTACTTAATACATTCACTGGTTGATTCTTGTATTTGCCCTGACCAGAGATCAAACCCACAGCCCTGGTATATTGTGAAGATGTTCTAAACAACTAAAGTAACTGGCCAGGGCAGATAATCTTTAAAGATGCATTCAGCTTAAGAAGTACATGATTCTTTAATTGCGATATTTTTATTAATGGTATGAGGCTTCTGCAACAAATTCAGAATAAATCACTTTGGCTTCTCAAATTCGATAAGAATATTAATGCTTGAGAATCGGTTTAATTCAAACTTAACTTTTAGCTTAAGGTACCTGCATCAGTGGAACCAAGTTCAACTTCGAAGCCTTTCATAGCATAGGAAATATTGTCAGCCACAAAGGCAGAGATCCTCTGTGTGCAAGTCCTTACGGTTCTCTTCTACTGGCAGGTGATAATGAAACACTCTGGAGGGCTCCTTTTAAGTTTCTATACAACTAAAGATGTTCATTTTCATGAGTCCTGGAGGTAGAAATAAATTGTCTTACCATGAATGGGAGTAGTCCTACTAGAGGTAGCCAGATGGAGGCCATCCAATTAGTTTGAAAAGCTGAATATGAGAAGAAGGGCTAAAAGAGCCTATTTCTTGATGAAAATGGCAGAAGAGGGCCTGTAGAAACCTGTGCTTCTTTGTTAAGAAATATTCTTAAGCAAGTTAAACACAAGTTCCCTTCTATGACTTTAAAATCCAAAATGGTTGACATTAACATGAACATATTTTAAGGATTTCCATAAAACAATTAAATAAAATTATGAAAATCATTATTGATGTTTACTAAATATTTCCAGTTCACTGACTCCAAAACATATGGTAGAATTGTAATTCTTGTTATTATTATGATTGAGTGAGACCTCATGACTGGCCTTGGCATATGAGTTGCTGTAAAATCATAACATATGTCACTTTAAAACTAGAGCATTTCATTAAATAGTGAAATCTTTCTAAGTTTTTTTTTCCTATGGTATGGAAACCATCAACATTCAAAAATTTAAGGAAGTGGTTGCTTTGTCAGCATGAAAATTGTAGAACAGAGTGCTCAGTCAATCTTTAGAAATAAACAATTATTGTCACAAACCACTAATATGTTGGGAGGAGTTTGAAAATGTAACAGCTATCATATCTTGATTTACACAGTAAGAAAATATTAAACCAGCAGCAGAGACTCTAAGAAATGTTCACTTACTTAGTTTTTCCCCATCTATAAATATTTTAATGTAAATTACACAATAAAGCCTTTATTGATACCTTTAAAGAGGCTTCTGGTGCAAAAGGGCCAAAGCATTATAATTTATTATTGTATTTTTATATTAATAACAACATTAATTTTTCTAGCAAGTATAGGGAGGCAGAGAAACAGTGACACACTTTAAAGGTGCATCTTGATTTGAGAAACATTAAAATGACAAAACAGTGCATCTTATTCCTTAAGGAACTATGGTAAATAGTACAGGTGCTAAAATACCTACCTAGAAGCTTAGAAAAAACAAACAAACAAACACTTTAGGTTAGAGACTCACCTAACCAAAATCCATGATCACCAAAATCCATCTTTTCCTCTGGAAACTTTTTTTTTTTTCCTTTTCGTATTCTTCTGAAGCTGGAAACGGGGAGGCAGTCAGACAGACTCCCGCATGCGCCTGACGGGGATCCATCCGGCACACCCACCAGGGGGCGACGCTCTGCCCATCCGGGGTGTCGTTCTGTTGAGACCAGAGCCACTCAAGCGCCTGAGGCAGAGGCCATGGAGCCATCCCCAGCGCCCGGGCCATCTTTGCTCCAGTGGAGCTTTGGCTGCGGGAGGGGAAGAGAGAGACAGAGAGGAAGGAGAAGGGGAGGGGTGGAGAAGCAGATGGGCGTCGCTCCTGTGTGCCCTGGCCAGGAACGAACCCGGGACTTCCGCATGCCAGGCCGACGCTCTACCACTGAGCCAACCGGCCAGGGCCTCCTCTGGAAACTTTTATTGTGACTATAATATCTTTGCTCCATCATTAGATATTGGCTGAACATTGGATTAGATAATCTGACTTCTGAATCCACAAGACTAAAACCATGTGTTACAACATCGTGACCAATGAAAAACACATGTTATTTCCAAAATGGATTAGAATTTGATGAAATAACTGAATATGGCTTTGAATTGACTCCATTGCAGAAGAAAGTAAATGTCATTAGACCTCTGAGTGGTTGGTATACAGTAGGAAATACTAACCACATACCAACTGGTTTTTGAGGATGATGATTCTACAACCAAAGCTAAAACAGAAACAAAAGATAGGTGCAAAAGTGAAGTGTATAGTAACCAATTGGTGAGGAAAGAGTTATTTCCAGTGAATGAATGTGCATTATTGTGACTTCTATTTTGTAGCTCAAAATAATCCATTTTCCTATCACAAGAGGTTGTGAGAAGAGATTATCTTTGTAAGAGGAAAAGATTAAAATTGACAGAGATTGAAGGCAGGTAGTAATATTGCTGGCACCAGTGGATTAAGTATTTTGTAAATTAGGATGGACAAACATTGCTGTTGTAGAGGTTTTCTTTGGGATTTTGCATGTATTCTCTCATGTTTTTAAATTGAAGTGTTCATAAAAATTCTATCTGGACAAAGACACAACGAAGTAGCTGAACACATTCTGTGATTGACCTAATGCAGTGAATTCCAACCACATAATAACAAGGATGAGGAGAGAATAATTGACAGCTAAAATCAGGTTAGGAACAGGGAACTTGAGCAAAACTGACAAAAAAAGGGCAAACTTTCCTAATGACATGTGTGTATTTACACTAATTATGTGAAGGAGGACAGCTTTATCTACTGAGGAGGATAACCATGTTCCTACCACAAAGGAATTGCAAAAAATCTTACTATGCATGTGTAAACGTGACACATACTATCCCCAAAACTTAATGCATGATTTCCATCGAAACAAGTGAGTACCTAGTTAAAGAGGAGTCAGTTATTTTATTTTTATATTCATTTTTTAAATTTTATTCTGGGACATGGAAAATTATTGAAGTTTTGGATTTTTTTGTTGCTGTTTTTATTTTCTTTATTTTACTTATTCATTTTTGAGAGAGGAGAGAGAGAGTGGTGAGAGAAAGAGAGAGAGAGAAGGGGAGAGGAGCAGGAAGCATCAACTCCCATATGTGCCTTGACCAGACAAGTGCAGGGGTTCTAACCGGTGACCTCAGTGTTCCAGGTCAATGTTTTATCCACTGCGCCACCACAGGTCAGGTTTTGTTGTTTTTAAAAAGAAAAAGCATGTCTGGTTAGACTGGGAAGAATTCTGACAGTAATGACCATGTATAGCTAAAGTAAGCTAATGCAATATAGATGCGCCTTGAAGAATTCTGATAGTACTTTTTTTTATCTGTTACTTCATGAGACCCTCTAGTTTCTTAACTACCCTTCTCTATGCACAGTGCATTTTGCATCTCCTCATATTTTTTGTTTTTCTATTCAACCTTAAATCCCATGGACAGCTATTACAATAGTTTTTTATTTAGATCTGTTGCATTTTTCAAGGGCAAAGAAAGTAATAAACCATACTTGGTACACAGTATTAGCATTTGGTGTACATCTCATGTTTTTGTGCATAGATCTATAAAGATACATGTTTATATCTTGTGTTTTTTGCTTATCTTTATAGTATTTGTATTTTTCACATTTCAAACTTAAGAAAGGCTCTTCATAAATTTATTGGACACATAATATTCTTTTCTTTTTATTTTTTATTTTTAATTTACTGTGTTGACATGGTTTTAAGTGTTCCACTCAATATAACACACTCTACACCCCATATAATGCCCCCCATGCACCATGCAAAGTCCCTTTCTACCCCCACTTTCCCCCTTCCGTACCTCCACCTCCCCTTTCCCTCTGGTTATTGTTACCTGGTTGTTTCTATATATGTGTTATGTATGTATAGTTTTGGCTAATCTTCACCTTCTTTGATCTTATCCCTTCTTCATCCTTTCCTCTGACATCTGTCCACCTGTTCTTTGTGACACTGACTTTTTCTATTTTGTTCCTTAGTTTATTGTGTTTATTAGATTCTATATATAAGTTAGATCATATAGTATTTGTCTTTCTCTACTTAGATTATTTCATTTAGCATAATAATCTCCAGGTCTATACATGCTGTCTTAAAAGCTAAGTTTCTTTTTTTTCACAGCACATAGAATAGCATTGTGTAAATGTACCACTGCTTTTTATTCACTTGTCCACTGATGGATATTACGGTTGTTTTCATAGCTTGGCTATTGCAAATAATGCTGTAATGAACATAGGGGTGCATTATCTTCTTTTGAATTAGTGTTTTAGGAGTCTTAGGATATATTCTTAAAAGTCAAATAGCTGAGTCAGAAAGCATTTCCATTTTTAATTATTTAAAGAAATGTCATATTGCTTTCCACCATGGCTGCACAAATCGGCATTCCCATCAGCAGTGTAGAAGGGTTCCTTCTTCTCCACACCCAGGCCAGCACTTGTTTGTCGATTTGTTCATGAAAGCCATTCTGGCAGATGTGAGGTGATATCTCATTGTGGTTTAAATTTACATTTCTCTGATGATTAGTGATGAGCCTATTGGTTATCTGTATGTCCTCTTTAGAGAAGTGTCTGTTCAAGTCCTTTTCCCATTTTTTTACTGGATTATTTACCTTCCTGGTGTTGAACTTTCATAAATCCTTTTTAAATTTTGGTTATGAACCCCATTATCAAATGTATCAGCAAGTATGTTCTCTCAGAGTGAGTTTTATTTTTATTTTGTTAATGGTGTCTTTTGCTATATAAATCTTTTTAGTTTGATATAGTTTCATTTGTTTATTTTATCCATTATTTCACTTGCCCAAGGAGATATATGCCAAAAATATTATTTGGAGAGATCTCTGAGAGTCTATTGCTTATGTTTTCTTCTAGGATTATTATGGTTTCAAGATTTACATTTAGTTCTTTTATATGTTTTCAGCTTATTTTTGTGAATGTTGTATGTCAGTGGTCTAGTTTCATTAATTTTTTTGTGTGTGTACCTGTCTAATTTTCCTAGCACTATTTATTAAAGAGACAGTCTTTATTCCATTTTATACACTTGCCTCCTTTTTCAAATATTAATTGACCATAAAGTCATGAGTTTATTTCTGGGTTACTGTTTTGTTATGTTGTTTTTATATGCTTCTTCTTATGCCTGTACCAGGTTGTTTTGATTACAATCGTCTTGTAGTGTACCTTGATAGCAGGAAATTTTATATCTTCCACTTTGTTTTTGTTTTCAAGATTGCTGAGGCTATTTAGGTTCTTTTTGGTTCCATATAAATTTTGGGGTATTAGTTCTAGATCTATGAAGAATGCTATTACTATTTTAATAAGAATTGCTTTGAATCTTTTTTTTAATTTATTCATTTTTTTTTAGAGAGGAGAGAGAGGGGGAGAGAGACAGACAGAGAGGGAGATAGAGCAGAGAGAGACAGAGAGAGAGAAGGGGGGAGGAGCTGGAAACATCAACTCCCATATGTGCCTTGACCAGGCAAGCCCAGGGTTTCGAACCGGCGACCTCAGCATTTCCAGGTCGAGGCTTTATCCACTGCACCACCACAGGTCAGGCAGAATTGCTTTGAATCTATAGATTGCTTAGGGTAATATGGACATTTTAATGATCTTAATTCTTCCTATCCATGAACATGGTATATGTTTCCACTTCTTTGTATCTTCCTTGATTTATTTTTTCTATGTCTTATAATTTTCCAAGTAAAGTCTTTTACCTTCTTGGTTAAATTTATTTCTAGGTACTTTGTTATTTTTTGTAGCATAATAAATGGGATTGTTTCTTTAATTTCTCCTTTTGACAGTTTAATATTGGTGTGTAAAAACACTGATGATTTCTGAATATTAATTTTGTATCTTGCCACTGTCAATTACATTTATCAGATCCAGTAGTTTTCTGTCTAAGACTTTAGCATTTTCTCTGTAGGGTATCATGTCTCAGCAAATGACCGTTTTACTGCTTTTTTCCAATTTGAATGCCTTTTATTACTTTTTTCTTTTTCTTTTTTTCTTCTTTTTTTTTTCTAATTGCTGTGGCTAGGACTTCTAGTACTATGTTGAATAAGAGTGGGGAAAGGGGACACACTTGGTTTCTTCCTGATTTTTAAGAGATTGCATTTAATTTTTGCCCACTGAGTATGATGCTGCTGTCGGTTTGTCATAGATGGCCTTTATTATGTTGAGGTATGTTCCCTGTATTCTCACTTTGCTAAAAGTTTTGATTATAAGTGGTGCTGGATTTTATCAAATGCTTTTTCTGCATGTATTTATATAATCATGTTATTCTTATCTTTTTGTTTATGTGAAGTCCACTAGGGAGTGATGCTCTGTCCATTTAGGCCCCTTGCTCTGCTGCAAACCATAGCCATTTTTTAGTACCTGAGAAGGAGGCCATGGAGCCATCCTCAGTGCCCGGCCTAACTTGCTCAAATTGAGCCATGGCTGCAGGAGTGGAACAGAGAGAAAGAGAAAGACAGAAGTGAAAAGGAGAGGGATGGAGAAGCAGATAGACACTCTAGGGAATCAAACCCAGGACAGTCACACACCAGACCAACACTCTACCACGGAGCCATCTGGCCAAGGCCTATTATATTCTTTCTTCTACTTCTTCTAGGCTTTGTTCATTGTTATTTTTTTGTTGTTCTTTTAGGTGCAGGGTTAGATTGTTTATTTGAGATTTTTCTGGCTTCTTGAGGTATGCCTGTAATGTTATGAACTTTCCTCTCAGTAATGTTTTCACTGTGTCCCATAGATTTTTGATTGTTGTATGTTTATTTTCATTTATTTCAAGAAAATATTTTATTTCTTTCTTGATCTCATTGTTAACCCATTTATTATTTAATCATGCTATATAGCCTCCAAGTGTTTGAATATTTTTCAGTTTTTCTATTGTAATAGTTCTAATTTCATACCATTTTAGTCAGAGAAGATGCTTAATATGATCTCAATCTTCTTAAAATTATTGAGACTTGTTTTATGTTCTAACATGTGGTCTATCCTAGAGAATATATTATGTGCACTTAAAAAGAATGTCTATTCTGCAGCTTTAAGATGAAAAGTTCTGAATATATTAATTAAAACCAATTGATCTGGTGTGTCATTAAAGGCCACTGTTTGTTGATTTTCTGTCTGGAGGATGTATCCATTGCTGTCATTGGAATGTTAAAATCCTTTACTGTTACTGTATTGCTGTCCATTTCTCCTTTCATGTCCATTAAAATATGCTTTATATATTTAGGTGTTCTAATATTGAGTGCATAAATATTTATAATGGTTATATTCTCTTGTTGGATTGCTTTCTTTATCATTATGTAGTATTTTTCTTTGCCTCTTACTATAGCCTTTGTTTAAAAGACTTTTTTTTCTGATACAGTTATTGTTACTACAGCATTTTTGTTTTATTTTTATTTGGATAAAATTTTTTTTCATCTTTTAACTTTCAGTCTATGTGTATCTTTTGTTCTGAGGAGTCAATATTTCAGGTTGGTTGGCTTTAAGGGTCAACCTTGATTACGTGTATTAAATGCTGTGCCATGTCTGTATTTAGGACATAATTATTTTCAGCAAGACCTGGTGCCACATGTGTGGTGAGTTGAATCTAGTGATGGTGTGGTCTATCACCCACTATTGGTGTTGTTGGTTCTGAGTCTCCTTGGGTGGGGTTCAGGTGCAGGTTGATGCCACATATTGTTTGTAACCCACCGTAGGCTACCTGTCTGTAGCTACTACTTTATTCATTGTTTGTGTCTGTGTTTTCTGTGCCTGGGTGAGTGTGGGAGGGGGTCAATTTATGTATAAGGATCAACTTCCACCTGTTTAGAGCTGACATCAGCTCCATTAAAGGGTCCAAGTTCTCTACTTTTCAGCTGCTCCAGCTACTCTTGCAGCTGCATGATCTTACTGCTGAGTCTTCTCTAGAAAGGCTATAGAGTGGTTTCAGATAGTCTTCATCTTATTAACCCCTTTATAGGTAACCAGCTTAGTGGGTCAGGGCAGCTGAGGTTGGAATGATGACATAGGGGGATCCCCTACTTGGGAGGTCTCTTGATCAGGAGCTCAGTATGAGGAAAGTGGCCTCTATTCTAGTGTCTAATCACTCAGCTACTGCTGTATATTCTAATTTTATTTCTCCCAGGATAATGAGCAGCAGGTTCAGGTTGGGTGGGGTTGATTGTTTCTTCTGCAGAAGTTATTTTAGCTGAAGAGTCCCTGGTCTCTGGCAGGAAGAATAAGAGAGTCTTCTACTGGATCTGATTGTGAACATTTCCCTAGATGGTGTCTAAACACCTCGTCTAGTCTGAAGAATAGGCACCAAAGAATTCACACTTGGAATGTCTGAGCTCTAAGCCTCTCTACCTTTCTACTGTAGAACTTAGGTCTGTAGGTCTTGGGCTAGCTAACTTTGAGGCTCTACATCATCCAATGTATACCAGTTATTGTGCATGTGTTGAGCACAGAAAACAGAGTTTGCCTCAGCTGGGCTTGGTGCCTGCTGAGCTCTCCCATTCGATATGTTCACTAGGTCTTTCTCTAATGTAGTGAGGCTGGTCATTGGATGTGTTGGTTCTGGGTCTCTTAGGAGGGAATGTCTCCATGAGGCTTTTTCTGTGAATCCTTGGTTATAGACTCCTCTTCATTTAGTCCTGAGTTGATTTTTCCAAGAGGAGGAGTCAGTTACAAGATGTCAATGGGGTAGGCTAAAAACTCACTGCCTCAATATTGGGTTAAGTAAATTTTTATGGAATAGTTACCTGCTGACTGAGTATCTCTATATGTGTTATAATGAATAAGGTAGTTTATAATGCCGGTGTTGATTTTAATATTCATGTTCAAAGAATTTGCACATCTGTAATTGAATATGTGAAGTTGAGAGCATGAAGATTTGAGTAAAAACAGTGTTGGCACTAATAGTGGGGAAAATACTCCGAAAGTAGGAGAAGAGATTATACAGACTAAAAACACTTTTGTAGATGTGAAAGCTATGTCCTGATTTGCAGAATTTCAGGAAGTTACTTCTGATATAACTGGTTAGAATTATCTGAGATGTCACTCTGATGCACCTTGTTCACTCTCTTGCAAGGTAGAGTAAAAGCTTTATTGAGAGATTGTATCCCTGCTTTAAATTTCTTCACTGTTCAGAACAAAGGCCAAAGAACAAGAAACAATTCTGAGCTGTACACAATCTACATACTTCACCTATTAATCTTTTTGTCCTCTGTACAATGCAGTCCAAATGGTGTCTACTGCTTAAAGTCATTCTACATCTGGGTGATAGAAATAATCAGTCTTATTTATGCAATTGTATGTATCATTTAAAGATTTCTTTAGATTTAATTTATAAAATTACATATGCATATATCATTTTATATTGCTGTTATACTGTAAGACTATTAGATTCATTTTTTTCTTTTTGACTAAGCCCCAATTCTATATTATAGTAACCCATCTATTCATTTATGCAAAAATAATTTTAACTGCCTGCTGTGTAATTATTATACACCAGATACATAGTCAAAGAGAAAAGGAGGAAGAAAAGATACATGAAAGACAGAAGGAAAGAAAAAGGGATGGGGATAAGAGAGGACTGAACTATGAAAATATTTGGTCTTTGATGAACCAGAAGGATTTCAAATAATTGTAGCTTAAAAAGGAAAACCAACCTGACCAGGTGATGGCGCAGTGGATAGAGCATCGGACTGGGATGCAGAGGTCCCAGGTTTGAGACTCCGAGGTTGCCAGCTTGAGCACGGGCTCATCTGGTTTGAGCAAAAGCCCACCAGCTTGGACCCAAGGTCGCTGGCTCGAGCAAAGGGTTACTCGGTCTGCTGAAGGTCCATAGTCAAGGCACATATGAGAAAGCAATAAATGAACAAGGTGTTGCAATGGGCAATGAAAAGCTAATGATTGATGCTTCTCATCTCTCTTCATCCCTGTCTCTGTAAAAAAAAAAATCAGAAATGAGTATATTTTTTCTAAAACGATCTGTCTGTGTACTTCCAAATATGCCATTAATTTTATCTATTTCCATTTAGTGGTATAGATTTAAAAGTGCATTTGGAAGTCTTCAGGGTTCGTTAGCTGTTATTTGATTTTTTTTTTCTTCCTTCTACTTCTGATAGCTCTACTTTTTGCATTTGAAGGTGAATACACCTGTTCTCCATTTTAGCTTTACTCTTGTATGCTGTGTTAACTACATAGACTAATCAATGGGACTTTTTCCAAACCATTAGTTCAGCAAGAAGTCAAGACATTCAAATCTTGTATGGTGCCTACAAAATATTTTACTCTGAATGAGTTCATATAGTTAGAAGTCACCGAATTTCTGTGTTAACTACTATACTTCTACAGGCAACTTGATTTGTTTTGTGTGTATTGCTTAGCTCAGGATATCCCCAACTTTTTGGTTATGGGAATTATCTATGGGATCCCTATTAAATTAAAAATTTGTTGAACCACACAGCCCAAATCAGAACTTCCAAGGTAACACACACACACACACACACACACACAAATACTTAAAATTTTTAAATTGGAATAAATTTGTTATTTGTTTTCTAAATTTAGATTACATATGAACATATACACTAGGCAAATAACAGTATATCTATAGATATATAGAGACCTAGATGATAGCTAGAGATACCAATTTGAATAATTAAAAATTTGAACCCAATTAAAAATATTATGTATATATTATATAAAAAGACACCTTAAAAAACAACTTTTATAAAATCTGGGTTTTTTTGTGTATTTCATTTTCTATTTACCCAGCCTCTAGGTAAATACTGAAAAATATGTTAAAGGTAGTTATTACAATTTTCCAGAATGATAAGACTAAGGAATGTAATTACCATGAGTAATCCTGTATTGTTAGTTATGCTATTATAGTTTTGGGAGAGAGAGAGATAGGAAGGAGAGAAAGTGAGAAGCATCAACTCATAGTTGCATCACTTTAGTTGTGCATTATTTCTTCTATGTAGCACCAAAATACATAAACCAATTTTTAACAGACCTATAAAGATAAATTGACAGCACCACAATAATATTAAGAAATGGTAACCAATGGATAGATCCTCCAGACAGAAAGTCAACAAGGAAACATCAACCTTAAATGACACATTAGGTCAGATAGACTTAATAGATACATACAGAACATTTCACTGAAGAGCAACAGAATATGCATTTTTCTTAAGTATATATAATACATTCTTAATGATAGACCATATTTTGGGTCACAAAACAACAAATTTAAAATTTCAATAAATTTAAGAATATTGAAATTCTGTCAAACATATATTCTGTCTATAACAGTATGAAACTAGAAATCAATTGCAAGAAGAAAGATGAAAAATCATAAATATGTAGAGCTTAAACATGGAGACAAATGAAAACAAAAATATGACATAATAAAATCTGTGAGATGCAACAAAAGCAATACTAAGAAAGGTAGTTTATAGCAATACAGACCTACCTCAAGAAACAAGGAAAATCTCAAATAAACAATCTAACCATAAACATCTAAAGGAACTAGAAAGAGAAAAACAAATAAAGCCCAAAGTCAGTAGAAGAAAGAAAATAATAAAAATGAGAGTGAAAATAAATAAAACAGAGACAAATAGACAACAGAACAGATCAATGAAAAAAATTCTCTAACATTTTTTTATACTGCCTGTTTACTAGTAATGAATCCTTTTAACTTTTGCTTGTTTGAGATACTCTTTTATCTATCCTTCAATTCTGAATGTAAATCTTGTTGGTAAAATATTATTAGTTATAGTATTTTCTTCCCTTTTCCTTCTCACCCTAAAATTTATGTTGTAAACTCAGCTGGTGGTCATATGGGGGCCTCTAAGTATGCAATTAGTTGGTTTTCTCTTACTATTTAAAAGCTATTTTTTATCCATAACTTTTGACATTTAACATTTTTATTCTTTTATTTTTAAATTACAGTTAACATACAATATTATATTTGTTATAAGTGTTTGATAATTAACTATTTTACCATATTAACTCTATCTTCTCTGTATACAATTGTTAAACTCATGTTGCTGTGGAAAGGTAAAGACTAGGACTTCCTATTCGATCATCTTGATAAGATCACTTTGTTTCTGGATATTTTTTATGTTTGAGGTATTTGTCAACTTTTAAAACTATTTTTTATTTTACTTTTCTAAACAAATATTAACTTTATACCCAGTTTTGTATTTATAATTTTGAGTTGATTTTAAAATTATATAAGCTTCAAATCTCACACAAAGTTGGTCATTTTCAAAGTATAATACATATCTCTGTGTAGCACCCCTACTTCAAACCCCAGCTTTACCCAAAGTTAGCAGGTTCAGTCCCACAACTTAGGCTTCTCCTTTATTGAGCAGGTGAAAATCAGAGAGAAAATATGTTCGCTACATTTTTTGAATGACTGGGGCTTTGAAGATCACTAGAAAATATAGGAAACCTGGTATTTAATAATATAATATTTTTAAAAATAGTGTTCTCTGAAGGTTCAAGGAAGATGAAAAGTTTAAAGGGAGAAATACCAACAGAAGAATAGAGATGAAACATTAGAAAAAGAGGAAAATTTTGTGTGACAACACAAAATTCAGGGAAATTAAACACTGCTTTTTAATATCCTGTGGTGATTCAAGGAGAAAGAGCACTGTAATTAGACTAGGAAAGGAACATCAGATTTTCTTTTTTCCCAACCCTTTTAAATAGATATGCATCACAAACATGTTCACATAACTTGAATTTATCTCTTGCAATTTGAGTAAATCACTATTCAAAACTTTGAGGTCATTTTGTTCATGTCCATTATGGTGAAATTTGGCTCAAAGAAATCCAAATAACATCAGGAATTCAGTAACTAGAATTTCTAAACAGTAAATCTACATGGCTACTGATGACATAAAAAAATCCATTCATTGTGGGATTATTATGTAGGCTTTACAATTTACTGGTGCTAATTTTTTTTTATCTCATGGGTCAGTTATCCTATCTGTAAATATCACTACTCCTTCAGATATGTTAGAAGAGACTTAACAAAAACTAATTCTGGTTAAAATTCAGGTTACAAGGAAAATAGTAGCTGATGTAAAATAAGGTTTTTTTTCCATATTGTTATGAGAATTAAAGAATTATTTAGCTCCACGCAGGTGCTCTGTATTCTTTTTTTTTTTTTTTTACAGAGACAGAGAGTCAGAGAGAGGGATAGATAGGGAAAGACAGACAGAAATAAAGAGAGATAAGATGCATCAATCATTAGTTTTTCGTTGCAACACCTTAGTTCAGCAGTTCTCAACCTGTGGGTCGCGTGACCCACAAGTTGAGAACCACTGCCTTAGTTGTTCACTGATTGCTTTCTTATATGTGCCTTGACCGGGGGACTACAGCAGACCGAATAACCCCTTGCTCAAGCCAGTGACCTTGGGTTTAAGCTGGTGAGCTTTGCTCAAATCATGAGCCTGCGCTCAAAGTGGCAACCTTGGGGTGTCGAACCTGAGTCCTCTGCATCCCATCTCAATGCTCTATCCACTGTGCCACCACCCGGTCAGGCTCTATTTTCTTATAATATAATATTTTTGTTACAGCAAAGCAACACACTTGTGCTGTTGCACAGCTCCTTTTCCCCAGATGGCCAACTGGAGCCTGACTTTTCCACCATTTTCATGTTTCACCTTGCATCACCACCTGTCATTGTGTTTTATTCCAGCCATACAAGGCCACAAAGATGTAGGAAGAGGGTAGGTAAAGAACTAAAGTTAAATAGGTGGTAGTTTTGCTAAGTTAGCCTTCTTGAATAATAGAGAGACATAAGCAGAAAGAAATTATAATGATTGAAGAAAGAATTTTTTTGTGTGACAGAGACAGAGGGAAGGATAGACAGGGACAGACAGACAGGAATAGAGAGAGAGATAAGAAGCAGGAATTCTTTGTTGTGGTTCTTTAGTTGTTCATTGATTGCTTTCTCATATGTGCCTTGACCGGGTGGGTGGGTGAGGGGGCTCCAGCTGAGCAAGTGACCTCTGGTTCAAGCCAGCAACCATGGGATCATGTATATGATCCCATACTAAAGCTAGTGACCCCATGCTCAAGCTAGCCAGCCCATGTTCAAGCTGGTTGAACCCATGCTCAAACCATATGAGCCCATGCTCAAGCTGACGACCTAGGGGTTTTGAACCCATGTCCTCTGCATCCCAGTCCGACGCTCTATCCACTGCATCACTGTCTGGTCAGGCTGAGGAAATAATTTAAGGGAAACAAGGAAGGAAGAGATATCATCAAATGTGTAGGAAACAGTTAAATGTTAGTAAGATTATTAGTTAAAATATTTTGAAGCTATTTGTATTGATAGAAAAAGTGTGCTGAAAAAATGGGGAGGAGGTAGTCACAAAATATATGTTCAAAATTGAAATGGTGATTTCATCTCTTAGTATTGGCATGATCTGTGATTTGACCATGACAGTGGTCTAAAGTAAAATGAAGAACAAGATTACTGAACTAAAAGCGTTCAAGGAACTAAAAACCAGGGTGTTGGAGAGATCATCTAAGTTTTTTAAAGTGAAATTATTGGGATGACACTAATTTGCAAAACCATACAGGTTTCAAGTATACAACTCAACAAACCACCATCTGCTCACGCCATCATGTGCCTTCTACCCCTAGCAATGTCTCTTTCCAACCCCTTCCCAACTTTGCCAACCTCCACCTAGCTCCTACCTGTATTCCCCTCTGGCTATCATCACACTGTTGTCTGTGTTTATGTGTTATGTATATATGTATTTTGGTTAATCTATTCACTTTCTTTCATTGAGTCTCCCACAAACCCTTCTCATCTGACAGCTGTTAATCTGCTCTATGTGTCCATACCTCTGTTACTGTTTTGTTCATCCATTAATTTTATTCATTATATCCCACATATAAGTGGAATCATATAGTATTTGTCTTTCTCTGACTGGCTTATGTCACTAAGCATAGTAATATCCAGGTCCATCAAAGCATTTTTGCAAAAGGAAAGAATTCCTTCCTTTTGTCTTTTAAATTATTCATCCTATCTTAATGTAGTATTACAAGTTAATAAAAATATATTATATTTATATAAGAATAAGCTCTAAAATTATTTCCCATTTATTTTTTGCAAATTAGGGTTATACATATTTGTAATCAAGAGATGTCTTAAATATAAACTCCACACACAAAAATAGTGGACACTGAGATAATGATGCATATTTGTGTATGATGGGATTTATTAGTTGCTCTTATCTATTTTAATATTACCATTTTATAGATGACAAAACTAAGACTATACTTTCCGGGATCATTTCTATAGTTTGTTACTAGATGACAAAACTGAGGTTAAGAACATTGAAGTATATTGTTTCAAATAACATTTAATTTTGTTATATAATCTTTATCATCACAAACAATATGTGCATTATCATCATATGACAGGAACTTTTTTCTGCTATTTTCTGACTAAAGTAATGCTTCTTTGACTGAGAGATCAAATTTAACTGTTATTTACTTTTTTTTTGTATTTTTCTGAAGCTGGAAATGGGGAGAGACAGACAGACTCCTGCATGCGCCCGACCAGGATCCACCCGGCACGCCCACCAGGGGGTGACGCTCTGCCTACCAGGGGGCGATGCTCTGCCCCTCTGGGGCGTCGCTCTGCTGCGACCAGAGCCACTCTAGCGCCTGGGGCAGAGGCCAAGGAGCCATCCCCAGCACCCGGGCCATCTTTGCTCCAATGGAGCCTTGCTGCAGGAGGGGAAGAGAGAGATAGAGAGGAAGGAGAGGGGAAGGGGTGGAGAAGCAGATGGCTGCTTCTCCTGTGTGCCCTGGCCAGGAATCGAACCAGGGACTTCTGCACGCCAGGCCGACACTCTACCACTGAGCCAACCGGCCAGGGCTGTTATTTACTTTTTTATGTTGTATATCTACATGTACAGAACTTGAGTTCATACTCTGTTGTGTGTACAGAAGACCTACTAAAATTAATAAAGGTTTTTTCTTTGATAAGAACAAGAAGTAGAACATGATGCACTAGGGTGAACATTAGGTTGAGAATCTGGATCTTTAGTGTTTAGTTCTAGCTATAACCTTAGCTATGTGAGGGATTTTTTTATTTTTGTTTGTTTGATTGTTTGTTTGGCTTTTTCTCTTGTTTTACTTTGTTTTTCCTTCTTGGTAATCAATTTTCTGAACAAAATGATTGGATTTGTATCAAACTATTTCAGAAGAAAGTCATTTCCAATAATACTTGTTTGAAGAAAAAAAAGTAGTGTTGCAAATAATATAAAAGTTAGAGCTGTATTATTACTCTAAAATAAGCTTCTTCAACATTTCAATCATAAAATGTGCACAGATGAATAATTTAGGTAGTGTTTTCTGAAAATTTTGACCTTCAGGGAAAAGATCTTACAGAATTCAAGTTAAACAAGGGGGTATTTTACTTGCAGAATTTTCCAGAAATTAAAAAAAATAATGAAATAGGTTATAAAAAGCTAAAATAAAGTCAAGTTTCTAAAATTATTTGAACATGTAAACAAAGTTGTGAGATGGGATATTGAAGTTCATTCATCCAGAGAGTAAGAAATGAGGTAAAAAGCCTTATAGCTGAATCAACAGAAGCAATTGAGTTTCCATTTTCATAAATACATTTCTTAAGGGGCACTGTGCTAAGTTGAGAGAATCTGTGCATTCTATACATCAATCATAAGGTTCCTTGGGAAGCATTCTCACTTACAAATCCCAAACCTTTGTTTTGCCAGCCTATGCATTGGTGAGTCATGGAATTTCATATTCATGGTTCTACTCACTATTATGATAAAAAGGAAGATGATACTAATAGTTATGCATTACTAAAGAAAATATTTTCAATTGACACTGGATTTATGCCATCTAATATTCTCTCAATTATTCAAAGCACAGTGTCAATATTTCTTGGGGTTCCAGTAGCTTCTATTCATGAAGTATTTCAGGTTTTTAAGAGACTGTGTTTTGTATTTTGTTTGTTTGCTTTGCTTTGTTTTTTCGTTTTGTTTTTCTGTGTTTACTGAGTTGCGTCATATTGGGAATGGACTGATTTTCCAGTTTATCTTCAAATTAGGCAATTAGGAATGTAAGTAAGGACATTGGCTTCCGTACATAAAAAATGTTTTTATACTGAAAAATTTACTTTGTTATTATATCTATCTTTTAATAGCCTTTAAGAAAATACTTAATTCTCTCTTTTTATAATATTTTAATTCACCATGACAAATTGAAATAAACCATTATACCAAGATTACTAATAATATATTGTATTCATTAAATTACTGTATTACAAAGAAATTGAACAGTTATAAGAGAAAACATTTAGGGGGCAATGTTTCTAAAACTAAGATTTTTGTTTTTCTGGCAACAGGTTACCAAAAATTTATTTTACTAAATAATACCCTTACCAAGACAAAGTGGATTAGTGTTTAAGACTCCAATGAAGGTAATTTTGTCAAAGTCATTAGATGCTCAATAGTGTTTAGGAAGAGCTGTAAAAGAATTGCACCTGATTGCTTTTATAATGGTTTGTATATCAGGAAATGGGAAATGGTGTGCAGATTGGTTACCAATTATTTTAGAAGATTAGTTACAGCATTTGTGGATGCTTTTGAGGCATAATACCAGGCAGAGAACAGGTTCATGATAATCTATTATATATTCTAATTTCACAACAAGCACAGGCCCGTTAATTTGTGTCTAATTATACTATTTCATGTGAGATACAAAATACCTCAGGGTTTCTATAATAAAAGCTCATTAAAGTGGATGAAAAATAATTTGGAAACTTTTTCTGGCAGTGTTAATGCTAATACAGATGTTAATTGCTCCTTAGACTTTGATGGCCCCGGTTACCAAAGTGCTTTTATTTTTGGATTGCGTAGCTTCTGCAATCACAATCAGCTCTTGACAAGGTAACTCCTTTTAGAAATTGGTTTCTTTTACATTTGAGAAAGAAATTGGACAGCTGTCATAAGAAAAAAGGATAATTATACAGCATTTCTTGTTTACATGAAAAACAGAAAATATGACACTATTTACAAAAAAATTTAAGATATAGTTAAACTCAATGCAGTTTCTATGTGAGTGATGTAGACTACTTCCACGTGCCACAAAGACACTTCAAAGAATGAAAACTATAGGCCAATATCCTTATGAACTTATATGCTAAAATCCTCAATAAAATATTAACAAACCATATCCCAGTAATACATGAAAAATATCATACATCACGATCAGTGGGATTTATTCTGGGGAAGCAAGGTTGGTACAATATTCACAAATTAATGTGATTCATCACATAAACAAAAGAAGGATAAAACTTACATGATACTATCAATAGATGCAGAAAAAGCATTTGATGAAATTCAGCACCTATTTATGAACAAAACTCTCAGCAAAGTGGGAATACAGGGAACATACCTCAACATAATAAAGGCCATCAATGACAAACCCACAGCCAACATCATATTCAATGGGCATAATATAAAAGCAATCCCCTTAAGATCAGAGAAAAGAAAGGGGTGCTCCCCTTCACCACTCTTATTCAACATAGTTCTGGAAGTCCTAGCCACAGCAGTCAGACAAATTGGAGAAGAAGAAGTAAAACAATCATTATTTGCTAAAGACCTAATGCTGCACATAGAAAACCCTGAAGTCTCAGTCACAAAACTACTAGATCTGTAAATGAATTCAGCAAGGAGGCAGAATATAAATTTAATATTCAGAAATCGGTGGCATTTTTATACATCAACAATAAACTGTCTGAAAGAGAAATTAAGGAAACAATCCCTTTCACTATTGCAACAACAACAACAAAATAAAGTACCTGGGAGTAAGTTTAACCAAGAAGGTAAAGGACTTCTACTCAGAAAGCTATAAAACATTAATAAAAGAAATCAATGAAGATACAAACAAGTGGAGGCATATACCGCGTTCATGGATAGGAAGAGTAAACATCATTAAAATGTCTACCTTACCTGAAGGAATCTATAAATTCAATGCAATGCTTATTAAAGAACCAATGATATACTTCAAAGACATAGAACAAATATTCCAAAAATTTATATGGAACCAAAAAAGAACACGAATAACTTCAGCTATCTTAAAAATGAAGAATAAAGTGGGAGTTATCACACTTCCTGATATCAGGTTATATTACAAGGCCATTGTTCTCAAAACAGCCTGGTACTGGCATAAGAACAGGCATACAGATAAATGAAACAGAACAGAGAACCCAGAATTAAACCCACAAATTTATGGTCAAATGATATTTGTCAAAGTAGATAAGAGCATACAATGGAGTAAAGACAGTATCTTTAATAAATGGTGTTGGGAAAATTGGACAGGTACATGCAAAAAAATAACACTAAACCACGAACTTATACCATTCATAAAAATAAACTCAAAATGGATAAAAGACTTAAATGTAAGTTCTGAAACCATAAACATCTTGGAAGAAAACATAGGCAGTAAACTCTCAGATATCTCTTGTAGCAATATTTTTGCTGATTTATCTCCATGGGCAAGTGAAATAAAGGACAAGATGAATAAATGGGACCATATCATACTTAAAAGCTTTTGCACAGCAAAAGACACCATCATCAAAGTAAAAAGACAACCCACGCGATGGAGGAACATATTCATTAATACATCTGATAAGGGGTTAATAACCAAGATTTATGAAGAATTTCTAAAAGTCAACACCAGGAAGGTAAACAGTCCAACTAAAAAATGGGCAAAAGAACTGAATACACACTTCTCCAAAGAAGATATACAGATGGCCAATAGACATATGAAAAAATGTTCAACATCTCTAATCATCAGAGAAATGCAAATTAAAACCAAAATGATATATCACCTCACAGCTGTCAGAATGGAGCTCATTAACAACACAACACAGAATAAGTGCTGGTGGTGAGGGTGTAGAGAAAAGGGAACCCTCCTGCACTGCTGGTGGGAATGCAAACTTGTGCAGTCACTAAGAACTATATGGAGTTTCTTCAAAATATTAAAAAAAGGAACTGCCTTTTGATTTAGTTATCCCACTTTTGGGAATATATCCTAAGAATACCAAATCACTGATTCAAAAAAATATACACCCCCACGTTTATTGCAGCATTGTTTACAATAGCCAAGATCTAGAAACAGCCCAAGTGTCCATCAGTGGATTAAAAAGCAGTGGTACATATACACAATGGAATACTACACAGTCATCAAAAAGAAGGAAATCTTACCTTTTGTGACAGCATGGATGGACCTGGAGATTATTATGCTAAGTGCAATAAGCCAGGAAGAGAAAGATAAATATCATATGATCTCACTTATATGTGGGATCTAATGAACAAAGTGAACTGAGGAACAGAATAGAGGCAGAGGTGGGTTCATAGAGACCAGAGGCACAGCAGTCAGAGGGAATGGGGATAAGGGGATGGGAATATAGGTGAGGGAATTAGTGAAATTAGATATACAGAGCACAGAGACACAGATAACAGAATGGCAAATCCTAGAGAGAAGAGGAGAGGGAGTTAGGGGGAGGGGGGCAAAGGGGGTAGAAATAGGGAAACAGGGGTGGAAGGTGAGGATATTATTTTCAAGGAGATACTTGAATTCATGTAAAAAATAAATTAAAATTAATAAAAAAATTAAACTCAGTGTGAAATTCATTATCAAACCCAGCCAATACAAGACTCTCAGAAATCGATGTGATTAATTTTAAGATAGTCATGAAATTTTATATTTCCTATTTTCAGTTATTTAATATTTGTTAAGTATCTATTATGTATCAGTTTCTCTGGTAAAGATTTAAAGATGAATAAGCTGTAAGCATGCCCTTTCTTCATCCATGGAGCTAGCTTCCAAATAAATGGAGGAAATAGGTAGGCACATAAGTAACAAATACAAGAAAAAGTATAACTGTTATACCTCTTAGCAAAATGAAACAGGTGAACTTGAAAGGAGATGTAGACTAGGGATGTAGAAAGGCTTTGTAGATGAGATCACATCTGAACAGCTCTTTGAGGTATGCATAAATCTTTAATATATGGAAATTTGCAGAAAAGAAAGGAGATCAAACTGAGTAAAAACAAGGATACAGAAAGAGAGTGCATACACGCCACAAAGTGTCATTGAAGTATTAATGTGGAATGGGAAGATATGGCCTACGTAGAAAACTGTTGTCAGATCCAGAATGTCAGGCTGAATAATGTGGATTTCTTTTTGTATACAATGAGGTGCATCATTGCAGGTTTTTGCTGAGGAGAGTAGCAAGTTGATATCTTTTTCAGGGACAATGTGGAAGATGTATCAGTAAAAACAACAACAACAACCAAAAAAAACAACCAATACTGAAGATGGAGAGAGCACTTAAATGGCTATTTACAGAGGTGCTTAAATTAAGATAAGGCATAAGTAGAGTAAAAACATTTTGGAATTAACCCACACTGTCCATTTAGGGCTTTTCTTTATAGGCTTGTAAAGAACCAGAAAATATTGTCATGTTTATTTGTATTCATATTTTGCATCATATTACTCCAAGAGTAAAAGAATTATGGGTTTATACTACAAAATCTTAGAAAAAGATGTGGTTATTCATCAGAAACAAGAAACCAAAAACCAAATTTTAAGAAAAAAATATAAAAAACATACAGTAACTACCTATTTTACTTTAACCTGGATTGTAATATTCCATCTACCTTCTACCTAAAGTAAAACAAGTTATTTGAAGAAAAAAATTTTATAGACTGAATTGTATTCTACCAAAAATTCATATATTGAACTTCTTACTCCCAGTTCCGCAGAATGTGACTATATTTAAAGATAAGGTCTCTTTTTCCCAGACTACCATGCTTCTGTCCTCTTTCCACTCTATCATGATTAAGCCCCTGAGGAAAATGTTTATTAAGCATCTATTATAGAGTAAGGGAATTTCAAAGTCTGACAGTGCAATTTCTTCATAGAGCCCCCTATCAGGCCATGCTCTGACCCTCTAGGCTGCTTCTCTGTTGCTCAGCACCTGAACTATTTTAACCCCTGAGGCGAGGCCATGCAGGCATCCTCAGTGTCTCGGGCCAACTTTGCTCGAACCATCCAGGAGCAAAAAAGAGAGAGATATGGGGGGCAGAGAGGAAAAAATGGTTGCTTCTCCTGTGTGCCCTGACCAGGAATCAAACCGAGAACTTCTACATTCCGGGTGATGCTCTACCGCTAAACCAACCAAGGAGGGCCATAACAGCTTCATTTTATCTCATGTCTAGGTCAATCTAAGTTTAAACTTATGTTTTGAATTATGTGGAGCAAGTAGGGATTTGCTGTTTCCAATTAATTAGAAACAGGATACTCATAGTAAGGCACATACATTTTTACAAATTTATGCCTTCAGTAATAATTAAGGTCATTTGGATCACAAACAACAGATGTAAAAAGTATAGTATGTTTCAGATATTTAATTAAAGTATCTTTTATTTCCAGCAACTCCAATTTCCAGGTTGTCCTGTTAAATCCACAGCCAGTGAATAATAGTAATATGTTTAAGAACAAAACAGTCTTTTTATTTGCTTCTAAGTCTCAAAATAGAGATTTTTTTCCTACTTAGCAAAAAAGCTTAAATAGAAGCATTTTTTGTTTTTGTAAAAGCTAGGATTTCTTAAAGGAATTTTAAAAATTCTACTTTTTCCACATTTTGACTTTTACATGTTAAGGGTTAATGCTTGCTTGACTCAGGTCATAGATTTATTTTTCTGTTGAATCATAGAGTAAGAGGTAATAATAATATTATGTAAGTGATATTCCACCCAGTAAAAATTATAAAGTTCTGCTGATGCCATAAATAAAATGAGTGTAGAAAATTATGGCCTATCCGGTGGAAGTAGGTGAAAATCTGAAAAACAGACTCACACTAAAGGCCCTTTCTCTACCATCATAATAGAATATATATATATTCTATATATATATATATATATATATATATATATATATATATCCCTCTGCATACAGATTCCACCTACAGAGAGGTAACAAGCAGGAAAAGTTGGAGGAGTAGAAGCCCTCAAAACACATTTTTGGGGGCTGCAAAATAACTAAAGAAGTTGACTACTAAATAGAACGAACTTAAATTTAGCATAAATAAAAAAGTTTTTACTTTTTCAGTTAAAGTGGGACTTCAGAACAAAGTTGAAATCAAATTTAGAGAGAACAAAAAGATACTATTTTGGTAGGTACATTAGAATTGCTATATGTAATTTTACCCACCCTTCATTGGCTTATTCAGGAAGAAAATAATTTTAAGAATGTGTTAGAATAATAATCTCCAGGTCTAACCATGCTGTCACAAAAGGTAAGATTTCCCTCTTTTTCATAGTCGCGTAGTATTCCATTGTGTATATGTACCACTGCTTTTTAATCCACTCATCCACTGATGGACACTTGGGCTGTTTCCAGATCTTGGCTATTGTAAACAATGCTACAGTAAACATGGGGAGCATTTCTTCTTTTGAATCAGTGATTTGGTATGAACAAAGCGAACTAAGGAATGGAATAGAGGCAGAGGTGGGGTCACAGGGAGCAGAGGGACAGCTGTCAGAGGGAAGGGGGATGAGGGGATGGAACCAGAGAAGGTAAAGGGGTTCGTGAAACTATATATACATAACACAGAGATATAGATAACAGGACAGCAAATCCTAGAGTGAAAAGGGAAGAAATTAGGGGCAGGGGGGCAAAAGGGGTATAAAAAGGGACACGGGTGGGGGTGAGGGAGTTATATTTAATGGGACACTTGAATCCATGTAAACACAGTAAATTAAAAATTAATAATATAAAAAAAGAAATGACACATAAAAAAACAGGACTGTATTAAAATAATATTCAGCTAACTCACAGAATTTAAGAAAATTGCTAAAAAAACAGATCTTTCTAAAAGCAAAAACCAGTATAGTCCTTTGGAAATCAACAGTAGAATTTATTTTCTAGAGATCTTATTAATGTTAAAGATTTCGAGGGCTTTCAATCTCTTTATCACTTCATTTTATAGATTTCTTGGAAAAGATAATCTCATTGGTCTACCCTGGGTCAGAGTTTTATCTTGGGACCAATCAATTATAAAGTATGGTCAAGAAAATGTCATGTACAAACGACCACTGAAGACTTCTTTGTTTATTGAAGACCTGTTTCCAGAGAAAGGAGATGTTTCAGAAACTTATTGCTGCACATCAAGTTACCATAAAAATTAGTGGTTAAAAATGACCACTATTTTTTAGTCACAAAGTTTTGATTTAGAAACTTTGGCAGGGTTTTGAATAAATGATTGTCTCCTAATACTGTATGTATTGGCTGTGGGGCAACATGCTCAAGTGAGAACTGGAAGACCCAAGATCATCTCATATGTCTAGAATTTGCTGCTGGCTATCAGATGGAATGATTCAGTTCTCCCTGCAACCCTCTTTCTACAGGGTCTTTTATTATGTAGTAGTCCAATCCATGCTTCTTCACTTGGTAGCTTACATCCAAGAGGGGAAAAAAAGAAAGTTGCCAGACATTTGAAGTCCAAGGCCTAGAAGTCACAAAACACCATTTCTGTCATATACTGTTGAACTAATCTAATTATGGGGCAGATGAGGCTTAAGGTGAAGAGAAATAGACTCTTTTTTCTGGAAGAACTGGCAAAGTGCTATTTCAAAAAGATATGTAGGATGGGAGGGATTGTTGGGTTTATCTTTAGAAACAAGAGAAAATATTCTTTGTTTGACACTATAGTAAGTGTCCATAACATTAGGTAATATGGATAAGAACAACAATGTAATTTATCAGGTATAATTGCTTAAATTCTCATCAGGCTTCTGTTCATTCATGATCCATGGTTCTTGTTATTAGATTCTCATATTCCATGATGAAGTATGTGGACACAAAGAATGCAGGAAAATGAGAAGACATGATGTTATGCAAGTAGCTTTAGCTATAATTGAATTTTGTGCCAATAGCACTAATATTATAGTCATCAGGTTAAGTATCTGAACCCTTTGTTGAGATATCAAAGTATGCAATATCAGCTGAAGCAGGATTTGCACTTTTAGTCGTAATTGGCATTAGTGAAATAGTAGTACACTGGTAGCAATAAGAGTCACTGAAACATCAGAACAGTGCTTGAGAGAAGGAAATCTACAGACACTAACTACACAGTAACGGGGAAAATTATTTGACTTAGTGCACAGGAGACAGTCTAGAGGACTGTCAAAAGTCTGGGAGGATTTTTCTTTCTTTCTTTTTTTTTTTTTTTTTTTTTTTTTTTTTTTTGAGAGAGAGGCAGGGAGAAAGGGAGACAGAAACATTGAGCTGCTCCTGTATGTGTCCTGATAGGGGAATCGAACTGGCAACCTTTGCACTTTGGGACGATAAGCCAGGGCTTAACTTTGATTGATTTTTAGAGAGACAAAGAGGAAGGGAGAAAGAGGAGAGAAAAAAGGAAAGCACTTGTTGCACTCAGTTGTGCATGTTTTGGTTGCTCCCTGTGTGTGCTTTGACCAGCGATCAAACTTGCAACCTTGTTGCTTCCAGATGAGGCTTTTAACTGAGTTAACCGGCCAGGGCTTCTGGGACAAATTTGAGGAAAGCTGAAGTCTTCAAAAAAAACGGAGCGTGACAGGTGGTGAATCAGTGGATAAAGCTTTGACCTGGAGTTCTGAGGTCGCCAGTTCAAAACCATGATCTTGCCTGGTCAAGGCATATAGGACAGTTGATGCTTCCTGCTCCTCCACCCTTCTCCCACTCTCTCTTTTTCTTTTTCTCTCTCTGTCCCCTCTGTCTAAAAATTAATAAATAATATCTTTAAAATTTTTTAAAAGAAACAAATAAAACAGAAGAGTTACATGAATATGTTTTTAGTGGTGAGTGTCACACCCTTTTACTCCAATGATTGGAAGGCCTAGAAAACATAGGATACACTATATTTTTGGGTGAGAATACCACTCTTTTAAAAAATAATTAAAAAAACATTGATTCTAATACAATAAATATTTAAGTAATAACAATAATAACTTTAAATCAATACATATTATTGAAAAAAATAAAAATATTTATATAATCTTTTTTATTAAACAAATTCATGGCACAATATTCCTAAACTCTAAAATCTAAACAAATTTTTTTTATATTTATTTTGTCATTATCTTACTTTCTTAATTTTATTTATTTATTGTGCCAGAGACAGAGAGATACAGAGAGAGGGACAGATAGGCACAGACAGACAGGAAGGGAGAGACATGAGAAGCATCAATTCTTTGTTGCAGCACCTTAGTTGTTCATTGATTGCTTTCTTATATGTTCCATGAGTGGGGAGCTACAGCAGATGGAGTGACCCCTTGCTCAAGCCAGCGACCTTGGGCTTAAGCTGGTGAGCGTTGCTCAAACCAGATGAGCCCGCACTCAAGCTGGTGACCTCGAGGTTTCTAACCTGGGTCCTCTACATCCCAGTCTGACGCTCTATCCACTGCACCACCGTCTGGTCAGGCTTAATTTCATTTCTTGATGAAGAATATAATGTGGCTGTGTTTGTAACCAATCAAATGACTGCTGAGCCAAGAGCAACTATAATATTATAACATAATATTATAACATAAGCCCTAATATTCTGTTTTTATATTTCACAAAGTTAATATCAAGAAGATTAAAATGTAGAATAGAAAATAATTCCTGTAAAATTAGCCTTTTCTTTTTCTTTTTTCAAAATTTCATCTTATTTATTTATTTTTTACTTTAAATACACTTTATTCTTTAATTACAGTTGACATACAGTATTACATTAATTTCAAGTGTACAACCCAGTGATTAGACATTATATAACTTACTAAGTGATCATCCAGATAAATCTCATATTGTTCTGACAGAAATCATAGTTTTTATAATATTATTGACTCTATTACCTATGCTGTACTTTACATCCCCAAGATTATTCTGTAACTACCAGTTTGTACTTCGTAATTCGTTCATCTTTTCCACCCATTCTCCATCCTCTCTCATCCAGCAACCTTTAAAGTGTTCTCTGAATCTATGAGTCTGTTTCTGTTCTGCTTGGTTTTTTTTGTTTTTGTTTTTGTTTTTTTTTGCTTTTTAGATTTAATTGTTAATAGATATATATTTATTGTTATTTTATTATTAATATTTTTATCTTTTATTTCTTCTTCTTAAAGAAAATTGCCTAACATTTTATGTAATACTGGTTTGGTGTGATGAACTCCTTTAGTTTTTCCTTGTCTGAGAGGCTCTTTATGTGTATTTCCATTCTAAATGATAGCTTTGCTGGTTAGAGTAATTTTGCTTACATATCCTTGCTTTCCATCACTTTAAATAATGCTTGTCAGTCCCTTATGGCCTGCTATATTTCTGTTAAAAAATCAGCTGAAGGTCTTATGGGAGCTTCTTGTAGGTAACAAACTACTTTTTTCCCCCTTGATTTTACGATTCTTTCTTTGTTTTTAAACTCTGGCATTTTAATTATGATTTATTTAGTTGTGAGCCTTAAGGTTCATCTTGTTCAGGGCTTTCAGCACTTCATGGACTTGAATATCTATTTCCTTCACCAGGTGATGCAAGTTTTTCATCATTATTTTTTCACACAGGTTTTAAATTTTATGATCTTTATCATCTCCTTCAGGCACCCTCATGATGTGAATGTTGGTACACTTGAAGGTGTGTCAAAGGCTCCTTATACTATCCTCATTTTTTTTTCTTTACTGTCCTGATTGGGTGTTTTGTGATCCTTTACCTTACAAATCTCTGATTTGATTCTCTGCTTTATTTACTCCATTATCAATATTCTGCATTTCAGTTAATGTTTTCTTTATTTTTGACTGGTTCTTTTTTATTTCTAGTTGTGTTTTTATGTTTTCTATCTCTTTGTTGAAGTTCTCACTAAGTTCATCTAATCTGTCCCTCAGTTTATTAGGCATCTTTTTAACCAGTGTTTTAAAACCTGGATCTAGTAAATTACTCATCATTTTGTTTAGTTTTCTTCTAGAGTTTTGTTCTATTTTTAAATTTAAGACGTGGTTTTTTTTTCTCTTCATTTTGGCAGCCTCTTTGTGTTTATTTCTGTGTATTAGGTAGAGTTGCTGTGTCTCAGAATCTTGGTAGAGTGCCTTTATGTAATAGGTGTCTTGTAAGCTATAGTGTTGCAGCCTCCCTGTTCACCTAGCTGGGCATTCCAGGTGCATCCTGCCATGTTGGCTGTGTACACTTTCTTGTTGTAGTTGAGACTTGATTGTTGTTGGCATACTAGTCAATTGGGAGAGATTTTTCCCGGGAAAAATGGCTGTAAGGATTGCCTGCCACTACCAAGGAGAATCAGCTGTGTAGTGGTCCAGTCCACAGAGCAGGGCTTTGGTTTCCACTGGCTCTGCCACCTTGACTATGTCATTTGTAGGAGTGGTTGGGTAGTACTTCAATGTGTAAATGTGTTCTGAAGCTCTCCACTGGGTGAGCTGGCTATGGGGCCTCTCAGGAGGTATAGGCCAAAGTCAGCTGTCACCTATGTTCTACCTGGGGCCACGGGCATAAGCTACAAAACAATCTGTAAATGGCGGCTATTTGTCATGGGTTTGGACCTGCCCAAGAGAGATCAACCTGCAAAACAAGGCCAGCTATTATGGGGTCACTTAACAAAATTTACAAAGCTCACCAAGGCCACATGCTGCTTATTGGTAGATTTTAGGAAAATCTAAAGCATGAACCAAGACAGGCCATTCTCATGGAAAAGTCACGGGAAATAGCTTGGGTGAGCCCAGAAGTTGGGTGGGGAGAAGTCTTATGGGATAACCAGGCCTGGGAAAATGGTGTTAGCCACGTTGATGGAGAATCAGAAAAGGAACAATGGCCTCTACCAACAGTTCTATTTGGGAGGAAGTTTCCTTCAGTTATTTTCTTGATGCCACACAACTTAGTTCCTCCCCATATGAGCCTGGTGCCTCTCAAGCTGCTACCCCAGAACTGAAGCTCAGAGCAAGTGAGCCCATGTATATTTATATGCAAGACCTTTGTTTGGCATACCGGGGACTCCATCAACCCAGCATCTTACTCAACCACAATCCATGCTGGCTTTTGCAGCCAGAGTTCTGGGAAATTCTCTTCCTGGCTCTGAAACCCTGGGCTGGGGATCCTGGTGTGGAGCTGGGATCCATAACTCCTTAAGGTGGACATCCACAGCCAACATATCCCTCCTGGTTTTTAACTGCCATATGTAGATATGGGATCAGCATGTTTTACTTCATGGCCCCTCCTACCAGTCTCCATGTGGCTTCTTTATGTCCTTAGTTGTCAAATTTCTGTTCAGCTAGATTTTATGAAGTTCTGAATGATAGTTGTTCTGTAGTTTAGTTGTATTTTGATGTGGTTAAGGAAAGATGTGGGTATCTTTACTGGTTTTTTGTTATATGTTTTATAAGGTATTTTCCGTTGAGGAAAAAAGAAGGACATAGCTACCAAGTGTGGACAAGCAAACGTAGAGCGCTCCCAGGCAAGGTTCACTGGTCCGCAAGACAGGGGCCAGGGAAGTCACGCAGCTTCTCTTGCCCAGGGGGTAATTTATAGCATTGGTAGGGTCGTGGTGGTGTGATAGGCCGTGGCAAAATTTCATTGGCTGACAGACAGTTTCAAAATGCTCCTGGGCCGTTTCTTTTGGCGGTCATGGGTGTGGGTGGTTTGGCCAAAGTTCCTGGACCTGGTTTCTCATGTGACCTTTCCCCACTGCCAATCTCACATTCCAACCTTTTATGTTAGATAGGGGTGCTGTTATTCATCTGGCTACTTCTTGCTGGCTAGGGTCATCGTGAGGAAAGAAGGTCGGAAGGTTTTGGCAAATTTCCTGTGGGAGGGACAGGAGTAATAAGAGGATCTTCCAGGCCCAACTTTTTAGTGAGCCAGAGCCGGGTGGGCTCCAGTGGTTCCAATTGCCAGTGGTCCTGCATGGGGGCAAGCTTGAGGTGGGAAACATGGTACCAAGGTGTTTTCTCTAGGAGCTTGGCTGCGGTAGGAGTAGTCAATATTACTGTATGGGGTCCCGTCCACCTGGGCTATAGGGAGCCAGGTTGGAGTTCCCTTAGAGGAACTTTGTCCCCTGGTTGGAGGGGTACCACTGGATGAGCTTCACTTAGACTCCCTATGGGAGGGAGAGTCCGGTCCACATGTTCCCTAAGAAGATGGTGGAGTAAAAACAGAAAGGAGAGGTATGTGGTAAGAGGAAGGAGGTTGACAGGTAATTTGTGATTGATTAGGAGTGGTCTACCATAAGCCAGTTCAAAGGGGCTGAGTCCAGTGGGGTCTTGTGGGGTTTCCCTGATTCTGGTGAGTGCAGGGGGAGGAAGTTCAGCCAGGAAAGTCTGGTCTCAATGGAGAGTTTAGTTAGCTGACCCTTCAGGATGCCATGTGCCCTTTCCACCTTACCCGATGATTGAGGGTGATAGGGTATGTGGAGCTTCCAGGTGCTGTTGAGAGAGATGGCAACCTGCTGGACTATTTGGGCAGTGAGGGCCAGGCCGTTGTCTGACAGGATGGTAGTAGGCAGTCCAAATTGCGGGATGACACGTTCAACGAGAATGGAGGCAACGGTGTCTGCTGTTTCTCGAGAGGTGGGAAAGGCTTCTATCCACCCTGAGAAGGTATCAACAAAAGTTAGGAAATAGCAGAGATTTTGTGAGGGGACATGTGAGTGAAGTCGATTTGCCAATCTTGACCTGGTAATGCTCCCTCAGCTGATGAGTAGGGAAGCGGGGGCGAAGACCCCCTTGTATAGAGGTTTTTGAACAGATTGTGAATGCTGCATGTATCTTTTCAATAGTTTGCTGTAGGCCTGGGAAGAAAAAGAGTGGTTACAAGAACCAATAGAGAGCTTTTGGTCCTATATGTAAGGAACAGTAGATATCAGAAAGGAGAGTTTCAGCCTGTCGTTTTGGTAAGGCAATTCTATCTCCAAGAAATATCCATCCCTGGTTGCACATGTCTCCACCTTTTCTGAGGAATGCCTGTTCTTCCTCAGGAGTGTAAGAAGCTTTCAAAGAGATAGAAAGAAACATGAGAGGAGTGGGAGAGGTCATCTACATATTGCAAGAGGGTACTTGTCTCGAGATCACATGCAGCTAGATCCCAAGCTAGCGCCTGACCAAACAGGTGTGGGCTGTTCGTAAATCCCTGAGGCAGGATGGTCCACGTAAGTTGTTGGGATGTGTTAATGTCTGGGTCCATCCAGGTGAAGGCAAACAGAAAGTAAGAGTCAGGGTGTAGAGGAATGGTAAAGAAGGCATCCTTGAGGTCTAAGACTGTGAAGTGAGTGTTGTCAGGGGGAATGTGTGAAAATAATATGTATGGATTAGGGACCACCAGATGGAGAAGGATAACTGCTGTGTTAATTAGGTGTAAATCTTGTACAAGGTGGTAGGCTCCAGAGGGTTTTTGAACAGGAAGGATAAGGGTATTACAAAGGGAGTCCGTAAGGATGAGTAGGTCTTGATTTAAGAGGCGGGTAATTATGGGTTTAAGGCCCTGTCAATGGGAATTGGGGTCTAGATTGGAAATGGGAGGGATTCTTCAAGCAGATATGTACAGGTGGGTGGTGGGTCACTACCACTGAGGTCGAGGTGTCCCAAATTTGGGGGTTGACAATGTCTGGTGGAATGGCAGTGTGATCAGGTTAGGGTGATCTGTAGTAGTGGAAAAGCCTTCAGCCAGGAGTGGTAGGAGTAGGTGGGAAGATGCTGTCAGGGATGTTGTCAGCTGGATAGTGGCTCTGAGACTTTGTAGAATGTCCTGACCCAGGAGGGGTACAGAGCATGAGGGCATAACCAAGAAGGAATGTGAAAAGGGGGTTCCATCCAAACTGCATGTCAGGAGTGGCATGTGAAGAGGAAAAGAAGGGGTCCCATCCACTCCCATAACTGAGGCCTTTGAGGAAACTAGAGGTCCAGAGTGTGATGGCAAAATAGAGAAGGTAGTCCCTGTGTCCACAAGAAATGAGATGGACTTACCAGCTACCTGCAGCATTACCCTGGGCTCGGCGAAGGTGATGGGGGTCTTCGAGTCTGGGCCACATCAGTCATCCATGAGACAGAGAAGTTTGAGCGATGGGCCTGCTTGGCTGGCTTGGTCTCACATTTGAAAATGTGAACAGGCGCCAAGGAAAAGCCTGTTACCCGAAGGGAGCAATCACTTTGCCAGTGGCCAGGCTGCTTGCAGTCAGGGCAAGGTTTAGTGGGTGGCCTTGGGCAGGGGCACTGCCAGGCCCAGTGACCCTCTTTGCTGCATTTAAAGCAAGCTCCTGGAGGGTTTCCTCTTTGTGTCCCAGACTTGGGTTGGGCACCTCCTGTGCCTTGCCCCTGTTGATCTGCTGGCTTCACGGCTGCCACAAGAGCCTAGGTTTGGAGTGTTACCTTCTGCTGCATGTGGACCTGGTGAGCAGCCTCGGCCTTTTCCTCCCGACCATTAAAATCTTTAAATGCCATGTTGATCAGGTCTCGGATAGAGGTTTGGAGGCCCTCTTCTGCGTTTTTTAGTTTCTTCTGAATGTCCAGGGTTGATTGAGAAATAAAGTGGGTGGCTAATACAGTGGCCCTGGCATTGGAGGTAGTATCTAAATGAGTATGGAGAATCATAGCATCAGTGAGGCAGTTCAAAAAGAAGGCCAGGTTTTCCTCAGGTCCTTCAGTGATTTCTCTCAATTTATCATAGTTAACTACCTTTTGGGCATACCAGCTATGAGACATTCAATCATTTGGTCTCATCACCTCCTACCTGTTTGTCCCATCTGGTAATCCCAGTTGGGATCCATGTCGGGAAACATCTGTAACCCAACTGGCATTTGGTCGTTTCTGAGGTGAACTTGATTGGTATGAGTCCATGCCACCTTCCAGATTTGGTCTCGTTTGTCGGGGGTAAGGGCAGAAGACATGATAACATAGAGATCATGCCAAGTGAGGTCATATGCCTAAGTGAGATATTGGAATTCCTTGGTATAGGCAGTAGGATTAGAAAAGTAGGAGCCTAAACACTTTTCAATCGCAGACAGATCAGAGAGGGAAAAAGGAACATGAACCCGAACAACTCCTTCCACTCTAGGCACCTTACAGAGAAGGCAGAGAAGGGTGTCTCCTTGTAGCTCAGAGCGGGATCTGGTGTGAGCACAGACAGGGGAGGAGAGAGAGGGACTGGTATATGCAGGCAGATGAGAAACAGGATCCAGCAAAGGGAGAGTAGGACCCTGATAGGGCAAGAGGGGATCATGCAGGAGGAGGAGAGAGATCCTCATGGGGATTGGCGAAGGAGGAAAAATCAAAAGTGGAGGGTTTAGCTGAGGTTTCTCTGGCTAAAAGGACCTGTGCGGTAGAGCAGGTGGCACAGAGATTAAGATGAGAGTGCAAATACTGGAAGCCCTGAATGTAAGAGATCTTCAATCATTTCCCAATTCTCTGGCAATAGTTCTGTAAATCGGTGAGGGTGTTAAAGTAGAAAATCCCTTCAGGAGGCCACTTGGTCTGGTTATCCAGTGGGTACTATGGCCAGCCCACAGTGGAGAAGAAGATCAGTTTCTTCTTCTTTAGGAAGGGATCTATTTTTGAGAGATTCCAGATAAGGTACCTTAGGGGTGTTTTTGAACCAGGTTTAGATTCCTGTGCCTCCATGGCTGCCCTCAGCCTTGGGGTGATCAGAGATGAGAATTGGCGTCCTGCAACTCAATCTCTGGCCACCGGACAGTCATGCAGAGTGGCAGTGTCCGGGATGTCTCCACGGGGAACACACACACTTTGAAAGGGTAGGAGGCCCCTGACACAGCTGAGATTACAGACAGGGAGTCTCAGAGTCAAAAAGAACTGAGGGGAGGCCAGAGGCAGGGGACTTAAGGCACCGTGTGCCAAAGTGGGTGGGAGATTGGAGGTCCCTGATCTTCCTCGGAAGGGAAGGGGAGAGGAGTGGCCCTTGCGGACTCAAACTCCTCCTGGGTTTTGGCACCCAAATGTAAGGTATTTTCTGCTGAGGAAGAAAGAAGGACATAGCCACCAAGTGTGGACAAGCAAAAGCTTTATTTAGAGCGCTCCTGGGCAAAGTTTACTGGTCCGCAAGACAGGGACCAGAGAAGTTACACAGCTTCTCCCACCCAGGGGGTAATTTATAGTGCTGGTAGGGTGTTGTTGTTGTGCTGGATCATAGTGAAATTTCATTGGCTGACAGACAGTTTCAAAATGTTCCTGGGCCATTTCTTTTGGCAGTCATGTATGTGGGTGGTTCCTCATGTGACCTGTCCCATTGCCAGCCAACCTCACAGTTATATTATTACACCTCATACTATTCAAACAGTAGAATCAATGAACTCTTAACCTAATCAGAAATCTGCAAAAGTTACAGATTGCAGTGGTTTCTACAACTTTTCATCGGTGTCAACTAGACTGTCCTTAAAGTGGTATAGTCAGGCTATTGAAGAAGCAGCAATTTCAGAATTCACAAAAGCAGTTAGTTGCCAGATAAAAATATCAATGGCCTACTCATCAGTTAAATGTGTTTTATAATTAACACATAATGCATTTGTATGCATCATTACTTTTCCAGTTCAGAGACTTAGTTTAAAATTGAATAGTTTAAACATTTTCCACTCAAAAAGAGCAAAGATTAGAGAACAGAAGTAACTGATAATAACTACAAAATACAAAAGTATGAATTTCTTTACTAAAGGAACAGCTGAAAACTTCTCATCATCTGAGAAGACAGCGATCTCGTTTCTTTATCAAAAATAGAAAGATATACTTTTACCTGGAAATTGGTAAAATATTAAGTTCTGGTTGTGAGTATTGAGCTTATTCAGAAGTAGAATAAAGCTCTTGAATTGTATCAGTGGATATTAACGACTATGTTGAAAAACTATATGAAGTTAGGCTGCTTCTGTTACACAGCAAATGAAAAAAAATGTTTCAAAATACTAATAGGACTAAAAAAGTATATTATCACCTGGGCTTTAATCTTATGTAATTAATTGCATAAATATTTATGAAGCATCTAACATATGACAGACATTGTGATTGACACTGGATTGAAGGTGGTAAACAGTTAACACTTCCTCATGCTGTTTCCAATGTAAAGAAAATGAAAATATTGAGTCCTCCCCTTGTTTAGCACTGTATTGGTCTACCCATCAAATTCCACACCTCCCTATTGCAGAAGCTACTTGACTCTTTAGTTCAGGCCCAGAGTCTCCCCAAGATCTAAGACAAATTTTGTAGTGGGTCAGCCAAAATGAAATGAATAACAGGTCAGAGGATGAACTTCATTGGAATAATCTCAAGGAGTCTTTTAAAATATTGACTTCTGAGTCTCTCAGACTTAAACATTTTGATTCCCAATAGTTCACAGATTCTATATATTTTTAAAAGGAAATACCAGTCAGATGATAGAGATGTCCATTAACAATGGAAAAAATAATGTTTTAATTTGGTCTTCAGAAGCATATTCTGCTTCAATTTCTCTCTTGATTTTTTTTTTATCAAATGTAGTGATTAGAATTTTGTTCTGGTTTTATTTTTTATCAGTCCAATGAACACACTTCTATTTTTTATCTTTTTATGTCTGAATTTGAGTCTGTCTATGAGGACTAAAACTGTCTGTAATATAACACTAATTCCAAAATTATTGTTCAGTTACAGCTTGTGTTCCATTTCTTAAGGGTGCCTTGATTTTTTACTCCTAACTTTTAAAATGACCATTTTATATGCCTCCTAGATGCAAACTTCTGTTCTGAGAACCTCATTTTTAAGTCTTTACTGAGAGCAAAACAAGGTGTCATTAAGCTGCCTCAGAATGACATAGTTAACTGCATATCTTTGTTGTTGATGTCTCTTAGCAAGCTTAATCTGTTTAATACTTACAAGAATAAACATGCTGTTATCATGTCAAAGATGATAGTATACTAGAAGATTTATAGTATAAATGAAAAATAGAGTAGTCTAAAAGAGTAAGAGTGACAATGAAAGTAGTGGAATTGATCAAGGATATGCCTTACTGAGAAACAAAAGAATAAGGGAGGTAGATATCTGGGAGAAAAACTTTCCAAGAATAGGCTGCAGTGTAAATATCCTGAGATAGAACCTGCCGGACATGTTCAAGAAACAAGAAGACCAGTTTTTTCCTGGAATGCAATGAGAAAAAGATAGAGAAGTAAGATGAAATTAGAAAGGTAGTAGGGGTCAAATTTTGGAGGGTCTTGGTATATCATAATAAGAATTTTTAGTTTTTTACTTTGGTTGAATTGAGGAGCCTTTGCAGGGCTTAAAAAAGAGGAATATTTGATTTATGTTTTAAAAGGATAATAAACTTCAGAAAAGCAAATGGAGGAGCAGAGGCCAGATATAAAGCTATAATAATAATTCAGGTAAGGAATGACTATGGAAATCATTAGATTCTGAGTATTAAGAAAGGAGTCAATGATAATTTTACATTTTTGGTCTGAGTTGCTTGAAGAATGAAGCTACCACTAACTGAGAAGCAGGAAACAGTGAGTAGATTAGGTTATGGGAATTAGTGATAAAATATTTAGTTTTGATATATTAAGTTTGACATCTCATCCATATTAGATATCCAAATGGAAGGGTGGATAGTATAGTAAAAGCATAAAATGATAGCTCAACATTTCTGTTTTTAGTAACAGGGTAAATTGTAGTAACACCCACTGAAATGGAGAAGCTTAAACAGGAATAAAATAAGATTGCAGTACATCCAGGAATAAATGGGAATTAACAAAAAAAGTTATATTTTAAATGTATGGCAATGATATTTAAAATTATGTCATTTTTAAGTTTTAATTTTAGTTTATTAATATATAATAAAACAATAATTATATGTGAAAGCAAAAGATTCATTATTTTTCTTTATTTTTTTTATTGAATTTATTGGGGTGACACTGGTTTAAAATATTTACAGGTTTCAGGTGTGCAATTCCACAACACATCAGCTGTATATTACTTAGAGTGTTCAGCTTTCCAATTCAATTATCTTTCTGACATAATCTCTTTCCCTACCTCCGCCCATCCCCTCCCTCCACAATCATCACACTGTTGTCCATGTCATTGAGTTTTTTCTGCTTTTAATTACTTTTTTACTAAGTCACTCGACCCCCCCCCCCAACCCAGCCCACAATGCCCCATCCCCAACCTCCTTTCTATGAGTCTGCTTCTATTTTGCTTGTTGGTTCATTTTGTTTATAGATCAAATATATGAGTGAAATCATATACAGGGGGTCCTCAGGCTATGACACAGTTCTGTTCTTATGACAGTGATGTGACACAAATTTTAGTGTAAGTCAAAACATACCCTACCCTAAGTCCCTTACCTATTTTAACACAGTTGTAAAATCATAATGTAGCACATAAAAAAATAAACTAAGCCACAGAAAAAGGACATAAATATACTGTACTGTAGTAATTGAAAAAATGAGTGTAAAAAAAATTCCTTACCTTTATTCCTGTGGCTGGCTTGCACACAGGAAGGGGCATTGCAAGGTGGGACAGAGTGAGCTATTGGGAGGAGGAAGCTGGAGAGGCAGGAGAACTTGCAGACGGTGCTGGCGATACTGGGTCAGGTGAGTCAGGATTGCCTAAGTAACGTGCAGGAGATGCTGGAGATGATTCTATCTGTATTACACGTGTTTCATTTCAAGAAGCAGCTGATGTAGAGGGTACAGGATCTGTTGCAGGCTTCTGTACCTTAAAGAATTGTTCCAGGCAAGTCTGGAATTTTGATGACTTCTTCTCTTTCAAAACCTGCCTATAGCATTGCCAGGCATCCATAAACAGCTCTGTAGACCTTACTGAATCTGTTATCATTGGAATTCTCAGTCTGAAATTTTGCCAACCCATCCTCTACCATAGAAAAACCTTCTGCCAAAACCTTGGTAGTAAATCTCTTGGGTTCTGGGGTTACTATCTCTTCCTTTTCAATCAGTTCCTTATCTAGCTGTCATCATCAGACAGCTCCTCTCCATATGATGCCAAGCTAGTTTGCCCACATAATGTGTAAGTACGATGCTAACAGCATAAGCCGACACACTCAGATTTCAATTTTTTAAAGGTTTTATGGGAGTAAGCATCATAAACTCAAAACATCATCTGTCCAAACTGTCGTAACCCTAGGACACCCTGTACTTGTCCTTCTCAGACTGGCTTTTTTTTTTAATTTTTTTTATTTTTTATTTTTTTGTTTACCATAATGTTCTCCAGGCACATTATGTTGTAGCAAAGAATAAGATTTTCTTACATTTTATTACTAAGTACTATTTCCTTGTATAAATGTACCACTCATCTACTGAGGGACACTTGGGCTGCTTCCCAATATTGACTACAGTAAATAATGCTGCAATGAACACAGGGATGCACATATTCTTTAGAATTATTGTCTTAGGTTTCTTTGGCTAAATTCCCCAAAGTGAAAATAGTAGATCATAATACATTTTCATTTTTAATTTCTTGAGGTAAATTCATACTGCGTTCTATAGTGTGTGCACTAACCTGTATTCCCACCAACAATGCACAAGGGTTCTTTTTTCTCTACATTCTCACCAATACTTGTTTCCTGTTGACGTATTGATAAAAGCCAAGCATGAAGTGATATCTCATTGTAGTTTTAATTTGAATTTCTTTGATGATTAGTGACACTGAGCATCTTTTCGTATGTCTAGTAACTATATGTCTTCTTGGAGAAGTGTCTATTCAGGTCCTTTACCCTTTTTTATATATTATTTAAAAATTTTTTTTTATTGATTTTAGCAAGAGAAGAAGGGAAATAAGGAAAGGGAGAAGGAGAGAGAGAGACAGGAACATCAATCTTTTCCTGTATGTGCCCTGATCGGAGATCAACCTCTGCACTTTGGGACAATGCTCTAACCAACTGAGCTATCTGGCCAGGGCATCTTTACCCTTCTTTTTTAATTAGACTATTTATAAATTCTTTACAAAAATTTTATATTAACCCATTATCAGATGTATTATAGGTAAATATGCTCTGCCATTCAGTAGGTTATCTTTTAATTTTGTTGATGGTTTTCTTTGTTTTGTAAAAGATTTTAGTTCCATTTGCTTATTTTTTCTTTTATTTCCCTTGGTCAAAGAGATATAGCAGAAAAAATATTGCTTCAAGAAATGTCTGAGATTTCATTGCCTATATCCTCTTCCAGGATTTATATGATTTCAGATCTAACATTTAAGTCTTTCATTCATTTTGACTTTATTTTTGTGTATGGTATAATAACGTGGTCTTGTTTCATATTTTGCATGTATCTGTCCAAAGTTTCCAAATAGAACTTATTGAATAGAGTTTCTTTACCTCTTTGTATGTTTTTGCCTCCATTGTCAAATATTAGTTGACTAAAAAGGAGTGGGTTTATTTCTGTTCTCTCTGTCTTGTTCCATTGATTTATATGTCTGTTCTTAAGACTATATACCATGCTGCTTTGATTACTATGGCCTTGCCGTAGAGTTTGATATTAGGTAGCATAATTCCTTCAACTTTGTTTTTCTTTCTGAAGATTGCTGTGGCTATTCAATGTCTTTTATGGTTCCATATAAATATTTGGAATATTTGTTCTACTATTGTAAAATATGTTATTAGTATTTTAATAGAAATTATATTGAATCTATTGATTGTTTTAGGTAGTATGGATGGACATTTTATTGATGATAATTCTTTCTATCCATGAACATATTATATGCTTCCACTTATTTGCATCTCCTTGAATTTCTTCCTTCAGTGTCTTAAAATTTTTCGAGTACATGCCTATTACATCATTGGTTAAATTTATTCTATGTATTGTATTCTTTCTTATTGATTTTTTTAGAAAGAAGAAGAGAGAAATCAATTTTTTGTTTTACTTATTTATGCATTCATAGGTTGATTTTTTTAAATGTGCCCTGGTTGAAGATCAAACCAGCAACCTTGGCGTTTTGGAATGATGTTCTAACTAGGCTACCTGGGTCAAAGCCCAGTATTTTATTCATTGTGAAACAACTCATTGTGAATGAGATTGTTTTCTTAGTTTCCCTTTCTGATAGTATTAGTAGTGTATAAAAATACAACTGATTTCTGTATATTTGTTTTGTATCTTGCTACTTTACTAAATTAATTTATCAGTTCAGTGGCTTTTCTTATTTTGGTTAAAAATTTTAGAGTTCTTTTTATGGAGTATCATGTCATCTGCAAATAATGACAGTTTTACTTTTTATTTCCAACGTAGATGCCATTTATTTTCTCTTTTTGTTTCTTTGCTGTCGCTAAGACTTCCAGTCTATGTTGAGGTTGAGTAAGAGTAGTGAATGCAGACATTCTTTTCTTGTTCCTGATCTAAAGGTAAATGCTTGTAGTTTTTGCCCATTGAGTAGGATGGTGCCTGTAGCTTTGTCATATATGGCCTTTATTACAGTAAGGTATGTTCCCATTTTGCTGAGAGATTTTTTTTTTATCCTAAATGGGTGCTGGATTTTGTCATTAGTTTTTTTCTGCATTTATTTATCTAATCAAGTGGCTTTTATCCTTCCTTGTGTTTATGTGGTATGTCATGTTTATTGATTTGAAGATATTGTATTAACCTTGTATCTCAAAGTAAATTCAACTCAATCATGTTGTAGAATCTTCTTAATGCATTGCTGGATTCAGTTTATTATTTTGTTGAAGATTTTAACATCCATGCTCATTATGTATATTGGTTTATAATTTTCTTTCTTTGTAGTGTCTTTGTATGGTTTTGGAATTAGAATAATACTGGCCTAATAAAATCATCTTGGAAGTATTCTTTCTTCTTTAATTTTTTTAGAATAGTTTTAGAAGAATAAGTGTTAATTCTTCTTTGAATATTTCATAAAATTCACTTGTGAAGCCATGTGGTCCAGGATTTTTGTTTGTGGGAGTTTTTTTTTATTAATGCTTTATTTATTTTATTTATTTATTCATTTTAGAAAGGAGAGAGAGAGGGAGAGAAGAGAGAAACAGAGAGAGAGAAGGGGGAGGAGCAGGAAGCATCAACTTCCATATGTGCCTTGACCAGGCAAGCCCAGGGTTTTGAACCAGCGACCTCAGCATTTCCAGGTCGACGCTTTATCCACTGCGCCACCACAGGTCAGGCTAATGCTTTAATTTAATTGGGTATAGTCTGTCTATTCCAATTTCCTAACTCTTCTTGATTCAGTTTTGGTCCAAAATTTTACTTACTAAGAGCTTTTTCTTTTCTATTACTGGTTTGATTTCATTAGTTTTAATTGATCTATATAGGTTTTCTGATTCTTTCTGATTCTGTTTTGGAGGATTGGATGTTTCTAGAAATTTATTCATTTTACCCAGTTTGTTCTATTTGTTGGCATATAGTTAGTTATTCATAGTATTTTATTACAATTCTTTGTTTTTTGTGGTGTCACGTGCCATTTTTTTCATTTATGATTTAATTTATTGTGTCCTCTCTTTTTTTCTGAATGACTGGTTTAAGGTATTTATATCTATCTTTTCAAAGTAGCAGCTTTTTTCTTTCTTTCTTTTTTTTTTTTTTTTTTGTATTTTTATGACGCTGGAAACGGGGAGAGACAGCCAGACAGACTCCCGCATGCGCCTGACCGGGATCCATCCAGCAAGCCCACCAGGGGGCGATGCTCTGCCCACCAGGGAGCGATGCTCTGCCCCTCTGGGGCGTCGCTCTGTTGCGACCAGAGCCACTCTAGCGCCTGGGGCAGAAGCCAAGGAGCCATCCCCAGCACCCAGGCCATCTTTGCTCCAATGGAGCCTCGCTGCGGGAGGGGAAGAGAGAGACAGAGAGGAAGGAGAGGGGGAGGGGTAGAGAAGCAGATGGGCACTTCTCCTGTGTGCCCTGGCCGGGAATCGAACCCGGGACTTCTGCACGCCAGGCCGACGCTCTACCACTGAGCTAACCAGCCAGGGCCTAGCAGCTTTTTTCATTATCTTTTTTTAGTCTCTATGTCATTGATTTTAGCTCTAATCTTTATAATTTCCTTTCTTATACTTACTCCATGCTTTGTTGTTCTGTTTATAGAAGTTTTTATAAGTGTGGGTTTTAATTGTATATTTAAGATTTTTTTTGTTTGTTTCTTGAGAATGGTCTGTAAAGATATGAACTTCCCTCTCAAGATTGCTTTTGCTGTGTCCTATAGATTTTCAGTTGTTGTATATTCACTTTCATTTGTTTCTAAGTAACATTTGATCTCTTCTTTGATCTCACTGTTTACCAATTCCTTTTTTAATAACATGATATTTAATGTACATGTGTTAGAATGTTCTTTAGCTTTTTTAAATGTAATTGATTTCTAGTTTTATGCCATTGTAGTCAGAAAAGATGCTTGATATGATTCTATCGTCTTAAATGTAAAAACATATTTTGTGTCTAATATGTGGTTATCTTTGAGAATATTCCACGTGCACTTGAGACTGTATATTCTGCTTCTTGGGTTAAATTATTCCATAAATAACAATTACATCCAATCAATTTAGTGTATCATTTAAAGTCACTATTTCCTTTTTGATTTTTTGTCTGGAATATCTATCCATTGGCATCAGTGGGGTGTTAAAATCTCTTACTATGAATGTATTGCTGTTAATCTCTCCCTTTCTGTTCACCAAAAATTGTTGTAGTATATATTTAGGTACTACTATATTGGGTGCATATATGTTCACAAGGGTTAGATCTTGTTGTTGGTCTTTATTTTAAGTTTACTTTGTCTGATATAAGTATTGTAAGTATTGTTACTCCAGATTGTTTTTTTAGATTCCATTTGTATGGAATACTTTTTCAATCCTTTTACTTACAGTCTTTGTGTTGCTTTTTTTCTCAGTTTGGTCTCCTTTAGTCAGCATATATAGGTTATGATGCCAAGTTTGTAAGAATGGAGTCAACTCTTATCCCTTCACAGGCAAGAACCTCTAAAGGAGATGTGCACTGAAAGTTCCAGCTCTGAGCAGCTCTCAGATCCACTCACGGAAAGAGCTCAGCAGGGTGGGATCCTCGGTTGCCAATATTGCAGGTAAGCAGGTTAAATGAGTATTGTATCTTGTTGGGAGAATATCACAAGTGAGCTCACAAAGAAGATGGAAATGGACCTCTGCACAGTAGCTACACAATGCCTTTCTGGTTCCCAGAGAAAAATCCTCCCCAGGAGACTTACTACACAACTCCCAGCTCTGTGTAGTACTCTGATCTTCCTGAGTGACTTAGCAAGGCAGAGCCTAAGAAATGGAAGTACAGTCCAAGTGATTCAACAGGTGCGTGCACTGAAGGTGAAAAAGAATGGTCCCTTTTTCAAAACTACAGAGTTCAATAACCCTCTGAGCCTCCACCAAGAGCTTCTTCAGCAAAAAAGTGCCCCAAAGGTCTCTGTTGGGTGCAGCAAGCAGATCCATCTGCATGACCCAAGCACAACAGAGTGGTATCAACAGTAGTCAGAAGACTGGACAGTGAACTCTTCAGGCTGGTGCTAAAACAATAGGTGTACTCAACCCCGGGAAAGTGGCATCTGGATCTCTAGCAGAATCCCTTCTCTCTCAGGCAGCCTGAATTCCGATTGATTTTCACCACCAGATGTTATGTAGGCTCGTCCTCCCATATCTGTTATTCTTAGTTGGGGATCCCTGAGTGGAACTGAGACCTCAAACTCTTGGGGGAAGGAAGTTTTAAGGCTAATATATCTCTCTGGCTTCTCAAAGGCTAATATATCTCTCTGGCTTCTCAACTGTCACATATGTGTGTAGAGGCCAGCCCTTTCCATGTCTCCACCCTTTCTACTAGTCTCTATATGGCTTCTTCTGTAAATTCTTAATTATAAGATTTCAGTTCAGTTATCCTTCAATTTGTTATTCATATTGATTTCTCGATTATTTAGCTGTAAATCTGGTTTGGTATTGGGAATAGATAAATGTAGTCTGTACCTACTATGCATTCATTTTGTAATCTTACATCATTTTTCAACTTACACATTTTATGTTAAGTATTTTTGGATTTTTTCCCACTGTGCAACCTCCTTCAGTGTTTGCAAATTATGGGCAGAAGCCAAGCAATAGTTCAAGGCCAAAGTTTGCTCTGCTATAGGGTATGAGAGACTCAGGGGGACGGGTCTGTCATTAGTACAAACCCATACATTGGATTCGTTTTATTTTCCATGGCAGTGGTGTTGTTAGATATGAGTCTGGGAGTAAACAGTTGACGTATACAGGTGGTTCATAAGTTGAAATCTGCCTGTATTTGTATATGTAATTAAAATTGAACTACATTTTAAAAACAGTTTCCACCCACACTAAAAAATATAGTCTAATTGTTAAATTTAAAAACAATGATACAAATTTAAGGAAGAGCATTTTATTTATCTTTTTCTTTTACTAGCCATTGAAATAATTATTTTTTTACATCAGATACTTAGTAAAACCCGTACAAGTGCAACATCTAGTTAAGTATGCACCTGTGATGTCTGGACAATTTGCAATAATTAGTTTACTATTAACTAAGATTTTATTTTATTTTATTTTTTTACAGAGACAGAGAGAGAGTCAGAGTGAGGGATAGACAGGGACAGACAGACAGGAACGGAGAGATGAGAAGCATCAATCATTAGTTTTTCGTTGCGCATTGTGACACCTTTAGCTGTTCAATGATTGCTTTCTCATATGTGCCTTGACCATGCGCCTTCAGCGGACCAAGTAACCCCTTGCTTGAGCCAGCAACCTTGGGTCCAAGCTGGTGAATTTTTGCTCAAACCAGATGAGCCCACGCTCAAGCTGAAGACCTCGGGGTCTCAAACCTGGGTCTTCCGCATCCCAGTCTGACACTCTATTCACTGCACCACCGCCTGGTCAGGCGTTAACTAAGATTTAATAACAGAAATTACAAAGTTACAAAAGCATTCTGGTATGATAAAAAATAAGCTTATGCAAAAGGGGCTACTATCAATCTTTGGGAATGAGGTTCTCTACATCTCACTGCTACTATTAACCAAGCTCATAGTAAACTTTAGACATTCAAATGCTAATTCTGTGGATAATTTAAAATGGTAGCACACTTAACATAGCACTGAACACGATACAGTGTGGCTATAATAACAGTATTTAAGAGCTTCCCTTCCTCCCGTACTTCAAATCATAGAAAAGAAATGAAAGTGATATTATTGTGTACATAAGGTCTTTCAACATGTCTAAGTCATGCTATTTAAGAACTCATTTATTATGTTTCTGTGCAAGGTTGATCCTGGGATTAAGTAATGAGAAGTACACATTTTGACAATGGATAGAATTGGTGTGGATGACCATTACATTTTTTATTAGACAGTGTCAATTAGTGATCGTTATCTCTATTTTCTGATATGAGGACAGTAAAGGTGAGAATTAGTTTGTTCAGTTGAAAAATGTAAGAGCAAATATCCAAATATGGAGTTTCTAAATATCTGTGCATTTTTTTCATTATACAATACTGCTTCTGATTACATTTAGTTATTTTTATTTACTAATTTATTAGAAGTCTGAAATTATATATGCTTATGATTTAAAATTCAATCAAACTTTAAATAAAATATAAATAAAAAATTAGAAAATCTTAACTCACACTCTACTCCGTCAAAACAATTGATCAGTTTTTACTTTATTTTCCCAAAATTTTTGTAAACATATGTTCTTTTGTTTTCATGATACATATCAGATCTGTATCAGTTTGGATCTTATATGAAACAGATGCAAAGCTATTGTATTTAAAGAGGTTTATTGGGGAAACACCTATAAAGCCTGAAGGGAGAGGGGGAAAATAGTTGTCTGAAATACAAGTCTGACATCTGTGTAATAAAAGAAGGAAGGAGAAAAAATGGGAAGAAACAGTCTCAAACCATGTAACATAACACTGAAAATTTCTCAGATAAACTGATGGTTACTTTCCAAACAAGAATTGCCTATAAAAGGAATTCCAGGTTAGAAATGATCCAAATGTAGCAGGCTCCAACCTTGTCAGTCATTGCCTGGGAGACTGCTAGGGGAAGTGATCCCTCAGCATGAGTACTACAGTGAATCCAAAAGCTTGGCAGCTGGCAGCCGTAGGTCAACTGTGCCAACAACAGCAGGTTACCTTGAAAGGAGATCTGAACAAGAGACCTCCATAGCTTCCAAAGATCATACTATACATAATATTTTACAACTTAGTTTTTTATAATGGTTAACATTAATCAACTTTTAGGTGATGGACCATGTTATAAGCACTTTACATAAGTGTATGCATTTATTCATTATAGCAACCCTTCAAACTCAACACTATTATAATTGTGATCTTAATTTTATAGATGGGGAAAATGAGTATAGAGAGATTAAATAAGTACTCCAAGATCATACAACTACTAATGACTCTCATGACTAATGAAATGTGACATCTCCAATATCCAAGAGTAGAAGATTGTAGTTCTATAATTTAAAGGTGAGAAAAATTTTATCATTTACTTATTGCTAAAGTAAGAGTATAAAACTGGTTGTGGGCCTTGGCTGGATATCTCAGTTGGTTAGAACCACCCCAATACTGCTAGGCTGTAGTTTGATTCTCGTTCAGGGCACATACAAGAATCAACCAATAAATTCATAAATAAATGAAACAACAAATTGATGTTACTCTCTCTCTTTCTCACTATCTCTTCCTCTCTTTCTAAAAATGAATACATAAAAAATTTTAAAAAGTGGTTGTAATGCTTATTTCAAAAGCATATATTTATTACTTTTATTACTTACTATACAACAAAAATTATCCCAAGTGACTTAAAACAAGAACATGTATAATACAGTGATGTTGTGTGTGTTATTTTATTGTTAAGAGTAAAGAATCATGATTATATAAATTTAAAGAAAACAATAGCAACTCTAGACTGGATATTCTGTTGAACATAGCAAGTTGATCATATATTTTTGTTAATTTATTTTTTCAATTACAACTGTACATTTTATAGCTACAACTGTAGTTGACATTCCATATTTTATTATTATCACATGTACAGCTATACAGCATAATGATTAGACATTTAAATAACTTATGAAGTGATCACTTGGATAAGGTTAGCACCTAGGTGCCACCATACATAGTTATTACAGCTAGTGCTCAACTTACGACCATGATTGGTTTCGACAGACCAGTCGTAACACAATTTGGTTGTAAATTGAGTAGGCTATATGTACAGTACTGTGAAATGATGTTATAAAAGTCTTTAAGTCATATTATATCATAATTTTCTTTCATTATTGTTATATATCATAATTTTCTTTGTTCATTTTATGCCATTTATGTCATCTCTACACCATTTTGTTTCTTATTTTTACATTCGTCAAGTTTAAGTAAAACCCTGCATTACCAGTACAACTGGTTTAATATTTGCAAAGACAATTTCCTCTTGGTAGACATCTTGGAAGGGGTTTGATGAAAAATATCCAAGACTCAAAACACAAATTTCTGTACCGAGTCTGGTATAATAGTTGAAATGGTGTACGCGGAGATGGTAGTGCTGCTGGAAGCTGGTCCACATTGTCGTATGCCCAGCTGGGCAACGCTTGTGCTGCCAGACACGGAGCAGTCGTGGCTAGCGATTGTGGTCCTAAAGTCGAATGGTCGTAAGTTGCATAGGTCATAAGTCGATCAATATTTGTACAATATTATTTATTGTAGTCCTTATACTGTGCTTTATATATTATGACTGTTTTTATAGCTAGCAACTGGTACATCTTAATTGTATTCTTTTTTCACCTATCTTCTAACTCCCCTTCTATCTGGCAACCATCAAAATGTTCTCTATATCTATGAGTTAGTTTTTGTTTTGTTTTTGTTGTTGTTGTTGTTATTCATATTGTTTTTTAGAACTCACATATGAATAAAATTCTAGATCATAACTTTTTTTATTTTTACTTTACAAAACCTAACTAAAACTATAGAAAAAATTAAAATATATTTGTTTACAAGGACAATGAGTATGAGAGACAGAAGACAATGGACAAGAGATCTCATTAAATGTATAGAAGCCATGTGATTGAAACAATAGCAAATTATCAGGGGAGAAGTCATGTTTCTGCACAGAAGGATACTGGCCGGAAACATTCCAATTTGCTCAATAGAGCCCTTCAGTGTCTCAGTCCTAGAAAGCATCAGATATCATGAAAGGAAGAAGTGGAATACAACCTGAAAATAAACTAGTGGCAAATCTCTTTATAGGGCTATTCGATCTGAACCTCTGGAGAAGCAGAGCTTTTTCTGATACAAAATTCTAAACTCATTGATCTGTATAGGAATGTGGATGAAGAACTCGTGCATTTTATTTTATTTTATTTTTTACAGAGACAGAGAGAGAGTCAGAGAGAGGGATAGACAGGGACAGACAGACAAGGAAGGGAGAGAGATGAGAAGCATCAATCATCAGTTTTTTGTTGCAACACCTTAGTTGTTCATTGATTGCTTTTTCATATGTGCCTTGAACACGGGCCTTCAGCAGACCAAGTAACCACTTGCTCAAGCCAGCAAACTTGGGTCCAAGCTGTTGAGCTTTGCTCAAACCAGATGAGTCCGCACTCAAGCTGGCAACCTTGGAGTCTTGAACCTGGGTCCTCTCCATTCCAGTGCGATGCTCTATCCACTGCACCACCGCCTGGTTAGGCAGAACGCGTGCATTTTAGAAAATGGGTAGAAGTATTTTCTATGCTTACGTTTTTTAGAAAACTTTTTAAAATTTCATGGGCTTGATATAAAAACACAATTCAGTGAACATAATTAGTGGCGATTGGGAGGAGAGTCATCTTGTATAACCATGCTATAGTTTATTGATGCATTTGTTTATTCCAAGGATAAACTTTTACACATACAGAGAAGAACAGATAGACTACACCATAAAGTTTTTTCAGTATATCATTTGTTAAAGCTAAGCTTTTGATAAACAACATGCACATTTAAAGCTCATTAGTTCATTGATTATTATCTTTCAAAGTCTTACATATCCATTAAAATCAAATATAATGTACCTATTGAAACAGAGATTTGTATAACATTTTCTTGAGGAGTTGTTTAGTATATTATTATTTTTTGCCTTGCTCAAAGATCATATTTGCCACTGATGCCAAAACAAGTAGCCCTATTTTTAACTATCCATAACTGATACCTTCATTTGTTAGGATTCTACAAATAGGTAATGTGGTATATTAGAAAAAAAAATCTGGACTAAAATAAAGAGCCCTAACTATGTAACTTGTGTGAATCATCTTGGAAAATCACTCAATTTTCATTAATGTTGGTTTGATTATGTTATTAATCACTTAGCATACCAAGGTGATTGTTAAGGACATTGCTAATTAAAATATTGTGTAGTTTAAACATTTATCTACTTAATGTCATTGTGCGTCTATTTGTAAATGAGAAGATTTCAGCACATAATAGCACACAATATTCTAACTCTGGTACTCAATTCCTCAATTTTCTAACATATTTATATATAAGGTTTAGTTCTAAACAAACAACTATAGTCAATATTTTAAGATATGTTATTTATTATTCTTAAAAACATAAGAGAGACAGAAATGCCTTCTTTAGTTTAAACCGATTTGTTTGTGCGTTCTTACTTTTACTTATGGATATATAACAGAATAATATCTTTTTACCCTGATGGATATTATGTGCATTGATGTTTTAGTCCAGTTGTTCCACAGGCATTACTGATTGTTTACTTCATGAAATATATTGATGATGTAACAGCTTGTCCCTGAAAATTTTTTTTTCCTCTTCAGATCTAAACACTTCATACTTTTCTGTAACAAAAAAGAGAAGAAACACTGCACACACTGGTCCTGGTACCATACTTAGCAGTTCAGGATTCATTCCATAAACATCAACCAATTGCCAGTTAGAATGTAGACCTAATTATTTGAGGAACTAATTGGTGACCTTGGGATTTGCCTCTACCAACAGCCAGTACTGAAGCACCATGGAAGCTCCACCTGGCCACTCTCCAGCTTTGAGAGCCATTTTAGTGGGAGCTGAGGCTGCTTCTTTGCCCCCCCCCCACTTAAATTTATAACAGTAGGAAGTTGAGCTTCACCCATAGAAATAAACTGGTAAATAAGCTGCTGTCCAACAACAGAGTACATGAATATTTGGGTTATGGAAAAAAGTAGACCTTTCAGGGCTAAAATATAAAAGGTTTCTAGAAAACGTAAAGATGACAAAATTATTTAGGGCAGAATATTCTGAATCACAGAAGAGTCTCTGGTAGCATGCATGGGTCTAGTAATACAAGAATGGTAATAGAACTTTCTAGGGCAAAAACCAGAAGGGTGTTCAAGGGAAAGTAAAAACACCTAAAATATTTTTTAAAAAGTGGATAGTTGCATCTTTAAGTTTTGACCCGTTATTGATTGCATATCAACCCTGTGTCATGTACTATGCTAAACATCTATAAAATTATTTATTTATAATGACATCACAAGAACATTATATTTGTTTTACATTTAAGAAAATCTAAGTTTCCTCCAAAACTATAGTTGATAAATATCAGAGTCAGAATTCAGGGAGCTTTGAATTCAAAGCATTTCACCACACTTTTTTGTCATTGAGATAAATTGGATTTTTTAGCATATAGAAACAAAGAAAGAAGACATAGAATCTCTTTGGGCCTTATCACGCAGAAAACTAATGAAGACCCTTAATAAAAAAATTTAATAATACTAGCCATTTAGATGTAGGAAACAATACTAGTCAAAAATATATTGGCCTTAAGAATTAGGTAAAGTTGGCCCTGACTGGTTGGCTCAGTGGATAGAGCATATAGAAGTTCTTGGTTTGATTTCTGGTCAGGGCACACAATAGTGACCATCTGATTCTCTTCCACTCTCTCTTCTTCTCTCTCTCTTCTTCTCCTGCATCCAGTGGATCGATTGGTTTGAGCATTTGCCTGGGTGTTGATAATAGCTAGATTGGTTTGAGCTCATCAACTTCAGGTGCTAAAAACAGCTTGGTTCAGTCCCAGATGGGGGTTACCAGGTAGATACTGGTCAGTGTGCATGCAGGAGTCTATCTCACTATGGCCTCTCTTCTCACTTAAAAAAAAGAATTCAGTAAAGTTGTACTTTAAATAAATATTCTGGATAAAACTCAGTTATACTCAATGAGGAGTGCAAGTAGTAAATCTCAGATTGCTTCAGTCAGTGTCTGCCCTTAGAAATTGTCTATTTTGTAGAATCTTCAAAAATTTGAAAGCTTCATGGAGTCTAGAAGGAAATCTTTTACAATGTACACATTAACACTTCCTTGATGTTGACGATGGTTTCAGAGGGCATACCTGTACCTTTTGAATGGTACTTACCATCACTGTGAATAGCCACACTTTTTATCTTGAAAAATTTTGTAGGCAATATTATAGGGAGAATTTGAACAAGAAAATTGCACACTCTTCCTTATAACTGTCTAAATCAAACTTTCAAAATATTATTTCAAATTTGAAATTAATTATCAGAAATATATTTTGTAATAAAAGAATAAAAACTACATGCTAGATTCAATTACAGATTTTCTTTAGATTATTTAGACCTTAGTTGTTTTTCATTAACAAAGGTTTTTATACAATTTCAGCCTTTCAAGCTTTTTTGTTTGTTTGGGTTTTTTTGACAAAGACAGAAAGGGACAGAGAAAGGGACAGACAGGAAGGGAGAGAGAATGAGAAGCATCAATTATTCGTTGTGGCACCTTAGTTGTTCATTGATTCCTTTCTTATATGTGCCTTGACCAGGGGCCTACAGCAGACTGAGTGAACCTTTGCTCAAGCCAGAAACCTTGGGCTCAAACTAGTGAGCTTTGCTCAAACCAGGTGAACCTACGCTCAAGCTGGCGACTTCGGGGTTTCAAAGCTGGAGCCTCCACGTCCCAGTCAGTTGCTCTATCCACTGCACCACTTGGTTAGGCTCAAGGTTTCTTTTGATTACACTATTCAATTAAATCTGGAAAAAGTTTTTGTTGCTGTTGTTGTTATTGTTGTTTTAATGTAACTTCAAAGCCAACAGAAGTAAAATAAAAGCATAAATAAGAATAATCAGCACTCTAATAGAACAATTGTGTATATTTTTATTAAACATTATAAAATTTTAGAAAAAGCACAGATTGTTTGTGCTACATAGTAGCTATGTGACTTTGGATGATGTACCTAAATTCTTTTAAGCTTCAGTTTTCTCATCTATAGAATTGTATTACTTCACAAATGGTTTTATAGTAAATGAGATAATGCCTCAGAAAGGACCCAGGTTATGATTGGTATTCAACGCATGTTCATTTTTTCCCCTTTTATGACATTTACCCCATCATTTAATCAAGGTATGAAGTAGGTGAAATAAAAGACAATTATATTATTATGTCCTTTCAGAGACTGAATGATCATAGGTCACTACAGGTACTTAACCTCAACACTCACATTGGGAACTCTGGTATATCAAAGAATCACTTAGAGCTGTGTATGAGAAAACTTCTTAGTTCTCCAGATAGGCAGAAAACTCACTCTGCCAGAGAAACAAAAATTTATATTTTTAGGTTTAAAACATCAATTGATACTAGCAAGTAAAAACACATTTCAAGGCATCACTGGATGTTCCCCAAATGTTCTCTCTCCTAGCCCTTAAGAAATTGGTCCTAAAGTCCTTTATGTGGGAACATAAGTGTGAAAGGACCTGCATGTTGATGGAGGGCCTAAAAAGCTACTATCCCTGTGGCTGAATCATTGTTCAGAAAATAATGAAAAGTGGAGTGATTATAGAGTCTCCAATATAATAATCTAAAGCAGGGGCTGCTAATAGATGGCCTGTGGGATACATCTCCCTTTCACACATGGCACCCTTAGCCAAAATAAATGGTTAAAAATATTAGTTAGATGAAAGGCTGAGAGCCATAAAAATACATCAGTATTTCCCAAACTGTATTATGTGGAATTTTTCATGTCAACTTAATAATTTTTTTCCTGAGAAAAATAAATTAACCCAATGTTAAAAAATAATGGGCCAAAAATTAAATATGATTTTCTAACTTATGGATTCAAAATACATAGCAGTGTTATTAAGTGACCCAATGTTATCACTAAAAATCTCTATTTGACTTCATTTTTTCCAAGTTATGTTTGATGCTGAAACCCTTTTCAATGAATATTTGATAACATGATGACTATACTGTTTGGGAAAATTTCAACTAACAATTTGGAGATAGATTCAAGTGTGGCAAAGTAATGGGAGAATAAAACGTGATCAACATATAGTCATCTTCTTCTACAGCAACAATTAAATTAATGAGGATGCTTGAAAGACTGACTCTAAGAATCAGTAGTTGTGGCAATAAAAGTGATAGTAGAAACATCTAAACCTGCCAGGTATAAGAGCCAGGTATAAGAGCGACAATTTCGAGGATGTAGTCATCCTAGTAATACAACTGATTGGGAACAAAGAAACAAGTAACACTGTGATTTCTACCCAAAGACAAGATTGTTCTTTAGAATGATATGCTTCTGGGAAATAATGCTCAGTGGCATTAGTATTTGACAATGAACCAGCATATTCCAGGAAGGAGGCATAACACACTGGTTAAAAGTGTGACCTCTGAAGATGTATTGTATGGCTGCAAGTCCTGATTCTACAAGTTACATACTGTATGAATTTGGTCAAATTATTAAAATTCCCTATACTTATATTTTCTCTTCTGTAAAATAGAGATAATAATAGAAGGTAGGTCACAAAAAGAATTAAACGATATAATACATAAAAATACCTTAGAACAATGTCTAGTATGTGGATATTCATCAGTGAAAGTTAACTATGGTCACAGTTAATGATATTATTATTATGGTTACTATTATTTCAATGTGTGTTTATGTTTTTAAACAAAAAAGTGACTAAGATAATCAAAAGCTTCCATCACAAATTTTGTTTTGTAATGAGTAATAAATTTTATCACAAAAAGATTGTTTTACTTTGTCTGACAAAGTTATCATGTCTACTTTCAAGCTCTTAATGACTTGTAAAGACTGAGATAAGTAAGTTTAGCTGTAAAGAATCATTATTGTCTATTAAAAGAGGATGGTACAATTTTTTTATTTAATACGCATTTTTGTGTGTCTTCTATATACTTCAAATTGACATTATTTTGTCAATTAACTAAGATAGACCTCTAATGTTCATGGGAAAGTTCTATTTCTTTATTGTTATATGGCAGTAAAAAAGAGTTTACTGCAAAATGAGAATATAGCTATTAATCAAGTTGTAGGAATAATAATAAAAAACAATATAGACCCTGGCTGGGTGGGTCGGTTGATAAAATGTCAACTTAGCACACCAGAAGTCAAAGGTTCAAACTCCAGTCAAGACATATACGAGAAGCAAACAACAAGTACACAAGTAAATAAAACAACTAAGTGAAACAAGTTAATGCTTTCTCTTTCTCAAGTCAATGGAAAACAATTTAAAAATACACACGCACACACACAAACATATCTATACAGTAGTAAACCTACCATACTATAGACAGCACATTTACCTTCTTTACTTAACCATTTTTATTCATAAATATTCTTAATTATCCCTTATAAGAGATTTCAGCATAAACAGTTGAAAAATTATGCAAATTAGTAATACTAGATAACCATTATATGCCATGAATTTATTCCAAGTACTCTGTTTTTGGAGTCTACTTGTCTTGACCGGTTTGTTTCTAAATGCATCATTCCAAGGAAGTGGTAGTGGAAATGTATAACTTACCATACTATACTCTGGATATAGTTAAACTTTCTAAGAGAAAATATCAATGGAATATATATAATGATATCTTCATTAAAACAGTTAAAAACATCTATTTTCTTCTTAATCAATGTTATAGTCACTTTGTTTTATCTAAATTACTTTCACATATATTTTCCATTTCAGTATGAAGCTATCTATGAGCAGAGCTCAACATTTTTAGGTATGCACTAAGATGAGAAATTTGTTGTTTAAATGTGCTTAGCCTCCCAGAAGAAACTGATTACGGTTGATACATTGCTACTGTCATAAACCTATTTGCTGATGAGGACCATTAACTTTTGATAGTTTAATCAGGCGTGTGTAGTGACACCTATGCTAATGTGTTCCTATACTGTTCCCTATTCATTCTTTCTGTTTCTGTCACATATATCAAAATGTAAAAGTGAAACAGTTAATAATAACGCAGTAATCTGTGAAACCAACAATAAGAACAGATAATCCATAAAATAAAAGAAACCATTATTGGAGTGTTGTAGTAAGAAAATTCTTCTCCTTCCTTCCTTTCTTTCTCCTTCCTTCCTTCCTTCCTCCTTCCTTCTTTCCTTTTTCTTTCTTTCTTTCTTTCTCTTTATTTCTTTCATGTTTTTTTCTTGCTCTACACTACTAAAGAGCTAATCTTAGTATAAATGCTTTTTAAAGTTAATGCGAATTAAAGATTTGGTTTAGTTCCATGGGGTGTAAAAAAAGATGAAAATCATAGTCTTAGTCTCATAGCAAAAAACACCACAACAACCTTTGCGTTGCTATTAAGAACTGTATCCTTTTATGTTTCTTATTTTGCAGTAATGACACTAACTATCAAGGAAGAGATTCTATTACCAACAGCTATTCAACATGAAGTCTAGAGGAAAAAACAGATGTATGATTGAGTCTATAGGTGAATGAAACAACACAAAGTGGATTTAAACTAATCCACATTTCAAAATAGATTTTCAAATGAGAATTCGATGATTTATTTCTCTATAAGATAAATTTAGCCATGGGCCAGAATTTGTAAAGCTCAATACTGCTTGTATTTTTTTAATTCTTTCATATTGTTTTGCTTTAATTCTCTCTTTCAAAATCTAAGTTTTATGTATTATAAGTATGACTAAGGTCTGGCCCATTAAATACCTAGTCAACACTTTACCTAATCCCCTATGAAGTCACTTTAATCCTTTATCCTTCTTCCCAAATTCCTTAAATCCTCCATCTCCCCTCTTAACATTTTCTAGATGATTTCTCCAATTACTTAGCAAGGGAAATAGAAAATTACATGTCAAATCTCTCTCTCTCTCTCTCTCTCTTTGGTTCTTTCTCTCTACCTGCATGAGGCACAAAAATCAAGAAATTTTTTTTATGAAGCTGAATATGGCATTCAAAAAAGTAATTGACTCAACCTCATGCATGGGTATCCATTGGCTTTTCTTTACAGAAAATCTGGGAATGGAACTGAGAATGTTGCTTCTAGAGTATTGAGTAATTGCTTTTCATTAAATACCATAAATCTGGCTTTATAATTTGCTCTATGAAAATAAAAAAATTCCCTTTCATCATTACCCAAAAGTGTCTTTTGATTTTAAAAGGTAGCTGGGCACTTTATAAAGTGATATTTAGTTACTTAATAGATTGATATTTCTAAATGCAAGATATTCAATATTAGAATTTCAAGACAAAAAATTTATTTTATTTATTTGTTTTATTGTTTTGCTTTGTTTTAAACAGTGGCATTTAACATGTTTTCACTACATCTTTTTTTTTACTACAACTAGTGTATAGGTTTTTAAAGTATTTTTATGTTCTTTTTCTAATAAAAGTCAGCATGTTTTCTAATCCAAAATTATATAAACTTTGGAGGGGAAAATAATGCAAGTTTAACTACAATTTTCAAAATGGAAATAATGAGAAGTAGAATTTTAAAAAGTCAAATATGTTTTAAAGTAAACCCTAGGGAATAAAATGTCATTGTTAGAAAGGAATTTATAAATCATCTAATCCAAGCATCTCATTTTACAGTTGAAAACACCCATACACTAGAGGTGCCATAGACTGCTGAGAAAGCAAAATATATTGTAGAATCAAACCTTTGTTTCCAATTTTATTATCTTTGTCACATCACATGATAGCTGAAAAATTTGATTCCCAAAACATAATTATTGTAAGATAATTAAATAAATGTGATTTATTAACTCATTAAATGAAAGCTCAAAATCAGTTTATCTAATGTGTGCCTTAACTTGACTTTAAGACTAATATCAATATTTAAATAATCAGAATTATAAAAATTATTAATAACATATTTAAGATCATATGAACATCAAGCAAAACAAAAAAATAGTACTTAACATTGAAACATTTAGTTATTTTTAAAAATTAAAATAAGGACTATATCAAAGAGGTTGTTGTTGTGTGGTTATATTTTCGTTATTATTTTTCTTCTTCTTTTGCTATGAGCCCACCTCAAAAGGAGTTCTCTGACCAACAAAATATGATATATGACTTGAAATAGCTAAAATAATAGAAATAAATTAATCACATTTATGCCTCTCAAATGTTATAACAATGATGAATGGCAGCCTACAGAGTGCTGCTGAATCATCCAGCACATTATTTGTGATACCGTAGGTCTCATCCACAGACACACTGACCTTCACTCTGCTCCTGACAAGTTTTGTTCTCAAATTCTAGCTTTTGGACATTCCTTTCAATTTTTCAAAGTCATTATTTAATTTTTAAAATATTTTCTTTTTTTTTTCATTTTAGAGAGGGGAGAGAAAGAAAGAGAGAGGAAGAAGAGGGGAGGATCAGGAAGCATCAACTCCCATATGTGCCTTGACCAGAAAAGCCTGGTGTTTTGAACTGGTGACTTAAGTGTTCTGGGTCAACAATTTATCCACTTCGTCACCACAGGTCGGACCTATTTAATTTTTTTTTAAGTACAGGCTGAGCCCAACAATAATTCTGACATCTTTGTTTTTTTCAGAAAATACAGTCTTGAATCTTAGTTGTATTGTAAATAGAATAAATCATTAATTTCTTTTTTGTGACAGAGAAAAAGAGAGGGACAGACAGACAGAAAGGGAGAGAGATGAGAAGCATCAATTCTTTTGTTGCAGCTCTTTAGTTGTTCATTGACTGCTTTATAATATGTGCTTTGATGGTTGGAGGAGGCTACAGCAGAGTGAGTGACCCCTCGCTCAAGCCAGCAACCTTGGGTTCAAGCCAGCGACTATGGGATCATATTCGTGATCCCATGCTTAAGCCAGTGACCCTGTGCTCAAGCTAGTGAGCTTGAACTCAGTCCAGATGAGCCTGCACTTAAGCCGGTGACCTCAGGATTTTGAACCTGAGTCCTCTGCATCCCAGTCTGACACTCTATTGACTGTGCCACCACCAGCTCAGGCTAAATCATTAATTTCAAGATAAAGAGAAATACAGGAATAGTTTTTGGAAGTGTTGAAAGCTACAATAAAAAACCTGGGTTTTTATTGATTCATTCATTCATACTTTCATTCATATAGTTATTCAATAATTACTTATCCAGTATTTATTAAGACACTGACCTAGGACACTGGCTAGGGATATTGTGATAAACAAAATGTACAGACCCAGCAAACTAGTGCATACATTCTAATTCCCACACAGCATAAAGGATATAAAAAAGTTGGTCAAAAAATGAAAGAAGAAAAGAAACTTGTGTGTTGGAGTTTGGTCTGAAACATCTGGTGGTTTATATTGGAATAGTTCTTCTATCGGTGATGGAGAAAGGAAGAAATGAAGAAGTTCAGATCATCCCTGAGTAAAACCACTGTCTTTACATTGCCAGCTTTTACTCATATTTCAAAATCAAGCTTTAATATTTTATTTAGGAAGCTTATTTGAGTAAGCACATCAGACACAATTACATAATAAACATATTTGAGGAAGTGAAGATATCATTGATTCTCATTAAGATTCTATACAATTTTACTTTTTCCCACCCTGTGCCCAAACTACCTCTTGATATCATTTTAAAATAGCTTCATAGCCTGACCAGGCAGTGGTGCAGTGGATAGAGCATCAGACTGGGATGCGGAGGACCCAGGTTCGAGACTCCGAGGTCGCCAGCTTGAGTGCAGGCTCATCTGGTTTGAGCAAAGCTCAACAGCTTGGATCCAAGGTCGCTGGCTCAAACAAGGAGTTGCTCAGTCTGCTGAAGGCCCACGGCCAAGGCACTTATGAGAAAGAAATCAATGAACAACTAAGATGTCGCAACAAAAAATTGATGATTGATGCTTCTCATCTCTCTCCCTTCCTGTCTGTCTGTCCCTATCTATCCCTCTCTCTGACTCTCTCTCTGTCTCTTTTAAAAAAATAGCTCAACAATACAGTATGTTTAGAAATTCCTTCTCCAGTGTACTGACTAGGATGCCTTCAAAAGTGGCGGCTCCCAGAAGAAAAACAATCCAATAGCTTCCACCATCTTATTTGCCAATAAACCTTAATGGACAAGTGAAATAACTGCAAAATGAACCTAAGGTCAACTGGTCTTTAGCAGTTGATGTTATCAGAATTGGACAGGGATAGACACAGCATTAATAGAAAGAAGTTAGAAGTCATTTTCTTATTGGTTTAGAATTATTCTAGCCAGAGTGAAAACCAAGTGTACTGGAGATAAAAACAGCTTGGTCTGTTAGAGAAACACATTTGTTGATGGCAGATATAAGTAAGACAAATAATGGTAACCAGATGCTGCTGAATGAAATATGTTTTGTAGGTGAAATAGAATTTTTAAAACCCTTTCCCTTTTTTTCATAAACAAAAATAGCTGGGATCAAAGATGGCAACAGAGTACATTCATCTCCTTCTAGAGACAAACTGGAATTACAACTAACCTATAGAACAATCATCCTAAATATCTAACTGGAAAGTAGCTGAAAAGAATTCTTATAATGAAGGATTTACAGAAGAAGCCACATTAAGACTGATAGGAAGAGCTGACATACAAAAAAGGCTGGCCCTTCTCTGACAAGCAGCAGCTGATATTCCAAAGGAATACCTTAGCTGCAAAGATTGCCACTGAGTAAGTAGGGTCTCAACCCCAAACCAAGCTCCCCATTCCACAACAGAAGATCTAAGAAGAGATGTTTACATAACAACTGGCTACAAAAGTAAATGGGGATTCAGTCCATCAGGTAGAAACAAAAATCTGCTAGAGATACAGTTGTTGAACTGAATGGCCAATGTACAAAATCTTTTTCACAGCCACTCATCCTGGGCATCAATAAATATAGAGAAGAAAAGACTAGAGTCATATGAGGAGAGGCTGGGTTTTGTGGCTCTGGGGAGAGAGCTGAAGGGAAAGCCACAAAAGTCCTTGTGCTATGCCATTCTTCCAAATCAGAGACAACATAAAGCAAAAGAATGTTTGCATCATAGAGGTACCAAAATGATGAAAGAGAGAGAGAGAACAAGTGATTGAGAACATATATTTTTTTTAAAAAATGACAATAAACTTCCTTAACTTTGTTAAATAAAAAAACACACAAGTCCAGGAAGAATATAGAGTCCTAACAAGTTAAACCCAAAAGAAGCTCACACCAGGACATATCTTACTCAAAACACCAAAGGTTAAACACAAAGAGAGAATCTTATAATCTGAAAATAAAATACAATTAGTTAATTACAAGGGAGCTCCCAGAAGGTTGTCAGTTGATTTTTCAACAGAAATATTTCAATCCAGAAGAAATTTGCATGGAATATTAGAAGTGATGAAATGCAAGGACCTTTAACCAAGACTATATTACCCAGAAACATTATCATTTAAAAATAAAAAGTAATAAACAGCTTTGTAGGCAAGAAAAAGCTTTAAAAGTTTGTTTTATCACCAAACCACTATTACAAGAAATAATAAATGTTCTTCTTTAAAAAGAAGAAAAGAAAAAATTAAAAGTAACATAGTTAAAAGAATGGTAATAAGTATGTAGCTTTCATAAATCACTTTAAATATAAATAGTTTAATTGTTCCAATTACTAGACATAAGGTACCTGAATACATAAGAAAACAAGACAGATATATATGCTGCCTACAAGAGACCCACCTCAGAACAAAATATACACACAGACTAAAAGTAAAGGGATAGAAAAAGATTTTTCATGCAAATAGAAATAAGAAAGTGGGGTTAGCAATATTTATAACAGACAAAAGTTACTTTAAAACAAAGACTATAATAAGAGACAAAAAAAGCACTACATAATGATAAAAGGATCAATCCAACAAAAAGATATAACCTTTGTAAACATTTATGCACCTAACATAATAACACTTAAATATATAAAGGAAATCTTAATGGACATAAAGAAAATGATTGACAGTAATATAACCATAGTAGGATATTTTAATATCCCATTGACATCACTGGAGAGATCTTCTAGATAGAATATAAACAAGAAAACCGCAGCCTTAAATGATACACTAGATAAGATGAATTTTACTGATTTCTTTAGAGCATTACATCACAAAACAGGTGAATAATATTCATTTCAAGTACACATAGAATATTTTCTAGGATAGACCACAAGTTAGGACACAAAACAAGTGTAAATTTAAGAAGTTTGAAATCATATCATATTCTCCAACCACAGCAGTGGGACATAAGAAATTAATCTCAAGAGAAAATCTCAATAACAAAAACTGAACAACACACGAACAAATGAACACTAACTAACATATTAGTAAACAATTAATGGGCCAACAATGAAATCAAGAAATAAATAAAAAGTTACACTGAGGTCAATTAAAATAAACACAAAACATATGAAACACAGTGAAAACAATCCTTAGATGGAAATTCATAACAATATAGGTCTACCTGAAAAAGAAATACAAATCTCAAATAAATAATCTATCTTCATATGTAAATGAACTAGAAAAATAACAACAAACAAATCCCAAAGTGTATAACATGAAGAAAGTAATAAATATTAGAGCAGAAATAAATGTTGTAAGGACTAAAAATACTAAAGATCCATGAAAGCAAGACCTAGTTCTTTGAAAAAATAATCATAAATTGACAATAAATTAACCAAATTCATTAAGAAAAAATAAAGAGGACCCATATAATAAAACTAGAAAGGAAAGAGGAAAATTAACAGACACTAAAGAAATATAAAGGATTGTAAGAAAATATTTCAAACAACTATATGCCAACAAATTGGATATTCTGGACAAAATGGATAAATTCTTAAACACATACAATCTTCCAAAGCCAAATTAGGAACAATCAGAGAATCTGAATACACATATTAGAACTGGTAAAATTGAAGGAGTAATAAAAAAACTTTAAAAACAAAAGGTTCTGTTTTTGTTTTTTCGGTCAGTGATATGGTGTTCTTGGTATATATTCCTAAAAGTGGGATGGTTGGGTCAAAAGGCAGATCCATTTAATTTTCTGAGGTATCTCCATACTGTTTTCCATAGTGGTTGCACAAGTCTGCATTCCCACCAGCAGTGCAGGAGGCTTCCCCTTTCTCCACATCTTTGCCAGCACCTATTGTGTATTGTTTTGTTAATGAGCGCCATTCTGACTGGTGTGAGGTGGTATATCATTGTGATTTTAATTTGCATTTCTCTAATGATTAGTGATTTTGAACATTTTTTCATCTGTCTATTGGCTATCTGTATGTCCTCTTTGGAGAAGTGTCTGTTCATTTCTTTTGCCTATTTTTTGATTGGATTGTTTATGGCAGCATTGTTCACAATAGCAAAGATCTGGAAACAACCCAAGTGCCCGTCAGTGGACGAGTGGATTAAAAAGCTATTGTACATATATACAATGGAATACTATGGAACCATGAAAAAGAAGGAACTATTACCTTTTGCAACAACATGGATGGACCTGGAAACTATTATGTTAAGTGAAATAAGCCAGGCAGAGAAAAAAAATATCATATGACCTCACTCATTTGAGGAATCCAAGGAACAATGAGAACTGAGGAACAGAATGGAGACAGAAGAGGGATCAAAGGGACCAGAGGAAAAGAGGACAGAGGGAAAGGGGATAATTGGATGGAATAAACCTGAAGGGAAGGGGGTAGGGTGCTGGTGGGAGTGGGGAAAGGGAGTTGTTGAGGGGAATATGGGGGAGGAGGGATGCATTCGGGGCAACACTAGAATCTATGTAAACACAATTAATTTTTAAAAAAAGGTTCTGCCCTGATATCTGGGCTGTTTAGAGCATAATCTCAATACACTCAAAAGTTGCTGGTTTAATCCCCAGTCAGGGCACATGCAAGAACAGATTAATGTTTCTGTCTCTTTGTCTCACCCTTTCCTTCTCTCTAAAATCAATAAATAAATATTTTGAAAAATACTTGAACAGGTTGCTTCACAGGTAAATTATACCAAATATTCAAAGAAAAATTAACAACAATCTTTCTCATAATATTTTTTTATAAAATAGAGAAAGAAAGTTTTCTAAGGTCATTTTACAAAGCCATCATTATCCTAATTCCAAAACCAGATAAAAGCAGTACAGAGAAAAAAAATTATGGGCCAAAATTCCAAATGAACATAGATGCTAAAATTGTTCACAAAATATTAATAAACCAAATATATAAATTCATTAAAAAGATCTTACACCACAATCAATTTGGAATTATTCTTGGTATGCAAGTTTGTTACAATATCCTAAATAAATAAATGTGACATCAAATCAATAAACATGATACACCACATAAACAAAATAAAGCAGAAAAACCACATGATCATATAACAGATGCAAAAATATCAAAAACAAAAAAATAAAAAAATTGCACAAAATCCAGCACCTATTTATGGTAAAAACTCAAAGGAAAGTAAGAATAGAGGAAACACAGTATAACCTGTGGGGGCTCAGTGGATAAAGCTTATATTTGGAATGCTGAGGTCTCCAGTTCAAAACTCCAGGTTTTTCAGACCAACGTATATATGGGAGTTGATGCTTCCTACTCTTCTGCCCTTTCCTCTCTCTCTTTTTCTCTCCACTCTCTAAAATGAATAAATAAAATCTTTAAGAAAAATAAAAGAATAGAGGAAACACACCTCAACATAATAACAGTCATCTAAGAAAAACCCACAGCCAACATCATACTCAATGGGCAAATACTTCTATCATTTTCCTTACAATCAGGAACAAAAAGGGATGGTCAATTTCACATAGTCAACATAGTACTGGAAGTCCTAACCACAGAAATCAGACAAGAATAAAAAATAAATGGTATCTAAACTGGAAAGGATGAAGTAAAACTGTCATTATTTGCAAATGACAAGGTACTATATATAGAGGACCCTAAAGACTCAACCAATAAACTACTAGACCTAATAAATGAATTCAGTAATGTAGCAGGATACAAAATATATATCCAGAAATCAGTTACATTTTTACACACCAATAATAAACTATCATAAAGGAAAAATAAGAAAACAATCTCATTCACAATTGCTTCAAAAAGAATAAAATGCCTAGAAATAAATTTAACCAAGAATTAAAAAGAAATTTACTCAGAAAATTATGGCACTGGACAAATAAATTGAGAAAGACACAAATAAGTGGAAGCATATACCATGTTAAAGATAGAAAGAATGACCATAATTAAAATGTTCATACTACCCAAAGCAATCTACATATTCAAATCAATTTCTATCAAGATAACAATGGCGTGTTTCTCAGACTTAGAACAAATATTCCAAAAATTTATATGGTACCACAGAAGACCCAGAATAGTCACAGCAATCTTAAGAAAGAACAAAGTTGAAACAATCAAGATACCTGATATCTAACTATACTACATAGTAATCAAAAAAACATGGTATTAGCATAGAAACAGACATATATTGAATAGATTAAGAAATGGAATAAAAGGTCCAGAAGTAAACCCATGCTTAATAGTCAATTAAATATTTGACGAAGGAGGCAAAAACATACAATGTGTTAAAGTGTTAAAAACAGACTAATAAACTGTGTTAGAAAAATTGAAAAGATACATGGAAAAATTGAAACTAAATCCTCTTCTTACACCATACACAGAATAAATTTAAAATGAATTAATATCATAAATGTTAGACTTGAAGCCATAAAAATCTTAAAGAAAGACCTATGCAGTGATTCTAGCCATGTCATTCAGTTGGTTAGAGCATTGTCCTAACTTGCTGTGGTTTTGGTCTGGTTCCCAGTCAAGGCACATACAAGAATTAATCAATGACAGCATGAATGAGTAAGCAGAGCTACAAATTGATGTTTCTCTTTCTCTCTCCTTCTCTGTCTCTCTTCATTCCATTCTTTCTGTAAAACAAATAAAAATTCCTGAAGAAATCATAGGCAGTAAAGTCTTGGACATTTCTTTCAGTGATATTTTTTTCTTACATATTATATCAGGCAAGAAAAACAAAAGACAAATAATCAAACAGGACTACATCAAACTAAAACTGTTTTGTACAGTAAAGAAAACTATTAAGAAAATGAAAAGACAACCCACTGGATGGAATAATATATTTACCAATGTTATATCTGATAAGGGTTTAGTATCAAAAATGTATAAATAACTTAAAACACTCATTACCAAACAAAACATGAGCAAAGGACTTGAACATACATTTATCTAAAGAGAACATACACATGGATTTGACTGCCCAAAGAAATGTATTTGAAAATACAATTTCAAGAAAATAGAGAATGACATCATAGTAATGGTGGCATGAGAAACACCCTTGATCTTTTTGCTTGAAATTTCAACAAATAGAACAGCTATATCTCAGTGAAGGAATCTCATCTGGGCTCACAGGCTTCCCTGAAAGATCCACACACTGAATGAACTAAAAGTAAGTAAGGTGGAAAAGAAGGGTGGAAGATAAGATGCAATTGCTGTCATGCTCTGGAGAAGAAGAAATGAGAGTGACTGGATATTCTTCTGTTGGGAGGAGCAGAGAGATTTGGGAGAATTTGGAGAGATACTGAACCAAAGAAGCAGAGTGTGGGGTCATTGTAAGTGTTTGCATGGTCCACCAATAGCCCACACTCAAAAAGAGACATAAAAAATACAAAGTGTGGCCCTTCAGCCTCCCAGAACCCATATCCTTCCCTGCACAGGTACAGAGAGTGGCAGAGACATAACCTATGGCTGGAAGAACAGAGATGCTCTGTGTCTGGTTGCCAGCTCTGTTGAGATACACGGAGGAGCATCTTGAAGGCATAAGTTTGTCATTGCTAAAGTTGTAAACCTCACAGCACAGCTCACCCTTCATTGCAACTGCAGCCCACCTCCATCATTGCAACAGCAGCTTTTCAGAGTATACCAGCCTGGGGATTTCACACAGCCAAATCTTGTAATCCACTGGCACATACTGAAACAAAAAAAATAGAAACCTCTAGTCCTTGGGTGTTTGAGAGGATTTCTCTTTTATTCTAATTGTTTTTTCTATAGTTTTTATTGTTGTTTTAATTCCTTTTATTATTTTTTTTTGTTTTTTTGTTCTTTGTTTTTTGTGGATTTTCTCTTATTGCATTTAATTTTAATTTTTTATTTATTGTTTATTTCTGTTGTGTTTTTTTAGACTTTTTAGTAATACCAAATTAAATACCCTCAATGCAGAAAAATATAAACATCTTGGCTTCCCAAGAAAAAAATGCAGTTTGTAAAGAAAATTAAAAATTTTAAGAAAAATATCTCAACAATATGGAAACCCTGGAATTAAATGATAGAAAATTCAAAATTGGAGTTCTAAAAACACTCAATACTCAACAAGAAGTGATAAAACACTGAGAGGACTTGATAAACTCAGAAAACAAAACAAGAGCAGCTAATGCCAACCCAAGAAGACCTAGAAATAACAAAACTAAAAATTGGAAGCAGACAACACCAATCCTCAACTCAGCCAGCTCGACAAACAACACACCCAAACAGGGAGGGTATACACAGGCAAAACAGGAAGACAGAAAAGTGCAATCCAAATGAACCAACTAGAGAAACTTTCAGAAAATGAACTGAGATAGAAATAAGCAAACTACTGGATGTGGAGTTGAAAATAATTATTATTAGAATGCTGAAAGATCTTAGAACAAAAATGGATGGACACAATGAACACAGAAATAAAGAGATAACAATCATCAAAAACGATGTTGAAATCATAAAGAAGAACCAGTCAGAAATGACAAATAAAATATCAGAAATGAAATCTACATTAGAAGCAATTAAAAACAGGCTAGATGAAACAGAAGATTGAATCAGTGATTTAGAAGACAAGGTAAACAAAAAGATTGAAGCAGAGCAGAAAAAAAAAAAAAAAAGAGGCTAAAATAATCTGAAGTAACTCTAAGAGAGCTCTGTGACAACCTAAAGAGAAACATCACCCGCATCATAGTGGTTCCTGAAGAAAAAGAGAAAGAAAAAAAAATAGAGACCTTGTTCAATGTAAATGGATTAAATGATCCAATCAAAAGACATAGGGTAGCTGCGTGGTTAAGAAAACAGGACCCATACATATGACTCTACAAGAGACACACAGCAAACAAAAGATACACATAAATTGAAGGTAAAAGGATGGAAAAAAATATTTCATGCAAATGGAAATGAAAAAAAAAAAGCTGGGGTAGTAATACTTTTATCAGACAAAATGGTCTTTAAAACAAAGGCTATAGTAAGGGATAAAGAAAGTCACTACATTATGATAAAGGGAGCAATCCAACAGGAAGATATAACTATTATACATATCTACACACCTAATATAGGAGGACCTAAATATATAAAGCAGACTTTAATGGATATAAAAGGCAAGATCAACAGCAATACTATAATAGTAGGGGATTTCAACATTCCACTAACATCACTGGATAGATCCTCAAGAAAGAAAATTAACAAAGAAACAGCAGACTTAAAGAACACACTAGATCAACTGGATTTAATAGATATATTCAGAACCTTTCACCCTAAAGCAGAAGAATATATATTCTTTTCAAGTGCTCATGGTACATTCTCTAGGATAGACCACATATTAAGGCACAAAAGTGGTCTCAACAAATTTAAGAAGATTGAAATCATATCAAGCACTTTCTCTGAACAAAATGGCATGAAACTAGGAATCAACCACAAACGAAAAACTGAAAAATACTCAAAGACATGGAAACGAAATAGAATGTTATTAAATAATGAATGTGTTAACAATGAGATCATGGAAAAAATAAAAAATTCCTAGAAATGAGTGATAATGAGCATACAACAACTCAAAATTTATGGGACACAGCAAAAGCAGTACTGAGAGGGAAGTTCATAGCAATACAAGCATACCTTAAGAAGCTAAAAAAAACCCGTCAAATACAAAACTTAACACTGCATCTAAAACAACTAGAAAAAGAACATCAAGTAAAGCCCAGAGGTAGTAGAAGGAAGAAATTAATAAAGATCAGAGCAGAAATAAATGACATAGAGACTAAAGAAATAATACAGAGGTTCAATGAAACCAAGAGCTCGTTCTATGAAAGGATAAAAAAGACTGATGAACCTTTAAACAGACTCACCAAGAAAAAAAGAGAGAAGACTCAAATAAATAAAATTAGAAATGAGAGTGGAGAAATAATAACTAACACACAAAAAAATAGAAAGGATTATAAGAAAATACTAGAAGAACTGTATGCAAAAATTAGACAACCTAGGTCAGTGGTAGTTAACCTGGTCCCTACCTCCCACTAATGGGTGTTCCAGCTTTTATGGTGGGCAGTAGTGGAGTAACCAAATTATAAATAAAAGATAGATTTAACTATAGTAAGTTGTTTTATAAAGATTTCTTCTGCCAAATAGCAAAAATCCAACATAAAGCACTTGGTAAGTAATTATTATTATATGCTTTAACTTGCTGTAACTCTGCTTTATAAATTTTATAAAGTAAAGTTACTTCCCTACTTTATATATCACCATAACTGTGGAACAGGTAGGCGGTTAGAAAATTTACTACTAACAGAGATACAAAAATGAGTAGTAGGTATAAAAAGGTTGACTACCCCTGACCTAGGTGAAATAAACAAGTTCCTGAAACATATAATCTTTCAAAAATCAGTCTGGAAGAATCAGAAAATCTAAATAGACTGATTATAACAAATGAGATTGAAACAGATATCAAAAAAATCCCAACAAACAAAAGCCCTGGGCTGGATGGCCTCACAGGGAATTCTACCAAATATTCAAAGAACTAACTTTAATCCTTCTGTAGCTATTTCAAAAAACTTCAAGAGGAAGGAAGACTTCCAACCTCCTTTTATGTGGCGAGCATAATTCTGATTCCCAAACCAGGCAAAGACAACACAAAGAAAGAAAATTATAGGACAATATCCCTGATGAATTTAAATGCTAAAATCCTCAACAAAATATTAGCAAACTGGATTTATAAATACATGAAAAAAATCATACATCATGATCAAGTAGGATTTATTCTGAGGAGACAAGGATGGTACAATATTTGTAAATGAATGAATGTGATTCATCACATAAAAAAAGGAGAAAAACCACATTATAATTTCAATAAGTGCAGAAAAAGCATTTGATAAAATCCAGCAACCATTTATGATAAATACTTTCAGCAAAGTGGGAACATACCTCAACATGACAAAGACCATCTATGACAAACCCACAGCCAACATCATAAAAATTAGCAAAAATTAAAAGAAATCCCCTTAAGATCAGAAAAAAGACAAGGGTGTCCCGTTTCACCATTCTTTTTTTTTTAATTTTAATAATTTTATTTTTTTTAATGGGGTGACATCAATAAATCAGGATACATATATTCAAAGATAACATGTCCAGGTTATCTTGTCATTCAATTATGCTGCATACCCATCACCCAAAGTCAGATTGCCCTCTGTCACCTTCTATCTAGTTTTCTTTGTGCCCCAACCCCTTCCCTTCTCCCTCTCCCCCCTCCCCCCATAACCACCACACTCTTATCAATGTCTCTTAGTCTCACTTTTATGTCCCACCTACGTATGGAATAATGCAGTTCCTGTTTTTTTCTGATTTACTTATTTCACTTCGTATCATGTTATCAAGATCCCACCATTTTGCTGTAAATGATATGATGTCATCATTTCTTATGGCTGAGTAGTATTCCATAGTTTATATGTGGCACATCTTCTTTATCCAGTCATCTATTGATGGGCTTTTTGGTTGTTTCCAGTCCTGGCCACTGTGAACAATGCTGCAATGAACATAGGGCTACATGTGTCTTTACTTATCAATGTTTCTGAGTTTGGGGAGTATATACCCAGTAGAGGGATTGCTGGGTCATAAGGTAGTTCTATTTTCAGTTTTTTGAGGAACCACCATACTTTCTTCCATAATGGTTGTACTACTTTACATTCCCACCAACAGTGTATGAGGGTTCCTTTTTCTCCACAGCCTCTCCAACATTTGCTATTACCTGTCTTGTTAATAATAGCTAATCAAACAGGTGTGAGGTGGTATCTCATTGCCATTTTGATTTGCATTTCTCTAATAACTACAGAAGATGAGCATCTTTTCATATATCTGTTGGCCATTTGTATTTCTTCCTGGGAGAAGTGTCTGTTCATGTCCTCTTCCCATTTTTTTATTGGATTGTTTGTTTGTTTGTCGTTGAGTTTTATGAGTTCTTTGTATATTTTGGATATTAGGCCCTTATCTGAGCTGTTGTTTGAAAATATCATTTCCCATTTAGTTGGCTTTCTGTTTATTTTGTTATCAGTTTCTCTTGCTGAGCAAAAACTTCTTAGTCTGATGTAGTCCCATTCATTAATTTTTGCTTTCACGTCTCTTGCCTTTGGAGTCAAATTCATAAAATTCTCTTTAAAACCCAGGTCCATGAGTTTAGTACCTATGTCTTCGTCTATGTACTTTATTGTTTCAGGTCTTATGTTTAGATCTTTGATCCATTTTGAGTTAATTTTAGTACAGGGGGACAAACTGTATCCAGTTTCATTCTTTTGCATGTGGCTTTCCAGTTTTCCCAGCACCATTTATTGAAGAGGTTTTCTTCTCTCCATTGTGTGTTGTTGGCCCCTTTATCAAAAATTATTTGACTATATATATATGGTCTTATTTCTGGGTTTTCTATTCTGTTCCATTGGTCTCAGTGTCTATTTCTCTGCCAATACCATGCTGTTTTGATTGTCGTGGCCCTATAATATAGTTTGAAATCAGGTATTGTAATGCCCCCAGCTTCATTCTTTTTCTGTAGGATTTCTTTGGCTGTTTGGGCTTTTTTATAGTTCCATATAAATCTGAGTATTTTTTGCTCCATTTCTTTAAAAAATGTCATTGGAATTTTGATGGGAATTGCATTAAATTTGTAATGCTTTGGGTAATATGGCCATCTTGATTATATTTATTCTTCCAAACCAAGAACAAGGAATATTCTTCCATCTCATTATATCTTTTTTGATTTCCCTTAACAATGGTTTATAGTTTTCATTATATAAGTCCTTTACATTCTTTGTTATATTTATTCCTAGGTATTTTTTTGTTGTTGCAATCATGAAGGGGATTATTCTTTTGAGTTCCTTCTCAAATGTTTCATTTTTGGCATATAGAAAGGCTATTGACTTCTGTATGTTAATTTTGTATCCTGCAACCTTACTGTATTGGCTTATTGTTTCTAGTAGTCTTTTTGTGGATTCCTTGGGGTTTTCGATGTATAGGATCATATCATCTGCAAAAAGTGATACCTTTACTTCTTCTTTTCCAATATGGATGCCTTTATTTCTTTGCCTTGTCTGATTGCTCTGGCTAGAACCTCTAGTACCACATTAAATAAGGGTGGAGACAGTGGACAAACCTGTCTTGTTCCTGATTTAAGGTGGAAAGCCTTCAGTTTTGTGCCATTTAATATGATGTTAGCTGATGGTTTATCATATATGGCCTTTATCATGTTGAGATATTTTCCTTCTATACCCATTTTGTTGAGAGTCTTAAACATAAAATTGTGTTGTATTTTATCGAAAGCCTTTTCTGCCTCTATTGATAAGATCATGTAGTTTTTGTTCTTTGTTTTGTTGATATGGTGTATTACATTAACCGTTTTACGTATGTTGAAGGATCCTTGAGATTCTGGGATGAATCCCACTTGATCATGATGTATTATTTTTTTAATATGTTGTTGTATTCGATTTGCTAGTATTTTGTTTAGTATTTTAGCATCTGTATTTATTAGAGATATTGGTCTGTAGTTTTCTTTCTTTGTGCCATCCTTGCCTGGTTTTGGTATGAGGGTTATGTTGGCCTCATAAAATGTGTTTGGAAGTATTGCTTCTTCTTCAATTTTTTGGAAGACTTTCAGTAGAATAGGAACCAAGTCTTATTTGAATCTTTGATAAAATTCACTGGTATAACCGTCAGGGCCTGGACTTTTATTTTTGGGGAGGTTTTTAACGGTTTTTTCTATTTCTTCTCTAATGATAGGTCTGTTTAGGCTTTCTGCTTCTTCTTGACTCAGTCTAGGAAGGTTGTATTGTTCTAGGAATTCATCCATTTCTTCTAGGTTGTTGAATTTGGTGGCATAAAGTTTTTCATACTATTCTACAATAATGCTTTTTATATCTACAGTGTCCGTGGTGATTTCTCCTCTTTCATTTTGGATTTTGTTTATATAAGTTCTTTCTCTTTTTGCCTTGGTAAGTCTTGCCAAGGGTTTGTCAATTTTGTTGATCTTTTCAAAGAACCAGCTCTTTGTTCTATTAATTTTTTCTATAGTTTTTCTGTTCTCTATTTCATTTATTTCTGCTCTGATTTTTATTATCTCCTTTCTTCGCCTGGTTTTGGGTTGTCTTTGTTCTTCTTTTTCTAGTTCCTTAAGGTGTGAAGTTAAGTGGTTCATTTGGGCTCTCTCTTGTTTGTTCATATATGCCTGAAATAATATGAACTTCCCTCTTACCACTGCTTTTGCTGCATACCATAGATTCTGATATGTCGTATTGTCATTTTCATTTGTCTTTATATATCTTTTGATCTCTGCACTTATTTCTTCCTTGACCCATTCATTTTTTAAAAGTATGTTTAGTTTCCACATTTTTGTGGGATTTTTTTCCTCTTTTTTGCTGTTGAATTCTAGTTTCAAGGCTTTATGATCAGAAAATATGCTTGGTACAACTTCGATTTTTCTGAATTTGCTGATGTTGTTTTTGTGGCCCAACATATGGTCAATTCTTAAGAATGATCCATGTACACTGGCGAAAAATGTATACTCAGTCACTTTGGGAAGAAATGTCCTGTAGATGTCTATCATAACCATGCGCTCTAGTGTTTTGTTTAAGGCCACTATATCTTTGTTGATTCTCTGTTTGAATGACCGATCTAGAGCCATCAGTGGTGTATTGACGTCTCTAAGTATGATTGTATTTTTGTCAGTTTTTGTTTTAAGGTCAATAAGTAGCTGTCTCATATATTTTGGTGCTCCTTGGTTTGGTGCATATATATTAAGAATTGTTATGTCTTCTTGATTCAGTGTCCCCTTAGCCATTATGAAATGGCCATTTTTGTCTCTGAGTACTTTTGCTGTCTTGTAATCAGCATTATCAGATATGAGGATTGCTACACCTGCTTTTTTTTTTGGATGTCATTTGCTTGGAGTATTGTTTTCCAGCCTTTCACTTTGAGTTTTTTTTTATCCTTGTTACTTAGATGAGTTTCTTGTAGGCAGCATACAGTTGGATTTTCTTTTTTGATCCATTTGGCTACTCTGTGCCTTTTTATTGGTGTTTAATCCATCTACATTTAGTGTAATTATTAACACTTGTGAGTTCCCTATTGCCATTTTATAGATTGCTTTCTGTTAGTTTTGTGTCTTGTTTGATCCTTCTCTTTCATCTTTCTATCTTTTGTTTTTATTTGGTTGTATTTCATACATCTTTCCTCTGTTGCTATTTTTTTTTTAAATCATGTGCTTCTATGGTGGTTTTTTCAATGGTGGTTACCTTTAAGTAATGAAAAGGGTTCCTGCCCTGTTCATTGTAGTGCACTATTTTGTGAGTACTTTTGCACTCCATCATCCTTTGCTACTGTTAATCTCCATCCTCTCCTCCCCCTTTCTTTTTATTGTTGTCACAGTTTAAATTTGGTTTTATTGTGTTTTCTTGGAGCTTTTACTTGTGGCTTTTTTTTTTGTTCTTTGTATATGATTGGAGAACCCCCTTTAGTAATTCCTGGAGTGGGGGTTTTCTGATGATAAATTCCATCATCTCTTCTGTATCTGTGAATGTTTTTATTTCTCCTTCATATTTGAAGGATAGCTTTGATGGGTATAGTATTCATGGCTGAAAGTTCCTCTCTTTCAGGACTTTAAATATTGGGGTCTACTCTCTTCTAGCTTGTAGAGTTTTTGTTGAGAAATCTGATGATAATCTAATGGATGTTCCTTTATATGTTGTATTCTTCTTTTCCCTGCATGCCTTGAGAATTTTTTTTTTTTTTTGATGTTGGTTTGTGCCAATTTCATTATGATGTGCCTTGGAGTAGGTTTGTTGGGGTTAAGAAAACTCAGAGTTCTGTTTGCTTCTTGAATTTGAGGCTTTAGTTCTTTCCACAGGCTTGTGAAGTTCTCATCTATTATTTGTTTGAGTATGTTCTCCATTCCATTTTCTCTCTCTTCTCCCTCTGATATAACTATTATTCTTATGTTATTCTTTTTGATGAAGTCAGACAATTCCTGTAGGGCTATCTTATTTTTTTTAATTTTTGAGTCTCTTTCTTCTTCTCTCTGTTGTGCCTCAAGTTGCTTGTATTCTATTTCACTAATCCTACCTTCTGTCTGGCCTGTTCTATTAGCTAAGCTTGTTACCTCGTTTTTCAGCTCGTATATTGAGTTTTTCATCTCTGTTTGATTTGTTTTTATAGTTTCAATTTCCTTGAAAATATATTCTTTGTGTTCATTGAGTTGTTTTCTGAGCCCCCGAAATTGCCTTTCTGTGTTTTCTTGTATATCTCTGAGTATTTTTAGGATTTCTATTTTAAATTCTCTGTCATTTAACTCCAAGATTTCCAGTATATTAAATTTTTTATCCATAGATTTCTCCTTATCTATCTGTGTTACCTCTCTTTCTTTTGTATCCATGATATTCGATTTTCTCTTCTTTAATGGCAACTGAGGGTGGTTTTGTTGATAGTATTAATGAGATTTAATAAAGAATAAAAAGTTAAAAAGTTAAAAAAATGAAAATAAAAAATCAAAGAGTTGTGTTTTTTTAAAAAAATTAATAATTAAATGAAGAAAAATAAAATAAAATAAAAAATAAAAAAGGGTATTATTCCCTCCCCTCCTTTTTTCCTCTCCTCTCCTCTCCCCTCTTTCTTGAGAAAATCTTGTGGTGAATTATATTGTACTAAATTGAACAAATACTGCCTGTACTGGAGGGCCTGAATTGGGGAGAAGTAATAAAGGGGCAAAAAAAAAAAACAGAAAAAAGAGAGTATGGACCCATAGAAAGCAAATAAGGATAAAATTTGGGTCAAGAATAAAATGATTTGCTATTAGGTGTTGGTTGACTAAGAGTTATGATGAGAGGAATAAGAGGGAAACAGGAAAATGGGGGGACAGATTTAAAAATTACTATTGTATTTAGTGGAACAAGAACTAGATAAAATGGAGAGACAGGGATGGGAGCACTGCTAGTGAGTTAAAAAGGTGAAGTAAAAAAACCCCAAAAATGCCACAAACATAAGTTTAAGTCCCAGATAAGATAATTTGTTCATTATTGAGGTTTGAATGAGAGGAAACATAAAGGAGAAAGGAAGAAACTAATATAGAGGGAGAAAATAAAGAGAGAGAGAAAAAAAGAGGGAACCACTAAAAGAAGAAAAAAGAGGAGAGAGAAAGAGAGAGAGAGTTAAGGGTTTTGAAGTGCAACCCACATAGAGAGAAAGGAAGAGAAAATAAAATATAATGGGAGATGTAACACTTATTTGTAGTGTAGTTCAAGGAGAGGAGAGAGTAAGATGAGTAGAGAGTTAAACGACCAAATTGGAGGAGGAAAAAAAAATCAAGAATGAAGATAAGAGAAACAAACGAACAAATATAATAAAATGGGATAGGTTATAAAGTCTGCAGATTATTCTTGATTTTGAGAGGTTATTTTCTTGCTTTTTCTTTTCTCTCCCTCTTCCTTGTCGGTGACTTTGTACCCTGGTTTCTGCCCCTTTGGCATACTCAGGTAGAGGTTTGCAGTTGATAAGTCTCTATGGCGATGTCGTGTATTGTGCTTCAGTCTTGTTGGCAGTCGAGGCTCCTTAGCATTTATAGACTCAGACAGTGAAAGAGTCCATCTTCCTGCACCCTCTCTCCTAATCTTTCCTTCCTCAATTAGTAGCCTGATAATCCAGCTATGGGGTTGCTGCTGCCTCTGCCTGGATAGTAAGAGGCTCAAAGAGCTGGCAACTCCCCACTCTATTCCCACTCAGCACAGGGCTCTGGGTAAGGCTCAGTCAGTCAGAGCTGCTAGCATAATCAGGTGGGGCTTCCACCACACAAAGACCTCTGGCTCTGCCACTCTGTCCAGTTACACAGGCTGGCGCCCACTCCTGGGGTGCTTGGAGGAAACTCTCGCTCAGTATCTGTGCTCAGGCCAGCATATCAGGCTGGCAGTCTCATACTCTAAGTGAAACCCCCGCCCGCATGGAAAAGTTCCAGCGTGGGAATTGGTTCTCGCTCCCTCCCCGTGCACGGCCTTTTCAGGGCACTGGGGCGGCCCGAGATTCTGCTTTTGGCCCACAAAAAGGCCCCTGACTCTGCCCCTCTGTGGGGTAACACGGGCTCCCACTCCTGAGGTGCTGGGGGGAATCTCTTGCCCACTCTCCATGCACACTGACCAGGATATCAAGGCATCCGCCTCACCCTCTGAGTGAAACCCCCACCCACACAGAAAAGTTGCAGCATTGGAATTGGATCTCACTCCCTCCCCATGCGCAGCTTTTTCAGGGTGCTGTGGTGGCCTGGATATTCCGCTTTCAGCCCACACAAAGGCCCCTGTCTCTGCCTCTCTGTGGGGTAACATGAGCGCCCACTGCTGAGGCACTCGGAGGAATCTCTCACCCACTATTTGCGTGCGCCGACCAGGAGATTGGGGAAAATGGCTTCCCCACTTGTCTTTCTTTGTCTGGGTTTGGCACGAGTGTTAGCTTGTGTTGACTGGGTTGCCACAGGCACAGTTTTTCCTCGGCTTGGATCTTTGTGCCTCAGCCTGGGTCGGCCATTTGTGCCGTGGCCTGGATCTATTCACCCCCTTTGCCCGCCTCAGTTTCTATATTCTCAGTTCCCAGTGAAGCAGCCCTGTTTAGGTTAGTGAGGAAAGCGGAGAATTTCTTACTCCCTATTTCCTTCGGGGTTTGATTATATATTTAGCCAATTTTTCACTTGACCATACCTTCAGATGTATTGCAAAACATCTGGAGGCTCCAAGGATAGATTTTTCTGTTTCTGGTTGTAGATCTTGTTGAGTTTTGCGGGAGATTTATCAGTATCGCTTCCTACCACGCCATTATGTTCCCATTTGACCATTCTTATTCATCATAGTAGTAGAAGTCCTAGCCACAGCAATCAGACAAAAAGAAGAAATAAAAGGCATCCAAATTGGAAAAGAAGAAGTAAAACTATCATGATTTGCAGATGACATGATACTGTATATAGAAAACCCTAAAGTCTCAGTCAAATAACTACTAGACCTGATAAATGAATTTAGCAAGGTGTCAGGATATAAAATTAAAACACAGAAATCAGAGGCATTTTTATACACCAACAATGCACTGTCAGAAAGAGAAATTAAGGAAACAATCACATTCACTATTGCAATAAATAAATAAATAAATAAATAAATAAATAAATAAATAAAGTACCTAGGAGTAAATTTAACCAAGGAGATTAAAGACTTGTGCCAGAAAATTATAAAACAATGATAAAAGTAATCAAGGAAGATACAAACAAGTGGAAGCATAAACCGTGTTAATGGTTATGAAGAATAAATATTGAAACGTTTATATTACCCAAAGCATTTTATAAATTCAATGCAATATCAATGAAAATACCAATGACATACTTCAAAGATATAGAACACATATTCCAAAAATTTATATGGAACCAAAAATGAACTCGAATAGCCTCAGCAATTTTGAATAAGAAGATTAAAATGGGAGGTATCACACTTCCTGATATCAAGTTATACTACAAGGCCATTGTACTCAAAACAGCTTGGTACAGGCATACGAACAGGCATATAGATCAATGGAACAGAACAGAGAACCCAGAAATAAACCCATACCTTTATGGACAACTGATATTTGACAAAGGAGGTAAGAGCATACAATGGAGTAAAGACAGTTTTTTTTTTTTTTTTTTCTGAAGCTGGAAACGGGGAGAGACAGTCAGACAGACTCCCGCATGCGCCCGACCGGGATCCACCCGGCACGCCCACCAGGGGCGACGCTCTGCCCACCAGGGGGTGATGCTCTGCCCATCCTGGGCGTCGCCATGTTGCGACCAGAGCCACTCTAGCGCCTGAGGCAGAGGCCACAGAGCCATCCCCAGCGCCCGGGCCATCTTTGCTCCAATGGAGCCTTGGCTGCGGGAGGGGAAGAGAGAGACAGAGAGGAAAGCGCGGCGGAGGGGTGGAGAAGCAAATGGGCGCTTCTCCTGTGTGCCCTGGCCGGGAATCGAACCCGGGTCCTCCGCACGCTAGGCTGACGCTCTACCGCTGAGCCAACCGGCCAGGGCCCCAAGACAGTTTTTTTTAACAAATGGTGTTGGGAAAATTAGACAGCTACCTGCCAAATAATGAAACTACACAATCAACTTACACTATTCACAAAAATGAACTCTAAATGGATAAAAAACTTAAATATAAGTCATGAAACCATAAGCACCTTAGAAGAAAACATAGGAAGTAAGCTCACCGATTTATCTCCACGGGCAAGTGAAATAAAAGACAGGGTAAACAAATGGGACTATATCAAACTAATACGCTGTTGTGCAGCTAAAGACAATAAGAACAGAATAAAAAGACAAAGCACACAATGCGAGAACATATTCAACTATACATCTGATAAGGGGTTAATACCCAAAATATCTAAAGAACTTGTAAAATTCAACACCAGGAAAACAAACAACCCAATCTTAAAATGGGCAAAATAATCAATAGACACTTCTCCAAAGAGAACAAACAGATGGCCAATAGACAGATGAAAAAATGTTTAATATCACTAATTATTAGAGAAATGCAAATTAAAACTACAATGAGATATCACCTCACACCAATCAGAATGGTGTACATTAACAAAACAGCACATAATACGTGCTGGTGAGGATGTGGAGAAAAGGGAACCCTCCTGCAATGCTGGTGGGAATGCAGACTGGTGCAGCCATTGTGGAAAACAGTATGGAGATTCCTCAAAAAAATTAAAAATGGAACTGCCTATTGACTCAGCCATCCCACTTTTAGGAATATACCCCAAGAACACTATATCACTGATTTAAAAGGAGAAATGTACCCCCACGTTTATGGCAGCATTGTTCACAATAGTGAAGGTCTGGAAACAGCCCAAGTGTCCATCAGTGGACAAGTGGATTAAAAAGCCATGGTACATATGTACAATGGAATATTTTGGGGTCATAAAAAAGGATGAAATCTTACATTTTGCAACAAGATGGATGGACCTGGAAACTATTATGTTAAGTGAAATAAACCAGGCAGAAAAAGAAAAAATATCATATGACCTGATTCATTTGAGGAATCCAATGAACAATGTGAACTGAGGAATGGAATGGAGACAGAGAAGGGATCAAACGGAACGGAGGAAAAGAGGACAGAGGAAAAAGATATGATAGGATGGGATAAACCTGAAGGGAAGGGGGAGGGAGATGTTGGGAAGGGGACAAGTGAGATGTTGTGGGGAATACGGGGGGGGATGCATTTGATGTGACACTTAGAATCTATGTAAATACAATTAATTAAATTAATAAGAAAACAAAACAAAACAAAAAAAGAACCTCAACTAGGAGAAAATTTAAAATCAGAGATGAAGAACTCAATATGTGAGGTTAAAAATAAAATAGCAAGTTTAGCTAAAAGAACAAGCCAGATAGAAGAGAGAATCAGTGATATCTAAGATAAGCAACTAGAGATGCTACAGAGAAAAGCTCACAAAAAATTAGAGCTCTAGAAAAATTTTCTTATGCCATCAGACAGCACAATATAAGAATAATGAGTATATCAGAAAAAGAACTTCCCAAGCCTATGGAATGAGTTAGATCCTCAAATTCAGAAAGCAAACAGGACATTGAGTTACCTCAACCCAAATATACCTTTGCCAAGGCATATCATAATAAAATTGTCAACAATTAATGAAAAGAAAAAATCCTCAAGGCAGTTGGGGAAAAGAAGAACATAATATATAAAGAAATGCCTATTAGTTTATATTCAGACTTCTCAGCAGAAATAATACAAGCCAGAAGAGAGTGGACCCAAACATTCAACATACTGATAGAGAGAAATTACCATCCAAGACTACTATAGCCATCAAAGTTATACATCAAATATAAAGGGAAAAAAATTTTTTCCAGACATACAGAAGTTGAGGGAATTTACCACCTGTAAACCCCACTTCAGGAAATACTCAAGGGATTTATTGTATTAGATACAAAGAAAAAAAAAAACTACAAGTATAAGCTCCAACAAAATTGCAATAAAACAAGGGTAATCTTTGACAAAAATAACATAAAAGGTGATAGGATATAGAGCTGCAGTAATAAGTGGGAAGTTTATATCATTACAGGCTTATATCAAGAAACAAGAGAAATTTCAAATTAACAATCTAGCATCACATCTGGAAGAACTAGAAAAAAAAAGAAAAAAAGTCAAATTCAGTAGAAGAAAAGAAATAGTAAAAAAAAAGCAAAACTAAATGAAATAGAGAAGAGAAAAGAAACTATCAAAAATTATACAACAAAGAGATGGTTGGTTCTTTGAAAAGATTAATAAAATTGGCAAACTTCTGGTTTGTGAATTTCACTCACTAAGTGAAAAAGAGAAAGAATTCATAAAAACATCCAAAATAAAAGAGGAGAAATTACCATGAATATCATAGATATACAAAGGATCATACTAGAATACTGTGAAAGTTCATATGCCACCAAACTCTACAACCTAGAAGAAATGGATGAATTCCTAGAACTACACAATCTTTCTAGATGGAATCAGGAAGAACTGGAAAATCTAAATAGACTCATAAGCAGGAAGGAAATAGAAAAGACTATCAAAAACATCCCCAAAATAAAAGTCCAGGACCAGATGGTTACACTAGTGAATTCTACCAAACATTTAAAGAAGATTTGGTACCTATCATTCTCAAAGTATTCCAAAATATAAAAAAAGAAGCCATTCACCCTAACACATTTTATGAGCCTAACAAAATCTTGATACCAAAACCTGGCAAAGAGAACACACAGAAAAAGAAAATTAAGGACCAATATCTCTAATGAATACGGATGCAAAAATCCTAAAAACAAACAAACAAACAAAAAAACAGGAAAAAAAACAAGCTAGCAAATCGAAAAGAACAATATATTTTAAAAAAATATGTGTGGCAGATTGGGGAGGGGAAAGAAAGTAAAAAAGGGACAATTTATGGTGGCAAAAATTATTTGACTTTGGGTGATGGGTACACAACATGATCAACAGTTTAAATGTTATAGCAATGCATACCAGAAACCTATGTATACTTATTGATCAATGTCACCCCATTAAATTTAAATTTCTAAATAAAAATTTAATAATAATAATAATAATACAAAACAACCAAACAAGATTCATTCCAGAAGCACAAGGATATTTCAAAATATGTAAATCAATCAATATAATACACCAAATCAACAAAATAAAGAACAAAAATCTTATGATCTTATCAATAGATGCAAGAAAAGACACTTGGTAAGGTACAATATGTTGAAAACACTCAATAAAATAAGTATAGAAAGAAAATACCTTAACATAATAAAGGCCATATATAACAAACCTTTACCCAGTATCATACTAAGTGGTAAAAAACTGAAAGCTTTTTCTCTAAAATCAGGAACCAGACAACGCTGCCCACTCTCTCCACTCTTATTCAACATAGCACTGGAACTATTAGCCAGAGCAATCAAGAAAGAGAGAAAAATAAAAGGCATCCATATCAAAAAAGAAGTAAAGATATCACTTTTTTCAGAAGACATGATCTTGTATCGATAAAACCCCAAAGACTTCACCGAAAAATTATTAGAAACATAAAAACAATATTGTTAATTTGCAGGATACAAAATTAATATACAAAAGTCTGTTGCTTTCCTATATGCCAACAGTAAAACTTTAGAAAATGAACTAAAAATATTCCCTTTTACAATTGCAACAAAAATAAATGAATGAATGAATAAATAAAATACCTAGGAATAAACTTAACAAAGGATATGAAGGACTTATGTATTGAAAACGAAAAAGCATTTTTGAAAGAAATTGAGAAAGACACAATGAAATAAAAAAAATTCTATGTTCATGGATTGGAAGAACAAACAAAGTTAAAATGGCCATATTACCCAAAACAATATACAATTTTAATGCAATTCGTATTAAAATCTCAATGTCATTTTTTAAAGAGATAGAACAAGAACAGCAAAAACAAAGAAAAACCACTAGGCTTGTATGGAACTATAAAAAGACAACAACAGAATAGCAAAACCAATCCTGAGGGAAAAGAATGAAGCCAGAGGTATCACACTACCTGACTTCAAATTATACCACAGGGCCACAAAAATCAAAACAGCATGGTATTGGCAGAAAAACAGACATACAGACCAATGGAACAGAATTGAGAGCCCAGAAATAAAATCATGTATGTATGGACAAATCATATTGGACAAAGGAGTCAAAAACACACAATGGAGAAAAAGAAAGCCTCTTCAATAAATGGTGCTGGGAAAATTGAATAGCCACATGAAAAAGAATGAAACTTGACTACATTTTGTCCCCTAGCACAAAAATCAATTTAAAATGGATCAAAAACCTAAATATAAGATCTGAAACAAGAAATTGCATAGAAGAAAACATAGATACTCAACTCTTGTACTTCGGCTGTATAGAACATTTTATTAATTTGACCCCAAAGGCAACACTAAATGAATGGGACTATATCAAACTAAAAAGGTTTGGCACAGTGAAAGAAACTAACAACAAAACAAAAAGGCAGCCAACCAAATGGGAGATGATCTTTACAAACAACAGCTCAGATAAGGGGTTAATATCCAAAATATATAAAGAACTCACAAAATTCAGCAAAAAACAAGCAAACAATCCAATTAAAAAATGGGGAAAGGACCTGAACAGACAATTCTCCCAAGAAGACATACAAATGGCTAACAGATATATGAAAAGCTGCTCATCTTCACTAGCTATTCATGAAATGCAAATCAAAACTACAATGAGACACCATCTCACATCTGTTAAATAGCCTATTATCAACAAGACAGGTGATAAGTGTTAAAGAGGTTGTGGAGAAAAAGTGACCTGCATTTACTGCTGGAGGCTTTGCTTTAAAGTATATTTTGTCTGTTATAAATATTATTATCCCCAACTTTTGGTTGTTTTTTTCCCACTTTTATGAAATATCTTAATTTATCCCTTTACTTTAAGTCTGTGTCGTTCTATCTGAAATGTGCCTTGTAGGCAGCATATGTGTATTGTTTTCTTTTTTTTAATGTTTATTGTATTGATTTGAGAGAGAGAGAGAGAGGAAGGGAGAGAGGGAGAGAGACAGAAACATTGATCTGCTCCTGTCTGTGCCCAGACCAGGTATGAACGAACAACCTCTGTACTGTACTTCAGGGCAATGCTCTAACCAACTGAGCTATTCAGCCAGGGTGGTGTCTTGTTTTCTTACCCACTTAGCTACCTCACAGCTTTTGATTTTGCATTTAATATATTTGCATGTAAAGTAAGTGTTAATAGATAAGAAGTTATTGCCATTTCATTATTCATATTTTTTATCTTTTTTTTTTTCTTCATGAAGAAGTCCTTTTAGCATATTATGTAATACTGGTTTGGTGGTGATAAATTTCTTTAGCTTTTTACTGTCTGAGAAGCTTTTTATTTGTCCTTTAATTCTAATTAATAGCTTTGCTGGGTAGAGTAACTTTCTTGTATGTTCTTGCTTTTTGTCATTTTTAATATTTTATGCAATCCCTTCTGGCCTGTGAAGTTTCTATTGAGAAATCTACTGACACTCTTCTGAAAAATCCCTTGAAGATTACTAACTCCCTTTTCACTTTTTTATTTTTACTACCTTTCTGTTGCTGATTTTAGGAGTTTCTCTTTGTCTTTAATTTTTGACGTTTTAATTATGTGTCTTGGTGTGGACCTCTTTGGGTTCATCTTGTTTGGGATTAGCTGTGTTTTTTGGACTTAGCTTTGTTTTTTGGACTTGTATGTGTGTCTTTTTCCTGTACCAGGTTCGAAAGTTTTCAATCATTATTTCTTCAAAGAGATTTTCAATTCCTTATTATCTCCTTCTTCTGGAACCCCTATGATGTAAATGTATGCATGTTCTATGCTATCCCAGAGGACCCTTAATTTATCCTTATTATTATTATTTTTTTGCTGTTCTGATTGTTTTATGGTACTTTTACTTTCAAATCACTGATTCAATCTTTTCTTTCATCTAATCTACTGTTGATTATCTCCACCGTATTATCCGTTTCAGTTATCATAGTCTTTATTTTTTACTAGATATTTTTAAGGGTTTTTATTTTTCTTTTATGTTTTCCTTCTCTTTGTTGAAGTTCTCATTGAGATGATCTATTCTTACTCTAAGTTCATTGAGTATCCTTATACCTAATGTTTTGAACTCTCCATCTGACAGATTTCTTGTCTCCATTTAGTTTAGTTCTATTTTCTAGAGTTTTGTTTTGTTGTTTCATTTGGAACATCTTTCTTTGTCTCATTTTTGCTGCCTGCATGTGTTTGTTTTTATGTACTAAGTAGAGCTGCTATATCTATTGGTCTTGGTAAAGTGGTCTAACATAGTAAGGTTTCTTGTGGGGCTCATTGGTGCAGTCTTTCTGATCACCACGTCTGGATACTGCAGGTGTGTCTTCTGTGTGGGTTGTGTGTACCCTACTGTTGTAATTGATCTTTGCTTGTTATTAGCACATCAATGGGGGGGCTGATCCTTAGGCTGATTGTATGTAATGATTGGCCATGATTACAGTGAAGGGGCTGCTGTTTCAGGGGCTGATCCTATAGAGAAAGGTTCATTTTAATTGGGCTCTGGTGCCTGTTAAGTCTTCCCTTTGAGGGTGTTATTTTTGAAAGTGGTTGGATGGGGATCTTATGTGGTCTGAGCTGGTCATTTAGTGTGTTTGTTCTGGATATCTTTGGGAGGTGTTCTGTTGCAGACCAGGGTCAGCCATTTCCTGTGTCTTGTCCAGAGCTCCAAGGTGATATACAGATGGTTGCTATATGTGCTAGGAGGTGTATGAAAGAGACTAAGTTGTGAACTAAGGCTGGAAGACACTAATACTTGGGGTTGCTTAGCAAGAAGTACACGGCATGCCAATGCCAGATGGTGCTTGTTTGGGGTTTGGTAACTGGAAAGATTTTAAGAAAGTCCACAAGATAAGCCAAGACAGGGTCTTTGTATTAAAAAAAAAAAAAGCACTGTGATTATCTTGAGTGGGACCACAAGTTTGATAGAGTTAAATTTTAGAGAATCAAGAGGGCCAGGCAAATGGTGTTAGCCACACTGATGGAAACAGATCTGGTTACCACCTCCAGTTCTGTGGGAAAAGGGCTCAGGAAAGGAACAATGGCCTCTGCTAGCACTTCTGCCTGGAAGAAAATAGCTCCTTAAGTCCTCACCTTGAAGTCAGATAACTTAGTTCTTCTCCACAGTTTCCATAGCCTTTTTCAAGCTGTTGCCCTAGCACTGAGCTCCGAGAGAGTGAGTCTTTCAATGAATAAGTTTGTGCTCAAACCTTTCAAGTGGAATGCCTGGGACTCCAGCAGACCTCTGTCTTACTCATAGTTTTTGATGGTTTTCACAACCAACACTTCTGGAGATTTCTCTTCCTGGAACTGGAACCCTGGGCTTGGAAGCCTGGTGTAAAGCTGGCTTGCTCCTTAAGGAAAAATCCATAGCCAAGATCTCCCTCCCAATATTTAATTCTCACATGAAAAGTGTGTAACCATCCTGTTCAGCTTCACCACCTCCCTGCCAGTCTCCATATACTTTCTTCTGTACCCACAAGTAGTATTTTCTTTCTTTTTTTACTTTGTGCTAAAAAGCTTTTTTTCCCTGAATAATGTAAGTAGTATTTTCTTATTTATTGAACTGATTAGAACTGAAATGATACTTCATTGGAATTTTCTACCAGACAACAAATGGTTAGGAAAAGAATGAATGTATAACTAAATACATGTTTTCATATGAACTATGAATTTTATACCACTTAATTATTGATCATTACTTTGCATAGCATTCATTGAGATGATTACCTTTAAGAATTAGGTGTAAAGTTGAACTTTAAGTTAACTGAGCTACAGAGTCCTACAAGTGATAGACAAATAGGTTTTCCTGGGAGTCTTGCTTTATCGGAGGACTAGTTATACCTATCTACAATTACCTACCGTTATCTGCTTCACTGGTAACCAGATGACTATTGTGTAGAATGTTTTATAATCATACAGATTATACACCATTTTGTAAGAACTTCAGCACACTTGCATCTTCTTCACATAGAGATCATTCTATTTTTCACTGGCTTATTATTTATTTCTCCACAATCAGAATCAAGTGCCATAGACCATAAACCTAAACCTTCTTGATACAGGATCTGGATGAAGTCACATTGGTTATAGTGACCTTGGATACATGAAGATGATGCAAGTACCTACAAAATTTAGAGATAATAACTGCTTACTTTAAGAAAAAAGAAGTAAAAGGAATTCTGTTGTTTTAGAATCAAGCTATCAAGCTTTTATTTTATTTTGTGTATGAGAGAGACAAAGAAACAGGAAGGGAGAGAGATGTAGTTGTGGCACCTTAGTTGTTCACTAATTGCTTCTCATACATGTCTTGAATTGGGGAAAGGGTCCGGCTAAGCCTGTAACCCCTTGTTCAAGCCAGGAACCTTGTGCTCAAGCCAGTGACCTTGGAGTTCAAGCCAGCAACCTTTGAGCTCATGCCAGCGACCACAGGATCATGTCTATTATTCCACACTCAAGCTGGTGATCCTGCACTCAAGTTGGTGAGCCTGCACGTAAACCAGAGACCTCGGGGTTTTGAACCTGGGTCCTCAGTGTTCCAGGTAGACACTCTATTCACTGTGCCACTACTTGGTCAGGTTAGATAAAAGCTTTTAGAATCTAGAGTAAAATTGTTCCAGCTAGAACAAGAAACAGACTTCAATCAGTGAAAATAAACTTGGTAGTCAAAGAAACAGAATTAAATTGGGCTGGAAAAAAAATGAGCCTCAAAATTAGAATTAGAAATGGCTTGCCTTCCTTATAACTTTTGTTTTGCTTTATCTTGACAATGCTTTGCAAAGCACAGGTTCTGCATGAAGCAGAAACACTAACCTCACTTCAAAAAGTTTATGAAATTAAAAGTCTTTAAGGTAGGACAAAAATGACAACTTGTGGTTTCACCTGTTGTGGAATTACAGACATTTCTAGAAAACTGATTAAAATTATTAATGACTTTCTCCTTTTTCCTCTAGACATAAAAACACATGCACACAAATCTTTGCACAGTTTCAGAACATTTCAAACTCACACAGAAGCTGTCCATGAACCCCATAGGAGTACTTAGACCTCAGGCATGAACTTCTAAACCCAAAGGTCTCATAAATGGTAACATAGGGTCAGATTAAGTAGGTAGACCTGAGTTTTATATTTTGAAATGTAACTTCTAAGATCATCTAAACCAGGGAGCTCTTTTCACTTTTTGTCCCTGGCAATCCTCTTTAGGCTTTCTGAAGGCTAACTTATGCACTCAGATGAAAAACTCATCTTCCTCTTTCTTGCCTTGTTAGCTAACCTGTGGTCATTGAATCCTGCCCTGCAGTGTTTTTCTGTTCCCTTACCTTTGTACTTAACAACAGGTCCTTATATCACTTTCATCAATGTAGACAAGGTCTAAAATTTTAATTAATTTGTCCATTTTTACTTATTTTGAAAATATTTCTATGTGAAAACCACCCAGAAGGGACATGAATCAAGAATATTTTGATCACGTAAGGAACACAAATATATTTCTTTAGTAAAGGGTAGAAGTTGTTAACATAACTATTCTATTAAGAGGTATTTTTGGTTTTTTGTTTTCTTTTAATGAGGCAGCCAAGGGAATTGGTTGCAAAATACTGAAGAAATCGTTCCAAGAGAAACAAACAAAAAAGACCTTTAGTATTGATTCTCAAAATATGGTCTATGCATCTAAATTACTTATCTCTATTAGACTTAGAAGTCTCTGTTTTAAAAACACCTCAGGTGATTCTGATATCAGGCTATGCTTTATGAAACACTGGCTTTTATGACTCTGTCCTTAGGAAACTAGTCATAAAAAAGTGAAAAAATATGAGGAGAAATGTGTATATAAGATTATATACAGAAAAGTTGCTTTGTCATTTTTGCTCTTTAAATGCATTATTTCTAAACAGGTGCTCTTTTTTTATTTTTTGGGGTTTTCTTTTATTTATTCATTTTAGAGAGGAGAGAGAAAGGGAGAGAGAGAGACAGAGAGAGAAGGTGGGGAGGAGCTGGAAGCATCAACTCCCACATGTGCCTTGACCAGGCAAACCCAGGGTTTCGAACCGGCGACCTCAGCATTTCCAGGTCGACGCTTTATCCACTGTGCCACTACAGGTCAGGCCTAAATGCATTATTTCTTATTGTAACTATTATTGCTTTCAATATGTTGAGAAAATTATTCCAGGGCAAAAAGAAAGTTAAACTAGGATTGAGGAAAATGCTACCTTTTTCATATTTCCAATTTCTTCATTAAAGATCATTTACCTTTGCAATTACTAAAATAAATAATTTTTTAACGTCTACGATACTTAGAGCCAAATTGTATTTCTTTTAGAAAGACAACCGTATAAGATCTATAAAAACTACTGTGAGCTTGGTTGTGTTCTCTGTTTATTTTGTACTTTCCCAGCTGCCTGACCAGGGAAAGAAGAGATCTCTTTCAGGAAAGAGCACACTGGTCATTAATTTACAAAAATGGCACTTGACATCTATTCTAACTGGGCCATGAAAAGATAGCTTCACAGTCTATTCTCTTATATACTTACTAGTACAAAGATTCACTCTGTCCAAATAAGGAGAGACTGCAATTCTCAAATGTTGTGGTTTTATTTCTATATGAGGCAATTAAACAGAAAAAGGGAGCAAATGTCTTGTCTGAACAATTTTACTGCTTTTTTGGAGCATCACAGATTCTACTCCTTGTTCAAAATCATTCTTATTATGAACAGGTGGCCATCAGCCTATGCTGTACTGAAATTTGGGAATGCTTCATTTTCAGTGGAGTGATTTTTGCCCCTTGGGATAACTGCCTAATTCTTTCATTAAGAGTGGTTGTATAAGATTACTTCAGTAATGTCTTCTTTGGTGCTGTTCCAGGAACTTATGGAAAAGTCATTTATGAGTGCCCAAGATTCACCAGTAAAATGAAATAATTGTTTTGGACATTAGAAACCATTTGCTTTTAATTATCAAGATAAAAAATTTATACATTTTTTACTATTTCTTCACAATTCATTTTCTTTATTTCTAAAAAATGGAGTACCTTGAGTAGTAGCCTTGCACTTCTTTTTGACATATCCTGCTTAAGGGAAGATGGTTATATTAATTTTCTTCAAATATTCTCTCGTGAAACTATCACCAGGAAAAAAAAGTCTGCATTATTGAGGCTAAAATGGACTTTTTACAAGTATTAAGGATAACAACTTCTAGGTTTGAATTTTGAATGTTTTAGTTTAGTCAACTCACAGTTTATTTGCTTTTTGTTTCTTATTGACATACAGATACATTTTATTCACCTACAGAAAGTAGACTTGTGAATTATAAAGAGAAAACCTCCACTGGAGATTGAATGCTGGCATTATTTCTAAAAATTAATTTACATCTAATAATCATTGTTTAGGAAAAATTAAAGTAAGCCTTATAAAAAAACAATTCTATGTCACTTTGTCCTGCTTGCCCAAGAAAGCATAAGAGAGGAACTCTGGTATTGTGGAGAGAGATGAATCTGAGTTTTAATTCTGACTCCTTTACTTACTAATTGTGTGATTAAGGGCAGTTTGATAATTTGTCTAAACTTCATTTTATTAACTGTAAAGTGAGAATATATCTAGTGCTTGTCACATGAGGTTGATGTGAGATTAAGTAAAATAAAATTGTGAAACTGGCACGTTATAAGTTATTGTGATCTCATTAAGATGTTTTTTTATGTTTAATTTATTGTGTTAACATAGTTTCGAGTGTCTCATTCAATACATAATACCCTCTACATTGTGTTTTCAAATAGGTCAATTCATGCAAGTATTTAATTATATTAAAAATGGTTAATGAACTTTTCCAAGTTTCAAACACTGTGCTTCAGCATGTTGATTCAAAGGGAACCAAGAAAAAAAAAACCTGTCATCACAGAATTTACAGTAAACCATAATAAATGTAAATTGGTGAATGAATACAAAATTATAACTGTGCTGAGTACTAGGAAGGATAATCTATAACCAAAGAATTTGATTTAACAAAGAGAGACCACAAAAACTTTCTTAAATAAGTGATTTATGAGAGAGCATTTCAAAGATAAAATGGTGGTAAATAAATAAAGAGACAAAGGAAAAGTGTTCAAAACGGAGGAAGCAGCTTGTCTGAAAGAATCCGGTGAGAAGGAAGTGTGATGAATATGTGAACCCTAAAGAAAATCAGTAGTAGGAAAATGTAAGTTGTATATATTGACAGACAAAATTGAGAAAGGAGACAATAACAATATCATAGAAGGTCTTATTGTATGTGATAAAAAAAATAAGCAATGAAAAACCACTAAATTTTTTTAACTTCTTGGGTGAGAAGTGACATAGTTAGATTTGTGTATCATAGTAGAAGTCTATGGTTCTGGAGAACCATTTAGAGAAAGGCCTGCGTAAAAACAAGGATACCAGTAATGGAGATATTGCATTAGTTCAGATGAGGAATGATAAGGGAAGTGGTGAGAAACAGAAAGATTCAAGTGGAGTTGCAGAAACAATTGGTGGTTCTCAAGGGTGATTGTTAAATACTTGAATCATCTCTACCTATGCTGTATTTGAATTTGCTTAAGAATAAATAAAAATTGAACTAAATTGCATAGTTCTATTCATTTAATATTGAATTAATCTAAAACCAGAGAACTTGAAAATTGAAAATTAGAATTTAAAGTGATTTGCATTTATGCAACACCTGTCTATATTGGTTACTATGTCCTTATAAGGTCAACAAATATTTACAGATTAAAAATCAAACTTGAAGACATGCTGGATCTAAGGATTGAGAGAGATTACAGTTTTAAAGATAACGCCACAGCTTCTGGCTTATATACATGAATAGCGGGTGACATAATACAATGAGACATTTAAACATCATGCTTGATGAGATCATGTCCTCAGTTTTGAATACAAGTTTGGGATTTTTTTAAATGCTCAAGAGAAAATATCAGGTAAGCAGTTGGACTTAAGGATCTATAGCTCAGATAAGTATTTCAGACTGGAGAAATAAATGTTGAAACATTTTTAGGTAAGTGGTGATTGAAGCTAGGAAAGAATTGAGGAATTCTAACATTTAATTACTTGATAAAGTTTACAAAGGAGCCTGACCAGGCTGTGGCACATTGGATAGAGCATCGGACTGGGATGCCAAGGACCCAAGTTCGAGACCCCGAGATCGCCAGCTTGATCGTGAGCTCATCTAGTTTGAGCAAAAGCTCACCAGCTTGGACCCAAGGTCGCTGGCTTGAGGAAGGGGTTACTCGGTCTGCTGAATGCCCACGGTCAAGGCAGATATGAGAAAGCAGTCAATGAACAACTAAGGTGTCACAATGCACAACAAAAAACTAGTGATTGATGCTTCTTATCTCTCCGTTCCTGTCTGTCTGTCCCTGTCTATCCCTCTCTCTGACTCTCTCTTTGTCTCTGAAAAAAAAAACCCTAAAAAAAGTTTGCAAAGGAACTAGATCAAAAGTAGATAGAGGGACAAATATAAGGTGATGGAAAATGATTTGACTTTGGGCAATTGGCACACAAATGCAATCAATGATCCAAATGCTATAGAAATGTTTACCTGAAACCTATGTACTCTTATTGATCAATGTCACCCCATTAAATTTAATTTCTCTTATCCAAATACTAACCAGGTCCAACTCTGCTTAGCTTATGAGATCAGAAAAGATCAGGCACATTCAGTGTGGTATGGCTGTAGACTAAATTTTATTTCTAAATTATATATTAAAAAAAAAAGAATAGGCACAAGTATGTGTGTGTTTGTGTGTGTGTGTTTGTGTGTGGTAGAGGTACTACTGACTTTAAGAGAAAAGAGTATTTAAAAGAAAAAGGTTAATGAACAACATTGAATGCTGCTGAGACATTAGTAAAGTGAAGACTGAATGACACCCACTGAATAGAATGATCTGGAGGTTGTCAGTGTACTTGAACTTATGAAGCACTGTTTCAGTGATTCTTGAGTTTGAAAGCCTTGTGATAATGAGTGAGTAGTGTAGACTGGGTGTTGTGTGGAAGGAAAGGGTAAAGTCATAGAAATAAATATGTATTATTTCTCAGGTGTGCTCACCATATATAAAAATTATGTCAAATGTAAATAATATACATGGAAAATATTAATCTCCAAATGAACCAAACTCTTAATGGATCATATTAACAACTTGGCAAGTTTAGCAAAAGTCACTAATTCCTATAACATATGAATAAACTTATTTTAATTTCAACACACTTTTGAATCTAGGTGGTAACTTCATACTGTGGAAACCATTTTCTCTGTATCAATACTAGATTAAAATTTTTTCCTAGGCCACCTTTGTTATACATATGTTATTTGTTGCAGCCTCAGTTTCACCAGAATTCTATTCTGATTTATGTAATAACCACTCATAAAGTTGTTCTACTATATGTATAAAACAAGAGCTCATATTTCTTTTTCTTGTAAAGAGCCAAATAATATATATTATCTTTTTTGGCTTAGGACATGTACAACCTCTTTTGCAATGACTAATCTCTGTTATTAGAGTATGAAAGCAGCCATGCCATAGATGACACAGAACAAATGGAAATGGTTGTGTTGAAAAAAAAAACATTTTAAAATAACAAATAGTGACTGATCAAGCAGTGGTGCAGAGGATAGAATGTCAGAATGGGATGCAGAGGACCGGGTTTGGGGCCCTGAGGTAGTCGACTTGAGTGCGGGCTCACTACCTTGGGCACGGGTCACTGGCTTGAGTGTGGGATCATAGACGTGACCCCATGCTGGCTGGCTTGAGCTCAAAGGTCACTGGCTTGAAGTCTAAGGTCACTGGCTTGAGCAAGTGGTCACTCGGTCTGCTGTAGCCCCCGGTCAAGGCACATAGTAGAAAGCAATCAATGAACATCTAAGGAGTCTAAGGAGCCACAATGAAGAATTGATGCTTCTCATCTCTCTCCTTTCCTGTCTATCCTTACCTGTCTCTCTGTCTGTCTCTCTCTCTGTCTCTGTCACACAAAAAAAGAAAAAATTGTAAGTAAGATTTGGGCCACTGACTATGGTTTCTCAATCCCTGGTCTAGAGAATAAGTGAATTTCATGAAAACATCTATAAAGTATTAGAATATAACATGTTGGATGTTTGCAAATCATAGGATTCCCTTTTTATCATAGTGCTAGATTTGGCTGACACTAAAAGTTGAATTGAGGGTTCAAAAATTTAAGTCTATTTCAAAGTTCAAAAGCTACAAGTATATTCTAATTATTGAACTTCACTTCCTATAGCCTCCACATAATTGTCCATTTTCCTGTCTGATGCTGAGCAAGTGGCAATATATTCTAGAGCTGAGAGAAGCTCTGGGATGAATGCATATTGAGTCAATTTTATCAACATCATTGTATATTCTGAAATCTGTAGGGAATTGGCTGATTGAAAAGGGAGGGTTAAAAGATAATGTCAGAAGGGGAAAAACCCATAAATATGTGGTAAAAATGGTACTTTTAAAATAGATGAGATTATTATCAAATTTATTTGATCTTTTTCTCTCCCATGAGAGGCCATGACATTCTTTGTCACTGACCTTTTTCTAGAAAAAAAATCTCACTTTGATATCTTTAAAGATATTCTTAATTTATATGTATATATTTAAATTTTATATAGCTGTAATTCCATCTACATGTCCAAGCCATGCTAAATGCACCTATTTTATGTTTATATTTACTGTGTTTGTCCTGTTCTATTCCTTTAATCAACATTTCCTTTCCACTGTGACCATTTTACCCCAAATATGTTACTGAATAATTTTATCTAACAGTTATATTCCTATTTTAAGTGATCATAACATTCAAAGTGAAAAGAAATGACATTATTTTCTTTCTCATCACTGAAATAAGATTTAGTAATGATGCTGAGTTTACAAAAAATAACAGAGCAACAGATTTATTTTAATTACACATTTAGAACATTTTTTGTGTGTCCTAATTAAAATAAAAATCTGTTTTATTAAAAACAATTTCTAATAATTTGTACTATATGTACTTTTCTCAGTAAGCTTTGCTTTTAATCTTCACATATCAAGAGAATTAGAAATAGTAACAATTTTATTAGTATTTACCTGATTTAAAATTTTTTTTATAAATAAAATGAAAAATTGAAGCAATAAATGCATTATTATTGAGCTAGTCAATAGTGATGTTTCTCATGAGGATATCATTTGTGAAATGTTTATTTTCAAAACAAATTGAGAACGAATTGATGAAATATTTTTAAAAGATTAAATGAGGTTAATTTGCACATACATTTTTCTTTAAAAATTACCATAACTCTTTTCAAGTAATCTTCCACAATTATAGTGGTAATAATGCAGACAGAAAGTTAAGGATAATTTCATCTCTCAGTCCCAAAGGGTCTGCACTGTAAATTTGCAAATGAACAGCAATGCAGTTACTTTTTTTTTTTTATAAATTTTTATTAATGGTAATGGGATGACATTAATAAATCAGGGTACATATATTCAAAGAAAACATGTCTAGGTTATTTTGTCATTAAATTATGTTACGTACCCCTCGCCCAAAGTCAGATTGTCCTCCGCCACCCTCTATCTAGTTCTCTGTGCCCCTCCCCCTCCCCCTAACTCTCTCCCTCCCTCCCTCCCATGTCCTCCCTCCCCCCACCCCTGGTAACCACCACACTCTTGTCCATGTCTCTTAGTCTCATTTTTATGTTCCACCAATGTATGGAATCATGTAGTTCTTGTTTTTTTCTGATTTACTTATTTCACTCCTTATAATGTTATCAAGATCCCACCATTTTGCTGTAAATGATCTGATGTCATCATTTCTTATGGCTGAGTAGTATTCCATAGTGTATATGTGCCACATCTTCTTTATCCAGTCTTCTATTGAAGGGCTTTTTGGTTGTTTCCATGTCTTGGCCACTGTGAAGACAAAGATAAATGAATGGGACTACATCAGAATAAAAAGTTTTTGCTCAGCAAGAGAAACTGATATAAAAATAAACAGACAGCCAACTAAATGGGAAATGATATTTACAAACAACAGCTCAGATAAGGGCCTAATTTCCAAAATTTACAAAGAACTCATAAAACTCAACAACAAACAAATAAACAATCCCATAAAAAAATGGGAAGAGGACATGAACAGACACTTCTCCCAGGAAGAGATACAAATGGCCAACAGATATATGAAAAGATGCTCAGCTTCATTAGTTATTAGAGAAATGCAAATCAAAACTACAATGAGATACCACCTCACCCCTGTTAGATTAGCTATTATCAACAAGACGGGTAATAGCAAATGTTGAAGAGGCTGTGGAGAAAAAGGAACCCTCATTCACTGTTGGTGGGACTGTAAAGTAGTACAACCATTATGGAGGAAAGTATAGTGGTTCCTCAAAAAACTGCAAATAGAACTACCTTATGACCCAGCAATCCCTCTACTGGGTATATACCCCAAAACCTCAGAAACATTGATACGTGAAGACACATGTAGCCCCATGTTCATTGCAGCAGTTACTTTTAAAGACTAGAAATAGTGACAACTACAGATAAGCTTATCATCCTGCAGAAAGCACTAATTTGCTTTTTAGAGATTATTCCAGTGTAATAATATAAAGAATTATTTTTGCAACTTGCTTATTGAAAATAAAGTATACAATCATATGTATTTAAATGCAGCACTTGAAGTCTTCATGTGGATGAGCAAAACTTCATAGCATTGGTATTTAAAGTAAAAACTATAAAGGTGCCCTTACTGACCAATTTTTTAAAAGCATATCCCTTGTGAAGACATAGTATATCCACTTTTATGCATAATGACAAATGGCAGGTAATCTTCACGTAAGAGGCCGTATTGATTTTAAAACCAGGTTTTGTTAAATAGTTTCATTAAGAATGCATGCTTCTTAATTACAACTGACTCCAATATGTTACAGTTTTAATGATGGCACATAAATCAATCGAAATAAATTAACAATGAAAGAGATCCAAAAATTGCAATAGCTCCTAACTATCCATCACTCACTAGTCTAAAAGGAGGAAGAAAGTGCCCAAAATTTAAAAATTATCTTTATTATTAAAACAGCTTTTTAAGTGGTTGATCTTTTTTCTTATCATTATAGTCTATATTTACTGCTTTATCTACAATATAAATATCTTTACCTCTGAGATCCATGGATCCATCTTTAGATTCCCAGGAAACAGCCTGGTCTGTGCATATAAAAGATATTTAGTAAATATTTGCTGGCTTAATTGAAGATGACTTAAAAAAGGAAATTAAAAAACTTTTATCAATTTGCTGTTGGTTCTGTCTGTTTGAGGTGAAGAAAACAAGGATTAAATTTTACAACTAAAATGATGGCGTTAGCTCTAACTTCCCTGCTACTTCTTTGATACTGTGGGCAGTCTCTTCTTCAAAAACTTTGCTCACGTGGAAAAGGGTATGTGTCAGAGAAGTAGGCAGCACTGTAAGGGATGCAAGGTAGTCCACACTAATAGGGATTAATAGCTAGCAGAGATTAGCCTTGATGCAAATAGGAAGAGGATCGTGATGGTAAGTGAGATGATAAAAGGGTATTTAAGGAACGTTATTTGTCAGAATTAGGGAAAGAAGAACTGGTAATAGAAAATTTCTACTAGAACTAATGCAATGGTTTCTGGACCGAACTTTAGAACGACACAGGGTACCTGGGTTCAAATTCTGATCCTATTCTTCACTAGCTATATGTCTTTGGAAAAGTTTTGTGTTCTCTTTCACTTGTATTTTCTGATCTGCAAAATGAAAATAGCAATAGCACCTACCTCATAGGGTTGTGCTTAGTAGCTAATCCACATAAAAGCTTGACATTGTCCCAGGAACACACTAACTGTGGGATACATACTGGCTATTATTACAGAGATAGAGATGAGCAGAGGCGTGGCAGCAACTTCTGCATCACTTTTACTTCCTTCTTTCTTGCAATGCCTATCCCTCAATCAGCTCCATTCACCTCAAAAATGTCTCTTAGTGATCTTACCTAGATTCTCTACTTTTCTTCCTCAGAAGTATATTTACCATTATTCACCAATACCATTTTAATACCATTTGCTCCTTTAATCTGCATTATATTCACGTCTCTATATCTATCTGTCTATTCACTGTTTAAGCCCTCTTACCATGAGAAATATGGTTTTTCCAAATTCTTTAGTAATTCTTTAAAATATTCTTTGATAGCTACCTAGTTACTCCTACATTTATGCACAGCTTCAAGTGTGCTTTTTCAAAAGGCAAGAAGAAAAAAAGAAAGACAAATAGGAAGGAAAAATGTATTCTAAAATTTGTGTGGGATTTTGCAGCTTACAAAAGCACATCCACATATATTATTTTAACTGAGATTCGCAACAATGCCATGAGTTAGATAAGAAAGGCATCATTATCTTGTTTATTTTTTTTTTGGAGAAAAGAAATGGAAACTTATTTCTGTCTTTCCCCATCTTATATTAAAAAAAAATAGTAGGTGACCACCTTTTTTCTATCGGTGTTGCTTTCAATAAAAAAATGTTGCTGTATTAAATTATTCTGATTTTACTTATCTACCACATCTTTTTTTAAATAGCTTCCTAATTCTTAGATATGATTTCCCTCAACACTTGTCTATTTTAAAAGAAAACAAAAGAAAAATTCATTGCCTTGCACTGGCAGCTTCATTCTCTTCTTTTTTATCCAGATTTTAAAATATAGGGAAAAAAGGAAATAAGGGACAGCAGTGAAACAGAAAATGCATTCCCCATTATATGATTATCTACCATACCATTCCCTTTAGAATATTCTCTAAAGCAATAGAAAAGTCAAAACCGTTCTGTACTCAGTGTTCTCTTGCTGTTACTACTGATATTTTTTATTTTTATTTATTTATTTATTTTCTTACAGAGAAAGAGAGTCAGAGAGAGAGATAGATAGGGACACACAGACAGGAACAGAGAGAGATGAGAAGCATCAATCATCAGTTTTTCGTTGCAACACCTTAGTTGTTCATTGATTGCTTTCTCATATGTGCCCTGACCACGGGTCTTCAGCAGACCAAGTAATCCCTTGCTCGAGCCAGCGACCTTGGGTCCAAGCTGGTGAGCTTTTGCTCAAACCAGATGAGCCTGCGCTCAAGTTGGTGAACTTGGGGTCTCGAACCTGGGTACTTCCGCATCCCAGTCCGACGCTCTATCCACTGTGCCGCCGCCTGGTCAGGCCTGATATTTTTTAAATAGAAACATAAAATAATATTAAATGATACATAAAGATATTCACAATGTATTAAATGAAAATTAAAAACCAGATTACATGACAATATGACAAACATGATAGTCTTTTTCTTTTTAAAAATCCTTATAAATGTTTATGCAAAGAAAAAAAGCAGTTAGATTCAGTTATTTTATCAAGTTACTAAGAATAGATTATTCAGGGTTGTGGGCTACTGAGTGATTTGTATTTTATTCTTATTGTTTATATGTATTTTATATTTTTCCATTGTAAGCATACATTATTTTCTAATAATAAAAAATAGAAGTTACTTTTGATAAACATAAAAGTAAACATCAAATATCATGCTAAATTAATGTAGAAAATTACACATACTGGATGCATTTAAAAGTTCCCGCATCACTCTTACCTTTCCTATTTGTCCTTCAAATTCAGGTTTAGATGCCGCTACCCCAGAAAGCCTTATGTATGACTTTTGTCCGAGCTTGGATGCTTTTGCCATCCATGTGCTTCCAGAATGCCCTGTGATTACCTTATCCTAGCATTCATATATAATTACATGTCTACCTGAGACCATAAACTCTGTGGTGTGAGGAGCTCAATCTCTTTTTTGTCAACCTATGTTACAACACTGCCCAATGCCTTGTGTGTATTCAAATAAATATATATATATATATTTTGTATTTTTCCTAAGTTAGAAGCAGGGAAGCAAACAGACTCTGCATGTGCCCAACCGTGATCCACTCGGCATGCCCACCAGGGGGTGATGCTCGGCCCATCTGAGGCATTGCTACCTCTTGGTAAGAGCCATTCTAGCACCTGAGGCAGAGGCCACAGAGCCATCCTCAGCACCCAGGCCAACTTTTCTCCACTAGAGCCTTGGCTGTGGGAGGAGAACATAGAGACAGAAGGGTGGAGAAGCAGATGGGTGCTTCTCCTGTGTTCCCTGACTGGGAATCGAACCCAGGACTTCTACAAGTTGGGCCAACACTCTACCGCTGAACCAACCGGCTAGGGCTCAAATAAATATTTTTAATATTTTTAATAAAAAGTGTTGAAGTTTAACATATTTTGGGGTGCTGATGGCAGTGGAGACAGAGATTGAAAGACTTTTGAAATTTCAGGGGTTGTATGACTCCAGTTAATGTAGAATTAATGTTTTCACTATGTTCTGCTTCATGCTATGTGGACCAGTGTGTAGAACGTACCCTTAGTCATTTTCCTTTCACAAGTGGGTTAATCACTCCAGCAAGTTAGCCTTTACCTAGAAGAGCAATCAAAGATTTTAAATGGGCATGAGCCATGTGAATGGGTTGAGTGAGGAGTACACACCTAAAAGCAACCAAACTCTGTCAGATTTTGGTTTGTGGAGTGAACATGTCTGCCTGAAATCTCTTTGATGACTTGCAACCATATTAAACCTGCCCAATATGAAAGAAATTAGAGATCAGGGCTCTTATATATTTTTTGCTAATAGTTTGGGTATAAGAAAGCCATTTCTGATCAGATCTGCATTCACATCACTGGAATGTCATTGTGAAAAAGATTATTGAAGACTTGCTCACTTTTTGCAAATTGGAGCATGCAATGGGAATTTTCCTCTGGAGCCTGTTTATTTTCCTCTGGTTTCTGGTGGCTACCACAACTCCCATATGAACAGCAGACTCTATTCCACCTTTCACTTTCATATTAGTATCATATAAATGGTCCTTGTGCCCAAGTGAAGAAGAGGGAGGAGATACTCCTAAGTGCTGAAAACCTTATTAAGATGACTTTACTTTATCTCTTCCTACTAAGAAGAGAAATATTATAGTAATAATCTTACAATTGTACTTTCAAATGACGAGATAATGCTTAACATCAATAATAATAGCTGGATTAGAAAGAGTTTTCTCTGAGTATGTAGATTTTTTTCAATACCAATGTACCAGCAAATCACAGTCTGCAACCTGGTATAAAAACACATAATGTCACCCCTATGGATTCCTGACAAGTCCTGGAATACTGACAGGGTTGGTAATAGCCTCCTTAAAATCTTCTGAGGATAGGTTTATCCAGGTTAGAGGATAGATAGTGGGTTATAGGGAATTACTTTTATTCACTGATTTTTGTTAAAAAAGTATATGATTTTTAGAAGTTGAGTGATGTGTTTCAAGGTTTGATATAAAGTCCATTTTTCATATTAAGATTGATCTGTTCAAAGGCTGGGAAGAGTTGTCTTTCACTGAAATTGTCTCCAACTCTAGCTACCTTTCAACCTTCTCTGTTAAGGGATCCACATAATGCCACCAGTTTAACCATGAAGTTCTCTATTGAAAAAGCTAAGTAAGCTTTTGGAATTTGCTAGTAAAAACTTCCAGAGACTAGTGCTTTCTGTACTGCCTACTACTCCAATTTCTGTTGCGACGAACCTCCATACTCTTTCTCCCACAGCAGTATCCAGGGAGCTAGACAGATTAAGGAGCTGACTATGTTAATACAAGGGCAGATTTTACTTCAAGTTTTCCTGAAGATGTAAAAAGTAGAATTCTTCAAAACAAAGAATGAAATTGCCTGACCAGGCGGTGGCACAGTGGATAAAGCATCAGACTGGGACATGGAGGAACCAAGTTTGAGACCCTGAGGTCGCGGGTTTGAACGTAGGCTCATCTGATTTGATCAAGGCTCACCAGCTTGGACCCAAGGGGTCACTTGGTCTGCTGTAGCCCCCACTCCACATTCAGGGCACATATGAGAAAATGATCAATGAACAACTAAGGTGCCACAACAAAGAATTGATGCCTCTCACCTCTCTCCCTTCCTGTCTGTCTCTCTCTGTCTCTCTCGCTCTAACTGTCACAAAAAGAAAGAAAGAATGAAAATAGCCATGGCTTGTTGACTCAGTGGTAGAGAATCGGCTAGCATGTGGATGGCTCGGGTTTGATTCCCTGTCAGCACAGAGGAGAAGTGGCCCTTCTGCTTTTCCACAACTTCCCTTCTCATTTCTCTCTATCTCTCTCTTCTCTGTCTGCAGCCAAGGCTCCACTGGAGAAAAGTTGACCCGGGAACTCAGGATGGCTCCATGATCTCTGCCTCAGGCACTAGAAAGGCTCTGGTTGCAATGGAGCAATGCCCCAGATGGATAGAGTATCGCCCACTGGTGGGCTTGCCCGGTGGATCCCTGTCAGGCGCATGCGAGAGTCTGTCTCTCTACCTCCCTACTTCTCACTTCAGAAAAATGCAGAAAAAAAAGAAAGAAGAAGAAAAAATGAAATTGCCACATATGCCGTCCAATTATGCTAATATATCCAATTTAGATTCAGAATTGGATTCTACATTCTAGATGCAGAATAGAAGGAATAAGAAGAGGCAGTCTTTTAAATGAAGAATGCTACTCTCTTAGGGTACCAGAATATGTTTTGCCTTGCAGTGTGGTATATCATTGTCATTCCTTTCTGCACTGTATCCTTAATGAAGTCATTATTTATATTATATATGTTGGTTTATCATGTAAATGAAGAATTCTAACAGTTGCTGGAAGAACAATATCAATTTTAATCTAAGGAGTCTATTGGTGAGGCTCAAAAAAACTGAGTAAGGGGGCCTGACCAGACAAAGATGCAATGGATATAGCATTGTCCTGGGATGCAGAGGACCCAGGTTCAAAACACCGAGATTGTTGGCTTGAGCATAGACTCATCCAGTTTGAACATGGGCTCACCAACTTCAGTGTAAGGTCACTGGCTTGAGTATGAAATCACAGACATGACCCCATGGTCTCTGGCTTGAGTCCAATGGTCACTGGCTTGAATCCAAGGTCGCTGGCTTAAACAAGGGGTCACTGGCTCAGCTGGACTCCACCCACGGGGTGAAAGCACATATAGGAAAGCAGTCAATGAACAGCTAAGGGGCTGCAACAAAGAATTGATATTATCTCTATTGCACTAAAAAAAAATAAATAAAGCTGAGCAGGAATGACTCAGTAAATAATTGAACAACCCCTAATATACTGCTCACAAAAATTAAAGGATATTTCAAAATGAATTTGAAGCAATAAAAAAAGAAGAAATTGATATTTTTTATTAAAGAAGAACATCAGAAAAGCAAATAAAAAGTCAAAGAAAGTTGTTTGATTATGCAAATGAAATGCAAAACCTACTTTTATTTCATTGGTAAAAATACACTGTACACAGGCTGAAAGTACTGGAGTATCAGCACATTCCCTGATCACCTCATTTTTGTGAGCAGTGTATTAAAGTAAAATTCATTGGGAAGAAACTAACCTTTCCCTCTCTTCATTTTACTTACTACTTTTCCTTTTTTTCTTCACTCTAAAGATTCTTTAAATAGTGCTCTGAATCTTTATTTAAAGACTGTCTACATAGTAACATATGTAAGATAAAAATCAAGCTATTACTTGTATTTATGAAAACATATTTACCTAAACCCTGAGAAAAATTGCTGTTATTTAAGAATCCATTTTTATATGTGTTTGGTGTTTTCTGTGAGCCAGGAATATTACTTAAAGACCAAATAGTGTGCATTCTTTCATAAAACATGGCAAGGCTCAGTTCAGCCCTGGCCAGCTAGATCAGTCTGTTAAGTGTAGCATCCCGAAAAGACAAGAGTGTGAGTTTGATACCCTGTGAGGGCACACATGGGAAGCAACCAAAGAATGCAGGACTGAGTGGAAGAACAAATGCATGCTTCCCGTCCAAATCCCCTCTCCTACCCTTCCTCTTTCTGTCTGTCTAGAAATCAATGAAAAATTCAAAAACCTAAGATCTGGCTGGATATCTCGGTTATTTGTAGTGTCATCCTGGAGCGTGGAGGTTGTCAGTTTAATTCTCGGGTCAGGGCACATACAGGAGCAGCTCAATGTTCCTGTTTCTTACTCCCTACCTCTCTCAAAAAGAAAAAAAAATGCTAAGGTTCAACTTATAGTCTCTTCAAAATTTATGTGTTGATAGAATATCCAGAAAGATTTTTACCTTGCTGTTGGGACCAACTCATTAATTCTGTGAGCTATCTGAGCTGATGTGGCTTTAACCTTTTTGGGTTTCAGTCCAACCTGTTCTCTTTGATTTCTATTTCTTTGGGTTTTTGCCTAAAGATACTCTCCTTGACTTTGAGAGTTGAAGTTCTCAGTACCATGTTTTTGACCTGAGAAAACTCTTGGAGTATCAGGAATATTTGACATATTTTATCATATGTTCTACTTGAAAAACTTTCTCCACATTGCTGCCAGAATGCCTCATTTTCTGGTTTTGTTTCTACATCAATACCAGCTCTGGTTCAAGGACCCTTGCAGGGGTCCCCAAACTTTTTACACAGGGGGTCAGTTCACTGTCCCTCAGACCATTGGAGGGCCGCCATATACAGTGCTCCTCTCACTGACCACCAATGAAAGAGGTGCCCCTTCCAGAAGTGTGGTAGGGGGCCGGATAAATGGCCTCAGGGGACTGCATGCTGCCCTCGGGCCGTAGTTTGGGGATGCCTGCTACTGTATCTCTTAGACATTTGTTTTTATATTGTAAGCCAATATCTGACAGTGAAATTCACTATCAATGCTTGGAATTCTCAAAAAATATATAGACAATTCATTTATGAAACTAAGTAATACCTTCTAAACTCATTTGGTAGTCCTTTCATGACAAAAGTTTATCTATGTTAGTGGTAGTCAACTTGATCCCTACCGCCCACTAGTGAGTGTTCCAGCTTTCATGGTGGGCAGTAGTGGAGCAACCAAAGTATACATAAAAAATAGATTTAAATATATTAAGTTGTTTTATAAAGATTTCCTCTACCATATTTACCAAAAATCCAACATAAAGTACTTGGTAAGTAATTATTGTTCTATGCTTTAACTTGCTGTAACTCTGCTTTATAAATTTTATAAAGTAAAGTTACATCCCTACTTTATAAATCACCATTACTGTGGAACCGGTGGGTGGTTAGAAAATTTTACTAACAGTGATACAAAAGTGGGTGGTAGGTATAAAAAGGTTGAATACCCCTGATCTATGTCAACTGCACAAACAGAGGCTTATCGATCTCTAAGTTAGAACTGTTACTTTGTTCTGCCATACCTTGTAATATACGCCCTATTATAGTTGTTTTTATCTGTGAGCATCTCAAAAATATTTTTTTATATTCATAAACCTATATTTTATTTTTGCATCTTCCCTTTTGGGCACTGTTACTTGAAAATTTAAGTAGTATTTCTTCTACTTTTTGAGATAGTTTTTATCTTTTAAAAAATTGTGAAAGTAATACCTGTGTTGTAGCAAGTCAAAATACATAAACATTTATAAAAGAAAGCTAATATGTTCCTCTTTCCTTTTGTAATACATCTCCACCTCATCATTCTACTTCGAAGGATAACCAGTATTAATAAAGTGCTATATACAAATTTATAAGGATAGTATTTTTAAAGTAACTCCCAATGTGCTTTTTCTCCAGTAATTCATTATATTTCATCATTACTGCCTTTATAAAAAAAAGTACTACATGCAAACTTGGTAAGTTCTAGATATGTTTAAGAAGGTCATCACAGGTAAGGAGGGAAAATATTCCATAGCACATATAGTTCCTGAGGGGCAACCTTAGATATTAGTACCAAAAGGTAAGCACAAGAGAGGGAAAAGATAACTCTGGTTTTCCCATGCAGACAAGGTAGGCATGGCAGGTATTTCCAAGTATCCTATGAGCCTAAAGAAGGCTATGGAAGAAAATTGGGAACCAGACTACAACCCTATCCTTTTTCACTTATACTTTTTAAGAAGTTACTGGGTGAGACAAAGTTGTCCCATAAGGAAGCTGTGGGGTGGATGTCTTGCTAGCGGTGAAATGGAGTAGACATGCTTCTGTAGCTTCCCTGATAGTAAGTCACTGCGGAGAGGGTATGGAGTTGGGTACCTAAAGGCATTACCAGTGCCACGTGATTGCATTATCACCTAGGCATCACCAGTGTTAAAAACAAAGCTGTCTGAGAACAGCAGCAGAAAAGAACTTTCAATTCACCATTTATTCACTGCAGCAGCTGATACTATTTTGATACCCAAGAACAAAACCAAATCAACCAGTCATATGACATCAGAAACCAGTGAAAACTTGGAACAGAATATGTACCAACAGGTGACCCCTCCCTCATTGCCATTAGAATAGATAAACTTTTCTCAATACACAGATGTTGGCACAGAAAGGAGGCACATTCTTTGTGTGTGTGTGTGTGTGTGTGTGTGTGTGTGTGTGTGTGTGTGTATTTTTCTGAAGCTGGAAACAGGGAGAGACAGTCAGACAGACTCCCGCATGCGCCCCACCGGGATCCACCCGGCACGCCCACCAGGGGCGATGCTCTGCTCTGCCCCTCCCCTGCGTCACTCTGCCAAGACCAGAGCCACTCTAGCGCCTGGGGCAGAGGCCAAGGAGCCATCCCCAGCGCCCGGGCCATCTTTGCTCCAATGGAGCCTTGGCTGTGGGAGGGGAAGAGAGAGACAGAAAGGAAGGAGGGGGGGTGGAGAAGCAAATGGGCGCTTCTGCTATGTGCCCTGGCCGGAAATCGAACCCGGGTCCCCCGCACGCCAGGCCGACGCTCTACCGCTGAACCAACCGGCCAGGGCAGGGAGGCACATTCTGAAAGCTTCAAAATGTACTCCAAAGAGTGACATAAAAAGGCAGTTCTTCACATGCATGTGAGACCATGGAGAAAATCACGTAAATGCTCTGTACCTCAGTTTTCTCTTTTATGAAAGAGGATGGTAACAGTACCTACCTCATTAGGTTACTGAGCGGATTAAATGAATTGTATATGTAAAATTTTTATAATAGTGTCTGGTACATAGTAGGAGCTATATAACTATTTCCTGTTATTCAGCTCAGGTGACAGACTTGGATGCCTTTATTTGACAGAAATAATTACCCTCCCACCAAGACCGTTCTCTTTAGTTAGACAATAGAAAGAAAACTGTAGGATAGATGAGTTATAGATGCTAAAATTATTTGGAAATATAAGTTGTAAATTCTTACCTTTTTATCTTAAATAGAAATTGGCATCTCTCTACTTCTACATATACTCCCAATTCATTTACACACCAGGACTTGGTCATACATTTGAATTCATACTATTTTATATTTTCACGAGTTTATAAATTTTAATCATTTCCTTTCCCTTTTGTTCCCAGATGATTAAGCCCTAATAATTTTTTATCTATCTTACCCATGTTACCATAGATATGAAGAAAAAATACAATAACAAAATGTATTTTTTAAGAAGTAAGTTGAGCTTGACCAATGTGGTTGCACAGTGGTTAGAGTGTTGGACTGGGATGTAGAGGGCCCAGATTCAAAACCCTGAGGTCACCTGCTAAAGCATGGGCTCACTAGCTTGAGTGTGGGGTCACTGACTTGAGCATGGGACCATATACATGACCCATGTTGGCTGGCTTGAGCCCAAAGGTCACTGGCTTGAAACCCAAGGTCACTGCATTGAACCCAAGCTCTCGGGCTGAAGCATGGTTTCACTGGCTTGGCTGGAGCTCCTATCCTCATCAAGACACATATGAGAAAGCAATCAAAGAATAACTAAGATGCTGCAATGAAGAATTGATGTGTCTCATCTTTTTCCCTTCCTGTCATCTGTCCCTATCTGTCTTTTTCTCTGTCTTTCTCTGTCACAAAAAATAATAAAGAAAGAAAGAAGTTGAATTGAGTAAAAATTCTTACCCTACTATTCATATCATTCATTTCCTTTTTTTTTAGAAAGAGAGAGAGAAAGGAAGAGAAAGAAGTAGGAGAGAGATTGGAAGAATGGACTTACAGTTGCATCTCTTAAATTGTTAATTAATTCTTTATCTTATGTGCCTTGATGTGAGGGTGGGGTGGGTCTCCAACAGAGCTAGTGAACTCTTGTGACAACCAGAAACTTTAGGGTCAAGGCAGCTACCTTGGGATCACGTTGATGATTCTGCATTCAAGCCAGTGACACTAAGTTCAAACTGGCAAGCCTGAGTTCTAGCCTGGGACACCTGAGTTTTGACTGGAAACCTGAGCATCCCAGGTCAGACTCTATTCACTGCACCACTATTGTTCAGCCTTATATAATTTTTTTTTGACAGAGACAGAGTAAGTCAGAGAGAGGGACAGATAGGGACAGACAGACAGAAAGGGAGAGAGATGAGAAGCATCAGTTTTTCATTGCAGCTCTTTAGTTGTTCAGTGATTGCTTTCCCATATGTGCCTTGACAGGGGGGGAGGGGTTATAGTAGAGTGAGTGACTCCTTGCTCAAACCAGTGACCTTGGTCTGAAGCCAGAGACCTTGGGCTTCATGCCAGCAACCCTGGGCTGAAGTCAGTGAACATGGGGTCATGTGTATGATTCCATACTCAAGTCAGTGATCCCTCAGTCAAGCCAATGACCTCAGGCTTTTGAACCTGGATTTTCCTCATGCCAGTCCAACGCTCTATCCACTGTGCCAGTGCCTGGTCAAGCTCATCTCCTTCTGTAACTAGGCTTCTTTCCAACCTTATCTTTTCATGACTCTCTATATCATTTCAAAGCTTAAGCAAAATTGAACTATTCATTGTCCCCAAAATACTTCACAAAACCCTATTTCTGTACTTTTGATCATCTTTTCACTCTATCTAGAAAGATTTTTTGAATATACATCTACGTGCCAAGATTCTAAATATTTAAAAGATACTTTTACTCATTCAAATATATTTAGGTGCCCAATATGCAAAGTACAGTTCTAGGAATAGTTGAGGTAAGTGAACAGAACTCAAGGTTTTATGTCAGAAAGCAAAAGTTTAATGATTAGTTCTGCTTCTATCTAGCCATGGGACATTGAACTAGTCACCTTCCTTGTTTTAGCTTCAGTTTCTTTGTCTTTAAAAGGCTGAGTTAATACCAGTGCTCACAAAATTGTTGTAAAGAATGAATTAGATAAGGTACAAAAAACATGTGTGGCCAAAATATCTAACACAGTGTGTCTGTTACATGAACACATTTTGAATAAAATGTAACCTTTTGTTTCAAGCCTTTATCTATAACCCAGGAAAGTTTGTTTTATTTTCTCCTACAACACTTTGGAGAAGAAGTATGACATAAATTTTCAGTGTGAGGTATTTGGAGCCAGACAGATAGAGGTTTAAATGTCAGCTGCATACTCAACAGTATGTTTATCTAAAAAACCCAAAAAAATACTGATCTTTCTCATCCTCACCTTTCTCCATTTTAATCTATATATAATAAGGGTTATTACTTACAAAGTTCTTTTAAGGATTAAATATTATACATGTAAAATGCTTTGATAATATCTTATACTATTGGTATTATAAACACTTTAATACGGGTTTAATTTCCATTGTCTAATTGTAAGATTTCAAAAGTAAAAGCTGTAGTCTACTAATTTTTATATTATACATAGTATCATGCACCTAGGATTGCCTCAATAAATGTTTTTGAAACAGAATCTGAAAGTAAGCATTCATTTTTAAGTTATCATTGTGCATGTGGAGTGGAAAACACCAATGTATAAGTAGGATTACTTCGCTAACCTTGATGCCTCAATTCATATAATACTGAAATCAATTTTAAAATTTCTCTTAGCATGTGCAGTTTATTAAAACTTTCAGAATTTTTTTCATTGTTTTCCCCTTGCAGATGTAGAATATTGAAATGTTCTACATTTCCAGATTACAGAAAACAACAACAAAAACATCACAAACAGGACACAAAAGAACATGATGGATCCAAGGCATGAGAAGGGCAGTGGGCAAACTATTGCAGGTAAACTTAACCAACATCTAGGCTTTGACTAGACACAGCAAACTCTTTGCCTAAACTTGATGTTTTTCAGCTTCAGTAGAAGTAGGGAAAAATTAGAAACATTTTATTTTAAAACAACTTTGCTAAGTGAACTACCCAAGGTAACAGCAAATCTGTGACAGAGCTAAGAGTAAAATAAATGCTAATTCCACAGTTGAGAGGCTATCTCAGTGTTCTGACTATATTCACCAAGATTTTATTTAAAATAAGATGTGGTTTTCTAAAGATCTGGAATTTTAATGAAGGTACACAAATTTATTTTAAATGTCAGAATCAATTTACATTTCTGAAAACTTTTAATGACAATTACAAGGTAAGTGTTCACTTGCCTGTTTGTATAAAGGAAGTATTACTCTGGCAATTGTGTTATCTTTAATCAGATATAGTTCGTAAATAAAAAAATAAGAGAGTCATTGGACTTCTTCACTAACATTCTAGTCTCTGGTAGTCAGTTGTTATAAGTAAAATTAATTGCCCCATTCTGAGACCATAATTTCTCTTATAGAAATAGTAAAATCCTTTTCTGTAAAGGAAGTGAAATGGGCAGAATAAAAACTAATAAAACTCGCTAGCTCTTCACTTTGAAAAATCCAAGTTTAAATTTAATACTTTCTATTGATTCATTAAGAGAAAAACTTAAAAGGACTCAAATTTTTATTTATACTTGCTTAGACAACGCTAATATTGAATTTGCAATAATGCAGACTCAAAGATAATATAACTGTTAATCTGGAATAGAAATTGATCTATACAGAAAACCTAGACAAGAAAGGTGCCATCAGGTCTGGACACTCAAACATGGTAACCACTTGAATTATTTACTATAGCAGGTTGCAAAAATGATGCTGAGGACCAGCTAATAAACTAGATTAAGTTTGGAGTGCCCAGCCAGTCTTTTCTTCTATAATTTCTGCTGCAATAAGATTTCAATGAGAATATTTGGAGAAATAATTATCTTAAGAAATTTGATGCTATTTTGTTTGTGTTAAAACTGAAAAGGAAATATTGTTAAAGTTGGGTCCAATTTTGTAAAAATTTTTTATAGGTTATGTGATTCTATTTTCTGGCCTCATAAATACAATATGTACATATTTTTTGGTTGAAGCTTTGTAAGGCTCAGGGTCATCAACATGCAAATCAGTTTTTACTACCCAGGGTTATAGGGATGACTAAATTTAAGGAGCATGTTCTTAAGTCAGAGCAAACAAAATTTTGTAATAGTTTTGATATGTAAAAAAAAAAAAAAAAAAAAAGGCCAAGGACAATACCATGATTTGGGGCTTGAGTAACTGGCAGAAAAGAGTTTCCATTAACAGAAATGGGGAAAATGGTCAGAGGACCTGGTTAGGATTGAAATATCAGGAGTTCAATTTAGAGTGTTCACTTTGAGATGACTATTTACTATGTCAGAGGAGATAATTGGTAGGCTGTTAGAAGTATAGATCTGTAGCTGAAGGAAAGCCAGATTGTGTTGTACTATCACTCACCCAAGCATTCCATACTCCTTAGCTTTAGTGTAAGTATTCATATTCAATAGCATCAGGTGCAGCACTTTCACCTTCAAAAACAGGTTTTTTTCTCACATCATTTTCCTCATGATGTCTTATTACATATAAAATGTATGTATACTATACTAAATAATGATAATAACAATGCCTAATATCTGTATTATCTAATGTGCCCCCCAAACAAATCCTAGATGAGAGATATTTTATTATCTGACTTTTAAAGATAAGGACACTTAGAATTTTAATAGATAGATTTGTCAATATCACTTAATTGTTTAGCTGAGCAGTGGTCTAAAACCTTCAAATCCAAAAAGTTTAGCCACAATATAGTTTTGCCTTTCTCTCGCTTTTACTGTCTCTCTTTCACACACACAAAACACTCCTTGTTAAAGCATTTAATCAGTGCAAAGCAAGATTAACAACATGGTCATTAGGCTCAGGTGTTTCTTCTGACTACTGTAGCTTTTCCATCCAATTTAATTTATCATTCTATCTCTCTCTCAGTATATTAAATATGCAGTGGTATCAGTTGAAAGAAATATTTGTTACACACATATGAGTGCTATGACATCACACTTCTCAGTTAAACCAGTGATGGAATCATAGAACTGACAATAATTAGACAGATTTTTAGGTTTAAAAGGTGCCAATTGATATATTTGCTACAATTATTTTACCATACAGATTATTTTCTCATGATAGCACTTCTGAATATTGGAAATATACTGTCAAGAAATCATTTGAGTGGAGGAGAGGTGGAAATTGCAACAACAGCCAAAGCAGGCTAGCCGGCAAAGCCCATACACAAAAGCCCTAGGCAGCAGCAGAGGGGAAGAGGACCTGCAGACAGACCACACCTAGGGAAAACAGAGACAACACCCATTGGACTCCAGTGCCCAAACCCTTCTTATACATAGACAAAATGAGCAAGTAGAGAAATACAACACAAAGGAATCAAGAGAAATCCCCAGAGAAAGGGACTGAATGAGTCTGATATAACCAAATTACTGGGTACAGAGTTTAAAATAATGATTGTTAGAATGTTAAAAGAGCATGGAACAACAATAGATGGTCATTATGAACACCTAAATAAAGAGATAACAAATATAAAAAAGGACATTGAAATAATAAAAAAAAGAATCAGTCAGAAATGACAAATAAAATATCAGAATTAAAGACCACAATGGAAGGAATTAAAAGCAGGATGGATAAAGCCAAGGATCAAATCAGCAAGTTAGAGTACAAGATAAACGAAGGCATGGAAGCAGAGCAGAAAAAAGAAAAGAGACTCAAAAAGTCTAAGGAAACTCTGAGAGCTCTGTGACAACATGAAGAGAAATAACATCTGCATCATAGGGGTTCCTGAAGAAGAAGAGAATGAACAAGGAAAAGAGACTTTGTTCAATGAAATCATAGCTGAAAACTTCCCTAAATTGAGGCAGGAAAAAGTCTCACATGTTTAAGAAGCACAGAGAATTCCATTAAAGAGAAACCCAAAGAAATCTACACCAAGACACATCATAATTTTTTTTGTATTTTTCCAAAGCTGGAAACGGGGAGAGACAGTCAGACAGACTCCCGCATGTGCCTGACAGGGATCCACCCAGCATGCCCACCAGGGGTGACGCTCTGCCCACCAGGGGGCAATGCTCTGCCCCTCCGGGGCATCACTCTGCTGTGACCAGAGCCACTCTAGCACCTGGGGCAGAGGCCAAGGAGCCATCCTCAGCACCCGGGCCATCTTTGCTCCAATGGAGCCTTGGCTGTGGGAGGGGAAGAGAGAGACAGAGAGGAAGGAGGGGGGGAGGAGAAGCAAATGGGTGCTTCTCCTATGTGCCCTGGCCAGGAATCGAACCCAGATCCCCCGCATGCCAAGCTGATGCTCTACCACTGAGCCAACTGGCCAGGGCCAAGACACATCATAATTAAAATACCAAAGCTAAGTGATAAAGAGAAAATATTAAAAGCTGCTAGAGAAAAAAAGGCTATCACTTAAAAAGGAGCCCCCATAAAGATATATCTGACTTCTAAACAGAAACATTTGAGGCCAGAAGGGAATGGCAAGAAATATTCAAAGTGATGCAGAACAAGAACCTACAACCAAGACTACTTTATCCTGCAAGGCTATCATTTAAAATTGGAGGAGAAATAAAAAGCTTCCCAGACAAAAACAAACCTCAAGGAATTCACTAGAACCAAACCAATGTTGCAAGAAATGCTAAGGGACTTGATGTAAACAGATCAAAGAGGAAAAGAATATAGCAAAAGAGGAATACAGCTTTAAAAAATAAAATGGCAATAAACAACTACATATCAATAATAACCTTAAATGTAATGGATTAAATGATCCAATCAAAAGACATAGGGTAGCTGCATGGATAAGAAAATGGGACCCGTACATATGCTGTCTACAAGAGACACACCTTAAAACAAAAGATGCACATAAACTGAAGGTAAAAGAATGGAAAAAATGTTTCATGCAAATGGAAATGAAAAAAACATCTGGGGTAGCAATACTTATTTCAGAAAAAATAGACTTTAAAACAAAGGCTATAGTAAGAGATAAAGAAGAACACTACATAATGATAAAGGAAGCAATCCAACAGGAAGATATAACTATTATACATATCTACACACCTAATATAGGAGGACCTAAATTTATAAATCAGACTTTAATGGATATAAAGGGCAAGATCAACAGCAATACTATAATAGTAGGGGATTTCTTCCACTAACATCACTAGATAGATCGTCAAGAAAGAAAATTAACAAAGAAACAGCAGACTTAAAGTACACACTGGATCAACTGGATTTAATGGATATCTTCAGAACCTTTCACCCTAAAGCAGCAGAATATACATTCTTTTCAAGTGCTCATGGTACATTCTCTAGAATAGACCACATGTTAAGGCACAAAAGCAGTTTCAACAAATTTAAGAAGAATGAAATCATATCAAGCATTTTCTGTGATCACAATGGCATGAAACTAGAAATCAACTACAACAGAATAACTGAAAAATAAACACATGGAAATTAAATAGCATGTTATTAAATAATGAGTGGGTTAACAATGAGATCAAAGAAGAAATAAAAAAAATTTCTAGAAACAAATGATAATGAGCATACATCAACTCAAAATTTATGGGACACGCAAAAGCAGTCCTGAGAGCGAAGTTCATAGCATTATAGGCATACCTTAAGAAGCTAGAAAAAGCTCAAATAAACAACTTGACCCTGCATCTAAAAGAACTAGAAAAAGAACAGCAAGTAAAGCCCAGTGGTAGTAGAAGGAAGGAAATAATAAAGATCAGAGCAGAAATAAATGACTAAGAGGTTAAAGAAACAATACAGAGGATCAATGAAACCAGGAGCTGGTTCTTCAAAAAGGTAAACAGTATTGATAAACCTTTAACCAGACACACCAAGAAAAAAAAGAGAGAAGACTCAAATAAATAAAATTAGAAATAAGAGTGGAAAAATAACAACTGACACAACAGAAATACAAAGGATTGTGAGAAAATACTATGAAGAACTGTATACCAAAAAACTAGACAGCCTAGATGAAATGGAAAAATTCCTTGAAACATACAACCTTCAAAAAATCATTCTGGAAGAATTATAAAACCTAAACAGACTGATTACAGCAAATGAGATAGAAGCAATTATCAAAAAAGTCCCAACAAGGAAAAGTCCTGGGCCTGATGGCTTCACAAGTGAATTCTACCAAATATTCAAAGAAGAACTAACTCCACTTCTTCTCAAGCTATTTCAAAAAATTCAACAGGAAGGAAGACTTCCAAGCTCCTTTTATGAGGCAAGAATAATTCTGATTTCAAAACCAAGCAAAAACAACACAAAAAAAAGAGCATTATAGGCCAATATCCCTTATGAATATAGATGCTAAAATCCTCAACAAAATAATAGCAAACTGGATCCAGTAATATATGAAAAGAAATCATACACCATGATCAAGTGGGATTTATTCTGGGGAGGTAAGGCTGGTACAATATTTGCAAATCAATAAATGTTATTTATCACATAAACAAAAAGAAAGAGAAAAAAATACATGATAATTTCAATAGATGCATAAAAAGCATTTGATAAAATCCAGCACACATTCATGATCAAAACTCTCAGCAAAGTGGGAATACAGGGAACATACTTCAACATGATACAGGCCATTTATGACAAACCCACAGCCAACATCATACTCAATGGGCAAAATTTAATAGCAATCCCCTTAAGATCAGGAACAAGGCAGGGGTACCTTCTTTCACCACACTACCACTCTTATTCAACATAGTTCTGGAAGTCCTAGCCACAGCAATTAGACAAGAAGATGAAATAAAAGGCATCCAAATTGGAAAAGAAGAAGTAAAACTATCATTATTTGCAGATGATATAATACTGCATATAGAAAACCCTAAAGTCTCAGTCATAAAACTACTGGACATGATAAATGAATTGAGCTAGGTGACAGGATATAAAATTAATACTCAGAAATCAAAGGCATTTTTATATACCAGCAATGAACTGTCAGAAAGAGAAATTAAGTAAACAATCCCCTTCACTACTGCAACAAAAAAAATAAAGTACGTAGGAGTAAATTTAACCAAGGAGGTTAAAGACTTGTATTTGGAAAATTATAAAACATTGATAAAAGAAATCAAGGAAGATACAAACAAGTGGAAGCATATTTCATGCTTATAGTTAGAAAGAATAAACATCATTAAAATATTTATATTACTGAAAGCAATTTATAAATTTAATGCAATACCAAGTAAAATACCAATGACATACTTCAAAGATATAGAACATATATTCCAAAAATTTATATGGAATCCAAAAAGAACACCAATATCCTCAGCAATCTTGAAAAGGAAGAATAAAGCGGGAGGTATCACACTTCCTGATATCAAGTTTTACTACAAGGCCATTGTACTCAAAACAGCCTGGTACTGGCATAAGAACAGGCATATAGATCAATGGAACAGAACAGAGAACCCAGAAATAAACTCACTCCTTTATGGACAACTGATATTTGACAAAGAAGATAAGAGCATACAGTGGAGTAAAGACAGCCTCTTTAACAAATGGTGCTGCAAAAATTGGATATCTACCTGTAAGAAAATGAAACTAGACCACTAACTTACACCATTCACAAAAATAAACTCAAAATGGATAAAAACTTAAATGTAAGCCATGAAACCATAAGCATCCTAGAAACAAACATAAGCAGTAAGCTCTCTGACATCTCTCGCAGCAATATATTTGCCAATTTAACTCCACGGGCAAGTGAAATAAAAGACAGGATAAACAAATGAAACTATATCAAACTAAAAAGCCTTTGCACAGCTAAAGGCAATAAGAACAGAATAGAAAGACAAACTACACAATGGGAGAACATATTTGACATATATCTGATAAGGGGTTAATAACCAAAATTTATAAAAAACTTGTAAAACTCAACACCACAAAGACAAACAATCCAATAAAACAACGGGCAAAAGAAATGAATAGACATTTCTCCATAGAGGACATACAGATGGCCAATAGGCATATGAAAAAAAATGTTCAACATCACTAATCATTAGAGAAATGCAAATTAAAACCACAATGAGATATGACCTCACACCAGTCAGAATGACGCTCATCAACAAAACAACACAGAATAAGTGCTGGTGAGGATGTGGAGAACAAAAAACCCTCCTGCACTGCTGGTGGGAATGCAGACTGGTCTAGCCACTGTGGAAAACAGTGTGGAGATTCCTCAAAAAATTAAAAATCGATGACGTCAGAGTAATGGCGGGGTAGGAAGCGATACCAATAAATCTCCCCCAAAACTCAACAAGATCTTCAACCAGAAACAGAAAAACCTATCCTTGGATCCTCCAGATGTTGCGCAATACACCTGAAGGTATGGTTGAGCAAAAAATTGGCTAAATATATAACCAAACTCGGAAGGAAATAGGGAGTAAGAAATGCTCCACCTTCCTCACTAACCTAAACAGGGCGGCTTTCTCTGGGATCCGTGAATATAGAAAGTGAGGCGGGCAAAGGGGGTGAATAGATCCAGGCCACGGCATAAACAGCCGAACCAGGCTGTGGCACAGATATCCAAGCCAAGGAAAAACTGATCCTGTGGCAACCCGGGCAATACAAGCTAACACTCGCACGAAACCCAAACAAAGAAAGACAAGCGGGGCAGCCATTTTACATGATCTCCTGGTCGGCACGAGCAGATAGTGGGTGAGAGATTTCTTCCTAAGCCCCGGGAGTGGGTGCCCGTGTTACCCCACAGAGAGGCAGAGTCAGAGGCCTTTCTGTGGGCTGAAAGTGGAATCTCTGGGCAGCCCTAGCGCCCTGGGAAAGCCGCGCATGGGAGGGAGCGAGAACTAATTCCAACGGTGGAACTTTTCCGTGCTGGTGGGGGATTCACTCAGAGGGAAACGCGGCTGGCCTCATATCCTGGTCTGCAGGCGCAGATAGTGAGCGAGAGATTGCTCTGAGCGCCTCGGCCGTGCGAGCCCGTGTTATTGCACAGAGGGGTAGAGTGAGGGGCCTTTGTGTGGGCCAAAGCGAAATCTCGGGCCACCCCAGCGCCTTGCAGAAGCCACGCACGGGGACAGAGCGAGAGCCAATTCCAACACTGCAACTTTTCCATGCGGTTGGGTGTTTCACTCAGAGCGTGAGACTGCTGGCCAGATATCCTGGTCTGCGCGCGCAGATAGTGAGCAAGAGTTTCCTCCAAGCGCCCCAGAAGTGGGCGCCCGCCTGTGATACCAGACAGAGTGGCAGAGCCAGAGGTCTTTGAGTGGGCGGAAACCCCACCTGATTATGCTAGCAGCGCTGACTGACTGAGCCTTACCCAGAGCCCTGTGCTGAGTGGAAATAGAGTGGGGAGCTGCCAGCTCTTTGAACCTCTTACTATCCAGGCAGAGGCAGCAGCAACCCCATAGCTGGATTATCAGGCTACTAATTGAGGAAGGAAAGACTAGGAGAAAGGCTCCAGGAACACGGACTCTCTCACTGTCGGAGCCTATAAATGCTAGTGAGCCTCGACTGCCAATGAGACTAAAGCACAATACATGACATTGCCATAGAGACTTATCAACTGCAAACCTCTACCTGAGTGTGCCAAAGGGGCAGAACCCGGGTACAGAGTCACCGACCAGAAAGAGGGAGAGAAAAGAAAAAGCAAGAAGATAACCTCTCAAAATCAAGAATAATCTGCAGACTTTATAATCTATCCCATTTTATTATATTTGTTCGTTTGTTTCTCTTATCTTCATTTTTGATTTTTTTTTCCTCCTCCAATTTGGCCGATTAACTCTCTGCCGGTCTTACTCTCTCCTCTCCTTGAACTACACTACCCATAAGTGTTACATCTCCCATTATCTTTTCTCTCCCCTTCCTTTCTCTCTATGAGGGTTGCACTCCAAAACCCTTAACTCTCTCTCTCTCTCTCCTTTCTTTTTTCTTCTTTTAGTGGTTCCCTCTTTTTTCTCTCTCTCTCTCTTTCTTTTCTCCCTCTATATTAGTTTCTTCCTTTCTCCTTTACATCTCCTCTCATTCAAACCTTAATAACAAACAAATTCTCATATCTGGGACTCAAACTTATGTTTGTGGCATTTTGGGGGGTTTTTACTTCACCTTTTTAACTCACTAGCAGTGCTCCCATCCCTAGCTCTCCATTTTATCTAGTTCTTGTTCCACTAAATACAATAGTAATTTTTTAATTTGTCCCCCCATTTTTCTGTTTTTTTCTTATTCCTCTCATCATAACTCTTAGTCAACCAACACCTAAAAGCAAATCATTTTATTCTTGACCCAAATTTTTTCCTTATTTGCTTTTTGTGGGCCCATACACTGTTCTTTTTTCTTTTTTTTCCTTTTTTTTGCCCCTTTATTACTTTTCCCCAATTCAGGCCCTCCATGACAGGCATTGTTTGTTATAATTCACAGTTCACCACAAGATTTTCTCAAGAAAGAGGGGAGAGGAGAGGAGAGGAAAAAAGGAGGGGGGAATAATTTCCATTTTTTTAAATTTTTATTTTATATTTCTTTATTTCATTATTAATTTAAAAAAACTTTTTTCAATTTTTTATTTTTTTAACTTTTTATTCTTTTTTAAATCTCATTAATACTATCAACAAAACCACCCTCAGATGCCATTAAGGAAGAGAAAAATCGAATATCATTGATACAAAAGAAAGAGAGGTAACACAGCTAGATGAGGAAAAATCTATGGAGAAAAAATTTAATATATTGGAAACCTTGGAACTAAATGACAGAGAATTCAAGATAGAAATCCTAAAAGTCCTCTGAGATATACAAGAAAAAACAGAAAAGCAATTTAGGGAGCTCAGAAAACAACTCATTGAACACAAAGAATATATGTCCAAGGAAATTGAAATTATAAATACAAATCAAACAGAGCCCTGGCCGGTTGGCTCAGCGGTAGAGCTTCGGCCTGGCGTGCGGTAGACCCGGGTTCAATTCCTGGCCAGGGCACATAGGAGAAGCGCCCATTTGCTTCTCCACCCCACCCCCTCGTTCCTCTCTGTCTCTCTCTTCCCCTCCCGCAGCCAACGCTCCATTGGAGCAAAGATGGCCCGGGCACTGGGGATGGCTCCTTGGCTTCTGGCCCAGGCACTAGAATGGCTCTGGTAGTGGCAGAGCGACACCCCTGAGGGGCAGAGCATCACCCCCTGGTGGGTAGAGTGTCGCCCCTGGTGGGCATGCCAGGTGGATCCCGGTGGGGCGGATGCAGGAGTCTGTCTGACTGTCTCTCCCCTTTTCCAGCTTCAGAAAAAAAAATACAAAAAATAAAAATAAAAAATAAAAACAAATCAAACAGAGATGAAAAACTCAATTCACGAGCTGAAAAACGAAGTAACAAGCTTAGCTAATAGAACAGTTCAGATAGAAGAGAGGATTAGTGAAATAGAAGACAAGCAACTTGAGGCACAAGAGAGAGAAAAAGAAAAAGACTCAAAAATTAAAAAAAAATGAGATAGCCCTACAAGAATTATCTGACTCCATCAAAAAGAATAACATAAGAATAATAGGTATATCAGAGGGAGAAGAGAGAGAAAATGGAATGGAGAACATACTCAAACAAATAATAGATGAGAACTTCCCAAGCCTGTGGAAAGAACTAAAGCCTCAAGTTCAAGAAGCAAACAGAACTCCAAGTTTTCTTAACCCCAACAAACCTACTCCAAGGCATATCATAATGAAATTGACACAAACCAACAGCAAAGAAAAAATTCTCAAGGCAGCCAGGGAAAAGAAGAATACAACATATAAAGGAAGGCCCATTAGATTATCATCAGATTTCTCAGCAGAAACTCTACAAGCTAGAAGAGAGTGGACCCCAATATTTCAAGTCCTGAAAGAGAGGAACTTTCAACCACGAATACTATACCCATCAAAGCTATCCTTCAAATATGAAGGAGAAATAAAAACATTCACAGATACAGAAAAGATGAGGGAATTTATCATCAGAAAACCCCCACTCCAGGAATTACTAAAGGGGGTTCTCCAATCAGATACAAAGAACAAAGAAAAACAAAGCCACAAGTAAAAGCTCCAAGAAGAACACAATAAAACCAAATTTAAACTGTGACAACAACAAAAAGAAAGGGGGGGAGAAGATGGAGATTAACAGTAGCAAAGGATGATGGAGTGCAAAAGTACTCACAAAATAGTTTGCTACAATGAACAGGGTAGGGACCCTTTTCATTACTCAAAGGTAACCACCATTGAAAAAACCACCACAGAAGCACATGAGATAAAAAAGATAGCAACAGAGGAAAGATGTATGAAATACGACCAAATAAAAACAAAAGATAGAAAAACGAAAGAGAAGGATCAAATAAGACACAAAACTAAGAGAAAGCAAGATATAAAATGGCAATAGGGAACTCACAAGTGTCAATAATTACACTAAATGTAAACGGATTAAACTCACCAATAAAAAGGCACAGAGTAGCTGAATGGATCAAAAAAGAAAATCCAACTGTATGCTGCCTACAGGAAACTCATCTAAGTAACAAGGATAAAAACAAATTTAAAGTGAAAGGCTGGAAACAATGCTCCAAGCAAATAACATCCAAAAAAAAAAAAGCAGGTGTAGCAATACTCATATCGGATAATGCTGACTACAAGACAGGAAAAGTACTCAGAGACAAAAATGGCCATTTCATAATGGCTAAGGGGACACTGAATCAAGAAGACATAACAATTCTTAATATATATGCACCAAACCAAGGAGCACCAAAATATATAAGACAGCTACTTATTGACCTTAAAACAAAAACTGACAAAAATACAATCATACTTGGAGATCTCAATACACTGCTGACGGCTCTAGATCGGTCATCCAAACAGAGAATCAACAAAGACATAGTGGCCTTAAACAAAACACTAGAGCACCTGGATATGATAGACATCTACAGAACATTTCTTCCCAAAGTGACTGAGTATACATTTTTCTCCAGTGTACATGGATCATTCTCAAGAATTGACTATATGTTGGGCCACAAAAACAACATCAGCAAATTCAGAAAAATCGAAGTTGTTCCAAGCATATTTTCTGATCATAAAGCCTTGAAACTAGAATTCAACTGCAAAAAAGAGGAAAAAAATCCCACAAATTGAGGAAACTAAACAACATACTTTTAAAAAATGAATGGGTAAAAGAAGAAATAAGTGCAGAGATCAAAAGATATAAACAGACTAATGAAAATGTCAATACGACATATCAGAATCTATGAGATGCAGCAAAAGCACTGATAAGAGGGAAGTTCATATCACTTCAGGCATATATGAACAAACAAGGGAGAGCCCAAGTGAGCCACTTAACTTCCCAACTTAAGGAACTAGAAGAAGAACAAAGAAAACCCAAAACCAGCCAAAGAAAGGAGATAATAAAAATCAGAGCAGAAATAAAGGAATTAGAGAACAGAAAAACTATAGAAAAAATTAATAGAACAAGGAGCTGGTTCTTTGAAAAGATCAACAAAATTGACAAACCCTTGGCAAGACTTACCAAGGAAAAAAGAGAAAGAACTCATATAAACAAAATCCAAAATGAAAGAGGAGAAATCACCACGGACACCGTAGATATACAAAGAATTATTGTAGAATACTATGAAAAACTTTATGCCACTAAACAACCTAAAAGAAATGGATAAACTCCTAGAACAATACAACCTTCCTAGACTAGTCAAGAAGAAGCAGAAAGCCTAAACAGACCTATCAGTAGAGAAGAAATAGAAAAAACCATTAAAAACCTCCCCAAAAATAAAAGTCCAGGCCCTGCCGGCTATACCAGCGAATTTTATCAAACATTCAAAGAAGACTTGATTCCTATTCTACTCAAAGTCTTCCAAAAAATTGAAGAAGAAGCAATACTTCCAAACACATTTTATGAGGCCAACATAACCCTCATCCCAAAACCAGGCAAGGATGGCACAAAAAAAGAAAACTACAGACCAATATCTCTAATGAATACAGATGCTAAAATACTAAACAAAATACTGGCAAATCGAATACAACAACATATTAAAAAAATAATACATCATGATCAAGTGGGATTCATCCCAGAATCTCAAGGATGGTTCAACATATGTAAAACGGTTAACGTAATACACCATATCAACAAAACAAAGAACAAAAACCACATGATCTTATCAATAGACGCAGAAAGGCTTTCGATAAAATACAACACAATTTTATGTTTAAGACTCTCAACAAAATGGGTATAGAAGGAAAATATCTCAACATGATAAAGGTCATATATGATAAACCATCTGCTAACATCATATTAAATGGCACTAAACTGAAGGCTTTCCCCCTTAAATCAGGAACAAGACAGGGTTGTCCACTCTCTCCACTCTTATTTAATGTGGTACTAAAGGTTCTAGCCAGAGCAATCAGACAAGACAAAGAAATAAAAGGCATCCATATCGGAAAAGAAGAAGTAAAGGTATCACTTTTTGCAGATGATATGATCCTATACATCGAAAACCCCAAAGAATCCACAAAAAGACTACTAGAAACAATAAACCAATACAGTAAGGTCACAGGATACAAAATTAACATACAGAAGTCAATAGCCTTTCTATATGCCAACAATGAAACAATTGAGAATGAACTCAAAAGAATAATCCCCTTCATGATTGCAACAACAAAAAATAAAATAATTAGGAATAAACATAACAAAGAATGTAAAGGACTTATATAATGAAAACTATAAACCATTGTTAAGGGAAATTGAAAAAGATATAATGCTATGGAGGATATACCTTGTTCTTGGCTAGGAAGAATAAATATAATCAAGATGGCTATATTACCCAAAGCAATATACAAATTTAATGCAATGCCCATCAAACTTCCAATGACATTTTTTAAAGATATAGAGCAAAAAATCATCAGATTTATATAGAACTATAAAAAACCCCGAATAGCCAAAGCAATCCTAAAGAAAAAGAATGAAGCTGGGGGCATTACAATACCTGACTTCAAACTCTATTATAGGGCCACGACAATCAAAACAGCATGGTATTGGCAGAAAAATAGACACTCAGACCAATGGAACAGAATAGAAAGTCCAGAAATAAAACCACATATATATATAGTCAAATAATTTTTGATAAAGGGGCCAACAACACACAATGGAGAAAAGAAAACCTCTTCAATAAATGGTGCTGGGAAAACTGGAAAGCCACATGCAAAACAATGAAACTGGACTACAGTTTGTCCCCCTGTACAAAAATTAACTCAAAATGGATCAAAGATCTAAACATAAGACCTGAAACAATTAAGTACATAGAAGAAGACATAGGTACTCAACTCATGGACCTGGGTTTTAAAGAGCATTTTATGAATTTGACTCCACAGGCAAGAGAAGTGAAGGCAAAATTAATGAATGGGACTACATCAGACTAAGAATTTTTTGCTCAGTAAGAGAAACTGATAACAAAATAAACAGAAAGCCAACTAAATGGGAAATGATCTTTTCAAACAACAGCTCAGATAAGGGCCTAATATCCAAAATATACAAAGAACTCATAAAACTCAACAACAAACAAACAAACAATCCAATAAAAAAATGGGAAGAGGATATGAACAGACACTTCTCCCAGGAAGAAATACAAATGGCCAACAGATATATGAAAAGATGCTCATCTTCTTTAGCTATTAGAGAAATGCAAATCAAAACGGCAATGAGATACCACCTCACACCTGTTTGATTAGCTATTATTAGCAAGACAGGTAATAGCAAATGTTGGAGAGGTTGTGGAGAAAAAGGAACCCTCATACACTGTTGGTGGGAATGTAAAGTAGTACAACTATTATGGAAGAAAGTATGGTGGTTCCTCAAAAAACTGCAAATAGAACTACCTTATGACCCAGCAATCCCTCTACTGGGTATATATCCCAAAAACTCAGAAACATTGATACGTAAAGACACATGCAGCCCCATGTTTATTGCAGCATTGTTCACAGTGGCCAGGACATGAAAACAACCAAAAAGCCCGTCAATAGATGACTGGATAAAGAAGATGTGGCACATATACACTATGGAATACTACTCAGCCATAAGAAATGATGACATCGGAATATTTACAGCAAAATGGTGGGATCTTGATAACATGATACGAAGCGAAATAAGTAAATCAGAAAAAAACAGGAACTGCATTATTCCATACATAGGTGGGGCATAAAAGTGAAACTAAGAGACATTGATAAGAGTGTAGTGGTTACGGGGGGGAGGGGGGATGGGGAGGGGCACAAAGAAAACAAGATAGAAGGTGACAGAGGACAATCTGACTTTGGGTGATGGGTATGCAACATAATTGAACGACAAGATAACCTGGACTTGTTATCTTTGAATATATATATCCTGTTTTATTGATGTCACCCCATTAAAAAAAATAAAATTATTATAAAATAATAAAAAAAATAACAGGCACTTCTCCCGGAGGAGTGCCCCGGCAGGTCTTTCTCCTTGAATAAAGCCTGCGCATCTGAAAAAAAAATTAAAAATCAAACTACCTTTTGACCCAGCTATCCCACTTTTAGGAATATACCCCAAGAACACCATAGCACTGTTCCAAAAGGAGAAATGCAACTCCATGTTTATGGCAGCATTGTTCACAATAGCGAAGATCTGGAAACAGCCCAAGTGTCCATCAGTGGATAAGTGGATTAAAAAGCTTTGTTACATATGTACTATGGAATACTACTCAGGCATAAGAAGTGATGACATCGGATCATTTACAACAACATGGACCTTGATAACACTATACTGAGTGAAATAAGTAAATCAGAAAAAACTAAGAACTGCTGTATATAATTCCATACATAGATGAGACATAAAAACAAGACTAAGAGACATGGACAAGAGTGTGGTGGTTAGGGAGGGAGGAAAGAGACAGGGGAAGGGGGAGGGGGAAGGGCACAAAGAGAACCAGATAGAAGGTGACGGAAGACAATTTGACTTTGGATGATGGGTATGCAACATAATCAAATGTCAAAATAACCTGGAAATGTTTTCTCTGAAAATATGTACCCTGAATATCACCACATTAAAATTAATAATAAAGAAAGAAAATAAATCATTTGACATACTTTTAAACTGTACTTCTACTTAGAACAATAATGAAAGCAATGATGGAAATATGCATTCTGGTTGTTGTTTCCCACAAATGATATTTTTATATTGATGAGCAATGTATTTTTTATTTTTTCTCTCCCTTTGCATTTACTGTAAAGATCAATTTATAAGTCTACCAGAGACTGAACTTTATTTTAAAAGAATTTCTATGTCATCTTTTTTAAGTTCCCAGTATTTGGAATTTCAAAATCATATTCAGCACCTATCTTAGTTTGATTTTATGAATGATTGTGTTGTTTAAAACTGAAGTGGCTCAGAGTCAGAGAAAATAGGTGGTTGACCCAAAAATTACTGACACTTTTAAGCAGCAGAAATAAATTTGCAACATGATGTTTTAGTGCAATTCATTCAAACTTTGATGTACATAAGAATCAGATAAGCCTGGCTTGTGGGGTCACAGCAGATAGAGTATCAATCTGGAACACTGAGGTTGCCAGTTGGAAACTCTGAACTTGCTTGGTCAAGGCACATATGCCATGCAATAAGCAAGCAATGAACAACTAAAGTGAAGCAACTATGAGTTCATACGTCTCACTCCCCTCACTTTGTAAAATCAAAGAATAAAATCTTTTTTTTTTTAAGAATCACGTAAGTTTCTTGTTAAAATGGAGACACTGATTTGTTAGGTTTAGAACGGCATCTGAGAATCTGTATTTCTAATATTCTCCCTGTTGGCAATTATGACCACTGGGCCCAGGACCACATCTTGAATAACAAGGGGCTAGATTAAACTGCTGTTTGTAGTGGAATTTAGGTGCATAGATCAATCATTTATTAACTCAATTTCAAATATTTATTATATTTGAAATTTTGTAAGTGAAAAGGTAAATAAGCCATAGTTACTGTCTTCAAAGAATTCACAAACTGGGAAAGTAAATGCCTCTATAAAAAATGACAATATAACACATACAGATATGCATGTCACGTAATTTTAAAAGGCAGACAACAGCCCTGGCCGGTTGGCTCAGCGGTAGAGCGTCGGCCTGGCGTGCAGGGGACCCGGGTTCGATTCCCGGCCAGGACACATAAGAGAAGCGCCCATTTGCTTCTCCATCCCCACCCCCTCCTTCCTCTCTGTCTCTCTCTTCCCCTTCTGCAGCCAAGGCTCCATTGGAGCAAAGATGGCCCCGGCGCTGGAGATGGCTCCTTGGCCTCTGCCCCAGGCACTAGAGTGGCTCTGGTCGCGGCAAAAGCGATGCCCTGGATGGGCAGAGCGTCGCCCCTGGTGGGAGTGCCGGGTGGATCCCGGTCGGGCGCATGCGGGAGTCTGTCTGACTGTCTCTCCCGTTTCCAGCTTCAGAAAAATACAAAAAAAAAAAAATAATAATAAAAAGAAAAAAAAATAAAAGGCAGACAACACTTTGTTCTTTATGTAATTACAAAAAATCAAAAATGAAAAAAGTTATATATAATATTAAGAGTGAAAGATCCCCTCTCATTGTTACTTTCACTTTTCAGAAGTTTTGTTGAGATATAATTGACATATATCATTGTATAAGTTTAAGATGGAAAACATAATGGTTTGTCTTACATATACAGTTGATCCTTGAACAACATAGGTCCATCCAAAGGCAAATTTTTTCAAACAATATATTGGAAAAATTTTTGGAGATTTTCTTACTATTGTGAAGCAACTCTATCAATTACATGAGGCTACCATAAAGCAATTTTATGGCTGCTTCTTCATTATCAATGCATGTATTATTAAATAAATATTAATTTATTTTTCACATTATTTTTTCATTTTTCTTTTTTTAATTCTCATTTTTCATGTTTAGTGTTAATAATATGTATAACATCAAATAAGTCAATATTAATGTAGATACTGAGAGACAGACCATTTATCTTGTGAACAGACTATGCAGACTTAGGTATTGATACAGTACTGTTGTGGTAAGGTGCCAAAGAACTATAAAACTTAGTATTGGCAATGCCATTTTAAAGAGGGAAAGTCAGGCTTCTTGCTCCCCCCCTTTCTTTAGAGAATGGAGGGAGAAAGATGTGGGAGCTTCCTGGCTTACAAGGATGACTGGGTCATTTAGTTTAACTATAGTTCTCTGAAAGAATAAACGTTATCTAAAGACCTTCCTTTCCCTTTTAATAAGAGACAACATTTGCATATCCTACATGGATTTTAACTCTCTCTCCCTTCCTGGAGTCCTGACAGTAACATATACCTCTAGACAAAGGAATGAGAGGTAGACACTAAAAAATTTGTGAATGTCTCTCTTTTTTGTGTGTGTGTGTATTTTTCCGAAGCTGGAAACGGGGAGGTAGTCAGACAGACTCCCGCATGCGCCAGACCGGGATCCACCTGGCACACACACCAGGGGCGATGCTCTGCCCATCAGGGCGTTGTGACCAGAGCCACTCTGGCGCCTGAAGCAGAGGCCACTGATCCACCCCCAGCGCCCGGGCCATCTTTGATCCAATGGAGCCTTGGCTAAGGGAGGGAAAGAGAGAGACAGAGAGGAAGGAGAGGGGGAGGGGTGGAGAAGCAGATGGGCACCTCTCCTGTGTGCCCTGGCCGGGAATCGAACCCGGGACTTCCGCATGCCACGCTGACACTCTACCACTGAGCCAACCGGCCAGGGCTGTGAATGTCTTTGATATGTAAAATGACATCACTATTGTGTTACTTTGTAAGTTTTAATATGTAGAAATGTTTCCTAAATCCTATAGATAAAGTTATAAGCTTGTTAATAATTAATTATTATATCATGCTCCCCCTCCTTTTCCCCCAACCTATATGTGATCAAGTCTATATAACTAGCTACAAGACGATTTTGGGGACACACACAATTTGGGTTAGCTATACCTCGTGTAAGTCATATGCAGCTGGCTTATTAATAAATATCCTAAAAATTCTTCTGTATCCTGTCTTGGTGTTTATGTAACCCGTGGAATTAAGATACATTACTTTACAACACTGTAAATGTATTTTCTCTTCCTTATAATTTTCTTAATGTCATTTTTTTCTTCTCTAGCTTACTTTATTGTAATTTTAGTTAGCTAGAAGCAACTACTTTTGAGAAGGCAATGTGTATTCTTTCAGATGTAGGAAAATAGAGAGATACATTAATTTACAAAAACTGGGTTGTATTGTTCAGCAAGTGTTTTCTTTTTTTCACCAGTGGACCTCTTTGGGTCTATATTGTTTGAGACTTTCTGTGTTTCCTGGACTTGTGTGTTTTTTTTTCTTCACCAGATTAAGAAATTTTCCAGTGATTATTCCTTCAAATAGGTTTTTCTTCTTTTTTTTAAGTGAGAGGCAGACACAGGCACAGAAAGAGACATGTAGACAGGAAGGGAGAGAGATAAGAAACATCAACTCATAGTTGCAGCACTTTAGTTGTTCATTGATTGCTTTTCATATGTGCCTTAATGTGGGGGGCTCCAGTTGAGCCAATGACCCCTTGCTCAAGCCAGCAACCTTGAGCTCAAGACAGCTACCATGGGATCATGTCTATGATCCCATGCTCAAGTTGGCAACCCTGTGCTCAAATTGGTGAGCCTGAACTCAAGCTGGATATGTCCACACTCAAGCCAGATGTGCCTGCATTCAAGCCGGTGACTTCAGGTTTTGAACATGGATCTTCTGTGTCCCAGGTCAATGATCTATCCACTATGCACCAAGTGGTCAGGCTCAAATAGGTTCTTTATCCCTTGCTTTCTCTCTTCTCTTTCTGGTAACCATATGGTGGGGATGTTGTTATACTTTATGTTGTCCCAAGGTTCCTTAAACTATCCTTATTCTTTTTAATTCTTTATTTTCTTTTTGCTGCTCTGATTGGGTGTTGTTTTTTTCTCTACTTTGTCTTCCAAATTGTTGATTCAGTTCTCTGCTTCATCCAACCTACTGTTTATTTCTTCCAGTGTATTCTTGATGTCACATATTTTATTCTTCACTTCTGACTGGTCCTTTGTTATGGATTCTATGTTCTTTTTCATATTGTTGATCATTCTTATAACCATTGCTTTAACTCTATGTTTGATAAATTGCTTACCTCCATTTTATTTAGCTCGTTTCTGAATATTTCTCCTGTTCTGTCATTTGGGGCCTGTTTCTTTGTCTCCCTATTTGGGTGTCTCTTTGTGTTTGTTTCTATGTATTAGATAAATCTGTTATGCCTCCCAGCCTTCATGGAGTGGCCTTATGTAGGTATTCTGTGAGGTCCAGTGGTGCAGTCTCCTTTATCACCTGAGCTGGGTGTTCCATGAATGTCTCTTGTATGGGTTATGTGGGCCCTTTTTTTTGTAACTGACTCTTGATTGCCACTGGCTTGTTCATGTGTGGCACTGACCTCAGGCTGGCTGACTGTAAGGCTCTACCTGGGTCAAGGCATGCCAGCTTCTGTGCAGCTGCTGACCACAGGAAGCAGAAATTGCTTCAGCTAGGTTTGGCGCCTGTCAAGATCTCCCTTTTGGATATGCTTTTTGTGAAACTAATTGGATCCTGTTCTGAAATTGTCTGAAGCTGGCCTCTTGGAAGGGACTCTGGTGCAAACCAGATGCAAGATACTGCCTATAACTGTCCCTACACAGCCTGTTTTGAGCTACAAGTGTTCCATAGTTTGTGTCTACCATTGCTGGGTCTGGGTATGCATGGGAAGGACCAAACTGAGTATCAAGGCTGGCTTTTACCAGCCCTGGGCCCTGGGGGAAGGTCAGCAAAAGTCCCAAGGCACCCTAACATCTGCCTCCACCTACTGTTTGCCTGTTAGGCTCAGACACCAAAAGAATCTCTGGGTGTACTCCTTACCAGGGCCTAAGCTCCACAGGGAGTGGCGACAGAGAATCCAGTGGGTAAGGCTATTGCTTTCCCCAGGCTGATTCTGAAGAGAAGGCCTGCAGTATGGGAAAATGAGTCAGCCTAGGGATCCTGGCAGCTGTCCCTTCAGCTGTCTCCCCAGAGCAACAATCCCCAGATTCTCCTCACATGACTCTAGTCTGCTCTGCCCTCCCTCCATAGTTGCCTGGGGTGAGTGACTGTGAATGAAATTTTGTGCATTGGCGTTTTAAGAGGGTGCCTGTGTCTCTGCAGATTCCTGTTTCTCCCTGGCAGACAGAATCCCACTGCTTTTCACAGCCAGATGTTATATGGGCACCACTTCCCAGCTTTATTGCTCTGGGCTGGAGAGCCTGGCATGAAGTTAAGACCCCACACTTTTTAAGGGGAACCTTTGCAGCTCAGATATCCCTTTGGAACCTCAACTGCCACTTGTGGGTATGAGTTCAGCCCTTTTATGTCTCTGCTCTGCCTACCAGTCTCAATGTGGCTTTTTATGTGAATCCTTGGTTATAAGACTTCTCTTAAGCTAGTCTTCAGTTGCTTATTCAGAATGATTGTTCTATAATTTAGTTCTAATTCCAGTTTAGTCCTGGGAGGAGGTGAGTATAGCTTTCACCTACTCCACTGCCATCTTAGATCCTCTGTCTCACAGTTTTGTAGGTTACAAGTTGGTGGGCTTGACTGTTTTCTCTGTTTTGGGTCTCACAGGCCAAAATCAAGGTGTCTACAGTCTTGACTCTTACCTAGAGGCTCTGGGAAAAATTTGCTTCTAGGTTCTTTTGGGTTGTTGGCCAAATCTAGTTCTTGTGTTCATGGAACCAAGGAAACCCTTTCTTACTGGCTGTCAGCCAGAGGCTGGCCTTTGCTCTTCAAGTTGGCATGTACTCTATGCGGCCCCTTCAGCAATGGTGACTCAAGCTCCTTTCATGCTTCAGACCTCTCTGATGTCTCCTCCTGTCTTCTGCCTCTGCTTCTAAGGGCTCATGTGATTACATTGGACCAACCTGGATAGTCCAGGGTCATCTCCCTATTTCAAGGTCAGCTGATTATTACCTTAATTCCATCTTCAAAGTCCTTTTCCATCAAAAACAGATAAGGATTTTGATTGACTAACCAGGAGGTCAGTATTTTGAGGTCGGGGCATCTTTAGAACTGCTCACCACAGGATTTAATTAAATGTAATGCATGTTCTGAGACTGTGGACAATTAGCATAATTTGAGTATTGACTTTGAATTAGATAATAGTATTGTGTCAGTGTTTAATTTTCTGATTTTGATTGTTCTGTGGTTATGAAAATGGAAGTCCTTTCCATAGGAAATTCACAATAAATTATTTTGGGATAAAGAAGCAGCCTATCGGCCCTGGCCGGTTGGCTCAGCGGTAGAGCGTCGGCCTAGCGTGCGGAGGACCCAGGTTCGATTCCCGGCCAGGGCACATAGGAGAAGCACCCATTTGCTTCTCAACCCCTCTGCCTCACTTTCCTCTCTCTCTCTCTCTTCCCCTCCTGCAGCCAAGGCTCCATTGAAGCAAAGATGGCCCGGGCACTGGGGATGGCTCTGTGGCCTCTGCCTCAGGTGCTAGAGTGGCTCTGGTCACAACATGGCGACACCCAGGATGGGCAGAGCATCTCCCCCTGGTGTACAGAGCGTTGCCCCATGGTGGTAGTGCCGGGTGGATCCCGGTCGGGCGCATGCGGGAGTCTGTCTGACAGTCTCTCCTTGTTTCCAGCTTCAGAAAAACGCAAAAAAAAAAAAAAAAAAAAAAGAAGCAGCCTATCTAGAACTTTCTACACACACAGATACATGCACAGATACACACTACACTGACACATGCACACACATACACACATGCACACACACATCATACATATGCATGTACAGAAATAGAATAATAAAGTAAATGTGGCAAAATGAGAACAATTAGTGAATCCGGTGGAAGGATACATCAACGTTTGTTATATTACTTTTGCAAGTGGATATTTTATTTTGTTACACACACACTCCTCCCACATGTATATATATAATCTCTAGAGTTAAATTATTAGGCAACAACCAAAGCATACAGTAGTTTTTGAAAGATTGCCATTTCTTATACTTTTTGTTCCCTGATTACAAAAGCCTAACTGAGAGTAAACAATGGTCAGAAAGGCTGACTAAATACCCGGCTGGATAGGATAGAAGGAAAATATGTGTTGGTGGCAAATTTGGGACAAGGAAACTAAGATCAGATTTATTTTCTGAGACAGGAGTTCTAAGGACCAGCAATAGGGGTTTTAATATGTGATAAAAATAATAAAACATAAATCAGCTATCTTCTCACACTGATTTTGCCTGAATGATATACTACTCACAAAAATTAGAGAATATTTTATAGCTTCATATTCATTTTGAAAATATCCCCTAATTTTTGTGAGCAGTATATTTCCAGGGCATAATTCAGAACAACTAAGTATTTGAGACCTTGTCTATGGGAGTGCAGGTATATCCATTGTTTTCACTGCTCTCATATGAATATCCAAAGATCTTGATCTGCACCATTTAGCATTCACCCAACATTCATTTTCCATCTCTTTTAAACTCATTAAAAGCTTCCTGCTTCATATTTTGTTCAGGAACAGCTTATTTAGAAGGTTAGTTTAACACTGTTATACTTTCATTCAGTGACAATTTGGCAGCAATAGAATGCATCATTTTCTTTGTTCATTGAGAAATTGTGCAGTTGTTGCATTTTAAGTGGGTTATAATTTTATCTGGAAATATATTAACCTGTGAGTAGAGGTAATTGTTTTGATTCCACTTCATTTTACTTGACTTTCATTTAACTAACTGATGTGTTTTATTAGTCTCTGGTTTCTGTTATATATAGAAAAAATGATTACACAAAGATAAGGATTATAGAAATAGCATTGCATTTAACTTTATTGCCAGTTTTGATTTGTGCAGGCCATTCCAGAATCCCAAACACCTCTTGCAGGGTAAATTTTCCTTATTATTCAAAATGCTTTGCTTATTTAATTGCAATTATGTCTTCACATATGTGTTTTAACATCAGGGACAGATATTAAAAACATATTCTGCCTTCTATTATTGTTAAATAGTGGCTGAGACCATGAAAAATCAAACCAGTAAAAACCAATATGAAGAACTCATTACAGCATTTCTTCTTCTAAAATCACATGCATCCAATACCTATTTTGCCCACTCTGGTGAGTACCAGTTACCCAATGTCTGCTGCAGGATGCAAGCCCAGGTCTATGTGGCTCTAAATTTGGTGCCCTGAAGCCTTACATTCAAGAACATAATTTCTTTAGCAGAATAGTGACATAATGCAAGGGAGTTTTGAGTAATTACAAAACTTCCTGGTCTGGAAGCAGGGTTTTTTTTTGTTTTTGTTTTTGGGTTTTTTTGTGAAAGAAACAGAAAAAGATAGAGAGAGGGACAGATAGAAAGGGAAAGAGATGAGGAGCATCAGTTCTTTGTTGTGGCACCTTAGTTGTTCATTGATTGCTTTCTCATATGTGCCCTGACAGGGGTGGGGAAGGGACTACAGTAGACCGAGTGACACCTTGCTCAAGCCAGAGACCTAGGGCTCAAGCAGGTGAGCCTTGCTCAAACCAGATGAGCCTGCACTCAAGCTGGTGACCTTGGAGTTTCAAACCTGGGTCCTCTGCATCCCAGTCCAATGCTCTATCCACTGTGCTACTGCCTGGTCAGGCTGGAAGCAGTTTGTAAAGTAGATTAGTAAATGGCTGTAGCAAGTAGCAGAGTTAAGTAACTATTTTCCAGTTGGTAGGGGCACAATTTCAGTGATATAAAATAATAATAATATTTAAAGCTAAAGGATTAATGGGAGGATGTTATTTAATTATTTCTTAACAACCCTTACAACCCTATGAAATAAATACAGTGGTACCTTGAGATACGAGCAAACCAACATACAATTTTTTTTTTAAGATACAAGCTGCAACCCAGTCCGTATTTTTGTTCAAGATTCGAGTGAAATTCCAAGATACAAGTCGTGATTCGGGAAGCTGACGCTAGTTGGCACGTTAGCACACGGGTCCAGTATTGGCAGCACAACACCAGTATCTCGTTCTTTCTCACGTGTTACCTGCAGAATCAAGTTGAATCTCATGCACTGTACTCATTCTTGTATCATTTTTGCATTTTTTACTAATTTTGTTTGTGTGCTATCATGGGGCCGAAGAAAGAGAGTGTAAAGGACCGTAGTGAGAAGAAGAAGAGAATGATGTCGATAAAAGTAAAGCAAGAAATAATAGAAAAATATGAGCGTGGTGTACAAGTGATTAAACTGGCAAGGCTGTATGACTGCAATATATCTACAATTTGTACCATTCTTAAACAAAGGGATGCCATAAAAGTGCAAATCCAGCAAAAGGAACTACAATTCTGTCCCAATTAAGGACAAATATCCATGAAGAAATGGAGAAGCTTCTGCTGGTGTGGGTGAAAGAGAAAGAGCTGGCAGGAGATACAGTGATGGAGACTGTAATATGCAAAAAGGCACGTATTATTTATGGTGACTTGAAGAAGAAGGAACCATCAACCTCAAAAGAGACAGCAGAAGATACGTTTAAGGCAAGTCATGGCTGGTTTGAAAATTTCAAGAAGAGATCTGGCATCCACTGGGTGGTGAGGCATGGTTAAGGCAGCTGAGCAGTACATCGTACTTTTTGCTGCACTTATCACAAAGCAAGGCTACATCCCCCAACAAGTGTTCAACTGACAAAACAGGATTGTTTTGGGGAAAAAATGCCCTGGAGGACTTTCATCACCACAGAGGAGAAGAAGCTGCCAGGCCATAAACCCATGAAGGACCGTCTGACCCTTGCATTGCGTGCAAATGCTAGCAGTGACTGTAAAGTAAAGCCACTGCTAGTGTATCATTCCAAAAATCCTTGAGCCTTTAAGACTTACAAGATTCTTAAAGAAAAACTGCAGGTTGTGTGGCACGCCAATGCTAGGGCATGGGTTATGCGGCAGTTTTTTACTGTATGGGTAAATCTCATCTTTGGTCCTGCAGTGAAGAAATATCTTTAAGAAAATAAACTCCCAATGAAAGCATTACTAATCCTTGAAAATGTTCCAGCCCACCCACCTGGTCTTGAAGATGACATTCTCAGTGAGTTCAAATTTGTGAAAGTCCTCTACCACCCACCCAACAAGACTTCAATTTTCCAACCTGTGGATCAGCAGGTCATTTCCAACTTTAAAAAGCTTTACACAAAGCACTTGTTCCACTGCTGGTTTGAGGTGACTGAGAATACAAATCTAACCCTTCGAGAGTTTTGGAAAGATCACTACAACATTATGATACGTTTATGCATTATTGACTTGGCATGGCAAGAGATTACAAGAAGAACCTTGAACTCAGCATGGAAAAAGTTATGGCCTGATGTTGTTGCAAACAGGGACTTTAAAGGATTCAAACCAGAGATGGAGATGGAGGTAGACTCATTGGAGGAGATTGTGTCCCTCAGAAAGTTGATGAGTCTGGAGGTAGATGAGGGTGACATAAATGAGCTTGTTGAGGAACATGAGGAGGAATTCTCAACTGAGGAGTTGAAGGAGCTACAGATGATGCAACATACAGAGCTTCTGCAAGAGATTAGTAGTGAGGAGGAGAAAGTGAGAGTCGGAGGAAGTGATTTCTACAAGTGAAATTAAAGACATGCTGGCAATGTGGGAGAAGCTTTCAAGTTTCATTGAAAAGAAACATCCAGCCTGACCTGTGGTGGCGCAGTGGATAAAGCGTTGACCTGGAAATGCTGAGGTCGCCTGTTTGAAACCCTGGGTTTGCCTGGTCAAGGCACATATGGGAGTTGATGCTTCCAGCTTCTCCTTCCTTCTCTCTCTCTGTCTCTCTCTCCCTCTCTGTCTCTCTCTCTCTCTCCTTCTCTCTCTCCTCTCTAAAAATAAATAAATAAAATTAAAAAAAAAACACCCAGAAAAAGTTTCAACTGGTCATGCTTCAGCATTTTTAATGATACTTGTTTGTCACATTTCCGTAACATTTTGAAAGGCAGGCAAAAGCGAAACTCTTTGAATAGATTTTTATTCAAAAGTCCTGCAAGTGAAAGTGCCAAAAGTGCAGCCAAAAAGGCAAAAACAGGTGATGATTAAATGAAAAATATGTAATGTTAAGCTTAGGCTAAGTTTAAAGTTAAGAAAGTGCACTTTTTACAATTAAGTTTTTGTGGTTTCATTTTAAGTAAAGAAAGTGCAGTTTTAGTTTTGTTTAAAGTAAAGAAAGTATAGTTTTAGTTTAAATTTAGTGTTAAGAAAGTTCAGTTTTACTTTACGTGTCTATAGTGCCTGCATCCCTTCCTCCCTCCCTCCTCCTCCACCATTCACCTCCGTTAGCCGCACTTGCCTGTCTCCAAGGTAAGAATGCAGTACTAAATAACACTTTTTTCTTTTATTTCATATATTTTTGTTATGCATTGGTAAAGTATACATGTGTGTTTCTTAATTAAAAACATGTCTTTTTTCATAATTTAAGATGGGTTGGGGATGTTTCACAGGGCTGGAATGGATTAATTCTATTTCAGTTATTTTATTTATTTATTTTTTTTTTCTGAAGCTGGAAATGGGGAGAGACACTCAGACAGATTCCTGCATGCGCCCGACCAGGATCCACCCGGCACGCCCACCAGGGGGCGACGCTCTGCCCACCAGGGGGCAATGCTCTGCCCCTCCTGGGCGTCGCTCTGTTGCTACCAGAGCCACTCTAGAGCCTGGGGCAGAGGCCAAGGAGCCATCCCCAGTGCCCGGGCCATCTTTGCTCCAATGGAGCCTCGGCTGCGGGAGGGGAGGAGAGAGACAGAGAGGAAGGAGAGGGGGAGGAGTGGAGAAGCAAATGGGCACTTCTCCTGTGTGCCCTGGCAGGGAATCGAACCCGGGACTTCTGCATGCCAGGCCGACGCTCTACCCCTGAGCCAACCGGCCAGGGCTCAGTTATTTTAAATGGGAGAAATTTGTTTGATATATGAGTTGACTGACTTACGAGCTCGGTTACAGAACTAATTAAACTCGTATCTCAAGGTTCTACTGTACAATTTAGCATCCATCTTACAGATAAAGACATGGAAGTTTAAAGAATTAAATTAATTTTCTCAGATGAATAAATGTTGGAAGCCAGATTTACATCTCAGTCCCCAGAGCCTAGACTCCTAACATCTATACCACAAAAAAACTGTCTCTAAAAAAAAATAGAAAAGAAAAAACTCAAACATAGATGAATGCCCTTTACACCTTTCTTTCACTTCAGGCATAAAGTATCAAGTGTCTCTGTTTCTGTAGGCACATAATTAAAACATAGAAAAAAAATTGAGCTTCTTAAAAATTTTTCAAGTTGGTACACTCAAATTTTGAAAACAAAATTTACTTTTTAAAAGAAATATTCTCTGCTTTGTTATAAGAAAAATTATAAGAAACTATGTTCTTAAGGAATATAGCTCTCAGTTGTGACTTGTCCTTTTGTTAAATAAATGTTTGTTCATTAGTTGACACTGGTTCTCAAATGACAGTCCAGCAGCTCATTCCTTTCTGATTAGTGAAACAATGTGTCATATCAGGTCAGTGTTGAAAGACTGCACTAACAAGACTAGAAACTGAAAAAGTCTGATCATTTTAAGCATTTCTGTCTAGAGCAACTGCCCTTATGCATGTTGTCTCTATTTATAAAAATAAGCTAGAATTTGCCACATTTTATTATCGTATTTTTTCTTCATATCTATGGTAACATAGGTAAGATAGATAAAAATTATTAGGGTTCAATCATCTGGAAACAAAATGGAAAAGAAATGATCAAAATTTTAAAATGCATAAAAATATAAAATAGTGTGAATTCAAATGTATGACCAAGTCCTGGTGTGTAAATGAATTGGAAGTATATGTAGAAGTAGAGAGATGCCAATTTCTATTTAAGATAAAAAGGTAAGAATCTACAACTTATATTTTCAAATAATTTTAGCGTCTATAACTCATCTATCCTACAGTTTTCTTTCTATTGTCTAACTAAAGAGAACGGTCTTGGTGGGAGGGTAATTATCAATATTTCTGTCAAATAAAGGCATCCAAGTCTGTCACCTGAGTTGAGTAACAGGAAATAGTTAGATAGCTCCAACTATGTACCAGATACTGTTATAAAAATTTCACATATACAATTCATTTAATCCGCTCAGTAACCTAGTGAGGTAGGTACTGTTATCATCCTCTTTCATAAAAGAGAAAACTGAGGTACAGAGCATTTAAGTGATTTCCCCCATGTTCTCACATGCATGTGAAGAACTGCCTTTTATGTCACTATTTGGAGTACATTTTGAAGCTTCCAGAATGTGCTTTCCTTTCTGTGCCAACATCTGTGTATTGAGAAAAGTTTATCTGTTCTCATGGTAATGAGGGAAGGGTCACTTGTAGGTATATATTCTTTTCCAGGTTTTCACTGGTTTCTGATGTCATATGACTGATTGATTTGGTTTTGTTCTTGAGCATCAAAATAGTATCATCTGCTGCAGTGAATAAATGGTGAATCGAAAGTTCTCTTCTGCTGCTGTTCCCAGACAGCTTTGTTTTTAACACTGGTGATGTCTAGGTGATAATGCAATCACGTGGCACTGGTAATGCCTTTGGGTACCCAGCTCCATACCCTCTCCGCAGTGACTTACTATCAGGGAAGCTACAGAAGCATGTCTATTTCTCCATTTCACCGCTAGCAAGACATCCACCCCACAGCTTCCTTATGGGACAACTTTGTCTCACCAAGTAACTTCTTAAAAAAGATAAGTTAAGCCCTGGCCGGTTGGCTCAGTGGTAGATGAGGTGGAGGTGGATTGCAAAAGGAAAGAGGAACATATTAGATTTGCTTTATAAATGTCTATGTATTTTGACTTGCTACAACACAGATATTACTTTCATAATTTATTAAAAGATAAAAACTGTCTCAAAAAGTAGAAGAAATACTACTTAAATTTTCAAGTAACAATGCCCAAAAGGGAATATACAAAAATAAAATATAGGTTTATGAATATAAAAAAATATTTTTGAGATGCTCACAGATAAAAACAACTATAATAGGGCGTATATTATAAGGTATGGCAGAACAAAGTAACAGCTCTACCGTTGAGATCAATAAGCCTCTGTTGGTGCAGTTGACATAGATAAAATTTTGTCATGAAAGGACTATCAAATGAGTTTGGATGGTATTTCTTAGTTTCATAAATGAATTTTCTATATTTTTTTTCAAGAATTCCAAGCACTGATAGTGAGTTTCACTGTCAGATATTGGTTTACAATATGAAAACAAATGTCTAAGAGATACAGTATAAAGGGTCCCTGAGCCAGAGCTGGTATTGATGTAGAAACAAAACCAGAAAATGAGGCATTCTGGCAGCAATGTGGAGATAGTTTTTCAAGTAGGACACTTTGATAAAATATGTCAAATGTTCCTGATACTCCAAGAGTTTTCTCAGGTCAAAAACATGGTACTGAGAACTTCAACTCTCAAAGTCAAATAGAGTATCTTTAGGCAAAAACCCAAAGGAATAGAAATCAAAGAGAGCAGATTGGACTGAAACCCAAAAAGGTTAAAGCCACATCAGCTCAGATAGCTCACAAAATTATTGAATTGGTCCTGACAGCAAAGTAAATAAACTTTCCAGATATGCTATCAACACATAAGTTTTGAAGAGACTATAAGTTGAACCTTAGCATTTTTTTTTCTTTTTGAGAGAGGTAGGGAGTAAGAGACAGGAACATTGAGCTGCTCCTGTATGTGCCCTGACCCGAGAATTAAACTGACAACCTCCACGCTCCAGGATGACACTACAAATAACCGAGCTATCCAGCCAGGTCTTAGGTTTTTGAATTTTTCATTGATTTCTAGACAGACAGAAAGAGGAAGGGTAGGAGAGGGGATTTGGACGAGAAGCATTCATTTGTTCTTCCACTCAGTCCTGCATTCTTTGGTTGCTTCCCGTGTGTGCCCTCACAGGGTATCAAACTCATACTTTTGTCTTTTTGGGAGGCTGCACTTAACAGACTGTTCTAGCTGGCCAGGGCTGAACTGAGCCTTGCCATGTTTTATGAAAGAATGCACACTATTTGGTCTTTAAGTAATATTCCTGGCTCACAGAAAACACCAAACACATATAAAAATGGATTCTTAAATAACAGCAATTTTTCTCAGGGTTTAGGTAAATATGTTTTCATAAATACAAGTAATAGCTTGATTTTTATCCTACCTATGTTACTATGTAGACAGTCTTTAAATAAAGATTCAGAGCACTATTTAAAGAATCTTTAGAGTGAAGGTAAAAAAGAAAAGTAGTAAGTAAAATGAAGAGAGGGAAAGATTAGTTTCTTCCCAATGAATTTTACTTTAATACACTGCTCACAAAAATGAGGTGATCAGGGAATGTGCTGATACTCCAGTACTTTCAGCCTGTGTATAGTGTATTTTTGCCAATGAAATAAAAGTAGGTTTTGCATTTCATTTGCATAATCAAACTACTCTTTTTTTACTTTTTGTTTGCTTTTCTGATGTTCCTGTTTAATAAAAAAATTAAAGTTTTCACTTTTTATTGCTTCAAATTCATTTTGAAATATTTTTTAATTTTTGTGAACAGTGTATTAAGGGTTGTTCAGTTATTTACCGAGTCATTCCTGCTCAGAATTTTTTTTCAGTGAGATAGAGATAAAATCAATTCTTTGTTGCATTACCTTAGTTGTTCATTGATTGCTTTCTTATATGTGTTTTCACCTGGTGGGTGGACTCCAGCTGAGCCAGTGACCCCTTGTTTAAGCCAGTGACCTTGGATTCAAGCCAGTGACCATTGGGCTCAAGCCAGAGACCATGGAGTCATGTTTATGATCTCACACTCAATCCAGTGACCTTGCAGTCAAGCTGGTGAGCCCGTGCTCAAACTGGATGAGTCTGTGCTCAAGCCGACAATCTCGGTGTTTTGAACCTGGGTCCTCTGCATCCCAGGACAATGCTATATTCACTGCACCACCGCCTGGTCAGGCCCCCATACTCAGTTTTTTTGAGCCTCACCAATAGGATCCTTAGATTAAAATTGATATTGTTCTTCCAGCAACTGTTAGAATTCTTCATTTACATGATAAACCAATGTGTATAATATAAATAATGATTTAATTAAGGATACAATGCAGAAAGGAATGACAATGATATACCACACTGCAAGGCAAAACATATTCTGGTATCCTAAGAGAGTAGCATTCTTCATTTAAAAGACTGCCTCTTCTTATTCCTTCTATTCTGCATCTAGAATGTAGAATCCAATTTTGAATCTAAAATGGAAGTATTAGCTTAGTTGGATTGCATATGTGGCAATTTCATTTTTTTTCTTATTTTTTTCTCTTTTGTATTGTTCTGAAGTGAGAAGTGGGAGGCAGAGAGATAGACTCCTGCATGTGCCCAACTTGCATCCACCCGGCATGCCCACCAGTGAGGCGATGCTTTATCCATCTGGGGCATTGCTCCATTGCAACCAGAGGCCATGGAGCCATCCTCAGCACCCAGGTCAACTTTGCTCCCATGGCGCCTTAGCTGCAGGAGGGGATAGAGAGAAAGGAGAAGAGAAAGATGAAAAACAGATGGGCCACTTCTCCTGTGTGCCCTGACAGAAAATCAAACCCAAGCCATCCACATGCTGTCCGATTCTTTACCACTGAACCAACATGCCAGGGCTATTTTCATTCTTTTTTTCTTTTCTGTGACAGAAGGAGAGAGAGACAAATAGGGACAGATAGGTACAGATAGACAGGAAGGGAGACAGGTGAGAAGTATCAATTCTTTGTTGTGGCACCTTAGTTGCTCATTGATTGCTTTCTTATATATGCCCTGAATGGGGACGGGGGGGTGGTTACAACAGACCATGTGACCCCTTGGGATCAAGCTGGTGAGCCTTGATCAAACCGGATGAGCCCACGTTCAAGCCTGGTTCCTCCATGTCCCAGTCTGAAGCTTTATCCACTGCGCCACCTCCTGGTCAGGCAATTTCATTCTTTGTTTTGAAGAATTCTACTTCTTACATCTTCAGTAAAACTTGAAGTAAAATCTGCCCTTATATTAAAATAGTCAGCTCCTTAATCTGTCTAGCTCCCTGGATACTGCTGTAGGAGAAAGAGTATGGAGGTTCATCGCAACAGAAACTGGAGTAGTAGGCAGTACAGAAAGTACTAGTCTCTGGAAGTTTTTACTAGCAAATTCAAAAAGCTTACTTAGCTTTTGCAAATAGAATTTTTTGAAGGGTGATGACATGATTAATTGTTTTAGTGGAATACAGTGCAATAGATGGACAGAATATAGAGAGATAGAAGAAAGCTAATAGTGCATGAGTTCAGTAAGGACGGACTTGAAGGCCTAAACAAAGGTGGAGAGAGGCATTAGAGCTGCAGTAAGTGGAAAAGACATTTTAAAGGGTAAATCTACAGAATTAGCATCTGGTTGTTGAGAGGAAGGAGATGACAAAGAATGCTCTGCATTTAATGTCTAGGGAAAGAGAGAAAATGTAGTGCCACTAACAATGCTAGAAAATTCAGTGCATGTTCTACTTTAGGATAATAAAAATAATAAATTATGTTCATCTTAATAAAAATAGTATCAGTTTACTGAACATGTACTGTGTGTGTCAGGCACTGTAGCAAACCTGTAGCTCTATATGATTAAGAAGGATTCTGTCCCCATTTTATATGTGGGTAAACTGAGGCCTAGAGAGATTAAATAAATAGCCCTGGTTCACACAAGTAGGAAGCTGCACAATCTTTCTACAGGCAGTGCTTCTGACCAGTGACAAGTACAGTTGGAGATACACTGCATATAAAATGCAAGGAACATATACAAGTGGAAATATACATTGGATGTATAGAAACGTACTTCAAAATTTCACGGGAAAGTTGAGAAAAAGATTAAATATTCTTCTTTATAAATGTTATAGTTGAATTCATAGTAATGAGTAAACTATCCCAGATGAAATACAGAGAGAAGAGAGAAAGATTTCACAGGCATAACCATGCTTGCTCTTTGTGGTTATATTTTCGAGATAATGGTTGCATCTTGGTGTGTGTTACACTATATTATAGTATAAATATACCATTTAAAACAACAACACAATTTTATTGGTCCAGTTTTGACACCGATTATGTTAAAAATAAACTAAGGTCTTAAGAAAGACCACAAGATGTGGGAGTTACTGGTGTGATGACCTAGTCTGTTGTTGTTCTTAAATCAGTAATTATTATCAATTTTAGCACTAGGTGGCAGTATGACACTGATGATTAATATGAAAGTGACATACAAACATTTACAATGAAAAATAAGGATAAAGCAATTATTGCAAGAGATATAATACAAAGAACTCTGCTTTATTATATTATGCCAGTCAGAAGCACATTTTTATATGTTCAGACCCATTTAATTAACTATTTTGGCCCTACTGTTGGCTAGTATTTGAGGTTTTTCATTAATATTTCAGAAAAAAATTGTATAATTTATAGCTTTCTTTTACATCCCTTTTGCATACTCTGACAGACACTAGAAATCTTGAACATCGGATAAATGTTATGGTAGTTGAATCCAGAAAGAAACGTGAATTTTTTTTATGTGTGTGTGTGTGTGTTCTTACAACTTAAACAAATTGTTTTTGTCAGATTTAGACAAATTTTTACTGTAAGTGTGATAAAACTGTCAACATCGTTAAGGCTTCAAAGATCATTAAAAAGTTTTCAATTTTAATTTTTTGGTGGAAATAAATTTTCTTAGAGCAAAAAATTAACCAGAAGCTTAATATGCAAAGCAGATAAAAGTGTTGTTGCTGCAGTTACACTGGAGTCGAGAGCCTGGAGATTGGCCAGTTCTGCATTCCTCTGCCTTCCCTAAGTGGATTTCAGGGAAGCAGCTTGAAAATCTCTGACAGTCTATTTTCCCCACTTTTTAGAAATTCTGATTCTACGATTCAGAGAAGATTAAGGAGTTACCTATATAAGGCCTCACTCAAGGTGATCATTGTGTGAGGAGCACAATCAAATCCTTCCTGGCTTTTGTAACTCATGGTCCAATACTATTTTTATTGGCTCTTTAATTCTTTCTTAATGCTAGAATCAATTCATGTTGGAACTAAAATATACTCCAAAAGCTTTGTGTATTATTATCAATCTATTACAGAGTTATTATGCTTTCTGATCTTTATGGAATTGTTAAATGCACAAAACATAGATGGTTGAGATCTCAAGTGGAACACTGGAGATACTGTGTAATGTCTCTTATAAAATGTTACAATAGGGTAGTTTAAAATATTTTTGTACTTTTAGCTTCTGTAATTACTGGTAAAGCGAAAACACAATAAAATTATATAGAAAGCAAACACTGGACTGAAAGGGGAAAATATGAGAGGCAGAATAACACAATGGGAAGAGTAAAGACTTTGGACTTAGAACTGAATATGGTTTATTAAAACTGAAGTGATCCTGAGTGAGTCTCAGCTGTATCATTGAATAATGGGAATAACTGTATTTAGCTCACTAAGTCATGAGAAATATTATAAGAGACACTCTATATAAAAGGACCCATTACTAGGTTTAAATCAGAGTAGGCACTATGTATTAATTTTCTTTCCTAGTCATGGTAGCCGCTATTATTTTCATTCTGTTTTAAACCAGCTGAATGACCTTTATAGTGTTACCCATTTAGACTTTCTTACTGCCTTTTTCCCTCCCAGCTCTGATATTTCATGGTTATAAAAATTCTATTTTTACACAGCTTAAATACTTCTAACTTTCTCCTGCTATTCCCTGATGATAGTTTATTATGAAGTATACCACAAATAGTCTTATTCTTTGTTTGAAAAACAGAATTATTATTCTTCATAAAACAAGATAAATATTTCATTAAATTTTTCTTTTCTTTTTAAACTTCAAGAACTTTATTGGCTAGATTGTACTGAACCTTCAATCTGGAGTTATTTTTTTAAACTTCAATGAGATCATGTAACACAGAGAGACAAATCAAAAACTATCCTTGTTTGTTGTCCAGTATGACACGTGACAATAAACTTAAGAGTTGGACATACTTAAAAATACTATCTCATTTTATGATTTTAGAATTTTATATATATTTTAAAGTTAAATAATTTTCATATAAAACTATAAAGTGTGATTTACTGAAACCTAGGCATTTATTGTAATGTTTCACTATCAAATAAATGTCTATGTTACAATTCACTGGCATGCCATTATAAATCATAAACCATGAAAGAGAGACTTTGGAAGGATTTACAATATTGCAGGTAGGCTGTTTCCTCAAACAATAGGAGGTGGTCATATTGGTCATATTTGTAGGACATGAAAATATAAGAATATGAAAGAAAGTAATGGTCAGTATTGCATATGTTTCAGTGATAAAGTCAAGAAGAGCCATCAAGTAGAAAGTAACAATAAAGAAATTAAAGCCAAGAAAATCAGAACACTCCAGAGTCGGATTAAGGTCAGTTGAGGCCTCGAATGCCAAAGAAAATATTGGGCCCCTTATAAAAAAGAGAGGGAAAATAAAACTATATGTTAACCATATTTTTAAATAAATTAAAAAATATTATGTACTATTCATGTTAAAATTGCACATATGAAACCAAACTTAGTGTCATTAGAAAAATAGTGTAAAACTGGGGTTTTGTGGGGCCCTTCAGAAGTCAGGGCCCAAGGCACGCACCCGGTTCACTCACCCTTAAATCCACCTCTAGAACATTCACAACATTATATCGAAGTCTGAAATATATAAGAAGGTAATGTCTTCAGAGGAAAATCAAATGACTTTCTTGAAAGCTTTTCTGTTTTTCTTATGATGGAAGCTTCAAAGATAGTGATTTCATTATAAAAGTAGTCAGATATATAGATAATGTGCATTAGATTTTCAGAGCTTTCCTATATGTGAGATGTCTTTTTTTTTTTTTTTTTTTTTTTTTTTTGCAAATATTTCCAAATGTACTTGGGTGATTTAAAGCACATACAGATTGTGCAAATCTTTAAAATGTATGTATGGCTATGTCAAATTACCTTGAGTTGAAATTGGCTACAATTCACTTTTTGAGAATTCATAATGTATGTTATACACAATACAACTTTCTGTAAGTAGAGAAGGGTTGTTTCATAGAGAAGGAAAAGGGGATTTTAGTGCTTTTTATACACACTTTATTTATGGAGATAAAACAACTGCATATTTATAAACAACAAGGTAACATTCTGTTTTAGTTGAAATCTGAGGGCGTTTGAGAGTAGTAATATAATTTACCAAAGTGATTCTTTAAAAATACAGACACTAGATGCAGAGGTCTCAACAAACCTTCCCCTTTACAATTTATGATTAAAGTAACTTCAAGGATCATCATTACTTCATATAACTTATAATTGTTTCAGTAAATAATTTATTTGGTAAGTAATTTCAATAACAGCAAGAACACAACAGCAACATGGAATAGAACCCAAGGGTATTAGTGATTTGCAAATAAAATTTATTTTCTTGTGTTACCAGGAAATTCTTATATTTTGTGGTGTATCTCAAGAAAGGAGCCTGACCTGTGGTGGCGCAGTGGATAAAGCGTCGACCTGGAAATGCTGAGGTCGCCGGTTTGAAACCCTGGGCTTGCCTGGTCAAGGCACATACGGGAGATGATGCTTCCAGCTCCTCCCCCCTTCTCTCTCTCTGTCTGTCCTCTCTCTCTCTCTGTCTCTCCCTCTCCTCTCTAAAATGAATAAATAAAAAAAAGAAAGGTACTGTATCTGGAGATATTGTTCAGAATTAAAGCACATATCAAAATAAATAACTTTTTTCAATAACTCTTGTGTTTTATTATTATTAAAAGATTGATAATTCAGTTTCTAATAGAAATACCCATTAATTAATTGATATATAATTGGAAATTAGAGAAAATTCTGAAGGTTTCTGTTCATCTTAAAAGAAGATTAAAAAGAAACACTCAAATACAAGACTTTTCAAATAAAACACAGCTGGGGAGTAAACTCTTTAAAAAATTATCCACAAATACATGTAGCATAAGTAAAGCCTAATGAAAATTGTGGCACTTAACAACATTCTTGGTTGGCTCTAAAGCTGAATCCACAATGCTTTTCCTAGTGCCAAACTTTCGTGACTGATTTAATGTCTCCTTAGAAAAATGTGTAGTTATGATGAATGATAAAAATGGCTTACCTTCATTTGAATCATCCTTAACAAATTGCTCATTTAAATATTACTACACAAAAATAAATATTACTGTAAGATTCACTTATTTGAAGCAATACAACAGAAGAGGTTAAAACAATCTATTTTATTTTATTTTATTTTTAACATAATAACTCACTACTTCCTTACTTTGTAATAATCTTGATAGATAATTTTGAAATAAGAAGAAATACCAAAATAAATTAGAAAGGTAAGTAACCAATGACATTTTTGCTATTTAAAAACAACCAAGATTGTTGTCTTGTTGCAAAAATATTTTTTTCAATGTTTTAACAATCATAAGAGATTTTTGGCTGTTTTAATCTCACCAATTATTTTTTAAATGTATAATATTTGCCAAATATTATACTATTTGTGCAAGATACAAAGATGAGCAGAACAAAATTCTAGGAGGGGGCAAGCATCTAAAAAGTTCAGTACAAAAATTATTAAAATCAAAAGAACTTTTGAGAGAAAGCTGACTATTTTAGAATATTGTAGAAATTATATTGATATAATGTATTAATTTGAAAAATATCATATTGGACTTTTCTAATAGAATGTATTTAGATTATTTAGAAAGATGGAGAGCCCAATGTTGTATTGCACTAATACTTCAATTATGTCACATTTGATTAAAAGAAACAAAAATCCTGAATTAAATCTAACACTTTTTATAAAGTATCTGGATTAGCCACACAATTTATATATTTATATAATTTACAACTAGATGATATTTTAAGATGGGGTCTTAGGGGTATAATTAGATTTAGATGAGGTCATGAGGCTCATGATAAGATCAATAACCTTATAAGAAAAGATATCAGAGAGTTTGTTCTCCCTCTTTCCTTGCAACTGGGAATACAGTAAGATGGCAGCTATAAGAAGTCAAAAACAGAGTTCTTAGCAGAAGTTGACCATGCTGGCTCTTTAATCCTGAATTTCCAGCTTTTAGAACTGTGAGAGAATAAATTTCTGTTGCTGAAGTCATCCAATTTATGATGTTTTGTTATGGCAGTTTAAACAGGCTAAGACAAATAGTGTGAAATTTTTACTCAGTTCTTTTTCCCAGAGGTATTAAAAATTAAGGCATTAACTCGATTGTGGAATAAAATCTTTGGCCCTTCAATAAAGAGATTCTAATAGTGTTGAGATCATAAAGAAAACACTGATCTTTAAAACCATGCCAGGTGGATAAATGCCCTCTCCAATTTAAGTCTGTGTCCACCTCTGCTTCCACTGCTTAATCCCACCATGCACTCTTTTATTTAACCTTAAGCTTCAAATGTTATAGTTCCAGTCAATATCTCACAAACACACATGTGCATATTTATCTTTATTTTTCCCTCAAACACTCTTTTTATTACATTTTTTTAATTTATTTTATTTTTTTAATTTATTCATTTTTAGAGAGGAGAGAGAGGGGGAGAGAGAGAGAGACAGAGAGGGAGAGAGAGGAAAGAGAGACAGAGAAAGAGAAGGGGGGAGGAGCTGTTAGCATCAACTCCCATATGTACCTTGACCAGGCAAGCCCAGGATTTCGAACCGGCGACCTCAGTATTCCAGGTCGACGCTTTATCCACTGTGCCACCACAGGTCAGGCTTTTATTGCGTTTTTGATCCAGAAGAGAAACTAAGTACAGCAGCAGCGGAATCAGTGGGAGGAGCCACCTTGCCTGAGAGATTCCGGTCAACCACCCCTTCCTTTGGAAATCCTCCCATCCCCTTGGAACACTCAAGCTGTTCCACATGGACAGAGTGGAGGGAGAGGAAGAAGGAGGAAGAATAATTATTTTTAAAATGAAGTTTTTTGTGTGTAAAATAATTTTAGAATAGTTGTCATCTGTCTTAGTAAATTTTACTAATCCAGAATGATTTTGATATTTTTCTTTAGGTTTTGGTACCCACCTCTCTTTTGACTCTTATCCTTATCACTCTATAATCTTATCTATTTTAGATAGAGACAAAGAGTAATTGTTGCTTAGACTGCCTCTTTCAATGATGATCAACTTCCTTTGAATTAAATTCAGTTCAGTTGAACAAATGTCTATGAAACATATCATATTCTAAGTGCTGCTGAAAATAAGAAGATCCATATAATGTTACATTATCATTTTTAAAAGTTAGAGATTTGTGATGAATCATTTGCAGTCAATTATCCTTGTAATGGGTTTCACAAATTTGCAAGATAATTATATCTTCAGATATAATCTGTAACTATAGAATAAAAAGATGATAGATAACTAGCCCACCTAAGGAATAAAACCTACAAAGTTGACTTTCTTAATCAATGGCTGCATAGTCAACAAATATTTAAAGCAGAAAAATTTGTGTTTTTCTCCTTTTCATTTGTTCTCTTTGCTTCAGGAAACTGCAAAAAATGAAAGACATTTTTAGTATTCTATTTCTTTTTTAATTTTTTCAAGAATTTACTCATTTATTTTAGAGAGGGGGAAAAAGAGAGAGAAGAAAGGAGGAGCAGGAAGCATCAACTCCCATATGTACCTTTATCAGGCAAGCCTAGGGCTTTGAAACAGCAACCTCCACCTTATCCACTGCGCCATCACAGGTCAGGCATTCAGTATTTTATCCTGAAAAAGTAGGTAAGTCTGTTCTAAATCCTGGCTTCTTGCTTCATGAGGTCTTTAATGGCTTTTTTTTTTTATCTCAGGACCCAAAACAGAAGTTTAGGACATCAAGAATATCTAATTTTTTATTAAAGGGTAGGGTTGGGGAAATTCCAAGGAGGATAGAAGAGAGAATAGTGTTGAAAGTCAAGGAAACTTAACTGGTTTACCCTGAGGTCTTGAATAGTGAGAAAAAGTTTAAATGAGACTAAGAAAGGGAAACAAGTTTCAGGATACCTATGACTAATTCCTCACAGTAGATATAACATGGGAGACTGAACGGAAGTTTCTTGCGCCCCACAATGACAGGAAGAAAAGGTGAACAACAGTCTTTCAAAATGGACCACAGGGGGCTTGGATAATAGGCATTTAGGTGGCTGTAAAAAGTAGAACAAAAATAATAAGGAACTTTTCCAATTTTTTTTTTTTTGTCACTGTAAGACTCCACCTTCAGGAGCGGGGCAAAATCATTAATTGGTCATCTTTTATCTTGATAAGTTGGAGCATAGAAGCAGATTTAATTTGATTGAAGGAAATGTAAAGAAATGGGATATTTCTTGCATTATAAGATGTGTAGAGAAAATGTATGTTCGTTATAAAGTATAAGATGAAGTTTTGCGCATTTTCTGCTCCAACGACATATACATGAGATTAAAATGAATCTTTTAAAAAGTACATTAAGTATAAGTAAGAAATATATTTATTCCATTTGCAGAAAGGCTTTCACAATGTGACTGAGAGCTGACCTGACCCATATCACATTGAGTCCATTATACGCTTGTGCAGCAATCACCCAAGAGAGGTATCTTTTCTAAGTAATGAAGACGGTTTTATCTGTGGGATTTCCGTCAAACCAGTGAATGTTGAAATCAATGCATTATTTAGATATACCTCTTTATTGGGTTCTGTGTAACAAGGTCATTGAAGAATACTTAAAACGAAGTAATACTAAGACTATTTGTGGCAGTGTAATATTCAACTGTTGCTTCTATGTTGTTTGAATCCTCTTTTTTCATTTCAGAGAATAAATATTGAATATCTTTTCAGAAAAAAAAATGGTGGCCCTTGCTGACAAGTGAGTAAGGAGTAGGAGATTGTCACTAGGTCGTTAAGTTGTGCAATATTTGTAACTTTTTTTTTCCATTTTTTTTTTTCTAAAGCTGGAAACAGGGAGAGACAGTCAGACAGACTCCCGCATGCGCCCGACCGGGATCCACCCGGCACGCCCACCAGGGGCGACGCTCTGCCCACCAGGGGGCGATGCTCTGCCCATCCTGGTTGTCGCCATGTTGCGACCAGAGCCACTCTAGCGCCTGAGGCAGAGGCCACAGAGCCATCCCCAGCGCCCGGGCCATCTTTGCTCCAATGGAGCCTTGGCTGCGGGAGGGGAAGAGAGAGACAGAGAGGAAAGTGCGGCGGAGGGGTGGAGAAGCAAATGGGTGCTTCTCCTGTGTGCCCTGGCCGGGAATCGAACCTGGGTCCTCTGCACGCTAGGCCGACGCTCTACCGCTGAGCCAACCGGCCAGGGCATTTGTAACATTTTAATCAGCAGTAAAACCGTTTCTGTAGAGATAGGGACACAGGGCCAGTCACCTTAAACTATGATATAGAAATATTTGTCCAGCACTCTTTCTTCATCTAACTGCTCTACCTCAGATTTCCACTGGCAATACTATTCTTTCAGGTAACAAATGGAAGGCAGCAAGTTTGCAAGCCTATATTCAGATATATGACCAGACATTTTATCTCCCAAGGTAGTGGAGGCTCTATTTTCTTCTCCTATCCTCTTAGCATTGCATTTAATGGTTAAATTACAAGTTTCAGAAAACTTTCCATTAAAGGAATAGGCAAAAGTTAAGCAGAGAAGTAAACATCAACTAAGAATAAACTTCACAATTTATCAAAGTTCTTGTTTTGCTTATCCTGAGTAAGTCCTAAATAACTTATTTCCAAAAAATGCCCAAATATGATGATTTAAAATGGCTTTCTTCAAGCCAGTGCAATATTTGGCAGCTTGTACCATCTCCCCCAACTCTTAATGACTGACAACAGTTTGTGTGAATAATTTACAGACAGCATAAACACCTGTAATGAATGCAGAGAAGGGGCATATGCTGTGATAAAAAGTCTTTGGTATTGGTCATATGAGCTATTGAAAGTTTTCTACTAAAGTTAAAACAGGTTTTGTTGTTCATTCATATAATTCTATCAATAGCAGTTTATAAAGAAATGAATGTCTGTTCCCTAATTGTTTTCCTTGTGGTAAGGAATTTGTTTTATGCCAGGGTGTTGGAAAATGCCTTTGTCAAAGCAACATCTTCCCAGAAGTTCTGCTTTTATGATGTGTTGTTAACTGAGGCACTGGAAGCAAGATTTAAAAAAAAAATGAGTGTATTTCTTTCTAGCATTTTTTTTCATATCTTTTCTATTCTGAGAGTTCACTTTCATCTTTCATCTTTTAATACTACTCCTGTGTGAAGACCACATAGGAACAGTCCGTGTGTTACTGCTGAGCATTTCTGAAGTAAGATTGAAAGATCTGGGGATTTTTCTTGTTTGTTTTTGCTTTTTAACTTGGTAAAAGTGTGAATGCTTCATTAACACTTCTTAGGCTGTAAGTGAAATGTCTTTTTGAAAAATGATGAACAATCTGTGTCCCCTGCAGCTCTCTACCTAATCTGGCCCTAAAACTTTTCCGCATTCCCAGAGGGAGTGAATCCATTTTTTGTTTGTTGATTTCTTTATCACAAAACACTGAAGACAAAATTCTAGTATAAAGGTCTAGATAGAGCTTAGTATTCCTGTCTCTTTCTAAGATAAGAGGCAAAACCTTTTTTACTTGTACTCTCATGCTGGTGTTGAAGGAAGTCCAATAATGTCTTTTACTAGAAAATTTTGGTCAAATTTTTCTTTGTTATCTTTTTATCCTAACTTCATCCCTATTAAATAATTATATTTTACTAGAATGTCCAAGGGAAACATATATATGATGACATTATAAACAAAAAAAAAATCTAGTTATAGTTCAGAAGATGGAGGAAGATGATTACTATTTCCAATTTATGTTTCTTCCTTTAAGTAAGGAACAAAAGAAATTGGAAAAGTAATAGAAATGGGTTTCAGTATTAATATGTTATTCTTTTCAAAGCTCAAGGTAGTGTTATAATTGAGAATAGACTTCCATTATAAACATGTATTTTTAAGGACTTATGACTTATTTCTTTAAAAATATATACAAAACCCGACCAGGCAGTGATGCAGTACATATAACATTGGAATGGAACGTGGAAGAAGCAGGTTCAAAACCCTGAGGCTGCTGGCCTAACTGCCGGCTCACCAACTTGAGCACAGGGTCACTAGCATGAGCATGGGATCATAGACATGACTCCATGGTCGCTGGCTTACGCCTATGGTCACTGACTTGAGCAAGGGGTCACTCACTCTGCTGCAGCTCCCCAGTCAAGACACATATGAGAAAGCAATCAATGAACAACTGAGGAGACTAAGGAGCTGCAACAAAGAATTAATGGTTTCATCTTTCTTCTTTCTGTCTGTCATCTGTCCCTATCTGTCCCTCTATCTGTCTATCTGTCTCTTTCTCTGTCTCTGCCACAGAAAATAATAAATAAATAAAGATAAAAATATATACAGAAAAACATGATCTATCATGTCACATTACAAATATTATTGAATACACACAAAATATTGCTTGGTTTAATAATTAATTTACAGCATGAATTCTGTATTCTGGCTGCCTGTGTTCAAATCCTGATTTCATGTTTTATATTAGCTACTTCTCTGAGCTTGACATTCCTCATCTGTAAAAGAGAAAGAGTCCAACTACACCTACATCACTGTTAATATAATTAAATAAGTTAAGATATGTGAAATATTTAAAAGAGTTCTTACACACAGGAAATATACTATGTATAGGTTAAGTATGATTATTGGTGTCTTCCAATGTTGTCAGGAAAAGGAAGGGTAAGAAATGTCAGATTTACTGAAGGGCTTGTTCAAACTATGCCATTCCTAAAATCATGAAACCCCTTCCATCTAAGGAAGAGAGTATGCCCAATCCAAAAGTAAGATCACTGCTGTTTGAACCATTGTTATTATGTGTAGGGCCAGTAGTCACCACTGTCGCTGCCATGCAGATACAGGATCTCATTAAATTCAGGCAGACAGTAAAGAAACAGTGGGGACAAAAAATGGTGGGCCATTCCTTTATTCAAGACTCATACTGTTCGACGAGCAAACAAACACAAGGCTCATTAAGCCACTGACATGCTCTTCATTTCCACAACCAGGAGAAGTTTCTCCAGTTTGTCCTAGAATCAAAGGCCCCACCAGTCTCAACGGAGCTCACAAAAACCTTTACCTCTGTTACCCATCTCCTTCTCTCTGCACTAACTCTGCAAAAACATGGCTTCTCTCTTCTCAGGAACACAATAGCAAGACAATGGCCTTTCCCAAGCAGGAAAGTAATTAGCAATTTCACAGATCATATACCTGATGTTGCCCAGCATTATTTTTAACAATGAAAGTGAGTAATCTCAAAAAACAAAAATTTTACAAACTCATTTGCCCAACATTCCACTCCTTTTGCTCACTTTTCTGTCCACACCACAGGCATTTCTGTGCAAAGAATTAGGCACATCACACAAACAAATTTTGCAACAGCATATGTCATACAATTTCAACAACTACAAAGGTGCCCTTCACCAGAGCTGCACTGCCTGATCAGGGCACATTGTCCAAAAGCTGTAAGTCCATCCAACAAAGGAGCCAGTGCTCCCTCTGGTCGCAGTCCAGGAATCAGTCCATGCACTGGGGCTTCAGGCTTTCCACCTCATCCCTGCCGTCCTGGCAGCTCTTAGAATGCTGCCCCAAAGAGGAGCAAATGGCAATGGCGGCCAACATTTCCACCTCTACTCCAGAGAGCATGCTGCCATCCACCCCTTTGTCTCACAATCGCAGCAAAACTATCAGGGGTTTAGTAGGTACTCTTTGCTGCTGGGCTTTTACCTTCTGGAGACTGCAGAAGACAGCTTCAGCCTTTTCATCCTCAGAAGAAGAGCTGGAAACACCTGCTTCTGCCAACTCAGAGCCAGTCTGTTGGCATAGCTCCATCTTAAGCTTTAGTGGCTGCCTGCTCTCAGGAACTTTCAGGGCAAACTGCAAGTCATGAACTTATAATTCCTTCTCCAGAGACTGCTCCATTTCCAGGTGCAACTCACAAACCCTGTCAGCCTCCTTCTCCAGTTCTCGCTCCAGTTCCAGGATCTGAATCTCTTTCTCCCATGGCCATTCCAACTTCTTCCACTGTTCAGTTTGCAAGCCTCAGGCAGCTTCTTCCATAGCATTCTCAGTTTCCTCTCACAGGGCTGTAAAAATCAGCCACCTCACAGTCCCCAAAAGGACAGTCATGGAGAACTATAACAATAACCAGTCCTCTACCCCACATCTCAAGGGTGATGGCAGCTCCATACCAATCTGATCTGAGTCCTGCAGCAAACCAGAACAGATGTATGGCCAGTAGTCACCACTGTCGTTGCCATGCAGCTGCAGGTTCTCATTGAATTCACACAGACAGTAAAGAAACAGTGAAGCCAAAAACTGGTGGGCCATTCCATTATTTAAGACTCATGCCACCCAAGGAGCAAACAAACACACAGAACTCACAAAGCCACTGACACATTATCCAGTTCCACAACCAGGAGAATCTTCTATGATTTTTCCTAGAATCAAAGGCCCCACCAGTCGTAGCAGAGCTCACAAAAGCCCTTACCTCTGTTCCCTGTCTCCTTCTCTCTGCACCAACTCTGCAAAAACATGGTTTCTCTCTCCTCCAGCACACATTAGCAAGACAATGGCCCTTCCCAAGCAGGAAGATAATTAGCAATTTCACAGATCACATACCTGACGCTGTCTAGCACCATTTTTAACAATAAAAGTGAGCAAACTCAAAAAATACAAATATTACAAACTCATTTGCCCAACACTATGTTTTAACCTTTGGGAGTGTAGGGGTTAGAAAATAAGTTTAAAGATACTGATATAAAGAAATGTATGTGTATAAAAATATGCATATTACCTTTGGCTCAGATACATTATGAACATTGTGTTAAATGAAATGGCAATGCTGCAACCCAGAGAAAAATGTATTATTCTCTCCATTGTACACAAAAAGAAATAGTAAGCGAAGACTGGGTGTGAATTTTCCAAGGTCATACAAATAATAAACAGCAAATTTGAAACTTGAACTCAGGACTTGGCCCTGGCTAGTTATCTCAGTCAGTTAAGAGTGTCATCCCAAAACAACAAGGTTGAGAGTTTGACCCCAGGTCAGGCATACACACAGGAAGCAAACAAGAAATGCATGACTAAGTGGAACAACAAATATTTTCCTTCTTTCTCTCCTTCTGTTCTTTTTTTTTCTTTGCTGTCTTTCTATAAATGAATAAAAATTAAGCCATGACCAGATAGTTCAGTTGGTTGGAACACCGTCCTGGAGTGTGGAAGTTGCTGGTTCAACTCCCTGGTCAGTGCATATACAGGAGCAGCTTGATGTTCTTGTCTCTCTCTCTTACTGACTCTTCCTCAAGAGAGAGAGAGAGACAGATGGGGGGGGGGGGGAAGAACCCAGTCTCATTGCCTCCAAAAGTGTTATTTTTATTTTGGTTTTTTAAAAATAAACTACACCAGACTATTGTAAAAGAAAATCTTGAGCAACAAAGCACAGTAACATGCAGCTAGAAAACAAATGAATTGTTGAACCATCAGTCTGGAGTGTGACGTTAAAGAATGGAATATATTTTTATCAGTAAGGATTTCAGACCATGCAAGTATTTCAAAGATAGAGCAAAGTAAAACAGACTTTTAAAATAATTGCCAATAATTCTGGAAGATTGCCTTTGTATGTACCTAGCATGCAAAGACTATTGATTTGACATTAATCTTTTCAGTCACACTTATACTCACAGATGGTAGGACATCAAAATGTAAATAGAGACATATGTTATAGTTAAAGATCAAACTGAAGCTGATGTCTGTTGCAGAAAAATAATTAACAAGTGCACATCTTATATAAAGGACGTGTTGTTATTTTTTGGTGTGTGTGTGTGTGTGTGTGTGTGTGGCAATTCTTCTTTTTGTTTGTTCAGCTTAAATGAGACCTGTGCTTTGTTTACAAGTGTTAAAATTTGTTGGCCAGAACTAATTAATGAACATTGCAGGGAAAATCAAACAATTCCCCAGAGCCAGAGAGAAAAAATATATAAATTTGCAAATCATGATGTTCTGCTATGGAAATCACAAGTATGTTCTCTAGCCATGATATGTATGTATTTTTAGTAATTTTTGTTTTATTATACTATTGTCCTGAATTTCTTAAAGTTTGTTTTGTTTGTGGTAGCAAGTAGTGGAAATGGACTTTATCTAACCTAGAAAACATAAAAGAGAATTTAGTGAAATGGTTTGGGGAACATTTCAGGAACCCAAAGTAAAAGTAACCAAACAAGGTTTTTAAAGTGCAGGAACCACTGACCAGGTAGTGGCACAGTGGATAGAGCATCAGACTGGGACGCAGAGGATCCAGGTTCAAAACCCTCAGGTTTCCAGCTTGAGCTCCGGGTCAGCGGCAGCAAAAAGTTGATGCTTCTCATCTCTCTCTCTTCCTGTCTGTACCTATCTGTCCCTCTCTCTGTCTCTGTCAAAAAAAAAAGAATAAATATATGACAATTTTAAAAATAATAATAATAGAGTGCAGGAACCAGACCACCTTTGGAGACTTAACAACAGGAATCCTTTGACTTGTTTGAGAGACAAAGGCTCAGCTAATAATATGCTTGAGTGTGGCAAACTCCATTTTCTGTGTCTCTGAATTCAAAATTTAAAATTCTCATCTTGAGTGTTATCCCAGGTGTCTGCAAGTTCTTTCTAGAGAAGGGAGTAGAAATTTACTGCCAGTGTGCCAGCACACTGTAAAATGTCAGTTACAAAAAGTCCTTCATTTAAAATAAAAATACAATGTTATCACCTATTTTTCCAACATTATATTTTTAAAATTTTCAAACAGACAGAAAGACTCAAAGCACAGTACAAGAACACATGTTTATCCAACAGTCAGTTTCCATAATCATTACGATTTTGCTATATTTGCTTTATCTATGCCTACAACACACATACATACCACATTTCTATCTTACTGGATCATTTGAAAGTAACAATCATCATAACAATTCCATTCTAAAAAAATTAGCATTGACCTCCTAAGAACAAGGACATTTTCCTAATTCCCCACAACATCATTATCATGCATTAAAAAGTTAGTAATTTTATGATATTATTTAATATCTATAATATTGATTAATAATGAATTCTAACACCTAAGCCTGTCTCACATTTCCCAACTGTCTTTAAAATGTCTCTTTTTAATTGTGGTTTTTGAATCAACATTCAATGTAGGTTTGTAAATGAAGTTGGCTGCTATATCATTTTACTCTATTTTTAATTTAACATAGCACTCCTATCTTGATCATTGTTATTTTCTTTTATCATTTTTAGTGACAGAGACATGTTGAAGAGATCAGGCCAGAGGTATTATAGATGCTCTTCATTCTGGATTTGTCAATATAACTGTTATCAATCTATTGACTCCTATATTCAAAATCAACTTTTGTATCTGTTCTGAGATAATGGAACAAACATTTAGGATTTCTCTTTTACAGTGTACATGACCTGAAATTTTGTCAGTAGAGGGTGCTACAGGGTCATTACTGGAAGAAGGTGCCATCTCTCTTTTCAGGTATGCTGCTTTTTGTTTTGTTTGTTGTTCATTTTGCATGATCAGTTAGAGGTACATACGTGAAGATATCTGGTGGTACACTGTCCCAGCCACATGCGCAGAGTGTACAATCTCTCAGCAACTTCAAAGCCCTGCTCTAGGCCTGATGAGCACCTTGCTATTTGTGAAGTGTGGCGCATGCTAAGCCTCACACTCTCATTCCACTCACCTCAGTCATCATACACCCTAAAGGTATTTTCTTATTGCACAGTGTCTAAGGACCAACTTTCCCCAGGCAACTCAAACTTTCTCCACCATCAGTTCATTGCATCTTTATCTTCTCCAACAATGTTTTATTTCAGAGCTGGGAAGGGCATACTACTTAAAAGTTTGTCATCTTTGAGGCAATTCTGTCCCTAGTGTTTTTGAAAGATAGTTCTAAAGCCTTGCTTAGATCTAGGGTAAACATTTTTGGCAAATAAAATAAATAAATAAAATTGTAAATGATGAGGTATACCTAGCATTCCATCATCTGTTAGGCACAGCCAAACAACAGCATATTTTATCTCTATTAGTGATTTAACTTTTTCTGTCAGAGTATTAAATGTAGAGACACAGTTTACTCACTGCATGCTGACCACCCCTCACTTTAATTAAGCTTTACCCTTCCATGCTTATCCCCAGCTCAGAGAGGCTTCTTGTCCTGGAGGCATACTTGCTTAGTTCCTGGGAGAAGGCACTATAACCACAGGCTGATAGAACCCTCCACAATTTAACAATTTGAAGGAGCAGAGATGGTCAGAAGAAACCTCCTCCCTCTTACCATCTCAGGCACTCCCCTAGTCCCTGAGTATCTTGGAAAGAGCTGTCTGGAGAAGGTGGCAGCATCTTGTTGGCTCTCTCTAACCCTCAGCCTGGGGCTGACTTTTGGAGTAGTTAAGGGAGGTGGAGTTGGGTAGTACTCTCCATAGGTCAGGAGGAGATAGGCCATAGGGCCACAGACTCTTGCTTGCAGAGCTGGGCAGGGATCATCCCTTCTTCTTCTTTTTTTTTTTTTTTTCTTCTTCTTCTTCTTCTTCTTCTTCTTTCTTCTTCTTCTTCTTTTTTTTTTACAGATACAGAGTGAGAGTCAGAGGCACAGATAGACAGGGACAGACAGACAGGAATGGAGAGAGATGAGAAGCATCAATCATCAGTTTTTCATTGCGACACCTTAGTTGTTCATTGATTGCTTTCTCATATGTGCCTTGACTGTGGGCCTTCAGCAGACCGAGTAACCCCTTGTTCGAGCCAACGACCTTGGGTGCAAGCTGGTGAGCTTTGCTCAAACCAGATGAGCCCGCACTCAAACTGGCAACCTTGGGGTCTCGAATCTTGGCAGTCAGCATCCCAGTCCGACGCTCTATCCACTGCGCCACTGCCTGGTCAAGCAGGATCTCTTGACACATGTCCAAGAAAAGCAGGTTGGGGTTAGACTTCAATTTCAGCCCAGCCTGCTCAGAAGCCTGTATTACCTTCTTGCAAGACTGCTTCCTTCAGATCTTCTCTTGCTCATTGTCCCACCAGCCATGGCTCTGCATGTTGTGTTTCCACCAGGGAGATGACGTGATCTTTTTGTCCTAGAAATTAAACTCTCCCACCCCATGGAAAAATAGGCTGATTTGTTTTCACTGGTGCTGTGGTGCCTAATCTTATAGGTCAAGGTTTCAATAAGAAAAGGTTGACTCTCTGTTTCATGCCTACTGCCAGTCTCCTTGATGGCATTGTACACAGTAAAGTCATCATTACCATCCACAAAGATCAACATGATATCATACCCAGGGCCTGCACCCACAATGTTATCCCTGCAGTACTGCACAGAGGTGACGTGAAGATGACAGTCACTGTTCTGGCAGAAGTAATGATGAGAAACTTAAGAGTGACAGCAAAGTTGAAGCCAGCATGGGTGTCACCTTTGTTGGCTGCCCCTTCACTGAAGTAACAGATGATGGTCCTGTTGGTATTGGCATGCTTGGCAGCATAGGTTGTCTTCACTGCCTGAATGATCTGTGTGGCAGTGGAAAGGAGATGGTGACAAAGTGGTATTCTTTGCAGCCGTGGTGGACAGGCATTTGGTGCCCTTTGCTCAGGTTGTTCACATTGTTGTAACATTGGACCATGAACTGTTCCATAGGCAGTCCTATTACATCAGCACTCTTGACTCTCAGTACTGGCCAAACACCAGGTTTGTGTTGTCTAGGGCTACTGCATTCCCCACATACTTCCCCTCCTTGATCTGGCTGGCGATGTAGAAGGACACATATCTCTGACACTGGAACTTGTAGAGGATGAGGTCCATGCTGTTGAGTAGGGTCATGTTCTTTTAGAACTTGAACACTGTCTCCTATGCAGGTAGGGATCCTCACTGTAGTTGACAAGCTGGCCTTGCTGGTCCATGACGGAGTAGATGGATATTCCAGAGACGACACCGGGATAGATAAATTATAACTTGTCAATGAACTCTGAAGAGGTCCCTGGTAATGGGCTTGTTGTGTGCTGTTGCTGCTGCCTCTGGGAATAAGATCTAGCCAGCCTCTGAGCCGCAAGCCACTGTCAGAGCAGGAGACCAGCTTGGCCTAAGCCTTGATATGGCCTCCAGATCTGGGTGTGGCAACTGCCACAGCCATCTTGCTTTAGTGATCAAAATTTTATCACTTAGTTAAAGCAATGACTGCATGATCTCTCCACTATAGTGAAGTTTTTTCATTGATGATTAGCAAATAATATTGGAAATAATGCTTTGGTATGACACAAGCATCCCATTCTCCTTAAATGTTATTAATAATTTTAGCTTTCATTGATGATTCTGTGACTCAATTATTTTATTGAAAGTAGAAAAATGGTGCCTGATCAGGTGATGGTGCAGTGGACAGAGAATCAGCTTGGTATGCTGAGAGCCCAGGTTTGATACCCTAAGGCCACTGGCTTGAGCAACAGGGATCACTGGCTCAGTTGGAACCCTCCCCCAGGTCAAGTCACATAAGAAAAAGCCGTCAATGAACAACTAAGGTGTCACAACTATGAGTTGATGCTTTTTATATCTCTCTCTTCCTGTCTGTTGGTCTCTTTCTTTCTCTCCTCTCAAAAAAAAAAAGAAAGAAAGAAAATAGTAAAATGACGATTTTTAATGTTACAAATTATTCTTTTAGCTCTTCTGTGAAGACAAATTTTCTCCCATCATCTAATGATGAACTTCAGTTTTTCTTAAAATGTTGGAGTAAATACATTTTCTCCCTAATTTCTGAGTAATGAATTAGTAAAATGCTTACATTTAATGGTGACAAAATTTTCTCTTTCTCTCTCTGAATTTCATTATAGAATCATGGCTTTTTATTTAATGTTTTAAAATCAGTCATAGTAATTATTCTTTTTGATGATCAAATTGTTCCATTTAAATCTTGTAATTTCAAGGCATCTCTTTGACCTTTTGATATGACCTCTATGAGCACTTTCTAGTTTACTGCCATCATGAGCTGTTTTATGCTGTGGAATAATCCATTTCTCCAAACACTCTTCTTTTAGTGAAGAATGCTATTTAGAAACTAATAAATGTTAAGTATTAAATTAGTTCACTACTAGTGGATCATCACTGTTTGATCATTGCTGGATATTTCAGTGAACAAATCTATTTTAAAATTAATGAGTTTATGTTGTTATTTCCAATTAAATTGGACACTAAAAGTTTTTATTTGAATTTATTAATTTTATATTCTCTTAATATTTATATATGAATTTTAGTAAATTATTGTATTATTTATCTATTGCTGTATAACAAATAACACCAGAATTTAATGGCTTTAAATAACAGTTATTAGGTCAGTCAGCTTCTGTGACTCATAAATTTAGGAGCTGCTTAGCTGGGTAGTTCTGGCTCAGAATCATTCATGAGGTTGTCATCAAATTGTCACCCAGGCTGCAGTCATCTGAAGACTTGAATGGGGTTGGAGGATTTACTGCCAAGATGGATTTTTCATAAAATTGTTGGCCAGAAGTCTTAATTTCTCACTGGCTATTGGCATGAGGTTTCAGTTGCTTGCCAAGTTGACCTCTCCATAATTATTCCTAAGTGAGCTCATGACATATTAGCTGACTTCCCCATAGAGTGTGATCTATGAGAAAAAGCAATGAGGAAGCCACAATGCTTGTTATCTCTCACTTTCAGAAGTGACATATTATCATAGCTACCACATTCTACTCTAGAAAGTCACTAGATCTAGTCCATACTCACAGAGAAAGGAATTAAGTACCACTTCTTGAAGGGAGGCGTATCAGCTTATTTATGGATATATTTTAAAAGCACCACATTTCCTTATTTCCTTTCCTACATCGTACATAACATAGTTTCAAATTTCTCATATCTATATTAATAAATAAAAATACTGAATAAAGTGCAGTGAGTGAAAACTAAAATTTTATTACAACAATTTTGAAATTTTAGAATATATTCTACTAAAACTATATACTCAGTGAACTGTGTTCAAAAGTCAATTGAAGGAAATTATTTTTGCTTTATGGTTATGATTCTAATGTGATATATAGTTAAATTCCATGATTTGTCCTTTTTTCAATTTTAGAATGATTTTTCTGTAAACCTGTCTTTTGGTCATATAAATAACATGTATAGTTTAAACAACAAAACTATTTTTAAAATTATATTCAGAGATGTCTTACTTTTCAATTTTTGTCTCCCCTAGTTTGTTGATCATTCTCTGCCTTGTTTCTATAGAGAACTATTTTTATGTTTTTGGTTTATTTTTCCTATTATTTTGTTTTCAAAATAAACCTTATAAAATTCAAAGAGTAACTAACTAGTCCCCCTTTTATGGTATTATCTATTCTATCTATCTATCATCTATCTATCTATCTATCTATCTATCTATCTATCATCTATCTATCTTTGTTCTTGAGTTTTTATAAAAGCTAAATATTTACTAATTTAGTTGCACAGGAGCAGGCGAAGGATACCATAATCATTTGGCATTCAAAGGCATGGTTAGGTTACTCAGGTTGGCAACCATCATGACAGCGTGGTCTTTCCAGAATGTGTCCTGCCAAATGAATTGTACCTTAAAGACATTGAACATTGCTGCAGCACAAGTGGTAGCATGCTCCCTTTACATAGTTCTGATTGATGAAACAGTAACAATCACCTTGACAGTGAAGACAGGCAAGCATTACATTTCATTATATGTTCCCTTTTGACTAAAAGAAATTTGAGATTAAATGCAATTTTTTCATGACAAATTTTATAGGGAATTTTTGATCAGTCAGTGGCGTAGTGGATAGAGCATTGGACTGGGATGCGGAAGACCCAGACTCGAGACCCCGAGGTCACCAGCTTGAGCTCAGGCTCATCTGATTTGAGCAAAATATCACCAGCTTGAGCCCAAGGTCACTGGCTCAAGCAAGGGGTTACTTGGTCTGCTGAAGGCCTATGGTCAAGGCACATATGAGAAAGCAATCAATGAACAACTAAGGTGTTGCAACACACAACGAAAAACTAATGACTGATGCTTCTCATCTCTCTGTTCCTATCTGTCTGTCCCTGTCTATCCCTCTCTCTGACTCTCTCTCTATCTCAAAAAATATTAAAAACTAGAAAAACATTAAAAAAAGAAATTTGAGATTAAATGCAAATTTTTCATGACAAATTTTATAGGGAATTTTTAAGTAAATTTTTGACTCTGTAGAAATTGTTTGATTTTTATAGCCAGGCAAAGGTGGAAGGGATCAAAAAGAACAACATATCAAGATGGACATTGAAGCCCTTTTAAAAAATTTCTCAAAGCATTTTCTTTATTCCTGACTGGGAAGCTAAGTAGGTTAAAATATTGTCCTGATACGCCAATATTGACTTTGATCTCCAGTTTTGGAATCAACCAATGAATGTATAAGGTCTACCAGAAAGTTCTGTCCGTTTCTATCACAACAAGTTTCAACACGTAAGCATGTTTATTTGGCGCATGTGTGCCTCTCTATGTTTATCACTTAATGTATACATACTGACGTAGCAAATTAACTGAAACAAAGTTGATTCACGATAGTCTTATGTGTAAAGCGATAGTGTACCCATGGCTACTGATAAAGTTCATTTACGCCACTGTATTGTATATGAATTTCAACAAGAAAGAAATGCTACAGAAGCATGTAGAAATTTATTGAAAGTGTTTGGTGAAGGTACAGTTTCTGATAGGACATGCAGAAGATGGTTCGAAAAATTTGAAAACTGTGATTTCAACCTTTCTGATAAGCCACGTTCTGGGTGACCATCTTTGATCGATGACAATGTTGTTAAGACCATGTTGGAGCAAGATCCTTTTCTGACAACATCGGAGATCACAGAAAGGCTTAATTCAGCTCAGCAAACCATTTTAGACCATATTCGGAAGATAGGATCGGTGTGGAAATATATTATTTAATAAAGTTTATTGATGGTAAGAAAAATTTGTATTTTATTTTATTCCAAAAACAGACAGAACTTTCCGGTAGACTTTATATAAATAAATGGAACAATGAATTGATGTTCTCTCTCTCTCTCTCTCTCTTTCTCTTTCTAAAAAGAAAAAGAAATTAATCGGTAAAAAAACATTTTCTTACCTGACCTGTGGTAGCACAGTGGATAAAGTGTCAATGTGTCAACTTGGAACACTGAGATTGCTGGTTCGAAACCCTGGGGCTGCCTGGTCAAAGCACATATGGGAGTTGATGTTTCCCGCTCTCTCTCCTTTTTTTTCTCTCTCGCTCTTTCTTTCCTTCTCTCTCTCTCTCTCTCTCTCTCTCTCTCTTTCTGTCTTCTCTAAAATGAATAAATATTTTTTTTTAAATTTCTTCAGGTAATTTTGAACAAATGAGCATTAAAATGACATAAAATTATCTCTTTTAATTATCATGGTGTTGTCAGGATTACTTACACTATGGAAAAATGACAAATATATGTTTTTCTAGAGGCAGAAATATTTAGGGGAAAAGACAGTGAAATAATTCTAATATAAGGTTCATGAAATAATTTTTATTCTAGCAAGCTTGTTAGATTGTTTTTCACTAAAACAGCAACTCAAATCACATCTAAAGGAAATCGAGATTTTAGCCTATCAGGGCACATAGAGGAAGCAACCAATGAATGCATAAATAAGTGAAACAACAAATGAATCATTCCTTCTCTTTCTCTCTGTCTTTCTCTCTTCTCTCTGTCTCTATAAACTCAATCAATAAAAGAATAAATAAAAATAAGCTATTTAAGCACATTGACAATTAATTAATATAAAACAAACTTGTCATGTGGTTAATTGGTTTGGAGGATACTTAAACAGGTTAAGACAGTTTTTCACAGCACCAAACTCAATGACAAATTTGGTTTGGAAAAAAATATATAGTAAACCTAATTATTTGTCATCATATAGAAAATAATCCAGGTAGGGTTTTAATTGGCCTTTATTTTCAGCTATTTAATAAGTTATGTAGACAGTGTTTATATTGTCAGCCTTTAACTGTGATATAGCATTAACAAATTCTAATTTTTATACAGATAATATTGTGCTCACTTCAAATAACATGTATCTAATTTTCCAGGAATTTCATTTATTGAAATTTTCTAGGTCTACAAATTGTCCTGTCTTCTCCTTACACCCCTTAAACCCAATTTCATTGACTGAAACTGCAAAAGTACCATATAATTGAAGTATTTCGTCTCATCTTCCTCAGGATTTACTTATAGGAGTCTGAGATCAGCTTTTTCTTTTCTAAGAAGAGGCATGGACATCAGGATGGCAATAAAGCAGAGTTATGACAGATGTGACAGTGACTAATTGTAGCTGATACTATCAACATGGCAGAGGATTTTCTTATAAAAGGTAAGGGTCAGAGGAAGATTTGAGAATGAGAAAGCAATGTAATGGGGTCAGGGCAAAATGACCACCTCAGGCCTAAGTCAACCCAAATGGAAAATTGCTCGAAAAGCAGGTTAGCAATATGAACCAGGAGTGAACAAATATAAAAAAGCTTTTAAGAGACGCATAAGGGTGACCACACAAATTCTCCAGTAACCTTAAAATCATTACCTTTTCTTACCAGAAAAAAATATTTTTAACTCCTATTATAATAATTTTTTAATGTCATTGATATATAATTATATTAATACAGTAATTAAATTTTGTTCAATTCTGATGCTTCCTTTTCAGTACTTTGCATCAACTTCTTCTTCATCATCTCCATTGTCACCTTAATTCATCTCCTCTGGGTCAGAGAAATAGTCTCCAACTGCTTTTTCTACTTTTAGGTTTTCTTCTTTTCAAAGCCTGTTCTTATGATCCAAAAGACTAAATAGTTCTGTAGTACCTAACAATAAAAATCCTAACCCTTAGCCTGTTATTCCAGGACTTTCACACTACACCCTCAATCTACCCTCTTCTCTACCTAACTTCCATCACTACTCTGCACATTTTCTGTGTTCCAGCAACATAGAAATACAGGGTTAGGCAGAAGTAGGTTTACAGTCATTTGTATGAAAAATAATGTAATAATCAATATGTAATAATAATACAAGAATAAACTATGCTTTACATACTTACAAGTGTAAACTTACTTTTGCCACACCTTGCATTCATTCTCCAGATGAATTGTTTATTTTTTCAACTTTTCTAATTTTGCACATTCATTTTCACATCTCTACATATCTAACTACCAATTTCTTAAGGCCCAAACCAAATGCTAGATCCTCCATAATGCCTGCATTAATCCCTTCCAGACAGCAATAATTTTCTATGAAACACCTGTGGAACTTAATCTTTTTAAAAACTGAGTTTTGTACTGTAATTATTTTGTAATTATCTTATTTGTTAGACATCTATTTTTCTGTTTCCAGAATCTACCACTATCATTGACCCTGCCCCCATCTTACTTGACCTTTTCTAATATTCAATATTGTTGACTAAACCTTATTTTTTTGGGTAATTTTAAAAAATGTTATACTTTAATAATAATTGGCAATACTTTTAAATATTAGTTTCAAGTGTACAGCATAGTGGTTAGACAATCATTTAATTTACAAAGTGATCCCTCTGACATTTCAAGTACCCACCTGACACCATACATAATTATTACAATATTACTGACAACTTCATAAATATGTTGTAACTACGAATTTGTATTTTTTTAGTCCCTTCATCTTTTCCTCTCAGTTTCCATCTCATCTGGCAACCATCAGTCAGTCTGTCCTCTGTATGCATCTATGAGTCTGATTTTTTTGTTTTTTTTTATTCCTACATTTTGTTCTTCAGATTTCATATAGTAGTGAAATCATATGGCACTTATATTTCTCTATAAGACTTGTTTCACTTAACATAATACCTTCTAGGTCTATCCATGCTATTGGAAATGATAAAATCCCATTATTTTTTATGGCTGAAAAATATCCCATTGTGTATATTTACCGCAGCTTTCGTATTCACTGGTCGGTTGACAGACACTTGAGTGGTTTTCATATCTTGGCTATTGTAAATAATGCTGTAATGAACATAGGGGTGCATATATCTTTTCAAATTAGTGTTTTGAGTCTCTTTGTGTATATACCCAAGTGGGATCCCTGTGTCATAAGGCAGTTTCATTTTTAATTTTTTAAGAAAACTTCAACTTGTTTTCCATAGTGGCTGGGGAAATCTGCATTCTCACCAAGAATAAGTAAGAGTTTTCTTTTCTTTACATCCTCATCAAAGTGTTGTTTGTTGATTTATTAATGACAGCTTTTCTGGTATCCCATTATGGTTTTAATTTGTATTTCATTACTGCCTAGTGACATGGAGCATTTTTTCATACGTCTATTAATGATCTCTACTACCTCTTTAGAGAAGTGTTTATTCAGATTCTCTGCTCATTTTTAACTTTTTAAAAGTGTTTCTTTGAAGGAGCTAATGTGATGTTTTAGGTACTTTATTATATTATTATATTTTAAAAGAAAAGTCCTTTGCTTTCAAGAATAGATTAGAAATACTTACAAATAAAATGCTATGTTACTTGGGATATCTTCTTTAAATAATTTAGGTAAGAAATAAAATAGGCATTGAAATTAGTGATGTGTACATGGAGATTTATTGTATTAGTCTCTTGTATTTGTATATGTAAATTTTAAAATAAATATTATTTTATTCTAGAAAGTATATGACTCATCATAATAAGAGTTTATAATTTATTTTTCAATTTTCTGCTCATTTTTAATACGATTGTGGGGTTTTTTTGCTTTGGAGATGTATGAGTTTTTTTTAAATTTTGCATATTAACCCTTGCTAGATATATTATGACTAAATATTTCCACACATTCAATAAGCTGTTTTTAAGTGTTTTTTAAATGAGTTTCTTGCTATGCAAAACTTTTTAGTTTTATGTACTCATTTGTTCATTTTTCTTTTGTTTTTCTTGCCCAAAGAGATATATCAGAGAAAATATTACTAAGAGAGATTGCTTATTTTTTTAAGATTTTTAAGGTTTTAAGACTTATATTTAAATTCTTAATCAATTTTGAGTTTATTCTTGTGTATTATGTGAAGAAGTAGTCTAGTTTCATTTTTTGGTATGTATCTGTCTGGTATTCCCAACACCTTTTAATGAAGAGACTGTTTTTACACCAGTGTATGTTCTTCTCTCCTTTGTCAAATATTAGTTGGCCATATAGGCATGCATTTATTTCTGACCTCTCTAATCTATTGATTTATATGTTTGTTTTTATTTCAATACCATGCTGTTTTGTCTGCTATAGCCTTGTTATATAATTTGATATCAGGTAGTGTGATATTTCCAAGGTTGTTGTGGTTATTCTGGATCTTTTGTGCTTCCATATAAATTTTAGGTTATTTTTCTAGTTCTGTGAAAAATACCATTAGTATTCTGATAAGAAATACATTGAATCTACAGACTATTTGGGGTAGTATGGATATTTCAATTATGTTAAGTATTCCTATTCATGGTATATGCTTCGACTTCTATCTTCTTCAATGTCATAATTTTTCAATTACAAGCATTTTACACTCTTGGTTAAATTTATTCCTAGGTATTTTATTTTTTGCTGCAATTGTAAATGAGATATTTTCTTTAATTTCTCTCTCTGATAGATCATGAATAATGTATAAAAATGCAACACATTTTAAAACTTTTATTTTATATTCTGCTACTTTGTTGAATTCATTATTATTTCTAGTAGTTTTTGGTGAAATCTTTAAGAGTCTCTCTTCTCTATATATTATCAAGCCATATAAAAATAATGACATTTTTACTTTTTCCATTCCAATATGGATGACTTTTATTTTTATCTTCTTGTCTAGTTGTTGTGGTTAGGAGAATTCTTATACTATGTGAATAAGCGTGTTAAAAGTGGACATCTTTGTCTTGTTCCTGATTTTAAAGAAATTGCTTTTAGTTTTTTTCCCAATTGAGTATGTATTATGTAACTTGTGGAATTGTCATATATGGTCGTTATTATGTTGAGGTACTGTATATTTCCTCTATTCCAACTTTGCTTTGATTTTATTTATAATAAATATTTGCTATATTTTTTCAAATGCTTTCTCTGCATCTATTGACATAATTATATACTTTTTATCTCTCAATTTATTTATGTGGTGCACCACACTTGTATATTTGTAGATAGATCCCAAACCCACCTTGCATCCCAGGTATAAATCTCACTTAATAATACTGTGTGATATTTTCATGTATTGATGAATGTGTTTTGCTAATATTTGCTGTGGATTTTTGCATCTATTTACACCAGAAAGATTTGCCTATAATTTTCATTCTTTATAATGTCTTCATCTGGTTTTTGGATAATGTTAGCTTCATAAAATAGCTTTGTGTCTCTAGTGGCTAGGATAAAATGAGCTTGGAAGTCTTCTTATTGAATTTTTTGGAATAATTTCAGAAGGAAAGGTGTTAATTCTTCTTTGAATTTTCAAATCTTTGCTTCTTTTTTTTATTTTTTTTTATTTTATTTTTTGGCTGCGGGAGGGGGAGAGAGAGACAGAGAGAAGGAGGGGGTGGGGGTGGAGAAGCAAATGGACGCCTCTCCTATGCGCCCTGGCCGGGAATCGAACCCGTGTCCCCCGCACGCCAGGCCGACGCTCTACCGCTGAGCCAACCGGCCAGGGCCAAATCTTTGCTTCTTAAGACACTTTTCTCTACTGGATTCCAGGATAATAAGTTCTTTTTATTTATTTCTTCTGAATGCTCTTGTTCATCTTCTTTACTGAATCATCTTATTCTAACTAGACACTAAACGTTAAACTCTTTCAAACTTCAGCCACACTGTACTCTGTCATTCTATGCTCTCCTTAGATAATATTTTCAATATCTATGTATTGATTAAAGATGTATATCTCTGAAAGAAGTTAGTTATGTAATTTCCTTATCTTTATATTCTACTGACAAATTTTGAAACTCATCTTGATTATTGCAAACAAGACTAATTCATCATATTTAAAACCATGTTCATAATATTTTTGTTTTATTTTATTTTATTTTAATTGAATTTTATTGGGTGACACTGGTCAACATAATTATACAGGTTTCAGATGCCCAATTCTTTTTTTTTTTTTTTTTTTTTTTTTTTTTTTTTGCATTTTTCTGAAGCTGGAAACAGGGAGAGACAGTCAGACAGACTCCCGCATGCGCCCGACCGGGATCCACCCGGCACACCCACCAGGGGCGATGCTCTGCCCACCAGGGGGCGATACTCTGCCCATCCTGGGCGTCACCATGTTGCGACCAGAGCCACTCTAGCGCCTGAGGCAGAGGCCACAGAGCCATCCCCAGCTCCCGGGCCATCTTTGCTCCAATGGAGCCTTGACTGCGGGAGGGGAAGAGAGAGACAGAGAGGAAGGCGCGGCGGAGGGGTGGAGAAGCAAATGGGCGCTTCTCCTGTGTGTCCTGGCCGGGAATCGAATCCGGGTCCTCTGCACGCTAGGCCGACGCTCTACTGCTGAGCCAACCGGCCAGGGCCTCAGGTGCCCAATTCTATAACACATCTCTGTACATCATATTGTGTTTTCATCCTCCCAAGTCAAGAATTCGTCCATCACCATTTATTTCCCCTATACCCTCCTCCACCTCCACCCTCCCCTAGCAATCAATACACTGTTGTACTTGCCCATGGGGATTTTTGTTGTTGTTGTTCTTTTTCATTCTATTCCTCCACTTCCCTCATCCAATACCCTCCATCACAGTGGTCAGCCTGTTCTCTATGTATCTGTCTGTCTCTATTTAATTTGTTCTTTTTGTTCATTGGATTCCACATATGAGTGAAATTATATGGTACTTGTCTTTCTCTGACTGGCTTGTTTCACTTAGCATAAAGATCTCCAAGTGATGGTGTCAAAAAGGTAAGATTTTCTTCTTTTTTATGGCAGCATAGTATTCCATTGTGTAAATGTACCATAGCTTTTTTTATCCACTTAGCTACTGATGGGCACTTTGGCAGTTTCCAGACTTTGGTTATTGTTAATATTGCTACTATGAATGTGGGAGGGCATATATTCTTTCAAACTGGTGTTTTAGAATTCTTAGGTTATATTCCCAGAAGTGGGATTGCTGAGTCAAAGGCAGTCCCATTTTTAATTTTTTGAGTAACTCCATACTTTTTTTCATAGTGGTTACACTAATCTGCATTTCCACCTACAGTAAATGAGGGTTCCCTTTTTCCACACCCTAGCCTATACTCGTTGTTTGTTGATTTATTGATGATAGCTGTTCTGACAGGTGTGAGGTGATACCTCATTGCGATTTTAATTTTCATCTCTCTGATGATTAGTGATGTTGAGCATCATTTTGTACATCTTTTGGCAATCTGTGTGTACTCTTTAGCAAAGTGTCCATTCAGATTCTTTGCTTAATTTTTAATTAGATTGGTTGTTTATTTGGTGTTAAATTTTATAAGTTCATTAAAAATTTTGGATGTTAATTCTTTATCAGATGCATTGTTGAAAATGTTCTCCCTTTCAGTGTATTTTTTTATCATTTTTTGATGGATTCCATTGTTGTGCAAAACCTTTTTAGGTATGATGTATAAAAACAGACATACAGATCAGTGGAACAGAATAGAGAGCCCAGAAATCAACCCATGCCTAAGTGATCGATTAATATTTGACAAAGGAGGCAAAAATATGCAATGGGGTAAAAATAGTCTATTCGATAAATATTGTTGGAATAATTGGACAGATATGTGAGAAAAAATGAAGCAAGCCCACCTTCTTACACCATACACAAGAATAAACTCAAAATGGATTAAACAGTTAAATACCTGTATTAGCTACAAAACTATAAAAGCCCTAGAAGAAAATACAGGCAGTAAAATCGCAGACATTACTCATAGCATTAGTTTTTTAGATATATCTCCTTGACCAAAGAAAATAAGAGAAAATATAAACAAATGAAACTGTACCATAATATTGTAACCCAGTGATTCTTGTTATAGGAAATTACAGTGACATCACTCAGTTGAAAAGTTAGTCATTTCTATGACCTTTTTCTCCCTTATTTCCCCTAACCAATTTATTACCAACTCTTGAAATGTTCACTTATCAAAGACATTTAAAATCTTTTATTTCCCACTGAAAACACGTTGTTTCAAACATTATCTCTTACTAGAACTATTTATGTAGCCTTCAAATAATCTCTCCTGGTCTATTCAGGGAGTCGTGATCTCTGTATATTGCATCTGGTTTATATTTTCTTTTGTTCTTTTTTTTTAAGTGAAAGGCAGGGATGCAGAGACAGACTACTGCATACACCCTAATCAGGATCCACCTGACAAGGCCCTACTGGGCTATGCTCTGCCCATCTGGAGCCACTGCTCCATTGCTCAGCAATTGAGCTATTTTAGCACCTGAGGTGAGGCCATTGACTCATCTTTAGCACCCAGGGCCAACTTGCTCTAACCATTCGAGTCATGGCTGGGGAGGGAAAGAGAGAGAGAAGAGGGGGAGGGTAAGGGTGGCGAAGCAGATGATTGCTTCTCCTGTGTACCCTGACCAGAAATTGAACCTGGGACTTCCACACACCAGGCCAACACTCTACCACAGAACCAACTGTTCAGGGCCTAGTTTATATTTTCAAAATGTCAATTTAGTAACATTAATTTTCCAGCTTAAAGCTCTGTAAAGTTTTGATATAGCTTTTAGGGTAAGACCATGCTACTACTAACACCTTCTTTCACAGTATCATGTTGTCATATTCTGTTTTATTTTTTGGCCATTTCAAATGCTGTTTCCTTAACTTGAAATATAACTTTATCCTTTTTTTTTTTTTTTTAGCAAACACTTATCCATTATATCTCAATTCAAGTGTTACTTCTTTTAAAAAATGTTTCCCTGAACTCTTTGGCTAGATTATGTCCACTTATTATAAGTTGCTATTTCTCTGTGTGACTTCCCTATGATAATATTTGTCACATTTATGATTTTATGCTAAATATGTCATTATTAATGAAATAAACCAGTCATAGAATAATGAGTACTACATGATTCTTCCATACGAAGTATTTAAATAATTTTAATCATAGAAGAAAAGAATAGACTGAGGTTGCCTAGATTTGTGGGAAAAGAGAAATGAGAAATTGTTAATCAACATGTGTAAAATTTCAGTTATGTAAAGTGAGAAATTTCTTGATATTTGATGTATAACATTTTGCCTAAAGATAATACCGTATTCTATGCTTAAAAATCTATTAAGGTCTTGGCAAAGTAATTCAGTTGGTTAGAGTGTCCTCTCAGTGTGCTGAGGTTGCTGGTTTGTTTCCTGGTCAAGGCACATACAGGAATTAGCCAGTGATGGCATGAATAAGTGCAATAACAAATCAATGTTTCTCTCTCTCTCTTTCTTTCTCTGTCTCTGTGTCTCTCTCTTTCTCTCTCTCTAAAAATAAATTAATAAAAAATTTAATGTGTTAACAAAGTAGATAGCTCTCTTTTTAATCATTCTTATCAAAAAATGTTTAAAAAGACCTTCAAAATCTTAAATGAGATCAAATATAAGGTTACAGAAAAATATTTGACAATAGGTGATGGAAACATAATGGAATATATAAATGATGTATCATAGAATTACACACTTGAAACTTATCTAATTTTATTAACTACTGTCACCTTAATAAATTTAATATAAAAATCTGATTTTATTTACTAATTAGAACACATATTTAGATCATATAAATCTATCAGAATCTGTAACAACTTGATATTCACTGAAAGGTAATGTGTTATTTCATTTCTTAGTGATTTGAGAGAGAAAGGAAGGAAGAGAGAAAAAACATTGATCTGTTCTACTTCTTTATATATTCATTGCTTGGTAAAGTGTTACTTAATGTCTACACAAGCAACAATTATTAAAGTATTGACAAACTTGTTAAAAAAACAGAAGTACTCAATTCTTATGTTCTGAAAACCATAATCGCAAAACATTAGTATTTGAAATACCAATCTAAGCTGATTTTACAAATGATTATTAAAATTGTTGAGAAATGGCTCTGGCCAGTTGACTCAGGGGTAGAGTGTCAGCCTGACAAGTGGATTTCCTGAGTTCGATTCCTGCTCAGGGAACAAAGGAGAGATGCCCATCTGCTTCTCCACCCTCCCTTTCTTGCTTCTCTCTTTTTCTCTCTCTCTCTTCTTCTCCCTTCCTGTTGCTATGGCTTAACTAGAGTGAGTTAGCCATAGGTGCTGAGGATGGCTCTATGGCCTCCACTTCAGGTGATAAAAAATGCCTCTGGTTGCAATGGAGCAAGGGCTCCAGATGGGTAGAGCATCACTCCCAAGTGGGCTTGATGGCTAGATCCCTGTAAGACACATGCGGGAGTCTGTCTCTGCCTCCTCTCTTCTCACTAAAATAAATAAATAAATAAATAAATAAATAAATAAATAAATAAATAAAAATTAAAAGATTGTTAAGAGATAATAAAATATTCCCTTGAAATATTTTACCCAAAATGTAAATTGGATTTCATGTACAATGCTCAGGAGAACACTCTGTAATTTTTCTGTAGATAATAAATGTGCTAAGTAAATAGCAATATAAGCAGTACCAAATACTTTCCAAGAACCCTCATGTTTGAGTCAATAAGCACTTAACAGTAGTGTTTTGTTAAAAAATCACTTAAAGTCTTATATCTAAAATTTTGGAAAATATCCACTATTTCATTCTTTTTCCTTGCTTCTTCATACTCATCTGTCCACCTAATTTTTCTTTGTCTTAATTTCTACCTTAAATAATACAATGCAGGAAGATTATCAGTCTTGATAAAATGTATTATTTCAAGTGGTGGAGATAATTGGTACAATTATAAATATCTTGGATGATTTTCTAGTTACTGGACCAGATTGCCATTAAGTAGATTTTGGTTGTTTTATTTTCTGAAGTGATGAATTTTCTCTGTATAATTTCCCAGGTTCCTGGATGAAACAATACCGTAGCTTATAGAATACTAAAAAACAACTAGTGGCTTTTGATAAATATTCTCTGTAGCAGAAAAATCCTTGGTTAAAACCTGACCAGGTGCTAGCACAGTGGATAGAGCATTAGACTGAAATGCAGAGGACCCAGGTTCCAAACTCTGAGGTTGCCGGCTTGAGGGTGGGCTCACCAGCTTGAGCAGGAGCCCACTAGCCTTGAGCCTGGGGTCTCTGGCTTAAGTGTGAGATCATAGAGATGACCCTACAGTCACTGAGTTGAGCCCAAAGAAATCTAGCTCGAAGCCCAGGTTGCTAGCTTGAGCCCAAGGTCGCTGGCTTGAGCAAGGGGTCACTCACTTGGCTGGAGACTCCCAGTCCAGGCACATATGAGAAAGTAATCAACAAACAATTAAGGAGATTAAGGAGCTGCAACGAAGAAGTGATGCTTCTCATCTCATTCCCTTCCTGTCTGTCCCTATCTGACTCTCTCTCTCTCTCTCTCTCTCTCTCTCTCTCTGTCACACACAAAAAAGAAAAATCCTTGGTTGTAAAAATTTATAAAAAATATAAGTTGTTTTCTTCCTGAATTTATATTATAGCTGAATGTTAATGGTAAGTTGCACAAGAATAAGGGTCTTTGGTTTAAACTTTAACAGGTGATTTCATTTTGTTGAGTTGTATTTGTGTACAATTAAAAACTTTAATAACTGATAAAAAACTGTTCATGGTATTTTCATAGCTGAAGAGTCTGTTCAAATAAATGCAGTACAAATATTTATTTTGTTTGTTTTCCTTTGTTCTGGAGGTAAGATGATCATTATCTTCAGTTTATGATCTCAGATCAAAATCAATTACTTTCAAGAAGATGGTGAACTTTTCGAGTCATTCAAAAACAATGTTTAAGCCTCTTTTCAAAAATTTAGACTGAATCAGTGAGAGGATGTGCTTCAGCTCTGTATGGAAGAAAATAAGAAATCTGTCATTAGAACATTATCTTAATTCCATGCTTCCTTATCCAATACAGATAAGTAAACTGGATGCAAAACAAGAGCTACTGAAGCTTTGAGACCTAAATAAGCCCCGTAGACCTTAAGAAAGCTAATAATAAAAAGAAAATACTAAATCTCCTTTGATAGTAAACCTAACAGTTTTATCTGTGTTTTAGTTTTTAATCTTTTGATTTGAAAATAATTACTTCATTTTGATAGAACAGGAGTCAGGAACCTATGGCTTGTAGGCTAGACATGGCTCTTTTGATGGCTACTCTGGCTCACAGACAAATCTTTAATTAAGAAAATAATAATGTTAAAAATATAAAACATTCTCATGTATTACAATCCATTCATTTCCTACCGCTCATGTTCATGGTTGCGGGTGGCTGGAGCCAATCACAGCTGTCCTCCGGGACAACACCAAATTTTTATTGAATAATGCATAATTTACACTGGTCATTGTAAGGTCAGGAAGTAAACTTCCCTCCTTCTAATCAAGTAGTCATCTAGCTAATTGCAGAAACCTTTTTGAAGAAGAAGATGGCTAAAAGAAAAAAAGATGAGGAGTATCGTACTTTTCAGCAGGAATGGACAGAGGAATTCACCTTTGTGGAGAGAACAGGTTCTGTAGTGTGTCTAATATGCAATGATAAAATTGCATCAATGAAACGGTCAAATATAAAGCGACACTTCAACACATGCCATACTACATTTGCATCGAAATATCCAGCGTGGGAAAGCAGGAAGAAAGCATGTCAAGAGCTACTGTGCAGAGTGCAAGCTAGTCAGCAGCAACTCCGTGTTTGGACCCAACAAGGTGACTGGAATTCTGCTAGCTCTGCTTGGTGCTTTAGCAATTTTGAGAAACGAAAAGCCATTCACAGATGGGGAGTAAGCCAAAACATTCATGCTTGATGTTGCCAATGAACTTTTTGACGACTTTTCAGATAAAGACATGATAAGCAAATGTATAAAAGACATGCCTCTGTCGACAAGAACTGTTCACAATCGTACCATCAAGATGGCAAATCAAGTTGAGGCAACACAAGTGAAGGACATAAATGTAGCACCATTCTTTTCTCTCGCTTTGGATAAGACAACAGATGTAAGCCATTTATCCCAGTTCAGCGTGATTGCAAGGTAGGCTGTCGGTGACACACTACGTGAGGAAAGTCTTGCTGTTTTGCCCATGAAAGAGACAACAAGAGGGGAGGATTTATTCAAGTCTTTCACTGAAGAAAAAAATCTACCGATGTATAAACTTATTTCGGTGTGTACTGATGGTGCTCCGAGCATGGTGGGGGAAAACAGAGGACTTGTAGTGCTTCCTCATGAACATGAAAAGAGACCCATCCTAAGTTTTCACTGCATCCTGCATCAGGAGGCGCTTTGTGCTCAGATGTGTGGCGAGAAGCTTGGTGAGTTGATGTTTCTGGTCATTCTGGTGGTCAACTTTATTGTTGCCCAAGCTTTAAATGATCGCCAGTTTAAAACACTGTTGGATGAAGTTGGGAATAATTATCCTGGTCTGCTTCTGCACAGCAATGTGCGTTGGTTGTCAAGAGGGAAGGTGCTCAGCCATTTTGTGGCTTGTCTGAGCGAAATCCGGACTTTTCTTGAAATGAAAAATGTCGAGCATCCTGAGTTAGCTAACTAACGCTGAGTAGCTCCTGAAGTTCTACTATCTTGTGGACATGACTGAACATCTAAACCAGCTCAATGTGAAAATGCAAGATGTTGGAAATACAGTCTTATCCTTCAACAAGCAGTGTTTGCATTTCAAAACAAGCTGGAACTCTTCATTGCCAACATTGAGACAGGTCGTTTACTACACTTTGAAAAACTGGGAGAGTTTAAAGATGAATGCACAACAAGTGACCCTGCTCAACATCCTGATTTCCAGCAGCTAGCGAGCTTCAAATCTAATCTCTTGCAGTCATTCAAAGTGTGCTTTGGAGAATTTTGTGAGCGCACTCGTCTTTTTAAGTTCATCACCCATCCACACGAGTGTGCAGTGGACAGTGCCGACCTTAGTTACATCCCAATTGTCTCCATCAGAGATTTTGAGCTATAGGCTGCTGACCTGAAGGACTCAGACATGAGGGTGAATAAGTTCAAGTCACTGAATGAAGATTTGGAAAGACTTGCACAACACCAAGCAAAGTTGGCGAGCAAACACAAGTGGGGAGAAATGAAAAAACTTCAACCCGTGGACCAGCTGATTGTCAAAACTTGGAACGCACTTCCCGTTACTTACCACACACTGCAGCATGTGAGTATTGCTGTACTGACAATGTTTGGCTCTACGTATGCATGTGAGCAGTCTTTCTCACATCTAAAGAACATTAAGACCAACCTATGATCATGTATAATGGATGGAAGTCTCAACACCTGCATGAAGCTTAACCTCACCATGTATCAACCAGACTACAAAGCCATCAGCAAAACCATGCAGCACCAGAAGTCGCATTAATGGTAAGAAGTACTTTATTCATCATTGGTTAGCAACAGCATAACAACGTTATTAAAAAGAATTCAGAGACTTATTGTACTTTAAAAGTGTTGGTTTTACATAAGATGCACACATTTACTTGTATTTAGTGTTAAACATATTGTATGGCTCTCACAGAATTATATTTTAAAATATGTGGCGTTCATAGCTCTCTCATCCAAAAAGGTCCCCAACCCCTGTGATAGAATCATTTTTTGTGGACAAGGCCCACCGAGGGTGAGGACGATGGAGACACAAAGACCAGACTCCGGAGACCAGGTTCAGTGTTGCAGATTCAATTTATTCAGGAAGTAAACTAGCTCATATACACAAGTTCAGCCTATAGGGTTACAATGTGTCCTTCAAAGCCACTGGCTAAAAAGATCAGGGAGCTGCCTGGTTGGCACTGAGTCACTTCCTTACAGCGGGCGAGCTCCCTCCTGGGTGTGCCTAGGAGAGTTTCAGGTGCTGAAGTATTCTCACAGCATTGCATCAGCCACAGCTGTTAGGAATGTGCTCTGCACGTTACCTACAATTTTTGTATTTACTTCACCTTGTTTAAAGGGAACAATGTTAATTAAGTGTTGAAGTATTTAAGTAGAGTTAAGTTACATTTTCAAAACACAATTTATAAATATAGATTACCTAAGTTTCCTTATCTTCTAATCAAGTAAACTTCTAAATTATGATTATATTTTCTATAAGTTTTTTTTCTTATTAAGTGTTCTGTTTTTACTAATTTGTATTTTCTTAGGAATATACATTTTTATATGACTTAGAAATTATAATTAGTGAAAAGGAGATCACTTCTTCAGAAATTTTCAGATTTTTTTTCTCATATCCTCCTTAAAAATTGAGAACCCATATAACTTTTATCTATGTGAGTTTTAGCTGTCAATATTTATCATATTAGAAATTTAAGTAGAAAATTTGAAAATGTGTTTATTTGTTTAAAATAAGTCATAACTTTTGAGATGTTACATAAACAAATTTTTATTAAAAGTAAATATTAATTTTCAAAACAAATACTGATACCTGACCAGGTGGTGGCATAGTAGATAAAACACTGGCCTGGGACAGAGAAGACCCAGTTTCTAAACCCCAAGATTGCCGGCTTGAGCGAGGGCTCACTGACTTGAACAGGGGGTTGCTTGCTTGAGCATGGGATTGTAGACATGACCCCATGGTCACTGGTTTGAGCCCAAGATAGCTAGCTTGAACAAGGGGTTACTAGCTCAGCTGGAGCCCCTTGGTCAAGGCACACATGAGAAAGCAATTAATAAACGACTAAGGTGCTGCAACAAAGAATTGATGCTTATCTCTCTTCCTTCTTGTCTGTCTGCCTCTCTCTATCTGTCCCTCTCTGTGTCTTTCACTAAAACACAAACAAAAAACCTGAAATTTGCATAATACTTCAGTATGCAGCATACATTATTTCTGTATACTTTTCATTTTATTACACAGAATAATAAAATAATGTGTATTCAATAATCAAAATTTAATAAAGTTAATAACTTTTTACTGCTTTATAAAAAACTTTCCTAAGTAGAAAAAGCAAACCTTTTTTTCAATGAATGTATGATAATAAAAAATGCAAGAAACTACGAGGACAGTTTTGTGCCACTAGCTTGATTAAAGCTATCAGCAGTTTTATCTACCACCAATTTTGCCTCATTTCTGCAAAAAGTAAAGATATGTACTATAATTATTATTTTAAAATGTTGATTTGTGGCCATGGTGGGATGCTCAGTGGGTTAGAGCATAGTCCGGAAGCCCAGAGGTTGTCAGTACGATCCACTGTCAGGCGCATACAGTAGAGATCGATGTTTCTGTCTCTGTCTCTCTCTCTCTCTCCCTTCTCTCTCTAAAAATAAATAAAATAAGCAATAAATAATAAAACAATAAAACTTTGAAAAAAATGTTGACTTGTTAAACCTTCTGAAATTGTCCCAACTTTTCATGCACTCTAAAAAAATGCTGTTTATATTAATGTTACTGTCACTGGTGTATGGTAATGACTTCTAGACAATGTTCTATCAAAAGGAAAGGATTGAAGTATATTTAAGCTCAAACATTATTTTTCATAAAATGCATTGAATATATACATACATACTTATTCCACATTACATGTTTATAATCAGAAAATAAACAAATAAAAAGCACTGGAGCATCATTTCACTTTTAGGAAAATAAGGAAATTGACTTTGTTAATGATAAATCTGATACTCCCCCAATCTTAAAGTGTTAAACTGAAATTGAATTGCTTTCTCAACCATCAAAAAAATTTCAGTCACTAGAATATTTAATTTCTTTCAAAGTTTAATATATGGAAATATTTTACAGTGTGTAAGATAATGCCATTAGCCAAAGTAGTAAATCAATCAAAACTTTCTACTAAATTTTAGATGCATGGACATGTACTGATTCAGTGTCTGGGAAGGAAATGTTGATATAAAGATTTTTTAAAAAGGGTTTACTGGCGGGTAACACTTGAGAAAAGAAATTCAGGGAAGCAGGATTTGGCAGATATCAGATCATGATGCAGACTTTCAAAATATTAACCAGCCCAATGGGAAGCTCTGTAACAAAGATTGCCCATTATGAATTGAGCAGAAATAGCCAGGCTATTCTACCCCCTTATTATTGAATTGGATTTCCCATCCATGGCCTCAACACACAGGGCATCAGTGAAACTAAGTAACAACCATGGAACTCCATTATTTGTTTATTTGTCACCTGTAAATTTTAAATGTCTGAGTTATACTCATCAGTGTAATCCCATTCATCAGCAAATTATCCTAAATAACCATGAGTGACAATTTTAACAATTATATTACCATATTCTACCAGTAGCTGTTCATACTCAACCAACAACCAAACATGAGATTATCATCGCCAATAAGTATCCTGTTCCTAATCTTCATCTTTTCCATCAACTCTTTTGTACCACATGTGGTACCAATTTGTGCTGCTGTTTTTTGTCCAGGAAGCAGACACTGATACAAAGTTAAAATTAAAAAAGATTTATTGGGATGTGACACAAGTAAAAATTATAAGAAAATACAGGATTGGGAAAAGGGGAACCATCAAGCCACCATGCATATCTTACAAAGTATCTGGCAGCCCAATAAGGACAATTGCAACAAGGATTGTCATTAGAAGGGTCTCTCTTTGGAGAAAAAGATAGACTTTTGTATTTACTTAGTCATTGGATGGGAACCTTTTTAAGAATATGACCTTGGCCCAATGCTGAACCTCCCAACAGGCGTTAACAGCTAGAAGCAGTCAGCTAACCACACACCTTGTAGCAGGATGGCCAGTTCTTTCTAGAACAGGTACCTGAACTGTGCATCTCTGTGCATGCCACAGATATTTACAATTAAATTTGAAATCAGATAATGACATGTATATCTACTCACTTAAAAGCACTGCTCTATAACTTAAATATAAAGGGAAAAGGCAGAGGGCTTATAAAAATCTCTCAAGACTATTAAAATACTTATTTCAATATAATCCCTAATTAGTTATCAATTTAGTCATGAAAATGATTACTTCAGGAACATAACAAGAATCAAAAAAATCATATACACTCTTTAATATTTCTGAGGTTTAAAAGAATCATATTGGACTATTTTATGAAGATTTTCTTTGTAACCATTTTCCAAGCTTACCTAGAAATTTAAAAATATACCTTCTCACTCTCCCATGTTCTATATATTGTACTGAGAAGTATTAGATTCTGTTTCATGATTGGTTGTGCATTTTGCAAAGTCTCCTTAAAAGATCCAAACAGAAGCTAAAAATATACCATGCTTATTGACCTTTTGCCATATTATGTTGTCTAAGTTTCTTGTGTAATGAAACTGTGATTTCTCTATCAGAAATCGGAGGCCAAAGCATTCAATTATGAGAAGCAACAAAAATAACACCACCAACAAATGTCAAAGTGAGTTCACAGAAACAAACAAAATGTTTAGCAATTTATTTCTTCCTTGTTCTTTCTAAAATGTTTTGCCGCATTTCCCAAAATGTTAACTTTATTGATGTTCTTATCATGTTATACCAACAATAGACATCTTATCTCCCAGTTATAGAGAAATACATCTGTAATGAAGTATCAATATGTTTACATAAGTTTAAAAGTATGCAACATTAAAATATAGTATAAGACTATATCAGCAAAGAGTGCACAGTATATATAAAGCTAACTCTTTGAATTACCAGGTTGAAATGTACTTTCCCAAGTTGAGGTAGTGATGAAATAAGTTCCTAGATAATAAAAGTAGTTTAAAATTCAAGAATTGTATTACTGCCCTCCAAAATGCATGCTTCTACAGAGTTGATAAATTCTTGGGCATTTACTTATTACTGTATAATACTATTATAATATGGTAGAATAAATCACCAAAGTGTGATAAAAATGAGGTAAGTTCTATAACTGAAAAACTTAAACTCACATAAGGGGGCCTGGTTTATAACTATCTTAGAGAGAAGTGCTGTTTCACTACTATTACCATATTACAGAATCTAGCTATAACTCTATATTTACTATTACCAGTAAGATTTATGCTACATTTTTTATTACTTCATGATGGTGACAGGTGTTCTTTTACCTCCACTCACAGAAGTACCTTTAGTATCTTTTTGCAAGGCATGTTTGGTGGTAATAAACTCCCTCAGCTTCTTTGTTCAAGAAAGTCCTTATCCTTCATGTGCTCATGTAAAACAGCTTCACTGAATATAGAATAATTGGTAAACAGTCCATTTCAATATTTTTAGTATGTCATTCCATTTCTTCCTGGCCTGAAAAGTTTCTTTTGAAAAATCCACTCTTAGTCTTACAGGGGTTCTCCCGTGTATAATTTTCTGTTTTCTTTTGCTGATTTAAAATACTTTCTTTGCCTTTGAAACTTTACAGTTTAATTATAATATGTCTTGGTGTGCACAGACAATTATAATGTGTCTTTGGGTTCAACCTATTGGAGATCCTTTGGGTCTCATGGATCAGGATGTCCTTTTCACTCCTCAGGTTTGGAAAGTTTTCAATCATTATTGTTTAAATATACTTTCTGTTACTTATTTTTTCTCTTCTCCTTTTAGAATTGTCATAATATGAAAATTGGTTTATTTTTTTTTCATTGTGTCTTGTAACTTTCAAAGGCTTTTTCATTCTTTTTTAATTATTTTTTTTCTTTTTTGCTTCTATGGGAAATTTCTAATATCCCATTTTCAAAGTCACTGATGTTTTTTCTACACGATCATGTCTACTTTTGAAACACTTTATTGAATTCTTTCATTCAGTTATAGTATTTTTCAGCTCTAGATTTTCTCTCATTAATCATAACTATTTCTTTTTCAAACTTCTCAGTTGTTCATGTAGTGTTTTCTTAATTTTATTTAGTTATCTGTATTTCCTTATAGCTCACTAAAATTTCTTAAGATGATTATTTTGAATTTTTTGTCTGAGAGTTTATAAATCTCTATTTATTTATGGCCAAGTTATTGGAGCTTTATTAGTTTCTTTTGACGATGTCATATTTATACATTTTTTTGTGATCTTTGATTTCTAATATTGGTATATATACATTTAGTAATAAGATTCCTCTTCCAGACTTGACAGATTTGCTTTAGCAAGGGAAATTTTTCTCCAGTTAGTTCAGTTTCGGTTTCTAGATGTGTTTGCTGATAATGTGCTTGGGCAAGTGGGATCTACTCTTATGGTCTGTTTTGGGGTGAAGCAAATGTTTAACTCTTAAGACAGGGATGCGGGGGTGTGCCACTTATTGAAAACAGTAAATAGAACTGTTAGCTTGGTTTTTTTACCCAAGTGAAGCTATAGGATGAGCTATGTGACTACCTGGATTCTCTGGTCAGGATTACTATATGGTCAGGATTGAATAGTATATTCATTAATAAATAGGAATAATAATTAGCTTCTTTGCCAAGACAGAGCAACAATCTGGGAACAGGGCATATAAGCTCCTTGTTTGGGGCACAAATTATGACTAAGTGTGCACTGAAATCCCTGGTCAGGTTAGTTCACCAGTTCTGCTCTGTAGATGAAAGAAGCCACAGGCAGTGCTCTCTGTTCAAGTGTCACTATACATAGTGTTGTTAAATGGGCTATATAGGTTTCTGTAGGCTCTGGTAAAGCTTCCTGGTTGAACTGGTTGAAGGCTGTATTCAATAATAACAGGTCTATGAATTAGATTCCCTGCCTGGGTACAGTGGGAGAAGCAACTATGAAAGTAATAAAGCTCTTTGTTATCTTAACTCAAGCTAATCCACACCACAATTTCCCTGGCCAACACAAGTTCACTGTCTTTAGTCTAAAAATATTGGCTCTGCCTACTTTACACTCTGCTTGAACACCGATTGCCTACACAGCTTTCTGGTGTTTTTGCCAGTTCTTCTGGTAAGATGGGGCCAGGAGTCAGAATAAGTGGGGTTTAGTCCCTGCCTTCTTGCCTGGGCTGTAAATTGAGGGGGCCACTCTTTGCTACTCTCAATTTCACAAACAGGCTCTTCAGTTGAGAGGGTCTAAAAGCAACCCTCAACCTTAGCTATGAATTGTTTTCCCTGCTTGTGTATATAGCATGGAAAGCCTCGACTGCTGGTCCTCACTTTGCTTTGGGAGTATTCACCTCTGCCTACTTACATCTCAGCTTCAAGGCTATTGTGCTATGCAGCTTTCAGAAGTTGTCACCAGCTCTTCTGATTAGATGGACATGAAATTCCCATAGCTGGTGAGATAGTTACTTTGGTAAGTTGCTAGGGCATGGGAAAACCCGACAAAACACTTTTTTGAGAATGCAATTCAGGTAGATCTGTACCCTGTTGAGTTTCCTGTCAGAGTGTGCACCAGGTTTGGTTATGCAGACGACCCAAGCTGCTGGTTGGAAGTACTGCTTGGGCTTTGCAAATGTGAACTGAGTTTGCCAAGATCTGTATGCTGGTTGTTGCAAGCTCTTCTATCCTTCTCTGTCATACTCAGATTCCCAGTGGTGGAGTCTTACCAATTCCCCAGTACTGTCCTTGGTGTGAGATCAGAGTAAAGGTTCCTACAAAGTGACCTACAATGCTTGGGGTGGCTGGATATTTCCTCTAGATTCTCTTTTCTCTCTGAAGGAACCAGAGTCTCAGGAAAGACATCATTACATGGTGTTGTGATAAATGGAAAAGGGCAATATGATCAACATGTAGCCTTTCCTCTTGCCCTTCCATTACAGTCTTTCTTGGCCTCTGAGGGGCAGAGGTACTTCAGCCTCACCTCCATGTTCTAAGATTTTCTTAGTGGTGTCTTAATTTTGAATAATTGCTAATTGTTCTTCTTGTAAAGGGGAGCATAGTCAAGAATCATCTGTGTCACCATCTTGGCTACATAACTCAACATATAGAACTTTAATTGAATAAGTTCCATATAAAATTATTTAACCTTATACTAGATAATTTATTAATAACTAAGTCAAATTAATAATAGCAAAGCTATACTACATTTTACGGTTAATTTGTATGTGGGGGGTAAAAAAGACTTTTTTTCTTTTTAATTGAATTTACTGGGGGTGACATTAATCAATAAAATTATATAAATTTCACTGTACAGTGCTACAGTACATCATCTGTATATTGTAGTGTGGGTTCACCATGCCAAGTCAACTTCCTCCAGTTATCCATTTTATATCCTCTTCTACCATCCCCTCACCACCTTTTTTCTCTGGTAATCACCATATAGTTGTCTGTGTCTATGAGGTGATTTTTGTTTGTTTTCTTTTGCTTAATCTCTTCACCTTTTCCACTCAGTCTTGTGACACCCCTCCCAATGACTTATAGGCACTTTTTAAAAGACTAATATGATAAGGCTAGGTTTATATACATAATATGTCTTAATACAATACAGAATATATTTTCACTAGATGGATATTTAAACCAATAAGAACAGAATATTTCTGCTGAATTATACAAAGAATACCAAAGCAAAGATGTCTATCCAATCTATTTTTTTCTTCTACCATTTAAACCCACTGAAATAGTACTTCAATGAGAAGTCACCAACATGCAGCATAGCCCAAACTAAAGAAGGTAATGTACTCATTACTTGTACACCAAGTCCATATAATCAATATTTTTTAGCTAATAGAACATAATTCTACAGTATCTAGAGCAATTGAGTGACATGAGTTTTCAAGGAGAGAATAATAAAAGAGCTGCCAGGTTTTTGTCGAAGTATAAGCTGTTCATTGGAAAGAAACATTTATTCTGTATCTAATTGTTGTAGTTTTTGTTATCAATTTATTGCCTCTCAGCTTCAGATTTTTCTCTTAATATATTTTCTGTTGTAATGAATATAAGTCTCCTATTTTTCTTTCCAGTGAACTTTATGTTGATCTTTCTCAGTAGAGGTTCCCGGAAAACACTGTAGAAAGTGGGACTGATCTTTCTGGTTGTGACAGCTGTACTGTCAGTCAGTGGTATGGGTGTGAAGACAACTGCTAGTGTTCTATTCTAGCCATGCATGCTGAAAACAGTCTCTTGGTGGCTTTGCAGTCCCATTTCAATTTAGTAATGTCATGCCTTATTACTGTCAGTTTCATAATTTCACTTACCTGAAGTCAAGCATAATCAGAAAATATTAATGGAAAGTTCCAGAAAGAAATAATTCATATATATTTAATAGCATGCTGTTGTTCTAAGTAATATGATGAATCTTGTTCTGTCCTTCTCCATCCCATCTAAGATGTGAATCATCCTTCATCCATTGCATCCACACTATGTACACTACCTACCAATTAGTCACTTTGTAGCTATCTTGATTATAAAATAAACTGTTGCAGTATCGCAGTACTTGTGTTCAAGTAACCTACATTTTTCTTAACAAAATCTCCAAAGCCATTCACATAACTTGTATTGTAATATATTATTATAAGTATTTGATTTTACTAGTAGCTATTATTTTAATCTATTACTGTGCCTAATATATGTTAAACTTTATTGTAAGTATGTATAAGAAAAAAAACATAGTACATTAGGGTTTATTATTATCCATGTTTTCAGAGATCAACTCGGGGTCTTAGAATGTATTCCCCACAGGAGGAACTACTTTCTACATCTGTCCCAAAACTGATATACCACTTACTCCAAGCATCCTGCTCAAACTGGCACCACTATGACTCCCTCTGCTTGACTGTCTCTAAAAATGTTTGCCTTTTGTGTCTCTTCTGAAGTCATAACCCTTCCAATATGGACACTAATCTCTATAGCCTTTTCTCCTAGCCATATCAGCAGCCCCACACTATTGTGCCTAGTATCTGCTGATGCACATACCCAAAATCCAGTTGAAGTTTGCCTGTTCTCTGCTTACTGCTTGCTCAGCAACTACAAAACAAATTCAATCTGGACAAATGAGCAAACTTCTCTAACATCCAGTGGACTATGTATTTGTAATACGTAATCAAAACCCAGCCGTAGGGAGGGGATTTTTATTCAAGAATGTGGTTCTTTGAGCATAACCCTTAAACCTTTATGGCATTCTATAGTGTGTTTTTCCATCTTATAGTTAGTCTCCATTAATAGCTTACAAATTATTCATATTAAACTACCCCATTTAAACAACATCTAGCTTCTGTCTCCTGATTAGATTGTAACTGGTGCATATGAAACATTTTATTTAAAGAAAGTGAAAACTAAATTGCTCACATAACTTTAAAGAAGTGCTAAATACCTTGATAGAGCATAAAGAAAATAATTTATACATCAATAAATGCATAGTTCTTTAGCCATTTTGAGACTCACAAATGAAATATAAAACATGCTGTCTTGCCTTAAAACGTAATGGAGAAAAAAAAAGACAAATTGAAGAATAAGAATAGAATAACATAGCATTGTAAATACATTGACATGCATAAAATCAATCACAACTGTATTCATATGCAAAGTGTTGCTGGAGAGAATAATGAGGAAAAGTGTTGTTAGCGCAGGCAGGTCTTTACAGGGAGGGAAAAATTCCTGTGTAGGATATTTAAAGTTGGAAAGGATACAATTTTTATAAAAAAAAATTTAGGAGTGAATTCTTGAACATTAGTCAAATTTTTATCAATTAAAACATAATTTATTTAATTTTGTATAAAGTTAATACTAAAAATATCAACATATCAAATATTGGAAAATTCTTTAATGAATTAATTTATATTTTAATCTGTCACTATCAAGAGATCAACTACTGTTTTTTTTTTCTTAATGCTATGAAGGAATGAAAGAATATATGCTATGAAGGAATGAAATTATGATAGTCCATTAACATTCCAGAGAGAGATAAATTTAATTTCTACATGAACTATATATACATGGACGTTTCTAAGATTATTGTTAAATATTTCTTTTTTTAATTTTATTTATTCATTTTTAGAGAGGAGAGAGAGAGAGGGAGAGAGAGAAACAGAGAGAGAGAATGGGGAGGAGCTGGAAGTATCAACTCCCATATGTGCCTTGACCAGGCAAGCCCAGGGTTTCAAACTGGCGATCTCAACATTTCCAGGTCAATGCTTTATCCACTGTGCCACGACAGGTCAGGCTCTAAAATTATTATTAATTATAATATACTTTATACTACTGGAGGATCAGAAAACACAACTGGATTTTTTTTCAATAGAATGAATGAAATCTAAAACAATGTATATGGTAGCACTGTAAAATTAGTGGATTCATGAGCTGTCAATTTATCTACAATTTAAAAAATATCTTTTGAAAAATCTGATTTAAATTCACAATTTTCATAGTACTTTGCTTCAAAGGAGATATTTGACTAAATATGTTCTTTTTTTCCAAACTTTTTTTTTGCAATATACGCAGCAGACCTTTTTACATTTAATAGCAAAACGTGTTGCTCAGATTAATTAATACGTGTTTGTATGTGTGTGTTATATTTTACATTTTTTTCTTTTGTGACAGAGAGAAAGAGAGAAACAGAGAGAGGGCTTGATATGGACAGACCAAAAGGAAAGAGATGAGAAGCATCAGTTCTTTGTTGTGGCGCATTAGTTGTTCATTGATTGCTTTCTCATATGTGCCTTGACCATGGGGCTACAGCAGACCGAGTGACCCCTTGCTCAAGCCAGCAACCTTGGCTGAAGCTGGCAAACCTTGCTCAAACCGAATGAGCCTGTGCTCAAGCTGGCAACCTCCGGGTTTCTAACCTGGGTCCTCAGCATCTCAGTCTGACCCTCTATCCACTGCGCCACCGCCTGGTCAGGCACATTTTTACATTTTTATTTTATTTTATTTTATTTTTATTTTTGTATTTTTCTGTACATTTTTAATTAATTTATTTATTTTAGAAAGGAGAGAGAGAAGGGGGGAGGAGCAGGAAGCATCAACTCCCATATGTGCCTTGACCAGGCAAGCCCAGGGTTTCAAACCAGCGACCTCAGCATTTCCAGGTCGATGCTTTATCCACTGCGCCACCACAGGTCAGGCTTCTGTACATTTTTAAAAGATAAAAAATATAGCAAAATAGCACAAAAAGTACTTACTATTGAAAAAAAATCCAGTTGTGTTTTCTGATCCTCCAATAGTATAAAGTATATTATAATTAATAATAATCTTAGAAATGTCCATGTATATATAGTTCATGTAGAAATTAAATTTATCTCTCTATCTGGAATGTTAATGGACTATCATAATTTTCTCATTAACAATAAGGATGTCCCATGGAAATGAATGAAACATAATCATGCATGTAATTGAACCAAGTATGCTATTTTTTTCTGTGAGTGTATTTTCTTGTTATCTCAACACGCACAGCATGAAAATGCATGTAGTTTTTAGACACATGCATCTTAACATATTAACAGTAATGAATTCAGATTATTTAGGCAAAAATATTTTATTTTTGGAGATTAATTCTAGAAAATACATCATGACATAATTTATTATTTTATATAAATTATATAAAATATTTATATATTCCAGTGACATTTGCATAGCTGTTTCTTTTTTTTCATACAGAAAGAGAGAGTCAGAGAGAGGGATAGATAGGGACAGACAGACAGGAATGGAGAGAGATGAGAAATATCAATCATAAGTTTTTTGTTGTGACACCTTAGTTGTTCATTGAACTGCTTTCTCATATGCGCCTTGACTATGGGTCTTCAGAAGACCAAATAACCCCTTGGGTCCAAACTGGTGAGCTTTGCTCAAGCCAGATGAGCCTGCACTCAAGCTGGCGACTTTGGGGTCTCGAACCTGGGTCTTTTGCATCCCAGTTGGATGCTCCATCCACTGTGCCACCACCTGGTCAGGCTGCATAGCTGTTTGTTTGTTTTTTTTTTAACAAATGAACAATAAAGAAATAAAAATGTATTTAGTTGATAATTAAAAATCATGATATGTATTATTATTCTCACTTTACAGATAATACCAATATTAATAACCATATCGTTAAAGATAATTGACATTAACATTTATTATCATGTATTATGACACACATGTAAAAAGTTTCTAATATAAGTAGTAGTATATGTTATATACCACTATATCTAGTTATACCTATATACCTATATAACTACATAAAATATTGACAAAATAAATTATTTGTTCATATTTTATTATGTAATGAGAATACTACAGGTAAAATTATGTGCTTTTTGATATCTTTAATTTTCAAAGCTGGTATATTGATAATATATTATAAATGTATCATTTTCTTAGCTACGATTGCTGGAAGTCATTTCTGTAATTTTAAGACCTTAATTTAACATTTAATCACTTTGAGGAATACCTATAGCAGAAATATTGCATTGGTCAATATTAACATAATTAAAAATGCAATGACTAAATCAGAAATAATAAGATATCAAGAGACATCATCATGAAAGGATGATATTTCTTAACACCTGATAATCTTGATTAAAGAACAAATAATTTAATGTAAAATTGAACAAAATATAGCAGTGAACAAAAAAAATGTTCTTCTTCATTCCAAGAAACAATAGTGACTTCTAAAGAGCCTTATATTACAAATAAAAGTTTATTTAGTTCAAATAGGCACAAAAGCAATTGTATATTTATAGGAACATATAGAGTGCAGACACCAAAAGATAATTTTATTCATAACTGCTGTAAGTAAATAAGTTTCAAGATATCTAGAGAATTCTCAAAATTTTTCTTTGACTACTAAACTAAACTTAACTTCGACCCTAATCTATGGATTCCAGAAGAGTTCGATATATCTAAAAATTGCATTGTGTATTGCTTGAGGAAAGAAAAGGTAAGAATTTGTTACTTCTTATTTAGCTCATACTTAATATTCTAATATCATCTGCTACTACCCTCTTACTGATTCACCAGTTTCAAATTTTACTCTTCTTTCTTTTAGTCTTTAATACACAAAATTTATATTAAGATCTCATTCTTTGTAAGACTAACAGCTTAATTTTCATTGAAAACCATGGAGGTCAGATATTAGTGTGATAATACAGTTAGAGTCCTGAAAAAAAAAAACTGTCAAACAAGAATTCCACATCTAACAAATCTACCTTTCAAAAATTGAACTTGAAAAAAAATTCTCAAAGAAAAATAGAGATTTTGCCATTAGTGTATCTGACCTACAGAAGTATTAAAATTAGTCTTTCATCCTGCAATAAAAAACAAAAAAGTACTAGAAACTCAAATCCTCACAATAAATAAAAAGTACATTAAAGGTCACAACATAGGTAAGTGCAGCCAATGTTACCATTATTTTAACATTGTTTGTGTAAATGGTGACTTGTACATTCACAGTAGCTAAGGATAAACATCTTACTTGCTTAAAGAATTCTAAGGGCTAACCTCAAAAAAAGGGAGACTCCAGTCTTCAGGCATTTCGGCTCTAAAAGATTTGCTCACCTTGGACTGACTGACCATCCCTTGACTGGCTCTGAGATGGTTATCAGAACAGACTGTATTGTCTCGCATACAGCAACATCAAAGATAGCCTACAATTCCCTGTGGTTTTCTTTGCTCTGCTTTTCCTTTCCCTGCTCATAAAAATACCCTGCCTGAACTGAGATGTTAAGATACTTTTGTGGCCTGACCAGTGGTGGTGCAGTGGATAGTGTGTTGACCTGGGAGGCTGAGGTGCCAGATTTGAAACAAAGAGGTTGTCAGTTTGCATGCAGGCTCACCAGTTTGAGCATAGGATCACTGACTGGAGCGTGTGGGATATCAACATGATCTCATAGTTGCTGGCCTGAGCAAGGAGTCACTGGTGTGTCTTGAGCCCCCCAGGTCAAGGCACATACAAAAAGCAATCAATGAACAACTAAAATGATGCAACTATGAGTTGATGCTCCTTATCTCTCTCCCTCCTTGTCTTTCTATCTGTTTCTCTCCCTCTCTCTCTCTCTCTCTCCTTAAAACAAACAAACAAACAAACAAACAAACATCTTCTCAGGTTTCCTGCTGACCCTTCAATTTGTGGATTTTCCTATCTCTTGATTATTGGTATTCCAGTGGCAGGCAGCTAAACCTGGGTTTGGTATCATAAATACAAAAAACAGCAGAATATGTTTTTGTTTTAATTTTCTACCTATCTACTAAAAATTAACTGCATGGATTGGTGGCTTTGTAATATTTAAAGGTGTAATTTGTAAAACAATAACACAAGGAATAGGTAAGCAAATAGAAGTATTTAGAAAATGTTTTTTATACTACTGAAATTAGATTGATATTAATTTAAACTGTGTTGTTTTAAGATTGTAACTATAATCCCTAGGGCAACCACAAGGAAAATAACTGTATAAAATGTATTGGTTTTCAATTTCTGCTGTAATAAATTACCAGTAACAGTGGTTTAAAACAACGCAAATTTATTATCTTACATTATTAGAGTTAAGAAGTCTTTAATGGGATTATATAAGGCTGAAATCACACTGTTGTTAAGGCTACATTGTTTATGGACTGGAGCTCAAGGGAAAAATATATTCTTTGTCATTTTCAGCTTCTAGAGGCTGCTTATACTCTTGGGTAATAGAGTTTTTCTATTTTTAAAGCCAGCAATAACATCACTTGTCAATGTCTTGGAATAGTTGTCTACCTCTGATACCAGCAGCTTCTGATTTAATCTCAGGGTAGTTTGTGATGCTTATTGGAGCATCAAAAGAGGCAGAGGCAATGTCAGAAACAAAAGTAGTTGTCCATTCTTGGTTAGGTGCATGGTAAGTTTCCATCAAATAACCTTGAAGACAGTTTTTACTTGCTGTCTTTTCCAAAATAACAAACAAAAAACAACAAAAATCAAAAACAAACAAGCAAATGAAAATCATATTTAAAGTCTGTCTCCTGGAAGCTCACTATGAAAAGAAGCAGTTACTAACTTGGCATTTTCTTGAAGTAACTCTACCAAACTTTGACAATACCGTAAATTTCTGAGTGAAGCCCCCGCATACTTAAAAAGTTCTATGACAGAATAACTAGGCCAGAAATTAACCCATGTCCTTAGAGTCAATTAATATTTGACAAACGAAGTAAGAATATACAATGAGTTAAAGACAGTTTATTCAATGAATGATGTTAGAAAAATGTTCAAAAAAATAAAATGAGACCATCGTCTTACACCATACACAAGAATATACTCAAAATGGATTAAAGACTTAAATATTAGACTTGGAATCATAAAAATCCTAGAAGAAAACATATACAATAAAATCTCTGACATTTGTTGTTGAAATATTTTTTCTGACATGTTACCTTGGGAAGGGGAAAGAAAAATAATGAACAAATGGGGCTACATCAAACTAAAATGTTTTTGTAAAACAAAGAAAACCATCAGTAAAATTAAAACACAACCCACTGAATGAAAACACATAGTCATCAACATATCTGGTAGGGATTAATAAACATTTATTTTTTTAAAAATCTTATAAAACTCAGCACCAAAAATTTAAAAAATACTCCAAACAATCTAATTAAGAAATGGGCAAAAAACATGAATAGACTCTTCTCTAATACATATATGAAAATAAGTTTCTTACTAATAATTATAAAAAATGCAAATTAAAATCACAATGACATATCAACACACACCTGCCAGAATGGCCATCATCAATAAATCCACAAACAAGTGTTGGTGAGGGGGCAGAGGAAGGAGAAACCTCATGAACTGTTTTTGAGAATGCAGACTGGTGAAACCACTGTGGAAAACAATATGGAGTTTCCTCGTAAAGTTAAAAATGGAACTTCTTTCTGATGCAGTGATCCCACTTCTGGGAATATACCTGAAGAAACCCAAAACACTGATTCGAAAGAATAGATGCACCCCTATGTTTATTGCAGCATTATTTACAAGAGCCAAGATCTGGAAACAACCTAAATGACCATCTTTAGATGAGTAGATTAAAAAAAAAACCTGTGGTACATTTACAAAATAAAATGTTTACTGGCTTTTTTTAAAAAAAAGAAAATAAAGAAAGAAAAGAAGAAAAGAAATCTTACCTTTTGCCACAGTATGGATGGACCTGGAGATTATTATGTGAAGTGAAATAAGTCAGAGAAAGACAAGCACCATAGAATTTCAATTACATGTGGGATCTAATGAACAAAATAAACTAACAAAATAAACAAAATAGAAACATATTCATAGATATAGAGAACGAACTGACAGCTGTCAGAAGGTAAGGGTGTTGGGAGCTGGGTGAAATAAGTGAAAAGATTAATCAAAAAAATAAATACAAATTAACAGAGAGACAATAGTATGTTGATTGTCAAAGAGAAAGGGAAATGAAAGGGAGGTAAAAGAATGTAAAAAGGGGATAAGTGGTGATGGAAACAGACCTGACTTAGGGTGGTGAACACAAAGTGCAATGTACAGATGATGTATTATAGGATTGTACACCTGAAACATATGTATTTTTATTAATCAATGTTAGCCCAATAAATACAATTTAAAAAATAAAGGAAATTAGGAGAAACTGATAAAAAGAAGAAAGAAAAAAGGAAGGAAGAAGGAAGGAAGGGATGAAGGGAAGAAGGGAGGGAGGAAGGAAGAAGCCTGACCAGGCAGACGACGGTGCAGTGGAAAGAGCATAGTAAAATTGGGACGCTGAGAATCCAGGTTTGAAACCCCAAGGCACCCACTTGAGTGCAGTCTCATCCAGCTTGAGTGCAGAGTTGCCAGGTTTAGAGTGACATCATAGACATAACCCCATAGTGACTGGCCTGAGCCCAAAGGTTGTTGGCTTGAAGCCCAAGGTTGCTGGCTTGAGTCCATGGTTGCTGGATTGAGCAACAGTTTACTGGTTCAGCTAGAACCACTGGGTCAAGGCACATATGAGAAGCAATCAATGAACAAATAAAGTGAAGCAACTATGAGTGATGCTTCTCATATCTCCTTTCCTATCTGTCTGTGTGCCCCACCTCTCTCATTACAAAAAAAAGAAGGAAAGAAGGAAGGAAGGAAGGAAGGAAGGAAGGAAGGAAGGAAGGAAGGAAGGAAGGAAGGGAGGGAGGGAGGGAGGGAGGGAGGGAGGGAGGGAGGGAGGGAGAGAGGGAGGAAGAAAAAAAAGTTCATGATTACTTCAATTGGTAGGCTAGACATTACAGAGGGAGCTATGGTCACTTAATCTGAAAGCCTAAATGAAAGGGAAATAATAGAATTCTGAGGTGGCAGAGTCCAAGTGATGGCACTCAGTCACTAAAAGCAAGATGAGCAGAATTTTTGTAATGAAGAGCAGAGTCAAAGCAGCAAGCTAAATAGTCTGACTTATGTAGACCTATAGCATTGTCTTGTTCTTGTTGTGAACTGGAGAACATTTAAACAAAATATTTGGGTGCTAACAGACCTCATTTTTGAACTGACTCAAAATATCAGTGATTTACCTGTCAGGGCATGGGTTTGAGGGAGGCTGGTGATAAATAGTTTCAGCTGAGGTCTATCTCACACTAGCCCCAGTTAGTCCCCAAACTCATTCTATAGCTATTTCTCTAATTGTGAAATAAAAGTTGAGAATAGATATACTCACTGGCTGGAAAAATTCCCACATTGGTTACTATTGGAAAAAGATGCATGGAAGCCACTAGAATAGCCTGTGACTAAGAATATAGAAAACTAAAACAATATTGCATTTCTGGAGATTTTGCAGCATTAGTGCAACTATAAAAGTCTTGAAAGTTGCAAAGGTCATGATTCCCACCACATCCTCATTCAATTTTCTGTTTGTCCTGGGCAGAAGCAGATGAATCATAAAGCATTACAGCTGATTATCATAAGCTTAACTGAGTGCTTTGTCCAACTACACCTGCAATACCAAATGTAGTTTTATTACTTGTGTAACTTAATATACCTCAAAAAACACAGCTGCTGACCTAGTAAATGCCTTTTTCTCTATTCTTGTCTATAAAGCCCATCAGAAGCCATTTGTTTTCAGCTGGAAAGGCCAGTAGTATACCCTCACTGGTTTACCTCAAAGCTATATCATCTTTCCAGTCCATATCATATTTCAGTTTACAGAAATATTGATCACCTATTTTCTTTCACAAGATATCAGCCTTGTCAATTACATTGATTGGATAAAATTCAGAGGTCTTTTACTTCAGTAAAAATTTCAGGATTACAGTGGTGTAGGGCATGCTGAGGTACTCCATTAAAATGAAGAATATATTGTTGAACCTGGTCCCCCTACAAGGAAAAACAGAAGAAGCACATATACTGGACCTCTTTGCATTTTGGAAGCACCATATTCTTCATCTGAATCAGTTACTTCAGCTAATTTACCACATGACCCACAAAAGCTGCTAGTTTTGATTGAAGCCCAGGACATGAGTTGGTCCAGGTTGCTGTATAAGCTACTATGTTACATGAGCCATATGGTCCACCAGATTCAGTTAGGCTTGAAGTATCAGTGACAGATAAAGATACTATTTGCAGTCTTTGGCAGGCCCACATAAGTGAACCATAAGCCTTAGACCCTTAAGGCTTCAGAGAAAAACCTTGCCGTATTTTGTAGATAGCTACTCAACTTTTAAGAAACAGCTCTTGGCCTAGTGATGGGTCTTAGAAGAACCATGGGAAACCAAGTTACTATGTGACCATCATGAATTGAATATTATGTGACTTTCCAAGTCATAAGTTGGTCATGCACAACTGCACTCGATCACCAAATGGAAGTGGCATATATGTTATAGAGTCTGAGCAAACCCAGAAGGAGTAAGTTACATAAAGAAGTGGCGCAAATACCAAGGAATCCCACTCTTATTGTACTGTGTTTCTCTCCTAGCCTGTATCAAAAGCCTCACATGGAATTCCTTATTAGTTGACAGAAGAGAAGACTTGAGGCTTATTTACAGATGATTATGCATGCTATACAAGCACCAACTGAAAGTGGACAGCTGCAGAAATAAAGCCTCTTTTTAAGAAATTCCTGAATGCTCACCCTGGCTGGTTGGCTCAGTAGAGCGTCAGCCTGGCGTGCAGGAGTCCTGGGTTTGATTCCCGGCCAGGGCACACAGGAGAAGCGCCCATCTGCTTCTCCACCCCTCCCCCTTTCCTTCCTCTCTGTCTCTCTCTTCCCCTCTCGCAGCCAAGGCTCCATTGGAGCAAAAAAGTTGGCCTGGGCACTGAAGATGGCTCTGTGGCCTCTGCCTCAGGTGCTAGAATGGCTCTGGTTGCAACAGAGCTATGCCCCAGATGGGCAGAGCATCGCTCCCTGGTGGGCATGTTGGGTGGATCCTGGTCGGGCACATGCTGGAGTCTGTCTGACTGCCTCCCCGTTTCCAACTTCAGAAAAATACAAAAAAAAAAAAAATCCTGAATGGCAGTGTTGAAAGGTAATCCACTTAGTGGGCAAAACTTCAAGCAGTCTACCTGGCTGTTCACACTTTGCTTTGAAGGAGAAATGGTTATCTATGTCAGTATATACCAATTTATACACTGTGGTAAGTGGTTCTGCATGTTGATCAGGGACTTGGAAAGAACACAATAGAAAAATTGGTTACAAGGATAGGTATATGAAAAGTTTCTAAATATTACTATCTTCAGAGAAATGTTGATCAAAACTTTAATGGATAAAGTTTTAGAGGCAAGTAATTCTTCACCTATGATTTTACCACCTTATTTTTAATTAATGTTTCACCTCTATCTCCAGTGTTTTATAAATAGACAACTTCACAATCTTCTCTCAAAAATATCAGATATAACACAAGGTTTTCTCAATACATATTGTTCTTTTGGTTGTCATGAAACAAACTGATATGTACATTTCAACCAGGGGGCTCCAGCAGACCGAGTGACCCCTTGCTCCAGCCAGTGACCTTAGGCTCAAGTTAATAGTTTCTTAATATGAGCAATTTTTATACCTTAAAATATATATAAATGTAAACAAATTATAACTCATATTGTAAAAAATACAATAAGCAAATACTTGTTTTTAAACTATTTGAAGAAGTAGGTGTTTTGGCACCTTAGGACATAGACCTTGATAAAGTACTATAGCAACTAAATCTCCTATATTCAAATAATTTATCAAATACTCTGCCCTTTTTGGAAATAAAAAATTGATATTTTATGAAAAAATTGGATATTTCTCATAAGTGTTTTATTGTTAATAAAGTTAGATTTTTTTCACACTCTCAGAATAAAAATTTTAAATCTACTTTTACTCAAGTACAGTTTTAATCATTTGAAAAAGTTGATATAAATAAAGCCATTTTAAAATGGAGTTGAAGTGCCACTCCAGAGGAAAGGCTTTGCATGTCTTGTTTCTTAAAATGTTGTAATATTTGAAGTGGGCAAAATGACAAAGCTAATGACAAATCACTGAGACAAACAAACGTTATATAACAAAGAACTGATTTTAGAGTCAATGGTAGAGCAGACATATTAAGAATAAGAACAGAAACCTAAGGACATTCTTTAGGATCAACATGACCATGTATACTGAAAGAACAACTTAACTTTTAGCACTAATAAGAATTTTGTTTTCCATTTATATAATTATTTATATTCTCTTTCTTATGTAAAAAAAACCCTTACCATCACCTCATAATTAGAATGTTATTTGGGTTTCAGCCTGATTCAATGCTTTCCAGAATTACAATTGTTGTTGTTATTTAATCACCAATAAATGCCTGTTGCTTTTCACTTTGTTTTTTCTATTTTTTGTTTTTTGTGATAGAGCAGAGAGAGAGACAGAGAGAGGGACAGATAGTAACAGACAGACAGGAAGGAAGAGAGATGAGAAGTATCAATTCCTCGTTGCGGCACCTTAGCTGTTCATTGATTGCTTTCTCATATGTGCCTTGACTGGGGGGCTCCAGCAGATCGAGTGACTCCTTGCTCCAGCCAGTGACCTTAGGCTCAAGCAGGTGAGCTGTGCTCAAATCAGATGAACCTGCACTCAAGCTGGCGACCTCTGGGTTTTGAACCTAGGTCTTCTGCATCCCAGTTTGACACTCTATCCACTGCTCCACTGCCTGGTCAGGATCACTTTGGCTTTTTCTATTTTTGATTAATATATTCAATAATATCATTTCATAACACCTAACCTGGGCTCTTCTTAAGCAATATTATCTGAAGGAAGATGATACTAAAATAATTTGAGTTTAAAAAAATATTCAATTCTAAAAATGGTAAATAGATATATTATTACTTTCAATTAAATTATGGGTAATGTTGAAGGTGGTATCACTATACCTGATCAGGACAAGAATATTATTAGAAATGCAGGTTGAATAGAGTGACCAAAAGATATTATATTTTGATGGAAAAAGAGTCAGTATCCTGCCCCGGCTGATTGGCTCAGTGGTAGAGCATCAGCCCGGCGTGTGGATGTCCCAGGTTCAATTCCCAGTCAGGGCACACAGGAGAAGCATTCATCTGCTTCTCTACCCTTCCCTCTCCCCTTTCTCTTTTTCTCTCTCTCTTCCTCTCCTTACCCAAGGCTCCACTGGAGCAAAGTTGGCCCAGGTGCTGAGGATGGCCCTATGGCCTCTGCCTCAGGAGCTAGAATGGCTCTGGTTGCCATGGAGCAACGGCTCAGATGGGCAGAGCATTGCCCCCTAGTGGGCTTGCCAGGTAGATCTCGGTCAGGAGCATGTGGAAGTCTGTCTGTCTGCCTCTTTGCTTCTCACTTCAGAAAAATACAAAAAAAAGTCAATGTTTGTTACATTTGTTATTACTTTTATAACATTACATGATTACAAAACATTTTTACACAGATGTTCTCTTTAATTTCGATACATGTAATAACTTTCTAACTATGAATCAAAATTCAGAACCTTTAAGAGAAAAAATAGATAAATCTTACTATATACACACAAAAAGAAAAAAATTACATGGGAAAAATGTTATAAACAAAATTTGCAGACAACAGATAAACTGGGATAAAATACTGGTAATTTTGAGGGTGAGGAAACTTTGCCTTTTATTAAAATAATATTTGACAGGTTAAGAGGAGAAAATAAAATTGTAATATGTGTGCATGGGGAATTTATACAAGCATAAAAATACCCGAGACAGAGAGACAAAATGAGATACATGGTTCTTCTGGACTAAAGAAGGAAAACTAGCCTGACCAGGCAGTGGCACAGTGGATAGAGCGTAGGACTGGAATGCGGACGACCCAGGTTTCAGACTCCGAGGTCGCTAGCTTGGGCAAGGGCTCTTCTGATTTGAAATAAAAGCTCACTAGTTTGGACCCAAGGTCACTGGCTCCAGCAAGGAGTTGCTCGGTCTGCTGAAGGCCCGCGGTCAAGGCACATATGAAAAAGCAAATCAATAAACAAATAAGGTGTTGCAACGCACAACGAAAAACTATGATTGATGCTTCTCATCTCTCCGTTCCTGTCTGTCTGTCCCTGTCTATCTCTCTCTCTGACTCTCTCTGTCTCTTGAAAAAAAAAAGGAAAACTAGAGGTCTAAAATTTCAAAGGCAAGTAAGGAAAATTTACAAGGAGATTAAAAATATTAATTTTTAGTAAAAAAAAAATGTTTGCTGGCCCATCTTGAACCAATGGACAGATACCCAGAGGACTTTGATGAAATAGGCTTTGCTAGGTTCCTTCCTGTATAACATACCAAGCTCAGATTAAGCTATAGTTATCTATGATACTTCTCTTCCTGGAACATATTCTATGTTTTAATTATTTTAAAGCAGTAAGTAGGGAAGGAAGGTCCACGTTTCCTTCTGAGCCTTCAGAGCCTTGATTGTTTTCAGCTCAAAATAACCTGTATGCCATTGTGGCACATCTTGGGGGGCCTCATTTTGAACCTCCACAGCAACAAATACTACTAATAATGAGGATATAGAGATGACCAATATACATATGAAAAAATGTTTCATGTCACTAATTATTTGAGAGATACAAATTAAATGAAAGATACAATGAGATATCATCCCACACCTGTCAGAATGGCTATCATCAGTAAATCAATAAGCAATAAATGCTAGCGAGGGTGTGGAGAAAAGGGAACCATCATGCACTGTTTTGGAGAATGCAAACTGGTGCAGCCACTGTGGAAAATGACATGGAGTTTCTTAAAATAATTAAAAATGGAACTTTTTTTAGACCAGTGCTCCCATTCTGGGAATATATTCAAAGAAACCTGAGACACTAAATAGAAAGAAGATATATTGCCTGACCTGTGGTGGTGCAGTGGATAAAGCGTCAACGTGGAAACACTGAGGGTGCCGGTTCAAAACCCTGGCTTGCCTGGTCAAGGCACATATGGGAGTTGATGCTTCCTGCTCCTCCCCCTTCTCTCTCTCTATCTCTCCCCTCCTCTCTAAAATAAATAAATAAATAAATAATTTTTTTAAAAAAGAAAGAAGATATGCCCTTCCATGTTTATTGCAGCATTATTTACAATAGCCAAGACCTAGAAACAACCCAAATGCCCATCAATAGATGAGTATATTAATATATATATCTCCTAGACAATAGGAGCTGAGTTTCTGTATGTTGAGAAAATAAGTTATATGTGAGAAAAGGGAAAAACTAACATATACCCTATGTTGAATTAGAATCAGAGGTGTTAAGTATAAATTCGTTGGCATATGTCTATGTGTGTGTGTGTGTGTGTGTGTGTATGCAATTCAATAGATACTGAAATAGATAAAGATGCATGTGTGTGCGTGAAGTAGCTCTGTCTTCTTAGAGAGTAGAGAGGATAGAATCAATGTAATTCCAGAAGGAATAAGCAAATCTAGTGCTCACACATTAGTTCATTCTCTTTATTTTTCAATTATAATTGGCAATTTCAATTATAAACTATTATTTTATATTAGTTTCAGTTGTGCAGCATAGTGGTTCGACAGTTATATAATTTACAATGTGATCTCCCCTAAAAATCAAGTTCCCACCTGGCACTATACATAGTTATTACAGTATTATTGACTGTATTCACTAAGCTATACTCCTTGAGTATTCTGTAACTACCAATTTGTATTTCTTAATCCCTTCACTTTTTTCACCCATCCTCCTGATGCCCTCCTCTTCACTAGCAACTATCAATTTGTTCTTTGTATCTACAAGTTTTTTCTCTTTTATTTGATTATTTTATTCATAGATTCTGCAGATAAGTGAAATCATATGGTCTTTCCTTTGAATTCTTTCACTTAGTTTAATACCTATACATTTGTTCATGTTGTCATAAGTGTTAACGTTTTGTTCTTTGTGATGACTGAGTAATATTTCATTGTATGTATGTACCACCTTTCCTTTATCCACTTGTTTATTAATGGGTACTTGAGTTAATTTCATATTTTGGCTATTTTAAATAATGCAACAATGAACTTAGGAATGCCTATATCCTTTCAAATTATTGTTTGGGATTTCTTTGGTTATAAACCAGAAGTGGAACTGCTGTCATAAGGCAATTTTATTTTTAATTTTTTGAGGAACCTCCATATTATTTTTCATAGTGATTGCATCAGTGTGCATTCCCACCACAGTGCACAAGAATTTTTTCTCCACATGCTCACCAACATGTTGTTTGTTGATTTACTAATGATAGTCATTCTGAATAAGTACACAACTCAGTAAATAACTATTATTTAGGAAGAGACTATTCTTCTTTTTGAAAAATTCTCAATTAATAAATTAGAATAAAAGAAGGAACAAGGAAATCATGACTGGGCAAACATCACAATGATAACTGGCTGAAGATGAGTTCCATCAATGGATGATAAAATTAGTAGCTAAATGTTTGAGGAGAAACAGGATATTTGCATAGTTTCAAAGTATCTCCCCCAAGATATTTATTAAATACAATGAAAAAAATACTACCTTTATAGTCAATAAACCTGTTAAACATAGCTTTAACAAAGGTTTACATCATCAGAGCATATCAACATTTTGTTTTCTTTATACATGATATACAGATGAAGTTATAAATAACATCTCTTGAGGTCTTTGTGTCAAGATGTATATCATGAATCTATACATGAGAAACAAATCAGACAAATCCAAATTGAGAGATATTCTACAAAATAACTGACCAGTACTCCTTGAACACTGTCAAAGTCATAAAAATTAAAGACTAAAGAATGGTAATCAATTGAAGGTTAAGATATAAACTAAATGCTGTATCGTTTTATGAATTGGATCTTGAAAAAAAATGGACATTAGTAAAAAACTGGTAAAATATAAATAGGGTCTGTAGTTAAGTAATAGCTATCTACAAATATTAATTTCTGATTTTTGATAGTTATACTATGGTTATATAATATATTAAGATTAGGGAAACTCATAAATTCCATACAAATGCTCTCTGTACTATTTTTAGAAATTTTCTGTAAGTCTAAAATTAGTTCAAAGTTATGAATTAAAACAGTTAATACATACATTAAAATTTTGAGCAAATATATAAGCTGTATAAATTTGAGGCTTTTAGTTTATGTCAGTTTAAAAACATGTATTAAATGAATATTATTTCAAAACACCATGATAGATGCCCCAAAAGGGGGTTGAGAAGGAACAAACCTTAGTAAGGTATAGTCCTTGTCCTTAAGGTATTTAGAGAGTTATGGCCTGAAAAACAATCACATACTTCAATAATTTCAACATAATTTGGTAAGCAATAATATAATGGTATTCCCCAGGCATCAGAGAAGCATAGAAGCAAACCTCTTTGTTTAAACTGGGAGTCTAAGGAATACTTATTAGAATAGATTTCTGGGCTGAATATTTTTGGAGGAATAGAGTACACATTTCATTCTTTAATCATTCTCTTTATATTTTCCCACTCATTAATTAATTTCTTCATACTGGCTTATAGATTTTCAGATAACTATGATTTTAGTAAAAAATATCAAAATTTCAAAAACTTAGATTTTCTAGCTCTTTGCCTTTATCGATGCACAGCTACTGACGTAGACTCTAATAAAGTAGTTTGCCTGTCTTTGTAATTGATTTCAAGTGTTAAGCTGAATTGATTAACTGGTGATCCACAAAAATCATCAATATTGTACAAATATTTCAGTATGTTATATTCTATTTGATGATACCTTTGGTCAATGTAGAATTATACTACAAAATTATTTCTCTCCCAGTCAGTCTCCCATTCTTTAAAAAATTTGCTATATCAATTGCTACTTTCATATTAAGTTGCAACAACTAGTGATTTAATTTACATATCCATTTAACTTCAACAGTATGCTTGATTGTTAGATCAGTTGCCGTTTACACATTTTATATATTTAACACTTGCCAAGAAGGGAACCTGATAAGGTTAGCTAGGAAATTGTCAGTCTCGTCACATGTCAGCTTGCCAGTTATCCTTAATTAACTGGAACCTTGAAGCAATCACCAGAGGTAATCAACAGTAATCATTTTGAACTGTTCTCCTTTGACTTCTCCAAAGTGTCAAGATTGGAGTATTGTCTGATTTTAAACAAGTAACTATGGAATACAAGAGTCTAAAATGCTATTTAATAATTTAAAAAATTTCTAAGAAACTGTTCTCATTTTTTTTTCTAATAGTTAGGATTTTGCAGAACATTTAAATGTCCATGATGTACAGGGAGCGTTTAAGGTGCCAGAAAATGTGAGCAAAGATGTTGACAAAGCATCTGAACTTTGTGACAAGTACAGTAATCATCAATAGAAACAATAATAAAATAGTTAAAGATTTTTGCTTTAGTAAACATAACTGAACATGAATGTTGAATGGCTTAATTGAAGTGCTGTAGATAAATACAGTTGCTTCAAGCAGGGAATACTGAATGACATTATTAAAGGAAAGCAGAGATATTAATCACATCCAAATGATAGTAGTGTGTTGTCATGGCTAGAGCAGAGGGTACATTATCAATGCAACAAAACAAGGGCTAATGGTGAACAGGAAGACACTGCAGATCAAAATCAAAGATCATCGATTGCTGTTAAATTATGAAATGGCACAATCTTTAGAGGAGAATGATAAGTTAAAATGATACCTGGAAAATAATTTGACATTTGTCAGGAAAATGTGAAAAGGAAGGAATTCATGCCTGACCAGGTGGTGGCACAGTCACTGGCTTGAGCCCAAAGGTCGCTGGCTTGAGCAAGAAAGGGGTCACTGGCTGAGCTGGAGTCCCTCCCCCCCCCCCGGTCAAGACACATGTGAGAAAGAAATCAATAAATAATTGAGGTACCACAATTATGAGTTGATGCTTCTCATCTCTCTCCCTTCCTGTCTGTCTGTGCCTCTTTTTTTTTCTCTCACTAAAAAAAAAGAAAATAAAAAATAGTTATGAAGAACACTGTTCTAATTAATCAGGGTTAATGAGAACAAGAGAGATAATGAATAAAAACGTCAGAAAAGGGGAGTGAATGGTAACTTGTATTACAGTTCTGTCCAAGATCTGGAGGTCTGTACCTGACTTTTCATGATGATTGATGGCAACATGTGGGAAGTAGGATGACTCTACCAGCTAGAGTACTCGTCAGCCTGAATTAATAGAACCCCCCCAACAGGTGACTTACTTGTTATTTCCTTTTTGTTCACCACATATAATAAAAAATAAGTTTAAGTAGGCAGTCTGCAGCTGGTATAGCCATTCAACAGTATTGTCAATGACCTATGCTCATATATTCCTGCTAAATTAGTTTCCTATTGCTGCTATAAAATTACCACAAATTTTGTGGCTCAAAACAACACAGGTTTATTCTCTTAGACATCTGGATGTCATAATTTAAAAATAAAACGTATAGAGTTAAAATTAAGTTGCAGCTCTATTTTTTTTCTCTACTGGAAGCTCCAGGGCACAATCTGCTCCTTGCCTTTTTAAAATTCTGGTGGCTCATGGCATATTTGGGTGGAAATTCATGATTCAAGCTACCACAGCTCCTGTGCTATACTTAACATAAGCCTTTGGTCTTTGTAATTGCTGTACCTCTAGGCATTGCACAAAAAATGAAGGAAATGGCTAAATAAATACTAGTGGAGAGATTCTCAAGAAACCTTTCACCAAAACTCCAAAACTTCACTTTTACTTCATTTACCAAAACCATATTGCATGACTAGTTCTAGATGCAAGGAAATTTGAAGAAGGCAATATTTTACTTTCCAGACTCCTTAGAAGAGAAAAACAAGGAAAGGTAACTGGGAATGGGTGTGGAAAACGTCAACCAAAAGAATTTTGCACTTTGTGGGAGTCCCAGCATATATGTGTGTGTGCTTGTGGGAATACATACACACACACATAAATCATATTCTTCCCTCAATTCATGACATTTTCTAACTTTTATGTTATTAGGCTAGGAAGTGAGATAAAATGGAGGTAGAAAAATGAGTGGGAAGAAAATGCGTGTAGAGGTGAAAACCTTCCCTTCTTTTATTCTAGGTTATTTTTTGGTCTAATAAATGAACATAAACCACAATAACAGGAGAAAAACACATTTCACACACACTGGATCCCCATGAAAATATGAGACTCCATGGTAGTCAGGTAAGTGAAGTTAATATATCCCTGAGCTAAGGAGGAGGAGTTAGGGGTCTAAGGCTTCAAAGTAAACGTAAACAATTTACAGGAACATGAGAAAAACAAGTAGTACCTGTTTACCATGCAGGTGAGTCTCTCTTACATAACTGGTGATGGCTCTCTTCTTCATACAGGCCCCCTATCTAAATGCTTTCTTTCTTTCTTTCTTTTTTTTTTTTTTTTGTATTTTTTCTGAAGCTGGAAACTGGGAGGCAGTCAGACTCCCGCATGTGCCCAATCGGGATCCACCCGGCATGCACACCAGGGGGCGATGCTCTGCCCACCCGGGGCGTTGCTCTGTTGTGACCAGAGCCACTCTAGCACCTGAGGCAGAGGCCACAGAGCCATCCTCAGCGCCCGGGCCATCTTTGCTCCAGTGGAGCCTTGGCTGTGGGAGGGGAAGAGAGAGACAGAGAGGAAGAAGAGGGGGAGGGGTGGAGAAGCAGATGGGCGCTTCTCCTGTGTGCCCTGGCCGGGAATCGAACCCAGGACTTCCGCATGCCAGGCCGATGCTCTACCACTGACCCAACCGGCCAGGGCCCCTAAATGCTTTTAAGGTAGTTAAGGGGGAAGTATAAATATCTGTCTAAGTTTGCCGAGTCCCAATTTTCTTCAACTAGAAATAAACCACATGCCAAACTGACACATTCTAAGGTGGCATATTCTGTTTTCCCCCTTAGAAATTTGGGCTAGACTGATAATTGAAAAAGGAAAGCCATATCAAAAAAATGATTAATTTGTGGGCTTTTGAAATTCCACTCAAGTCATGTTCTGATGAAACAATTTAACTATTCCTGAAGAACATGTAACAATATCCACAACTGTATAAGTACCTGATATCTAATATAAAAAGTACTACAAGTTCCTAAGAAATCTATATGGAGTTCTTTACGAAATATTTTATCTAAACTTACATTAGATTTTGCTGACTTAAGAAATCTGTTTATAGAAAAAGCTATTTTGGCTAACAATGAAACACATATATGTTGGCCATTTATCATACAAAGTAGAAATGTTAACTAAATTACTATATGAATGTTTTTTTTCTACTTACATTCTTGTCTAACACAAACACATCTAGGACAAAAGACAATAAAATTGATGATATCCTGGGATATAGACAGAAAGCCCTACACACTTAAAATTCAATAGCACAGGTGATACAGACTATTGTACATCTGGTTTGAAGCATTTGACTCTGAAATCATTATGAAGTGAAGACAGGATCTTATTCCAGCTTCAAATTTATATACTAACAAATACATGTTTTATGTCCTTTTTACTCGTATTGATTCTAGTTTATATTTATAGTTGAAAGGCAAATTATTTACTCCTCTCATTGTAGTACAGGATTTTATTCTTTTTCAACATGCACTTCTGATTCTCATGGTCTCTAAAAAGAATCAAATCATAGAAAAACAAAACATGTGACATCAACTTTTATTGGTGAATCACCATGAAACAGTTAATTCAAGTACTTAAATTGCAGCTGTGAGAAGTTTGAAAAAATGGTCTATATGAAATAACAGCTGTTAGGTGATTCTTAAGAAGACAATTTATCTGAACATTTAAAGCTGAAGAGATAACTATATCATACATTTCCTTGGATATTGGTTGACTCTTAACAAATACAGTTTATATATAGTTTTAATACCATTAAAATATGTCACATTTTATTATTCCTCAATGTAGTATTGTATCTTTATGTTAAATACAGTAGACATACTAAGGAAGGCTTTTTGTATGAAAAAGTCAAGTGATACTTGGCTGTGATTCAGTAGAATCTGTGGATTTTACTGGTGTCTGTAAAGATTGCTTATTTTTCCATTTTTATTTGAAGAGTAGTCATACATTAATGTCCCACCAAAATGTTTCCTGGCCTTCCAAATAATATTTTATTTTCAAAATTCTTTGACTACACCTGAGTTCAGAGGCTATGTGATAAAGCCCTTAAAACAAGCTTTCTTAAAATCCTTTTTCTGTCTACTCAGTGTTTTGCAAATAGCTTTGATCTCCAAATTTCTACTTAGTGCCAAAATATTCCATGTGCCACAAGTCGGTCAGACAGATTATTGAAGATTTTTGGTATGATCTTTTAACCTCAGTGCCATTCATAGTTCTTAGTCATTAAAAAATTATCTCCAAATCTTAAAACCAAGCTGTGACTGAATTCTCCAGTTAGATGACTTAACCTTGATGGGTTCCCATGCTGGGAAAATCTGGCTCAGTTAATGTCTTCCATTAAATTCACCATTGATGTGGAAGTTAACAATATGAAAAACAATAGTGACTGAACAGCTACCTCTTGCACTACTCCCAGTGCGTCAATTAAGAATTATGGAAGCTGAATGATTTCTTTCAGGCTGATGAATCAGTAACTTACTTAACGGTACCCCAGTGGCAAAGAAGAGTTCACAGAGATTCCAAAAATGCACAACTTTCTCTTAGGGAGTAGTTTATACCGTATAGACACATTATAAAAATCTAGCTCAATCAATACAGCCCAAATTCAGCATTTATAAAATGTGAAGAGGTTTTGATGCTGAGGTAGATAATAAAATGGGCTTATATATTTCACATGGGTGAGTAATGACTTCAAAGGCAAACAAAATAGAAAAATGATTATAAAACAAATGTATGCAGTTAGTCATAAGTGCAAGTTGTAAACTGCATGCTTATATGAAATATATATCATAGGGATAAATTTTATGAGAATAAGTAAAGCAATAGAATTTTATCAGGCTCAAGAGATAAAAATAAGCAACATTTTCTAGAACTTACAAGAAGCAGTTTAGAATAACTTTGTCATTTTACATTAAATAATTTAGTTAAAAATTTTAGACCACTTTTTAAAAATGTAATGTCATAGATATGGAAATCCTCCTAAGTAACTTTTACTTAATGATGAATAAAAAGAACATATGAAAAAATATCAGAATGAAGATAAGGCACTGCATCTACAGTTTACCTTCTCTTAATGGTTTTAATAGCACCATAGCTAAATATTCATCTGGGCATTCTCTGTGGTAATTTTTAAAACTTAATAAATTATACTTAATCTCCTGGATAAATAGAGGTTTAAATGTTTATTCATTAGAATACCTTTCTATAAACATATAACTCTCATTAATTTTTTTTTAAAAAAATCACAATTAAAAAGGGACATATATTTAAATTTCCAATCCCAATGTACTATCCAGCCAAAACATCCCTAATTTGTCTGTAATTTGAATTATATGTTCGTTCTTGTCCCAGTGTATTTTTTCCTATATGTATGAATGCATACTTTCTCATGTTTTTATTTATTTTTTTATTTATTCATTTTTTTAGAGAGGGAGAGAGGGGGAGAGAGAGAGAGAGAGAGGAGAAAGAGACAGAGAGAGAAGGAGGAGGAGCTGGAAGCATCAACTCCCATATGTGCCTTGACCAGGCAAGCCCAGGGTTTTGAACCGGTGGCTTCAGCATTTCCAGGTCGATGCTTTATCCACTGCGCCACCACAGGTCAGGCTCTCATGTTTTTAATATTATTTTTTTTTTAAATTAGGTTAATTTAGATTATACCATTCTTGGAAAGAGAGGCAAAGTTGAATTGTAAACCTAAATTATTCTTTGAATTTTACAACAGAAACAATAATTAATATTGCTAATTCTGAATTAGAATTCTGATTTTGATAGGTCCCAAAATGAGTTTTCTGTTTCAGGCAGTCTCCAGGTTACAAATGAGATAGGTTTTATAGGTTTGTTCTTAAGTTGAATTTGTATGTAAGTTGAAACAGTTATATTTACATGTTAAATGTAACTTGAACTGATATTTGTCTTTACATGGTATTTATTTTTGCCTTTCTGTGCACATAAATACTTAAACATTTTCAAACCTACAAAACTTATCTCATTTGTAACCTGGCGACTTCCTGTATGTACTGCATAACAAATTATCACAAATTTAGTGGCTTAAACAATGCACACTATTGTATTATTGTTTTATAAGTTAAAAGTTTAGTATTTGTTTCACTGGGCTAAAATCAAGGTGTCAGCAGGACTGCATTTTTTTCTGGATGCTCTAAAACAGGGATTGGGAACCTATGGCTCGCAAGCCAGATATGGCTCTTTTGATGACTGCATCTGGCTTGCAGACAAATCTTTAATAAAAAAAATAATAACGTTAAAAATATAAAACATTCTCATGTATCACAATCCATTCATTTTCTACTGCTCATGTTCATGGTTGCAGGTGGCTGGAGCCAACCACAGTTGTCCTCTGGGACAACACCAAATTTTTATTGGATAATGCATAACATACATGGAATTACATTTTAAAACATGTGGCGTTCATGGCTCTCTCAGCCGAAGAGGTTCCCGACCCCTGCTCCAAAAGAAGATCTGTTTTTTTTTCTTTTTGTTGTCATTGTTCTTCAATTTTATTCATTTATTTTTATTTATTTTTTTAATATTTTTATTCATTTTAGAGAGGAGAGAGAGAGAGAGAGAGAGAAGGGGGGAGGAGCAGGAAGCATCAACTCCCATATGTGCCTTGACCAGGCAAGCCCAGGGTTTTGAACCGGCGACCTCAGCATTTCCAGGTCGACGCTTTATCCACTGCGCCACCACAGGTCTATTCATTTATTTTTAGAGAGAAATGAGAGAGTGAGAAAGAGAGGGAGAGAAAGGAAGAGAGGGAGAAGCAGGAAGCATCAACTCATAGTAGTTGAGTTCTGTATGTGCCTTCACCAGGTAAGCTCAGAGTTTTGAACCGGTGACCTCAGTGTTCCAGGTCAGTGCTTTATCCACTGTGCCACCACAAGTCAGGCCAAAATCTGTTTTTTGATCTTTTGGATACTATGCTGTTGTAGAAATGAGGCCATTCTCTCACTGCTGTCAGCTAATGGTGTTCCCAGATTCTAAAGGTCATTTGTATTCTTTGGCTATTGGCCTCCATTTTTTATCTTCAAAGCCAAAAAAAGTGACCTCATCTTTTCACATTGAATTTCTCCTTTTTCTTCTGTGTCATTTCTATGACCTACACCTCTGCCTTCCTCTTCTGCTTTACATAGTTCATGTAATTACATCATGTCCACTCAGATATTCCAAGATAACCTCCCCATTTTAAGGTCAATAACCTTAATCACCTCTTGAAAAGTTGTTTTTCTCATGTAAGATAACATATTCACAGGTTCTAGGCATTCAGATGTAGACATTTTGAGGGACCATAATTCTTCCTATCACAAATAAATGTAAGAAGACTTTTAAAACATAAAATTACCTGTAATGATACCCCTTGAACATTTTATTTTTAAAATATGGATCACTGCAAACATGCAGTTTTGATATGGACAATTAACTCCAAGAGGAGAAATGATATATAGCTATTATAGTTGAAAGGACTTGGTCTAGAAAGCAATCATTCTTGATCTGACAAATACTATAAACATTTTAGCTTTTAACATAAATAATGTTATTTTTTCCTGACTTTTTAAAAAAGAAATAAATGTTATTTAAAAAGTTTTTATTCTGTTTGTATTTGATTATTCTTAAATATAGTCATAATATAATAATTATGATCCAAAATGAATGACAAATGCAATAATAGTATTTTCAACTTTGTAAATTATATTTCTGCTCACAAATAAAAATCATATTCTTCTAAGCTTGCTCCTGCTTAGCTGGTAGCTTTCAACTTACTTTTCTTTTTTCCTCTCACTTTAAATATCTCAGAAAATAATGTAAGTAAATAAAGTCAGGACATCAGAGGGGTGGCAGCTTGAGAGATCCCTTTAGTCTCTCCACATGAAGTTTCAATAATATGAACAGCTAAAATTCAACAAAGGATTTCCTGCTTAATGCACAAACATGTCTAAGTGATATGCACATTGAAACACCTAAAGGTGGGCAAGTGGGAGCAAACCAGGGAGGGAAAAAGAAAGAAGAGCTCACTCAAATAAGCCATGGATACAGACCTACATCTTGGATATAACAACTCGGTTCAGCCTAGAGAGGGGAGAAATCATTTTGTGCCTGGCACACCCTGCAGCCAGGAGGAGCAAAGAGATTCAGTGAGCATTCTTGCAGAAGTGAGCAATATGAGCTGCTGATGAACCCAGTGACCAAGGCAGGGACAAAGAAGAGAGGTACAGGAATGGCTGTCTGGTCATCAGCATTCTGGACAGGGAAATAAACCCCTGGAATCTGGCTGCCTTCTCTTAACATCTTAGAGCTGGCCTTTCTTCACCTTTCTTTTCATGTAGGGTTTTTGAGCACATTGCTTGCAAATTCAAGAACTGGTACTACATCAATACTTTTTTTTTTTTCCTGAACAAAGGGTGCACTCTTTAACTAATCCCAGGGCTGAGTACAGACAAAAGAGATATTCTTTGGAAACCTATGGTTGCCATTTCTTGGAGCACAAAATAACACAGGAGACAGCTGGGTAGGTCACCTTACTCCCACATATTGAGGCTATACTGCCAGTGGCATGTGGCTGTGCAGGACATCACTGGGATTTTATATATATGGAGCCCAATCATTCACTGAATTTTCCTGTGGAGTTGTCCCTTAAGAAGAGGCAAACAGATCACAGAAGAGGTGCCATGTATGTAGGGAATGCAGGTGATTTTCCCCCACTGCACTGAGACATGAAAAACCAGAAAACTGGTGCATGATTCAGAAGAAGATATGCACTACCTTGCTTATTGAAGCATTGTTTACAATAGCCAAGATCTGGAAACAGCCAAGTGTCCATCAGTGGACGAATGGATTAAAAAGCTGTGGTACAGTCTACGGCTATACTACCCTGAATGCACCTGATGTCATCTAAAAAGCTGTGGTACATATACACAATGGAATACTATGTGGTCTTGAAAAAAAAGTAAAAAAATGCTACAAAACTTGTGATTAAGCATCACTTACTGAAAAATAATAAAAAGACTTCTTATCAATCTACTAAAGATGTGTTGCTCATACATAGATGCCTACACAGAGAAAGATTTCATGAAATATCATGAATAACCAAGGTAACAAAACAGCTAAAAAAATTAAAAATCTCCAGAATATAAACTTTAAAACATGGAAATAGATGATTTGAATGACAGAGTAAACAAGATTGCAGTTCTGAAAAAAACTGTTAGATGTAAGAAAAGACAGGAAATTTAATAAACTCAAGAACCAAATCAATGAAAAAAATGAGTACTTTAACTCCTAAATATTGAAACTTTAAAAAACCAAATAGAAATTCTAGAGATGAGTTCAATAAAAAAGATCAAGAATGAAATAGCAAGAATAGGAACTAGACCTAACCAGATGAAGAAACAAAGGAGAGAAACTGAAAATAGAAATCTAGAAAAAATGCAAAGGAAAACAGAGAAATACTTGAGCATAAATAAAGAATTCTGTCAGAATAGCGCTTATTAACAAACCAACATACAACAAGTGCTGGCGAGGGTGTGGAGAAAAGGGAACCCTCCTGCACTGCTGGAGGGAATGCACACTGGGGCAGCCACTGTGGAAAACTATCTCACCATCAGGAATATATCCTAAGAATAGAAAATCACTGATGCGGAAGAAGATATGCACTGCCTTGTTTATTGCAGCATTGTTTACAATAGTCAAGATCTGGAAACAGCCCAAGTGTCCATCAGTGGATGAGTGGATTAAAAATCTGTGATACATAATGGAATACTCCATGGTCTTGAAAAAGAAGCAATTCTTACCTTTTGCGATGGCATGGAAGGACCTGGAGATTATTATGCTAAGTGGATAATCCAGGCAGAGAAAGACAAATATCACATGATTTCAATTATATGTGGAATCTAATGAACAAAGTGAACTGAGGAATGGAATAGAAGCAGATGCAGTGTCACAGGGACCAGAGGGACAGCTGTTAGAGGGAAGGGGGAGGAGGGAATGGGATCAGAGAAGGTGAAGGGATTAGCCAAATTATAAATACATAACACATAGATACAGATAACAGGATAGCAAATCCCAGAGGGAAAGGAGGAGGGAGTTAGGGGGAGAGGACAAAGGGGGTGTAATGGGGGACATGGGGGTGGGGGTAAGGGTGTTATATTGAGTACGACACTTGAATCCATATTAGCACAATAAACTAAAATTAATAAAAATTTTAAAAAGAGAAAGAACTATTAGAGAACTATCTGATTCAATCAGAAAGAGCAATATAAAAATCATAGACATATGTGAAGAAGAGAGGAAGAAGGGAATGAAAAAAGTATGCAAACAAATAGTTGAGAATTTCAAAATCCTACAGAAAGCGCTAGATTATCTAATCCAAGAAAGAAACAAAACATCGAATTATGTATATCCAAAAAGGCGTTTTCTAAGGCACATTATATTAAAACTGTCAATAATTAATGAAAATAAAGAATTCTCAAGCAGCCAAGAAAAAAGAAATTAACATATAAAGTTAAGCCAATTAGGCTATTTTCAGAATTCTCAAAAGAAACTCTGCAAACTAGAAAAGAGTGGAACTAAATATTCAAATGATTAAAAGGGAGAAAGTACAAGTCAAGAATGAAATGCCCAGAAAAATTATTTTTTAGATGTGAAGAAGGAATTAAGACTTTTCCAGATATACAGAAGCTGAAGGAATTTATCTCAAAAATACCTTCACTGAATGAAATGCTCAAGGGTTCCAGTCTTCCTTAAACAAAGAACAAAATGTCAAAAAACTGAATAAGATCACCAAAAAACTTACAGCATAAACAAAGATAATTTGTGACAACAGAATTATAAAACAAGTGGGTTAAAGATATGAATTTTTAGAGGAAGATGGATAGAAGATGCATTCAAATGAAAAGACTACTGTATATATGAAACTTTATTTTACTTAAATCTAATTGTGACCACACATTTAAAAAACCCAAAAATGAGACATATAACTTGATAAAAGAGAAAACAAAGTAAAAATATATGAAATATATTACCCCCAAGAAAACCCAGAGAGAAACACAAAGGAAAAGAACCAATGGCAGCATAAAGCTACCAAAAAGCAAAAGATAAAATGTGTACAGGAAATCCTTATACACCAATAATTACCCCACATGCAAGCAGACTAAATTCACCAATAGAAAGGCATAGAGTAGTTAATTGCATCAAAACAAAACAAATAAACAGACAAAAACCAAACAAACAAAAAAGAAACCCAAAGGCTGCCTTAAGGAGACATAGCTAAACTGCAAAGACAATGATAGAATCAAAGTGAAAGGGTGGGAGATAATACTCCAAGCAAATAGCATCCACAGAAAAGCAGGAGTAGCCATACTTATATCTGACAAAGTAGATTTCCAGATACAAAGGTAACAATAAAAAGATGGACATTTTATAATGATAAAGAGCAAACTACATCAAGAGGACATAACATTTTTCAATATATGCGTTCAATCAGGGAGCACTCAAAAACATAAAGTAATTAATAGCAGAGCTAAAAGGAGAAACTGACAAAAGCATGATCATAGCTGGTGTCTAAAAACTCCATTAACAGCTCTAGATAGATCATCAAACAGAAAATAAATAAACAAATAACCTTAAGTGACTTATTAATCCAAATGGACATAGTTTACAGAGCTTTTCATCCAGACCATCAGATTATATATTCTTCTCCAGGTACATAGAACATTCTCAAGGACAGGCCATATGTTGGGTCACAAATCTAGTCTCAAAAAATTTAAGAAGATTGAAATCATGTTTACTGACAGCAATGTTTTGAAATTAGAAATCAATTACAAAAAGGAAGTAAAATAACTCCCAAATATATGGGGGGAAAGAACATATTACTAAAAAATGACTGGGTCAGAGAAGAAATAAAAGGTAAAATTATATATATATATATATATATATATATATATATACACACACACACACACACACACACACACAATTGAGAATGACAACAGGACATATAAAAACTCTGGGATGCAGTGAAAACAGGAAAACAGGAATAAGAAAGTTTATATCACTTTAGGGCTATCTAAAAAAAACAACAAGAAAAAATCGTAAGTAAACAAGTTAACATTACATCTTTAAAAACTAGAAAAACAAAAACAGCCCTAAGTAAATAAAAGAAAGAAAATAATAAAAATTAGAGCAGAATTGAATAAAATAGAGAACAGAAATACTGTACAAAAAGTGAATACAACAAAGGGATGGTTCTTTAAATAAAGTAATATAATTGACAAACCCCGGGATAGACAAACTAAGGAAAAAAAAGAAATGATTCATATAAAGAAAATCAGAACAGTAAGTTGTAAAGTTAGCACACACATCACAGAAATACAAAGGATCATACTAGAATACTTTTGAAAGACTATATGCTTCCACGTTTAATAACCAAGAAGAAATAGGTAAGTTCCTAGAAATATGTAACTTTCCTAGACTGAATCATGAAGAATTAGAAAATCTATAGATAAATCAACAGTAAGGAAATTTAAACAAACATCAAAATACTCTCCAAAAATAAAAATCTAGGACCAGATGACTTCATTAGTGAGTTCTACTTAAGATTCAAAGAAGATTTCATACTTATTGTTCTCATACTCTTTCAAAAAATTTAAGAGACAATTGTTTCTAACACATTTTAACCTGATACAAAAATCTAGTAAAGATAACATACACACATACAAAACCTACAGATCAATATCTCAGATGAATAGAGAAGGAAAAATCCTATACAAATTTCTAGCAAATCAAATACATTAAAAAATACCTCATGATTAAGTGAGGTTCATTCCAGGGACACAAAGATGGTTCAACATACACAAATTGATTAATATAATAAACTGCATTAAAAACATAAAGGATAAAAATCATGTAATCTTATCAGTATATGCAGAAAAATCATTTGATATGATACAACTATTTATGATTAAAATACTCAATAAAATAGGTATCGAAAGAAAGTACATCAGTATAATAAAGTCCATGCGCAGCAAACGCTCAACTAATATCATACTTAATGGTGAAAAACTGAAAGCTTCTTCTTAAAAATCAGGAACAATACAAAGATGTCCACTTGCATTGAACTTAACTAACATAAAACTGGAAGTCCTAGACAGAGCAATCAGGAAAGAGAAGGAAATAGATGGCATCCAAATTAAAAATGAAAAAATAGAACTGTCACTTTTTGCACATGATGTGATTCTTTATATTGAAAATTGCAAAAATCACAAAAAATACGTTAGAAACAATAAAAAACAGTGAAGTTGTGAGATACAAAATTAATGTACAAATATCTACTGCATTCCTATATATTAAAAATTATATTTCAAAAAATAAATTTTAAAAATTTATTTTGCAATTGCAGACAAAAAAATAAAATGCTTTAAGATAAACTTAACAAAGGGTGGGAAGGACCTCTATAATAAAAACTACAAAACACTAAAAAACACAATAAATGAAAAGATATTCTATGTTCATGGATTGGAAGAATCAACATACTTAAAATGACCATATTGTCTAAAAAAATATACAGATTTAATGCAATCCCAATAAAAATTCCAATAACAGTTTTTTAAGAAAATAAAACAAAAAATCATTAGATTTGTATAGAATCAAAAAAGACTGAATAGCCAAAGCAATCCAGGGAAAATAAATGAAGCCAGAGGTCTTACACTACCTGACTTCAAATTATACTACAAAGCAAAAATATTTAAATCAGCATGGCATTGCTAGAAAAGCATACATATAGACCAATGGCACAGATTTGAGTATCCAGAAATAAAACCACATATATCTGGACAATTAATTTTTGACAAAAGATCCAAAAAACATACAATGGAAAAAAGAAAGTGTCTTTAATAAATAATGCCGGGAAAATTGGAAAGCCACATGCAAAAGAATGAAACTAGACTATAGTTTGTTCTGATGTACAAAAATTACTGGTAATTCAAAATGGATAAAAGACCTAAATATAAGATCTGAAATCATAAATTACCTTAAAGAAAGCATAGGTACTAAAATCATGGACCTTAACATAGAGAAGATTTTATGAATTTGACCCCAAAGGCAAGTAAAGGCAAAAATAACTGAATGGGACTATATCAAACTAAAAAGCTTTTGTGCAGCAAAAGAAACTGAGAACAAAACAAGAAGGCAGCCAAGAAGGGGAGAAGATATTTGCAAATAACAACTCCAACATGGGCTTAATATCTAAATATATAATAAACTCATACAACTCAACCCCAAGCAAATAAACCATCTAATTAAAAAATGGACAGAGGACTTGAATAGACACTTCTCTCAACATATAGTTAACCAACAGGAATATGAAAAGATGCCCATCTTCACTAGCCATTAGGGAAATGCAAATCCAAACTACAATCAGATTTTACCTCATACCTGTTAGAATGGTTATTATTCACAAGAAAATAGTAAGTGTTGGACAAGTTGTGGAGTAAAAGAAACACTCATTCCCAGATGGTTGGGATATAAACTGGTATAGCTGTAAGGTGGGTGGATAATGGGGGATGGTTACTTGGGGAACCCAGGCCCACGAACTTTGGTTAGGACCGCCCACAACCAAGCGCACCAAAAGAAACTTCCTAGAAGTCCTTGGGAAAAAAGCGACTGTCGGCCAGTGAGATTTCACCACGTCATATTAGCTTGACTTCCCTAGAGGGACCCTTTAAATATCTCCCACGTGGTTTAATCCTTGCAACTTCCCTGGCCTCCATCTGGCCTCCATCTTTCTTTCCTCAGGGCCAGGGAACCTCGCCAGGTGGGAGATGCGCTGTACTCAATAAAGCCTTTTGTTATTCCACACTTCGTGGCTCCGGCCCCTTCCTTCCTTCTAGGCGGGGAAAAATACCTTACAATAGCCACTATGGAAAACAGTATCAACGTTTCTCAAAATATTAAGAATAGAATTACCATCTGACTCAACAATCCCTCTCCTGGGTATCTACCTGAAAAATTTGAAAACATCTATTGGCAAAAAAATATGTGCCCTTATGTTCACTGTGGCATTATTCATAGTGTCCAAGGCATGGAAACAATCAAAGTGGCTTTCAATAGATTATTGGATAAAGATGTACAATGTACATATATACAATGGAACACTTCTCTGCTATAAGAAAAGATGAAATACTGCCATAAGTAACAATATGGATGGATCTTGAAAACATTATGTTAAGCAAAATAAGTCAGTCAGGAAAAGCTAAGAACCATATGATGTCACTCATATGTAGGACATAAAATTAAAACTCATAATCATAGATAATAAACAGTATGGTGGTTACCAGAGGGAAGGGGATGGGAAATATAAAAGGTAAAGATAAAATATATGGTGAAGGAATATAATTTGACTTTGAGTCCTAGGCACACAATGCAATGTACAGATCATGTATCATGGAAATGCATATACAATTGAAACCTACACAATCTTATTAACCAATGTTACCCCAATAAATTTAATTAATTTAAAAAATGATATACACTTGAAAATTTCATTATTCTCAAACTTTGCTTCTATATGCATGTAAATTATAGCTTCTACTCATATTATTCTATAGTAAGAGTGTTTTCAGAGCTTGCTGGAGACCTCCACTAGTCATTTCCACTTGTTCCTTTTTCTCAGCTTTGGCTTCAAGGGCAATGTTTTATTGATACTGTTGATAGTTTGGCAATTAACTATATGTCTATTCTTCTTATTTACTTTTTTATTTTTTTATATTTGCCTTTAATTCTCCAAGCATCTGTCTTTGGAGTTGCTGCTACTCCTGTTTGTATGTAATAATCTTTAGAATGATAATATGGTAATGTATTTTATTAACTCAAATATTCTTTAAGAAAACAACATCTGTATGTTTAGACAAAATGTTGTACCTAAACATCAGTACCATATGTCTAAATAGATTCAGGACATCTACGCTTGCTATAATTGATTTAAACAGTGTAATATTAAATACGTTATCTTTCTCCAAGACCTGCTCTGCTCTCCATAGTCCTAATTCTTAATGCTACCTCTGTTCTCCCAATATGAAACGGTGAAGTCAAATTTTATTTTTCTTTTCCTTGTCTGCCTCATACCAAATTCCTTGTTAAGTCTTCAGTTAAGGTTTTTTCATATATTTCATCTTCTGTCCCATTGATATCACTGCAGTCTAAATTTAGATCAACCCACATATACCTTATTCCAACCTTTTCTTCTTTTAAAGTAATCTTGCATTCACTTCTTCCTTTTTAATCTCTCTTATTTTATTTTATTGAAATAAAAAATTATAGTGCTAACACACAAACACAACATCTGTGCCCAGAATAATAACAGTTATTAATTATTGGGTTCCTAGTATGTGTCAAGTACAGTTTTAGGCACAAATTAACACCACTTTTTCTATTATAACCCTATGAATTAGATATTATTATTATCCCAATGCTACAGATGAGATAACAAGGCAGTGACAGATTGTCTTTCACAAACTGATAGAATTGGAATATTACTCCAGGTACTATTCAATTTCATTCTTCCTACCAGAGTGTTTGTAAAATATATCTACTCAAGTAACTTTAAGTACGTCATAGAGGTGAATTTTCTTTGGATTGGTAGGATGGGGAGTATATGTTTGATATTTAATTTTTAGGCTTAGACAAAAACAAAATATTTCTTCTGTATTATATTCTTCAAAAGTAATTTTTGTTGGTTTTATTTTTTATCATGGAGTAAAATGGAATATTTCAGAGAGTATTGTTCTCTGAAGTTTAATATCTGTCTAGATTTGGATAACTACCATTATAATTTTTAACAACTTTCATTACTCCCAAAAGTTTTCTTTGTATAATTTCTTCATACAATCTCACTTTCTCCTCAACCCTTTGCTCTAACAACCACTGATTTGTTCTGTATCATTATACATTTGTCGTTTTGTGAATGTTATATAAATAGTATCATATAATATGTAATCTTTGATTTTACTTTTATTTGAAAAAATATATAGATTTACAGGAAGTTGCAAAGGAATTCAGAGAGGTCTTGTGCCTTCTTCACTCAATATTCCCCAATGTTAAAATTTTGTGTAACTATAGTACAACATCAAAACCAGAATACTGATACTGGAATAATCAAAATAATTTATTTACTTAGTATATATGTACTTATTTTCATGTGAGTGCTTGTGTATGTGTAACTGGATGAAATTTTATCACATGTGTAGCTTCATGTAACCATCACCATAAATACAATATAGAACTGTACCATCACTACAAGGCTTTCTTTTATAGTCATACCCATCCTTTCTTGCTTTCCTTAATGACTGGATACCACTAGTCAATTCTCCATTGCTCTAATTATGTTATTTGAAAATGTTAAATATATTCCACAGATAAATTAATTCACATGGTTCTTAACTTTTTCTGTCTGGCATATTTTGCTTAGCATGATATGCTCAAGATCCATTCATGATATTCCAAATGGCAATATCACATCTTTTCTTATGGCTGAGTAGTATTCCATCACATATATGTACCGCATCATCTGGAAGTGTGGGGCATTAGTAAAAGGTAAAGGGGAGGAATGAAATAGATGTTGATGAAAGAAGATTTAACTTTAAGTGGTAAGCACAAAATGCAATATACAGATAATGTATTATAGGATTATACACACAAAACTTACATAAACTTATTAACCAATGTCACTCCAAAAAATTTAATTTTAAAATAAATAAATAGCCCTGGCTGGTTGGCTAAGTGGATAGAGCCTCAGCCCTACATGCAAAAGTCTCAAGTTCAATCCCCAGTCAGGGCACATATGAGAAGCAACCATGTACTTCTCTCCTCCTCCCTCTCCCTCATCTCTCTCTCTCTTCCTCTCCTGCAGCCATTGGCTCGGTTGGTTCAAATGCATTTGCCCCAGGTGCTGAGGAGAATTCTGTTGATTCAAGCTTCGGCTCCAGATAAGGGGTTGCCAGGTTGATCCTGGTCAGAGCATATGAGGGAATTTGTCTTTCTATCTCCTTTTCCTTTTACTTAAGAAATTTTTAAATAAATAAATGTCATAATATGTAATATATATAGCATACATATATGCTATAATAATCATATATTATGCATCTTTTTTTTTCATCTCAAATGGGTAATGTGTTGATGTTGTAACAATGTTTGAGGGAGGCCCATGTCACACAAGAGTATGAACACCCAAATCATCACACTTATTAACTACATATCTTTTTTGTATGTAACTTTTTAGGACTAGCTTCTTTCACTCAGCATAATACCCTAAAGTTTCATCCATGATTGATTATGTATATCAATCATTCATTCTTTTCTTAAACACTGAATAGAATTCCAACATATGGGGGGTGTCAGGGTTTTTTTTTACCAGTTCACTAGTTGAAGGACATTGGTGCTACTGTTTTGCCCATTACAAATATAGTTGCTATAAAAAAAAAAATCACATAGAGTTTTTCATTTAAACATAAATTTTTATTTTTCTGAGATAAACATTCAAAATTGCAACTGCTCACCTGACATGTAGTGGCACAGTGGATAAAGTGTTGACCTGAAATTTTGAGGTCACCAGTTCAAATCTCTGGGCTTGCCTGGTCAAGGCACATATGGGAGTTGTTTTTGCTTCCTGCTCCTCCCCCCTTCTCTCTCTCTCTCTCTCTCTCTCTCTCTCTCTCTCTCTCTCTCTGTATTTCTCTGTCGCTCCTCTCTAAAATGAATATATATATATATAGTAACTGCTGAGTCAAAATGTAAGTGTATATTTAACTTTATAAGAAATGTTCAAACTATTTCTCAATGACCATATGATTGCACATTCCCAACAGCAATGTATGAATGATCTTATTTCTTTGACTTCTCACCAGCATTTAATGTTGTCAATATATTTTTTATTTTAGCTATTCTGATAGATGTGTGGTGATATCTCTTTGTGATTTTAATTTGCATTTCTAGTGGCTAACGATGTTAAACATCTTTTCATGTACTTATTGATAGTTTTATATCTGCTGTTTAGTGAAAAATTTGTTCATTTATTTTGTCAATTTTCTAATGTGATTCTCATATTATAAAAGTTAAGTTTTTAGAGTTCTTTATATGTTGTACATGGTAGGCCATCATCTGATTAGTGGTTTGCAAATATTTTCTGCCACTGCGTGTCATATATTTTTAGTGTCCTTATAGTATCTCTCACAGAGTGACTTTGTTAAATTTGATCCAGTCTTATATATTGATTTTTCTTTTTATTGACTGTGCATTGGTGTCAACTCTAAGGACTCATCGCCTAGCACTAGCTACCAAAGGTTATCTTACATTTATTCTAAAAGTTTTATAGTTTTATGTTTAACATTTAAATCAGTGATTCATTTTGATTTAATTGTGTCTAAAGGAATAGAGACTTAATTGAGAGAATGAATTAAAGAAAAAAAAGAGGATTTTCCATACTCTCTATGTTGATCCAGAAGTAGAGAACTTTACCTAGATCTCTATTTTCCTCATAAATTCATTTTTAGGTTTTCAGGCTATATTGAGTCTAGGCTGGAATTACTGAAGGCAAAAAATATAGTAACATATCATTATTTCAGTACTTCATATTCTATTTTTTCTCCTCTAACTACCTTATACTTATTGTTCAATGTTCCTAAAAAAGTACTTCAAGAATATTCCCATGCTTTATAGCTACATTCATAGGAAATAACAGGGTAAAATCTCCTTACTCCATCTTAGCCAGAATCAGAACTCTCAAACTTCTTCATGAATTTTATATTAACTATTTTTTTGTAAGTTTTTTCCATAGTGATAGATGAGAACTATTTTGGTGTAAAATAATGTTATTTTCCTCAGAGCTTTGGAAATATTTAGTCCAAGAGTGTTGTCCTTAACAGTTTTATTTACCTCTGAAAAATAAATATCCCAGTGTGCAAAAGGCAAGCTACCATAGAAACACTGACATCTGGTATTTGTTCTTATGCTATCTATTGAATATTTCTTTCTATTTCTCATTTTAAAAATTGTACAAGTACAGTAGTTCCTTGTCTTCTCATAGACCTCTGCACATAAACTTCTTACTATCACCTCTATGCTTTTACTTGAGTGTCCTTTATTTCTCTTAACCTGTCCATGTCATTTCCATCCAATGTTCAAATCCAGCACTATGTTGAAGCCTCTCTTGATAGTCTCAACTTTTATTTCTATTTCTTAAAATTTTACACATTTTGTAGGTTTTATAACATATAATTTAGTTTTTTTATTCCTTTAATGCAATGCTATTTTGTGCATTGATTATTTTAAGTTTCTTTTTTTAAAATGAATATAAAATATTTGAGTACCCACAAACCCTTTGAATTTTTTGTCGTTTTTACTATTTCTAAGAGTTACAGATAGGTTCCTCTTGGTTATGAGCTCTGCTCTCTTCGCATCAAGCTGCCAATCGAGTTGGGGCTTAGACTTCCCAGTCTAAGGTTTATATATCAGTCTAGACTAACATGATTGTTTACAGAAACACTGGCCCTAAACTCTTAATCCAGAATTTAGCAAATCATAAACTGACAAATTCCACTCAGTACCAAAGTCTCTAGCCTTTGCCTAGACTGCAGTCCTTATTTGTTGGGGTCTGCTGGTCTAGTTCACAGTTTCACTTTGGTAATTGCTAGTGGTGTACACCAACAGCCTTCTCTTAGCCAGTTCACAATACCATCTCTTTCATTGCTGCTGGTGTGTATAGTTCTGTTTCCTCAATTACTGTTGATTTCTTTCAATATGCACATGCGAAGGGTACTTTGAAAGATGAAAAAATGGTGGGCATAAATGGAACACTAAAAAGGTGTTTCAGTGTTTGCCACTTAACACTGAAGACCCATTTACAAGGATATAATGGTCACTGAAAGGAATGGATTGGCACAAGGTCACATGCCAACCTCAAGAAATTTTCCATGTAAAGAGTTACTCTATAAAGCATCACACAACTCTCAACCCAGTGGCAAATACCACTTGGTATTAATTTGGCTCTGACAGACCCAAAACTTAGCTGAGAAAACGAGATCCTCAAGTTTCAAAATTGAGTGTGCCAACTCCTGGCACAACTGCTTATTTTGTATTTCAGAGCTATGAATAAGTAAATCACAAGAAAGTTAAGAATTATATGATTTCATACATAGGTGAGATATAAAACTGAGACTCATGGACATAGATAAAAGTGAAGTGGTTACCAGGAGAAAGGGATTGGAGGAGGAGAAGATTGAAGAGGAGGAGAGTGAAGAAGGACAAATATATGGTGACAAACAAGGGTTTGACTTTGGGTGATGGGCACACAACACAATCAACAGTTCAAATGCTATAGAAATGTTTATTTAAAACCTATATACTCTTATTGATCAATGTCATCCAATTAAATTTAATTTTCTAAATAATTTTTTTTTTCTGAAGCTGGAAATGGAGAGAGACAGTCAGACAGACTCCCGCATGCGCCCAACCAGGATCCACCCGGCACGCCCACCAGGGGCCACGCTCTGCCCACCAGGGGGTGATGCTCTGCCCCTCCGGGGCGTCGCTCTGCTGTGACCAGAGCCACTCTAGCGCCTGGGGCAGAGGCCAAGGAGCCATCCCCAGCGCCCGGGCCATCTTTGCTCCAATGGAGCCTTGGCTGCGGGAGGGGAAGAGAGAGACAGAGAGGAAGGAGGGGGGGTGGAGAAGCAAATGGGCGCTTCTCCTATGTGCCCTGGCCGGGAATCGAACCCAGGTGCCCCTCACATCAGGCCGACGCTCTACTGCTGAGCCAACAGGCCAGGGCCTCTAAATAAATTTTTAAAAAATTTAGGGTGCCAACTCCTGGCACAACTGCTTAATTTATATTTCAGAACTATGTTCCTGGAAACCAAAGATATATACACAATGGCTAAATCTTAGTAAGGCAACCTAGACTTAAAAGGCCATTATGAGAAACATTCCACTTAGATAAGGTCATTTAAGAAATGCACTTGAAAGCAAAGGTTTCCAAGTCAAATATACAGTATCAAATGCTTACATTAATTGAAATACAGGAGCCTCCGAAAGCTTTAAAATTTTTTAATATCTTCATTAAAAAGTGATTGAAAAAGGCTAATAAAAAATTAAAGATACAAGAGGTACGTAAAACAAAAAACTAAGAGTGAAGTTGACTTCTACTACTCGGATTTATTATCCTTTACCTGAGTATGATCTCTAACTTATGCTTGCACTCTGAAGAAACTATGGCACCATACACAAAATCTGTCAAGTTAGTGATTTTACAGATGACCCTACATTTAACCTCAAAGGAGGGTCCCCATAAGGGCTTCTCTTAAAGTCACTGAGACTCAGAGGGATATTCTGCTAATCCGCTATATAATTTCCTTAAAACTTAAAAGGGAATTGTCTAAATCTTTCTTTTTTTTAATTTTATTTTTTTAATGGGGCGACATCAATAAATCAGGATACATATATTCAAAGATAACAAGTCCAGGTTATCTTGTCGTTCAATTATGTTGCATACCCATCACCCAAAGTCAGATTGTCCTCTGTCACCTTCTATCTAGTTTTCTTTGTGCCACTCCCCCTCCCCCTTTCCCTCTCCCTTTCCCCCCAACCCCCCGTAACCACCACATTCTTATCAATGTCTCTTAGTTTCACTTTTATGTCCCACCTACGTATGGAAAAATGCAGTTCCTGGTTTTTTCTGATTTACTTATTTCGCTTCATATCATGTTATCAAGATCCCACCATTTTGCTGTAAATGATCCGATGTCATCATTACTTATGGCTGAGTAGTATTCCATAGTGTATATGTGCCACATCTTCTTTATCCAGTCATCTATTGATGGACTTTTTGGTTGTTTCCATGTCCTGGCCACTGTGAACAATGCTGCAATAAACATGGGGCTGCATGTGTCTTTACGTATCAATGTTTCTGAGTTTTTGGGTATAATTGTCTAAATATTTCTTTCTGGCTATCTTTGGGAGGAGGTCTGTATGTTGAAAGAATGTTACTTATTGTACCCTTTCTGAGGATGCCTTTTGGGTCTATGGAGTTCTCTAATACCACCAGGTGTCTTTTCTATTTGTTCCAGCTAAAACCAGGCTATATTTTTTAGAGAGTTTGTTAAGAAGCTTTGTGATTAGAAATTGGCCAAATTAGGAGTTGATATTCAAAGCCTGATTGAAGCTTTTTTTATTTTACAGAAGGAAAAAAATTGAAATACAAATTTAAATCTACAATATAAGCTTTTGCTCTCCATCTTAAATATTTTCTTTTAATTTTAAAGAAGCAAATGCAGGATAATGTTGGATGGGAATGCCAACTCTTTAATATCATTCATGCTATAACCAAATTATTAGAGGACTTAGAAACATCTGTTCTTGTCTTACAAATCAAGTCTATATAGGACCAGATGTGTAGATCCAGAAATAATTCAGTCTACTTATCCTTTCTACAAATCCCCAAATATCCCCAATTTATTTCAAAAGGCCTCCAGGTAATATATATATATATATATAATATAATATATATTAATAATATAATATATATATTAATAACCTTAGAGTTTAAACTGTGGTGGTGCATTGAATAAAGTGTTGACCTAGAATGCTGAGGTCACTAGTTCGAGGCCCTGGGCTTGCCTGGTCAATGCACAAATGAGAAGCAACTATTACAAGTTGATGATTTCCGCTCCTCCCTCCCTTTTGCTCTCTCTCTCTTTCTCTCTTGGCATGTTGCTAGTCATGCAGGTTAGACCCCATTAGAGGAGGGACTGAACAAGGGGACCAGAGAACAGCCTTTTAGCATTAAGTCCCTCGGACAATAATGTTCTGACCTATATCAAATATATCTAGGCTTCAGTTATGTTTCAGCTACAACCCCAGAAAAACAGCAAAATCAGACAAACAATACCATGGCTAATATAAGGACCAGCTACATTGACTAGTGACCCCCTGTCTTCATACCAACTAATCTGTAGAGACCATAACCCTGAAAGGACGTACGTACCAAGAAAGATGATGAATATTCTATTGGGATACTCCTCTGAAACCTCCAGATAAGTATTTTCAAGACAGAAGGCCCAGTATACTTCCTTCTACGGAGCATGACTGCATCTTTTCATACCACCTTTCCCCAGGCATGTTTTTCTTGCCTCTCTCTCCTAAACTCCAAACGCCCTTCTTTTGCCACTCTAACTTGCTTCCTGAACCCATTTCTTCTATGGCTCATTATTCTATCTCTGTGACTTTCTAAATGAACTTTCTCTTAAAGTTTGAGTCTTGGTTCTGACTCTCTTAGCCAGAACTCAAGCACTGAGATTGCTGAACTGAGGTCCTGTCTGACTCCACGGGTCTAACATCTGGTACCATTTCGCCACCAATATAATGTTCAAACAATCTTATTACCGGAATATGCCGGGGTTCTAGTTGCCCATCGCCACTGTGTCACAGAACCAGGATCTGAGTGGCATAAAAAGTGTATTTTGCCCTGGCCGGTTGGCTCAGCTGTAGAGCGTCGGCCTAGCATGCGGAGGACCCGGGTTCGATTCCCGGCCAGGGCACACAGGAGAAGCGCCCATTTGCTTCTCCACCCCTCCGCCGCGCCTTCCTCTCTGTCTCTCTCTTCCCCTCCCGCAGCCAAGGCTCCATTGGAGCAAAGATGGCCCGGGCGCTGGGGATGGCTCTGTGGCCTCTGCCCCAGGTGCTAGAGTGGCTCTTGTCGCAACATGGCGACCCCCAGGATGGGCAGAGCATCGCCCCCTGGTGGGCAGAGCGTTGCCCCATGGTGGGCGAGCCGGGTGGATCCCGGTCGGGCGCATGCGGGACTGTCTGACTGTCTCTCCCTGTTTCCAGCTTCAGAAAAATGCAAAAAAAAAAAAAAGTGTATTTTATTTAGATTACCAGCAACCCAGGAATGCAGGGGACTCATGTCCAAGAGAACTGCCTCCCTGATCTCTCAGCTTACTGGCCTGAGAGGCATTTGGGGAAGTTAGTAATTTATCATGGAGCTAGTTACCTAGCAGTATGCAGGAGGTGGGAGACTGGTCTGCTGGCATGCCTCTATGGAATGTCCTTCTGACACTGGCACAGCTCCATCTCTTGTCCTTGATGCTTATCAGGGATGGCTGGAGTCTGGCGCCTCTGGGAGCCATCTGTGCCCCAGGAATTTTCTGAAAGAGAACTCCCTGTATTTCTTAGACAGCAAAATAAAGATTAAGATTAAGTTATCTACAGTGCCTTAACCCCTCACAGGAAATTCTGTGACTGAGCCCGTACAAGAAATTATTGTAATTTAACCCTTTACATAATCTCTTATTGATTACAAACAAAAGCTATTATTACTGAAGCCAAATTTCTGACTTTTGGGTTCCCTTGTCAATCTGAGCAAATACCCTAATTTATTTATCTGCCAGATACAGGATTTTGTTCCAACCATTTTTGTTTGTTTGTTTTAAGAAACTGGTGAGTTTTGCATTATACTTGACTCGGTTAAAATTGTAAAGCAAATGCTTTAAAACAAATGCTTTAAAAACAAATAATTGCTATATAAATTAAATGTACTTTCAGAAATATAGAAACTAACCCAAATGTCTTCCAAGTTTATGAGACATAGGATAAATCCTTAGTAAATAAAAGCTAGTTTAAGCTAGGTATGTCTTTAGAGTTATGAGCATTAAATATAAAAATTTATTTTAGTTAAGTTTATTAGTCAAATAGTTTGTTATTTCTGTTACAAAAATTGTCAGTAAAAATATCATGGAATGATGTCTGAGTTTGTCTAATGGCTCATAAAGATTCAGTGGGAAGTCTAAACATAAATGCTGAAAGCAAGTGATTTAAATAGATGGAAGTGGGATAAGAGGTTTTTTGTTAGGTAAAGTTTTCAGCGATAATTATGTTTTGTGAAATGTATTGTCAACATAAGAATTATCCAAACATGTACACACTTTTATGCATCTATTTGAACCAAAACTGATGACAACTAGTGGGAAGCAAAATCTCAATGGATTGAGAAATTGCTCCAAAAAATGAATTTTCAGTTTGTTTATACATTACAACCAAAAAAAGGAGTCTTGGGGTGGGGGAGGGTTACCTAAAATTCAGTGGTGGTAGATTAGGGAAGTGGGAGGAAGCAAAGGGGGAAAGTCTCTGGGATTCGATAAAGAACAAAATGGAGAGTCGCATACTTCTTTTACATCGAAAGGTATATGATAGTTAACAATTACAGCACATACAGATGGTATTTGGGCAACAAAATAACAATAAAGTGTTTCATCATCTTGTGCTCAGGTGGGATATAGAACTCTGAAGGGTCTGACAAAAAGAGGATTGCTGTGATATCCCAAAAGTACGATACTATAGATGAAAAAACACAATGGACAGACTCAGTTAAGGAAAGCATCAACATTCGTCCAGGAAGATTCTGGGTTAGGACATGACTACTTGCCATGACTTACTCTTAGGAAGTTTTGTTTTCAGACCATTCTATGTGGTTACTACCAGTCTCTGAGTTTGTAAGGCCTGCAATGCAAGCTTCCCCTGAGTGTATTATGGTTAGTATATAACGACATTTTTGTCCACACTGTACTTAAAAATAGTTTCCAAATTGTTTTGTTACTTGAAACCTTAAAGTTATAATAAGATAAGTTAAATGATGGATATTCATTGGATATCTGGATCATTTCCAAGTAAGATAAAATACTGTAATGTTAATTATTGAACATAAATTGATCTACTTTTGGCTTTCTTTTACAGAAGAGGTAAAGATATTTGGGTCTATTAGCAAACATGTTTTGTTTCCCATTTGAAAATTTATTGTGAGAAAAGAAACTATAAAATGTATTCATAAAATTGTCAGTCATAGATAATTTTTTACATTTTACTTTTCACTAGAAATTAATCTATTAAAGGTTAAAATGTTTAATATTTGCAATTAAAACTCCTAAAACTAATAAGGGAAACACTTTCATATACAGATAAGCTAGAATATGTTTTTGGTAAGAAGTATGAGATACGAAGATTTTCTTTTGTTAAAGAAAGATAAACTAAATTTGTCCTAAAGTAAATCTGGTTATTTCAGACTAGAAAAGAGAAGAGTAGAGGACAAAATGGTACAAAAATTTAGAAAGAGAGAGACAGACAGAAAGCAAGAGGGAGAATTTTACCTATGTAATAAAACTGGTTATAATCAAATTGTAATTATAAAGGTTGTAAAAATAAGATTTAGCATCACTAATGCACTTACATAAAAGAAACTTAATTTTCTTTCTCCTGTTAAAAGGACACAGTATTCTTAGACTATTGGTATGTTCTTGATAATAAGAAACTGTAAAGTGTTTTCCTTTGCCTTTCAAGGAATACATTGCCTAAAAAGCAAAAATTTTGTCGTACCACAATAATTTTCTGTGCTTTATGTTTCTTAGATATTTATTATTAAAAAATCTGATTCTTTTTATATTAAATGTTATATTTTTCTCACAACAATAATCTTTTGATATTTGCTTTAAAATATTCTGTTGTTACTTTCATTAAATGGATAATTGAGTATTGTCATATAACGATTGGTGGTCCTTTCAGTCAAATGTTAAAACTCTAAACAAAATCTTTTTGACCCCGAACTTTGAAATTTTTTAGATAGCACCTGTAGCATCTAAAAAAAAAATCATGTTCTCTCTTCTTTTTTTTTTTATTGTATTTATTTTTTAATGGGGTGACATCAGTAAATCAAGATACATATATTCAAAGATAACATGTCCAGGTTATCTTAAAGTTCAATTATGTTGCATACCCATCACCCAAAGTCAGATTGTCCTGTCACCCTCTATCTAGTTCTCTTTGTGCCCCTCCCCCTCCCCCTTCCCTCTCCCTCTCCCCCCTCCCCCCGTAACCACCACACTCTTATCAATGTCTCTTGGTCTCACTTTTATGTCCCATCTACGTATGGAAAAATGCAGTTCCTGGTTTTTTCTGATTTACTTATTTCACTCCGTATAATGTTGTCAAGATCCCACCATTTTGCTATAAATGATCCGATGTCATCATTTCTTATGGCTGAGTAGTATTCCATAGTGTATATGTGCCACATCTTCTTTATCCAGTCATCTATTGATGGGCTTTTTGGTTGTTTCCATGTCCTGGCCACTGTGAACAATGCTGCAATGAACATGGGGCTGCATGTGTCTTTACAAGTCAATGTTTCTGAGTTTTTGGGGTATATACCCAGTAGAGGGATTGCTGGGTCATAAGGTAGTTCTATTTTCAGTTTTTTGAGGAACCACCATACTTTCTTCCATAATGGTTGTACTACTTTACATTCCCACCAACAGTGGATGAGGGTTCCTTTTTCTCCACAACCTCTCCAACATTTGCTATTACCTCTCTTGTTAATAATAGCTAGTCTAACAGGTGTGAGGTGGTATCTCATTGCAGTTTTGATTTGCATTTCTCTAATAACTAAAGAAGATGAGCATCTTTTCATATATCTGTTGGCCATTTGTATTTCTTCCTGGGAGAAGTGTCTGTTCATATCCTCTTCCCATTTTTTTATTGGATTATTTGTTTGTTTGTCGTTGAGTTTTCTGAGTTCTTTGTATATTTTGGATATTAGGCCCTTATCTGAGCAGGTGTTTAAAAATATCATTTCCCAATTAGTTGGCTGTCTGTTTATCTTGTTATCAATTTCTCTTGCTGAACAAAAACTTCTTAGTCTGATGTAGTCCCATTCATTAATTTTTGCTTTCACTTCTCTTGCCTGTGGAGTCAAATTCATAAAATGCTCTTTAAAGCCCAGGTCCATGAGTTTGGTACCTATGTCTTCTTCTATGTACTTTATTGTTTCAGGTCTTATGTTTAGATCTTTGATCCATTTTGAGTTAATTTTAGTACAGGGGGACAAACTGTAGTCCAGCTTCATTCTTTTGCATGTGGCTTTCCAGTTTTCCCAGCACCATTTGTTGAAGAGGCTTTCTTTTCTCCATTGAGTGTTGTTGGCCCCTTTATCAAAAATTATTTGACTATATATATGTGGTTTTATTTCTGGGCTTTCTATTCTGTTCCATTGGTCTGAGTGTCTATTTTTCTGCCAATACCATGTTGTTTTGATTGTCGTGGCCCTATAATAGAGTTTGAAGTCAGGTATTGTAATGCCCCCAGCTTCATTCCTTTTCTTTAGGATTGCTTTGACTATTAGGGGCTTTTTATAGTTCCATATAAATCTGATTATTTTTTGCTCCATTTCTTTAAAAAATGTCATTGGAATTTTGATGGGAATTGCATTAAATTTGTATATAGCTTTGGGTAATATGGCCATCTTGATTATATTTATTCTACCTAACCAAGAACAAGGTATATTCTTCCATCTCATAATGTCTTTTTTGATTTCCCTTAACAATGGTTTATAGTTTTCATTGTATAAGTCCTTTACATTCTTTGTTATGTTTATTCCTAGGTATTTTATTTTTTTTGTTGCAATCGTGAAGGGGATTATTCTTTTGAGTTCCTTCTCAGTTGTTTCATTGTTGGCATATAGAAAGGCTATTGACTTCTGTATGTTAATTTTGTATCCTGCGACCTTACTGTATTGGCTTATTTTTTCTAGAAGTCTTTTTGTGGATTCTTTGGGGTTTTCGATGTATAGGATCATATCATCTGCAAAAAGTGATACCTTTACTTCTTCTTTTCCTATATGGATGCCTTTTATTTCTTTGTCTTGTCTGATTGCTGTGGCGAGAACCTCTAGTACCACATTAAATAAGAGTGGAGAGAGTGGACAACCCTGTCTTGTTCCTGATTTAAGGGGGAAAGCCTTCAGTTTTGTGCCATTTAGTATGATGTTAGCTGATGGTTTATCATATATGGCCTTTATCATGTTGAGATATTTTCCTTCTATACCCATTTTGTTGAGAGTCTTAAAAATAAAATTGTGTTGTATTTTATCAAAAGCCTTTTCTGCATCTATTGATAACATCATGTGGTTCTTGTTCTTTGTTTTGTTGATATGGTGTATTACGTTAACCGTTTTATGTATGTTGAACCATCCTTGAGATTCTGGGATGAATCCCACTTGATCATGATGTATTATTTTTTTAATATGTTGTTGTATTCGATTTGCTAGTATTTTGTTTAGTATTTTAGCATCTGTATTCATTAGAGATATGGATCTGTAGTTTTCTTTTTTTGTGCCATCCTTGCCTGGTTTTAGTATAAGGGTTATGTTTGCCTCATAAAATGTGTTTGGAAGTATTGCTTCTTCTTCAATTTTTTAGAAGACTTTCTGTAGAATAGGAACCAAGTCTTCTTTGAAGGTTTGATAAAATTCGCTGGTATAGCCGTCTGGGCCTGGACTTTTATTTTTGGGGAGGTTTTTAATGGTTTTTTCTATTTCTTCTCTACTAATAGGTCTGTTTAGGCTTTCTGCTTCTTCTTGACTCAGTCTAGGAAGGTTGTATTGTTCTAGGAATTTATCCATTTCTTCTAGGTTGTTGAATTTAGTGGCATAAAGTTTTTCATAGTATTCTACAATAATTCTTTGTATATCTACGATGTCCGTGGTGATTTCTCCTCTTTCGTTTTGGATTTTGTTTATATGAGTTCTTTCTCTTTTTTCCTTGGTAAGTCTTGCCAAGGGTTTGTCAATTTTGTTGATTTTTTCAAAGAACCAGCTCCTTGTTCTATTAATTTTTTCTATAGTTTTTCTGTTCTCTATTTCATTTATTTCTGCTCTGATTTTTATTATCTCCTTTCTTCGGCTGGTTTTGGGTTGTCTTTGTTCTTCTTTTTCTAGTTCCTTAAGGTGTGAAGTTAAGTGGTTCACTTGGGCTCTCTCTTGTTTGTTCATATATGCCTGAAGTGATATGAACTTCTCTCTTATCACTGCTTTTGCTGCATCCCATAGATTCTGATATGTCATATTATCATTTTCATTTGTCTGTATATATCTTTTGATCTCTGCACTTATTTCTTCTTTGACCCATTCATTCTTTAAAAGTATGTTGTTTAGTTTCCACATTTTTGTGGGATTTTTTTCCTCTTTTTTGCTGTTGAATTCTAGTTTCAAGGCTTTATGATCAGAAAATACACTTGGTACAACTTCAGTTTTTCTGAATTTGCTGATGTTGTTTTTGTGGCCCAGCATATGGTCAATTCTTGAGAATGATCCATGTACACTGGAGAAAAATGTATACTCAGTCACTTTGGGATGAAATGTCCTGTAGATGTCTATCATATCCAGGTGCTCTAGTGTTTTGTTTAAGGCCACTATGTCTTTGTTGATTCTCTGTTTGGATGACCGATCTAGAGCCGTCAGCGGTGTATTGAGATCTCCAAGTATGATTGTATTTTTGTCAGTTTTTGTTTTAAGGTCAATAAGTAGCTGTCTTATATATTTTGGTGCTCCTTGGTTTGGTGCATATATATTAAGAATTGTTATGTCTTCTTGATTCAGTGTCCCCTTAGCCATTATGAAATGGCCATTTTTGTCTCTGAGTACTTTTGCTGTCTTGTAGTCAGCATCATCAGATATGAGTATTGCTACGCCTGCTTTTTTGTGGATGTTATTTGCTTGGAGTATTGTTTTCCAGCCTTTCACTTTGAATTTGTTTTTATCCTTGTTACTTAGATGAGTTTCTTGTAGGCAGCATACAGTTGGATTTTCTTTTTTGATCCATTCGGCTACTCTGTGCCTTTTTATTGGTGAGTTTAATCCATTTACATTTAGTGTAATTATTGACACTTGTGAGTTCCTCATTGCCATTTTATAGATTGCTTTCTGTTAGTTTTGTGCCTTTTTTGATTCTCTTTCGTTTTTCTATCTTTTGTTTTTATTTGGTTGTGTTCCATACATCTTTCCTCTGTTGCTATCTTTTTTAAATCATGTGCTTCTGTGGTGGTTTTTTCAATGGGGGTTACCATTAAGTAATGAAAAGGGTCCCTACCCTGTTCATTGTAGCGAACTATTTTGTGAGTACTTTTGCCCTCCATCGCCCTTTGCTACTGTTAATCTTCATCCTCTCCCCCCCCCTTTCTTATTGTTGTCACAGTTTAAAGTTGGTTTTGTTATGTTCTTCTTGGAGCTTTTACTTGTGGCTTTGTTGTTTTTTTTTTTTATTCTTTGTATCTGATTGTAGAACCCCCTTTAGTATTTCCTGGAGTGGGGGTTTTCTGGTGATAAATTCTCTCATCTTTTCTGTATCTGTGAATGTTTTTATTTCTCCTTCATATTTGAAGGTTAGCTTTGATGGGTATAGTATTCGTGGCTGAAAGTTCCTCTCTTTCATGACTTTAAATATTGGGGTCCACTCTCTTCTAGCTTGTAGAGTTTCTGTTGAGAAATCTGATGATAATCTAATGGGCCTTCCTTTATATGTTGTATTCTTCTTTTCCCTGGATGCCTTGAGAATTTTTTCTTTGCAGTTGGTTTGTGCCAATTTTATTATGATGTGCCTTGAAGTAGGTTTGTTGGGGTTAAGAAAACTTGGAGTTCTGTTTGCTTCTAGAATTTGAGGTTTTAGTTCTTTCCAGAGGCTTGGGAAGTTCTCATCTATTATTTGTTTGAGCATGTTCTCCATTCCATTTTCTCTCTCTTCTCCCTCTGATATACCTATTATTCTTATGTTATTCTTTTTGATGGAGTCAGATAATTCCTGTAGGGCTATTTCATTTTTTTTAATTTTTGAATCTCTTTCTTCTTCTCTTTGTTGAGCCTCAAGTTGCTTGTCTTCTATTTCTCTGATCCTCTCTTCTATCTGGCCTGTTCTATTAGCTAAGCTTGTTACCTCATTTTTCAGCTCATGAATTGAGTTTTTCATCTCTGTTTGATTTGTTTTTATAGTTTCAATTTCCTTGGAGATATACTCTTTGTGTTCATCTAGTTGTTTTCTGAGCTCCCTAAAGTGCCTTTCTGTGTTTTCTTGTATATCTCTGAGTATTTTTAGAATTTCTATTTTAAATTCTCTGTTGTTTAACTCCAAGGTTTCCAATATCTTAAATTTTTTCTCCATAGATTTTTCCTCATCTCTCTGTGTTACCTCTCTTTCTTTTGTATCCATGATATTCGATTTTCTCTTCTTTAATGGCATGTGAGGGTGGTTTTCTTGATAGTATTAATGAGATTTTATAAGGAATAAAAGGATAAAAAAATAAAAATCAAAATAAAAAATTGCACGTTTTTTTTTAAAAAATTAATCATTAAATAAAGAAAAATAAAATAAGATAAAAACTTGAGGAAAAAAAGGGAATAATTCCTTCCCCTCCTTTTTTCCTCTCCTCTCCTCTCCCCTCTTTTTTGAGAAAATCTTGTGATGAACTGTGAATTATATTGTACTAAATAGAACAAACAATACCTGTAGTGGAGGGCCTGAGTTGGGGAGAAGTAATATAGGGGTAAAGGAAAAAGAAAAAAAAATACAAGAAAAAAATTTTTATATATAAAAAAGGGGGGAGCAGTATAGACCCACAAAAAGCAAATTAGGAAAAAATTTGGGTCAAGAATAAAATGATTTGCTTTTAGGTGTTGGCTGACTCAGAGTTATGATGAGAGGAATAAGAGGGAAACAGGAAAAAGGGGTGGAAAACTAAAAAATTACTATTGTATTTAGTGGAACAAGAACTAGATAAAATGGAGAGCCAGGGATGGGAGCACTGCTAATGTGTTAAAAAGGTGAAGTAAAAACCCTCCAAAATGCCACAAACTTAAGTTTGAGTCCCAGATAAGATAATTTGTTCGTTATTGAAGTTTGAATGAGAGAAGACGTAAAGGAGAGAGGAAGAGACTAATATAGAGGGAGAAAAGAGAGAGAGAGAGACAAAAGATGGAACAACTTAAAGAAGAAAAAAGAAAAAGGAGGAGAGAGAAAGAGAGAGAGTTAGGGGTTTTGGATTGCAACCCTCAAAGAGAGAAAGGAGGAGGAAAGAAAAGATAATGGGAGATGTAACACTTATGGGTAGTGTTGTTTAAAGAGAGGTGAGAGTAAGACGGAGAGAGAATTAAATGACCAAATTGGAGTAGAAAAAAAAATCAAGAATGAAGAAAAGAGACACAGACGAACAAATATAATACAATGGGATAGGTTATAAAATCTGCAGATTATTCTTAATTTTGAGGGGTTGTCGTCTTGCTTTTTCTTTTCTGTCTTTCTGGTCGGTGACTTTGTACCCCGGGTTCTGCCCCTGTGGCACGCTCTGGAAGAGGTTTGCAGTTGATAATTCTCTATGGTAATGTCATGTATTGGGCTTCAGTCTCGTTGGCAGTCGAGGTTCATTAGTGTTTATAGGCTCCAACAGTGAGAGGATCTCTCACTGTGAGAGTGTTCCTGGAGCCTCTCTCCTAGTCTTTCCTTCCACAATTAGAAGCCTGATAATCCAGCTATGGGGTTGCTGCTGCCTCTGCCTGGATAGTAAGAGTCTCAAAGAGCTGGCAACTCCCCACTCTATTCCCACTAAGCACAGGGCTCTGAGTAAGTCTCAGTCAGTCAGACCTGCCAGCATAATCAAGCGTGGCTTCCTCTCACTCAAAGATCTCTGGCTCTGCCCCTCTGTGGGATAACTCGAGTGCCCACTCCTGAGGCGTTCGGAGGAATCTCTTGCCCACTCTCCCTGCGCACCCACCAGGATGTCAGACCAGACAGGTCACACTTCGAGTGAAATCCCTACCCACACGGAAAAGATCGAGCTTTGGAATTGGCTTTCGCTCTATCCTCTTGCGGCTTTCCCAAGGGGCTAGGGCTGCCTGAGATTCCGCTCCTGGCCCGCTCACAGACCTGCTCCTCTGTGGGAAAAACACGGGCGCCCACCTCTGAGGAGTTCGGAGGAATCTCCTGTCCACTCTTCCTGTGTGCACACTGACCAGATTATGAGGCTCAGGCGGGACGCCTCTCACTCTGAGAAAGCCCTCTCTCCACACGGAAAAGTTACTGGGTTGGAATTGGCTTTCGCTCTGTCCCCGTGTGGCTTTCCCAGGGCGCTGGGGCTTCCGCTCCTGGCCCGCTCACAGGCCTCTGACTCTGCTCCTCTGAGGGAAAACACGGGCGCCCACCTCTGAGGAGTTCGGAGGAATCTCCTGCCCACTCTGCGTGCGTGCGTGCACACTGACCAGATTATGAGGATCGGGCGGGACGCCTCTCGCTCCGCGAAAGCCCTCCTCCCGCACAGAAAAGTTCCACCGTTGGAGTTGGCTCCAGCTCCCTCCCTGTGCCCAGTCCCCTCAGGGCGCTGGGGCTCCTAGGAGATGCTGCTTTTTGCCCACACAGAGGCCTCTGACTCTGCTTCTCTGTGGGTTAGCACGGGCGGCGCCCACCCCTGAAGTGTTCGTAGGAATCTCTTGCCCACTAACCACGCCAACCAGGAGATGCGGAAAATGGCTGCCCCACTTGTCTTTCTTTGTCTGGGTGTGGTGCGCGCGTGTTAGCTTGAATTGCCCAGGTTTTTCCACGGCTTGGATCTTCGTGCCACAGCCTGGTTTGGCTGTTTGTACCGCAGCCTGGAACTATTCACTCCCTATGCCCGCCTTAGTTTCTATATTCTCAGTTCTCAGTGAAAGCCAACCTGTTTGGATTAGAGAGGAAGGCGGAGCATTTCTTACTCCTTATTTCCCCCGGAGTTTGACCATATATTTAGCCAATCTTTCGCTCGATCCTACCTTCGGGTGTGTTGTGAAGCATCTGAAGACTCCAAGGATAGGTTTTTCTGTTTCTGGTTGAAGAACTTGTTGAGTTTATGGGGAGATTTTCAGTATCGCTTCCTACCGCGCCATCACTGTCCCTTTACATTCTTTGTTATGCTCTCTCTTCTTATATAGAGCGAAATTAAACTAATTAGGCTGATTTGATATGATAAATTACATGAGAAGTATTGTCAAATAAGAAGTAATACAAAGCCTCCATTATGTTGTGTTTGTGTAGGTATATATGGTGAGTGTTCCAGGAATTGTATGAAATTCCTAGAAATCTGACATATACTAGTATAATGTTATCATTCCTCATTCTAGTGATCATCTTAAAGTGTTGTGTGTCATAGAAATAACCAATTTTCTTTGTCAATATTATTAAACTAAACTTTCAGCAGATCCTTGGCCATGGACATTTTCAAGTCTTTTGTCATTTATAGAACATCATTGCATTATTCTGATGCTTTTGTGAAAGTGAAAGTCAGGGAAAAGTGTCTACCAATAACTTGATCACTGACACCACTGCTACATTACAATGTGTCAAACCTTGAATGCATATTTCACAGCAGAAGAGTCTTCACCTAACATCTGGTCCTGTGCAAATTCTGGAAACCTCAAAATCAAATAGACTAGGAAACAAAGTAACCTATATTAAGATAGAATGCCAAGACCTTAGATCAAGAATGTTTCTCTTACATCATCTTCCCTCTTTGACCATCCTGATTATAATTCTAAAACCATAAAGGTCTTTGTAATTTTTTGGCCCACCTTTTGCTTTGCTCTGGCCATTGTTCACACATCTCAGGCCATTGGGGGGTATGGTATCCAATTTCCACACTACTGTTGGATTTGCTATGATGTTGATGATTCTGTAGTTCTGTCCATTAAAAATGTCTCCTTGTTTTTCACTGCTTCAGTTTCTCTGGAAAAATCTCCGTGTCTTTTCTCTTGTGTCAAGCTTCCTAACTATGGTGGTTCATTTTTCTGTCTCTGATTAACAACTCTAATCCAGGCCCTGTACAAGGAAACAGACACAAGACAAGGGTAATCAGAATAAAAACATTTGTGTGGTCTACAGCTCCTTGAAATTTACTGGCTTCCATGGCTGTAATCTTTTGAATTTTGAGCCATAAATTCAAATGGGAATTATCAGGAGGCATTTATAATTCAAAATTAGCTTCCTTTGGTAGATCATTGATTCCCTGATGAAGAGTACTGGTAAATGAAAATGAGGCTGTAATCAGGAACATTTCAGAAATCTATTGCTAAAGCAATAGCTACCCAACAAAAATCTCTGACAAAAATTTTATGATAATAGCATAGTCTTTGATTATCCTTTAGCACAGTAAATAGGTGTTTGTGCAATGGCCAACATCTATTGTTGTACCTGGATCATTAATTCTGGGAAAGCTGTGATTCAACTACATAAGATCACTAAATAAACCATTTTGATTAAGAAAATAACCTCTTCAGTGGGGTTTCTTTCATTTATTTGATTCTGACTGATTTGGGTCTTGGGGACCATAACTTTCAAGTGCACTCCAGACACTGGGACTTATCCTGCTTATAATAATTATAGTAGTTTCCTCACACATTGTCATTTCTGAAAAGATTTAAGTGCATATTTGCAGCTGCTAACCACCAAGAAAATGATCTCCCTTAGACTATAATGTCAGAAAATGAGTTAAGAGGATGATTGACTTAAAGAATGTTAACCTGACATTGTGCCTCGTGAATATCACAGAGACTGAACAAAAAGGCAGCTAGAATTTCAGAGTGGTAGCTGCAAGTAGTGTGAAGGCCTTACATTTTTTATCACATCCCTCAGTTAAACTTAGTCTAGTCAAAATGGGTGTATTATTGAAAACAAAACAATAGGACTAAAATAAAGTTGCTTATGAAAAGCCCCATGTCACCAAGGCAATACTTAACTACAGTTTCAGCTTTCCCAGAAATAGAATCTTAAATCAGACAAGTAGAAATTATTTACTCAGTATTAGTGAAGTAACCTGCCTGGTAGACCTCTGCCATCCATCCCTTACAAGAAATTGACTTTGCCACAACAAATATGCTTTTTCCCTGGTATAACTTTCTTGTTCTTGTTCCATTCTACCTGTGAGTCTTTCATTGTGTACAGCTTCTAGAGCTTTTTTAAATCTGCTAGGTTATAGACTACCTTTTCCATAAATTGTTGAATAAAGCCAGTAAGATCTTAAAAATGTACTCGAATTTTGCTTTAACAAGTCAAGTTCTAAATAATGTATATCATCTCTTATGGTATGCACAAAGCTAGGGGTATAATAGATGGTTAATAACTGTTCGTGGATTTTTTTTTGTAAGAGGCAGAGAGAAAGAGAGGAAGGGAGACAGATGTGTTCCTTTAGTTGTTTATTGATTGCTTCTTAGATATACCTTGATGGGGGGGCTCAATATGAGTCAGTGACCCCTTGCTCAAGCCAGTGACCTTGGCCTCAAGCCAGCGAGCATAGGATCTTTTTGATGACCCCATGCTCAAGCCAACCACCCCACACTCAAGCTAGCAAGCCTGAATTCAAGCCAGATGAGCCTACACTTAAGCCAGAGACCACGGGGTTTCAAAACCTTGACTTCAGTGTCCCAGGTCAATGCTCTATCCACTGTGCAACCACCGATCAAGGCTGTTCATGGATATTTTTGCTAAACAATTGTGTCCACAGAGACAACTAGCTGCCAATAGTAATCTAAGTCCCTCTCCATCTGTTACCAAAGATCTCTGAGCTTCACTTGAAAATGAGAATAAAACTGTACATTTTCATTTAACTAAACAAATATTTATTAAGAACTTAGAGTATAATGTACATAAAAATAAAATATTAAATTTAAATATTTAATTATTTAGAAACATTCAGACTTTTTGTTTAATTTTTCAAGATTATAAAATGTTAAAGATATCATTCTCTAGAGAATCAGACTGCCTATATTTGAATTTTTGCCTACAATGTACACAGTACTCACAGACCCACAGGATTCAACCTGTGACCTCAAGAAAGTTACTTAACCTATTTGTACTTCAGTTTCTAGTTTTATATAAGGACACAGTAATATCTAACTTGCACAAATGTTGTAGGAATGAAAAGAGGTAAGATATGTGACATTTACTTGGTAATTATATTATCATTATTATTTAACAACAAAAAAAGTTGATCAGAAGTGCAGATGGCAACGTGGGATTTGCGACTGGCATCTGAAGTGGGGACAGTCTTGTGGAACTTAATCCTTAACCTGTGGTAAGTGCACAAACTACAGGTACTTAGTGTTAGAATTGAAATACATTATGACACCAGATTAGTGTCTGGAGAGTTGAAAAGTGGCTGGTATGGCTAAAAATCCCAAATATTGAGTGCCAGAAATATTGTTGGAAAACACTTTATATATCTATGTAAATTTATGGATATTTATATATATATAATATAATTTAATTTTTCCATTATTGTAATTTTTCTTTTTAATATTCAGTTGTCTGTCTATGGCCAGTGGAAGCTTCTTAGTGTTGTTTCTGCATTGTTTTGACATGATTCCAATAGTCCGTGTATATATATATATATATATATATATATATATATATATTCCCCTTGCTTTCTGGCACAACAACATTCTCAAGCTTATCTTGTATATATCTTAACCTAAATTTGTTTCTTCTATTTGTTCAAGAACCCTGTCGGACCACACCTGCTCCACGAAAGATGACTTAGGTGGTGAGATCCCTAAGATGAAGAAAAGCATGAGGAACCAAAGGCAAGGTGGTACATTTTTAATGCTGTATTGCTCCTTCATCTGTGCTTCTGATGCTCCTGTTTCCTCGATTTGGTGTCTTCTGTCTCCTGTCTTCTCTTAGCAGTGTCAGCGGTGTGTGTGTGTGTTTGCGTGTGTGTGTGTGTGTGTGTGTGTGTGTATAGGGCTCGGGGACAATAGCAGCGTGGGGCTAATAACACATCAACTATTACATCAGTGTGGTGATGTCAACTTGCTGTGTTAGCTAGCCCATACCCTACAAGACAGTCTTCCGGGCACCTGACCTAGAAGTGCCTGAGAACTAAGGCTAAACTATCTCAATTAGTTGTAGGAACTGGCATCAGACAGGATTCCAGGAAAGCTGGGGGAGCTTGTGCTGCTGCAGTTTCTCATGAGAACGAGAGCTGTCATCCTGGCTCTTACTTACTATGACGGTCCTCATATTGTACCCCTACAGGCTGGGGGCTTTGGTTTGTAAACTCTCTCTCTGGACCTAAAGGCTGCAATAACAATACAGGGTACAACATCCTACTACTAAAGAGGTGGCCACTAAGACAATGATGAGCAAGACCCTCCTCCAGGTGTTTCTGACATGGTTCCCTCAGGTCGTAAATGGGTCATCTTGCGCCGCCTGTATGGCTTGTACTTTAGCCTTCATTTTTGTCAGTTTTCTTCGATTGCTCGTAGCAATATTTGATGTGTAGTAAGGCACATTTTCCTCTGCACCAGGGACGACCAGACTTCTATCTTAGCTAAGGCATCAGTTCATCTGTGTCCAGCCATACTCCCATGGAGGTCTAGGTGGGAGGGTTTTCCCAACTGGATATATCCATATATCCAGTGCCTGGTGATATAGGAGGCGTCCCCCCACAATAGGGACTAGGTGTGACATCAACCCCTGCACAGCATCTGGCAACTCAGCAAAGGTAACGGGGCCGAATACCTGTTGCAGCTCCCAAGTCAGAGGGTTAGTACTCAGTACAGCTCTCTGTCTTAGGGTTGGCACTAAAGTGGTTGGCCCCCAATAGTCAGTCCCCTGTTGTGCAGCCTCTATGTATTTGTGTTCATGTAGTCAAACAACCTGTTGTTTTATCTATTAGCTGTCTGTCCATATACCAATCCTCGCTGGCACATACATTTTCCTTTCTGGGATTCGGTGTCCCTTCCTCTGAGAACACTTGAGGCAGTTCCATCTCTCCGTATACCAGACCTCACTGGCACAGGCACTCTCTAGACCTGGCTGGGTACTTTCCCTTGCAGGACTCGGTGCCTCTTCCTCCGAGGACACCTGAGGCAGTTTCGCCTCTCCATGTACTAGAACTCACTGGCAGTGACAGCCCTAGCCCTATGTTCTTAGGGCACCTTTTAAATTTTCTGCTGCTTTCTCTAGATCTGTCTCGATCTATAAGAGAATCAGAGGTTAACATTATTACATCATCAATACAATGAAAGAAGACCACGGCAGGTGGCCTGGCCCACAAAGCCAAATCTTTGGCTACCAAGCCATGACAAATGGTTGGGCTGTGCAATTAGCCCTGTGACGAGACAACAGAGGTCTCTTTACACCCTTCCCAGGTGGAGGCAAAGTGATCCTGGCTCTTCTGGGCAATGTCAGTAGAGAAAAAGCATTAACCAAGTCTGTCATACAGTGGTAAGGTCCTAAACTCTGATCCAGTCTATTAAATCCAGCCCCTATGGAACAACTGTATGAGACGGGGCAGTCACCTATTTACATCCTGGTAGTCAACCATAACGTGCCAGATCCCGTCAGGATTCTGGCTTCCGATGTCCGTCAGGATTCTGGCTTCCGATGTCCGTCAGCCACAGGCTGCAGTTCAGCAGCTCCAGTATGGCGAGCGGGCAGCGGGTGGCGCTGCGCAGTTCATCCTCCATCCGCCAGCCCCGCCCACACTGCAGCTGTTGCCGCAGCAGACGCCACACAGTCTGCGGACCTGATCACAAGCTGGCTCTGCGGCGGGAGCGCGTGCACAAGCATGAAAATCTGGTGAACGGCAGATCACAAGCACAGCTTTCCCCGGTATTGAGCCGCGGTCCGGCCTCTTGTGGGGACACGCCGGGCCTTGGCCAGGAGGGCTGTTCAAGATGCACGCGGTAGTCTACCTGGGACCCTACCAGGGCTATAAAGGCGGACCCCTTTCTAGTTTCAAAATGGTGTCTAATTTTCTCAGGCTGGTCAGGCTATTGGTACAAACGCAGCCGTTCGCTGCGCAGCTACAAGTCTAGGGAGCGCGCTCTCGCGTGTCCGCCCAACACTTCAGTGTCAGGCGCTGCTTTCGCGTCAGCGAGGGCTGCGGGGGAGGCAGTTGCTAGGGGGGATGTGCTGTAAGCCTCTGCAGTATCGCCTTCGCAACCTGAACTTGAAAGTGGAAATTCCCCGCTGTAGTTTCTCTATTACAGCCCTTATAAGACAACCACCCCTAAGATACATTTAGGGGTGGAACACAGTACACTATGGCTTAGGAGCCAATCCTCCTCTCTCCAAGGAAGCAATTACTGGCTCTGCTTTGGAAGTCTGACCCCACTGGGGTCCTAGGGAACCGCTCCGAGTCTCTGCAAGGGAGGGAGTAGTTAGCACCAGCATCCATAGGAGCTAACACTCACTCTATATTAGAAGGGGACCAGTAGATTATCAATTCTACGTGGGGCCTCCTGTTCCTCTTAGGCAGGACCGTTGGCCTTCCCCCTATTCAAACTGAAACGACAAAGTTTGGGGTTCCTCTACGCCTTTAGCCCCTTCAGATTGCTGTAGCTGCTGGAAGGCCTGTAGCCTCTTCTTCTCTGAGGCCTCCTCTGTCTACTGTAGCTGCCTGATCTGTGCTGTCTGCCTCCAAAGCAGGTGTTGATTCTGTGCCAGTGTCAAGAGCAGCTAGGAAAACCGTCCTGCCGTCTCCCAGTGCACGGGGGGAGGAGGAGGAGGGGCGGATTGGCTTCAAGTCTTTCAAGGACTTTCTCACAGCCTTTGGTGTGGGCTCCACAGCCTCCCAGTCCACAGGAGCCAACCAATTCGACAGGACCACCGCCACCAGGTGGCAGAACCCGTTTGCCACCAACTTCTGGGGCCTCTAAGTTTTTGTGTTCAGGTAGTCAAACAGCCTGTTTTTTTATCTATTAGCTGTCCTGTTTTGTCTATTATCTATTAGCTGTTGGCTCAGGGAGATACTAGATCTTCCAGACTATGCCAGTTGTCAGAGCACACCTGCTCCGCGAAGGGTGACTTAGGCGGTGAGAGCCCTAAGGTGAAGAAAAGCACGAGGAGCCAAAGGCAGGGTGGTGAATATTTTAATGCTTTATTGCTGCTTCATCTGTGCTCCTGATGCTCCTGTCTCCTCAATTCTGATGTCTCACGTCTTCTGTCTTCTAGCAGTGCCCCCGGGGGTAGATATAAGGCTTGGGGCCAATAGCAGCCAGGGGCTAATGTCAGCTGGCTGTGTTAGCTAACCCATGCCCTACAAGGCAGTCTGCGGGCACCTGATCTGGAAGTGCCTGAGAACTAAGGCTAAGCTAGCCCAAATATGCGTGGCAGCTGGCGCCAGATGGGCTGCCCAGAAAGCTGGGAGAGCTGGTGCTGCTGCAGTCTCTCATGAGAACCAGAACTGTCATCCTGGCTTTTACTATGAGGGTCCTCACAAACCCCTACTTACATTTATTAAAAGTAATATATTGAGACTTCAATCTGGGCTTTATGAATATATAATCATTGGTCTAAGTTCTCATTGCTTATGGGTCTTTTAGTGGAAAGAGATAAAAAAAAAAACAAAAAAAAAACAAAAAAACACCCAGGCCCTGGCCGGTTGGCTCCGCGGTAGAGCGTAGGCCTGGCGTGCGGGGGAACCGGGTTCGATTCCCGGCCAGGGCACATAGGAGAGGTGCCCATTTGCTTCTCCACCCCCCCCTCCTTCCTCTCTGTCTCTCTCTTCCCCTCCCGCAGCCAAGGCTCCATTGGAGCAAAGATGGCCGGGGCGCTGGGGATGGCTCCTTGGCCTCTGCCCCAGGCGCTAGAGTGGCTTTGGTCGCGGCAGAGCGACGCCCCGGAGGGGCAGAGCATTGCCCCCTGGTGGGCAGAGCATCGCCCCTGGTGGGCGTGCCAGGTGGATCCCGGTGGGGCGCATGCGGGAGTCTGTCTGACTGTCTCTCCCCGTTTCCAGCTTCAGGAAAAAAAAAACCCCAAAGCATTTTATTTTCTTTAAAATTTTTTTTATTTTCCACCTGACCTGTGGTGGCACAGTGGATAAAACGTGGTCCTGGAATGCTGAGGTCGCTGGTTCGAAACCCTGGGCTTGCCTGGTCAAAGCACATATAGGGAGTTGATACTTCCTAATTCTCCCCCCCCCTCTTTTTTTTCTCTCTCTCTCCCTCTTCTCTCTAAAATGAATAAATAAAATCTTTTAAAAATATTTTTTTTTCAATTACTGTTTACATTCAATATTATTTTATATTAGTTTCGGGTGTACAGTATACTACTTAGACATATCTAGACTTTAAAAAATGTCCTCCCTATACTTCTGGTACCCATCTGACATCATACATGCTTATTATATTACTGACAATATTCCTTATACTGTACCTTACATAACTGCCACTGTTTTTTTTTTTTAATTTTTATTTATTCATTTTAGAGAGGAGAGGGAGAGGGAGAGGGAGAGGGAGAGAGAGAGAGAGAGAGAGAGAGAGAAGAGACAGAAGGAGGGAGGAGCTGGAAGCATCAACTCCCATATATGTCTTGACCAGGCAAGCCCAGGGTTTTGAACTGGTGACCTCAGCATTTCCAGGTCGACGCTTTATCCACTGTGCCACCACAGGTCAGGCACTGCCACTGTTTTTTTTTTTTTTTTTTTTTAATATTTTATTTATTGATTTTTTAGAGAGAGAGGAGTGAGAGAGAGAGAGACAGAGAGAGAAGGGGGAGGAGCAGGAAGCATCAACTCCCATATGTGCCTTGACCAGGCAAGCCCAAGGTTTCGAACCAGCGACCTTGGTGTTCCAGGTCGACGCTTTATCCCACTGTGCCACCACAGGTCAGGCTGCCACTGTTTTTTAAGTACCAAATTGTACTTCTCAATCCCTTCACCTTCCTCACCCAGTCACCAAACCTTCTTCCCCTCTAACAACCATTAGTCTGTTCTCTGTATCAAAAAGTTTGTTTCAATTTTGTTTGTTTATATTGTTGTTTAGTTCTCACATATAAGTTAAACCATATGCTATTTGTCTTTCTCTGTCTACAATATTTTACTTGGCATAATACCCTCTAGGTCCATACATACTGTTGCAAAAGGTAAGATTTACTTCTTTTTTATAGTTGAGTAATAATTCATTATACATGTGTACCAATATGTTCTTATCCACTCATCTCCTGATGGGCACTTAGGTTGCTTCTCTTGGCTATTGTAAATAAAGCTGCAATGATCATAGGGGTGTATATGTTTTTGAATTAATGTTTTAAAGTTCTTTTGTGTGTGTGTGTGATATAAATATTGAGATCCCAGCTGTTGTTTTGTTTGTTTGCATTTTCATGAAACATTTTTTTCCATTCCTTTACTTTTAGTCTATGTGGGTTTTTCTGTCTGAGGTAGGTCTCTTGTGGACAGCATATCTATGGATCTTTTGCTTTTCTGTTTAAGTACCCTATACCTTTTGATTGGATCATTTAATCTATTTACATTTAAAGTATTATTGATAGGTATGTATTTATTGCCATTTTATTGTTTTTCATTATATTCCTCTTATTTTTTTTAAAGAAGTCTCTTTAAATTTCTTTTAATACTGATTTGGTGCCAATGAACTTTTAACTTTTTCTTGAATGGGCAGTTCTTTATTCCACCTAAAATTATAAATGATGGACTTTCTAGGTAGAGTAGCCTTGGTTGAAGGTCCGTGTTTTTCATCATTTTAAATATTTTGTGCCTATTCCTTATAACCTGAAATATTTCTTTTGGGAAATCAGCCCAAAATCTCCTGAAAGCTGCCTGTTAAGTAAACAATTGTCTTTCTTTTGCTGTTTTAAGATTCCTTTTTGATCTTTAACTTTTGGCATTTTAATTTTGATGTTTCTTGTTGTGGACCTCTTTATATCAATTTTATTTGAGGCTCTCAGCATTTCTTGAGCATGAGTGATTTTTTTTCTTTTTCTTTACCAGATTAAGAAAGTTTATAGTCATTATTTATTCAAATAGGTTCTCAATTTTTTACTCTCTCTATTCTCCTCTGGCACCACTGTGTTAGATTTTGTTATGCTTGACATTGTCCCAGAGGATTCTGAAACAATATTCCTTTTTAAAAAAACTATTATTTTTTTGTGCTGATGTGACTGATTGTTTTCTTCTACCTTGTGTTACAAATTTTTAACTTGATCCTCCATTTTATTTATTCTGCTGTTTATTACTTCTAGTAAATTACTTTTAAATTTTAGGTAATGTCTTCTTCATTTATGGCTGGTTTTATAAATGATTTCGATGTCTTTTTGTGTGTATGCTTTATGTTTTTGTGTGTGGAGTTCTGAGTTTATCCATTTTTTCCCCTAAATTCTTGAACATCCTTCAAACCATTGTTTTAAACTTTGTATCTGTTTTTTTGTTTGTTTGTTTTGTTTGTTTTTTACAGAGACAGAGAGAGACTCAGAGAAAGGGATAGATAGGGACAGACAGACAGAAACGGAGAGAGATGAGAGGCATCAATCATCAGTTTTTCGTTGTGACATCTTAGTTGTTCATTGATTGCTTTCTCATATGGGCCTTGAGCACAGGCCTTCAGCAGACCATGTAACCCCTTGCTCGAGCCAGCGACCTTGGGTCCAAGCTGGTGAGCTTTCTGCTCAAGCCGGATGAGCCCACGCTCAAGCTGGCAACCTTGGGGTCTCAAACCTGGGTCCTCCACATCCCAGTTCGATGCTCTATCCACTGCACCACTTCCTGGTCAGACTCCATCTGGCTGATTACTTACATTTATTTCATTTAGTTCTTTTTCTAGGGATTTATTGTGTTCTCTTTTGGGGGATATGTTTCTTTTTCTCCCCATTTTGGCTGCCTCTTTGTATTTGTTTCTTTGTACAGTATGAGGTAGATCTGCTATGTCTCTCAGGTTTTGTATACTGGCCTTATGTGGGAGGTGTTCTGTGGGGCTCACTGGTCAAGTTTCCATCATCCCTTGAGTTTTGTGCTCCAGTAATTTCCACTGTGTGTTTTATGTGGGCCTTTTTATTGTACATGAGTCTTAATTGCTTTTGGCTTGTGCCTGAGTGGGGTTGGCCCTCAAGCTGACTGACTGTGAGGACTGACTGTAATCACACTGTATGAGGTGCTCTGCAGGGGCTGACACCACGAAATGGAACTTACTAAAGCACAATATGGTGCCTGCCAAGATCTCCCTTTGGGTGTGCCACTTGTGAAGGTAATTGGGTTATGCTCTGATGTAGCCTGAAGCCCACCACCAGGTGTGTTGGTTTGGGGGCCTCCAGTGTTGACCAATATCAGACACTGTCTGTGACTATCCCTGAGCCACCTGTTTAGAACTACAGTTGGCTCCATCTGCTTAGCCTGGGTGCTCATGGGTGCAGTCAAGCTTTATGCCAAGCCTGGCTTCCAACAGCACAGAGCTCAGAGCTGGTCAGCAAAAGGACCAAAACACCTCATATCTGCCTCTGCCTGCTGGCTCCCTGTTAGGCTCAGTCACTGAGAGAGCCTTTGGCCGTAGGTGAGTTGCATGAGACAGGTTCTCCTTGAGTCAGTGAGTAAAGGTGAATGATGTTTACCAAGTTGATACAGCTTCAACTAGGTACCAGTGCTGGGTCTGAGGCAACTCAGCAAAAGTCTCAGTGAACACTAAGGGTAGCTGTCACTCACGTGAAGCCTATGGACCTATGTGGTAGGGCAGGGGCTAACAGTTATTAGGATGCAAATAGCAGAGTTCATCAGGCTAAAACAGACCACAGTTTAGCTCAATGGAGGAAAAACTTTGCAGGAAAACAGTCACTTTGGTCAAGCATGTGAGAGAAAAATAACCTTCAACTTAGAGCAATACAACTTAGTTCTCTCCCTAGGTGTGTCTGCCACTACCTGAGTCTGCCTGCACCGTTTCAAGAGCCTTCCAAGAAAATATGAACCTGGGAACCTGTCTGGCTGCAGTCTGCTGAATCTTCCATAGTTCAAGAGGTTGGTAGGGCACAAACTGCTGGGAAAGTGGTGCTACTGAGTTCTCCCATGCTGTTGCCACATGAAGGGTAACAGTCACCCATTGGTGGTTTGGGAAAAGGACTTAGCACAGGGATTTGGGTAACTTTCCCTTCAGACCTCTCCCTGAAGCATTCCAACCTTGTCTCCCCTTTTATTACTCCAGTCTGTTCTGAGTAGCTTTCCATCCACCAGAGCCAAGGGTAAGTGGCTGTGGACAAACTTTGTGTTGTCTCTCTAAGAGGGTGTCAGGGTTTCTAGCAGATATTTGTCTCTCACTGGCTGACCAAATTCCCCCTGAATTTTACAACTAGATGTAATGCGGTCTTCTTTTCCTACCTTTGGTGCTCCAGAATGGGGGGCCCAGCATTGAGGCTTGTCAGGGGGGCCTTTGAAACTGGAATTCCCTCTAGATTCTCAACTGCAGCATGTGCGTACAGCACCAGCTTTTTGTGTGGCTTCAACCATCTTATCAGACTTGCTGTGGCTTCTTCTGTACATTTTTGGTTATAAGATTTCTTCTGTTCAGCTAGTTTTCAGTTGGCTGTTCAGGTTGTTCTATAATCTAGTTGTAATTCCAGTTTGATTCTGGGAGCAGGTGAGTGTAACTTCCCCTTACTCTGCTGCCATTTTTGATGATTAGAACAAACATACACTTTAAAAAGTAAACAATAAGTTATTACTTCATTCTGACTGTTCTACTTCAAATTTCAGGTTTTCACTTCTTTTATTTTATATTTGTATCTTTTCTTTGCATGAGAAATTCTACATTCTTACATAAATATATTTATCTTAATTTACCATAGTAATTTATACAACACAATTTATTTTTTAATTTCTTCATGCACATTAGTTTAGTTTCCACCTTTTGGCTATTGTAAATAGTGCTGTTATAAACATACATGAATTTATACTTGTTTAAGTACTTTTCTTTGAATACTTTTGATATATATCAAGGAATGAAACTGCAAAAAGCATTTGGCAATTCTATACTTAACTTCTGGCAGAATTGCCACAGACTTTTCCAATGGAAAAGATGATATTGGTCAAAGAATACAAGGTTTCAGTTCTGCAAAATAAATAAGTTCAGGAGGTATAATACAGCATGGTGATAATAATTAATGATACTGTATTTTATACTTTATAAATGTGCAAAGTTATCATAGTGTGTATGTGTATGGCTTTCAAATAATTTTTTTAGTTTGAGTATTGTTGGTACACAATCTTATATTGGTTATATAAGTTTCAGGTATACAATACAGTAATTCAATATTTTATTTTTTTATAATTTGATAACCCCACTAATTCTCTTAATCATCTGCCATCATGGATACTTATCACAAAATAATCAATTATATTCCTCTTCCTTTTTTCATCTATCTTTCCATCCCCTCTCTTCTAGTAATTATTCGTTTGGTCTTTATTTCTGTATGTCTGGATTTTTTTTAAACTTTGTTGAATTTGCCTGATCTGTGGTGGCACAGTGGATAAAGCGTCGACCTGGAATGATGAGGTCACCAGTTCAAAACCCTGGCTTGCTTGGTCAAGGCACATATGGGAGTTGATGCTTCCTGCTCCTCCCCCTCTTCTCTCTTTTTCTTTCTCTCTCTTTCTTCTAAAATGAATAAATAAAATCTTTAAAAAACATGACATTTTAAAAAAGGAAAACATAACATTTTTTGTTGAATTTATTGAGGTGGCATTGTTTAATAAATTTGTGTAGATTGCAAGTGTACAATTTTGTAACACACCATCTGTATGTTGTATTGTGTGTTCACCACCCAAAGTCAGGTCTCCTTCTGTCACCATTTATCTCCTTTTACTCTCTTTTACCTGCCCCCAACTCCTCTCTCTCTGGTAATCACCATACTGTTTATGCCTATGAGATTTTTAATTTATTTATTTGTCTTGTTTTGTTTTTAGGTTCCACATATAAGTGAAACTATATGGTATTTGTCTTTCTCTGCCTGACTTACTTCACTTAAAATAATAACTTCTAGATCTATCTATGTTGTTGCAAATGACAAGATTTCATTCCTTTTTATTGCTGTGTAATATACCACTGAATATATATACCATTTCTTGTTTACCTATTCATCTATTAAAGGACACCTACATTGCTCCCATATTTTGGCTATTGTAAATAATGCTGCAATAAATATAGGGGTGCATATATCCTTTAAATTTTTTAAAAAATTTTTATTTATTAATTTTTCAGAGAGAGAGAGAGAGAGAGAGAGAGGGAGAGAGAGAAAGAGAGAGAAGGGAGGAGGAGCAGCAGGAAGCATCAACTCCTATGTGCCTTGACCAGGCAAGCTCAGGGTTTCAAACTAGCAACCTGTGTTCCATGTCAACACTTTATCCACTGTACCACCACAGGTCAGGCTATCCTTTTTTTAAAGTCAAAGTTGGGGAGATAGTAAAACGAACATCCACATGCACCCCAACTGGGATCTACTAAGGAAACCCTGTCAGGGACCTATGCTTGCAACTGAGCTCTCTCTTTTTAGCGCTTGAGGCCAGAGGCTCCAAGGAGCCATCCTCAGTGCTTGAGCTGATGCACTTGAGTCAATAGAGCCATGGCTGCAGGAGGCGAAGAGAGAAGAGAGAGAAAGGGAGGGAGAGGAGAGGAGAAGCAGATGGTAACTTCTCCTATGTGCACTGACCAGAAATTGAATCTGGGACTTCCACATGCCAGGTGGATGCTCTACCACTGAGCAAACCAGCCAGGGCACATATATCTTTTTAAATCAGTGCGAGGTTTTTGTAGGTTTTTTTAGTTGTTTTTTTTTTTTTTTTTGATAAATACTCAGAAGTAGAATTGCTTGATTGTGTATTATTTCTATTCTTAGTTTTTTGAGAAATTTCCATACTGCCATTTATAGAAGGTGAACCAGTCTGCAGTACTACAAGCACGGTACAATAGTTTCCCTTTCTCCACATTCTTGCCATCACATGTTATCTGTTGCCCTTTTGATAGTAACCATTCTGACTAGGATAAGGTGGTATCTCATTGCAGGTTTGTTTTTGTTTTTTGACAGAAACAGAGAGAGAATCAGAGAGAGGGACTGATAGGGACAGACAGAAGGGGAGAGAGATGAGAAACATCAATTCTTTGTTGCAGCCCCTTAGTTGGTCATTGATTGCTTTCTCATATGTGCCTTGTGGGGGGAGGGGCTACAGCAAAGCATGTGACCCCTTGCTCAAGCAAACAACTTTGGGCTTCAAGCCAGTGACCATGGTGTCACGTTTATGATCCCATGCTCAAGTCAGGAACCCCACACTCAAGTTGGTAAGCCCATCCTCAAGCCAGCGACCTCGGGGTTTTAAACCGGGGTCCGCTGCATCCCAGTCCAACACTCTGTCCACTGTGCCACGATCTGCTCAGGCTCATTGCAGTTTTAATTTGCATTTTCCTGGTGATTAGTGACACAAAGCATTTTTTTCATGTTTGTTGGCCTTCTTTATGACTTCTCTGAAGAAATCTCATTTCATGTCCTCTGTTCTTTTTTCAATGAGCTTGTTTATTTGTTTTTCAGTTGTATGAATTTCTTGTGTATTTTGAATATCAACTACATATTGGATATAATTTGTGAATATATTTTTTTCATTTACTAAGTTGCCTTTTTGGTTTGTTAAAGGTTTTTCTTGCTGAGCAGACTTCTGGATGTGGTCCTGTTAAAGCAGGCAGGTAGCTAGATATGAGTGGAGAAAGAAAGCAAAGGGAATTGGACATTATATTTAATAAACTTGTAAAGCTTGCTTTAATAAGAAGGTTAAGCATCCCATTTAGCTTAATTTGCTAAAAGGCTATAGTATTCACAGGTAAATTAGTCTATGGTGCCTTTAGCACTCTGGACTCAATTTCTAACCTTTGGGGAAGAATACCCCTAAGGCATTGTTAATCTGGTAATGGAGAGAAGTGCTCTGTGCTTCTACTTTAATTCATGTACAGGATAAACCAGAATATTGACCATAGAGGCTTGTAAATCTACCCTAGAAGAAGGATGTGATTGGTTAGTAGAAGAAACCAACACAAGCCCCCCCCCCACACACAAAAAAAGGTTGGTTAGCTTAAGGAAAGCTAGTCCTTCCCAGGCTGAAAATGAAAATACAGGCTTAGCAAAACCCTTTCTCTCTTCCTGTTTAAAAACCAGCTTACCTCACTTGTTCTTTCATGGGGTAGGGGAAGGTTCTCCAAGCTGCAACCAAACTGTGTGGGCAAACAACTGGGTGATTTCCCAAGTACAAGCTTTGAGTAACACCTGGGCTGGACTGAGATTTGATATGGGCTAAACTATGGTGCAGAATATCTGGACTTTGATCTTTATACCGGGTTTATTGAAGACTAGACTAGACATTTTCCATGGCAAAACAGATGGAGTTAAGACATTGGGAACCTGTAAGCAAACCTATATTTTAAAAAATTTGTACTAATTTATTCATTTTAGAGTGGAGAGAGAGAGAGAGAAGGGGGGAGGAGCAGGAAGCATTAACTCCCATAGGTGCCTTGACCAGGCAAGCCCAGGGTTTTGAACCTGTGACCTCAGTATTCCAGGTCAACACTTTATCCACTGTGCCATTACAGGTCAGAACAAACATTTATTTTAACCCCAAATAAATCTTACTGTGAAAGTCTAAGCTTCTCCAAATGCGTGTTTTATCAAATGTTTTTTTTTTTTTGTGCAACACCACACCAGAGCCACATCAGAATTGACATCAGAACTGATCAGTTTCATGTGTTTATTTTTACTGTGCATATGTTAATGAGAATATTTAAAATCTATCTTCTTAAAAAATTGCGAATTTTGCAGTTTTATTTGTTATTGATTTCAAGCTTTCTTCTATTGTAGTTGAAAAAGGTATTTTGTAGATACTTTGTATAATTTTAATATTTTTAAATTTGTTTAATCTTGTTTTGTGCCCTACATGTAATCTATTTTGGAGAAAGGTCTACATGCACTTGAGAAAATACATATTTTGTTATTATTGAATGAGTTATTTATAGCTGTCTTTTAGATCCACCTGTTTTAAACTGATGTTCAAGAGTTCTAACTACTTAGCAATTTTCTGCTTAGATAATCAACCATTTATTGGAAATAGGTATTAAAGTCTCCAAGTACTACTATTGTAGAACACTATTTTTTTTCTCTCAGATATGTCAATATTTGTTTCATATATTTTGAATTTTGTTTTCTGTGCATATGATTACATTTGTAATCAATATATCATTTTATCAATATATACACTTTTTATTTACCCTTGTAACAGTTTTTGACTTAATTTATTTTGTCTGATATTTGTTTATCCATAACAACTTTTTTTTTGGTTACTATTTGCATAGAGCTTCCCAGGAGTAGTCAACCTTTTTATACCTACTGCCCACTTTTGTATCTCTGTTAGTAGTAAAATTTTCTAACCACTCACTGTTTCCACAGTAATGGTGATTTACAGAGTAGGGAAGTAATTTTACTTTATAAAATTTATAAAGCAGAGTTACAGCAATTTAAAGCATATAATAATAATTACCAAGTACTTTATGTCAGATTTTCACTAAGTTTGGCAGAATAAATCTTTATAAAACAACTTACTATAGTTAAATCATCTTTTTATTTATACTTTGGTTGCTCCGCTACCGCCCACCATGAAAGCTGGAACGCCCACTAGTGGGCGGTAGGATCCAGGTTGACTACCACTGGAACTTCCTTTTCCATGCTTTTACTTTTATCTTATTTGCAACTTTAAATCTAAAGTGAGTCTCCTCTTGACAGTATCTAGTTTGGTAAAGTTTTGAATATAGATGTTAATCCATTTATATTTAAAATAATTACTTTAAGAAAGAACTCAGTGCTGCCATTTTTGCTAGTTGCTTTAGTATATCTCATACCATTTATTATCCTATATTTTCTCTACTTTTGTTTGTGTTTAGCTGTGATGGAAAGACATTTTTAAATTGTCTTTTTCTTGATTCAACATTCACTTGGTTACTTTAGTCATTTGACTGTTTTCCGGAGTCTCAACAAAGTTGATTCTTACAATTTCTACTTGTTATTTTTTAAATTTCCATTGAACAATAATTTTTTTGAGATGACCTGACAAATTTGCTGACATCATTCCCCAGAACTTATACTTTTTTGGTACTTTTTGTTTGCTCTTTGAGTCTTCTTAGATCTGTGTGTGCCTTCATTTTCCTTTCTTTAGTTTATAAGGCACAATTTAGTTGCTAACAGCTTCAGAATTTCAGCTGCATACAGACTGACAACTCTTTTTCTCAGTTCACCTTATGCCATTCTTGAATAAAATAGAGAAATTTTGTACATTTTTGGTCAGATTTTCTCACCTGAATCAGTCAAATATAGTTAACAAAGGGGTCTTGCTATCTTTGCAGAAGCTCCTATAGTAACCATGAGGATTGATTTGAAAAGGGATGTTATGGGAAATAATAATGAGATGTTTGACACAAATGCTGAGCATTGCCCTAATGTATACTCAGATAAATAACACATTTATTCAAAAAAATTGGTTAAATATTTTTGAATATCTTTTCTTAAATCTACTTTATAAACAATTCCCCCTTCAAATTAATTACTTAGCAATTCACCTTTGGCAGTCCTCCTCGTATTCCCCATTCATTGCAAATATGATTTATTTTATGTAAATGCCATATTCTGTGTCTAACAATATGGCTTATACTTGATGCTGAAAAATAAGAATTCAGTATGTATTTCCCAGTTACTTGAAAAGTTAATAGATATTTTAGCAACCTGTTTTTTGGAAATTATTTTTATTCTTGCAAAGGGTAGCTGAAAGAAGCATAATCCAAAGACTGAACAAATCTGGGTGGTAATAACAGAAGCTAGTCTGAGCTGGAAAGTATCAAGTCAAAGCAGAGACATGTATTGTTTTGAGCTATAACATTTTACTATTTATTAGGCAGCTTGGCTAAGTAACAACTACTGCCAGTGTCTTTTGCTGAATTACAAAAGCCAGATTGACTATATCATCTTTTATAGAGATGACTATAGACTGCATGGTGCCCTTGACAGCTATACCTTTATATGAAGGAACCAACCAGTTTCTAGCATGATCTACAAAGATAATAACACAATTTAGCAATCACCTAGAGGAAAAAAGTTCTTTGCTATATTTCCTGAATATCCTGTTACAAAGAAAATATTGATAAAATATGTAAAGAATTCTGTTTCCACGTTTTTACTATTGTTAGTTAAATAGAAAATCCATATTATAAGAAACTTGTGAAATCGAAGTGACTTACTTGCTATGTGGAGCATGACATTGAAGATAGCTTTACACTTGCTGCATTGCTTGGTTCAATGAAGTATAAAATTGTGGAAAACTTTTTTTTAATAAAAAAAGTCCCTGTGCTTTCAAGTAGTTCTACTTGTTCTTGAAACTTGCTAACTTTGAAAATGCATTTTTTCTAATATGTTTAATTAAAGTGATTATGAATTTTAAGAAACGATTGAAATAAGTTGACTATCTAATGGTTTCTGTGTGAGGCAAAGAGTGAAGGGGAGCCCAAAAAGAAACACTATTAAGGGAATCAGATGTGGTGGAAAAAGTGAAGCAATCTTTAGAAGAAATAGAAATGGAAAAAAAATTAATGGAACGGTGGATTACGATCCTAATTCTTACATCAGTCCAAGTATATTACACCAACCTAGAAGAGATCCAGAAAACAAACAAACAAATATATTTGTTATGTCTTTTCAGATATTGCCAAGTTAGTGGTGTTTTATATCTCATATGTCACACTTATTTTTTTTAAGTAGAAGATCAATGGGTTATATTTCTCGCTTTAATGTATCAATACATTTTCTCCAGAAGGTAAGTTGATGAGATTAGATATAATCTTAAACAATGCCTTAGTGATAAGACACACATTTGTTATATGTTGGTTTAGGGGGGAAATGTGAGCAGCACTGAGCTTCTGGACACCAGGAGAAAAATGGTTAAGAAATGCCAGATATTAAGAAAAAAACAGCTTTTGTTTCCATCTTACAGCTTTCTCAACAGACTTTGTATATAGATATAGATGATATTGATGTGTAAGTATAATAGTTTTTAAACTAAGGAAGTTTTTTCACAAAAACAAAATGCAGTAAGAAAGCATCAGTGGGATTTCTGAATCCAAGGCACTATTTAACAATTCTATCATATTTTATTTAATTTAAAAGTTTACCAATAGCCTGACCTGTGGTGGTGCAGTGAATAGAGCCTCGACCTGGAAATGTTGAGGTCGCCAGTTTGAAACCCTGGGCTTGCCTGGTCAAGGCACATATGGGAGTTGATGCTTCCAGCTCCTCCCCCTCTTCTCTCTCTCTGTCTCTCCTCTTTCTCTCTCTGTCTCTCCCTCTCCTCTCTAAAAAAAAATAAGAATAAATAAATTTAAAAAAAAAGAATATACTCTGGCCTGACCAGGCAGTAGTACAGTGGATAGAGCATCGAACTGGGATGCCAAGGACCCAGGTTTGAGACCCCGAGGTCGCCAGCTTGAGTGTGGGCTCATCTAGTTTGATCAAAAGCTCACCAGCTTGGACCCAAGGTCGCTGGCTTGAGCAAGGGGTTACTCGGTGTGCTGAAGGCCCACGGTCAAGGCACATAAGAAAATGCAATCAATGAACAACTAAGGTATCGCAATGCGCAACAAAAGACTAATGATTGATGCTTCTCATCTCTCCGTTCCTGTCTGTCTGTCCCTATCTATCCCTCTTTCTGACTCTCTCTCTCAAAAAAAAATATACTTTGTACATTGCTTGAGATGATGAAGAGTTAAAATAGAAAAGTTTGTTACCAATAATGGTCAGAAGCCTGTTTATATGGTGAAAATTTACATAATTTCAATCTAAGATTTATATTAATTGTGTAAAAAGTAGGCTGCCTGACCAGGCGGTGGCGCAGTGGATAGAGCATTGGACTGGGATGCAGAGGACCCAGGTTCGAGACCCCGAGGTCACCAGCTTGAGCACGAGCTCATCTGGTTTGAACAAAAGCCCACCAGCTTGAACCCAAGGTTGCTGGCTCCAGCAAGGGGTTACTTGGTCTGCTGAAGACCCGCGGTCAAGGCACATATGAGAAAGCAATCAATGAACAACTAAGGTGTTGCAATGCGTAATGAAAAACTAATGATTGATGCTTCTCATCTCCCTCTGTTCCTGTCTGTCTGTCCCTGTCTATCCCTCTTTCTGACTCACTCTCTGTCTCGGTAAAAAAAAAAAAAAAAAAAAAAAAAAAAAAAAGTATATAGGGTAATTATTGTACCAAAGCTAGATACTTTAATACATATGAAGTTTGTTATTTGTTCAAATTTCTTATTATATAATTCTGATAACAAGAGCTTTAAACAATGTAATTTATTTTAGATGTTTAGCTTTTTTATTATGTCTCCACACAATATAACGTACTTCCAGAACTTGAGGTACTTTTTTCCTGATGTGCAGGGATGATGGAGTTAAGTTAAAACTGATAGCATTAGGCCCTGGCCGGTTGGCTCAGTGGTAGAGCGTCGGCCTAGTGTGCGGAGGACCCGGGTTCGATTCCGGCCAGGGCACACAGGAGAAGCACCCATTTGCTTCTCCACCCCTCCGCCGCGCCTTCCTCTCTGTCTCTCTCTTCCCCTCCCACAGCCAAGGCTCCATTGGAGCAAAGATGGCCCGGGCACTGGGGATGGCTCTGTGGCCTCTGCCTCAGGCGCTACAGTGGCTCTGGTCGCAACATGGCAACGCCCAGGATGGGCAGAGCATCGCCCCCTGGTGGGCAGAGCGTCGCCCCATGGTGGGCGTGCCGGGTGGATCCCGGTCAGTCGCATGCGGGAGTCTGTCTGACTGTCTCTCCCTGTTTCCAGCTTCAGAAAAAATGCAAAAAAAAAAAAAAAAACAAAAAAAAACCCCTGATAGCATTATATGTAATGTGATTATAAATAAAACAAAAAATATATAGTAAAATCATTTGTGTCATTTATTTTGCCAATTAAAAAAAGGATTTTAGCCCTGGCCGGTTGGCTAAGTGGTAGAGTGTCAGCCCGGCATGTGCAAGTCCAGGGTTCAATTCCTTGCCAGGGCACACAGGAGAAACACCTATCGGCTTCTCCACCCTTCTCCCTCTCCATTCTCTTTGTCTCCTCTCCTCCCGCAGCCAAGGCTCCATGGGAGCAAAGTTGGCCCGCAGCACTGAGGATGGCTCCATGGCCTCTGCCTCAGGCTCTAGAATGGCTCCAATTGCAGCTGATCAACGCCCGAGATGGGCCGAGCATCGCCCCCTGGTGGGCATGCCAGGTGGATCCCGGTCGGGCGCATGCGGAAGTCTCTGCCTCCCCGTCACTTCACTTCGGAAAATGCAAAAAAGAAAAAAGAAAAGGGATTTTAATAAATAGCTTACCTTTGTATAATTAAAAATAAAATAAAAGGAATAGAAAGGCATAGCATAAATGATAAATGGAGAAAAAATTAAGTAGAACTATGGGATTCATGATGCTTACTTCAGTGACCGAGATCCAAAGCCAGACAAGGGTAAAATGAAAGCACCTATTCTAGTCTGAATAACATAACATGTTAAAAATATTTACATTCTAGATACTACCTAAATAATTAATTTAGAAAAATCACTACTTATTCAGTGAGTATAAATTATATACAATAGAAATTATTTTCAACTGCCTTAAAAATGTAGTGAGGTCATGTTATTGTGCTGCATTTTATAAATCTTCTTAAAGTGAAAATCTAAAGAACAAAGTGTGCAATGACTTAAGAAATTGAAACAAGTTTCTATTAATTGGATAAAACAAAACAAAACGTTTTCTTAGAAAAATTGTAGCTTAGTTTATGAATGGCAAAGAATAGGAAGGACAGTTACAGCAAAGTGCTCACAATACCTTCATCTTTTAAATTATTTCATGTAATGCATTTTAAAGGTTAGAAGGCATAATTTTTAAATGGACATTTTCTCTAATATCAACAGAACAACAAATATATTTATATTTACTAAATATATGTTTAGAAACCTCAAGTGCTGAATCATATATTTTTATATATCTAAGAATTAAATAATGTAAAATATTTATTCATTTATTCAGTGTATATTTATTAAATAACTACTTTGTACCACAAATTTGACAAGTTTTAAGAATCCTATAGGGGAAAATAACACCATACTTAGCCTATGTCCAGGTAGAGCCTTCTGTCTAGTACTGAAGCAAATAAACAAACAAAAAAAGTTAATTGCTCAAGTAACTGCTTATTAATGTAAAAAATAAATATTCAAAATTTAGTTCCTTGTTTCAAGTTAAAGTATATTTTATGCTGTGTAGGAGAAACAGAATATTCCACTCAAAAAATATTGACTATTTTAAGTTAGTTATTTTTAAGTAACAAAAGACTCAGGAGAAACCTTTGATTTCCCTCCTAACTTCCTAAAAGAATTCAGATAAAGGTCCTGCTCCAGAAAAGTTGTCATTATAGATAATCATAGTTTAATATGAACAAATATGTGATAGACAAGGAAGAACATAGCAAGGTCCTTTTGATCAGTTCTGTTTGAGTCCCATTGTTAAAGATGGCCCAGCAAACATTTGTTTACCAAACATTTGTTTTCCATTTCCATGTGAATTAGTCTTTTCCCTTGGAAATCTGAAATCACTACCCCAACTCACATTTTCATTTAGTACAAGATAAGAAAAGCCTCACCTACCTGACTTGTCTTTGGGTTCCATATTCTTATGAAATCTTGTATATGCATACAGAGTAATTAAATTTGTGTTTTTTTCTTCTATTGTCTTATGTCAATTCAGTAATTAGACCAGCCAGTAGAACTGAGAGGCCAAGGAAAGGAAAATTTCCTCTCACCCTTAGATAACAGTGTCAGGTAAAAGTCAGAGTTACAAACTAAACTTGACCTCACGGTATAATAAATCTTAACAATTCACAAAGCCCTGGCTGGATAGCTCAGTTAGTTAGAGCATTGTCCCAATCGCTACTAGTTGGTAGCGATTTCTGGTCAGGGCACTTAAACAAACAAACAAACAAACAAATAAATAATTTAGAGGTTTATATCATAACAACTCTGTAGCTGAGAACAAATACATAAACTGATTCAAATGCAAAAACTTCAAACAGCTGTTTGAGGGCATTGGAGAACAATCACTGAGAACAGGATGTGAGGATCTCAGAAGACGTGAGAAATTTAATGAGATTACTTGATATCCTCCAACTCCTTTTCCCTTAAGAAAAATTATCTATTCATAGATTGTAAAGAACAAGAGGCTGAGCAAAATATGGAGTCTCAGAACTATCTGTAGTCTTATGGGGAAGGTGTCTATCACTGTCAAGCCATAAGGAAGAATTACAGGATCCAAGATCTGGGAGAAAGATGTCAGCAGAATTGAATAAGAATTTCCAATATTTATCTTCTTCAAAATATTAATGAGAAAATTAAAAAAAAGTCAGAAACTTTCTTTTTAGATCCCTGGAGTTGACCAAATAGTTGGAACAATTAATTAAGTAAACATTTGTTAAAGAAAAACAGCAAAATTAGTAAAAACAGTGAGTTTTGTGATGTTTTACCTTGCTCTGTTTCCATCCCTGTTTTCTCAGCTTCTGCTACTCTTAAAACCTGACAAACTGCAACTAGTTGGTAGCGAGCATTTTAGTAACCATTGGACAAACTTAGATGAAGTGAAAGCTCATTCCACTGCCCATTCACTGAGAGTCCAGAACATTTGTTTGACTTGACTTTGATCTTATATAATACAAAAAAAAATTTTTTCTGTGGGGTTTTATTTTTTTAAAGTTTAATTTTAACTTTGTAGTTGCTTGAGGCAGTGGATATAAGTTGCGGTAGCAATGTAGAGTAGAATAAAAGCTTAAAATGAAATATTAGGGCCTGACCTGTGGTGGCTCAGTGGATAGAGCATTGACCTGGAATGCTGAGGTCACCAGTTCAAAACCCTGAGCTTGCCCGGTCAGGGCACACACAAGAAGTAACTGAGTTGAAGCTTCCCGTTCTTCCCCCCTGCCTCTCTTTCGCTCTAAAATCAATCAATAAAATATAAAAAGAAACAACAACTATGAAATAAAGTGCCAATAAGGATTATGAAAAGCTCTGGTATATCACTGAAAATCTATAAGGCTATGCCTATGCAGATATGTAAAGATGTGAACATTCCCAGAACTAGTGAATAATAAGGAAAGATGTGAGCAAGCCCTAAGCTCTCATCTTTGTGGATCTTGAGTTTCAGGAGAGCAAGAAGTAAAGACTAATTTGGTACCCACATGCCTTAGTGTTGAAGGCATGACCCAAATCTACAAAGAACACTTTGACAAGTTACTGGAGAACACAGTAACTTTAAATTTTGAGATTTAGAAATATATAAATTCAAGAGCAGTGAAGACTCCCAAACTTATTTTATGAGGCTGGTATTATCCTAATTCTAAAACCAGATAAAGACAATACAAAGAAAGAAAACTATAGGCCAATATCCCTGATGAACATAGATGCTAAAATTCTCAACAAAATATTAGCAAACTGGATTTAGCAATATAGGAAAGGCTGATAAAATATTCGCAAATCAATCAATGTGATTCATCACATAAACAAAAGGATAAAAATCACATGATTATATCGATATAGAAAAAACATTTAATAAAATAGAGTACCAATTTATGATGAAAACTCTTAGCAAAGTGGGAATACAGGAAACATAGCTTAACATAATAAAGGCCTTCTATGACAAACCCACAGCCAACATCATATTCAATGTACAAAAATTAAAAGCAATCCCTGTAAGATCAGGAACAAGGCAGGGGTACCCCTTTCACAACTCTTATTCAACATAGATCTGGAAGTCCTAGCCACAGCAATCAGACAAGAAGAAAAAATAAAAGGCATCCAAATTGGAAAAGAAGAAGTAAAACTATAATTATTTGCTGATGACATGATACTGTACATAGAAAACCCTAAAGTCTCAGTCAAAAAACTACTAAACCTGATAAATGAATTCAGCATGGTGGCAGGATATAAAATTAATATTAAGAAATCAGTGGCATTTTTATACACCCACAATAAACTGTCTGAAAGAGAAATTAAGGAAACAGTCCCCTTCACTACTGCAACAACAACAACAACAAATAAAGAACCTAGGAATAAATTTAAACAAGTTAAGTAAAAGATTTGTGCTCGGAATATTATAAGATATTGAAAACAGAAATCAAGGAAAATACAACCAAGTGGAAGCATATACTGTATTCATGGATAGAAAGGATGAACATCAGTAAAATGTCTATACTGCCCAAAGCAATCTATAAATTCAATGCAATTCCTATTAAAATACCAATGGCATATTTAAAAGATATAGAACAAATATTCCTAAAATTTATATGGAACCAAAAACAAATGTGAATAGCATCAGCAATCTTGAAAATGAAGAATAAAGTGGGAGGTATCACATTTCCTGATATCAAGTTATACTACAAGGCCATTGTAATCAAAACAGCTTGTTACTGGCATAAGAGCAAGCATACAGATCAATGGAACAGAACAGAGAACCCAGAAATAAACCCATGCCTTTATAGTCACTTGATATTTGACAAAGGAGGTAAGAGCATACAATGGAGTAAAGACAGTCTCTTTAATAAACGCTGTTGGGAAAATTGGACAGGTATATGTAAAAAAAAATGAAACTAGACCACCAACTTACATCATTCACAAAAATAAACTCAATATGCATAAAAGATTTAAAATGTAAGTCACGAAACCATAAACATCTTGGAAGAAAACATAGGCAGTAAATTCTCCAATATCTCTCATAGCAATACTTTTGCCAATGTATCTCCACAGGCAAGTGAAATAAAGGACAAAATAAACAAACAGGACTAATATGAAACTAAAAAACTTTTGCACAGCAAAAGACATCATGAACAAAATAAAAAGGCAACCCATACAATGGGAGAACATATTTGCCAACATGTCCAATAAAGAGTTAATAACCAAAGTTTATGAAAAACTTGTAAAACTCAACACCAGGATGGTAAATAGACCCTTCTCCAAAGAAGACATACAGATGGCCAATAGGCATATGAAAAAAAATGTTCATAGTCACTAATCATTAGAGTAATGAAAGTTAAAACCACAATGAGATATCACCTCACACCTGTCAGAATGGCGCTCATTAAAAAATAAACACACAATAAGTGCTGGCGAGAGTGTGGAGAAAAGGGAACCCTCCTGCACCACTGGTGAGAACGCAGACTTGTGCAGCCACTGTGGAAAACAGTATGGCGTTTCCTCAAAAAATTAAAAATGGAATTGCCTTTTGACCCAGCTATCCTACTTTTAGGGATATGTCCTAAGAATACTAAATCACTGATTCAAAAGAAGATATGCACTCCCATGTTTATTGCAGCATTCTTTACAATAGCCAAGATCTGGAAACAGCCCAAGTGTCCATCACTGGATGAGTGGATTAAAAAGCTGTGGTACATATACACAATGGAATACTACACATCCATGAAAAAGAAGGCAATCTTACCTTTTGTGATGGCATGGATGTACCTGAAGATTATTATGCTAAGTGAAATAAACTGGGCAGAGAAAGACAAGTATCATATGATCTCACTTATATGTGGAATCTAATGAACAAAATGAACTGAGGAAGAGAATAGAGGCAGAGGTGGGGTCATAAGGACCAGCAGGATAGCTGTCAGAGGGAACGGGCTAAGTGGATGGGATCAAAGAAGGTGAAGGGATTAGTGAAATTATATATACATAACACAGAGATACAGATAACAGGACAGCAAATCTCAGAGGGAACAGGGGTGGGAGTTAGGGTGAGGGGGCAAAGGAGTATAATGGGGGCATGTGGTTGGGCTGAGGGTGTTCTATTACCTGGGATACAATAAATTAAAATGAATAATAAAAAGTTTAAAAAAGAATTCATATGACTGGCCACTAGAAAAAAAAAAGGACAAATATGTATTTTCTCATAGCTCTGGAAGCTCAAATTTTAAGGTCAAATTATCAACAGGGTTAATTCTTTCCTAGGCCCCTCTCCATATCTATCTTCTCTGAGTCTTTACACTATCTTCTGTTTATCTGTGTCTGTTCAAGTTTTCTCATCTTGTAAGGATAGCAGTCTAAGATATACCCTAATGAACTCATTCTACCTTCATTGTCCCTTTAAAGATTCTATTTCACATTCAGTCACATTTTTATATACTGGCAGTTATGACTGCAACGTAGGAATTTGAGAGGGACAGAGGTCCTAACACTCCTTCTTTGTGTGTGTGTGTGGAATGTTCAAATGGTTTGTGAAGGTACCACATCTATGCTTCAACAGGAAAATAAAATCAAAGTGTTAAGGAGAATGGGGCAGGATGTTCTGTCACTAACAGTGCTCTAGTCTTAAGGTCCACTATCAATAACTGCATTTAGGTCATCTAACTGATGATTTTGTGTTCATTCATGATTTTTCACCTACTTCACGTATAGCAGCAAACAATTTGCTAGTTGTTGAGGTCACGTCATTACAAAATTCTCCCTAACCTCATGGAACTTAAGAATCAAACTAATGATTCGATGAGCAAATTCACAGGAATATAATTTCTTACTGTTTACTTGTGCATATTACATATATTATTTTATAAGGGGCTAGCAAGTGGTCTTTTCTGAACTTAAAAGTGTAAGGATCTGGTTGCAAATGTTTCATGCCACAGCAATTATATTCAGAAGTGTATATATGTAATTTTTGAAAGGCTAAAATTCTAAATTATAAACTACTGTCATAGCTAAGACATGTTGCAAATATCTAAACTGCTTACCAAAATTTCTAACCATTCCCTCATGCACATTATAGGGTAATAATGCCCATTACTATGCAGCTTGTCTCCAGTCATTTTCCCCATGAATAGCAAATTACTACTTCCTTGGTACACACAGTAACACTTGCAAACTAGACTGTGTATCTTGAAATCAAATGCTTAATTATGTTCATTAAATAGTGTCAGTACAGCCTGACCTGTGGTGGCGCAGTGGATAAAGCATCGATCTGGAACACTGAGGTTGCATTTCGAAACCCTGGGCTTGCCCAGTCAAGGCACATATGGAAGTCGATGCTTCCTGCTCCTCCCGCCCTTTTCTCTCTCTCTCTCTCTCTCTCTCTCTCTCTCTCTCTCTCTCTTTCAGTCTCTCTTCTCTAAAATGAATAAATAAAAAATAATAATTTAAATAGTGTCAGTACAATTTCAAGTAAATGCCAACTGAAAGATAAGGCCCAATATTCCAAACAACAAGAAGAACCAGAGATCTTCAACTCCAGCCTTAAAACTGACGTACAGAACCTATGTTTATAGGCCATCCTCTTTTCAATCCCTTTAAGTTAAAAGATTGAGGCCCTTTTGTAAAGTAAGATTTTCCAAACATTGTATGTGTTAATTCTCACTGTAATTTTAGTCACATACGCATATTTTACTAAGAATAAAAGAAAGCCAACATGAAATTAGTTGACTGGTCACAGATTACACACAAATTTGTAAACGATAAAAAGAAAATCAGTTTTTATTCATAGACTTCAGCAAAAAATTATGCTCAAATGTATGTATTCTTCAGATAATGTTTTTTTTTTATTCCACAAAGGTGGGTAGAACAATAAATATATAACAACATTTACATTTAAGGGAATTATTGATAAGTATTTAGTTATTACCATTTTATTAGTAGTAGTTCTATTAATTTTGTTTGTGTTTTTTTAGTCTTAAAGTTACTTTAACATTTCTCATAATACTGATTTGGTTATTAATAAACTTCTTTATCTCTTTCTTATCTGGGAAGCTCATTATTTCTCCTTCAATTTTAAATGATAGCTTTGCTGGGTAAAGTAAGTATGGTTGCAGATCCTTGCTTTTAATCACTTTGAATATGTTGTGCCAGTCACTTCTGGCGAGAAATCGGCAGTCTTGTGAGAGCTCCCTTGTAGGTAACTGTGGGCTTTTATTATGCTTCTTTTAAGATTCTCTCATTGCCTTTATTCTTTGACATTTTGATTATGATGTGTGTCAGTATGAGTGTCTTCGAGTTCATTTTCTTTGGATAGCTGCACTTCCTGGACTTATATATCTATTTCCTTTGGCAAGTTAAAAAAGTTTTCAGTTATTATTATTATTATTATTATTATTATTATTTCAAATCAGTTTTCAATTCCTTGCTTTAGCTCTTTTCCTTCTGGTATCTCTATGACGCACATGTTGGTACATTTGATGTTGTTCCAAAGGCCTCTTACACTATTCTCATTTTTTGGATTTTTTCCCCATTTCTGATTGTTTTTTGCTACCTTATTTTCTAAATTACCGATTTGATCTTTTACTTCAACTATCTACTGTCAATTTTCTCTAATGTATTCTTTATTTTAGTCATTTTATTCTTCATTTCTGACTGCTTTTTATGATTTCTATCTCTATTTTAATCTCTTTGTTTAAGTCTCAACGAGCCTGACCAGTCAGTGGTACACACTGGATGGAAGTCAGCCTGGAATGCTGAGGACCGCAGTTCAAAACCCTGGGGTTGCTAGCTTAATCGCAGGCTCATCAGGCTTGTGTGCAGGGTCACTGGCTTGAGCCCAAGGTAGCTGGCTTGAGGGCGGGGTCACTGTCTTGGCTGGAAGCCCCTGGCCAAGGCACATATGAGAAAGCAATCAATGAACAAATAAAGCGCTACAACAAGTTGATGTTTCCCATCTTTCTCCGGTCCTATCTCTCTTGCTTGATAAACACACACACACACACACACACACACACACACACACACAAAACAAACAAAAAAAAACAAAAAAAAACTTCTTACTGAGATCAGCTATTCTTCCCCTAAGGTTATTGAGCTCCCTTATAACCAGTATTTTCAACTCTGCATCTGGTAGATTACTTGTCTCCATTTTGTTTATGTTTTTTTCTGGAATTTTATTTTGTTCTTTCATTTGGTACCTTTTGTTGCATCCCTGTGTTTGTTTCTATGTATTAGCTAGATCTGCTACATATCCTGGCCTTCATTGAGTTGTTTCATGTAGCATGTGCCTGTGGTGCCTAGTGACAGTCTCCCTCGTCACCTAGGCTGTGCTCCAGGTGTGTCCCTTGTCTGCGCTGTGTACCCTTCTGTTGTAGTTAATCTTTGATTATTGTTGTCATGTAAATGAGGGACTTACCCTCAAGCTGATTGGTTGAAAAAAACTAGCTGGGACTTAAGTGGAGAAGCTGTTGTGCAGGAGTTGACCCTACAGAGCAGAATTTGTTTTAGCAAAGCTCTTGTGCCTGTTCAGTCTGCCCTTTGACTTTCATTTCTGGAGGTCGCTGGGTGGTACTCTGCTGCGGTCTGAAGCTAATCAGCAGCTGCGTATATTCTGGGTCCTCTTAGGATGGGCTCTGGTACAGGCCAAGGTCAGCCCCTTCCATGCCCTGCCTAGGGCCAATTGATAGGAGCCACAAAATAATATTGTTGGGTGGTTGCCACTTCTGCTGGGCTTGGAGGTGCCTGGGAGAGGGTAAACTGCAAACGAAGGCTGGTTACTGCTAATGCCAGGTTGGAGCTGCTTAGCAAGAGACACAAGACATGCTGAAGCAAGATGTCGTTTATCTTGTGTTTGTGAACTGTAGGTTGTAAGTCCAAAGCATAAACCACAGCGGGCCAGTTGTATAAAAAAACCATTAGAAATAGTTTAGAAGGGCCTAAATGTTGGGTGGGGTCGTTCCCAGCTAATCACCAGGGCAGGGAAAAAGATGTTAACCAAGTTGACAGAGACTCAGATACAGCTTGTGACTGTAGGTGCTGGCTGAAGGACTAAATCAGAGTAATGGTTTCTGCTAGTACTTTTTGGGAGAAAGCTGCCCTTCCATTTCCTTCCTTAAACACAGATAATTACATTACTCTTTGTATGTACCTCATACTTTTTAAACTGCAATCCCAGTGCTGGAGGTCAAAGTGAATCTGTCATGAGTATGTCTGTGTGTGGGCTCTTTAAGGGAACACCGGGGACTCCAGCAACCCTCCATCTCACTGAGCCACAATTCCATTAGCCATAATATTTTCTGGATTTCCCAGCCATAAGTTCTGGAGACTTCTTTTCCCAGCAATGGAAACCTGAAATGGGGAGATTGGTTAAGAGTTGGGACCCTTCACTTCTCAAAGAGGACCTCTACAGCGGAAATATCCTTTCTAATTTTTTAACACCGCATGTGGGTGTTTAACACCAGCTGGCTGCATGTCTCTGCCCCTCCTACTAGTCTTGAATGTGGCTTCTTCTATATATCCTTAGTTATAAGACTTTTGTTCAGCTAGACCTCAATTGGTTCTTAATAGTGATTGTTCTGTAGTTCAGTTGTAATTTTGGTAAGGTTGAGGGAGAAGGAAAGCACAGCATTTGCCTATTCCACTGTCTTGATCAGAAGTCTCAAATTTAACTTTTTAATAGGAAGCTTAAGAAGGTGAAATTTATTTTAAAGGGAAAGAAAGATAAGATCTTTGCACTTTTCACCAAAAATATACAGTCCATACATATGCATTTATAAAAATATACCAATTCCTCTCAATAAGGCACATACATCTCAAAGTTGGATGATACAAAAAAATAATTTATTCACCAAATGAAGAGTACATGATAAAACTTATATAAATACAAAATAAAGGTGAGAGCAAATTTGCAATTAATTTTAGCACTGGAGAGAATTCAGAAATTGTCATTCTCAAATTGCATTCCCCACATAAGCATAAGTACACAAAAACAATTTCATGAAACTAGCTAATATTTGAATGTTTTCTGTTTTAGACATTGTGTTTTATGAGCATGATTTTGTGAAAAAAAGCTCTAATAAATCTAGCCTTTAAAAGGTTTATGTTGCCTTAAGCAAGCCCTTTCTATTGTTTTTGTGTGTCTAAGTTAACACAACTTTGAAATCCCCATTTTTTTCAGACCCCCTCAGAAGGGTAACCACCCTCAAGAGAAAGCATCATTTTGTTAATTATCCTGCAGTCTAGTCAGATAATTCCTTGCCTTCTTTCCCCATATAATCATGTAATATTCCTTGCATTCCTTCCTTAATGCCAAATATATAAAATAAATTGCAAATCAACATTCTGTGAAGCACTTTTCTCTGTTGAGATCTTGCTTCTAGGCCTGTCCTTTGTTTGCCTAAATAAACTTACAAAAATATCCTAAAGATTTGGATGTTCTTATACTGACGATAGCATATGATTCTCATGGGAATGCTGAGGCCATATATTTAGTAAGGGAAGAATTCTGGACATGAAACTGGCTTTAAGCTTTTACTCTCAACAAGACTGTAAGGTAAAAATACCTGGGGAAATAATATTTTTTAAAATGAATTAAGCAGTGTAGCTCTCTATATTTACTGGATTCACTTAATAGTTTTTTTTTTTTTTTATATATATATCCTTTTTTTTTTCTGGAGTTTCTGTTTGATGTAATCTTACCTGTCTAATTTTGCTTTTATTTTCTCTGCTTTTGGTATGACACCCGATAAATCAATGCCAAGACCGATGGTCAAAAAGATTTTTTTATATTTTTTCTTCTAAAAGTTTCATGACTTTAGGTTTTACATTTAAGTCTTTCATCCATTTTGAATTTTTATATATATATATCATGAGTGTGAAATTTCATTTTTGTGCATGTGCATATCCAGTTTTATCAGTGCTATTTAATGAAGAGACTCTCTTTTTTTCCCACTGCTTATTCCTAGAACCTTTGTCAAGATTGATTCACTGTAGGTCTATGGATTTATTATTCTTCTATCTTGTTTCACTGATCTTTGTGTCTGGTTGCTATTTCTTTGTAGAATAGTTTAAAATCAAGGAGTGTGATATATCCAGTCTTTTTCTTCTCTTAAGATTATGTTAAGTCTTTTGTAGTTTCATATGAATTTTATATATTTTTTCTATTTCTGTAAAAGTTGTCATTGGAATTTTTATAGGAATTGCATTGGACCTGTAGATTGCTTTGAGTAACAATCATTTTTCAGTATTAATTTTTACAATCTATGAACTCAAGGCATATTTCCACTTATTTGTGTATTTTAATTTCTTTCATCAGTATTTAACAGTACTCAGTGTACAAGTTTTTCATCTTCCTGGTTTATTTTATTCCTAAGTTTTTATTCTTTTTAAACTACTGTGAATGGAATTGTTTTCATAATTTTCTTTTCACATAGTTCACTCTTAGTGTATAGAAACACAACTGATTTTTGTATGTTGATATTGTATACTGAACATGTAAGGTAAAGTTGGATGGAAAAAAGATTATTCCATATAAATGATAAACAAATTACAAAGATGCATATTATTATATTAGAAAAATATAGATTTCAAATCTCAACTGTCACAAGAGGCAAAATAGGTCATTATATAAGGATAAAGGGCCAAAATTCCATAGGAAGATATAACAAATGTTTTTAACATCAGACAACCTAAATATCTAAAGCAAATATTGACTAATATAAAGGGAGAAATAAACGGCAATACAATCATAATACAACACTCAATTACTCAGTTTTAATAATAGATTGATCACTCAGACAAAAAAATCAATATGGAAACAGACAGCTTGAACAACATTACAGATGAAATGAATCCACTAGATATAACTGAACATTCTACATGACAGCAACAGAATGTACATTCTTCTTAAATACAGATGAAACATTCTTCAGGGTAAATTCATGTAATCCAATTTTCAATCAGCTTCCATGCTGTATTATAAATCACATAGAAACATTTTATATTATGACAGTTTCACTCTCCATTTTTTGTTGAAGTTACTCTACAAGGATAAAAACAAACAAAGCTACCTCAGTATTGAGCATGTATGGCTCAGATTATTAAACAATGTAACCAATATTTCCCTTTCTACTTAAAATGATATGAAAAGAATTGAACCAGTTTGTTAGATTTGTGTATAGCAATTTTTCTCTATTTGTTTAAAGTCTAGTGTTTTCAAATATTTTAGTAACTAATTAAAATATTATGTGAATTTTGGTCAACATCATCAATAGATACATCTTTTTATGAACATATTGTCTTTTTTTTAATTTTATTTATTTATTTATTTTATTTATTTATTCATTTTAGAAAGGAGAGAGAGAGGGAGAGAAGAGAGAGACAGAGAGAGAGAAGGGGGAGGAGCAGGAAGCATCAACTCCCATATGTGCCTTGACCAGGCAAGCCCAGGGTTTTGAACCGGCGACCTCAGCATTTCCAGGTCGACGCTTTATCCACTGTGCCACCACAGGTCAGGCAACATATTGTCTTTAACATAACTATATTGAAGATAACTCACACAACAACTAGAATTTTTCACAATTGTCTAGCTTAATGGAAGATAACTAAATTATCAATAAATATGAAAATAATTAATAACTATGCAGAAGGGTTCAGTTAAATGTGAAATACCAACCCTTGGTGAGACAGTGTTCTGACACAGTTCATACTTAAATATTTATTTATTGTTGAGCTAATAGCCACAGTTTGATGAACAGGTTTCTTTGAACATATTTTTATATAACTGAGATGAACTCAAGTCTCTTGCCAAGGATTTAGTAAGTTGTAACAATTTCCTTTTATTTTTGTTTTTACTAAACATTTATATTTTATGGAGATTTTTAATTTTATGGAAGTATTTATATTAATATTTCTAAGGAGTCATTATTTAGATACAGATGTGTTCTTTTACTTCTATGTGATATTGCTTACACTGTTTCTTCAGCCTGAATGACTTTGCTTAATCCATAAAAACCTTTTTATCCTTAGTATAGAGATGCTGTATGCTTTGCAACATTTTTTACAATGTCAACAAAGTCAGTCTCTCCTGTATTCTTAAATACTTTGAATATCCCTTTATGATAATAGATCTCATTCTGCTGTGTTTTAGAACACATTATTTCACTGGTTATAATATCTTTGAGAGTAGAAAATCTGTCTTATTTATTTTTGTATTATATTTCCAAGAACCAAAAACCCAATGACAGACTCTGTGTATGGAAGGTGCTCAGCAAGATAAGATGACATGACATAAAATGAAATAAATAATAGACCAAATAGATAAATTGAAGGATGGATGGTGAAGTAAGAAATGAGGAGATGGATGAATAAATAAGTCAATTCAGAAAAACATGTATCAAAGTTTTAATAACGCATAAACATGTGAGGTGATTCAGCTTTTTCATTAAGCTATTATGGATATATTATAATTATGTCATTGAAATGAACTATTTGAAGTGGGATATTCATAACCTGCCTAGCTGAAATTGGCTGTCATGACAATATTTTAATCTTTATACCTTAGTTGTTATCTAAGACTTTCTTGTTGGTGCTGCCTAGAGTCAAGTAAAACACTATGGAAAACACTTGAAGAAATAGAATTTGATCCATGTAGTGCTTCTGAGCTTCTTATTTGAATGAGAGTTAAGTGCCATCAATGATAAGCTTCTCTTGTGTTCTGGATATGAGTGAGGTCAAACACACAAAATTCACACTCGTCAGAATTTCAGATGAGAGGCTATTGAGAAAGGTTGATGTGTGAAATTCTTCAAAGAGGTTTTGAAGCACAGCCTCAAGCACTGAAATACTTATGAAGGTGACTGAAAAAGGATAAAGGTTGATTTTCCAGTGTAACATACACTTCTACTGATGTATGTCTACTTCTGAAGGGTCTTCCGTTGACCATAATTCATGAGAGTAGACATTAAAATGGATAGACACAGCCTCTGACCTGAAAATTTTCTTCTCAATATAAGTGCTACTACTAGGAATATGTTGACAAAAACTATGATGATGGCAACAATAAAGATTACTATACCAATATTAATACTACTCTGTTAATATCACTAATGGCAATAATATTATTAATAGTAATTATATATCTGTCATCTATTGAGCATTTACGTTGTACCAAGTACTGTGCTAAGCATTTTACTTGCAAAGTCACTTCTTATCCTATAACTTTGTGAAGCAGTTATTAGTCTTTTTGACTTAAAAGGACATTGAAGGTTAGAGAGGATAAGTTTTAATTACAGGTAGTATGTAAACAAACTAATATCAAGGACAAATTTCTAAAGAAGTAAGTCCAGAGCCAGTTTTTTAAAAGTTACAAATGCACATGTAAATATTAAGGATTATAGTAATTCTACTTCCAAAGGACCAGGGAATAAGGTCAATATTAAATAATTACAAACCCTTAATTTGATTTTAACACCCAACCCAAAAACAGACACTTAAAAAATACTAACAACTTGTGCTAAGTTAACTTATTTGATGTCGTTTTCTTTGCGCTCCTAAAATATATCAGTAAATTTTAAATTAATTCATGAATATATGGTTATATAAAAATTAAAATAAGATAAAGATATATAAAATAAAATGGAATTATTTCTTGCTAATCTTTCAATTGTCTGCTACCTATTTAATTGTCACTAAATTATGCATATTCTTCATTAATTTTCCACAGTATTAAAAGCTATATAAAATTAGCTAAATTGGATCACTCTATGCATGCTTTATTATAATTTTTAAACTATGTTCATGAATATTTTTCTCTGATGTGTGTCTATATATGTATATGTGTGTTGATATATATATTCTCTCTCTCTCTTTCTCTCTCTCTCTATATATATACTCTCTCTCCATATATGAATATATAATTTGTTTAAATAAATAGTATTCCATATTACTGATGTATCATCATTTATTCCATAATTATCTCACTGGTGATTATCCAAGATGAATACAATATTTTTGCCATTATAGATAATGTTATAATTAACAACTCTGGACATATAAACTTGAGTCATTTTTTCTGTGGCATAAATTTCTAAAATTAAGATTGCTTGTTCAAGGTATATGCATTTTAAATTTTAATAGATACTACTGTATTCTCTGCCCAGTGAACAACAACATATATTTAGTTACAATTAACATGTTTCTCAGTAAACAAAAAAGAATGCTGATTTCTCCATATGTCCACAAGCATTTGATGTTATCAACCTTATTTTTTTATTAGTCTGGTTGCATTTTTTCAGAAAATATGTAGGAATAATAATTATCCTTGGTAAAGAGCTACCTGTTGCTTCCCCTAAAGAGCTTAAATTTTAAGTTCAGAGAAAAATGTGTATGAATTATTAAGTTGTAATGTTTGTGGTAGAGATACTCCTGTAAATATCACACACATAAACACAAAACAACCCTCTATCTCTTAAATGGTAAGTGATTATGTCATTGTAGAGGCAATTTACTAATTCAACTATTGGAAATAAGTTCTAAATGGAGGAATTAATGACTAGAAAATACGCATTAATTAAATGCATTTGTTTAAAGTTTGTGATACATGGTTATCCCAAAATAAATGGTTTATGTTCCTGGAAATTTTACATAATTGAAAATATGTTTGCTCTTAAGAAGTTAGGTAAATATTGCATTAGTATAGATTCTTTCCCTTTCAAGAATCAGAAAGACCAACTCTACCTTGCAAAGACACTGGCTCATGGTGCTTGAGTAGTTCAAAAGGGGATGTAGCTTCTTTAATGGCTTGATTCAGTGTTCACATAATTTTACCGGGATGGGATGTTCTTTCTCTCTATTTTTTGACTCTACTCTAATATTACCTATACTCTTTGTACTACATGGTCACAAGATGGCTGTTACAAATATAAACCCACTGCAGTATTTCTTTAATATCCAACAGGAAATAAAAATTACATTTTCGAATAATTAAAAAAATTTGAAATTGATTCCAACTGGTTTAACTTTTGTCGTGTATAATCCTTACACCTCAAATAAGAATTTTGGTTGGGGGAAATGAAAAACATTACATGTTAAATCCCTGCAGCCTGGCTAAAAATACAATCTTACTAAAAAGCATTTAAGCTGAGAATGAGAAAAGGATGATGGCCCAAAAGTAAAAAAAGCTTAATATGGTCCCTAAAATGAGGAGTGGTACATGGTTGGCAAGGAAAAAACAATTGTCCAGGTTACTAGAATATTAATTTTCTTTTACTTTTAATTTTTTTTTCATTTAATTGAGAAGAGGGGAGATAGAGAGACAGACTCCTGCATGTGCCCCAACCGGTATCAGATCCACCCAGTGACCCCCGTTGGGGGAAATGTTCTACCCATCTGGGGCCATGCCCACAACTGAGCTAGTTTTAGCATCTGAGGTGGAGGCTCCAGAGAGCCATTCTCAGTGCCTGGGGCCGATGTGCTTGAATCAATATACCCATGGCTGTGGGAGGAAAAGAGAAGAGAAAGAGAGATGGGGGAGAGGAAGAGAAGCAGATGGTTGCTTCTCTGGTGTGCCCTGACCGGGAATTGAACTGGGGACTTCTACATGCTGGTCAACTCTCTATCACTGAGCCAACCAGCCATGGCTGAGTATGAGTTTCCTATTGCTGTTGTAACAAACTACCATAAACTTACTGGCTTAAAACAAGGAAAATTATTATATTAAAGTGCTAGAAGTCAGAAGTAAAAAATGAGTCTCACTGAAAGAAAAATGCAAGTGCCAGGAGGGCTGTGATCCTTTTTAGCTCTAGAGGACAATTGCTTTCTTGACTTTTCCAGCTTCTTGATGAGGCTCACTATCCTTGGCTCATGGCTCTCTTCCACCTTTAAAGACAGCAATAGCGAATTTGTCCTGCTCATGATACTTCTCTGATCCTGATCATTTTGTTAACCTGTTCCCAATGCAGAAAACTTTATGATTACATTGAGCCCACTTCGATAACACAAGATAATTTCTTTAATTTAAAACCAGCAGATTAGAAATCATTGTTTCATCTGCAAATTTAATTCTCCCTTACCGTTTGACAACGTATTTCCAGGTTTCAGCAATTAAGACATGGACATCATTGGGGCCAATCCTTATGGCTAAACCACATTATCAAAACTATTTAGTTATTGTCCGGGCCAGTTGGCTAACTGGTAGAGCATCAGCCCAGTGTGTGGAAGTCCTGGGCTTGATTCCTAGGCAGGGCACATAGGAGAAGCACCCATCTGCTTCTCCACCCTTCCCCTTCTCCTTTCTTTCTGTCTCTCTCTTCCTCCCTCACAGCCAAGGATCTATTGGAGCAAAGTTGGCCTGGGCGCTGAGAATGGCTCCATGGCCTCTGCCTCAGGTGCTAGAATGGCTCTGGTTGCAACAGAGCAATGCCCCAGATGGACAAAGCATCACCTCGTGGTGGGCATGCTGGGTGGATCCTGGTCTGGCACATGTGGGAGTCTGTCTCTCTGCTGCCCTGCTTCTCACTTCAGAAAAATACAAAAAAACAAACAAACAAAAACTATTTAAATATTATTTCACTATCTTCAAAGTAGATTAGTAATACTTGCCAGAGGTTTCTTACAAATTTTAATGAAAGTGTGCATGAAAAGTGCTAAATAGAAGGCCTGACACATAGTTTATACTCACATTTTAACATCAATGCCAACACTGTTAATGTTATTATGAGTAATGTTATCTCTAAACATAAAACATTAACATACCATAATCTCTCAGTATTTGTGTTGGCCTGTCCCTTAGCATGTACCTTAATTTTCAGATATAAAGTCCATTTGAAACCAGAAAGCTAGGTAATGACTTTCATTTCTTATTCAGGGGCATCATACCTTAGCCTGGTTCTGAGGTCAGTAGTGTGCGCTGGTATCAGGCGCTTTCCATTGTTTTCTCCCAAAGAAGAGTAGAGATGAAGTAGAACTGTAGATGAGGAGTTAAATACCTGGAAAAGAACAAGACTATTTCTGGGTAGTACTCTAAGAATAAGAAGTGACTCTCTGGCAGGCTCATATAAAATTCATTCTCTTAACTCTCTTTCTATTGTTGCTTGTATGTAAGAATTATGAATATTTATTTTTACCATTTCTGAGGGACCCTTTTTAATTCTTCTTTTATTCCTTTATTTTTGACACCTGGTCACTTGTGCAATGAACTTATCTGTTAATCAATACATTTGTGGTCATGCCAGTAGAACTTAAAATCTTTTACAAAGAATTTAAAACATTTTTTATTTGGTTTCTCTCAAATGTTTGGAGTTTCAAAGAGACTATTAAAGAGACTGTGAAGGATGAAATTTTAGCATTTTTGATATGCTGCTTTATCAGAATCAGATAATTTTTATGTTTCAATAATTTTAAAAAACCATTTGTTTTAAAAACGAATATAAAATTGTAAGTTTAGATGCAAGAAAAGACAAATTGGGAACAGCCATTTTTATGTAGTTTGATTCACACAAGACACTACAAACTCTACGTTCAAAGTCAAACATAAATTAAAGAAAGATAGGTTTTAAGGTGAGATAAAGTCAGAAAGGCACTGGAGTGGGTTCTGCAGAACAGGTGGATCAAGAAGGCACGACATACCCATGCTTAACGCATTGAGTGATGCATTTCTTGATCTTCAAAAGTAAAAAATAAAGGAAGACTACACAGCACCCTCTCATCCAAAACCTTTCATATGCTTTAAGCTCACTTAGTAAAAGACAGAGCAACTCTGACCAAGGCTTATCAAAGAACTCATACATAATTTGTCATAAGAATAAAAGAATGTGTTATGTGTAATGTCCGTATTTTTCCATACTATTCTGTAATTCAAAATTCACTAAATAAAAATAATGTCATTTAAACTCATATCAAATACCTTAACACTAAGGATTTTAGTATAATCCTGTAAGAATAGCTAAATAACCAAAAAAAATTGAAACAACTTTTAAACATTCTTGTAATTAGCATTCTCTGAATAACTATGAGTTTCTAGTAAACAATTCACTTTGACATATGCCCATTTGTTTGGATGTTTTAGTATTTTATAGATGAAGAGTTCCCAGGTCAGTGGCTAATAAGATTTGTCAGTTTTGACAGAAAAGCAATTTTTAGAGTTATTAAAAAATAAAACACAATTTTCATTCCAGTTAGTTTCACACTGCCATTTTTTTTTAGAGAGACAGAGAGAGTATCAGAGAGAGGAATAGACATGGACAGACAGACAGGAATGGAGAGATGAGAAGCATCAATCATTAGTTTTTTGTTGTTCATTGCGACACCTTAGTTGTTCATTGATTGCTTTCTCCTATGTGCCTTGACCGCGGGCCTTCAGCAGACTGAGTAACCCCTTGCTTGAGCCAGCAACCTTAGGTAGAGCTCTGCTAGCAAAGGTTAGTAGTTATGAGATAAAAAACAAAGCATCTTTGCTGCATCACATATTTAATAACAAAATTTATTATCCTAGAGAGAAAAAAAGTTTTAGAGAAATTTAATAATTATGGGATAATTACTAAAAAATTGGTGCCTTCAAATATTACATAAAAATGAATTTATAAAAAGACAATATATAAATATATTTTAATTAGAAGATACTGATAGATGTATATGTATCATATAATAATGTGCAATGATTAATAAAATTCAACTACGTTATTGTCACACTATGTATTTTTCAGGTGGGTTTGAAGCTTTACTTTAATTACTGCCAGTAATTTTCATTTGTATTTAAGGTGAAAATTTAGAGATAATTACAAAAAATGTTAACTTACTAAAAAGAAAAAAAAAGACTTTACTTACAAAGAGAAAAATATCAGTATAAAATATATCAAAGCATCATAGTTGATTTAACCTATTGAACAGAATTTGTAAATATTAACATCTTTTACTGTTTTCTTTCTGTAAGTAATTTTAGAGAATGTAGACTTAATGCCTTCCATTAAAAGTTTATGAGACTATTTCCATTCTCAGACATCCTTCAGATTGAATACTGTATTTTTAAAAAGAAAAAGAAAAAAGTGTAATTAAAAAAAATACAGCCTGACCAGGTACTGGTGCAATGAATAGAGTGTCGACCTGGGATGCTGAGGATCTAGTTTTGAAACCCCAAGGTCACTGGCTTGAGCATGGGCTCACCAGCTTGACTGTGGGGTCACTGGCTCAGCTGGAGCCCTCGCCATCAAGGCATGTATGAGAAAGCCATCCATGAACAACTAATGTGACTCAACAACAAATTGATGCTTCTCATCTCTCTCCCTTCCTGTCTATCTATCTGTCTGTCTGTCTCTTTCTCTATCTTATGAAAAAAAATGTGGAGGCCATTTGGTATTCAGTTAAAAACAAATTCAGGTGAACACAAACTATAAGATACAGATGGTGCATTATAGAATTGCGCATCTGAAAACTGTAATTTTATAAACCAATATCACAACAGTAAATTTAATAATTAAGAAAAATACTTAAAGAACCTGCAAGCAGATCCAAGATGGTGGTGAAGTAAACGGATGTTACACTCACCTCCTCCCAGAATCAAACTGGAGTTACAACTAAATTAAAGAATAATTATCCTAAATAACAAACTCAAGACTAAATGAAGAAGGTCTAATAACCAAGGATTCATAGAAGAAGCAAAATTTAGAATGGGAAGAAGGGCACAGTCACAAAAAGGTCTGGACTCATTCCCAGGACCAACAACACAAGTACCAGAGAAATATTTCAACTGTGGATGGGAGAGGTTTCCCTGAGAAGTGCAGGGCCTAAACCCCAAGCCAAGCTCCTCAACTCAGAGCCAGGAAGAGATGCCCATATAACATTTGGCTGTGAAAAGCAGTAAGGTTTCTGTCTGCCAGAAAGAGACTGGAGTCTGCAGAGACACAGTTATTGTCTTAAAGGGCCAATGCAAAAAAAATCTTGTCACACTCACTTAACCTGGGCTTCAGCAGAGAGAGGGCTGAGTGGACTAGAGTCTTGAGAAGAGAATCTGAGGTTTATGGTTCTGGAGAGAGACAGGGGTAGAGTGAATAGTCACCAGGATCCCTGTACAAAGTTCATTCTCTAATACTGCACTCACCACATCTTTCTTGGGTGGAGAACTCTCATCTGAAAGGCATCAGCCTGGGGAAAAGCATTTATCTCAAACTCTAGACCCCTGCTTGCTTCACTTTGTGGAGATAAGCCCTGTTGAGAAGTAAGCAGCCTTGGCCAGGAATTACAGGTCCAGACAGGCTCAGATATTGACAGTGACTCAGTTGTCTGGCTTTAAATCAGGGACCATTCCCCAATTTTTCAAGACTCTGACTGATCATTCCCTTCATAGGAGATACAGTAGAACCACCTAACTGGCTGCCAGTGGACTTTTATTCTGGGCTTCAGAAGCCCCACCTATCTGACTTCTAGTGGCTCTGCCTTGCTGAGGTTGGAAAAAATTTGGGACACACTGAGACCTGTGATTCTAGGTTGGAGGCCACACCCATCACCTTTTCTGAAGCGTAACTGTCACCTCCACCTCAGGGGACATTCAATAACCCCATCTTCTCAACTTCACCAGAGGCTCTTTCAGTGACAGAGCTAAACAGGCAGCCAGCAGTCAAAGGCAGCCAGATACGAATCTGGGATGACTTGGGAATTCTGCTGACCTGCCACTGAGCAAGGTGCTGGTAAAAGCTGGTCTTGGTGTGCAGCTTGGACCCTGCCACATGCACCTGAACCAAGCAAAGGTGGCCACACAGTGTGGATTGTTCGTGGCACCAAAGGGAAAAAAGAGAGAGAGAGAGAAAGAGAGAAATGCAGTTAGTTATTTACAAGGGAGCTCACTTAGTCTGTAAGATCATTTCTCAACAGAAACATTTCAGGCCCGAAGGGATTGGTGTGAAATATTAAAAGTGAGAAAAAATGAGAACTTAAATTCAAGACTAGTTTACGTAGCAAGGATATCATTTAAAATTAAATGAGAAAAAAAGAGCTTGCCAGACAAAAAAGGCTAAAGGGTTTTATTACCACCAAACCAGTATTAAAAGAAATGTTAAAGTGCCTGCTTGAAGAAGAGAGGAATATACTTAAAAGAATAAAATGGCAATAAATACGTACCTATCAATAATCAGTTTAAATATAAATGACTTATTCAATCAAAAGACATACAGTAGTTGAATGGATAAAAAAGCAAGAACCATATACATTCTGTCTACAAAAGGCCTAACTCAGAACAAAAGATACATACAGACTAAAAGTAAAGAGATAGAAAACATATTTCATGCAAATGGAAATACATTTTTTAAAAAGCTGGAGTAGCAATATTTATATCTGACAAAATAGACTTTAAAACAAATGTTATAGGCCCTGGCCGGTTGGCTTAGTGGTAGAGCATTGGCCTGGCGTGCAGGAGTCTTGGGTTCGATTCCCGGCCAGGGCACACAGGAAAAGTGCCCATCTGCTTCTCCACCCCCCCTCCTTCTTCTCTCTCTCTCTCCCTCTCTCCCCCTCCCACAGCCAAGGCTCCATTGGAGCAAAGTTGGCCTGGGTACTGAGGATGGCTCCATGGCCTCTGCCTCAGGTGCTAGAATGGCTCTGGTTGCAACAGAGCAATGCCCAAGATGGGCAGAGCATCGCCCCCTGGTGGACATGCTGGTTGGATCCCTGTCGGGCGCATGCGGGAGTCTGTCTGACTGCCTCCCTGTTTCCAACTTCAGAAAAACACAAAAAATCCCAAAAACAAACAAAAAAACCCCCCAAATGTTATAGTAAGAGACCAAAAAGGACAGCACATAATGATTAAGACAGTAATCCAACAATAGGAAATAATCCTGGTATATATTTACACATTCAATATAGGAGCACCTAAATATGTAAAGCAAATCTTGATGGATATAAACATCAACAGCAACACAGTCATGGTAGGGGATTTTAACAGACTATTGACATCAATAGATAGATCTTCCAGACAGAAGAAGATCAACAAAGAAATGGTGACCTTAAATGACACATTAAATCAGCTGGATTTAATTGATATATTCAGAGAATTTCACCCAAAAACAGCATAATATCATTCTTTTCAAGTGCACATGGAACATTTTCTAGTACAGACCACATGTTAGGCCACAAAACAAGCTTTAATATGTTTAAGAAGATTAAAATTATATCAAGTATCTTCCCTTACAATAATGATATTAAACTAAAAATTCATCACAAGAAAACAACTGAAAAACACACAAAGACATGGAGGCTAAATAACATGTTACTAAACAATGAGTGGGTTAACAATGAGATCAAGGAACAAATCAAAAGATACTTTAAAATAAATGGAAATAAAAACACAAGCCACAATCTGTGGGACACAATGAAAGCAGTCCTAAGAGAGAAGTTCATAGCATTGTATGCCTACCTAAATAAACAAGAAATATAGCAAATGAACAATCTAACTTGACCACTTAAATAACTTGATAAAGAAAAACAAACAAAGACCAAAGTGAACAGAAGAAAGGAATTTTGTATCAGAACAGAAATAAACAAAATAGAGCGTAAAAAGCAATACCAAAGATAAATAAAACCAAAAGCTCTTTCTTAGAAAAGATAAAGATTGACAAACTTTTAACCAGACTCATCAAAAAAATGAGAAGACCCAAATAAATAAAATAAAAAATAAAAGAGAAGTAACAGACATCAAAGAAGCACAAAAAATTATAAGAAAATATTACAAACAAGTTTTGTCAAAAAATTGCATCATCTGAATGCAAGAAAAAAACACAAAATCTTTCAAATGTGAATGAGGAAGAACCAGAGCCAACCATCTGGTTTGAGCAAAAGCTCACCAGCTTGGACACAAGCTCGCTGGCTCAAGCAAGGAGTTACTCGGTCTGCTGAAGCCCCCCGGTCAAGGCACATATGAGAAAGCAATCAATGAACAACTAAGGTGTTGCAAGGAAAAACTGATTGTTGCTTCTCATCTCTCTCCATTTCTGTCTGTCTATCCATTTCTCTGACTCTCTCTCTGTGCAAAAAAAAAAAAAAGAAAAAAAAAAGAAAATAATATATATATATACACACACACACACACACAGTGTGTACGTAAAGTCATGGTGCACTTTTGACCGGTCACAGAAAAGCAACAAAAGATGATAGAAATGTGAAATCTGCACCAAATAAAAGGAAAACCCTCCCAGTTTCTGTAGGACAATGTGGCAGCATGTGCGCATGCGCAGATGATGATGTAACACCGTGTATACAGCGGAGCAGCCCACGGCCATGCCAGTCGAGATGTGAAGGGTACAGAGGAAAGTTCAGTGTGTTCTGTGGCTCGCTAAATTCGAATCCGTGACCAAAGTGCAACATGAATATTGGTGCGTTTATAATGAAGCGCCACCACATAAGAATAACATTACTCGGTGGGATAAGCAGTTGAAGGAAACTGGCAGTTTGGTGGAGAAACCCCGTTCTGGTAGGCCATCAGTCAGTGATGAGTCTGTAGAAGCTACACGAGATAGCTACCTAAGGAGCCCTAAAAAATCTGTCTGTGAGCCTGCATCGAACTGCACTGAATAGTATGAAACTGGGAGAGTTTTCCTTTTATTTGGTGCAGATTTCACATTTCTATTGTCTTTTGTTGTTTCCCTGTGACCGGTCAAAAGTGCACCATGACTTTACAGACACACTGTATATATATATATGAGTAAATTTTACAGTATATAAATTATATTTAATAAAGCTGTTGCCAAAAAAGAGACTTTCTTGAAGAGACTGTTCAACTTCTAAAGTTGTATAATGTATTTATTTGCTCTTTAAGAGAAGCAAGACAAATTGAATTTGGACTTTTAATTGTGTTTGAAAATTATGAAAATATGACAAGCGTGAGATGGTTGGTTGATATATTTGTGAAAACAGATTGACTGAATTTCCTTTTAAGTTTGATAGTTTTTTTTTTCAGGTAAAGGACTTTATATTAAAAATACTGAACATTTATCTATGTTGGTGCTTTCTTTTTTGTTGTTTTTTTATTACAGAGAGAGGGATAGATAGGGACAGACAGACAGGAACGGAGAGAGATGAGAAGCATCAATCATTAGTTTTTCCTTGCAACACCTTAGTTGTTCATCGATTGCTTTCTCATATGTGTCTTGACAGTGGGGCTAAAGCAGACTAAGTAACCCCTTGCTCAAGCCAGCGACCTTGGGTCCAACCAAGCTGGTGAGCTTTGCTCAAACCAGATGAGTCCGCGCTCAAGCTGGTGACCTCGGAGTCTCGAACCTGGGTCCTCTGCACCCCAGTATGACGCTCTATCCACTGTGCCACCACCTGGTCAGGCTATGTTGGTGCTTTCTTATTGGAGTATTTCTATATTGTCATTTAATCTACCATAATTGCAACACCTGATAGACAATGTGGCTAGTCATACTTTGGGACTGGAAATATAAGTAGTGAATTTTTAACACTATAAATAGTATCTGAAGCAGATTTAAACAAGGTACCATTATTACTAATTTCAAAATCTTCTTGGGGAAAACATACCAAAATCAGTTGGGTTGTCCTGCTGAACTAATTTTATTTTATTTTTTGCCAAAATGAAAAGGTCATAAGTTTGTGGGTGAAATATAGTGGGTTAAGTGAGTAATCAACTAAAATTGTTAGAGGAATTTTCTCCCTCTCCTAACAAATCACATCTGGATCTTTCTTAGTCTATTACTTGTTTGGAGGTGGAGGATTATGAATGGTGGGTTTGGAAATAAAAACAGAGTATGCATAGGCTAGACCCTTTTATCCTTTCCTTTTTTAAATGAGTTTCCTTCTGTGAGTACTCAAAATCCATGGACCGGTTTTGTTTCTTGAGAAAGCAGGGTGTATATTACTCTTGTGCTGGTGAGTAGGTATGTCTGCCTCGTTCTATTGCTCAGGATTGGGAAACTTGTACAAAGATACAACTATATTTTCTAGCATCAGTGTTCATAGTCTAGATTCTATCTGTCTTACTATTTCACTTCTCAATTGGCTGAGAATTCAGTAGGGGAAGTTTCCTTTATTGAATTCCCTCAAATCCCAAACAAGCACATGATTGATTTATTGGGTGACAAAAATATAACATATTTATTACATGTGAATTATGCAATACATAAGACATGCTAAACAACTTATTCATTACTTAATGCTCTAAAAGCAATCATTCACACTATTTTTTCATAAATCTGAATGTATAGCTAACACATTGAGGTAAATAAAAGATAAAAGAGTTCACTTCCTGTTTATAATTAGTACACATAAACTGACTCTAACAAATACCATGCCATTGCTAAATTCTATCAATAATGCTTACATTTTGATGTTTTATCAGAAATTTGGAAAGATAATTCTGAATATCTCACACTTTCAAACATCATTATTAACTTTGTGAAAACTAGCATTTGTTTCAAAGCATTACTTACAGAGCTTAGTGAGTTTTGCCTAAATCACTTCTTGACATACCTGTAGAGACAGTAACATTGAGCAATCTTGAAGAATAAATATGTTTTTTGTGATCTATTTTAAAATTTATGGGCAGTAATATCTGGTTGCAATTTCACTGCTTTATTCAAATAAAATCACTATGTTTTATTACAGCACAGGCCTGGGTAACATTAATTAATGAAAGATTGAACTAGGTTATCAAATTCCTTATTTATTAAGTGAGTAGAATAGTTAACTAAAATATTTTAATCTGAAGATTAGTCCATTCTAAAGTCTCATTACTGCACTTAAACAGTGCTTTTCTGTAACAAAAAATGTTTTACTAATCTACTTAACACTTTTGTTTTGGAAAAATTAGCACTATGGTTATACACAACTCAGTTATGGTCATCAAATATTTCTATACATGCATTTTTTGTTGCTCATTAAGCATCCTATATATTTTTAATACTTAGTCATGTTAGAATGACAAAATAAGCATTTGCAAAATGAATCATTAATTTTCAAATTACTAACATAAAAGCGTGTAAATTGTAAAATAATTTCATGACTTTGACATTACTGAGATAGATCATTAGTAGGGCCTCGTAAAATAAGCATTTTTATTATCAAATGATAAAGTACATTATGTTTGCACTTCATAGAGGAGCTGACATTCTGTATTGCTATTCATTTTTATGCTTTCTCTAAAAGAATTACTACTGCTGAGTCCAAGGCATATTTAACCTTTCATCTTTAATATTCCAATTATCTCGGAAAGAATTTTCATTTCAATCTACATAATCTTACATTTTTCCTTCAATGTTTTACAGAAACTATGTTATCTTAAAACTGTTACTTCTCATTATAGCCTCATTATAATAGATGATTTTAATTTATAGTACTCATGTGTATGCCTAATGCTTTCTTACACTGTATTAAAAACTCCTTTAAAAATAAGAAGAATGTGAACACTTAGGACTTTTTAATATCAAGTCATTTTTTTGTTTCTTTGAATTAAAATATAAGAAAGAGAATGTATAAGATGCACCATTTTCCAAAAAATTTGAGGTCTAAAAACTGGGTGCTTCTTATAAAGTGGTTGTACATTTTTTAACTTGCATTTTCCATGTATGAATTTTATGATGAATAAAACATGAGTTCAATAACTTTATGTAATACATTTTGTTTTTCAAATTTTGGGCCCCAAAATTAAGATGTGTCTTATACATGGGGAAATACGGTAAGTTCAGAGAACAACAGCAATCTAATTTTGAATATCTTTTTCACTTTGTCAATAAAAGCATTAAATTAATCAGTATAACAAATAAAACTCTGATAGTCTTACACTGCCAGTATTAGTAGGAGGCACAGAACACTATAACCTTTAAAATACATTCAAGAAAAGAAATCCAATAGTTTCTATAGCTTACCCACTGCCTCCTCTGGAAGCTTCTGAGCAAAGAGCAAAGGGGAGAGAAGCCTGGGAAGATGTTAAGAAAAGGAGCAGAGGGAAGTAGAGGTCTTAGAGAAAGTTAATACAAAATCATTTTTAGAAAAAAAAAGTTAAATAGCAAATTAAAATTTTCTGAACTTCAGTCACAATTGGTAGTTCTTAGCCCTGCCTATAGATTAGTGATTTTAACTGGGTGGAATCAGAAGTTTCTGATTCATGGAAGCTAAGCCTCCTGGGGAAAATCAGATGTACAAACAAGAGTCAGTATTTGAAGATGAAGTAGTAAAGGGAAAGAAGGAAATAAGCAGGGTACATTAAGGATTCTGAAAAAACAAAATCAAAAAAGAAATAACCAGCTTAGAGAAAAAGAAAAAACTCAAACAAAATCAGTGTGGAAGAAACAGCCCAAGTGCCCATCAGTGGACGAGTAAATAAGAAAACTGTAGTACTATTACACAATGGAATACTACGTGGCTGTAAAAAAAAAAAAGAAAGAAGAAGAGGAAGAAGAAGAAAGAACTCTTACCTTTTTAAATAGCATGAATGGACCTGGAGATAATTAAGTTAAGTAAAATAAGCCAGATAGAGCAAGACAAATATATGATCTCACTTATATGTAGAATCTAATGAGCACAATAAACTGAGGAAGAAACTAGAAACAGAGGAAGGGTCACATGGAACAGATAGACAGATAGCTATCAGAGGGAGGGGGAAAAAGAGACAGGGTCAAAGAAAGTGAAGGGATTAGCCAAAATCATATATACATAACACATAGATACAGAGAACAGGGTAGCAACAGCCAGAGGGAAAGAGCGGGGGTGGAAGAAAAGGGAGGGGGTGAAGGGGAGAAATGACAGTGAAAAAAGATTTTGCATGGGGTATTGACAACATGACGTGGTGTGTAAAGAGTGTTACATTGAGTGGGGCACTTGAAACCATGTTAACACAATACATTACAGATAAAAATTAAAAAAAAAAAAAAAAAAACCAAGAAAGAAGTTATCATCCAGTGATCCTACTTCTGGATATATACCCAAAGTAATTGGACTCAGGATTTCAAAGACATAAGCAGTATTTCCATGCCACTGTAGCATTATTCACAGTAGCCAAGACATTGATGAAACCTAAATGTCTGTTGACAGATGAATGGATAAAGAAATACAGTATGTACATAAAATAGAGTATCATTCAGCCTTAAAGAAGTAAATCTGGCCATTTACAACAGCATGGATAAACTTGGAGGGCACTATGCTAAGTGAAATATACCAAATACAGAAAAACAAATACTACATAATACCACTTACAGGAGAAATCTAAAAAAGTCTCAATTACGGAATCAGAGAGTAGAATGGTGTTCTCCAGGGACCGAGGAAAAGCAGAAATGGGAAGTATTTGTTAAAGGGTTTAAAGTTTCAGTTATACAAGATGAATAAATCCTATAAATTTGTTCTAATGCCCTGGCCGGGTTGGCTCAGCGGTAGAGCGTCGGCCTAGCGTGCGGAGGACCCGGGTTCGATTCCCGGCCAGGGCACACAGGAGAAGCGCCCATTTGCTTCTCCACCCCTCCGCCGCGCTTTCCTCTCTGTCTCTCTCTTCCCCTCCCACAGCCAAGGCTCCATTGGAGCAAAGATGGCCCAGGCGCTGGGGATGGCTCTGTGGCCTCTGCCCCAGGCGCTACAGTGGCTCTGGTCGCAACATGGCGACGCCCAGGATGGGCAGAGCATCGCCCCCTGGTGGGCAGAGCATCACCCCTTGGTGGGCGTGCCGGGTGGATCCCGGTCGGGCGCATGCGGGAGTCTGTCTGACTGTCTCTCCCTGTTTCCAGCTTCAGAAAAATGAAAAAAAAAAAAAATTTGTTCTAATGCACAGTGCCAATTGTTAACAATACTGTATTTTATTTTAAAAATTGTTCAAGAAGGTGGATAATATATTAAATGATCTTATGCAAAAAATTATAATAAATAAAGAGGGTAGGTGGAAACTTTCTGAGCTGATGGATATGTTTATGGCATTGTGGTGATAATTTCTTTCATAGGTGTGTATTTATCTCCAAACTAATCAAGTTTATACATTAAATATGTTCATATTTTTTGTATTTCAGTCATACCTCAATAAAATGACTTACAATAAGATAAAATGTGTGTTGTGTGCTATTAGTATATATCTGCATTTTTTTGTTAGTGTTCATTTTGCATATATTTTCCAGCTTTTTGCTCATAAGTTTTATGTCATCTTATATGTGTCTTTTTGAAACATTATAAACCTGGATTTTGCATTCAGGAATATCACAATTTTGTGTGTATACACAAACACACACACATTGTGTGCATATGATCATTGTATAAATATAAATATAAATATATACAATTTGGCCCTGGCCAGTTGACCCAGGGGTAGAGCATCAGCCCAGTGTGTGGATGTCCTGGGTTCAATTCCCGGTTAGGGCACATAAGATAAGCAACAATCTGCTACGCCTCCTCTCCCTTCTCTCTCCCTCCCACAGCCAAGGCTCCACTGGAGCAGGTTGGCCCCAGGTGCTGAGGATGGCACCGTGGCCTCTGCCTCAGGCACTAAAATGGCTCTGGTTACAATGGAGTAAGGGCCCCAGATGGACACAGCATCACCCCCCAGTGGGCTTGCTGGGTGGATCCTGGTCAGGCACATGTGGTAGTCTGTCTCTCTGCCTCCCCGCTTCTCACTTAATAAAAATATAAATAATAATAATAATAAATAAATAAACAAATAAACATATATATACAATTTAATTTTGTCACAACTGAAGGCATGGGAGCTGGTCTTTCATGTCCTTGCATTAATTAGACCCATTTATAACACCAATTCTCTCTTATAATTTATAAAATGAATAAATTGAGAAAAAGGAAGTGTATAAGTCTGACTCACAGCAGTTAGACTTAGTTTAATATTTAATATTTTAATAAATCGATCACAGTGCAATGTATACAGATGATGTATCATAGTGTACACTTGAAATCTATGTAATTTTATTACCTAATGTCACCCCACTAAATTCAAATAAAAAAATATTATGATTTAATTTGTCATAGGATCACTGAAGGGACCTTGTTCAGCAATATAAGCACCTAGGTTTACTTTGAAATTGAATAATTTTTAAATTTTTTTTAGAGAGAGGAGAGAGAAAGAGGGGGAAGAGGTAAGAAGAGTCAACTCATAGTAGTTGCTTCCTGTATGTGTCTTAACCAGCAAGGCCAGGGTTTTGAACCGGCCACCTCAGAGTTCCAGGTCGACACTTTATCCACTGTGCTACCACAGGTCAGGCCTGAAACTGAATTATAGAAAGATGAGACTGCTAACGTCTGTCCTGAATCAAGGCTCATAATTTTCAGGCATTTGGAATACATGGGTCTGACCTTCTACTGTAAGTTAGAAATAGAATTTGGTGACTTCCTGGATATTATAAGGGAGATAAGCAGTGGATTTCTAGAACTTAACTTGTACTATTAGGTGAAGTTTAATGATATTTAATACTGAAGAGAAAAGAAAAGAGACAGCAGCTTTATCTGAGTGTGTTAATGTGTGCACTTTTGTGTATGTAGTAAGGAGTGGGTAGATGGCAAATTGAGTTTTTGACAAGCTGAACTTGAAGTGTTAGTGAAAGAGTCTCAAGAGGAAGATATATGATTCTGGAGGACAGTGAAGGATTAGATTAACATGATAAATTTTAGAGTTATCAGAAGACAACAGGAGATTACAATAAAAATATTGGTAGGAAAGCAAAAGAAAAAAATGGAACTACAGTTTGTAGATAACTACAGAGAGATTTGAGCACATTACTATTAATTGGTAAAATCTGTTGGAGAAGAGTAACTTACAATGCAAGAAATAGAGGAATAATTAATGGTCAAAGTCAGGGAAGAAGGATAACACGGGATCAAGAGACGACTGCATAGGTAAAACATAAAAAGGAGCAGGACAATTTATCTGAGATACAAGGGAAGGAAGAATGTATATTAAAAGTGTAGACAAAGGTCCTGGCCAGCAGTGGATAAAACATCGGCTCTGAGTGCAGATGTCCTGGGTATGAGCCCTCGTCACGGCACAAATGAGAAGCAACCATCTGCTTCTCTTTGCCTCCCTCTCCCCCTTCTCTCTCTCATAGCCAGTGGCTCAACTGGGTTGAGCATCAGCCTAGGACACTGAGGATAGATCGGTTGATTTGAGCATTGGCCCCAGGTGGGGGTTGCCAGGTGGATCCCAATCAATGCACATGTCGGAGTCTGTCTCTCTTCCCTCCACTCACTTAAAAAAAAAATCATGTGAATGTATAATACAGCAGAGGGGATATAGTCAATAATATTGTAATGACTATGTATAGTATCAGATGGGTACTTGATTTATTGGGATGGTCACTTAGTTATATAACATGCAATCCCTAGTTTATAAAACTGAAACTAATATAAAATTGTATATTAATTTTAATTAAAATAACTTTTGATTATTTTAAGCAAAAAGCAAAAAAAATCAAGAACCATATGATTTCACTCATATGTACAATATAAAGCTAAAAGCAATAAATGTGCAAAGAAAACAAACAAATAAAAACTCATAACCACAGTCAACAGTATGGTGGCTACCAAAGGAAAAGGGTTAGCAAATATTTAAAGGGATTAACTACATAGTGAGGGAAGAAGATTTGACTTTGGATGGTAAACAAACTATCTAATATACAGATAATGTACTGTAAATTTGTACACTTGAAATCTAAATAAATTGATTAACCAACATCACCTCAATAAAATTAAGTAAATATAAATGAATAAATGAACAAATACAGCACCAGACATTTTAATAGCTACTACAGATTTTAAAAGAAAAATGTATCAAACTCAACTCAAACTACAGTAAGTAGTTCGAAGATACATGTGGGGAAAACACATGTTAGGTTTGCTTGCTGGTTTCCTCGCTGTAGGCACTTTGCACAATTCATGCGTGAGCACATGGCAAAAAGCCATGTGTGTGCCTGTAAGAAGCTATGGGTGTTTTCCCTCAGTGGCAATTCTCCCAGATTGCTCTCCTGCCACTACAAGGTGTAGTTTCCTGATCCCTGGCCCTTCGCTGCCAAAAGTGGTTTTCCTTTGCTTATTTGCTCACCCGTCTCTGCGAGCCTCCAAAAACTGGGTAATAGCTCAATGCTTCCAGGTTCCACAGTTCCTCCACCATCTGACTGAGTCCAATGTGAACCTGTCTGGCCTTGACCACCAGCATTACATCTGGCAAAGTAGGAAGGATTCAGATCAGATCAGTATGGAGCTGCCAAAACCCTTGAAAGGTAGTGTAGGGAAAATAGCTGTGTTAGGGGTGGATGACATCATGTTCTCCAGAACAGAGATGGAGAAACAAGCCACCATTACCATGCACTCCTCCTTGAGGCAGCATTTTCTGAACTGCCATGATGACCACCCAGGAAATCATACCCTATTAGAATGGGTGATGGCTACCATTTGTACCATTTGTACAGTCTGGCAGAATGCTGGAGACTTGCCAGGGGAAGTGAGTCAGTGGTAGTCATATATTGAGCTGCAAGAGGTCCTCTGGGAACTAGATCTGAGGAATGCTGCTTTCAAGTTGAGGTCCTGTAGGCCTCATAATATCCTGATGATATCATGCTAACCAGATGAGGGAGAATTTATGGCGGGATGAGGTACCTTATTCTTTATAGTGTCCCATCAGCCCTTTTTAGGTCACTATCTTGAGCCCCTATGTATCATAGCCCATCAACGTGGTTACACAGGTGGCAGCAGATTTGGGGGAGGTGGAGGCAGCACAGAATCATAAAGCTGTGAGGGCTGCTGCCCGTGCTGCCCTCCCTCCAACTAATAAGAGAAATGGGTTTATAAAGGCTACGCAAAAACAGATGTGGGTAGATTTGATTGCAGCCAGGACAGATAGGGAGAAATTAGATGGGAAGTCTAATAAAGTTCTTTGGGAGCTTTGTTGGTAACTTAAACAAGAACAGAAGTTCCAACAGCTGAAACAAATGGCCCCAGCAGCCACCAATAAAACAGTTGGTGCGCAGGTGGCATGGTTACAAGATTATGTGAAGGAGACAGATGACGGAGAGGGGAACCCCCAAGACCCATTCTTCCAGTTTGAATAGGGAGAATGCTGAAGGGCACTTTAACAGGGATGGGTGGGGACTGAGGCCCCATGTAGAACTGACTATCCACTAGTCCACTTCTAATGTACAACAGATATTGGCCTTGGTGGATAAAGGTGCAGAATGTTCCCTCTTCTATGGAAACCCAGAGTGGTTCACTGGGACCTTGGTGGTCACTGACGGTTATAGGGACCAAACTGTTCAAGTCAAGCCAATAACTTCCATTGGGGATAAGAAGACTGCCTTCTAAGCCAGTGGTCCCCAACCACCAGGTCATGGACCGGTACTGGTCCATGGGCCATTTGGTACCAGTCCGCAGAGAAAGAATAAATAACTTACATTATTTCTGTTTTATTTATATTTAAGTCTGAACGGTGTTTTATTTTTAAAAAATGACCAGATTCCCTCTGTTACATCCGTCTAAGACTCACTCTTGATGCTTGTCTCGATCACGTGATACATTTATCCGTCCCACCCTAATGGCTGGTCTGTGAAAATATTTTCTGACATTAAACCGGTCCGTGGCCCAAAAAAGGTTGGGTACCACTGTTCTAAGCCATACAAGGTATATGTATCTTCTATCCCTGAATATATTTTGGGGGTAGATGTCTTACAAGGACTGTGGTTGAAAACCGGCCAGGAAGTTCCGCCAGCGGGGTCCAGGTCATGAAGGCAGTGTTGTGGGGACAGGCAGTACATTCTCCCTTGCAGTTCATTACCTATTCCCCGCTGTATGACTAGCACAAAGCAGTACTGCCTGCCAGGCGGTTATGAAGAAATCGTAGGGATGATCCTCAAACTAGAAAAGGTGGGGATCATCTGGCCAGCACACAGCCCTTACAACTCCCGGTATGGCCTGTGCACAAGCCAGATGATACCTGGCAAACGACAGTAGATTATAGAGAACTTAATCAAGTTGTTTCCCTTTCCATGCTGCTGTTCCCTCAACAGCTAACCTGATGGATCAGCTAAGCCATGAGTTGGGGACATAGCACTTTGTGGCAGATTTGGCTAACAGCTTTTTCTCTATTGATACAGATGCAGAGAGTCAAGACCAATTTGCCTTCACTTGGAAAGGGTGGCAATGGACCTTTACAATATTACCTCAGGGCTATTTGCATAGCCTCACCTTGTGTCATGAGCTGGTGGCTGCTAACCTGGCTAAATGGAGACAGCCAGAGGCGGTTTGGGGAAAACAGCTGTGTTAGACTTGCTGGCTTGTATTTTGCATGATTAGTGCATGAGCATGTGGCAGTGCCAGTTGTGTATAGTCTATGTAAGGCTACAGGTACTTGCCCTTAGTGCAAATTGCAGATTGCTTGCCTTCCACTATGAGGGGCCAATTTTCCTGTTTGTTAGCCTCCTGCCACAAGAAGCAGTTTTCCCCTTCTGGTTTGTTCATCTGCTGCTGTGAGATTCTATTAAACGGGAATGGCCCACCACTTTCCAGCTCCCCAGTTCTTCTACCATCTGCCCGAATTTGATGCAAACTTGCTTGGCCTCAACCACCAGCATTACAGGTGGTTTGTATGTACCATTACATTGATGATATTATGCTAACCAGTGACTCTCTTTCAGAATTGGAGCAAGCAGTACCTACCCTGTTGTCCCATTTGAAAGTGTGTGGCTGGGTAGTCAACCAGGGCAAATTACAAGGACCTGGGTTAGCTGTTAAATTTTGGGGGGGGTTGTGTGGTCGGGTAAGTTGAAAGTTACCCCTGACGCAGTTATAGATAAGATCCAGGTATTCCCTGTACACACTATGGTAATAAAACAGTTACACAAATTCCTAGGTCGGTTGAGGTATTGCCAAGCTTTCATACCCCATTTGGTTCAGTTTCTCACCCCTTAAATAACCTCATTTGAAAGGAGAATAGCTAAGATTGGACTGTGCAGGCACGGAGGTGCTTTTGCAGCAGCTAAGAGAGCTGTCAAGGTGGCACAGGCCTTGAATGTGTTTGATCCTGCCAGACCCTGTGAGCTTGATGTCCATGTAATCCCTGAGGGGTTTGGATGGGGCTTGCAGCAACAGAGCGCCTACGGCAAATTATTGGGTTTTGGTCCCAATTGTGAAAAGGCACTGAAGTCTGTTACACAATAGTGAAGAAACAGTTGGCAATTTTGTATGCCTGCCTCCTAGCCACTGAGAGTATTATGACCACAACTCCAGTTACCTCCCTAGGCAACCAGCACCTGGCCATCTAAGAAAGAAGTGTATTATCCCTTGAGTGCTGGGGAGACAGCATTATGAAGGGCACTTTTGTAATTTCCCAATGGCCTATAATGAGTTCTCCCATTTTGCTGCACATAGACCCAGAAGATTTTGGTGTACAGGCCAATGAGGTTTGGTACACCCACCCTGGGCGGCCTCTGGTACCTGCTACTGTGCTGTCTGCGAACACTCTGGCCTGTATTCTACAAAAAAGATCTGCCTCTCTTGATAATGCCAATAACTCTCTTTTCACCCATAGTTTACTGGGCATGTAAGCCAGTCCTTGCATGCTCTGGTGGAAGAAACTCAAGAGGTGGAACGTCAAATGGGGCACCCCTTCCAAGAATGGTGTGTGTCTTTAGCAGCAAACTGGCACCGCTCCAAGTGAGAAGACGGGAGATAAAAAGACTCCCATATGCACCCTGACTTGGATCCACTCGGCAACCCCTGTTCGGAGTAAATGTTCCGCCCATCTAGGCCCATGCTTGCAACCCAGCTCTTTCTTTTAGCTTCTGAGGTGGAGACACCACAGACTGGCACACCATCTTTATTGTCATATAGCTTGTGCTTTTGTAATTCTGTCACTTTAGTCTGTACTATTTCTGTAATGTACCTCACTCCTTGCACAGGAACCATCGTGGAAGATACCTATCCTGTAGATTGTGAGGCAGACAACTCTAAAGGGGCAGAATGTGGGGAAAACAGTTGTGATAGGCTTGCTTGCTTGCTGGTTTCCCAGTGCAAGCACTTTGCGTAATTAGTGCGTGAGCATGTGGCAGAAAGTCACATGTGTGTCTATGAAAAGCTATGGGTGCTTTCCCTCAGTGGCAATTCTCCCAAACTGTTCTCCCCCCACTGTGAAATACAGTACCCTGATCCCTTGCCCTCCACTGTGAAAAGCGGTTTTCCTTTGCCTATTCACTCATCTGTCTCTGTGAGCCTCCAATAAATGGAAATAGTCCCACACTTTCCAATTTTGCAGTTCCTCTACCATCTGCCCGAATTCAATGTGAACCTGCCTGGCCTTGACCACTGGCACAACACAAAAAATCTAAAAATGACATCAATAACATAAACCATAGAAGGGATAGTGAAAATTTAGTTCTTATAAAATATATTCAAACTTGAACACCTGTCAACTTAAAATACAGTGCTATGAACATAGCACGATAATCATAAACCTCATGGTAACCACAAAGAACAATCTGTGAAAGATATACAAAGAATAAACAAAAAGAATCCTAAACAAAACACTAAAAACCAAAAGCAAATTGCAAGAGAACAGATCAAGAGAAGAAGAAAGGAACAGAAAAAAGTTTATCAAAATGGCAATAAGTACAAAATTTATAGTTAAATGTAAATCAATTAAATTCTATAATAAAAAGACATTGAGTGACTAAAAACATAACTCATGTATACAATGCGTACAAGAGACACTTCAAATCAAAATGAAATCAGAAAAATATTCACGTTTCCACTACCTGTAGCCACTCAGCCAAACAGATACAAGAATTTAATCTTTTTTTTTTTAATTTTCCAAGTGGTCTGATAATACAGATATAAAAAGTCAGGAAAAACTGGTTTGGCCTTTGCATTAATTGGAGGTAGTCAATGTTTCCATTTTACTTGTGACTATCCCATTGCATTTCTAAAAATCTATACCTCTATTTCATTGTCCTAACTCAATACAACTTCAGAATTTGCTCAAGGTCATGTGTAGAAGAGAAGCTTGTCCCTGGTAGAAAGGGCAGTGAACTTCATGCCAAAAGACCTGCCCTAGTCTACCAGCGGGGTGGTCCTCCCCAAGTCTCTTCTACGCGAGCGGGGCTGGAGAGGAAGTCAGAACACGGGCACACCAAGAATGGAATCTTTATGGGTGCTTTTCTTTCTTTTTATTCTTCTTTTTGAAAAAGAGACAAGAAGGGAGTGAGATGAGGTAATGCTGGTGGTAGAGGCCAGGCAGGTTCATGTTGGATTCGGGAACATGGTAGAGAAACTGCAGAGCTGGAAAGCACCAGGCCATACCTGTTTACTGGATGCTCGCAGAGACAGGCGAGCAAATAAACAAAGGAAAACCTGCTTCTCCCTGTGCTTTCAAGTAGTTCTACTTGCTCTTGAAACTTCCTAGTTTTTAAAATGCATTTTTTCTATTATGTTTAATTAAAATGATTGAGAAGACAGGGATTCAGTGCCCCCAAAATTTGTCTTAACATCTCAACTCAGCCAACCCTTTTTATAAGGGGAAGAAAGGAGTAGGAGAAAGTTAATTAGATAAAAGTTTCTATCTAAGAAGTCTTCTAGTGATTTTTCATCTGCTGACCAGTAAATCTTTCTCTGCTCCGTGTCAGCAAGTGTTCTGTCTTTGGAGCATCAGGGGCTTAGATGCTTAGAAACCATTTTGTTGGTGACTCTCCTGGCCTGGGGCACAAAGTTGGATTATTTACAGCCTCATGAAGTCACATAGGTCAATTCATATATCCAACTTATTATACAAAGTTTTTTACTTGTATTAGTTATTACTCCTATTGATTATAACTAAAAGCTACTATTTCTAAAGCTAAATTTCTAATTCTTGAATGCCTCTATCAAAAAGGCACATACAGGCTAAATGTAAAGTGATGTAAAAAATGTCACAAACAGAAATGAAAAGAAAGTTGAGATAGCGGTACTCTTATCAGAATAAATAGATTTTAAACCAAAAAAACATGTAAAAAAGGAAAAAATACCAAAACTTACCTGACCAGGTAGTAGTGTAGGGGATAAAGCATTAACCTGGGACACTGAAAACCAGGGTTCAAAACCACAAGGTCACCGACTTGAGTGTGGGCTCATCCGGCATAAGCGTGGGCTCACTAGCTTCAGCGCGGGGTGGCTGGCTTGAGTATGAGATCATAGACATGACCTTATGGTCACTGGTTTGAGCCCAAAGTTGCTGGCTTGATCAAGAGGTCACTGTCATAAAAACAGATATATATATAATATATATATATATATATATATATATAAAAAAAATAAAATAGAGAGCTCAGAAATAAATCCTTGTTTACACAATTAATTAATCTACATGAAAAGAGACAAGGATATACAATGAGATAGAGACACTCTCTTCAAACTGGTGTTGGAGCCTGACCGGGCGGTGGCACAGTGGATAGAGACTCGGACTGGGATGTGGAGGACCCAGGTTCGAGACCCCGAGGTCGCCAGCTTGAGCCCAAGGTCGCTGGCTTGAGCAGGGGGTCACTCGGTCTGCTGTAGCCTCCCCCCCCCCCCCCCCCGTCAAGGCACATATGAGAAAACAATCAATGAACAACTAAGGAGCCACAACGAAGAATTGATGTTTCTCATCTCTCTCCCTTCCTGACTGTCGGTCCCTATCTGTCCCTCTCTTTGACTCTCTCTGTTTCTTCCAAGAAAAAAAAATTAACTGCTGTTAGAGAAACTGGCTGATACATGCCAAAATATAAAACTGAACCACTTATTTACACCATACAAAAAAAAAATTTAAAAAAGGATTAAAGACTTAAATGTAAGATCTGAAACTATAACACTCCTAAAAGAAAATATAGTCAGTAAACTCTTTGTCATTGCTCTTAGAAATATCTTTTTGGACATCTGCCCTTGGTCAGTAAAACCAAAACAAAAATTAAACAATGAGACTACATTAAAAAAAGATTTTGTACATAGAAGAATATCATCAACAAAATGAAAAGACAACCTATTGAATAGGAGATATTCACAAATGATATATTTGATAAAGGGTTAATATACAAAATATATAAGAAAATAAGAAATTTTAAAATCTTTTTTAATTGAAGGAATTCATAAATCTTAATACCAAAATAAATAAATAAACAATTCAATTAAAAATTGGACAGAGGACCTGAAAAGGCATTTCTCCATAGAGCAGTGGTCCCCAACCTTTTTTGGGCCACGGACTGGTTTAATGTCAGAAAATATTTTCACAAACCGGCCTTTAGGGTGGGACTGATAAACGTATCATGTGACCGAGACAAGCGTCAAGAGTGAGTCTTAGACAGATGTAACAGAGAGAATCTGGTCATTTTTTAAAAATAAAACACCGTTCAGACTTAAATATAAATGAAATGGAAATAATGTAAGTTATTTATTCTTTCTCTGCAGATTGGTACCAAATGGCCCACGGACCGGTACCGGTCTGCGGCCCGGGGGTTGGGGACCACTGCCATAGAGGACACGCAGATGACTAAGAGACATATGAAAGTACGTTCAACATCACTAATTATCAGGGAAATGCAAGTCAAAACGACAGTGAGATATCACCTCACACCTGTCAGAATGACTATCATCAATAAATCAACAAATATCAAATGCTGGCAAGGATGTGGAGAAAAGGAAACTAATGCCAGTGACCAAGGCTAAGCAGGAAGCCAAGCAGGTTCTTGTTGAATTCAGGTAGACGGGAGAGAAACTGCGGAGCCAGAAAGCATCAGGACATTCCCGTTTATTGGAGGCTCAGAGACAGGCAAGTGAATAAGCAAAAGAAATCCAACTTTTTGCAGTGAAGGGCAAGGATCCAGAAAACCTCCCCTCGTGGTGGCAGTTGAGGGAATCAAGGAACTGCATCTCATGGTGGTAGAAAAGTGATCTGGGAGAATCACAAAGGGAAAGCACCCATAGCTTTTCATAGAAACACACACATGACTTTCTGCCATGCGCTCACGCACTAATTGTGCAGTCCTTGCAGCCAGAAAACCATCAAGCAAGCCCAACACAGCTGTTTTCCCCACAGAAACCCTCATGCCCTGTTGGTGACATTGTAAATTGGTGAAGCCACTATGGAAAACAGTTCGAAGAGTTCTCAAAAAAAATGAAAATAGAGCTGACATACCATCCAGCAATTCTACTTCTTGGTATTTATCCAAAGAAAACAAAACCAGTAATTTAAAAAGATATGCACCCCTATGTTCACTGCAGCATTACTACTAATAACCAAGATATGAAAGCAATCTAAGTCATAAGTGAAATAAACCACAAGAAAAATACAGCATAATTTAACTTTTATGTAGAATCTCAAAAAAGAAAACAAATAAATTAAAAAAAACAAAGAACAAAATAGAGACAGAAACATAGATATACAAAACAAGCTGATGTTTGCCAAAGGGAAGGAGGTTGGAAAAGGAATAAAAAATGGTATAAGAGCAAAAAGCATGTACTTATTGTAAATTAATTTTATAGGTCTCTTTCTATTCTTTGTCTATCTTCCAAATTCAAGTGGTTGCTTAAAAATTGCTGTTGCATTTTAAAACATTTTTTTTATTTCCACTTCATGAATTTAAAATGAAAATAATCTACTCAGCAGTCAGGTAAAATAAAATCTGTTATACAGTAAATTATAAATATCAGATTTTAGGTGCAAAATTCATTTTTTAATTCTTTCAAATCAAAGCAGATTATCTGCTAGCCATTTTAGATAAACATAATTAGAAACAACTATTCCTGCATTTGAATTATGATCAGGAACATCAAGTAAAGTTGGCTTCACTTTCTGATATTACCTTTTGAAAAAGAACAGGTTGCTGTGAAGAACAGGTTGCTGTGATCTTGTTAACTTTGCAAATGATTGCTTCATGTTCTCAATAATCAGGTAACCAATAAGGGATGACTTTGACTGATCTTGTTCTATTGTAAAACTACAGTGTATCTCCAGATTTAGGAGATTAGGAGAAACCCATTAGGCTGCCAGCTTTAGCAGAATATCAACATAGTCTACATCTTTGCAGGCTTGACTGATGAATAAGGGAAACAGATCAAAGAGAAAGGAAGAAAAGCAAGTGCATACATTATTGTTTAAACAATAATGACTAGAGGCTCAGAAGTAAATCAAAATAAAAGTTTCAATATCTCTTGATAGAATTTAAGAAACCATTTGTGGTAATGAAGCAAAACCTTGATGAATATAAAACAAAACAAACAAAAAATCTGTTGGAGCATAAACACGATGATTAGAAATAGCATAAAAGTAAAACATCTGTTAGAATTCTTTATGAGGCACCCAACTCACCCACTGCACACATAAATGAGGCTCAGTTTGCTAATGCTGCTCTTTTAAGACTAAACATAACATAATTTGCACTCAAAGAGAATGTAAATTAAGTATGCACAAACTGTAAAACTTAGAAAATGGTAGTGATGCTGCTCTGTGGGTTTAAGGTAAATATGTAAACAGGCATCTGTCCAAAATGAATAAATGTTCATTATGACGAATTCCCCATGAGATGTAGAGACTTGAATAAAGATCAGTGGAAAAGGACAGGGATGCCATTTTTTGTAACTTAGCACAAGAAATTCTTCAGATAATAAAATTTTACATAAAGGAGACATAACATTACAATATTTTCAGGATTGTGGTGTTTCTGCTCAGTATAAATCTAGTATTTCAATTAATGATGTTCCGATCTTCATACACCTGTAACTCATCTTGAGTAGACTAAATACTCCAGAGCAGAACTAGAGAAGCTGGTTGTCATACTGCAGCCTAATATTTTACCCCAATGTGGCAAAGGATCTGCCTAAAATGCAAAGAATAAATAATTAAAGGTGTTGCTAGGATCATTCATATGCAGGAATCTATTCTCTTTTATATTATCTGGAGAGATCAGGCAAAAACATTCATTTAAAACAAATTCTATTGCCTGATCAGGCAGTGGCACAGTGGATAGAGCAATGGCCTGGGACGCTGAGGACCCAGGTTCAAAACCCCAAGGTCTCTGGTTTGAGCACAGGCTTATGCAGCTTGAGTGCAGATTCACCAGCTTGAGCAAGGGGTCACTGGCTCGACTGGAGTCTCCCCCCCACCCCAGTCAAGGCACATGACAAAGAAATCAATAAACAACTAAGATGAAGCAACTATGAGTTGAGTTGATGCTTCTCATCTCTCTCCCTTCCTGTCTGTCTGTCCCTTTCTCTCTCTCTCATTGCTGATTTCCTAATATTTTTATAATAGTTTTCAAGTGTAAATGTAGTCTAAGACTATACCAAACACCAAGATGTTAATTCCATATGTCTGATAACTAAACATATCAAAGATAAAAAATATTTAAAAATTTAAATATGCTATATAATGGTATTCGGTAAAGAAATTTTATGAATCAAATATTTGTTTTGTAGGTGTAATGACAGTGAAGTAACTTCTCACATTATGTATATTTCTGAGTAATCAATTATTTGGTTTGGATAACCAAATTTCAAGCTATTTAATCTTTATTTCTGAAAGATATCACTCACTTTACCACTTATCACCAGCTGTGGGGAAGCTGGTCCCCCCAGAATTAATAAACAGCATGCACAAGATGAAGTAAGTGTGGACACGTCCGTTATATCAAATCCAACCTTGGATAACTAAAGAAACAGGCCGGGACGGTACGCAAACAAGCACACCTTATTTAACCTTCACTTATGTAACCTCTCAGTAATCATGCCTTGTTGCCACTTTTGTGGAATTTATTATAAAATGCCTGAGCACGGCATCTGGCCACCCCCGACATACTGCATCTGGCTACTGCTGCAAATAAACTATGTCCTATCTGTCCAAAGCTTCTCGCATCTTTTTCAAGCTCCCAGCCCCTTGCACCCCTTTATCCCTCACTTCCAAACTCAGACCTGACATGTGGCGTAGCCAGCAGGATGAGATAAGTGTCCCTACCACCTTGCTAGAGGACATAGGCCTCAGACTGGGTTGTGGTACCCCGTGGCTGTAAGCCTAAAGTGAATGAGGAGAGGTAGATGGGAGCCACAGGGTTGGAAGAAAGCCCTTTCTGTCCTTGAAGACATGTTTCTTGAGAAGTCTCAAATTGCAGCTCGTGGAATTGGCTGGCTGTTTCTCATGATCTTGAAGTGGCAGCATGAAAGCACTCTGGCTTATGACACTCAAGCGAAAGATTTATGGCTTGAGGAGGAATGGCTGGAAGCCTATGGTTGAGCTTTCAAGTGAGACCTCGCTCATCCTGAAGACTGAAACTCTGTGGACACTGGTAAACCTGGAAAAAGGGGTGGGAGGAAAGATGGTTCCACCCCCAGCCCAGAGCAGCATGCATTCCCGGTAATGAAGCAAAGGTGGGAGCATGACCAACCTCTAGACCAGGGGGTGTCCCCGGGGCCTCCCAGTGGTGACAGAATTTACCATGTACACTACTTATACTTCCATCAAGCTGCAGGAACTCAGGACGCAGCATCTGGGAAAGGCCCTTTCCAGCTTGGCTCCCTCACTCATGGGATAAAGGAGCAGACAGTCTGCAGTTATCACCTGATGAAATGGAGATGCTGGTCTCCATCAAAATACGGCTGTCCTTGAGACAGCGACTGCAGATTAGCATGCACTTGGCGGGCGCCCAGGGTGATCTCTTGCTGATGGACTGGCTGATGGCCATGACCCGTACGGTTTGGCATGACGCAAGAGAACTCCCCAAGGGGGTGATGAAGTGAACCACCTAGGCTGACCTGGTACAGGTGATCCAGGAGATGGGTATGTACCAGGCAATGTTTTATTTGAACATCTGGGACTCGGATGATGAGCAACCATCCTCATGAAGGACTTGTTCCTGGATTCTCGGTCACCTGCGGCTTTTGGGTCTCCAGCGGCCATCCTCACTCCATACATCAATCAACACATACATGAGCGAACAACAGCCATGGCAGGTTTGTGTGATGTGGAAGTCAAACAAAAGGGTTGTACAAAGGCACGTTCCATAGGACAGAAGGAGGAAATCAAAATAGGTCAGGCAAGCTCTAACAGGGAGGGGACCCAGAAAACCTCCCACCTGCAAATGTAGATTGCTTAATTAGCAGCCAGGGTAAACAAAGACAAAAAAGATCAGCAGCCTAATGATGTGTGTTGTCCTTGGAGCAACAGCTGCCAATGGAACAGAGGGTCCAGAAATCTCCCACAGGGAGCTGGAAAGGCTTCTGCACTCCCTGTATGACTCCAAGACATTCTGAATTCCCCCGAGGAAAATTTTTCCCTCCTCAACTAGGGGTCAGACCAAGGCACTTGGAGACCACATGTTGAATGATTTACTAGTCCTGACGAAATATTCAGCACATCCTGGCGTTGATGGACACTGGCACAGACTGTAGTCTACGGTATGGGAACTCAGAGAGATTTTGGGTGCCCTTAGCTCACATTAATAGTTATGGTGGCTGTACATTTTGAGTGCGACAAGCCATGCTCGTGTTGGGTATTGGGTGTTCACCACTGCAAGTACACACAGTGTATGTTTCCCTCATACCAGAATATATTTTAGGGATAGATGTTTTGAAGAAACTTACTATTGCCACCAGGCAAGGAGAGTTCTGCTTGCAAGTGTGAGCCGTAAAGCCAGTCCTAAGAGGCCATCCACAACACAAGTCTGTGGTGCTCCCCACTCCCCAGGCAAATAATGAATGTTCATCAATATCATTTGCTTAAGGTACATAAGGAGATAGGACAGACTATCCTTCAACTAGAGAAAGCTGGTACAGTACAGCACGTGCATAGTCCCTTTAATGCCCCAGTGTGGCCAATGAAGAAGACTAATGGGCTCTGGCACATGACAGTTGACTACCAGGAATACAACAAGGTGACTCCCCCACTTCATGCAGCCGTTCCATGGGTGCTGGATTTAATGGACTGGCTGACTATAGCCTTGAGGTACTACCACTATGTAGTATATTTGGCCAACACTTTCTTCTGTATTGACATCACCCTGGAGAGCCAAGAACAATTTGCCTTTACATGGGAAGGGTGTGAATAGACTTTTGTTGTCTTCCTACAGGTTATTTCCACAACCTGACCATTTGCATTTGCAATGGTTTAGTGGCCAAAGACCTGGCCTCATGGGCCAAGCCACCTGTGGCAGCCCTCTTTCATTATATTGATATAATGCTAACCTCTCATTCTCTTACAGATCTAGAGACAGCAGCAGAGAGTTTGAAAGGTGCCCTAGAACCAAGGGGCTGGCTCGTCAATGCTAGCAAAGTACAAGGACTTGTTCTATCTCTCAAGTTCTTGGGAATTGTCTGGTCAGGTAAGACCAAAATAATTCCTTAAAGTGGTAAAAGATGAGGTCCAAAACATATCCTGGACCACAGACATTCAAACACTTACTTACAGACATCTGTAGGTCTCTTAGGGTATTGACGTGTGCTCATTCCCGACCCAACCCAGACCATTTGCCCTCTGTACCAGCTGTGTCAGAAAGAGGAGTCTAGGATTAGGTTTCAGAGGCAGAGCAGCCTTTCAGGATGCCAAGCAGGTAGTGGTCCAGGCATAGGCCCTACAAGTGGTTGATTCCACTAAGTTTTTCCAGATAGATGTTACTATAACTTTTGACAGATTTAGGTGGGGCCTATGGCAGAAGACTGAGCAATGGCACACCCCAATAGGCTTCTGGTTCCTATTATGAAAAGGCACCAAGAATCACTACTCCTTGGTAGAGAAATAGCTATCAGCTGTCTATGCAGCCTTGCAAGCCTATGAATCCATTACTTTGCAGGGGTAAGTGTAAGTTTGCACCACCTATACCACAGCCAAATGGCATGCTCATGGATGTCTGCTCCCAAGTCAGGCATAGCATAAACCCCTACTCTGGTTAAATGGGGTACCTATTTGAAACAAAAAGCTGTACTGAAAACTAGCCCTCTGATTCAGGAGCTGCAATAAGTGTTGGGCCCCATTACCTTTGTAGAGTTGCCGAATGCTGTTCAGAGGGTTAATGTTACCCCATATCCTACTGTAAACAGACACCTGCCTTACCACCAGATGCCTGATATACAGATAGGTCTACTTGTGGGAATCCTAGGCAGCTGGACTGAAGTGTCTGTATACTTGGACATGGACAAAATATGAGTCAAATCAGGAACAGGGCAAAGCAGCCACTGGGCTGAGCTACAGTAAGTATAGATAGTTATAACCAAGAAAAACAGGCCCCTACATATTGGTACAGACAGCTGGTTCATGCACTGGGGTCTTACATTGTAGCTCACGCAATAGGAGCAACAAAAGTAGCTTATGGGGCACTGCCCAGTCTGGGGACAGGCTATGTGGAAAGAGTTGTGGGCTCTGGACCCTAAAAAACAGGTATTTATTTACCACTTGAGTGGGTATTTTCTCCTCCTAAGCCCAGGAAATGATAAAGCTAATGCTCTGACACAGGTGCGCAGTCTTCACTTTCTCACAACAGACACTGCCATAGGGCCTGTGTCAGCGCCTAGGGCATGCTAGTGCTAGATCCATGCTGCATGTAGCCCACTGCTGGAGACTCAAGGTGGTCCTCACAGACACACTACAAGCTGCATGATGAAGACCAGCCTGTGAACGAATGCAACCCAAGAAGTTTGGATTGCAGCTCAAGAGTTGGCAGGTAGCTCGTGGGGTAGCACCTTTGCAACATTGGCGGGTAGATTTTTATAGGTACTCTGCCTACAGACAAAGGTCGTACCGATGCCTTGACAATGGTGGACATGGCCACTGGCCACATATTTGCATACCTCTCCAAGAAGCCCACACAGAAGACAACTATATGAGCTTTGGAACACCTGTGTGCCCTGTATGGGTGTCTCCTGAGCACTGCTAGTGACTGAGGAACCCACTTTTATGGACACTTGGTATGAGCCTGGGCTGAAGACATAGATGTGACATAGCAGTTTCACGTCCCCTACAGGCCCCAAGCAGCAGGAATGACTGAAGGGTAGGATGGGTTGTTGAAGGAAAAGTTATGATTGGGCCATAATTCCCCCAGCTTGAAAGGGTGCGCACAGATTCAACTGTGTGCCTTCTAAAAAAGCAGCCCAGACGTACAGGGTTGTTCCCAGTAGACAGGATACTACAGGGCAATCCCAAGCTCTGAATTTAAAAGTAAGTTTTTGCCTGACCTGTGGTGGCACAGTGGATTAAGCGTCGACCTGGAACACTGAAATCACTGCTTCGAAACCCCGAGCTTGCATGGTCAAGGCACATATGGGAAGTGATTCTTCTTGCTCCTACCTCTTTCTGTCTCTCTTTCTTCCCTTCTTTTGCCCTCTCTAAAATGAGTAAGTACAGAGGATGACTTGTTAAACCCAAGAAACAACTGTGTGGGTGCCCTGCTCCTGCCAGCCCCCCTCCCTGTGGAAGATGGAGAGTAGGCCTCATGGTCACGACCGTGAATACTCACTGCGTCTGATGCTCTCTGAATTACCTTAATAACTCCCTAGGCAGCACGGATAAAGTATACTTTACAGGTCTCCCCCACTCTTATCACTTGACCTCCAAGGCTGCCAGTTTCTGCGCTACAGCACGAGAAGGACACCTTATTGAAGAGAACCCTCACTATGGCTGTTTGGCCATCTCCTGTATACCAGTTTTGTTCCCTGCTCCCATAACAAAAATCCTCAAGGGGGACTGGTGTTATATCACCAACCAGGACATCACCCCTCCCTGCTACTGTCTTATGTCAAGGTGAGAAAGTATCTTGCATCCTAAGGGGAGAGACTTGCCTAGAATTGAGTCTGTTTCCTTATTGTCTTTCCAGCCAGGATGATTTCTGCCAACAGCATCATGTCTTGGGCACACGCCTATGCTCAAGTGTACAATGTGTCTCATTTCTGGGTGTGCAATTAATTACCTACTGGTGTTGAGTGTGGACTCCAGTAGCACATCCAACTGGTGACTGCAGACAGCTAGTCTTGGCTAGCAACTCAAGACCCATCCAAACAGTGGCCTGAAATGCAGCACACCACTGAAACTCTGCTATGGCATGACTACCACAATCCACAGGCATTTATGAGATATGCAATCTGGAATGGGGAGATCTGGCTTCTGGGAGAGCAAGTAGAACTCTGTGCAAAGACTCCCCATTGCACAGAGCAGCAATGGGAGGCAGGACACTGAACAGCTAGGTGGATCCCCAATGAGCTATGTGCTAATATCACCCTTGTAACAAAACCTGGCCACTGGTGGAATGGTTGAAAGCACACCGGCACCAAAACAGTGGACATGGTACCCCCAGGTTACATGAGGGTTTGCTGGGAGTATAGTAGGCTGTATCTCCCTGCCAATCAGACTGGGAGGTGCACTTAGGGAAGATCCTATATTGCAGGGAGTGTCATGAAGTACCTGGTGGGAACCCCACACAACTTGGACATGGTGTTACCACCACTAACACGGAGACAAATATACTACTTGGTGGTTTTATCTTTTAGTTGTCTTTTTCCCCAGAGTGGGGGCTATTACAGTAGAGTTAGATGTGACAGCCTTAGATAAGCACACAGCCTGGGCTCTGAGTCAGAGCCGGTAGGCCCTAACTCTGATGACTGATGAAACTACTCAGAGATAGGATGGCCTTGGATCTGTTGACAGCTGCCCAAGGAGGTATGTGTGCTATCCTCCATGTAAGTGTTGTATGTATATACTAAATAGTCAAAGAAATGTAGCCTAAGCTCTGCAAGAAATAGATTCTAAGCTACAAGCTATGCAGGCCCTCTCTTCCACGACCCTCTTCAGTCGTGGGGGAACAACTTAACATCCACCTGGGGGTGAACCATAGTTTCTCTGGTTCCTGTAGCCAGCCTCCTAGTAGTAGGCTGCTCCTCCTTATACTGTTGTTATGGCTTACGGGCTCAAGGAGCAGCACTCGAGGCTCATGTACCCTCCAGGTACAAGCTGTTCGAGGGGTAGAGTGTTGGGAAGCTCGTCTCCCCAGAATTAGTAAACAGCCTGCACAAGATGGAGTCAGTGTGGACAGGTCTGCTAAATCAGATCTGGCTATGCATGACTAAGGGAAACATGCTGGGATGGAACACATGTACACCCACCTTATGTAACCTTCACTTATATAACCACTCTGTAATGATAGCTTGGTGCCAACTCTGTGTGATTTACTATTAAATTCCTGCACACTGTGTCTGGCCACCACCACCTTACTGCATGTGGCTGCCACCACTTGCATGCATTATCTGCCTACTGCTCCATGCATCTTTTACGAGCTCTTGACCTCATGCACCTGCTGCCTGCCCCTCGCCTCTGAACTCATCCCTCACCTCTGAACTCGGGCCCAAAACCTGCTCTAATTATACTTTCAAAAGAATGTTAAATTTTTGTTTTCCAAAATCATTTTGAAAGAGTGTTTTGTGAATGTAAAAAAGATAAATTAATGACATGATAAATAGAGCCTGACCAGGCCATGACACAGTGGATAGAGAATGCGACTAGGACGTAGAGGATACAGGTTCCAAATCCCAAAGTCGCCGGCTTGAGCATGAGCTCATCTGATTTGAGCAAGGCTCACCAGCTTGAGCCCGAGAGCACTGACTTACACAAGAGGTCACTTGCTCTGCTGTAGACCCCCAGTCAAGGCACATACAAGAAAACAATCAATGAACAACTAAAGTGCTGCAAAGAAGAATTGATGCTTCTCATCTCTCTCCTTTCCTGTATGTCTGTTCCTATCTGTCCCTCTCTTTGTCTCTCTCTGTCTGTCATAAATAAATAAATAAATAGCCTGACCAGGCATTGGCACAGTGGATGGAGCGTCAGACTGGGATGTGGAGGACCCAGGTTCGAGACCTCGAGGTCGCCAGCTTGAGAGCCGGCTCATCTGGCTTGAGCAAAAAAGCTCACCAACTTTTACCCAAGGTCGCTGGCTCAAGCAAGGGGTTATTCAGTCTGCTGCAGCCCCATGGTCAAGGCACATATGAGAAAGAAATCAATGAACAACTAAGTTGTCCCAACAAAAAACTAATGATTGATGCTTCTCATCTCTCTGTTCCTGTCTGTCCCTATCTATCCCTCTCTCTGACTCTCTCTCTGTCACTGTAAAAAAATTTAAAAAAATTAAATAAATAAATAATCAGAAACTCTTTGTTGTGTATTGGTTAGGTTGAGATTTTGTCAGCATGAGACATAATAATTTCTATAAGAAAAATAAGGAGATGCTGAAATATGAGAAACAAAGTCCTTTTGTGAATAAAGTGAAAATTCAACCAAAGGATATGCAATCCACAATGGACATGAAGAGCCTGTTATTGTGGTGTATGTGGTAATTTATCAACCATTTACTGAATAGAATAAGTATTATTCAACTGCTCAGCATGTACCTGGGCCTATTTTTAACGGAACTGATCAACAACCATTGTTTAAGCCCCTATTATATGTGCTAGCAAAAGTCAGAAGTTTTATAGCTACTGATTTCAAGGAGACTGCAAAATTTTGGGGAAGGCAAGAGTAGATAAACGAGAAAACAAATTAAAGTGGCTACAAAAGGAATGCATGCAATAATTTGGAGATTGGAGATACATTGACAATCTAGAATATTTGTTGGACACTTCTCAAGAAATATGAAAGTTTATCTGGAGAAGACCAACATAAACAGTTTAAAATTTGTTTTAATTCATGACTAAGCCTGAACAGGCTGTGGCACAGTGGATGGAGCATCAGACTGGGACACAGAGGACCCAGGTTCGAAACCCCAAGGTCGCCAGCTTGAACGCGAGCTCATCTGGTTTGAGCAAGGCTCACCAGCTTGAGCCCAAGGTTGCTGGCTTGAGCAAGGGGTCACTCACTCTGCTGTAGCCCCTCGGTCAAGGCACATATGAGAAAGCAATCAATAAACAACTAAGGTGCCACAACAAAGAATTAATGCTTCTCATCTTTCTCCCTTCCTGTGTGTCTGTCCCTATCTGTCCCTCTCTCACAAACAAAAAGAATTATCACTAAAATAGTTGGTATAGAGCAGTATTTTTCAAATATTTCTTTAGAAATAGAAATTGTCCTTTAAACAGAACTATATGCAGAAGCCCGATACAAGGTACATATATACAATGGAATACTACTCAGCCATAAGGAAATACACAATATTGTCATTTACAACAACATTGATGGACCTTGAGAATATTATGCTAAGCAAAATAAGTCAATCACAAAAAGCTAAGAACTATATGACTTCACTCATATGCAATGTTTAAAACTGAGACTCATGGAAATAGACTAAAGTATGGTGATTACCAGAGGGAAGGGGGTAGAAATGTAAGGGGCCAAATATATAAGAAAAGATGATTTGACTTTGGGTGGTGGGCACACAATTTAATATACAGATCATGCATTATGGAAACATATATTATTAAGCAGTCACCCCAATACATGTAATTAAAAAACAAAGATTCTATCACCTTAGAGAATACTTATATCACTACAAACAAAATGTTAGTTGAAATATGACATTAAAGGAGTTTCTAATGAGGTTTCCAAGGAACATGAGAAGCTTATTATTGCACACTGGAAGAAAGGCAATCTTCTTAGACTGTGTGTGTTTGTGTGTGTGTGTGTTTAATTTTATTTAGAAAATTAAATATAGCAGGGTGACATTAATCAATAAGAGTACATAGCTTTCAGGTAAGTGTTTCTATAGCATTAAAACTGCTGATTATGTTATATACCCATCAGAGGACATACAAATGGCCAACAGATAGATACATGAAAAAATGCTCATCACCACTAGCTATTTGTGAAATAAAAGGTAATCCTCTTGTAAAGTGGCAAAAACCTTGGATTAATTTGCTCTCCTGTTGGTTGAAAAGTAGTACTGGTGATAAAACTGAAAGTTCAGCTGAGATTTCCAAGCAAAGTGTGAAAGTGCAGCCTGGCTTGTCCTTGCTACTTAAACTAAACGCAAAAAGAATGAGATAAATTGCAGACACAAGTATTAAGCACAAAGAAACCAGAATTTCATGATTGGAAAAATTCTTAGCATGTCCAGAGAGCATGCTCTGAGCCAAATGTCTGGCAGTAAAAACTTTGGCTGAAGAAATTAGGCTTATGGTACATGGATTAATTCAACCATCTCAGTAGAAGCAAGCAGTGGAGGTGGGGTACTCAAGGAAGGATCTATGCACAATTCTGTTGTGTAATGACATGGATTCTACTGACTCACATTATAAAATTAAGAATGTCGTATCAGGAGAACTCCAGGTTTGGACTGAATGGGCAGAAACAGGGTGAAATATAGAAAGGCTGTCTGACTTCAGGGATTCTACAGCAGGAAACAGACTGATGGATCTGCTCAGATATAAACATGAGCTGTCCTTCAAAACAAAAACAGAAACACTATAGGGGCAGAGCTATGAATGTAGAGGCAGAGAAACTAGAGAGCCAGAAACAGAGGCAGGGGCTGACTTAACCTCCTTGGGCCCAGAGGGTAGATTGAGGCAAGCAGGATAATTTTCAGGCCATAAAAACTAATGAACATTTCCCACTGGGTTTCAAATTTGCTTGAGACCAGTGACTCCTTTAATAATTTCAGTCTTTCCCTTTCATAATGGAAAAGTCTATACCATATGCCTGCCTCATCAATTAAAAAAAAAATATTAAGTTGATTTTTATTTTCAGTGCCACAGATAATGAGAAATTTTGTCCCCAAGTAAATTATACCTAGAGTCTCACTTATACCTGATTTAAAGCATTTAAATCGTAAGATTTGGAACTCTAAGTTGCTGATATTTAGATGAGATGTCAGACTTAGAATTAATGCCAGAATAGACTAAGAATGTTGGGAACATTAAAACTGAGTGAATATATTTTGCAGATGGGACAGATGTGAATTTTGAGATGCCAAGGGCAGAGTCTACAGGTCTGAGAGTATTGTTAGGTTAGATAGCTTGTTAGATATGAGCCAGGACAGGCAAAGAAGGGGAAGGATGAATTGTCCCCATGCATTCCTGGTATGAAAGATCTAGGTAAATCTTTAAACTAAAACAGATCTCACCACACCTGACTGGAGATCTCAAGTTCCCTGATATGGTATCAGGCACATAGCAATACAATATAGATAGATAAATGAGAGAAAGAAGCTGAAAAAAAAATAAAATAAAAGGAAAAAAGAAACATGTATGGGAAAGTCCAGGAAGTAAAACCCATAAATACCTAAATTCTGTAAGTAATTGAGGCACTCATTTCCACAAGTGAGTCACTCACTCAGGCAGAGGCAGATTAAGATCGGTTGAGGCCCCAAGTGCAAAAGAAAATATTAGACCCCTTAAAGAGAGAGAGAGAGAGAGAGAGAGAGAGAGAGAGAGAAAATAAAAATACATGTTAACCATATTTTTTAAATAAATATAAAATATTATGTACTATTAATGTTAAAATTGCACATATGAAACCAAATTGGTGTCATTAGAAAAAAAGTGTAAAGTTAGGGTTTTGGGGGCCCTTCAGAAGTTGGGGACATGTGCCCGATGCACCCACAGTTAAATCCACCTCTACACTCAGTCCTTCCTGAGTATATTTCTGCACGGCCAGTAACCCTTCCTTTGTTTGCTGTATTTTGTCTCTTGATTGAATTCTTTCTCACAAGCAAGACAAGAATCGAGGTTTTGTTGCTTCACGGGTAATATCTTTTTTGGCGCCTGAACCTGGATCTCCTTGTTAGGGGTAAGATCAGTAGTCTTTGCTGCCTTGGCTTGAATGATATGACTGATCATGTTTTCTTTTCTTCCAACCATGGGGTTTCTCTCTCTGCAGATCACTGTACCACTGTGGGCAAGGGTCAAGCACTTAAGAGCCACTACAAGACCCCTGTGACAAGATAAGGTAGTCATGGACCAGAGAAAGATGTGCTAGGTGCCCTGCCAGCCACAAAAAAGTGTCCAGGCACCAACGTACACTGTGTAACCAATTAAGCCCCACTCCTGCAGCATTCCCCAAGCTAGAAAATAAATAAAAGACAGAAAATGACCTCTCAGATATAACCTGGCCTCCTTGCCAACTCCAGACTTGCTTGTGTTCAGCATGTCACACCACTTTTTCAATGTTTGGTGTCATGTTCTTCTGCCTTGTCTTCCCTGTCCCCCTGAATCTTGCTGTGTTCATTCCTCTGACAGTTGCAACACCCCAGGTATGCCTGCCCTTATTCCATTATAAAAAGAAACACTGGCTCAAACCCATTAACAGTTCTTATTCATGTCTTCCTATTATCATCTTTGGCCTGCTACACTAGGAGATCAAGCCTTTAATGGCTCCCAAACCATGGAATTGAATCCCAGCTCCACCAATGCCACCATGGTTGTTAACTACACAGAGCCTCCCATTTTTTTTCTGAATGAGGCCCAAGGATCCAAGGGAATGGGCCATTAGAGAGGCTCAAAGGAGAATAGTGGGAGGGGGGGGGGAATGACAAAGATTTCTGTATACTGGTAGTGCTATCTACTGAGTCTACTGTTTTGTCTGGGAATTCCAGAAATTAATGAAACAACGAGAAGTGGAGTCCTTATCTCTGTTCTGCTAAATGCATCTTGGGAGATGAGAATGGGGAAGATGAGGCATGCACTGGTGAGCTCAGTTGCTCAAGACATGGGATCAGAGAGGAAGGAGGTCTTGTTGGTGAGTTTAAAGATGACAGACCATCTCTAGGTAGATGAGATTGGGGTGGGTTGCATGGTAAGGCTAGCTGAGTCTGAAAACCCAAGAATGAAGCAGAGGATGATCCCTTAGGATGGGAAAAACAATGATGCCTGTTTTCTCCCGTACTCTTCTCTGTTCTCTTCTAGATAAAAAAAAAAAAACCAATCCTCCATTCCTCAGGACTCACCCCTAAAATGTATCCTCAAGAAGTGGTCAAAATTTGATCCCCAAACTTTAGAGAAAAGACTAATATTCCTTTGCAACACCACTTTGTCACAATATAAGTTAGAGAATTAAGAAGTTTGGCCAGAAAATGGTAGCTTGAATTATAATACCATTCTCCAATTAGATATTTTTTTGTCACCATCAGGGCAAATGGACTGAAGTTTCATATGTCCAACCCTTCATAACTTTAAGGAAAACCCAGTCCTTTGTAAGACCTGCAGACTATATCTGGCTGTTTTAGTTGTAATCAGCCAATCACCGCAAGAACAACAGACTTCAAAGAAGATAAAACCTCTGGTGGAACCAGGGGTTGTGGGAAAAGAGAATAAAAAAGGAAGCTCTATTTATCCCAAACTCCCATTGCCAGAACAGGCACATCCATATCCTGACACCTATTTTACTGCTCCCTGCCAGGAGGTTTCTAGACTAAGCCCACTCCAAGAAATAGTGATCCTATAGGCCCCATCAAAGTACAGGTTTCCTTTACAATGTAAGATCTCCTTCAAATCATAAACAAGCTAGGGAAATTCCCAGAAGGACCTGATACATTTATAACAGGGTTTCAAAGATCTATTTAACCTTTGACCTGACTGTGAAGGATATTACCCTCCTCTTTAATACAATTCTCACTCATGGAAAACATCAAACCATAGCTGAGGCAGCCTTACAATTTGCCAGTGGTTTACATATCACCAATCAAGAATACCCACAGGGTACTGCCATTGTGCCCTAAAATGACCCAAAGTGGTATAACAAATCTCTAGCCTGGACGTCTGGGTGGGACATCATCTGTTAAGTTGCATACATGAAGGTATCAGTGCTAGCAAGAGGAAGCCACTGGCCTGACCAGACGGTGGCACGGTGGATAGAGCATCTGGCTGGGAAGCAGAGGACCTGGGTTCGAAACCCCGAGGTCGTGGGCTTGAGTGCAGGCTCACCTGGTCTGAGCAAGGCTCACCAGCTTGAGCCCAAGGTTGCTGGCTTGAGCAAGGGGTCTCTCGGTCTGTTGTAGCCCCCCCCCCAGGTCAAAGCACATATGAGAAAGCAATAAATGAACAACTACAGTGCCACAACAAAAGAATTGATGCTTCTCAATCTTTCTCCCTTCCTTTCTGTCTGTCCCTATCTGTCCCTCTCTCTGTCTCTGAAAAACACAAAAAAAGACTAAGCCACTGAACTTTAAAAAATTAGCCACCACTAACCAAGGGCAAAATAAGAATCCCAACACCTTTGTAGAAAGGTTGTGAGAAGCCCTGCTGAAATATACAAATATTTATTTATTTGTTGTTTATTTATTTATTTATAGCAGGGGAGGTACAGACAGGGACAGACAGGAAGGGAGAGAAATGAGAAGCATCAATTCTTCATTGGAGCACCTTAGTTGTTCATTGATTGCTTTCTCATGTGCCTTGACTGGGAGGCTCCAGCCCAGCCAGTGACACCTGGCTTAAGCCAGCGACCTTGGACTTAAGCCAGCAACCAGATTCATGTCTCTGATCCCCCACTCAAGCCAGGATCCCTGCACTCAAGCTAGTGAGCTTATGCTCAAGCCATATGAGCCCACACTCAAGCTAGTGGCCTCGGTGTTTCAATCCTGGGTCCTCAGCATCCCAGGTTGACACACTATCCACTGTATCACTGCCTGGTCATGGTTGAAATATACAAATCTTGACCCTGATTCGCCTGAAGGTGATCTGCTCCTAAAGGATTGTTTTGCTTGTTTGTTTCTTTGTTTTAGCTAAAGAGAGAGGCAGACAGACAGAAAGGGAACGAGATAAGAAGTATCAGTTCTTTTGTTGTGACACCTTAATGGTTCATTGATTGCTTTCTGATATGTGCTTTGAGAGGGGGAGGGGGGTTCCAGCAGACCGAGAGACCCTTTGCTCAAGCCATCAACCTTAGGCTTAAGCTAGCAACATTGGGCTTCAAGCCAGCTACCCTTGGGCTCAAACCAGCAACCATGGGGTCATGTCTATGATTCCTTGCTCAAGTTGGCGACCCAATGCTCAAACTAGTGACCTCAGGGTATTGAATCTTGGTCCTAGTGTCTAAGGCCAATACTCTGTCCACTCTGCCACTGCCTGGTCAGGCAAGGATTGGTTTTTAACACAAGCAGCTCCTGACATTTGAAGATAACTCCAAAAATTAGAAATGGGGCATCCTGAAAGCTGCCATCTCAGTCTTATATAATTGAAACAAAAAAAAAGGAGAGAATACAAGATAAAGAAAAACACAAGGAGAAATGGCAGGCACAGGACTTGAAGTGTAGAGGCCTTATCCTCTGGCTGGCTACCAAAATCAACTATCATCACTGAAGGGATGGAGCCAAGGGTAACCCTGGATGTGGCATGTAGGACCATAAATTTTCTATTGGATATGAGAATCTCCTACTCTCTGCTAACCTCCAACTCTGAACAGCTCTCCTTCAGGATTAGCCAGGTGATACGAGTGAACAGGGTGCCTATTCACACACCCAAACACACAAAAAAGACTCCACTTCCATACTGTCTCTAGGGCCAGATTATATTCTCACATCAGTTCTTAGTAATGGCAGAATGCGTTACTCCCTTTCTTGGGAGAGATATTTTAAGCAAATTAAGCAGCCAAACAACTTTCTCCTTGGCTCTGAGATTAACATCTTCTCTATTTGCTTTATGCCCTGAAGAGGATCTCAACACCTTCAACACCTTCAGAGACAAAATAAACGTTAAAGTAGACCCCCTGGTTTGGACCTCTGGGATACCTGGGCGAGCCCAAGCAACACCTCTTATAACTATTAATCTTAAAGACCCCACCAGTTTCCCTAATGACAGACAATACCCCATTAAATCAGAAGTAAGAGAGAGACTATGTCCCTTAATCTTAAAATTCCTTCAGCATGGGTTAACTCCCTGAAACTCACCTTGTACACACCAATTTTGCCAATCAAAAAAAAAAAAAAAAGGAGGAATATAGACTAATTCAAGACTTACTCCATTAACAAGGTTGTAATACCCAAAGAGGCTGTAATACCCATTCATTTCACGGTCCCATCTATATACAATTTTCAGGTAAATTACCCCAGAGACCAAATAGTTTTTGGTCTTGGACCTTAAGGATGCTTTCTTTTGCATTCCATTAGACCAGGGGTCCCCAAATTTTTTACACAGGGGGCCAGTTCACTGTCCCTCAAACCGTTGGAGGGCCCGACTTTAAAAAAAAACAACTATGAACAAATCCCTATGCATACTGCACATACCTTATTTTACAGTAAAAAATCAAAACGGGAACAAATACAATAATTAAAATAAACAACAAGTAAATTTAAATCAACAAACTGACCAGTATTTCAATGGGAACTATGCTCCTCTCACTGACCACCAATGAAAGAGGTCCCCCTTTCAGAAGTGCAGCGGGGGCCAGATTAAATGGCCTCGGGGCTGCATGCGGCCCGCGGGCCATAATATTGGGACCCCTGCACTAGACCCACCTTGTTAATTTTTATTTGCTTTTGAGTGGACGAATGAACAATGAATAAAAAACACAACTTATTTGTACTGTACTGCCCCAAGGCTTTCGAGGAGTCCCCACCTGTTTGGGCAGGCCTTGGCATGGGACCTAAAGGACCTATCTCTTGAGGGGGTGGCTAGATCATTCAATGTGTCGATGATTTACTCATCAGCTCCACCACCAAAGAGCTAAGCATTCAGCAGATTACTAAAATCCTAAATTTTCTTGCTGAAAGAAGATGCTGGGTAACTAGAAAGAAGGCACAAATATTACAGCAATAAATAAATTATTCGAGACTTGTTCTCACATGCCAGAGAACAAAGATTATCCCCAGAAAGAGTGCAGGCCATACAACAAATCCCGGTTCCCACTACCTTGAAGCAGCCTCGAGCCTTCCTCGAACTGATGAGATATTATAGATTGGGGATCCCGGAATATGGGGAAATGCAAAGACCTTTGTAAGAGGCTCTCAGACCTGAGCCTGAACAGAACCCTCTGCCTTGGGAAAGGGAACAAGAACAGACTAAAGACGACTCTAATGGAGGCACCTGTTCTTGGACTGCCAAACCCAAAGAAACCTTTCTGACTATATGTAACTAAAAAATAAGGGGCAGCCTTAAGGATTTTAACCCAAACTCTAGGACTTATCCAACAAGCTATTGGATACCTCTCTAAAAACCTAGACCCAGTAGCACAGGAATGACCCCATTGCCTTAAGTTAGTGGCGGCAGCAGCCCTGCTGGCCCAGGAAGCATCCAAGATTACTCTTGGCCAATAAATCATCCTTTATACTTTCCAGCAAATAAACTGTCTTAGAGCACAAGAAGCCCCACTGGCTTTACTGACAACAGAATACTAAAGTATTAAGTGTTAATGTTAGAAAACCCCGAGGTTAGGATAGAGCGCTGCCCCACTCTAAATCCAGCCACCTTAATGCTCCTTCCAGGAGATGCTCCTCCACTTAATGCTCCTCCACTCTTGCAGTGAAACCACTGATCAAACTTTTGCTAGCAAGAGAGATTTGAAGGACCAGCCACTAGACATTGTGGATGAGAATTGATTCACAGATAAGAGTAGCTTCATCAGGGATATGGTCTCGTGGTGCTGATAATGCAATTGTCACATCTCAACAGGTCACTGGGGCCCGAGCCTTACCTCCTGTGACTTCTTCCCAGTTAGCTGAACTCATAGCCTTAACAGGGCCCTTGAACTAGGGAAGAAAAAAGAAACAATATTTACACTGATCCTAAATTTCATTTCTAGTACTTCACGCTCATGCCACTATCTGGAAAGGGGCTATCTCACAGCCAAAGATATCCTTATCAGGCATGCGCCTCAGATTTTCAAATTACTCCAAGCTATAAACTTACCCAAGGAAATAGCAGTTAGACACTACAAGGGGCATTAAAAAGGAGCAATGAAATAACACAAGGAAATAAGTTTGCTGACATCCAGTAGTGGGATTCAGCCGGTTCACATCGGTTCTGCATAACCAATACCTAATTCTTTGTTGAGTTCAGTGAACCAGTTGTTAAAATGGTACATGTACTCAGGGTTCTCTCTAAAGTGGGCGCCTGGGAAGCTACCCAATGTGAAAATCACAAATTTACATTCCTTACTCTTTTTTAATGTTCATCTGATCAGCAGCATATTCTAAGCGCCCGTAGTAATGTTCATTCCATCCGTAGGTGAAAAAAATTACAAGTGAGGACGCCAATCAAGAATCAATACAGAAATATCTTAAATAAAAGTTTCATTTTCTGCCAGTTATTATTTAATATTTTTTCATTAATATTTTAAAACTCTTATAACATAATCTAGTTTTGTGTACCTCTTTTATTGTTCTTATTTAACTATTGAATGCATGAAATAATAAAATACCTTTCGGTATATCTTTTTTTGTATTTAAGGCAGAGAACTGCTTGCTAAATTATTTGACTCCCACTACTGCTGACATATCTGCTAAAAAAAATGGCTTCTGCTTAACCAGGACGGTTGCGCAGTGGATAGAGCATTGGACTGGGACATGGAGGACCCAGATTCAAAACCCTGAGGTCCCTGGCTTGAGCACGGGCTCATCAGCTTGAGCATGGGTCACCAGCTTGAGCGTGGGATCACAGACATGACCCCATGGTCACTGGCTTGAAACCCAAGGTTGCTGGCTTGAGCAAGGGGTCACTCACTCTGCTCTAGCACCCCCGCACAGCACTTATGAAAAAAACAATCAATGAACAACTAAGGAGTCACAATGAAGAATTGATGCTTCTCATCTCTCTTCATTCCTGCCTATCTGTCCCTCTCTCTGATTCTTTCGCTCTCTGTCTCACACACACACACACAAAAGTGGCTTCTGCTCAAGATTTCCTTTTAGGGCTTTTAATTCCAACAGGCCCCGATAACCCTAACTCCTTGCTATACCCAGGAGGAAATTAATTGGATCAAATAACATGGATATATGAAAAATATTGAAGGTTGGTACCAGCAAGAAGATCTCACTCACCTTCCACAAACCCTACAATGAAAGGTCATTAAGGACTACATGAACATGACTCTTCCCATTTTGAAAGGGACAAATTAGAAAAAGTCTGCCGATGTCTCTTTACTGGGAAGGATCTAACAAAAACCATCAAGCAGGTTTGTCAAAATTGTGCCCTGTGTACTATAAATAACCCCTATAGATCAAGACCTCCTCCTTTAATAAGACCAGCTCAGAGAAGAGGAACCTACCCAGAGGAAGACTGGCAAATTGACTCTAGTCAAATGCCCTCATGTCATGGTCACAAATATCTACTTGTCTTTATTGATTCTTTTATTGGCTGGATAGAAGCCTATCCAACCAGAACGTAATGGGTTCACGAGGTAGCCAGGCTTCTAAAAGAAATTGTTCCTGGATTCAGAATCCCCAGGTCACGAATAAGTTACACTTGGCCTTCATTTACCTCTCATATTATACAGGGAGTCTATAAGGTTCTTGGGGTCAACTGGCACTTACACAGCCAGGAGACCTCAATCATCAGGAAAAGTAGAAAGGACTAATCAGATTATTAAGAGACTACCTATTACCATCACATGGCAGAGTATGCATTATAACAAAAACATCTCTTGCTGCTTTTATATAAATAACACAGGTCAAACTGAAGAGTGCAGCAAGAAAATTATGGAACATGCAAACTGGTTAGACTTACAACCAACAGAGCATTGAAAACACCATTTGGAATTTTATACAAAATATGCTTTCCAAAATGACTTGGTTTCTTCTGCTACTAAGCCCTTTAACATTAATTCTCCTTTTATTACTTTTTGGCCCATGCATAATTAATTGTCTCGTTTGCTTTGTTTTTTTCAGAATTCGGGCAATCCAGTTTCAGATGATGGTCATGAAGGGATGGTCAGTGTGTTTCCTCAATGGAAGACTCAAACATTCCACTAGATCTCATGAGAATCCAGTTTCACCCTACCTAACCCTGCCCCAGATAGTCAGCAAGGTCTACAATCAGCAAAACCCATAGGTCTACAATCAGCAATAGCAGGAATAAGTTACAGAAGCCATAACCTAGCCCTTCAACTTCCCAAAAGCTTTTTGGTCTCTCTCTTGTTAAATTGGGTAGCTAGCTAGATAGACATAAACTAGAACAGGCAAAGGAGGGGGAGAGATGAATTGCCCCCGTGCCTTCTTGTTATGTAAGATCTAGGTAAATTTTTAGGCTAGAACAGACCTCACCACACCCAGACTGGAGGTCTCAAGTTCCCTGATATGGTATCAGCCACATAGCAATACAATGTAGACAGAGAGGAAGACGTGGGGGAGAGGGGAGAAACGGTGGGGGAAGAGAGAAGACGGGAAAAAGAAAGTCCAGGAAATAAAGCTCATAAATACCTAAAATCTGTAACTAATCTTGGCACTCATTCTCGCGAGTGAGTTGCCCGCTCAGACCTTCTTGAGTGTATTCCTACAAGGCCAATAAACCCTTGCTTTGCTTGCTAGACTTTGTCTCTTGACTGAATTCTCCCTCAAGGAAAACAAGAATTGAGGCTTCCTCACTTCACCGAAAACAGTATCTTCCCAAAATCCATGCCTATCTGGAGCTTCACTATGTGACCTTGCTTGGAAATAGAATCTTTGTAGATGTAATTAAGTTGAAAGGAGATTATACTGGATTCGGGTGAGCACTAAATCCAAAAAGTGGTGACCGTAACAGGAGAAGGAGATTTGGACACAGAAACACATACAGAGAAGTGCACATGAAGACCAGGGCACAGATTGGAGTGACGGAGCCAGAGGGGCAACAAAGAATGCTGGGAACCACCAAAGCGAGGAGTTGGCAAGGACAGAACATTCCCTAGAGCTTTTAAAAGAGAGCACGGCCCCGATGACACCTGATTTCAGACTTTTGCCTTCATAATTGTGAGAAAATAGATTCTTGTTGTGAGCCATGCTGTTTGTGGTAATTTGTTACGGCAGCCATAGGGATGCCGATGGAAATGTGGTTTGTGTGCGGTGTCACATATAAAGTACTTTATAAGACTCATATTTGGAGAAGCTTAGTCTGTTGCTGTAAGATTTATTTGAATTTAAAATATAGGTTACTCACGGGTATTCAATGTCTCCTTTGTTCCTGCCAAAGAAAAAGTTCAGTCTTGTCTTCATTTAGCGCAGTATAAAGACCAAAATCCCGATATTCTGTGCCATAGTTCAGCCCATATGAAAACTCAATCCGGTACAAGCTCTGTTCAAAGCCTGTATCTGGAAGACCGTCCATCTGCCAGCGCACGTAGCGTAGTAGCAAATAGAGCTGACCTGAAGTCAGAGAAACAGACAAAAGGGTAGGATCTTTGTTCAGCCTCTGTTTACATTTTTTGCGCTTTCCTTTAAGCCAACCAATCAGTTTCTTTAAAATTTCGCGGGTTTACATTGGTTCCTCCCACTAACCAATCATATCCTTCTTCTAGGATAGACTGACAAGCCTCTAAGGTCACCATTCTGGTGTCCACTGCGCATGCCTTAAAGTGGAGGCACAGAGCACCTCCCCCCAGCCCCAGACTGTCAGTGCCTTGGAAAGATTCCTTTTAAAGCTGAGTCTGGAGGGCTGGGGGCTCAATGGACACTGAGGGCACAATGGATTCCTGGAATGTGTAAAGAAGCCTGTAAGTGTTAGCCTTCCAGCAAATTTAGCTAGATGGAATGTTGAGGCTTTTTACTAAAGCAGGCTTTCCAAGTTTTATTACATATTAATGTCTAACTCCTTTTGCTCTCTTTCACCATCAGTATCTAGCTACGTGCTTACATTAACAATAGGCTACTAAAAAAAGAAGACGTCAGTTTGTAAATTCACATTAACAATTTTATTCACATAACATTTACTTCACTGGTGAAAATACACACATCAATTAACTTTTCAGATTAAAATGTATATATAAATATAGATAGCGATACAGCTATAAGTCTAGGTATAGATAAAGATAGACACAGAGAAAGAGATATAAAAAGTTAGAGATGATAGAGATTGAAATAGAGATACATCTTAATCTGAAATCAGAAACAATGAATCCATCCAACATGACTTTCCGTTTCTTACTTAGCTTCTTGGGAAATGTAATCTTTGCCACAAAAGATTTCTCAGCTTTTTACCTTTTACCTTTTCAGATAAGACTGGAGAGTATAAATTTCCTGTGAGTGAAATAAGTCCATTTATTTAATTTATTATTCATTGATATTAGAGAGAAAAAGGAAGGGAGAAAGAAACATCAGTATTTGCAGTATTTCGTTCCACCCAGTCATAAATTTACTAGTTGACTCTTGCATGTACCCTGACCTGGGATCGAACCCAAAATCTTGGCATATAACAGACACTCTGACTAACTGAGCTATCCAGCCAATTTACAAAAAGCACTCGATAGCAAATCTGAACATAGCACACCATAAAGTATCTGTGACTACTACAGCATTCAAAATACAAATCTGAACAGTTTTTTCCCCCTTTTCCCTGTTTCTCTACCCCATATTGTCTGGTTTATTACTGAAGCTACAGTTTTGAAGACTGGTAAGTGTGAATGAGTGCTAGGAGACAAAAAATACAGAAAGTTTGTAGCAATGTTACAGACTCAAGGAGACTAAATAGAAGAGCTAAAGGCAATATACCTGATTCTAGACTGGACTCTGTCTTGGAAAGGTTTAAGAATAAGTTTTAAGGAACTTATTTGTCAATTGACAAAACTGGAATATGAATATGAAAGTATTGTATCAATATTAAATTTACTGCTTAATGTTTTCCAGATAGACTACTGATTTCTTCCTTCCTTCCTTCTTGCTTCTTTTCCTGTCATGTATTCAAATATTAAATTCCTTTTAACTACAGATTGGATCTTTGCAGGCTTTAATTCTTCATAAAAAGTAAATTTATCAAAATACTATGAAAAGTTACTTTTAAAGTTACAAAAGTATGGTATTGACGTTATATTTACTCAAGTTGACTATGCCATAGAATGACTCTCTTAGGAAGCACACACGGATGTATCTGGGACGAAAGGACATGATATAGGTAGCTTACTCTCAGGTGTATAGGTATCCACAGAAAAACACAGGGAGCACAAGAGCCAGAATGACAGGTAGAGAAATCAGTATAAATCCAATGTGGTAAAATGCCAATGGCAGGTGGATGTGGGTGAGTGAGAGGTGGAGGGAATTCACCAAACTGCTCTTACATATCCGGCTAAGTCTCGGTGATGGATAGTGCCTGTGACCCAACTTGCCAGGACACAGCACAAGCACTGGGTAAGCCAGGCAGCCTGGACTCCCTCCCACCTTCCAGACCTCTAGCCCCCCCTCTTTATTCCCCCATAATGGTCCAGCCCACAGTGTATCCCCCTCCATTCCCATCCATGGTCCTTCCCTCCATCCACCCCCTCTCACTTCAAGCCACCTCTCCAAGCTACCCCCCACCCCCTGCACGGACTTGGTGACGTCACCAGCGTGGCCCCTGTGATGTCACAGAAAGGATCCCCTACTTTCGCCAGACATCCCAACGTGGGCAGCAGTGGTGAACGGCTGGGACAGGCGTCCCGGACAGAAGCGACTCTGTCACCTGGTGGCATCGTCTAGGGACAGCGCAGCATCTGGGCGACTCGGCCATGAACGGCAGACGCCAGGTCAGGACAGCTGGGAGGGGGTGGCAGCTGCGGCGCGGCAGCGGTGGTGGAGCCAGCGGCCGCGCAGGCCACAGGTGTCCAGTAGCCCATCAGTCCGGGCCAGTTCCTACTCTCTCCTTCCTCAACCTCCTCTCCTCCACCATCCCTGTCCCCTGTCACCCCCTCGACCCCGGGGCTCGGCTTCACCCTGCTCATTCGCCCACCCGGGGGGTTGCGGCTCCCCCTACCCCATGATCCCCCCCTCCTTTTCCCTACAGGGAAGACATCGGCATAGGGTCAGCCTCATGGACCGTGCCGTGGCCATAAAGCGTCTCCAAAAGGAGCTCCTCGACCTTTCTCGAGACCCCCCAGCGCACTGCTCTGCAGGGCCGGTGGAAGACGACATGTTCGACTGGCAAGGAATTATAATGGGGCCGAGCGATACCCCCTACGAGGGAGGAGTCTTCTTCCTAAAGATGCTTTTTCCGTGGGATTACCCCTTCAGCCCACCCAAGCTCCGATTCAGTACCCGAATTTATCACCCCAATATTGACAAACATGGCAATGTCTGTGTGAACCTCCTTAATGCTGAGTGGTCGCCGGTAATGACGGCTTCCAAAATATTGCTAACAGTCAGTTCCCTGCTTTGTGAGCCTGTCCTACAGGATATGTTGGTTCCAAAAATTGCGAAAGTCTACATAAAGAACAGGGAAAAGTATAATTTCATAGCTCGTGCGTTGACAGAGAAGTATGCCATGTAATTTAAAAGGAAATGATAATACTGTCACCTGAATAAAACAGTTATAAGTTGAATTGGTTGGCTTTGGACTGCTATCTGTGAAGTAACGTTTTCCCATTTTTCTGGGTACATAATGTACACCTTCCATATCAGGAAGGTGGAGGGAGTAGAGGGAGCCATGGAGATCGGGGAGTCAGGGGGATCAAGGAGGCTTAGGGATGGGGGAGGCATGGGGATGGGGAAGCCAGGGGGATAGGGAGCCACGGGGATGGGGAGGCATGGGGATGTGGAGGCAGGGGGATAGGGGAGGCAGGGGGATGGGGGAGGCAGGGGGATGGGGAGGCATGGGGATGTGGAGGCAGGGGGATGGGGAGGCAGGGGGATGGGGAGGCATGGGGATGGGGAGGCAGGGGGATGGGGGAGGCGGGGGATGGGGGAGGCAGGGGGATGTGGAGGCAGAGGGATGGGGGAGGCATGGGATGGGGAGGCAGGGGGATGGGGAGCTAGGGGGGTGGGGAGGCATGGGGATGAGGGAGGCAGGGGGATGGGGAGGCATAGGGATGAGGGAGGCAGGGGGGTGGGAGAGGCAGGGAGGTGAGGGAGGCAGGGGAATGGGGGGTCAGGGAAATGGAGAGGCATACGGATGGGGGAGGCAGGGGGATGGGGAGGCAGAGGGATGGAGAGGCATACGGATGGGGGAAGCAGGGGGTTGGGGGAGTCAGGGGGATGGGGGAGGCAGAGAGATGGGGGAGGCAGGGGAGTGGGAGAGGCAGGGAGATGAGGGAGGCAGGGGGATGGGGGGCAGGGGAATGAAGAGGCATACGGATGGGGGAGGCAGGGGGATGGGGGAGGCAGGGGGATGGAGAAGCATACGGATGGGGAGGCAGGGGGTTGGGGGAGGCAGGGGGATGGGGGAGGCAGGGAGATGGGGAGCCAGGGGGATGGGGAGCCAGGGGAATGGGGAGGCAGGGGGTTGGGGGAGGCAGGGGGATGGGGGAGGCAGGGGGGTGTGGGAGGCAGGAGAATGTGGGAGGCAGGGGGATGTGGGAGGCAGGAGGATGGGGGAGGCAGGGGGGTGTGGGAGGCAGGGGGATGGAAAGCCAGAGGGATGGGGAGCCAGGGGCATGGGGAGGCAGGGGGATGGGGAAGCAGGGGGATGGGAAGCCAAGGGGATAGGGAGGCAGTGGGATGTGGGAGGTCGGAGGATGTGGGAGGCAGGGGGATGGGGAAGCAGGGGGATGGGGAGGCAGGGGGATGGAGAGGCAGGGGTATGGGGAAGCAGGGGGATGGAGAGGCAGGGGGATGGGGAGGCAGGGGATGTGGGAGGCAGTGGGATGTGGGAGGCAGGGGGATGGAGAGGCAGGGGGATGGGGAGGCAGGGGATGTGGGAGGCAGGGGGATGGGGAAGCAGGGGGATGTGGGAGGCAGGGGGATGTGGGAGGCAGGGGGATGGGGAAGCAGGGGGATGGGGAGGCAGAGAGATAGGGAAGCAGGGGGATGGGGAGGCAGGGGGATGGGGAGGCAGGGGGATGGGGAGGCAGGGGGATGGGGAAGCAGGGGGATGGGGAGGCAGGGGGATGGGAAAGCCGGGGGATGGAGAGGCAGGGGGATGGGGAGGCTGGGGGATGTGGGAGGCAGGGGGATGGGGAGGCAGGGAGTTAGGGAAGCAGGGGGATGGGGAAGCAGGGGGATGGAGAGGCAGGGGGATGGAGAGGCTGGGGATGTGGGAGGTAGGGGGATGTGGGAGGCAGGGGGATGGGGAAGCAGGGGGATGGGGAGGCAGGGAGATAGGGAGGCAGGGGGATGGGGAGGCAGGGGGATGGGGAAGCAGGGAGATAGGGAAGCAGGGGAATGGGGGAGACAGGGGGATGGGGAGCCAGGGGGATGTGCGAGCCAGGGGGATGTGGGAGGCAGGGGAATGTGGGAGGCAGGGGGATGTGGGAGGCAGGGGGATGTGGGAGGCAGGGGGATGTGGGAGGTAGGGGGATTTGGGAGGCAGGGGGATGTGGGAGGCAGGGGGATGTGGGAGGTAGGGGGATTTGGGAGGCAGGAGGATTTGGGAGGCAGGAGGATGGGGAAAGCAGGGAGATAGGGAGTAAGGGGAATAGGGAGGCATAGGGATGGGGAAGCAGAGGGATGGTGAGGCAAGGGGTTGTGGGAGGCAGGGGAATGGGAGGCATGGAGATGGGGGAGGGGGGGTTGGAGAGTCAGGGAGTGGACTAAGGGTGGGGGAGGAGTGAATGGGAAACAGAACAATTTTAATCTACATTTTAATAAAAGCTTTTTTAGGGATTCAAAATGAGAAAAGCAAAAATAAGGGACTGCTGTCCTTAAGATGAGGAGGGCAGTTTCAAAAATCAATGGGATCATTTTTAATGAGGAGTCTTTTAAAACTGACAATTGTGAAAAACTGAATGACCATTAAAAGGCTAATTAGGTATCCTTTTTTCTTTTCTTTTTTTTTTTTTTTTAAGAACTTGTGGCTTCAGGTCTTTTGTCTTTGACCAAGATTAATATTATACCATATCATCTAAATGAGATCTAAATGAATGGGACAGAAATTAAATGGATTAGGAATTGTTACAAAATAAAGCTATGTGTTGTTCCCACACCTTCTATCCTCACCCTTTGACCACTCTGCCTCTCTCCCACCCTCTGGGCTGTACCAGTCTTCTCAGGCCATATCAACATTGATCTAAGCACATTCAACCTGAAAGGAATTCTTATAAAATTTATTTGAGCCAAATAGAGGATACGCCTAGAAGCACGATCTCAACAGACGGAGAAAAGATACTTCTCATATTGACAGGTGGCAGGTTTATTTATGCATTTTAATTACAGAAGAAACATAAGGAAGATTACATGAAGATGGGAGAAAACAATGTGGAGAGTGGATTACAGGATCGTTACCAAGATTATGGGCTCTCTTGAGGGTGGGTATACATATTTCAAAGGTGTGTTAACCTAAATGCACAAGAACAAGGAACAGCGCTTGCTGAAGGCAAACATAAACCTTTTATTAAAAAGCTATATGGCCTGACCTGTGGTGGCGCAGTGGATAAAGCGTCGACCTGGAAATGCTGAGGTTGCCGGTTCGAAACCTGGGCTTGCCTGGTCAAGGCACATATGGGAGTTGATGCTTCCAGCTCCTCCCCCCTTCTCTCTCTCTCTCTCTCCTCTCTCTCTCTCTCTCTCTCTCTCTCGTTCTCTCCCTCTCCTCTCTAAAATGAATAAATAAAAAAATTAAAAATTAAATTAAAAAAAAGTTATATGCCTGGGGTGTGATAACCAGGACTTTCCCACTTAGCAATTTATGATCAGATCTCCTAGTGTGGTTATTTTTCATAGAACCCCTTTTTGCACCCACATCTACTAGCTTTAATTTGTCTTATTTTCTCAAGGGCTCTGTGGTGTCTGAGACCTCAGCCAGCTTTCAAGCCCACATGTGAGCCAGTCAGTTTCATGGAGGCTGGCTGACGCAGACTTCTGGGTTAGAGACACAACTTTATTAGTCACAGCCCAGCAGACAACATAAGTTTCACTGATCCCAGCTCCCCTGGCCCCCAAAGACCAGACCCACAAGGGAGATGTGGAACAGACCCCATGGGTGCTGCACACACAGTGGGTCTGTGTCACAGCTGAGTGACCACAAGCTTTAGATCCTCTATCTTCTAAAGCTGTTCATTATGCAGATATCTTTGAAATTGGTAGTCCAGGGCACATGCTGTTACAAGATGTGTGGAACTGCACCCTAACAGTCTTAAATGCTTGGATCTATTTGGTTGTAAATGTAAAAATTAATTTCATGAAAATACTTGTGTGTAATGAAAAAAAGATCCAATTTTCCCATTAAACTTGTACATTTATGAATCCTTCAGAGGAATAAACAGATTATTACCATCAGTATCTATAAAAAACACTGTATCTATAAAAAACCTACTCTTTTTAAGGGTAAGAGAGAGATTATAAAAAATGTAAAAACATCAATGGTGTAAAATTTTTAAGTATTTATCAAAATAACTCTGTAAATATAGAGAAAATATATGTTCTTGCACCAAAGACTAAGCCCTCAAATATAAAATTTCCTTTTACCTGTGCATTTGGGCAGCAGTTCCACATAGAGATGCTCTATGTACGTGCTCTCCAGGGCCGTAGCCACTAGCCAGTGGAGCTAGTCGTGTCTGACCAGGCAAGAGGGTTTTTATTGTGTTCAATTTTAATTAACTTTAAATTAAAATTTTAAGTAAATTGATTACATTAACATAGCCAAGTACGGTCAATGACTTCTGTATCATAAAACTGGAATTTAAGGTAGGACATATGTATGTTTCATATTAGTGTAATTCAGAAGTCAATAATGTAGCTGATGGTGTACCTGAGGTTGAAGAATTTACCACGGGAATTACCAGGATGGAGATGAGATTGAAAACAGCAGAACAAGGAATATTTTTCCATCTCATTGTATCTTTTTCGATTTCCTTTAACAATGCTTTGTAGTTTTCCTTATATAGGTCCTTTACATTCTTTGTTATGTTTATTCCTAGGTATTTTTTTGTTGTTGCAATCGTGAAGGGGATTATTTTTTTGAGTTCCTTTTCTAATATTTCATTGTTGGCATATAGAAAGGCTATGGACTTTTGAATATTAATTTTGTATCCTGCGACCTTACTGTATTGGTTTATTGTTTCTAGTAATCTATTTGTGGAGTCTTTGGGGTTTTCGATGTATAGGATCATATCATCTGCAAAAAGTAATACCTTTACTTCTTCTTTTCCGATATGGATGCCTCTCATTTCTTCCTCTTGTCTGATTGCTCTGGCCAGAACTTCTAGCACCACATTAAATAAGAGTGGAGAGAAAGGACAACCCAGTCTTGTTCCTGAATTAAGGTGGAAAGTCCTCAGTTTTATGCCATTTTTTAAAGAAATGGAACAAAAAATCATCAGATTTATATGGAACTATAAAAAAACCCGAATAGCCAAAGCAATCCTAAGGAAAAAGAATGAAGCTGGGGGCATTACAATACCTGACTTCAAACGATATTATAGGGCCATGACAATCAAAACAGCATGGTATTGGCAGAAAAATAGACACTCAAACCAATGGAACAGAATAGAAAGTCCAGAAATAAAACCACATATATATGGTCAAATAATTTTCAATAAAGGGGCCAACAACACACAATGGAGAAAAGAAAGCCTCTTCAACAAATGGTGTTGGGAAAACTGGAAAGCCACATGCAAAAGAATGAAACTCGACTACAGCTGTCCCCTTGTATGAAAATTAATTCAAAATGAATCAACCTAAATATAAGACCTGAAACAATAAATTACATAGAAGAAGTCATAGGTACTAAATTCATGGACCTGGGTTTTAAAGAGCATTTTATGAATTTGATTCCAAAGGCAAGAGAAGTGAAGGCAAAGATAAATGAATGGGACTACATCAGACTAAGAAGTTTTTGCTCAGCAAGAGAAACTGACAACAAAATAAACAGACATCCAACTAAATGGGAAATTATATTTTCAAACAATAGCTCAGATAAGGGCCTAATATCCAAAATATAAAAAAATGCATAAAACTCAACAACAAACGAACAAACAGTCCAATAAAAAAATGGGAAGAGGATATGAACAGACACTTCTCCCAGGAAGAAGTACAAATGGCCAACAGATATATGAAAAGATGCTCATCTTCTTTAGCTATTAGAGAAATGCAAATCAAAACTACAATGAGATACCACCTCACACCTGTTAGATTAGCTATTATCAACAAGACAGGTAATAGCAAATGTTGGAGAAGCTGTGGAGAAAAAGGAATCCTCATTCACTGTTGGTGGGAATGTAAAGTAGTACAACCATTATGGAAGAAAGTATGATGGTTCCTCAAAAAACTGAAAATAGAGCTACCTTATGACCCAGCAATCCCTCTACTGGGTATATACCCCCAAAACTCAGAAACATTGATACGTAAAGATACATGTAGCCCCATGTTCATTGCAGCACTGTTCACAGTGGCCAAGACATGGAAACAACCAAAAAGCCCTTCAATAGAAGACTGGATAAAGAAGATGTGGCACATATACACTATGGAATACTACTCAGCCATAGAAATGATGACATCGGATCATTTACAACAAAATGGTGGGATCTTGATAACATTATATGGAGTGAAATAAGTAAATCAGAAAAAAAACAAGAACTACATGATTTCATACATTGGTGGGACATAAAAACGAAACTAAGAGACATGGACAAGAGTGTGGTGGTTAGGGGGGAGGGTAGGGAAGGAGAGAGAGGGGCAGGGGGAGGGGGAGGGAAACAAAGAAAACTAGATAGAGGGTGACGGAGGACAATCTGACTTTGGGTGATGGGTATGCAGCATAATTGAATGACAAGATAACCTGGACATGTTTTCTTTGAATATATGTACCCTGATTTATTGATGTCACCCCATTAACATTAATAAAAATTAATAAAAAACTAAAAAAAGAAAACAGCAGAATGTGGAGTAAGGACAGTAGGAGAGTCCTAAAAGATTATGTGCTACTTTAGCTATTGGGCAAGAAACTGAGGATTTTGGTAATATGGTAATGTCTTTTCTTTTATTTCCACCCTAATAATTTGATTATTATGATCTAAAACAGTGTGGCAAAACCATGGGAGTCTGAAGCATAAACCTAGGTCTAAGCCAGGATTCTCTAGTAACTAGTTGTGTGACCCTACACAAATTATACTGCTCAAAAAAATTAGGTAATAATTTATTGCTTCATATTCACTTTGAAACATCCCCTAATTTTTGTGAGCAGTATACTTAATCTCTATGAGCTTCAGTTTCATTAAGTACTAAATGAGAATATTATCTATAACACCTCCTAGAGTTTTTAAAATAAGATGATGTATGAAAAGCACCTAACCTGTACTGCTGCATATATATTCAGTAATGGGAGTTATCTTAGTTATTTGTCCTTATTATACTTATCTTTTTCAGATAATCTTGTACTGGGCTGCCGGCAGGATGGTTTATCTGGAAAAATCTGTAATTCTGATATCTCTGGGATTGCTGGGAAGAAAGTAGTGAGAATCTGTGCTTTAAACTGATTTGGAAATTCAGGAAAGGGTGCATATTATCTCTGTCCCTTCAATATTATGTATTTATTTATTTATTTATTTATTTATTTTGGAATACACACAAACTTCAGAATACAAGAAAATGAATTGGAAGACTGTTTAAAAATGCAGATTTTTGAGTTCCACCTCTAGAAGGGCCCAGTAATCTGCATTTAAAATAATCAAAAACGATTTCTAAACTGGTGGAAAAAGAGCACACCTTGATAGATATTGAATGTCATTTCATGGTTTATTAACTTAATATTAGTTAAAAAAAATAAAATGAGTCTCTTTATTGAAGAAAAGTGCGAAAATTTAATGCATATTCAGTTATTTACTAGCATATCTTTTCTTTAAGCATTTTCTACATAAAATACTTTTATTAATTTTACTGGCAATAATCAAATTAGTTTATAATTATAGACATGGCTTAAATTCTTTATAATTTTGCTGATAAGAGAATTTGAGCTATTGAATCTTACAAATTGCATAAAAAGGAGGTAAAAGGTGTGTCTTTCAATTCATCAAATGATGAGTTCAATTAATGTTTAAATGATTTTGAAAATTTCTGAGGTAGTTCTTCAGAAAAATATGGTTTTTTACTTAAAATATTTGAGTTATCTTTATCAATTGCCACTTACTATAAGAAGTAGCACATTTTCTTAAAACTAAATCTGTGAACATGTTACTCAGTTCTATTTGGAAGTCCTTCAACAGGTTCTTTTAGAATTTAGACTGTGAATAACCTTACGTTTTTATAAAATTGGAATATTTTTTTATGGTGAAGTAGAACAAACTAATCTTGGATAGATGATAGAAAGAAGACTTTTGCTTATAGTTAGAAAAACACAACAAAAAAACAGCCCTGGCCGGTTGGCTCAGCGGTAGAGCATCGGCCTAGCGTGCGGAGGACCCGGGTTCGATTCCCGGCCAGGGCACACAGGAGAAGTGCCCATTTGCTTCTCCACCCCTCCGCCGCGCTTTCCTCTCTGTCTCTCTCTTCCCCTCCCGCAGCCAAGGCTCCATTGGAGCAAAGATGGCCCGGGCGCTGGAGATGGCTCTGTGGCCTCTGCCTCAGGCGCTAGAGTGGCTCTGGTCGCAACATGGCGACGCCCAGGATGGGCAGAGCATCGCCCCCTGGTGGGCAGAGCGTCGCCCCTGGTGGGCGTGCCGGGTGGATCCTGGTCAGGCGCATGCGGGAGTCTGTCTGACCGTCTCTCCCTGTTTCCAGCTTCAGAAAAATGGAAAAAAAAAAAAACTGACAAAGGAAAAACAGCCAACTAAATGGGAGATGATATTTGCAAACAACAGCTCCGATAAGGGATAAATATCCAAAATATATAAAGAACTCACAAAGCTCAGCTACAAACAAGCAAGCAATCCAAGTAAAAACTAGGGAGAGAACCCAAACAGACACTTCTCCCAAGAAGACATACAAATGGCCAACAGATATACAAAATGATGCTCATCTTCATTAGCTATTCAAGAAATGCAAATTAAAACTACCAGGAGATACCACCTCACAGTTGTTAGATTGGCTGTTATCAACAAGACAGGTAATAACAAGTGTTGGAGAGACTGTGAGATAAAGAAACCTTCATTTACTGCTCTTGGGAATGTAAAGTAGAACAACCACTGTGGAAGATAATATGGCGGTTCCTCAAAAAATTAAGAATAGAACTACCTTGCGACACAGAATCCCCCTATTGGGTGCCTTTCCCAAAAACGTGAAAACAATAATACATAAAGACATATGCACTCCCATGTTCATCACAGCGTTATTCACAATGACCAAGACATAGAAACTGAATAAAGACGATGTGGTGTGTGTGTGTGTGTGTGTGTGTGTGTGTGTGTGTGTGTGTGTGTGTATATATATATATATATATGAATTCCCCCAATGGAATACTACTCAGACATAAGAAATGATGACATAGTGTCATTTATGACAACATGGATGGACCCTGAGAACATTATACTGAGTGAAATAAGTAAATCAGAAAAAGCTAAAAACTGTATGCTTTCACACATAAGTGGGATACAAAACTGAGGCTCATGGAATTAGGTAAGAGTGCAGTGGTTAACAGGGGAAGGGAGAAGAAGGGAGGGAGAGGATGTGGAGAGGGAGGGGGAAAGGGAAGAGTTTAAAGAAGGACAAATATAAGGTGAAGAAAAATGGTTTCACTTTGGGTGATGAGTATACAACATAATCAACAGTTCAAATGCTGTAGAAATGTTTACCTGAAACCTATGTACTCTTGTGGATCAATGTCACCCTGTTAAATTTAGTTTTTATAAAAAAAAGAAAAAAAGAAAGAAAGAAAATAGACAAGGCTTCCACACGGGGAGTTGCACCAGGAACAAGGTAACAAGTGGCAGCTTAATGGTGACAAATGGAGGAGGGGTTAGCTATGTTTTCATTCTTCCTGGTAATATACTAAAAGGTGCAATTTTTTAGATTCCTGGACATAAGGTTGTCCCTAGTTTTCTGATAACTTACTCCTGAGTGTGGAAGCCTGAGAGGGAGGTGGTTGGTGTGGGGTCTTCGCAAACTTACTGAAGGAGAACTGAGAGTTTCTGAAACTAATACAAAAAAATGTTGAATGCAAGCTATAAATTACCCATTTTCATTTCTGAAATCTTATATCCCTTTTTCCCCCTTTCTCCTTTGTCCAAAAATGTCTTATGTACCCAATGTTGCCTCACTGTCTTGGGAATTTTTATACAACTGTGATGTCTATGTGAATTCCCCATGTACATGTACTAAGCTTTGATCTTTCCCTGATAAAAATTAAGAAAAATAGAGTGTAAAATATTTAAAATGATAAATTAAAGCTTCCAGATTAGAAAATACTGAATCAAGACAACATTTATAAAGTATTAATTTGCATTAAACTTTTTCCACCTCCCCCAAAATTTGCCTTAGATAACTGCAAATAAAGCTTCAGAAGCATTTAATGCTTGTAATAAAGGTACATAAGCAAAAAAACAAAAAAAAACAAAGAGAGATTTTCACACTAAAGTAAGAATATCAAACTTTAATTGAGCACGTCTTTCTTGATAAGCATATTGTGAAGTGTTAATACATATCTTACCAAAATCTATTCAGCAAGACCTACTAAAAATCACCCAAATCTAGGATGAAATTGGAAAGGGTAGAGGAATTAGGTAATTACACCTCAGTTAAATCTTGAGGAATGAGTAGGATTTTATTAAGAGGAAAAGAGACAGAAAGGGCATTATGGATGGAAGAGACACACAAAGGTACAAAAGAATGAGACAGTATATTGTGGCTTTTCATTCATATTCAATATGACTACACCACAAATTATTGGAGAGGTAGATATAATCCTAACCTTGGGTGGTCTGATGTGCCATGCTAAAGACAAGGTTAGACTTGATCCTGTAAGTGATAAAGAGCAATGAAATAATTTGAACTGAGGAGGCACATGGTCAAATCTGAATGTTAGAAAATTGTTTTGAGGACAGAATGGAAATCAGAATGCAAGGGTCTGGTTAAACACAGAGACCAGGTGCAAAGTTATTTTGAGACTTCGTATGAGAGAGGATTAGGGTCTGAATGAAAGGAGAGTTAACAAAGGTGCAGAAGACAGGACATATAAGGAAGATTTTGCAAATGTCACTTTAAAAAGATCAGGATACTAGTTTCATGGCCGGTTGGGCAGTGACATGAGAAAGAGATATCTGATGCAACACTTGTCAAAGTGAGGTTCCAGGAGTCTCAGATCCTTGCAACCTTACAGTCAGTCTACATGATCCTCTGTTTTCTAACTTCATGTTTGTGTGAGGCCGCATTTTCTTCACATACGTCAACCCAAACAATAATTTCCAACAGTGCAGAGAAAGAAGCAAATGTGAGAAATACTGTCTTTATCATATCAGAAAATAAAGAAATTTGTAAAAATGTAAAAATTGCCACTTCCCTCAATAAATATAGGTAATTTACTTTAAAAAATGGGTTGTTTATATTTTTAGTAAGTTTTATTTGTTTTTAATATAACTGACTATAAATTTATACAAATTGGAATAATAGCTACACATAAAAACCAGCTCACAAAATTCATTATAACTTAATAGTCAGCTCTTACAAACCAATACAAGCTGGCTCCAGCACACCACTATGTGCCTTTATATCTGAGTTTATTAGGGTGATACCAGTTAATATAACAATACAGGTTTCAGAGGCCTAAATACACATCTCTGTACACTGTATTGTATGCTAACCCCCTCCAAGTCAAGTCCTCTTCTGTCACCATTTATCTCCCTTATATGTTCCTCCACTTTCTCTGTTCCCAGAAACCACCACACTGTTGCCCATGTGCCTAAGTTATTGTTTGTCTTTTATCCCTCTACCCCTCCATCTCTTACCCAACCACCCCCACAAATGTCAGCCAGTTCTTTATGTATGATCTGTCTTTATTTTGCTTCTTAGTTCATTTTGTTCATTTTTAATGGATTGATTGTTATTTTTAGAATAATGTATTTGAAATTTATATCAATTTTTGTCCTCAAGATAAAAATAATTAGAGCCATGAACATCAATGTTATTTTAAGTTGAGTTAAGTAGTAGTTGAATCTTGCAATAGCAAATGGTGTTTGCTTTCTAATAGTAAATATTGAATATGAACAGGTCTAGTAGACCTACTATAAAGTCTATGAGCAAGTAAATGAAATTAATGAATCATTTTCAAACTCATGACATTCATGACACTACTGAATATTCTTAAAGAATATTTTACTGCAATGGCAAGGTAAAAGATAAAATATTGATTCTTAATTTTTTCATGAACTCTTATTATCCACTAAACCTTCCTGCAATATAAACTGTTCTAGGAGAGAGGCTTTCAACATTCTATGACCATAGTCTAAAGTAGGATGTACATATTACATCATGAGCAGTCACACACACAAACACACACACACACTACACAAACACACACACACATTAATGAAAGAAACAAGTAACATTAAAGAATATGTAATCATACTATCTGCTACCTTTGTGTGTCCCATTCTACTGTTTGAATGGGACTATGTTAGCTATGATCCACTAAAGAAATTTGGTTTTTTTTATAATCAGTGAGAGGAAGGAAAGGATAGAGACAAACACAGACTCCTCTCCCATATGTGCCCAGACCAGAATCCACCAAGCAACCCCACTAGGGGGCCATGATCTGGCCACCTGGAACACTGTTGAGCAATGGAGCCCTTCTTAGAGCTTGAAGCAGAGGCCATGGAGCCAATCTCAATGCCCAAGTCCAACTCTCCAATCCAGCCATGGCTGAAGGAGGGGAAGAGAAAAAGGGAGAAAGAGAGAAAAGCAAGAGAGGGCGGGGTAAAGAAATAGATGAGTACTTCTCCTGTGTGCCCTGACTGGGAATCAAACCCAGGACATCCACAGGCCAGACCAATGTTTTACCACTAAGCCAACCAGCCAAGGCCCCACTAAAGAGATTTCATGACCCACCAATGGATTATTGAGAAATAATTCTTCAAGTATATATCACGTTTGCATGAGCACTTGCACTGTCTTAGTCTGTTCAGGCCACTATAACAAAATATCACAGACAGTGTGCTTATAAACAACAGAAATTCATTTCTCACCATTCTGCACGCTGGGATGTCTAAAACAGGTGTCAGCAGATTCAGAGTTTGGTGAGAATCCACTTGTTTATAGGCGATATTCTCACTGAAACCTCACGCAGTGGAATGGGCAAAGGAGCTTTTTCAGGCTTCCTTTTAAGGGCACTAGTGTCATTCATGAGGATATTGAGTTTATAATATAATCATTTTCCAAAGACTGTACTTCTTAATATTGTCATGTCAGGGGTAATTACTTAATGTGTTTAAATTTGTTTCTTAGTTTTTAAAATAGTGATGTCATTCCCTTCTTTGTAAGACTGTTATAGAGATTAAAAAGAAACTTTAGAGGGTGATGGATATGTTTATGGTATAAATTATGATGATGGTTTTAAGGTTTTATATTTTTCTCCAAACTCATCAAGTCATATGCATTAAATATACAGCTTTTTTGTATGTCAATCATCCCTAAATAAAGTGGTTAAAAAAATTTTAAAGATAAACAAAGTTCCAAACCTTTGGCAGACTAAAGAGGGAAATACACAGTACAATAAAATAAAAAATGAAAGAATTAACATTATAACTTATTTAACAGAATGTAAAAAATCATTAAGGATTTTTATAAAAAATTGACCTAGAAGAAATGGATAAATCTCTGAAAGCATAAAATTCACCAAGACAGAAAAAAATTAGAAATTTGGAACAAACCAATAATAATTATGAAGATTGAATTTATTTTTTACAGCAACTTGATTAAAAATGGGCAAAGGATTTTGCTATATTATGATATACTAAGAAATATATATACCTGGTCTTTATCCCTGATTCCTGATACACAAATATCAAAGACTTTTTTGCTCTATAGAATTGTAAGATCAACATCCAAGAGAATGCAAAACCAACACTACCACCAGTGGGTGGCAGAGAGCACCAACACTAGACTTAACAAGCTACACAAGTGGCACACTCAAAGGAGGAGTCCAGAAGGTACCAAACACTGCTAGGAATAAATATGCCCCATAGGACAGACACTGCACAGTGTCTAATACACATGATCAGAGTTAACCCTTATAACCAGCCAGCCTGAAGGGATAACTCCAACCACAAAAGGGCCAACTGCATTCAAGATTTACATACAACAGGAACGTAAATGTAAACCTCAAGAAATATTCTACTGTGGCCAGTTTACTTAGTGGATAGAGCATTAGCCCTGTATGCAGACATCCCAGGTTCAATCCATGGTTAGGACACACATGAGAAACAATTATCTGCTTCCATTTCCCTCTTTTTCCCCCTTATTTATCTCTTTTCCTCTCTCAGTCACTGGCTCAATTGGTCTATGCAACGGCCTCAGGTGCTGAGCATAGCTTAGTTGATTCAAGCATCAGCCCCAGACAAGGGTTGCTGGATGGATACAGGCTGGGACACACACAGCAGTCCTGCCCCTTTATCTCCCCTCTTCTCATTTAAAAAAGAAAGAAAGAAAAAAGAAAGAAAGAAATAGGAAGGGAAAGAAAGATTTCTAGAGCAAGAAATTCAGGCACCCTAAAGGTTAGTAGCACTGAACTAATTATCCTCATAAAGATGCCATAATAAATTTGGGAGTCAAAGAAATGCTATCTAATACACAGACTAAATGGGCAGACAAAGAAGTATGATTCAAATGAATCAGCAAAAGAAAGATCCAGATTAAAAAAACCCAACTAAATGAAACAAAAGTAGCCAAATTACCAGACACAGAGTTTAAAATAATATTTATTAGGATGATCAAGGATCTTAGTGTTCAATGAATGATCAGAGTACTTAGTATAAATTAGAAAGGGCATTGAAACCATAAAAAACATGAATCAGAAATGGCAAATACAATATTTGAAATGAATACTGCACTACAAGGAATCAATAGCAGGCTGGATGAAGTAGAAGATCAAATCATTGATTTAGAGGACAAGGTAAACATAAGCACAGAAGCAGAACAACAAAAAGAAAAGAGGTTCAGAAAGACTGAGGAAACCTAAAAGACCCCTGTGACAACATTAAGAAAAACATCAGCATTATAGGAGTTCTTGAAAGGAAGAGAACATACAAGTGATAGAAAACTTGTTTAAAGAAATCATAACTGAAAATTTCCCTAAATTGATGAAGGAAAAAGTCATGCAAGTTTAAGTAGCACAGAGAGACCCATTAAAGATGAAACCAAAAAGGCCCACACAAACACATATTATAATTCAAATGTCAAAGTTAAGAGACAAAGAAAAAATACTAACAGCAGCAAGAGAAAAGCAGTTAATTACCTACAAAGGAACACCCATAAGGCTGACATCTGACTTTTCAACAGAAGCACTTCAAGCCAGAAGGGATTGGCAAGAAATATTCAAAGTGATGCAAAACAAGAACCTATAACCCAGACTACTCTATCCAGCAAAGCTATCATTTAAAATTGAAGGAAAAATAAAAAGCTTCCAAGATAAAAAAAAAGAGGTTCAAGGAGTTTATTACCACCAAACCAGTACCATAAGAAATGTTAAAGGGCCTCTATAAGAAGAGGAAAGAAAAAAATGAAAAGAGGATTATAGGATTAAAGAATAACATGGTAATAAATAAGTACATATCCATAGTAACCTTGAGAGTAAATAGATTAAATGCTCAAAACCAAAGACATAGAATAGTTGCATGGGTAAGAAAACAATACCTGTATGTATGTTGTCTACAAGAAACCTACCTCAGAACAAAAGATACACATAGACTAAAAGAGATAGAGTGGAAAAATATTTCATGAAAATGAAAATAAAAAAAAATCTGGGGTAGCAATGCATCCTGACAAAATGGCCTTTAAAACAAAGGCTTTAATTAGCAACAAAGAAAGTCACTATATAATGATAAAGGATTATAGCCATTGTATATATTTGTGCACACTATATTGAAGGACCTAAACATATAAAGCAGATTTTGATGAATATAAAGGGTGAGAGTAACAGCAAAACAATAAGAGTAGAGGATTTTGATACACCACTAACATCAATGGATAGATGCTCTAAAAAGAAAATTAACAAGGAAATAGTGTTTTTAAAGAACAGAGTAGATCAACTAGATTTAATTGATATCTTTAGAACAATTCAATCCTAAAGTAGCAGACTATACATTCTTTTCAAGTGCTCTTAGTACATTTTCTAAGATAGATGGTAAGTTAAGACATAAAACAACTTTCAGTTTTTTTAGGGAAAGATAAGAAGGAAGAGAGATGAGAAGCATAAACTTTTAGTTGCAGCACATTAGTTGTTCACTGATTGCCTCTCATATGTGCCTTGCACAAGAGCTTCAACCAAGACAGTGCCAGTGACTTTGGCTTCAAGCCAGCAAACTTTGGACTCAAGCCAGTGACCATAGGGTCATATCTATGATCCCATACTCAAGCCGGTGACTCCATGTTCAGGCTGGTGAGCCTGCACTCAAGCACTATGAAGCCATGCTTAAGGCAGTGACCTCAGGGTTTTGAACCTGGTTTCTCAGTGTCCCAGGTCAATGCACTATTCACTGTGCCACTACCTGGCCAGGCACAATCATATTAAGTATCTTCTCTGACCACAATGATGAGAAACTAGTAATTAACTACAATAAACAAACTAAAAAATATTCAAACACTTGGAAGCTAAATGGCATGTTATTACATAATGAATGGGTTAACAATGAAATCAAGAAAGAAATAAAAAATTTTCTTGAAACAAATGATAATTAACATACAACAAGCCAAAATCTATGGGACACAACAAAAGCAGTCCTGAGAGGGAAGTTGATAGTATTACAGGCATACTTTAAGAAGACAGAAAAAGCTCAAATAAACAACTTAACCTTGCACCTAATGAACTAGAAAAAGAACTACAAATTTAAAACCAGAGAAAGTAGAAGGAAGGAAATAATAATGACCAAGCAGAAATAAATAACATAGAGACTAAGAAAAAAAATACAGAAGATAGATAAAACCGACAGCTGGTTCTTTGTAAAGGTAAACAATATTGAAGAACTTTTAATCAGACTTATCAAGATAAAAAGAGAGAGGATCCAATAAATAAAATTAGAAATGAAATCAGGGAAGTAACAACTGACACCAAAGAAATACAAATGATTGTAAAAAAAAAAACAAAAAACAAAAAACAAAAAACCCCCAAAACACGATGAAGAACTATATGACCAAAATTTGGACAACCTGGGAGAAATGGATAAATTCCTAGAAAGATGCAATTTTCTAAAACTGAATCTTGAAGAATCAGAAAACCTAATTAGACTGATTATAACAAATGAAGTTGAAACAGTTATTAAAAAACTCCCAGCAAACAAAAGTCCTGGAGCAGATGGTTTCACACGCAAATTTTACCAAACATTCAAGGAAAAAATAATATCTACCTTTCTCAAGTTTTCAAAAATATTCAAGAGGGGGGAAAATTCCCAAGCTTATTTTATAAGAAAAACATTATTCTAATTCTAAAACCAGGTAAAGCCACCAAAAAGAAAAAAAAAACTATAGGCCAATATCTCTGATGAGCACAAATGTTTAAATTCTCAATAAAATATTAGCAAACTGCATCCAGCAATACATTAGAAAAGGTCATACATCATGATTAAGTAAGATTTATTTTGGGTAAGCAAGGCTGGTACAATATTCACAAATCAATAAACATGATTCATCATATAAAGAAAATGAAGAATGAAAATAACATGATTATATCAGTAGATGCAGAAAAAACATTTGATAAAATTCAACATCCATTTATGATCAAAACTTTCAGCAGAGTGGTAATACAGGGAACATACTTCAACGTAATAAAGGCCATATATGACAAACTGAAGGTTGATATAATCAGTGGGTAAAAATTAAAATCAATCCCCTTTTTGGATGAATAAAAGTCATCCAAATTGGAGAAGTAAAACTGTCATTATTTGCTGGTGACATGATACTGAACATAAAAAACCTTAAAGTCATAGCCAAAAAGCTACTAGACCTGAAAAATGAATTTGGTAAGGTGACAAGATATAAAATTAATATTCAGAAATTAGTGTCATTTTTATACACAAACAATAAACTGTCAGAAAAATAAATTAAAAAACAATTCCCTTCACTATTGCAACAACAACAACAACAAAAACAAATAAAGTACCTAGGAACAAATTTAACCAGGGAAGTAAAAGATTTGTTCTCAGAAAATTTCAATATATTGAAAAAAAAATTGAAGAAGATGCAAACAAGTGGAAGCATGTCTCGTGTTCATGGGTAGGAACAATTAACATCATATAAATGTCCATACTAACCAAAACAATCTATAGAGGCAATTCAATTCTTACTAAAACACCAATGGCATACTTCACACATCTAGAACACATGGACCAAAAATTTATATGAAACAAAAAAAGAACCAAAATATCCTCAGCAATCTTAAAAATAAGGAATAAAGTGGGAGATATCACACTTCTTGATATCAAGTTATACTACAAGGCTATTGCAATAAAAATAACCTGACCAGGTGGTGGTGTAGTGGGTAGTGTCAGAGTGGGATGAAGAGGACCCAGGTTCGAAACCCCAAGGTTGCTGGCTTGAGTATGGTCTCATCTGGCTTGAGCATAGGCTCACCAACCTGACCAAGGTATTGCTGGCTTGAGCATAGGATCATAAACATGACCCCATGGTCGCTGGCTTGAGCCGAAATGTTGCTGACTTGAAGCCCAAGGTTGCTGGCTTGAGCAAGGGATCAGTTGCTCAGCTGTAGCTCCCCAGTCAAGGCACATGTGAGAAAGCAACCACTGAACAACTAAGGAGCTTCAACAAATAATTGATGCTTTTCAACTCTCTCCCTTTTTGTCTGTATGTTCCTCTCACTGACTCTGTCTTCGTCTCTGTCAAAAAAAAAAAAAAAGAAAAAAAGAAAAAGAAAATACAGCTTGGCATTGGCATAAGAACAGGCATACAAATCAATGGAACAGAACAGAGAACCCCAAAATAAACCCACACCTTTACGGTCAATTAATATTTGACAAAAAAAAAAAAAGGCACAAGTATACAATGGAGTAAAGGCAGTCTCTTTAATAAATGGTGTTGGAAAATTTGGACAGGTTCATGCAAAAAAAATGACACTAGACTACCAACATACACCATCCACAAAAGCAAATTCAAAATGGATAAAAACTAAAATGTAAGTCACAAAACATAAACATTTTGAAAGAAAACATAAGGAATAGACTCTCAGATATTTATCATAACAATATTTTTGCCAATGTAACTCCACAGGCAAGTGAAAGAAAGGACAAAATTAACAAATGGGACTATATCAAACTCAAAAGCTTTTGCACAGCAAAAGACACCATTAAGAAAATGAAAAGACAAGCTATTCAATCAGAGAAGATATTTGTTGATATGTCTGATAAAGGATTAATAACCAAAATAAAGAACTTCTAAAACTGAACACTAGATAGGTAAACAATCTAATTAAAATATTGGCAAAGAACATCAATAGACATTTCTTCAAAATACATTAAAAGGGCCAATATGCATATGAAGAAATGCCTAACATCACTAATCATTAGAGAAATACAAATTAGAACCACAATGAGATACCACCTCACAATTGCTAGAATGGTGTTCTTTAACAAATTAATAAGCAATTAAGTCCTGGCAAGGGTGTAGAGGAAAGAGTACCCTCCTGCACTGCTGGTGAGAATGCAGACTCATGCAGACACTGTGGAAAACAGTATGGTGTTTCTTCAAAAAATTAAAAATGGTACTGCTTTATAACCAAGCTATTCCACTTCTAGGAATATATCTTCAGACTCTCAAAACACTAATTCAAAAGAAGATATGCAATCCCATGTTCATTACAGCATTGTTTGCAATAGGTAAGATTTGGAAACAGCACAAGTGTCCTTCAGTGGAATAGTCAATAAAAAACTATGGTACAGCCTGACCAGTCAGTGCGCAGTGGATGTAGCATTGGACTGGGATGTGGAGGACCCAGGTTCGAGACCCCAAGGTCTCTAGCTTGAGCACGAGCTCATCTGGTTTGAGCAAAGATCACCAGCTTGGACCCCAAGGTCGCTGGCTCAAGCAAGGGGTTACTCGGTCTGCTGTAGCCCCACGGTCAAGGCACGTATGAGAAAACAATCAATGAACTACTAAGGTGTCGCAATGAAAAACTGATGATTGATGCTTCTCATCTCTCTCCGTTCCTGTCTGTCTGTCCCTATCTATCCCTTTCTCTGACTCTCACTCTGTCTCTGTAAAATAAATAAATAAATAAATAAAAAGGTGGGAAGAAAAAAAAACAACTATGGTACATTTACACAATGGAATACGACACAGCCATGAAAAAGAAGGAAATCTTACTTTTTTTGACAGAATAGATGGACCTGGACATTATTATGCTAAGTGAAAGAAGCTAGGCATAGAAAGATAAATATCATATGAACTCACTTATATGTGGAACCTAATGAACACAATAAACTGAGGAACAAAATAGAAACAGAATTAGGGTCAGAGGGAACAGATGGACAGTTGTCATAGGGAAGGGGGACGAAAGGATGTGATCAAAGATGGTCAAAAGATTAGTCAAATTATATATACATAATTTGAGCATGGTACATAATACATAGATACAGAAAACAGGGTAGTAATAGCCAGAGGGAATGTGGGAGTGAAAAATAGGGGGAGGGGAGCAAAATGGGAGAAACAGAGTTGAAAAAAGACTTTGCATGGAACATAGTGAGTGTGATGCAGTGTGTAGAGGGTGTTTATTGAGTGGGACACTCAAAACAATGTCAACAAAATTAATTAAAAATTTAAATTAAAAAAAAAGCAGAAAAGCTAGAAAAGAAAATCTTCAAACACAGAAAAGGCAAGGACCAATGGCTTCTCTTGAAAATTCCATCGGATATTTAAAAAAATATCACTGCCAATTCTTTTCAAAATCTTTCAAACAATTGAAGAAGGGAAAATATTTTAAACTGATTTTACAAGTCAGCTTTACCCTGACACAAAAGTTAGATAAGGACATTACAAAAAAAACAACAACTATAGAACTAGACTAAAATCCCTGATAAATATATATGCAAAAATTCTCAATGAAATATTAGCAAACTTATTTCAATAACACATACAAGGATTGCACAGTATAACAAACTATGCAAATCAATAAATTTGATACATTACATTAATTTAAAGAACAAAGTCATATGATCTATGTTAATAGATGGGAAAAAGCATTTGATGAAAAACAATATCCTTTAATCATAAAAACACTCAACAAAATTGTTATAAAAAGAACATACTTCAACATAATAAAGGCCACATATGACAAACATATGGTTAACATTATATTCAATGGTGAAAAGTTCAAATACTTCCCTTTAAGGTCAGGAAGAAACCAGGGTGCCCACTCTAATCACTTATTCAATATAGTACTGGGAATCTTAGCTGAAACTATTAGTCATGACAAAGAAATAAAAGGCCATCCATTAAAAAAAAGAAGTAAAATTGTTATTATTTATAGGTGACATGGCATTATAATAGAAAACCGTAAGGAATCCACTAAAAATCTGTTCACATCACATTCAATAAAGTTGCAGGATATTAAATCAATATGCAGAAGTTAGTTACATTTCTATAAATTTATAACAGAACACCTGAATAAGAAAAGTACCCCATTTACAATAGCATCACAAACAATAAAATACTTAGGAAAAAATTTAAACCCTGAAGTGAAAGTCTTTACACTGAATAATACTATGAGATATTGATGAAAGAAGTTAAAAAATACACAAACAAATGGAAAAATATTCTTGTTTATGAATGAGAAAAATTAATATTGCTAAAGTATCCATATTACCAGAAATGAATCCTATCAAATTTTAATGACAATTTTAAAAGAAATTTAAAAATCCTAAAATTTGTATAAAACCACAAGATATACTAAATAAAAAAGTAGTCATGACAAAGAAGAGCAAAGCTGGAGACATCAGAATTGTTGATTTAAAAACTATACTACAAAGCTATCATAATTAAAACAATATAGTCATTGCATAAAAACAGAAATATAGACAAATGCAATAGAAAAAACACATACATGTATGTTTCACTAACATTTGACAAAGAAGTCAAGAACACTCAGTGGGAAAAGATAGTATATTCAAAAAGTTGTATGAGAAAGCAAGATAACCACATGCAGAAAAATAAAATAGAACCCTTACTTTAAACTACTCAAAGAAATTAATTTAAAATGGCTTAAAGACTTAAACATAAGACCTAATACCATCAAAACTTCTAAAAAAAACTTAGGAAAGATGCTGCTTGACATTATTCTTTGTAACATATATATTTTTAGAACTGACACTAAAAGCACAAGTCATTAGTGGATCAGTCAAACGGGACTTCATCAAATTAAAAACATTTGTACAACAAAAGAAACAACCAAAAAATTAAAAAAGAAACAGAATAGGAGATAATATATGGTTTATGTACCTGATAAGCAGTTAATATCTAAAATATATAAACTCATAAAATTTAATAACCAAAATTAACCTAATTAAAAAAGAGCAGAGGAATTAAATAAAGTTTTCTTAAGAAAACATCCAAATGCTTAATGAGAACATGAAAAGATATACAACATCATTAATCATAAGGAAAATGCAGGTCAAAACAAAGAGATACCATCACTTACTTTTTCAAATTGTTATCATCAAGAATACAAGCGATAGGAAGCATTTAAGATCTTGATTCTCAGTATGTCATGAGCTTGGTTAAAATAACCTCATAAACATTCTCTTAAAAAAGAATACAAGAGATAATGTTCTGGTGAAGAAGGGGAGAAAAGAAGCACTTGTACACTGTTGGTAGCTATATAAATTTGTTTTAGACATTATGAAAAACAAGATTGAGTATGAAGATTTCTCAAAAAATGAAAAGTAGAAATACCATATGGTTCAGTAAATTCAGTTCTGAGTATATGTCCAAAAGAAATAGAAACAGAAAATGGAATAGTAATATGTACTTTCATATTCATTGCAGCATTATGTACAATAGCCAAGAAATGGAAACGTGTCTGTCAAGAAATGAATGAATAAAGGTGTACCACAGCAGTCACACAAGAAGAAGAAATAAAAGGCATTCAAATTGGAAAAAAAGAATTAAAACAACTAATATTAGCAGATGATATGATGATATGATATTGTATGTAGAGAACCTTAAAGATTCTACCATAAAACTCCTAAAACTAACAAATGAATTAAGTAAAATAACAAGATACATAATAAATATTTGAAAATCAGTTACATTTTTATACACTAATGGTGAACTATCAGAAAGGAAAACTAAGAAAAAATTCCATTTACAATTGCTTAAATAAAAAATCCATAAAAATAAGCTCAACCAGGGAGGTAAAAGATATGTACTCAGGAAATCGTAAGACACTAAAGAAAGTAACAGAAGAAGATACAAATAAATGGAAGCATATAGCATGCTCATAGGTAGGTAGAATTAACATTATTTTTAAAAGTCCAGTCTGACCAGTGGTGGCACAGTGGATGAAGTGTCAACCTGGGACGCTAAGTTCCCAGGCTTATAACCCCAAGATCACCAGTTGAGTGCAGACTCCTCTGGCTTGAGCTTGCGATCATCACCGTGATCCTATGTTCACTTCCTTGAAGTCCAAGGTTGCTGGCTTGAGCCTTCACAACCCCTACCTTTACTCCCACCTTTGGTCAGGGCACATAGGAGAAGCAATCAATGAGCAACTGAAGCCCCCCAGCTGTGGATTGATGCTTCTCATCTCTCTCCCTTCCTCTTTCTCTTTTGTGCTCTAAAAAAAATGTCCATACAAGCCAAAGCAATTTATATATTCAACACAATTCCTTTCACAATTCTAATGCATGTTTCAGAGAACTAGAACAAATAATACAAAAATATATATGGATCCAAAAAACCTTAAATAGCTGAATAAATCTTGAGAAAGAAGAACAAAATGAGAAGTATCACACTACCTAATATCAAACTCTATGACAAGGCTATAGTAATCAAAATAGCATGGTACTGGATTAAAACACACATATAGATTAATAAAAGAAAAACAGAAACTAGAACCCAGAAATAAACCCACACCTATATGGTCAGTTAATATTTGATGAAGAAGGCGAAAATATATAATATGGTAAAAACAGTTTATTCAATAAATGGTGTTTGAAAAATTGAACAAATACATGCAAGTACACCCCCTCAACCAAAACTAGACCACCTTCTAACACCATATACAAGAATAAACTAAAAATGAATTAAAGATTTAAATGTGAGCCTTGAATCCATAAAATTCCTAGAAGGAAACATAGGCAGTAATTTTGTTTTTAGCAATATATTATTCTGATATATTGCCTTGGCAAGGGAAACAAAAGAAAAAGTAAACATTGATACTACATCAAACTAAAAAGTTTTTTGTTTTGTTTTGTTTTTTTGTATTTTTCTGAAGTTGGAAACAGGGAGGCAGTCAGACAGACTCCCGCATGCGCCCGACCGGGATCCACTCGGCATGCCCACAAGGGGGTGATGCTCTGTCCATCTGGGGCGTTGCTCTGTTGCAACCAGAGCTATTCTAGTGCCTGAGGCAGAGGCCATGGAGCCATCCTCAGCGCCTGGGCCAACTTTTTGCTCCAATGGAGCCTTGGCTGTGGGAGGGGAAGAGAGAGACAGAGAGGAAGGAGGGGGGAGGGGTGGAGAAGCAGATGGGCACTTCTCCTGTGTGCCCTGGGCGGGAATTGAACCCGGGACTCCTGCACGCCAGGCTGATGCTCTACCACTGAGACAACCGGCCAAGGCCAAACTAAAAAGTTTCTGCACAGTAAAGGAAACCATCAACAAAACAAAACTACTTACTAAATTGGAGAGGATATTTGTTAATGAGTAAAAAGTCAACATACAAAATATATTAGAACCTCATACTACTCAATATCAAGAAAGCAAACAATCCAATTAGAAAGTAGGCAAAGGGCCTAAATAGACACTTCTCCAAAGAGAACATACACAAGGTGAATACACATATAAAAAGATGTCCAATGTCACTAATCATCAGAGGGCTGCAAATTAAAACCACAATCAGATATCACCTTACTTCTGTCAAAATGGTTATCATCAGTAAATCAACAAACAACAAGTATTGGCCAGGATGTGGAAAAAAAAGGAACACTCATGCACTGTTGTTGGGCATTAGAGTAGTGTAGCCACTGTGGAAAACAGCATGGAGTTACTTCAAACAATTAAAAATGTAATTGCCTAATGACCTAGCAATTCCACTTCTGGGAATTTATCTTAAGAAACTCAAAACACCAATTTGAAAGAATCTATACATCCTTATGTTTATTACAGCATTATTTACAATAGCCAACGTGTGGAAGCAATCCAAGTGTCCATCAATAAATGAGTGGATAAAACAGCAGTAGCATATATTCAATGGAATGCTACTCAGTCATAAAAAAAAAGAATGAAATCTTACCATTGTGACAGTGAGGATGGGCCTAGAAGGTATTATGTTTAGTAAAATAAGTCAGTCAGGGAAAGAAAAATACCTTATGATTTGTCTTATATGTGGAACTTAAAGGACAAAATAAACAAACAGAGTTGGAAAAGACTCACAGATACAAAGACTTAACTGGTGATTGCCAGTGGGTAGGGGGATTGGAGGACTGGGTGAAAGAGCTAAAGGGATTAAGAAGTAGAAATTGGTAGTTACAGAATAGTAACAGGAATGTAAAGTACAGCACAGGGAGTATAGTCAATAATATTCGGATAACTGTATATGGTGCCAGGTGGGTACTAGATTAATCAGGGTGATCACTTAGTAAGTTATATAATGTCAAGTCACTGAGTTGTACAACTGAAACTAATATAATACTTTATGTCAACTGTAATTAAAAATTAAATGAATGATTCCATAAGTACCATTAGAAAAAGAGTAAATAGCCCTGGCCGGTTGGCTCAGTGTTAGAACATCAGCTCGGCTTATGGATGTAACAGGTTGGATTCTCGGTCAGGGCACACAAGAGAGGTGACCTCTGCTTCTCACCCTCCCTCTTTCTCTCCCCCTTCTCTCTCTCTTTCCCTTCTGCAGCCATGGCTTAATTAGTTCTAGTGCATAGCCCTGGGCGCTGAGGATATCTCCATGGAGCTTCTGCCTCAGGCACTGAAAATAGTTCTGTTGTGAGCATGACCCCAGATGGGAAGAGCATCGGCCTCAGATGAGGGATGCTGGGTGGAAAACAATTAGGGTATATGCAGGAGTCTGTCTCTATCTCCTTTCCTCAAAAAAAAAAAAAGTTAATAGAGAAAATTGTAGATAATTGATTTTCTTATATAGATAATTTAGTATTTCTACAAAGAGAAGCTGAAATATCCAGACATATAAGTATAGTAAATCTTCTTTCAGCCAGTAAGTTATTACTGACACCTAAGACATCTGGGAGTAAGCACTAAAATAAAATTAAAACAAAACAACAGTAAGAAATTTATTTCAGTACATCTGTATATATTTTGCAATTCATTCATCAATAATATACTTATATTTTGTCATAAATAACCACGTAGCACTTGTCTCTACCAAGATAAAAAAGAAAAAAAGAACTCTATAACAAGCCCTTTAATAAAATATAATGAAGTCTATAAAATTTCAATACCATCTAATATTGTTTAAAGTAACCCACTGTTCAACAATTCTAATTTTCATCACTTTTAATGAGAAAAGAAATTTTTCCTTTTTTATGAGTATTCGATCTACTCAATAATTAATTGTGAATAATTTTTATATGAAATTAAGTTGTCCTTGCACTGGAACCTAAAAGTGTTTGTGTGTGTGTGTATATATATATATATATATATATATATATATATATATTGAATAAAACATACCACACAGTAATAAATTAAATATTATAGTTTATAGTATAGCATGCCTCCCATTATACTTGCACTTTTCACTCTAATATACAAGACGATGAGACCATTAAATTAGACATACCACAAAAGTGTCAGGTGAGTGCTGGAAATAGCACTGCACCACAAGTCCAGTCCAGCAGTTCCCAGATACTGGTCTTTGGTTTTTCACATGGCTGAATGCATAAGAATCACCCAGGATTTGGTTAAAAATAAAATTCTAGAGCCTGATTTGCTAAGTCTGTAGTATGGTACAGGAATTCCAATTTTTTTAATTAAATTTAATGCAGTGACATTGATAAATCAGGGTACATATGTTGAGAGAAAATATCTCTAGATTATTTTGACATTTGATTGTGCTGTATACCCCTCCCGCAAAGTTAAATTGTCTTCTGTCACCTTCTATCTGGTTTTCTTTGTGCCCCTCCCCTCCCCTAACCCCTCTCTCCTTCTTCACCCCATCCCCCCTCCCCCAACCCCCCGCCCCTGTTGCCATCACATTCTTGTTCATGTCTCTGAGTCTCATTTTTATGTCCCTTCTATGTATGGATTCATCTTAGTTTTTTTTCTGATTTACTTATTTCACTCCGTATAATGTTGTCAAGGTCCATCCATGTTATTGTAAATGATCTGATTTTTAATAAACATATACTCTCTCAGAGTTAGCTAAACAACTTGCTGTGAGCATGCTTTGATATAGAAACCGACCAATTCAAATTTTATACCACCAATCACTTCCTTTACCAAACACTCATACAAAAATACTACAAGTGACTCTTTCCTTGCTCTGAATCACCTAAGGGTCAACTTTGGGACAACTAGAACTCAGCTATATAGCACAGAGCCAGATGAAATTATTTGAACTATTCAATCCTAAATTTATTTACTGGACCTACCTTGCCTCACCCATTCCTTCCCAAAATAAACCCAGTAAAAGCTCTGACCCATACCTTCTCTTCATCCTCATCCTATTCTGGTTTATTTTTAAACTTAAATTTTTTTTAACTTACTGAGTTTTAGAGGAAGAGGAAGGGAAAGAGACAAAGACAGATAAACAAACATCAATTTGTTCTTCCACTTATTTATGGTGTCATTGGTTGATTTTTTGTACGTGTCCTGACTGGTTTAAAATCTGCGCTGTGGGTCCTGGCCGGTTGGCTCAGTGGTAGAGCGTCAGCCTGGCGTGCAGGAGTCCCGGGTTTGATTCCCGGCCAGGGCACACAGGAGAAGCACCCATCTGCTTCTCCACCCCTCCCCCTCTCCTTCCTCTCTGTCTCTCTCTTCCCCTCCCGCAGCCGAGGCTTCATTGGAGCAGAGTTAGCCTGGGCACTGAGGATGGCTCCATGGCCTCTGCCTCAGGTGCTAGAATGGCTCTGGTTGCAACAGAGCGATGCCCCAGATGGACAGAGCATCACCCCCTGGTGGGCATGCCGGATGGATCCCGGTTGGGTGCATGTGAGAATCTGTCTGACTGCCTCCCCGTTTCCAACTTCAGAAAAATACAAAAAATAAAAAAAAAATAAAATAAAATCTGTGCTGTGTTCTAACCAACTGAGCTACCCAGTTAGGGCCTCCTTTTCTGCTTTCTGACCAAGTCTGATGCTTTCCTGCTTGGTGTGGCATACCCTCCACCCTCTGCCTTTAGGAACTGTAAAGCTATCTTTTCAACAGCAATCATTGTCTACTGATTTGCTGTTTTCAAAAATTGTGATAAAAACAAATCCCAGGTACATTATAATCACAGGTAATATGTTTTGATGGGTACACCTGTCTCAGATATCTTTGTTTTTACTAAAGCAAACACTTATTAAATATATCTGTGTTTTGCATACACTCTGCCTTTTGCCAAAATGCTCTTTCCCTCACTAAACAAATCCAACTTCTCTTTAGTTCTCAACTTAAATGTGACTTCCTTAGAGAGGTCTGTCCTGATCATCCTATCTATTTTTTCCATCTCAGGTTCTTATTTGTAACCTTCACAACACTATGACAACTTGCAATAATGAGGATGTTTAGATACTTACTATATTTAGGATTTCTCTTATGCAATACTACAAACTTAGTTAGAATAGTAACTGCATTCCTCTTAGCTGTCAGGCTGCTCTCTGTTTACAAGCCTGTCTCTGTTTTGCTTCTTAGTTTATTTTGTTCATTAGATTGCATATATGAAAGAAATCATATGGTCCTTGTCTTTGACTGGCTTATCTCACTTAGCATAGTACTCTCCAGGTCCATCCATACTGTTGCAAAAGGTAAGATCTCCTCCTTGTTTATGACTGAATAGTAGTAATCCATTGTGTAAATGTGCCACAGCTTTTTGTTTTCTTTTGAATGTACCACAGCTTTTTTATCCACTCATCTACTGATGGGAACTTGGGCTGCTTCTACAATTTGACTATTGTAAATAATGCTGCAATGAATATAGTGTCCAGGAGTCCCTGAAAGCTCTGATTACTTCCTTTATTTCCATGTATTGTTACCCAGATGAAAAACAGCAAGTCTTTTTGGGACAGTCTGGGAGAAAGATAAATGTTATAATTTTTGCAGCAGTCCTTTATCACAAAGAACTATCCTTCCCTTTCAATCCTTTTGGGTCTACAAACCGGTTTAATTTTGGTAAATGTTTGAGGTTCCTTAACTGTGTTTGTAATTCAAGTTAGAATTCATTTACTTGACATAGAACTTTTCTGCTTATGCAGATCAGATAAGAATTTAATTGGCTTTGTATCTATTTCATTTCTAGGGAGGCTGTGATCAGCTACCCAATGCATAAATCTGTGTTTGTGTGTCAGATTATTTTGATTTCTGATTTTACTCTGCTCTCCTTATACAATAGTAATGATATTATGGTTTCCACTTCTACCTTGTCTTTGGTGGTTGAGAGCAGCAGCAGCTTGATCCCTGCAACTCTGAGACCCAACTACACTGATTGTATTTATATTTTTCAATTCAGTGACTACAGTTCCCTCTATAAAGTCTGGCCTACATAAAAGAGTACTTACAGAGCTCTTCAAGGATGCCAAAGTTTTCCTTATAAATTTATTTCTCATATTCTTAGTGAAAGGTGTTTCCTGGACCATCACAAGGAGAATGATTAGGTATTAAATGATGAATTCACTCTAACATTTCATTCTTCCTAAGCATTTTATCCTTTTTTCTACGTTAAACCAAATCAGGTTTAACATTAGCAACTAACTCACCCACTGTGAGCAACTTTTGATTCATATTTCAGCAACCAACCATATAAACTGTTAGAACCTTTTCTTTTCCCCTCCTCGTCCTCCTCCTCCTCGTCCTCCTCTCCCTCCTCCTTCTCCTCCTCTTTCTTCTTCTTTTCTTCTCCTTCTTCTTCTTTTCCCCCATCTGTGGCCATGCTCGCAACTGAGCCATTTTTAGCACCCGAGATGAAGGCTCCACGGAACCATCCTTGGTGCCCAGGGCAATGCACTCAAAACAATCAAACCATGGCTGTGGGAGGGGAAGAGAGAGAGAAGAGGAAGAAGGAGAGGGAGGGGTGTAGAAGCAAATGATCGCTTCACCTGTGTGCCCTCACCGGGAATCAAACCTGGGACATCCACACGGCAGGCTGATGCTCTACCACTGAACAAGCAGCCAGGCTCAGAGACTTTTCTAACTCTCTGAGATACAACTTTAAATGCAGAGTATCTTTGCTTAGTGAGCTCCTGTCAATAGGTTAAGCCTAAATCAACTTTACATTCCGTCTACCATTGTTCCACAGACTTAGCAGCTATTCCCACACATGTTTGTGGATTTCTCTCAGTATAAACTGGAATGTAGTCCACATTCTCATGGGTCAAACCTTTGTATCTCACCTTTGGGAGCCTAATGGAACTTGGTAGATGTAAAGATTGATGATGGAGTTGGGTGGGTCCTGAATAGACTCAACATTTTTGCATGGCAACTGTTTTAGGGGAAGTCATTATTGTTTTATCATATAATCAAGTGTTAATACCCACAGACTGGGGGTGGGATGGGAGTGAGAATACTTCCATTATGGGTGGAGAGGCTACTTCTGCTGGTAAAGAAGTCTCATCAGAATGTAGGGAATCAATGTCTTTGGCTTAATCTGGGTCTTCTCCCAAGACCCAATTCCAAATTTAAGGATTCCATTCCTTTCCAATCAATACCCTCACATTGACAGCAGATGTCCAACAAGGCTAAGAGTTCAATTTGTATTTTAATTTGGCCTCTAGGAGGATGAGATTCTAGTTTTTATTTTAAGCAATTTTCTTCCTGCAGCTACAGGAAGTAAGGGTCTCCTTCAGGATACACATAGAACTTTTCAGGTTATGTGGTGCTTGAACTGAGCATTTCAATCCTTAAGCTCATCTTTTTGTTTTCCTACTTTATCTAGAAAAATTAGGGGCAGCTAGTCAATTTCATTTTAGTATTTATTTCGCCAAAAATATCCCAAGGTATCATATACACAATCATTTAGATCTTTACTTTTTTAAAGGATTGATTATGAGTATATAATGATGATGTTTTGTGTATCTCTACAGTAAGATCATGCACTCTCTTTACCAATAGAAATAGAAATATTCATTACCCCATTTAAAGCTAATGAAATCAACCAGTTCCAGAAAGCCCAGAACCAATTAAAAGAAAAACTTATTTTTAAAATTTTGTTCTTTCTAGGACCACTGTGGGTACAAAATTCTGTATTAGTCAAGATTTTCCAGAAAAATAAAATTAATATTATATATGTATGTATGTATGTATGTATATATATGCACTCAGAGATAGAGAAAGAGTAAAAGAGATAGTTATAATAAAAAATTGACTCACTTGAATATGGAGACAAACAAATCCTGTACTTTTCAATTAAAAAACTAAAGTTACAAGAAATGTGATGATGCAGTTACAGTCTACATACAAAGGCCTTAGAACCAGAAGGGAACAACACAATGGAACAACGCCTTAGTTAGGCAGAACATCATCCCATAAGGGGCTTGGCAAATTCCGGTCAGTGCATGCTGGAGTCTGTTTCTCCACCTCCCCTGTTCTCACTTAATTAAAAAAAAGGTAAAGAAAAAGAACCACTATCGGGGCAGAGCTATGAATGTAGAGGCAGGAAAGCTAGAAAGACAGAAACAGAGGCAGGGGCTGACTTAGCCTCTTTGCACCTAGAGGCTGGATTGAGGCAAAGAGGATAATTTTTAAGACATAAAAACCAATGGACTTTTCACTCTAGGTTTCAAATTTGCTTGAGAGCAGTGACTCCTTTATTCCTTCCAGTCTTTGCCTTTCATAATGGAAATGTTTATCCTATGCCTACTTTGTTAATTTTTTTGTTAGTTTTTAAACAGGTAACTTGTTTATGTTTCTCTGTACCACAGATCATGAGGACATTTTTTGACAGGTAAATCACACCCAGAGTGTCATTTATACTTGATTCACAGTATTGAAATCATGATATTTGGAACACTTTGAGTTGATGATATTTAGATGACATGTTGGACTTAGAGTTAATGACAAAATGGATTTTAAAAGTTGGAGGTGTTAAAATGGGGTGAATGCATTTTGTAAATGGGATAGATGTGAATTTTAAGATGCTGAGGTTAGACTCTACCTGTTTGAGCATTATGCTCCCAAAATCCACATCTACCTGAAGCCTTAGAACATGACCTTGCTTAGAAATACCATACATAGAATCTTTGCAGATGTAATCAAGTTGAGATCAGATTGTACTAGATTTTGGTGAGCAGTAAATCCAAAGACTGGTGACCTTGACAGGAAAGGGATATTTGGACACAGAAACACACATGGAAGAAGTGCACATGAAGACCAGGACACACTGGAGTGATCGAACCACAAACTGAGAGGCAACAAAGATTGCTGGGAACCACAAAGCTAGGAGTTGGCAAAGACAGATTCTTTCCTAGAGTCTTCAAGAGACAGCAGGGCTTTGATGATAGTTAGTCTCTGACTTCTTGCCTCCAGAATTGTGGGCAAATAAATTCCTGTTGTTGTGAACCGTGCAGATTGTGGTACTTTGTTATAGCAGCCATAAGATACTATAAAATATGGTGTAAGTCTGTAAATTACTTCACGTTAGTAATTTTATTCACAATATTTCACTGGAGATAATTTAAAGAGAAATTAATTATGCTTCTAAAATAATATGTATATATAAATATAGATAGAGGTATAACTGTAAGTATAGGTAAAGATAGAGATAGCAATAGTGATAGAGATGATAGGGATAAAAATAGTGATACATCTTAACTTGAAATCAAAAACAGTGAATACTTCCAACATGACCTTCAATTTTTTACTTAGCTTCTGGAGAAATGTAGTTACTGCCACAAAATATTTGTCAGTTTATCACTTTTTAAAAGAGGACTGAAAAATACAAATTTTCTGCAAGTGAAATAAGTCTATTCATTTTACAAAAAGCAATGGAGAACATGCCCTAAATTAACACATGTTAAACATCTGTGACTTTACTACAACACTCAACATACAAATCAGAGTAGTCTTTTTCAGCCCTTTTCCCTCTTCCTCTCTCCATAGTGTCTGGTGTATTGCTGAAGTTAGTTTTGAAGACTGGTAAGTGTGAATGAGCAATAGGGGACCAGGGGCTCTGCATTCTTCATGTGTCATTGTCACAAAAAAATACAGAAAAGCTGTAGCAATGTTCTACACTCAAGGAGACTAAACAGACAGAAGAGCTAAAGGAAATATACCTGATCTTAGTTTGGATCCTTCCCTGGATGGATTTAAGAATAATTTTTAAGGACCTTGTTTGTCAATTGATGAAACTGGAATATGAATACAAAAGTATTGTATCAACATTAAATTTACTGTTAAATATATTCCAGATAGACTAGTGGTTTCATACTTTCTTTCTCCTTCCTTTTCTGTCAGGTATACCAAACTTAAATTGGTTTTAACTCCAGATTAGTTCTTTGAAGGCTTTAATTATATATAAGATGTAATTTTATCAAAATGTTATGAAAAGTTATGATAAGCAATACCTTATATCAGATAATAGTTAAATAGACTTTGAATTGTCATTGAGGGTTTGTCAAGTGAGGAATAATGCAATGTATTCCCAGTTTATTTACTTTTGTTTTTATTGTATGTAATATCTTGTATCATATAATGTTTTTTTATAAATATATTTTTATTTTAATGGGGTGACATCAATAAATCAGGGTACATATATTCAAAGAAAACATTTCCAGGTTATCTTGTCATTTGTCATTTAGTTCTGTTGCATACCCATCACCCAAAGAGAGATCGTCCTTTGTGACCCTCTATCCAGTTTTCTTTGTACCCCTCCCCCTCCCCCTCCCTCTCTCCCTCCTCCCCTCCCCCCACCCCCCGTAACCACCCCACACCTGTCTATGTCTCTTAGTCTCGTTTTTATGTCCCACCAATGTATGGAATCCTGCAGTTCTTGTTTTTTTCTGATTCACTTATTTCACTCCGCATAATGTTATCAAGATTCCACCATTCTGCTGTAAGTGATCCGATGTCATCATTTCTTCTAGCTGAATAGTATACCATGGTGTATATGTGCCCCATCTTCTTTATCCAGTCTTCTATTTTTTTTACAGTGATTAAAAGCCTTTAAGCAAACTCTTGGCCAATACAGCAAGAATCCATAAAAGAGTAGTGTCCTTAACATGTTCACCAAGTCCAAGTTGGCCCCATCACCATGCCAAATTTCTGAAAAATGCAACCCCACCACAGTTCAGTCTGTTAGGAGCTGTCACAGGGAGCAAGAGTCCAGGAAAAGTCCACATCCAGGAAAAGTTCGCATGGCACTGGAATTGTTGTCACCATTCTATACTTTGCAGCTCATGTCCAAGTCCCAATGACAGCTGCTTCTAGCTGGTAATGATTCAGGTAGACTGGAAAAGCCATTTGCAGCATGCGTGGATATGGAGCTTCTGTTCTCCTCTGCCTGGAGAGATGAGACCAGGTTGCTTTTCCCTGGAGCTCTGTAACTGTGGCATGGTAAAGAGAACCTTGGGATAAACTAAGCTGGGTGGCAAAGGTAGATTCATAATAGAAGTTGGTAAAAGGGGGAAATAGAGCTCTAAATTAGGAGTAGGTCCCAGCCTGAAATATGAGTGGGGCATTGAGGTAGGAACGATAAAGGAAACACTATATATTAAGCAAAGCAGCAGAAAATAGGACTATCAACACCCACAACAGAGATCTTTGAGGGAAGAATAAAAAACCTGACTATTCAGGCAAAACATAATTAAGTGGCCCTTGTGCAAATGAGATCAGTTTACCTGCTTCTTGGAAGAAATACCCTAGGCTTGTCCACAGTGTCATATATGGGGCCGACAGCCCTGGGCACCTTCAGCCTTCACTGGCAAACCCCAGCATTCTGGGCAAGGTTAGGTCATAGGTGGCTGGAGTAGGGCTGGAAGAGACTGAACCCTCCCTTAGAGGAGCAAGGGGGAAGCCTACCTTCCAGTGTACCTGTTTCCTCACAGCAGAGGCATGTAAGCCTGGCAGGCTTTAGCTCAATGACCTTCCTTTCCACTATTGAAGCAGGACCCAGATGGCATCCTATGAGACCCCTTTGGGGCATTGGAACCTTTAAGGGTGTATCCTAAAAACTGATAGTTCCTCTGATCTCTATTGGGCTTTTTCTGCCTCTAGGTATCTTAAAAACCATGCTCAGAAGATCTCGCTGAGGGGTTTGAGGATCCCCATCCGCCTATATAAATCTTTTCCATATATCTGGAGCTATTTGGAAAAAGACAAAACGGTGTTATTAGCTGGATCTAATAAAGAAGGTAGTAGTTTGCAGGCGAAAAAGATTTGATGTCTCCTGTTCATCAGCATTCAAATGAAATGTAAATTTTTTTTAAGTAAGAAGCATGATATGGTAGACCCGTAGGAGTTCCAGGATATGACTACCCCCTTTAAAATGTTTTTTTAATTGACCTTAAAATGTTTGCTGAGTAGGCCCTAGCCGGTTGGCTCAGCGGTAGAGTGTCGGCCTGGCGTGCGGGGGACCCGTGTTTGATTCCCAGCCAGGGCACATAGGAGGGGCGCCCATTTGCTTCTCCACCCCACCCCCTCCTTCCTCTCTGTCTCTCTCTTCCCCTCCCACAGCCAAGGCTCCATTGGAGCAAAGATGACCCGGGCGCTGGGGATGGCTCCTTGGCCTCTGCCCCAGGCACTAGAGTGGCTCTGGTCTCGGCAGAGCGACGCCCCAGAGGGGCAGAGCATGGGCCCCTGGTGGGCAGATCGTCGCCCCTGGAGGGCGTGCCGGGTGGATCCCGGTCGGGCGCATGCGGGAGTCTGTCTGACTGTCTCTCCCCGTTTCCAGCTTCGGAAAAATAAAAAAAAAAAATGTTTGCTGAGTACACTTTAATAATACCTTAACTTTAAATATTGTAAGCATGACAAAATACAGTAAATGCTTTTGCTCCATATGCAGGAGCATTTTCATTTTAGCCAGTTTAGGAAATCCAATAATAGAACAATGCATACAGACAATGAGCTATAACATGCTTAGCAGCCTCTCCTGTTCTGACAGAGGTTACTATAGATCCGGAATATGTATCCACTGTAATGTGAACATACGACTGTTTGCCAAATGAAGGTATATGAATAACATCCATCTGCCAAAGTTGTCCTGGTAGGGGTCCTTGAGGGTTAACTCCAAATGAAGGGGCAGTATAGGACCCCTTGGACAGGATTTCCCAATCTACCGTGCTGCTTCCCGAGAAAGTTGAAACTGTTTACACCGGGCTGCAGCGTTCTGGTGATGAATAATATGAGACTGACTTGCTGGGTCTGTCACGGTTGCTCCATATAATTTTCTTTTGGGTTGCTTGATCAACAAGGGCATTCCTAGGCCCTGGCCGGTTGGCTCAGTGGTAGAGCATTGGCCTGGTGTGCAGGATTCCCGGGTTCGATTCCCAGTCAGAGCACACAGAGGAAGCGCCCATGTTTTTAATCTAAATTTTATGTTGTGAAAAAATAAGAAATATAACTTCTTTAAATTAATCATACTGTATAAATTATGTCATTTTCCCTTTAATGAATGCAGGGACTTAACATCCAGGAACTGTTGAGTACCTAGTATATACTGGGCAATCAGAGTATAAAAATGATCAAGGACAGTTCTTTCATCAAAGACCTATCCGACTTATTGAGAGAACAAACATTTAAATAGACCATTAAAATGGAGAATAATACCTGCTAGAGTATAGGGATTGTGTGTAGCAAAATTAAAGAAGAATAGAATTCTCCCTGGGGACTATGAAATAGAGTAGCCCTGAACTTGATAATTCATCCTTCAGGTGGAGAAGTTTTTGAAAACTATGATAGGGATTGAGTTATACTATAGGGAGATCATTCTATATGGCAGTGTTGAGGATGAATTTGAGGGTCGCAAGATTGGCAGCATAGACACTCATTAAAATATATTATTGAGGTCTTGTGACATATGATCATATCCTGAGTTAGAGCCATCACACTGGGGGTAGAGTTAGATGGATGTGAAATGTGTTTTTCACAGGATTTGGACAATGAAAAGATGGAGGAATCTTGGGAAACCTTTTTTTCTATAGAGAACTTAAACAGGATTACATTGTCCTGACACCCAACCCAATCAAAAAGGTTTGTATTAATGGCATTTGGTCTTGTAAAATAATTTTTAAGTCTCATCCCTTTGTAAAAAGAGAAATTCAAAAACTTCTTGCAACATTGTACAATGTTATATATGCCTTTTATGTAAAGAAATAGCCCTGATTTTCATATTAAATTTTCTTACAAATGTTTTTATTTTAAATGAGGATGTTAAAATCTAATGTTCGCCATGGTAACAAGGATACTTCATCTGCTCCCAGACACAGCAATCAGATCATGTTTGGAACCACATAACACAAAAGATTTGGAAAACTTTTTTCCATAAGTTTGACATTTTATGTTACACTATTACAGCATCCATTCAGCCATCTATGTTCTCAACCTTGAAAGTCTTGTCAAATAATGATTTTTGCCTTCCTAAATCAGTTGATTGGGTGTATTAGATAACTAGTCTGATAGCAGGAAATTTTAATTATTGAAGAGTGTCCAATACATCATAAATGAAACTGCAGCCTACCAGGTCTAATGTAATTTCTTACCAAAAGTGAAGAAGGTTTTATTAGATTATTGGTTATTTCATGAGAAAGATTGATGTGAATCACAGCCTCGCCTCTTCTGATCATAATTATTTGTCTTTACATTCCATGCATACAAGCAAGTGAAGAATGTTTAATGTACGTATCTTCATTAGAAATCCTCATGAATAAAAAACATTGTTCTGCAGTTATGATGTTATTGGAATCATTGCTTTCCCCAAATGCTTGTTTTTATAAAGAAAGATAATCATGCTGCCTAGAAATGCTGCGTGGATAACTGGTTTTATTTCTTCCTTCCTCCTGATTTTCCTGCCAGTTATTAAAAAAATTAAATTGGTTATATCTCAAGATTGGATATTTGAATACTTTAATCTTTTATAAAAGTAAATTTATAAAAAATACTATGAAAAGTTATTTTTAAAGTTACTAAAGTATGGTATTGATATTAAATTTATTCAAGTTGACTATGCCATAGAATAGTCAAGCCATAAATCTCTCACTTGAGTTTCATAAGCCAGAGTGCTTCCGTGCTGCGGCTTCAAGACCTCTTAGGAAGCACACACGAATGTATCTGGGATGAAAGGACATGATGTAGGTAGCTTACTTTTAGGATATAGGTATTCACAGAAAGAGACAGGAAGCACAAGAGCCAGAATGACAGGTAGAGAAATCAGGATAAATCCAGTGTGGTAAAATGCCAATGGCAGGTGGATGTGGGTGAGTGAGGGGTGGAAGGAATTCACCAAACTGCTCTTACATATCCGGCTAAGTCTCAGTAATGGGTAGTGCCTCTAACCCAACTTGCCAGGACACAGCACAAACACTGGGTAAGCCAGGCAGCCTGGGCACCCCTCTACCTCCCCACATCTCTTTTTATCCCCTTCCAGGTATCCCGCTGTGGGAAAGCTGGTCTCCTTAGAATTGGTAAACAGTTTACAAAAGATGGAGTAAGTGTGAATAGTTCAGCTATGTCAGATCCGGCTATTCATATCTAAGAGAAACAGGTTGGGGATGGTACACATGCACGTCTACCTTATATAACTGGTAATATTACTGCTGCTTTTTGTAATTATGGCTTGGTGCCACTTTTGTATGATTTTACTATAAAATGCCAGCATACTGCGTCAGGCGGCTGCAGTTGCCATTGACATACTGCATCTGGCTGCTGCTGCTAATAAAGTGTGTTCTATACCCAAAGCTTCTTGCATCTTTTTCTGGCTGCTAGCACCTTGCAGCTTTACATCCTTTGCCTTCGAAACTTGACTCCACACTTGGCATAGCAGGCAGAATGGCGTAAGTGTCCCCACTACACCGCCAGAGGACATGTGGCCTGATACTGGGGTGTGGTACCCCATGGCTGCCGTCCTAACATTTTAGGCCCCTTTTGGGAGTGGGGAGAGGTTAATGGGAGCCTGCTGAGTTTAAAGAAGACCCTGCATGTCCTTGAAGACACAATTCTCAAGAAGTCTGGAGTTGCAGCTGGCCTCGTTGGCTGGCTGTTCGTCAAGGCCTTGAAGCAGCAGCACGAAAGCACTCTGGCTTATGAAACTCAAGTGAGAGATTTATGGCTTGAGGAGGAATGGCTGGAAGCCTGTGTTGGAGTTCTCAAGTAAGACCTTGATAATCCATAGGATTCAAACTCTGTGAACACTGGTAAGCCTGGAAACAAATGTTGAGGGTGAGGAAGATTCCATCCTAAGCCCAGACTGGCATGAACGCCCTGTGGTGAAATAGAGGCTGGAGCATGACCAGCATCTACCCCAGGGGAGTGGTTCGCAGGGCCCCCTGGTGGTGACAGAATTTACCACGTATACTTCTTACACTCTCACCAAGCTGAGGGAGCTTGGGAAGCAGAGCCGACAACATCTGGGGAGCCCCTCCCAGCTTGAGTCCCTAACTTATAGAATGAGGGAACAGATGGTCTGCAGTTATCACCTGATGAAATGGAGAAGCTGGTCTCCATCACCTTACAGCTGTCTTTGAGACAGCAACTGCAGATTAGCATGCACTTGGGAGGTGCCCAGGATGATCACTCGCTGATGGACTGGCTGATGGCCATGACCCGTATGGTTTGGCATGATACAAGAGAACTCCCCGAGGGGATGATGAAGTGAACCACTTAGGCTGACCTGGTGCAGGTGATCCAGGAGACGGGTATGTATCATACAATGTTTAATTTGAACATCTGGGACCCAGATGATGAGCAACCATCATCATAAAGGACTTGTTCCTGGCTTCTCGGTCACCTGCGGCGTTTGGGTCTCCTCACTCCATACATCGATCAACGCATACATGATCGAACAACAGCCATGGCAGGTTTGGGTGATGTAGAAGTCAAACAAAAGGGTTGTACAAAAACACGTCCCATAGGACAGGAGGGGGAAACAAAGGGAGCTTGTGTGATCCCTAACAGGGAGGGGCTCCAGAAAGTCTTCTGCCTGCAAATACAGATTGCTTAATTAACAACCAGGGTAAAGAAAGAGAAAAAAAGATCAGCAGCCTAATTATGTGCTGTTGGCCTTGTAATGACAGTAACCAAAGGAAGGCTGCCACATGGAGCTGGAAAGGCTTCTGCACTCCCTGTATGGCTCCATGACTTTCTGAGTTCCCCTGAGGAAAATTTTTTCCTCCTTAACTAGGGGTCAGATCAAGGCACTCAGAGGCCACATGTTGAATGAACTATTTACTAATCCTGCCGAAATATTCAGCACATCCTGTCATTGGTGGACACTGGCACAGACTATCGTCTATGGTATGGGAACTCAGAGAGATTTTGGGGACCCTTAGCTCACATTAATAGTTATGGTGGCAGTACATTTTGCATGCAACAAGCCATGCTCATGTTGGGCATTGGGTGTTTGCCACTGCGAGTACACACAGTAGATGTTTTCCCCATACCAGAATATATTTTAGGGATAGATGTTTTGATGGTGCTTACTATTGCCACCAGGCAAAAAGAGTTCTACTTGCAAGTGTGAGCCATAAAGCCAGTCCTAAGAGGCCACCCACAACACAAGTCTGTGGTGCTCCCCACTCCCCAGGCAAAAATGAATATGCATCAATATCATTTGTCTAGGGTACATGAAGAGATAGGACAGACTATACTTCAACTAGAGAAAGCTGGTACAGTACAGCACGTGCATAGTCTCTTTAATGCCCCATTGGGGCCACTGAAGAAGCCTGATGGGACCTGAGGCATGACAGATGATTATGAGAAATAGACAAAGGTGACTCCCTCACTTCATGTAGCCATTCCATCACTGCTATATTTAATAGACCACTTGACTCTGAACTTGGGGCACTACTACTAGTGAATCTGGCCAACACTTTCTTCTCTATTGACATCACCTCAGAGAACCAGGAACAGTTTGCCTTCCACCTGATAAGGGTGACAGTAGACTTTTGTTGTCTTGCTGAATGACCATTTGCACAGCCCGATTACTTGTCGTGGTTTGGTGACCAAAGACTTGGACTCACGATCAAAGTCACCCATGGTAGCCCTCTTTCATTGATGATATAATGCTAATCTCTCATTCTCTCACAGATCTAGAGACAACAACAGGGATTGTGAAAGGTGCCCTAGAAACATGGGGCTGAGCTGTAAATGCTAGTAATGTGCAAGGACCTGGTTTATTTGTCAAGTTCGTGGGAGTTGTCTGGTAGGTTAAGACCAAAGTAATCCAAGAAGCAGTGATAGATAAAGTCCAAGCATATCCCGACCACAGACAAACAGTTATAGACCTTCGTAGGTCTCTTAGGGACTTGGTGTGAGTTCATTCCCCATCTAGTCCAGACCATTCTGCTTCTGCATCAGCTGGATCAGAAAGAGGAGTCTAGGACTGGACTTCAGAGGCAGAGCAGGCCTTTAAGGATGCCAAGTAGGCAATGGCCTAGGCACAGGCCCTACAGGTGGTTGAGCCCATGAAGTCTTTCTAGTTAGATGTTACTGTAACCTCTGACGGGCTTTGATGGGGCCGGTGGCAGCAAACAAGGCAATGGTGCACCCCAATAGACTTCTGGTCCCAATTATGGAAAGGCACTGTGATTCACTACTTCTTGGTGGAGAAACAGCTAGCAGCTGTCTATGTGACCTTGCAGGTCTGTGAGTCTGGTAAGGGTGACATGGTCAAGTCTGCATACTGCCTACCGCACAGCTGGATGGGTGCGCTCGTGGGTATTGGTGCCTAAGTTGGGTATAGAGAAAACCCCTACTTTGACTAATTGGGGCGCTTATCTGGAAGAAAGAGCTGTGCTGTGTACTAGCCCTCTGACTCAGGAGCTATAACAAGTGTTGAGCCCTATTACATTTGCAGAGTTTCTGGCTGCTGTGCAGGAGGTTGATGTCACTCCAAGTCCATATTGTGAAGGGTCGCCTCACTTGCTGCCAGCTACCTGATGTATGGATGCATCTAGCCATGGGAATCTCAGTAGCTGGGCAACAGTGGCCATCCACTTGGGCATTGACAAAATGCAGGTCGAATAGAAGACAGGGAAAAGCAGCCAGTGGGCTGAGCTACAAGCAGTATGGATAGTTATCACTAGAGAAAGTGGGCCTCTACATATTGGTACAGACAGCTGGTTCATGCACTGGGGTCTTAATTGTAGCTCCTGCAATAGAAGCAACAGAAGTAGCTTGTGGGGCACTGCCCAGTCTGGAGAGAAGTTATGTGGCAGGAGTTGTGGCTCTAGGCCTCACGAAACAGGTGTTCATTTACCACTTGAGTGGTTATTGACCCCTCCTAAGCCCAAGAAATGATGAAAAAATACCCTGGCACAGGTATGCAGTCTTCACTTCCCCACAACTGACACTGCCATATGGTGGCACTGATGCCTGGGACATGTTGGTCCCAGAACCATATTGCATGCAACCCACAATTGGGAATTCGAGGTGGTCCCTGTGGACACATACAAGTGGCCCAACAAGGCTCAGCCTGTGCATGGACATTCTCCAAGAGGTTTGAGTTGCAGCCCAGGAGTGGGCAGGTAGCCCATGAGGTAGTGCTTTTGCAACATTGGCAGGTAGATTTTATAAGATCCCCTGCTTGCAAATGAAGGCTGTGTTTATGAATTGAAATCCATGGACATGGCCACTGGTCTCCTCCTTGTATACCCTGTCAAGAAAACGACACAGGAGACAACTATATGGGTTTTGAAACACCTGTGTGCCTTATATGGGTGTCCCTTGAGCACTGCTAGTGACTGAAAAACCCACTTTGTTGGGTGCTTGATATAATACTGGGATGAGAAGATGGATGTGACCTGATAGCTCTTCGTCCCTTATAGGCCCCAAGCAGCAGGAATGATTGAACAGTATAATGAATTGTTTAAGAAAAAGTTAGTATTGCGGTGTGATCTCCCCAGCTTGAAAGGGTAGGCATGCTGCTTAGATGCTTAAATTTCTCTGTGCACCTCCTGAATGAGCAGCCCAGACATATGAAGTTGTCCTCAATCGAAAGGATGTTATAGAGGTGACTCCAAGATTTGCACTTGAAAATAAGTACAGAAGATGAATTGTTAAAGCCAATAAATGGTCCATCAAGTACCCTACTCCTGCCAGCCCCTCTCCCTCTGGAAGAGGAAGGTTAAGCTCTATGGTCAAGGCCATGGATAGTCACTGCATTTGATGGTCTCTGAATTGCCTTAGTAACTCCCTGAGGAGCAGGGATAAAGTATCATTTACAAGTTTTCTGAATTCTTGTCACTTGGCCTCCAATACTGACAGTTTCTGTGTTACAGCACAGGAAGGACACCTTATTAAAGAGTACCCTCATTGTGGCTGTTTGGCCCATCCCCTGTATACCAGTTTTGTTCCCTGCTCCTACAACAAGAATCCCCAAGGGGGATTGGTGTAATATCACCAACCAGGACATCCCCCCTCCCTGCTACTGTCTTATCTCTCTCTCCCCCCCCCTCTCTCTCTCTCTGAAGTGAGAAGTGAGGAGGCAGAGAGAGAGAGACTCCTGCATGCATCCGATTGAGATCACTCAGCAAGCCCACCAGGGGGCTATGCTCTGACCCTCTAAGCCATTGCTCCCTTGCAACCAGAAGCATTCTAGTGCCTGAGGCAGAGGCCATGGAGCCATATTCAGCACCCAGGCCAACTTTGCTCCAATAAAGCCTTGGCTGTGGGAAGGAAAGAGAGAGACAGAAATGAGAGGGGGAAAGGTGGAGAAGCAGATGGGCAGTTCTCTTCTGTGCCCTGGCCAGGAATCGAACCTGAGACTTGCACATGCCAGCTGATATTTTACTGCTGAGCCAACTGGCCAAGGCCTAATGTCTTATCTCTTGATGAGAAAATATCTTGCATCCTGCCTAACGGGAAAGACCTGCCTATAATTGTGTCTGTTTCCTTATTGTCTTTCCAGCCAGGATGATTTCTGCCAACAGCATCATGTCTTGGGCACACGCCTATGCTCAAGTGTACAATGTGTCTCATTTCTGGGTGTGCAATGAATTGCCTACTGGTGTTGAGTGTGGTCTCCAGTAGCACATCCAACTGGTGACTGCAGACAGCTAGTCTTGGCTAGCAACTCAAGACCCATCCAAACAGTGGCCTGAAATGCAGCACACCACTGAAACTCTAATATGGCATGACTACCACAATCCACAGGCATTTATGAGATATGCAATCTGGAATGGGTCGATCTGGCTTCTGGGAGAGCAAGTAGAACTCTGTGCAAAGACTCCTCATTGCACAGAGCAGCAATGGGAGGCAGGACACTGCACAGCTAGGTGGATCCCCAATGAGCTATGTGCTAATATCACCCTTGTAACAAAGCCTGGCCACTGGTGGAATGGTTGAAAGCACACAGGCACCAAAACAGTGGACATGGTACCCCCAGGTTACATGAGGGTTTGCTGGGAGTATAGTAGGCTGTATCTCCCTGCCAATCGGACTGGGAGGTGCACTTAGGGAAGATCCTATATTGCAGGGAGTGTCATGAAGTACCTGGTGGGAACCCCACACAACTTGGACATGGTGTTACCACCACTAACACGGAGACAAATATTCTGCTTGGTGGTTTTATCTTTTAGTTGTCTTTTTCCCCAGAGTGGGGGCTATTACAATAGAGTTAGAGGTGATGGCCTTAGATGAGCACACAGCCTGGGCTCTGACTCAGAGCCGGTAGGCCCTAACTCTGATGACTGATGAAACTACTCAGCGATAGGATGGCCTTGGATCTGTTGACAGCTGCCCAAGGAGGTATGTGTGCTATCCTCCATGTAAGTGTTGTATGTATATACCAAATAGTCAAAGAAATGTAGCCTAAGCTCTGCAAGAAATAGATGCTAAGCTACAAGCTATGCAGGCCCTCTCTTCCAGGACCATCTTCAGTCATGGAGGAACAACCTAACATCCACCTGGAGGTGAACCATAGTTTCTCTGGTTCCTGTAGCCAGCCTCCTAGTAGTAGGCTGCTCCTCCTTATACTGTTGTTGTGGCTTACGGGCTCAAGGAAGAGCACTCTGGGCCCGTGTACCCTCTCAAGTGCAGACTGCTTAAGGGGTGGAGTGTTGAGCAGCTGGTCTCCCCAGGATTGGTAAACAGCTCGCACAAGATGGCGTCAGTGTGGGCAGGTCAGTTGTGTCAGATCTCGCCCTGCGTGACTAAGGGAAACAAGACTGGGATGGTCCACATACCCACCCACCTTATATAACTGATAATGTTGGTTGTCCTTCCTTTTAGTAATCATGGTTTGGTGTCACTTTTGTGTAATTTTACTGTAAAACACCTGCACATTGCATCTGGCTGCTGCTACTACTAAAGTATGTCCTATCTGCCCATAGCTTCTTGCATATTTTTCCAATTCCCAGTGCTTTGCAGCCTTAAATTCTTCACCTACAACCTGGGACCGACTTCTGCTTTCCACCACCATCCATTTCCCTCAGTGATTCTTCCTGCACTCCTACTCCTTTACTGTCCCCCATGGTTCCTCTTGCCTCCTACCTCCACCCCCCACCCCTATCCATGGTCCATCCTGAGCTCAAGACTCTGTACTCCTCTCCACGGGCTCTTCTGATCTCAGCCTTGTTCCATTCCCCTCCATGGTTCCTCCTGCCCTCCTACTACTCTCCATTTAGGCCACCTCTCTAGTTGCCCCTTCTGCTCTGTCCTACTAGATTGGTGACATCATCGGTGTTACCCTTGTGACCTCACAGAGGGTCCCTTAACGACCCCAGACATTCCAACCTGGACAGCTGAGACAAGTGGCAGGGGCAGGCACCTGGGCAGAAACGCCTGTGTCACCTGGCGGTGGTGTCTAGAGGCAGCGCAACTTCTGAGCTTTTAAAATCTCCAGGTGAGGAGAGGTGGGAGGGTGTGGCAGCCCAGGTGGCAGCGGCAGCGGTGGTGGAGGCAGTGTCCGCGTGGGCCACAGGTGTCCAATAGTTCATCAGTCCGGGTCAGTTCCTACACTCTCCTTCCTCAACCCCCTCTCCGCCATCATCCCTGTCTCCCAGAACCCCTTCGACCTTCGGGCCGGAACCCCTTCCACCCCAGGGCAGCATCATCCTCCTGCTCATGTGCCCACCTGGGGGGTTGCTGCTCCCTTTACTCCATGGTCTCTCCCCTCCTTCTCCCTGTAGGGAAGCCTCTGGTCACGGATTGGATCGGCCCCATGGAATACTCTGTGGCTTTAAAAAGACTCAACAGGGAGCTCTCTCAACTTTCTAGTGACCCCTCAGCAGACTACTCAGCATGGCCTACTGTAGACAATATGTTTAAGTGGCAAGGGTTTATAATGGGGCCCGAAAACAGTCCCTACGAGGGAGGAGTTTTCCTCTTAAAGATACATTTTTCACGTGATTATCCCTTCCAACCACCCAAGATACGGTTCAGCACTCGAATTTTTCATCCTAATATTAACAGAAATGGCAGCATCTCTCTGGCCATCCTTCAGTCTCATTGGTCTCCCACACTAACCATTTCCAAAGTGCTGTTATCAATCAGCTGCATGTTATGTGATCCCGATCCATACGACCCTGTCGCTCCAAAAATTGGAAAACTCTACCTAACGGACAAGCCAAAGTTTGATTTCATAGCTCGAGCATGGACTAAGAAGTACGCCATGATTCAAAAGTAAATGGTAATACTGTCACTTTAATAAAAACAGTTGACAGTTGAATTGGTTGTCTTTTGACTGCTTAAAATGAAAAGACGTTTCCCTAGTTTTCTGGGCACCCATTGTATACTTTCCAGATCAGGCTGTGTGTGGAGGAGGTGGAGGAGGTGGAGGAGGTGGAGGAGGTGGAGGAGGTGGAGGGGGTAGAGGGGGTGGAGCGGGTGGAGGAGGTGGAGCGGGTGGAGGGGGCGGAGACAGACATGGGGATTGGGGAAACTAGGGAAGATGGACAATGTGAGGCACACCAATTTTTGTCTACATTTTACCAAAAGCTTAAAAAAAACTGATTTAGGATTGGGAAAGCAAGAACAAGGGGGTATGGTGGAGTGTTGGGAATCAGAGAATAGGTCCACCAATTAGTGGGATAATTTTTAATGAGGAGTCATTTAGATTTGAAAATGAAGAAAATCTGGATGAAAATTACAAAGCTAATGAGGTATCTATTTTATTTTGAAAAACTTTTGCTTTCAGGTGTTTTGTTTGTTTGTTTTTTGTTTTTTTGACCAAGAATAATATTAACCCATATCATCTACTGTGAATTCTAAATTAAACTGGACAAAAATTAAGTACATTAGCAGTTGTTATAAATTAAAAGAATGTGTTTTATTCCCAGAGTTCTGTACCTCCTGCACCTTCTATCCACACCCTTTGACTACTCTACCTCTCTCCCACACTGTGGCCTCTACCCCACTTCTCAGGACCTATCTACATCTCAGTGAGGATATTCAACCTGGAGAGAACTTGTATAATAACTTATTTGAACCACATAAAGTACATTTCTGAGAGCAAGATCTCAATAGACTGAAAAAAAGGGAATACTTCTCATTGTGACAATCTGCAGCTTTTATTATGCATTTTAAATTACAGGGGGGACGTAAGGAAGATTACATGAAGGTAGGAGAAATCATGTTTGGGAGTAGATTAGATTGCAAGATTGTTATCAAAAGTATGTGCTTTTCTGAGAGTGAGTACCCATATTTCAAAGGTGTGCTAAGCCTAGATGCACACAAACAGATGACAGAACATGTTTAAGATAAAGATAAACCTTTTATTTAAAAAGTTATATACATGGGCTTTGATAACCACCAACACCTGCCCACTTAGGAATTTGTGGTAAGATCACCCTGTGAGGTTATTTTCCATAGAACCTTCTCCTTTTTTGCTCCCACACCTACTAGCTCTAATTTGTCGTATTGTCTCAAGAGCTCTGTGGGGTCTGAGACCTCAGCCAGCATTCAAGCCCACATGTGAGCCAGTCAGTTTCATGGAGGCTGACTGACTGACACAGACTCCTGGGTTAGAGACACAACTTTAGTAGTCACAAGCCAGCAGACAACATGAGCTAGCTACACTGACCTGTGTGGCCTTGGACCCCAAGACCAAACCCAAGGGGGACATGTGGAGCAGACCCCATGAGAGCTGCACACATAGCAGGTTTGTGTCACAGCTGAGTGATGGACCACAAGCTTAGAGATTTCACAGTCTTTGAAAGGAGAATTCCAGCAAACCCCATTAACTATTTTCCAAAAAGATACAGTAGATCTAACATGCCCACGAACCAAATCTGTATCAGGCCCTAGAAAGATCTGTCTTCCAAGGCTGTTTGTTATGAAAATATCCTTGAAACTGGTAGTCCAGGCCATATGCTGTCACAGATATGGAGAACTTCACCCTAAAAGTCTTAACTTCTTATATCTATTTGGTTATAAAGGTAAAAATTAATTTCACGAAACTACTTGGGTGTAATGAAAACATTTTTATTTTCCCTTTAGAACTTGTATATTCAGGAATTTCTAATCACTATAATAATCAGATTACTACCATCAGTATCTTTAAAAAACACTTTGTTATCTACTGTTTTTAAGGAGTGGAAAGAGATTGTAAAAAATGTAAAAACATCGGTGGATTAAGATTTTTAAGTATTTATCAAAATAAGTCTGTAAATAAAGAGAAAATTTTTGTTTCTTTAGCAAAGGCACTAAGCTTTCAAATATGAAATTTCCTTTTACCTGTGCATTCGGGCAGCACTTCCACATAAGGATGCTCTATGTCTGTGCTCTCCAGGGAGGTAGCCGCTAGCCAATGGAGCTAGTGCTGTGTGACCAGGCAAGTGGGTTTTTATTTTGTTCAATTTTAATTAACTTTAAATTAAAATATTAATTAAATTAATTACATTAACATAGCCAAGTAGGGTCAGTGGATACATAAAATTGGAACTTAAGGTAGGACATATGTATGTTTCATACTAGTGCAGTTCAGGGGTCAATAACCTAGCTGATGATGTACCAGGGGTGGGAGAATTTAACACAAAATTACCAGGACTGAGAAGACGCTGAAAACAGCAGAATGTGGAGTGAAGCCTTTAGGAGTGTCCCAAATGATTGCTATTTTAATTATTGTGCAAGCAACTGAGAAATTTGGTAACATGAAAATGTTTTTTTTTTTTTTAATATAAAAAAAAAACCTGGGTTCTAACCTAAGCTCCACCAGGAACTAGTTGTGTAACCTCAGACAAATTAATTAGCCTTAATTATGAACCTTAGTTTCTTCAAATACTAAATGAGAACACACTTCCTAGAGTTTTAAAAATAAGATAATGTATAAGATGCACCTACTCTGTACCAGTGAATATATATTCAATTACAGGAGTTGTCTAATTATTTCTTTCCATTACACTTACACTTTTCATATAACCTTTTGCTGGTGGGGAAACACAAACAATTCTAATCACCACAGACACTAATGGACTTGATTATAATTATATTTTGATGTATGACTGTATAGCAAGAAGTCATACAAGGCGGAGAATCTCCCTTCTGGGCCGAAGGCAGGTTTGTTTCTTGATCAGTACAGTACAGATAATGTCTCATGTTGAGGTAAGCAGTGGATGAGCTTTCTAGCAGACTGTCCTGTAATACCAGGGAGTTTCCTAAGTTCCAGGATTCTCAGCTGTGACACAAACCCACTGTGTGTGCAGTATTCACCTGCAGTCTCTGCATCTCTCCTGCAGGCCTTGGTGAGAGGGGAGCTGATAGAAACATGAAGCTTGTGCTGCCTATTGTGTCATGAGTAGTCAAGTTCTTTGTCCATTCTGCCAACATCTATGAACTTTGGGAGGCTAAATAGTTTTAAAATAGAATAAGTAAAATCTCTGACTCTTCACATAACACAGATAAGAGCCCACACTTTGAAAGACATTGCTGTAGGATTTTCCCATCTATTGGTGACTTATAATACTCTAATATGTTAATACATATACAGATATTGCTATTGGTTTCTACCAGTTGGGCTAATAATGATGGTTGTAATGGCAAAGGAAGATTTTAGAAATGCAACAAAAAGTTTTGATCTTCATCATTTCTTTCTTCTGTTCATTTTATACTATGTCTCTGTATGAGTTGTTTTTAAAGTTCGGACAAACTTTTGGATTTATATTCATGGAAATACTCAAACACATCCATAAATTTTCATAAACAAAAGTACAGATTTCAGAGATTTTTCAAGGTGGTTAAGCAAAATGCAGTGATGTGCATCTTGGAGTCTTGTGCCGCAGGTAGAAGCAACAGGCACGAAGTACATGTAGAAACACAGATGGACATTTCACATACAATGCTGTCATCTGGGTTCTACCCCCGGGATACAGAGAGAGAGAGAAGCATTGCTTCCAATTTGAGCTGTATTAGCTTCAAATTCATGACTTTCTCCAAACCCACCAGGAATACCAGGAACGTATTGAACCACAAAGTTGAAGTTGCAGTGGAGCCAACTAGATGAAAATCAAAGGAAAGGCAATGCCTGGGGGCGGGGGAGTTTATCATGTGCTCACCTGTGCGAGATGAGAGCAGACATTGGTAAGAAGAGTTCAACTAGAATATTTGAAAAATTTCCAAAATTAAAATATGGGCAGGTGACATATTGTGGACGATAGTTAATTTATGTGCCAACTGCAATAGGCAATTTTATCCAGATGTTTGGTCAAACAGCAGTCTAAATGTCTGTGTGAAGGTATTTTTTAAATGAGATTCCTATTTAAACCAGAATACTTAGAGTAAAGCAGTTTATTCTACACAGTGTGGGTAGGCCTCATCCAATCAATTAAAGGACTAAACAGAAAAAAGGAAAAAAAAAAAGAAAGCATTTTGCTTCTAGGCAGATGATTTTTAATTTAGAAATTAAATTTTTTTTATATTTTATTTATTCATTATAGAGAGGAGAGAGAGAGAGAGAGAGAGAAGGGGGGAGGAGCAGGAAGCATCAACTCCCATATGCGCCTTGACCAGGCAAGCCCAGGTTTTCAAACTGGCAACCTCAGTGTTTCCAGGTTGACGCTTTATCCACTGCACCACCACAGGTCAGGCTAGAAATTAAATTTAATGGGGTAACATTGGTCAATAATACACAGTTTTCAGGTAAACATCTCTATAGCATTTAAACTGTTGATTATGTTGTGTGCTGACTTTAAACGCGAGATACAACATCAACCTTTCCTTGTGTCTCTAGATTGTGGGCCTTCCTGAAGATTTTAGACATTATATCCCACAAAATTTCTTGAGCCAATCCATTGAAATAAGTATGTTTATCTATACACATGCTTATTGTTTCTGTTTTTCTGGAAAACCCTGACTAATACAGATTCTGGTTCCAAGAGTGATTCTAGAGGAACAGAATCAGAAGGAATAGTTTTCTAAATTGGTTCCGGTTTTTCTGGTACTGTTTTTCTAAACTGATTAGTTTTAAAGCACTAATGGCTTATTTCTAGAAGTAAAGTTAGCTCTGATAGTGCACAGTATGATGTGGTTATAGAGATATGAAAAATATCATCATTGAATACTCCTAATCAAATACATTTAAGAAAAGTTCTAATGATGAGGAATGAAATTGATTGGTTGCTCTTAATTACTCTGGACAAAGTGGGGAAAGAAAAGGATGAGCTTATGAATTCAATTTCCCAACTCAAGTGACATATAAATGACTTAAAAGATTTTATGTCTTTCTTGAAATAACCTTTATCTCCTGTAGCTTCAGTGCTGATATTGCTAAAGATCAAACTCAGTACCTTACCCCATGAGTGGCTAAAGTATAACACAGATTCCGTTCTCATTCTCACAGTCTGCCTGTGTCAGACTAAAGGCATTGGATGGTGTGAGGACCCTAATAGTGAAAGCCAAGATATGAGCTCTGGTTCTCATAAGAAAATGCAAGCAGCACCAGCTGCCCCAATTCTCTGGGCTGCATGCCCTAGTACCAGCTCCCATGCATATTTGGGCTATCTGACTAGCCCTTAGTTCACAGGTGTTTCTAGGTCAGCAGCCCCAAAAACTACCTTTTTGGGTATAGGCTAGCTAGCTCAGCAAGCTGACATCACCACACTGATGTAATAGTGCATGCAATATTAGCTCCGTTCCGCTATTGTCCCTAAGACCTATATCTACCCATACCGGAACTGCTAGGAGGGGAGACAGGTGACATCAGAATTCAGAAGACAGGAGACATGAAGATTCAGAAGATTGAGGATACTTCAGGTCTCAGAATTCAAGAGACTTGAGACTTTACTGAGGAGACAGAGGGAACACCAGAAGCAACAATAAAGTGCTGAAGAATATACCACCTTGTCTTTGGGTCCTTGTGCTTTTTTCTTCACCTTGGGGATCTCACTGCCTAAGTCACCCCTTGCAGAGCAGATGTGCTCTGACAAGTGGTGTATTGGCAGGATCTGGTGACTATCCCCCTCCTCCCCTGGCACCCGAGCCCTGCACATCTGGAGGGTGGCAGCAACATGTGGCTACCTGCTGGGTTCTGGCACCTGATGGTGGTGGTTCTGTCTATGTGGGTGGCTCCTGGGTACTGGGCAACTGTAGAACCCACCACACCTGAGGCCGTGAGGAAGGCTTAGAGGACTTGGAGCTGAACCCCCGGAAAGGTACATTGGGAGGTAGCAGGATGGGTATCCTGGCTGCTCCTGATGCTGATACAAGAGTTTTTGGAGCAGACAACACAGATCTGGCAGCTACAGCAGACAGACAAGGCCTCAAAGAACAGGCTGCAGGCCCTCAAGCAGCTGCAGCAGTCTGACAGGCTGAAGGGGGGGGGGGAGTAATGGAGCCCGAAACCTGGAAGTCTGGTTGCTTCAGTCTGAATAAGGGGAAGGCCAAGGGACCTTCCTAAGAGGGAAGGGCGGAAACCAGAGGCCCCACATGAAATGGACAATCCACTAGTCCCCTTCTAATGTAGAGTGTTAGCTCAGATGGATGCTAGTGCTAACTGGTCCCTCCCCTAAAGGAACCCAGAGCGGTTCCTTAGGACCCTGGCGGAGTCAGACTGTTCAAGTAAAGTCAGTAATTGCTCCCTTGGAGATAGGAGAACTGCCCCCTATGCCATACAGTGTGCTGTGTCCCACCCTTGAATGTATCTTAGGGGTGGATGTCTTGTAAGAGCTGTAATTAGGAAACTGCAGCAGAGAAATTCCGGCTTCAGGTTTAGGTTGTGAAGGCGATATTGCAGAGGCATATAGCACATTCCCTCTCGCAACTGCTTGCCGCCCCACCCCCCAACCCCCGCGCGCCCGCAGGGCGCCTGACACTGAATAGTGTAGGCGGACGCGTGCTCCCTAGAATCTTTTATAGCTGCGGCGCTAACAGCTGCATTTGTACCGGTAGCCTGGGAAACCTGAAGAAATTGGACAGATCCTTTTGAAACTAGAAGGGGCCCACCTACCCAGCCCTGGTAGGGTCCCAAGTAGAGGACTGCGCATGATCTGGCCTGCCCTCCCAGACAATGAATGGGCCCTGGCGCATCCCTGCAAGTAGCAAGACTGTGGTACAGGCCAAGGCAACCAGTGCTTTTACTCAGCCTAGCGCCAGCTGCGCACGCGCGCTCCTGCCGCAGAGCCGGCCAGGGAGTCAAGTCCGCAAGCGGTGGCGTTGGCGGCTGCGGCGCTGGCGGCGGGGGCGGCAAGTGACGTCAGCCTCCAGAGGGAGCATGAATTGCGCAGTGTGGGCAGGCCCGCCTGGCCTCTGCTCTCGCGCTGCTGACCTGCAGCCTGTAGCTAGTGCGCAATGCAAGCCAGAATCCTGACGTGACCTGGCACATTATGGTTGACTACCAGGAAGCGAACAAGGTGACTGCCCCACTTCGTAGTCATTCCATCGTGCTGGATTTAATAGACTGATTAACTCTGACTTTAGGACACTACCATTCTGTAATAGACTTGGTTAATGTTTTATTCTCTATTGACATTGCCCTGGAAAGCCAGGATCAGCTTACCTCCACCTGGCAAGGGCATAAAGAGACTTCTGTTTTCTTGTCACAGGGCTAATTGCACAGCCCAACCATTTGTCATGGCTTGGTAGCCAAAGATCTGGCTTTGTGAGCCAGGCCACTTGCCGTGGTCCTCTTTCATTGTATTAATGATGTAATGCTAACTTCTGATTCTCTTAGAGATCTAGAAAAAGCAGCAGAACATTTGAAAGGTGCCCTAGAAACAAGGCTAGGGCATCAATGCCTACGAGGTCTAATATTCTGAAAGGCAGAACTGCCTCAGATGTCCTTTGAGGAAGAGGCACTGAGTCCCAGAAGGGAAAGTGTACATGCTAGTGCGATCTGGTATATAGATAGCTGATAGATGGAACGACAGGTTGTCTAGCTAGATGAGCATAGTCAAGTGCATAGAGGCTGCCCAACAGGGGACATTAGGGAGTCAACCACTCTAAGGCTGACCTTTGTAGGAAGAGCTCTAGAAAAGCAGACAAGTGAACAGGCAGGGGCAGGTCCGCACTACCTACTCTATAGCCAGATAAGTGCATTCATGGGTGTCCACACCCAAGTTGAGCATAGTGCACACCCTCACTTTAGCCAAGTGGGCTATCTAGCTACAACAAAGAACTTTACTCCCTCTGGGTAGGGAGCTGTAACAAGTGTTGGGCCCCATTATGTTTACAGAGTTGCCAGATTCTGTGCAGGAGTTGATGTCACCCCAGTCCCTATTGTGAAGGGATGCCTCTCATATTACCAGATACCTGGTATATGAGTAGATCCAGTTGAGGAGATGCTTCTACCCTAGGTTGCCGTGGGAATAAGGCTGGACACAGATCAACTGATGCCTTAGCTAAGATCAGGAGTCTGATCCTCTCCAGTGTGTGTATGGGGAGGTATGTACCTTACTGCACATAGAATATTGCCAAGAGCAAGTGAAGGAAGATCTGACAGAAGTGAAAAAAAGAGGTCCAATCCATTCACATGGCACAGGATGACCCCCTGACTACCTGGTGGAACCGTGTATGAAACATCTGAAGGTGGGTCTTGATTGTCACCACCCTAGTAGCTATCTGCTTAGAAGTAGAATGCTGTATGCTTTATTACAGTTGTGGCCTCAAGGCCCAAAGTTTGTGAACCAAAACCCCCATCCTGTATGAGTGTAGTGTGAGCACTCTAATAGTAAAAGTCAAGATGTGAGTTCTGGTTCTCATAAGGAACTGCGATCAGCACCAGCTTCCCCGACACTCTGAGGCTGCATGCCACACATATTTGGGCTGGCTGACTTAGCCTTAGTTTGCAGGCATTTCTAGGTCAGCAGTCCAGAAGACTACCTTTTTGAGTATAGGCTAGCTAACTTAGCAAGTTGACATCACCACACTGATATAATAGTTGAAGCAATGTTGACTCCGTGCTGCTATTGTCCCTAAGCATTGTATCAACTCACACTGGTACTGCTACCAGGGAGATGAGAGACATCAGAATTCAGGAGACAGGAGACATCAGAATTCAGAAAACAAGAGACATGAAGATTTAAAAGACTGAGGAGTGACCTCAGGACTCAGAATTCAGGAGACTTGAGACTTTACTGAGGAGACAGGGGGAATATCAGAAGCAGCAATAAAGCATTGAAGAACATACCATCTTGCCTTCAGCTTCTTATGCCTTTCTTCACCTTGGGGATTTCACTGCCTAAATCACTCCTTATAGAGAAGGTATACTCAGACAGATGGGAAAGAGTAGAATACAGAAAACTTTAATGTGAATGAAAAGAAAGGTTCATATGAAGTTGTAAACAATGAACTAATTCTGATACGTCTTCTTTATCAGTAGAAACAGACATTCCACTCTTCATCTGATAAGATTAAACCTACTTTGCCTAAGAAACCTATTGTATAATGACCATCACAGAGTTAGTTACCTTGCAAGTTAGCTGATACTCATCAGGACCCACTCCTACCCTTTGTTTGTAGACCTAAAAGTTGACGTTAGTCACAGTAGGGTTTTAAATATGAGGTGCATCATGTGACTCATGAAGAAGTACATAGCATGACAAAACAGCTTCATGTTTTTTTTTTTTAAATTATGATGAACAGAAGTTTAGGCCAACTGTGTGGGAATTCATCTTATGGGTGTGGGATAATTGTGGAAGGAACATGAAAGTGAATAAGTTTGAATTACTTTATATGGGACCAGTAAACAGAAATCCAGATTTAACATTGCATTTTGAATTAGAATGGGCTCTAGCACTTTGGTTGTTTGATTGAAACATGGACAAAAGGTTACCTACAGTAATTGAAGTTGTAATGCAGACCTGTTTTGGTACACTATAGAGGAAGGGATTCAAAGGTTTTTGGTGAAATCTCTGCATATAATACCATGGCACCTGAAAATAATGACAGTTTCACTCTGTCTTTCCAATTTGGATGCCTTTTATTTCTTCTTGTCTGAGTTCTGTGACTGAGACTTTCAGTACCATGAACAGCAGTGAAAGTGGACATCTTTGTTTTCCTCCTGGTCTTAAGGGAACTGCTTTTAATTTTTACTTGGTGAGTATCATGTTAGCTGTTGGTAGAGGGGAGTTGGTTCTGGGGGCTTGGTGAAAAATAGGGAGGAATTAAGAAGTACAAATTGATAATTACATAATAGTCACAAGAATGTGAAGTACAGCATAGGGATTATAGTCAATAATATTTAATAGATGTGTTTGGTGCCAGGTAGATACTTGAAATAACAAGGATATCACGGCCCTGGCCTGTTGTTTCGGTGTTAGAGCATCGGTCTGGCTTATGGATATCCTGGGTTTGATTCCTTGTTAGAACACACAGAAAGAAGAGACCATATGCTTCTCCACTCCTCCCTTTCTCCCTTTTCTGTCTTCCCACTTCTCGCTTAAGAAGAAACAAAAACAAAACAAAACAAGGAGATCACTTTGTAAAGGACATGATTGTCCAACTACTCTGCTATATATACACCTAAAACTAATACAAAATAATATTGAATGAAAATGCAATTGAAAAATAAAATTGACCTGATCAAGTGGTGGTACAGTGGATAGAGCATTGGACTGGGACATGAAGGATGTTGGTTCAAAGTCCTGAGGTTACCGGTTTGAGTTCAGGCTCATCTAGCTTGAGTGGGGGCTCACCAGCATGAGCATGGGGTCACTGGGTTGAGCATAAGATCATAGAAAGGACCCTGTAGTCATTGGCTTGAACCTAAGGTCGCTGGCTTGAAGCCCAAGATTGCTGGCTTGAGCCCACGGTCACTGGCTTGAGCAGGGTGTCATTTGCTCTACTGTAGCTCCCTGAGCAAGGCATATATGAGGAAACAATCAACAAACAACTAAGGAGACTAAGGAACCGCAACGAAGAATTGATGCTTCTCATCTCTCTCCCTTCCTTTCTGTCTGTCCTTATCTGCTCCCCTCTCTGTCACAAAAAAAGCAAAAGAAAACAAAAATTAGCCCTGGCTGGTTAGCTCAGTCAGTTAATAATGTCATCCTGAAACAACAAGGTTTCAGGTTCGATCCCTGGTCAGGGCACACACAAGAAACAACCAATGAATGCATGACTGAGTGGGACAACAAATGAATGCTTCCATTTTCCTTTCCCTCTCTCTCTCTCTTCCTCTTTCTGTCTCTCTAAGCCCTGGCCAGACAGCTTGGTTGGTTGGAGTGGCTTACCAAAGTGCAAAAATTGCCGGTTCAATTTCCCAGTTAGGACACATACAGGAGCAGATTGATCTTCCTGTCTCTCTCTCTGCCTCTCTCTCAAGAAAAAATTAAATTAAAATAAATTAAATTAAATTAAAAATCAAAAGCTTAGGGAAAAATAAATGTCAGAATGGATTATCATTATAGATCTGCTCACTCACCCTAGGAAAGCCAGGGGACATAACTTTTACCACCAATGTGAGAACAGAAAAGAGGGTAACCCCAGCATCCTTGAAGATCTCAGTGATTATTCTTTTTTTCAATGATAGAAATTACAGGGAGGACTACAGCTACTGAATTGAGAAGACTAAATGTAATTAGATAATTGGATCCAGGATTTGCAAGGGCCAAATGGCAGCACTTAGTCCCAAAGGCAAAGTGGGCGTGGCTAGCATAATAGCAGAGTCAAAGCAACAGTGAGAGTAATCTGATTCTGAAAGTGCTTCTGGAGAAACAGAATCTTAAAGATTGTATTGGAGATTTGGTCATGCTGCTTCTGGTACTGTAACAAATATCAGGTCTACTAAACCCTTACTGAGTCTGTACAAGCAGAAGAGTTTTAGAACAAATGAATAAAAGTCTACCTTGAATAATAAAATGAGAATCTTGTGTAATTTATACATTCTCAGATTTGAGCCCAGATACAAACCCAGAACCACCTGAATAAGGAAAAAGCTGGGTAACCTAGAGGAAGGATCACTCTCACCGTAGTGACCCACATTTATATTGCTGATCTTTTTCCCAGTCTTTCTCAAAGAGACATACAGCATCTTACCAAAGTGGCTTTGTGTATTGGTCAGGTTTCCCTGAGGGAAATATAATATTTATTTATATAGTTACTCTGTATTATAATTATATGTGATATATATTATATTTTATATAATCAGGATGGTTAACTCCTTCGTGGACTAGCACAAAATTTCTGACACACTGGTACTGATCTGTGGACCAGTAGTCGAAAGCCTCTGATATAGAATAAAAGGACATTGGCCCTGGCTGGTTCACTCAGTGGATAAAGCATCAGCCCGGCATACAGACAGACACACATAAGAAGAGACCATCTACTTCTTTTCCCCTTCATCTCTCCCTTCTCTATCTCTTTCCCTCTCACAGCCAGTGGCTCAATTGGTTCAAGCATTGGCTTCAGGCACTGAGTATAGCAAGGCTGATTCGAGCATCGGTCCCAGACGGGAGTTGCCAGGTGGATCCCAGTCGAGGAGTGGGAGTCTGTCTCTCTATCTCCTCTCCTCTAAAAAATATCAAAAGGGCAGATGAAGAGCTTCCCAGACAAGAAAAATCTAAAGAAATTTGTCACCACCAAACCAATATTACAAGAAATGTTAAAGAGTCTTCTTTTTTTTAATGAAGAGCAAACGAAAAGATAAAAAAATATGAATAATAAAATGGTAATAAATACACATATAAGAATACTTTAAATGCAAATGGATTGAATGCTCTAATTAAATGACCAACTACCTTTGCCTGACCAGAGTATCAGTCTGGGATGCAGAGAACCCAGGTTCAAAATCCTAAGGTTGCTGGTTTGAGCAAGGGGTTACTGGCTCAGCTGTAACCCTCCACCTCCAGGTTAAGGCACATATGAGAACATAATCAATGAACAACTAAGGTGCTGCAACAAATAATTAATGCTTCTCATCTCTATCCCTTCCTGTCTGTCTGTCCCTTGCTTTTTCTTTCTCTCTGTCTCTGTCACTCTCACACACACAAAAAAAATCCTAAATATAAGACCTGAAACAATAAATTACATAGAGAAAATGTAGTTAATACACTTATGGATCTTGGTCTTAGAAATGATTTTATAAGTTAGACCCCAAAGGCAAGGGAAGTAAAGGCTAAAGGCAAAAATAAGTGAATGAAACTATCTCAAACAAAAAATCTTCTGTAGAGCAAAAGGAACCACCAACAAAAGAAAAAGATAATCACCTGAATGAGAAGATATTTGCAAACAACAACTCTGACAAGGGGTTAATATTCAAAAAATAGAAAGAACTTATACAGAGGCCCTGGCCAGTTAGCACAGTGGTAGAACATCAGACCAGGATGTGGAAGTCCTTGGTTCAATTCCCGGCCAGGGCACACAGGAGAAGCACCCATTTGCTTCATCACTCTTTTCCCTCTCATTTCTATTTCTCTCTTCCTCTTCCACAGCCAAAGCTCAATTGGAGCAAAAGTTGGCCCGGGCACTGAGGATGGCTCTATGGCCTCAGTCTCAGGCACTAGAATGGCTCCTGCTGCAATGAAGCAAAGCCCCAGATGTGCAAAGCATCGCCCCCTGGTGATCATGCCAGGTGGATGCTGGTTGGGCACATGAGGGAGTCTCTCTCTTTGCCCCCCCGATTCTCACTTCACAAAAACAAACAAACAAACAAACAAACACCTCACAAAAGCTCATACAACTGAACAAAAAATCAAACAATCCAATCAAAAATCGACAAAGGTCCTGAACAAATACTTCACCCAAGTAAACATATAAATGACTAACAGATATTTGAAAAAATGCTCATGTTCACTAATTATTAAGGAAATGCTAATACCTGTCAGAATGGCTATTATCAATAAAAAATGTAATGAGTTGTGTTGGAGAAGTTGTAATAAAGGAACCCTCATTCCCTGCTGGTGGGAGTGTAAACTGGTACAGATATTACGGAAAACAGTATGGAGGTTCCTCAAAAAATTAAGAAGGTACCATATGATCCAGAGCCCTCTCTTCTGGTTACCTACTCCCAAAATTTGAAAACATTTATCTGTGAAGATATAAGCACCCCTCTATTCATTGAAGCATTTTTTTTTCTGATGGCCAAGGCATGGAAACAATTGAAGTATCTTTTGACAGATAATTGAGTAAAGAAGAGATGGTACATATATACAATGGAATACTATCCAGCCATAAGAAAAGATGAAATAATGCCATTAGCAACAACATACATGCATCTTGAAATCATGCTAAATGAAATAAGTCAGACAAAAAATTCAAGTACCATGTGGTTTCATTTGATGTGGGATATAAAACTAAGGGCAACAAATGAACAGACAAGAAAAACAAACAAACAGAAACTCATAGAAATTAACAACAGTATGTTGGTTACCAAGGGCATAGATAAAGGTGAGAGGATAGTAAAGGTTAAATGAAGTCAAATATATAGGGATGGAAAAAGATTTCCTTTGTATGGTGGACATACAATGCAATATATAAATGATGTATCATAGGATTGTACACTTGAAACCTATATAATCTTATTAAACAGTATCATCCCAGTAAATTTACTAAAAATAAAGACATATGGAGGCTGAATAGATAATAAAACAAGATCCTTACATATGCTGTCTACGCAGATTGAAAGTAAAGAGATGAAAAAAGATACTTCATGAAAATGGACAGCCCTGGCTGGATGGCTTAGTGGTAGAGTGTCAGCCTGGTGTATGGATGCCCCAGGTTCAATTTCTGGTCAGGACATACAGGAGAAGCACCCATCTGCTTCTCCACCTCTCCAACCTCTCACTTCTCTCTCTCTCTCTCTCTCTCTCTCTCTTTCTTTCCCTCCTGCAGCAATGGCTTGATTGAAATCTGTTGGCCCTGGGAGCTGAGGATGGCTCCATGGCCTCAGCCTTAGGTGCTAAGCAGAGCTCGGTTGACGTTATTTATTTATTTATTTACTTACTTACTTATTATTTGTGTGTGTGTGTGTGTGTGTGTGTGTGTGTGTGTGTGTGTGTGTGACAGAGACAGAGAAAGGGACAAATAGGTACAGAGAGAAAGAACAGAGATGAGAAACATCAATTCATTGTGGCACCGTAGTTCCAAAAAACTTTAAACAAAGGTTATAAAACAAGAGCAAAGAAGGACCCAGCATTTCCACTTCTGGGTAATTATCTGAACAAACCCAAACAGTAACTCAAAAAGACTTATACATTCATATGTTCACTAAAGCATTATTTACAATAGCCAAGATATGGAAGTGTATATTAATAGATAAGTGGATAAGGAAAATATTGTATGTATATAAAATGAAATATGGCTCACCCATAAAAAAGAATGCATCTTGCCATTGCAACAGAGTATAAAGATCTATAAGGTATTGTGTTGAGTGAAATAATTCACACAAAGAAAGAGAAATGCCATATAATTTCACTTAAATGTAGAATGTAAAAACCAAAATAAATAAACAAGCAGAACATAAATAGATTCATATACAAAGGACATTTTGATGCTTACCAGATGAGAAGGGAGTTAGGGAGATGGGTAAAAAAGGTGAAGAAATTGAAAAATACAAATTGATAGTTACAGAATAGTCATGGGAATGTAAAGTACAGCATAAGAAATATAGTTAATAATATTGTGATAATTATGTATGTTGTTAGATGGGTACTAGATTTATCGAGATGATCATTTAGTAAGTTATATAATGTCTAATAACTGAACTGTACACCAGAAATTAATATAATAATATATGTCAACTGTAATTGTAAAATAAAAAAATATATAAAAATACACACCAAGTACTTTAATTTATGCAAATTTCTAGAAAGTTAAACGAATAGGTAGTGACATAGACAATCAGTGTTTACATAGGGAATGAGGGCAATGAAGGAGGGATTACAAAAAGACCCAAGAAACATTTTGAGGGTAGTAGATTTAGTTTCTTGATTGTGACAATATTGCTACAGGTACATTAGTGTGTTGAAACTTACCAAATTGGCTTGACCAGGCGGTGGTGCATTGAATAAAGCATTGGCCTGGAGACAAGATGGCGCTGGAGTAGGCGAACGTACCAGCATCTACCTCCCAGAACCAATGTGGATTACAAACTAATTTTATGAACTATCAACTGGAAAAACCAACTTTGGACTAAACTAAAAGGACTCTTCAACCCAGGAACGCTGAAGAAGCCACCCAGAGACTGGTAGGAAAAGCGGAAACGCAGAGAGGGCTGCCCAGCTTCTCGGAGCGAACGGCAGCAGGGAGAGACTTGCGTGGCGGGAAGTGAGTTTAGCAGAGGGGAAAGGGCCCTGAGCCCCAGGAACAAAGCCCCAGCCTGCAGCCCCAGAGCCCAGAAGAAGCATAAGGACAGTATTTAGCTTGAAACAAGTCAGGATACTGTTTGTGAGAGAGTCTGATTTCTCAGAACCAGGATCCTTCTTAAAGGGACCACGCAGAACATCTCTCTCACAAACACTCACCCGGGGCTCCTGGAGACGGAGGGAGAGGGGAGAGAACCACAGTAACAGGAAGAGAGTGCAATATAGGAGGCATAGGGAGAAACATTTTTGGGAGATAGCCACTCTAACCCCTGGGACGAGTCACTCCCCAAAGCTGAAGTGAATATTTCCCCCGGAAACAGCAATACCAGCAAAGGGAAGCAGGAGAGCAGCCAAACAAGCTCCCCCGCGGCATTCAGAGCAGAGTCGCATAGAAGGAGGGAGCTTTCGGGTCTACGGTACTGAGTCTTAGGGTCCGAGCTGCAAAGCCCCCACCCACACGGCTGAGGGCGCACCGGAGAGCGGGAGGCAGCGGGAGACAAAAACGCGGTTCTGCTGGCAGGGGCGGAAGCCGGCTGGCCACCAGTGGGCTCAGGTGTGAGCTCAATCTTGCCCGGCTAGGGAGAAGGGGGCGTGCAAAAGCGGCTAAACTCAGCTGCCGGCAGCCTGTAATCCAGCCTCCGGGAGAAGGGTGGGAAACCCAGAAAGGGTAGAAACCAGCCTCGGAGCAAGGGCAGAGGAGCACATCCCTACCCCGCCTGTGCAACCCAGGCTTGCGGTCTGACTTGGTAGCAGGCTCCTCCCGCGGGGGTGGAGCCAAAAGCCCAGAAGAGGCGGAGTTCCGCTACGAAGCTGAGCTTGGGCATGCAGCCTTTCCTGGTGGTAGAGCCAAGGCTAGCAGCTGTTCCTTGAGTGGGATCATCCTGCAAAGGCAGGGCGAACCCTGGCCGATTGGCTCAGCGGTAGAGCGTCGGCCTAGCGTGCGGAGGACCCGGGTTCGATTCCCGGCCAGGGCACACAGGAGAAGCGCCCATTTGCTTCTCCACCCCTCCGCCGCGCTTTCCTCTCTGTCTCTCTCTTCCCCTCCCGCAGCCAAGGCTCCATTGGAGCAGAGATGGCCCGGGCGCTGAGCATGGCTCTGTGGCCTCTGCCTCAGGCGCTAGAGTGGCTCTGGTCGCAATATGGCGACGCCCAGGATGGGCAGAGCATCGCCCCCTGGGGGGCAGAGCACCGCCCCTGGTGGGCGGGCCGGGTGGATCCCGGTCGGGCGCATGCGGGAGTCTGTCTGACTGTCTCTCCCTGTTTCCAGCTTCAGAAAAATGAAAAAAAAAAAAAAAAAGGCAGGGCGAAAGCTCGGAAACAGGCGGAGACCCGCAGCTGAGCAAAGGTGCTCGCCAGTGCCCTCAGGACCAAGCATAACATCACACACGGGGGCGGGGCAAAGGCCAAGGCCACCAACACTTGTGCACCCAAGCACGTGATCACAGCCACTCTCGTGAAGAGAAAATGCAGAGGCAGAGAAATACAACACAAATAAACCAAGAGAAATCCCCAGAAAAGGACCTAAGTGAATCAGATATAACCAAATTACCAGATGCAGAGTTTAAAATAATGATTGTTAGGATGCTCAAAGATATTAGAACCACCATAGATGGCCATTACGAAAACCTAAATAAAGAGATAACAAATATAAAAAAGGACATTGAAATAATAAAAAAGAATCAGACAGAAATGACAAATACAATATCTGAAATAAAGAATACAATGGAAGGAATTAAAAGCAGGATGGATGAAGCACAGAATCGAATCAGTGAGTTAGAGGACACAATAAATAAAGGCATGGAAGCAGAGCAGAAAAAAGAAAAGAGACTCAAAAAGTCTGAGGAAACTCTAAGAGAGCTCTGTGACAACATGAAGAGAAATAACATCCGCATCATAGGGGTTCCTGAAGAAGAAGAGAAAGAACAAGGGATAGAGACTTTGTTCAAACATATTATAGCGGAAAACTTCCCCCAATTAAGGCAGGAAAATATTTCACATGTTCAGGAAGCACAGAGAACTCCATTAAGGAGAAATCCAAAGAAACCAACACCAAGACACATCATAATTAAATTACCAAAGCTAAATGATAAAGAGAAAATATTAAAAGCTGCTAGAGAAAAAAAGACAATCACCTACAAAGGAGCCCCCATAAGGATGACTTCTTACTTCTCAACAGAAACACTTGAGGCCAGAAGGGAATGGCAAGAAATATTCAAAGTAATGCAGAACAAGAACCTACAACCAAGACTACTTTATCCAGCAAGGCTATCATTTAAAATTGAAGGAGAAATAAAAAGCTTTACAGACAAAAAAAAAAACTAAAGGATTTCACTACAACCAAACCAAGGCTGCAAGAAATGCTAAGGGACCTGTTGTAAACAGATCAAAGGAAAAAAAGAATATAGCAAAAGAGAAAAACAGTTTTAAAGAAAAAAAATGGCAATAAACAATTACATATCAGTAATAACCTTAAATGTTAATGGATTAAATGATCCGATCAAGAGACATAGGGTAGCTGCGTGGATAAGAAAACAGGACCCATACATATGCTGTCTACAAGAGACACACCTTAAATCAAAAGATGCACACAGACTGAAGATAAAAGGATGGAAAAAAATATTTCACGCAAATGGAAATGAAAAAAAAGCTGGGGTAGCAATACTTATATCAGACAAAATGGACTTTAGAACAAAGACCATAGTTAGAGATAAAGAAGGTCACTACATAATGATAAAGGGAGCAATCCAAAAGGAAGATATAACCATTATAAATATCTACGCACCTAATATAGGAGCACCTAAATATATAAAGCAGACTTTGATAGACTTAAAGGGCGAGATCAACAGCAATACTATAATAGTAGGAGATTTCAATACCCCATTAACATCATTAGATAGTTCCTCAAGAAAGAAAATTAACAAAGAAACAGCAGACTTAAAGGACATATTAGATGAACTCGATTTAATAGATATCTTCAGAACCTTTCACCCTAAAAGAGCAGAATATACATTCTTTTCAAGCGCTCATGGGACATTCTCTAGAATAGACCACATGTTAGGACACAAAAGCGGGCTCAACAAATTTAAGAAGATTGAAATCATATCGAACACTTTCTCTGATCACAATGGCATTAAACTAGAAATCAACCACAATAGAAAAATTGAAAAATATTCAAACACTTGGAAACTAAATAGCACGTTATTAAACAATGAATGGGTTAACATTGAGATCAAAGAAGAAATTAAAAAATTCCTAGAAACAAACGATAATGAGCATACATCAACTCAAAATTTATGGGACACAGCAAAAGCAGTCCTGAGAAGGAAGTTTATAGCATTACAGGCATACCTCAAGAAACTAGAAAAAGCTCAAATTAACAACTTAACCCTGCATCTAAAAGAACTAGAAAAAGAACAGCAAGTAAAGCCCAGAGCTAGTAGAAGGAAGGAAATAATAAAGATCAGAGCAGAAATAAGTGACATAGAGGCTAAAGAAATAATACAGAGGATCAATGAAACCAGGAGCTGGTTCTTTGAAAAGGTAAACAAGATTGATGAACCTTTAACAAGACTCACCAAGAAAAAAAGAGAGAGGACTCAAATAAATAAAATTAGAAACGAGAGTGGAGAAATAACAACTGACACAACAGAAATACAAAATATTGTAAGAAAATACTATGAAGAACTGTACGCCAAAAAACTAGACAACCTAGATGAAATGGACAAATTCCTTGAATCATAATCTTCCAAAAATCAATCTGGAAGAATCAGAAAACCTAAACAGACCAATTACAACAAATGAGATTGAAACAGCTATCAAAAAACTCCCAAAAAAGAAAAGTCCTGGGCCTGATGGCTTCACAAGTGAATTCTACCAAATATTCAAAGAAGAACTAACTCCTATCCTTCTCAAGCTATTTCAAAAAATTCAAGAGGAAGGAAGACTTCCAAACTCCTTTTATGAGGCGAGCATAATTCTGATTCCAAAACCAGGCAAAGACAACACAAAAAAAGAAAATTATAGGCCAATATCCCTGATGAACTTAGATGCAAAAATCCTCAATAAAATATTAGCAAACCGGATCCAGCAATATATGGAAAAAATCATACACCATGATCAAGTAGGATTTATTCTTGGGAGGCAAGGCTGGTACAATATTCGCAAATCAATCAATGTGATTCATCACATAAACAAAAGAAAGGAGAAAAACCACATGATAATTTCGATAGATGCAGAAAATGCATTTGATAAAGTCCAGCACCTATTCATGATCAAAACTCTCAGCAAAGTGGGAATACAGGGAACATACCTCAACATGATAAAGGCCATCTATGACAAACCCACAGCCAACATAATACTCAATGGGCAAAAATTAAAAGCTATCCCCTTAAGATCAGGATCAAGGCAGGGTTGCCCCCTTTCACCACTCTTATTCAACATAGTTCTGGAAGTCCTCGCCACAGCAATCAGACAAGAAAAAGAAATAAAAGGCATCCAAATTGGAAAAGAAGAAGTAAAACTATCATTATTTGCAGATGACATGATATTGTATATAGAAAACCCTAAAGTTTCAGTCAAAAAACTACTAGACCTGATAAAAGAATTTGGCAAGGTGGCAGGATATAAAATCAATACTCAGAAATCAGAGGCATTTTTATACACTAATAATGAACTGTCAGAAAGAGAAATCAGGGAATCAATCCCCTTTACCATTGCAACCAAAAAAATAAAGTACCTAGGAATAAATCTAACCAAGGAGATTAAAGACTTGTACTCAGAAAATTATAAAACATTGATAAAAGAAATCAGGGAAGATACGAATAAGTGGAGGCATATAACGTGCTCATGGTTAGGAAGAATAAACATCATTAAAATGTCTATATTACCCAAAGCAATTTATAAATTCAATGCAATACCAATGAAAATACCAATGACTTACTTCAAAGACATAGAACACATATTCCAAAAATTTATATGGAACCAAAAAAGAACACGAATAGCCTCAGCAGTCCTGAAAAGGAAGAAAAAAGCGGGAGGTATCACACTTCCAGATATCAAGTTATATTATAAGGCCATTGTACTCAAAACAGCATGGTACTGGCATAAGAACAGGCACATAGATCAATGGAACAGAACAGAGAACTCAGAAATAAACCCACAGCTCTATGGACAACTGATATTTGACAAAGGAGGTAAGACAATACAATGGAGTAAAGACAGCCTCTTCAACAAATGGTGTTGGGAAAACTGGACAGCTACCTGCAAAAAAATGAAAGTAGACCACCAACTTACACCACTCACAAAAATAAACTCAAAATGGATAAAAGACTTGAATGTAAGCCATGAAACCTTAAGCATTTTAGAAGAAAACATAGGCAGTAAGCTCTCTGACATCTCTCGCAGCAATATATTTGCTGATTTGTCTCCACAGGCAAGTGAAATAAAAGACAGGATAAACAAATGGGACTTTATCAAACTAAAAAGCTTCTGCACTGCTAAAGACAATAAGAACAGAATAAAAAGACAAACTACACAATGGGAGAATATATTTGACATAGCATCTGATAAGGGGTTAATAACCAAAATTTATAAAGAACTTGTAAAACTTAATACCAGGAAGACAAACAATCCAATCCAGAAATGGGCAAAAGAAATGAATAGACATTTCTCCAAAGAGGACACACAGATGGCCAATAGGCATATGAAAAAATGTTCTACATCATTAATCATTAGAGAAATGCAAATTAAAACCACAATGAGATATCACCTCACACCAGTCAGAATGGCGCTCATCAATAAAACAACACAGAATAAGTGCTGGCGAGGATGTGGAGAAAAGGGAACCCTCCTGCACTGCTGGTGGGAATGCAGACTGGTGCAGCCACTGTGGAAAACAGTATGGAGATTCCTCAAGAAATTAAAAATCGAACTGCCTTTTGACCCAGCTATACCACTGTTAGGAATATACCCCAAGAACACCATAGCACTGTTTGAAAAGAAGAAATGCACCCCCATGTTTATGGCAGCATTGTTCACAATAGCAAAGATTTGGAAACAGCCCAAGTGTCCATCAGAGGATGAGTGGATTAAAAAGCTTTGGTATATATATACTATGGAATACTACTCAGCCATAAGAAATGATGACATAGGATCTTTTACAACAACATGGATGGGCCTTGATAACATTATACTAAGTGAAAGAAGTAAATCAGAAAAAACTAAGAACTATATGTTTCCACACATAGGTGGGACATAAAGATGAGACTCAGAGACATGAACAACAGTGTTGGGGTTACAGGGTGGGGGGAGGAGAGGGAGGGGGTTGGGGGAGGGGAGGGGCACAAAGATCATGGCTTTTCAGCACTGGCCATATTCCCCCCTTAATCTATAGACAGACAGCAAATATTTACGTATGGTGTTCCCACTATAAAGACTGCTGTCTTAGGGACAAATGCTGACAAACTATTTCAGCAGTTCCTCCTTCTTCAAAGACTTATATGTAAACATAGAGCTCCATGTTTCATAGGACATACTCAAGCTCACTCCATGCTTCCCGGTGCTTTAGCACAAGGGAATGCCCCCCCCCTTTTTTTTTTTTTGTATTTTTTTTTGTATTTTTTTTTTGTATTTTTTCTTTTATTTATTTATTTTTTGTATATTTCTGAGGATGGGGATGGGGAGGCAAGCAGACAGACTCCTGCATGCGCCTGACTGGGATCCACCTGGCATGCGTACCGGGGGGAATGCTCTGCCCATCTGGGATGTTGTTCTGTTACAACCGGAGTCATTCTAGCGACTGGGGCAGAGGCCATGGGGCCATCCTTAGTGCCCAGGGTGGATTTGCTCTGGTGGAGCCTTGGCTGTGGGCGGGAGGAGAGGGACCGGGAGGGGGGAGAGGGGGAGGGGTGGAGAGGTAGATGGGCGCTTCTCCTGTGTGCTCTGGCCGGGAATCGAACCCAGGAATCCTGCACACCAGGCCAATGACTCCGACGGGTCTACCATATCATGCTTTTTACTTAAAAAAAAAAAATTTACATTTCTTTTGAAAGCTGATGAACAGGAGACACCAAATCTACCTTCTTTATTAGATCTAGCTAATAACACTGTTCTGTCTTTTTTCCAAATAGCTCCAGATATATGGAAAAGATTTATATAGGCGGATGGGGATCCTCAAACCCCTCAGCGAGATCTTCTGAGAATGGCTTTTAAGATACCTAGAGGCAGAAAAAGCCCAATAGAGATCAGGGGGAACTACCAGCTTTTAGGATACACCCTTAAAGGCTCCAGCACCCCAAAGGGGTCTCATAGGATGCCATCTGGGTCCTGCTTCAATAGTGGAAAGGAAGGTCATTGAGCTAAAGCCTGCCAGGCTTACACACCTCTGCTGTGAGGAAACAGGGACACTGGAAGGTGGGCTTCCCCCTCGCTCCTCTAAGGGAGGGTTCAGTCTCTTCCAGGCCTGCTCCAGCCACCTATGACCTAACCTTGCCCAGAATGCTGGGGTTTGCCACTGAAGGCTGAAGGTGCCCAGGGCCGTCGACCCCATCTACGACACTGTGGACGAACCTAGGGTATTTCTTCCAAGAAGCAGGTAAACTGATCTCATTTGCACAAGGGCCACTTAACTATGTTTTGCCTGAATAGTCAGGTTCTTTATTCTTCCCTCAAAGATCTCTGTTGTGGGTGTTGATAGTCCTATTTTCTGCTGCTTTGCTTAATATATAGTGTTTCCTTTATTCCTCCTACCTCAATGCCCCACTCATATTTCAGGCTGGGACCTACTCTTAATTTAGAGCTCTCTTTCCTCCTTTTGCCAACTTGTATTATGAATTTACCTTTGCCACCCAGCTTAGTGTGTCCCAAGGTTCTGTTTACCAGGCCACAGTCACAGAGCTCCAGAGAAAAGCAACCTGGTCTCAACTCTCCAGGCAGAGGAGAACAGAAGCTCCATATCCACGCATGCTGCAAATGGCTTTTTCCAGTCTACCTGAATCATTACCAGCTAGAAGCAGCGGTCATTGGGACTTGGGCATGAGCTGCAAAGTATAGAATGGTGACAACAATTCCAGTGCCATACGGACTTTTCCTGTGGGGAACTTTCCTGGACTCCTGCTCCCTGTGACAGCTCCTAACAGACTGAACTGTGGTTGGGTTGCATTTTTCAGGGATTTGGCATGGTGAGGGGGCCAACTTGGACTTGGGGAACATGTTAAGGACACTACTCATTTATGGATTCTTTCTGTATTGGCCAAGAGTTTGCTTAAAGGCTTTTAATCACTGTAAAAAAAATAGAGGACTAGATGAAGAAGATGGGGCACATATACACCATGGTATATTATTCAGCTAGGAGAAATGGTGACATTGGATCACTTATAGCGGAATGGTGGAGTCTTGGTAGCATTGTGCGGAGTGAAATAAGCGAATCAGAAAAAAAAAACAGGAACTGCAGGATTCCATACATTAGTGGGACATAAAAGCGAGACTGAGAGGCATGAACAGGAATGTGGTGGCTATGGGGGGTGGGGGGAGGGAAGGAGGGAGAGGGGGAGGGGAGGGGGAGGGGTACAGAGAGAACTGGATGGAGGGTGGCAGAGGACGATCTCTCTTAGGGTGATGGGTATGCAACATAACTAAATGACAAGATAACCTGGAAATGTTTTCTTTGAATGTATGTACCCTGATTTATTGATGTCACCCCATTAAAATAAAAATTTATTTATAAAAAAAAAAAAAAAGCATCGGCCTGGAGCGCTGAGGACATAGGTTTGAAACCCTGATTGATCCACCAGGCAAGCCCCTACCAGTCAATGCTCTGCCTATCTGAGCCACTGATCAGTTGCTTGACAACCAAGCTATTTTAGTGCCTGAGGTGAGGTCATGCAGCCATCCTCAGTACCCAGGACCAAGTTTTGCTTGAACCATTCAAGTCATTGATGTGGGAGGGGAAGAGAGAGAGAGTAAAGGAGAGAAAGAGAGGGAGGAGGAAGGGTAGAAAAGCAGATGGTTACTTCTCCTGTGTGCCCTGACCAGGAATCGAACCCAGTACTTCCACATGCTGGACCAACTACTACTGAGCCAACTAGCCAGGGCCAAAAATTTTTTAAGTTGACAAGAAGAATAGAAACTTCATTAGAGAAAGTTCACCAAAGATATACATAAGAATATCTCAGAGAAAGAAATCAAATGGTTAAATACCAATATAAATGCTTACATTCTGAGTACTCAGGTAAACACAAATTAGAAGCGCAGCCCAAGTGTCCGTCAGAGGACGAGTGGATTAAAAACCTTTGGTACATATATACTATGGAATACTACTCAGTCATAAGAAATGATGACATCAGATCATTTACAATAACATGGATGGACCTTGATAACATTATACAGAGTGAAATAAGTAAATCAGGAAAAAAAACCTAAGAACTATATGAATCCATACATAGAAGGGACATAAAAATGAGACTCAGAGACATGGACAAGAATGTAATGGTAATGGGGGGAGGAGGTGAAGGAAGAAGAGAGAGCGGGTGGGGGAGGGAGGGGCACAAAGAAAACCAGATAGAAGGTGACAGAAGACAATTTAACTTTGGGGGAGAGGTATACAGCACAATCAAATGTCAAAATAATCTAGAGATGTTTTCTCTCAACATATGTACCCTGATTTATTAATGTCACTGCATTAAATTTAATAAATAAATTAAAAAAAGATTATCCCCCCCAAAAAGAAGAGCAACTTATCTTTTTTTTAATGTTTAGAGTGCCAAAAATTTAAAATATAGATTTAAAAACACTTGTTATTTTGTTATATTATGATTATTATTAAACACTTATTATTGACAGAAATTGAGTTAAAGGACACTCATATATTTATAGTAAAAAAGTGCAAATCATTACATCTTTTTACATAAAACAATATTGCAACACCTATTTTATTATTTACATGTAACTTTTGATCAACTAAATTTTTGAGATAATCTAATTCCTGGAAACTACTCTATAAACATAAAAATGATATTTATATACATACATTATGGGATGCAATATATAACATGATGACTTAGTTAACACTGCTGTAATAATATATTAAAAAGTTGTTAAGATAGTAGATCATAAAAGTTCTCATTAAAAAGAAAGTTGCTTTTTCTTTTTTCCTTTTGTATGTATATGAGATAATGGATGTTAACTAAACTTACTGTGGTAATCATTGCACAATATGATTTTCAGAAATTCAATATGTAAGCGAGATATAGAATCATTTCTTGTTATAAAATTTGCAAATAACTCCTGGTATATTATCAACTACTTAAGTATATTAAATAAGCAAAATATTTTATTTCATTTAGCCATATCCATTATTTTTACTTTTATAATTTTTGCTTTTGAGAGCTTTGATTAAAAATTTGTTTCACATCAAAGTTCATAAACTTATTTTTTAACATTTAAAAATTATTTTACACAGTTTTCTTTCACATTTACATCTTTAATCAATCTGGACTTTATTATATTATATAGAGAATAAATTTTGTCTTTTATTTTTTTCCACTTTTCTATTTTCTAAATATTTCATTCCCCATACTCTATATTGTAAATTACTGATATTTTATGTGTATGTGAATGATTCCCTATGATTAAGAATTGCTTTTCTTATTCCATTGATATACTGTCTGTACTCATGCTAGTGAAATACAGTTTCAGTAGCCATAGCCACTTTTACTGCATGCATGTAAATGTATGTTCATTTTGACCACAATTTTTCTTTCTATTTATGCTTTTAAAATATATCTATAAAATTTTTCATATATTTATATATGTGATTATGTTGTGTTTTGTTTTAGCTCTATTTTCCCTTCCTTCTCCTTTTCTTTTTTCTTCTCTCCCTCCTCTTTCTCCATCTCCTTCTTCCCCTCTTCTTTCTCTTCATAAAAGTGTATCAGTTCACCTGATATAATTATTAATTCTACATGTCAGCTTGCCTAGTTATTTAAACAGTGATTTGTGCTGTTGCCATGAAGTTACCTTATTGATGTGGTTAACATCTACAATCAGGTGACTTGAAAGCAAATGACCCTTCATAAAGCTGAGTTTCATCTAGTTGAAAATCTGATTGCAAAAGAGCAATAAATTGAAATTTCTGAGGAAGAAGTTCTGACTCAAAGCTGCAACTCCTGCCTGAGTTTCTAAGCTGCCAGGCTGCCCGAAGGGGTTTAGCCTTGCCAGTCCCCACAGTCAAGCCAGCCATCATTAAAATAAATCTCTTCTCTCTCCTTTCTCTTTCTCTCTCTCTCACACACAGAGTTCATAACCATTATAGCTGGATTTCATATTTATGAATCTACTTAACAAAGATTAATTTGTCACCCAAAAGCAATCCTAATTTGCATTCTTGGTTATTCGTAGACATGTGCAGAACAGCAAAAAACTCGAGTTGCCCAATGCACATATTCCCAGGTGAGATCAAATAAGACTGGACTCTGCCTCTTGTTTTAGCTCTAATTCACAAGTGAACAGAGTATGGAGATGGCCCATCAGTTCAGGGTAGGGCACAGGGGCCTGACTCTGGGCCAGCTGAAAGGATTTGAATGCCAGCTCTGGCATCTGTGAGTGGGTTGGCCTCCAGCAAGTCACTTTACATGTTTGAACATTTTATTCTGTTTGTAAAACATGAAAAATAAAACCTACCAAAATGACCTGTCTTTGAGATTTGATATATAGTCTATGTGAGATGTGTGTCTGTGCCTGTTTTCCTGAGAAGCAAAAGTTTAGTGTTTACTAATTTAGTGTTTGTGATGACTTTTAATAGAAATAACGATCATGAACAATGAAAATCAACCTGTATGTGTGTGTGTGTGTGTGTGCACTTGTTATATATATTGTCTTATTGGTTCTATTTCTCCAGAAAGTTCTGACTGATACATCTAGTATAGGTCAATTGTGGATTTTTAAATAGCTTTATTATATTTTATTGTGTGGGTATATTATATTTAAACCCATTTCCTTAGTTAAAAGACAATATCACTTATTTCCAATATTAGGCATGTATTTATATGTAATATCACATATATATTTTGTATATATGTTCTTAGGTACTAATACGTTTTTTAAGTTTCATTGAGATATAACTTAATATAGAGCACTGTAAAAGCTGAAATATACAGCATAATGACTTGACTACACTGATTAAAGATGTAAATGTGAAAGAAAACTGTGTAAAATAATTTTTAAATGTTAGAAAATAAGTTTATGAACTTAGATGTGAAACAAATTTTTAATCAAAGCTCTCAAAAGCAAAAATTATAAAAGTAAAAATAATGGATAATGGCTAAAATGAAATAAAATATTTTTCTTATTTAATATACTTAAGTAGTTGATAATATACCAGGAGTTATTTGCAAATTTTATAACAAGAAATGATTCTATATCTCGCTTACATACTGAATTTTTGAAAATCAAATACAGGGAACAGTAGAAAACTGAGCAAAAGACTATTTTCAGGATGTGACAACCAGATAGCTAATAAGTATATGTAGACTTGTTATACATCACTAGATATCAGAATTAAAAACAAAAAAAAACAAAAATAAAACACTAGGCATCATGTTTATTAAAATTATAGTCAAATAATACCACATAGTAGTAATCATATAAGGAATGAGAACCTGTTCACTGTTAGTAAAGTATAAACTTGTGCAACCAGTTTTATGAGTAATCTAGCTGCATTTGATGAAATCAACCTTGGGTATAACCTATAACCCAGGCATCCTTCGTGTTCATATATAATCAAACTCTCATCCAGTGTGTTCTCAGAGTTGTTCATTAGAGTATCATTTCACGTCAGTCAAGATATAATAATATAACATATCATAAACATATAACAACCTGACCACATGATGGACACTGAGGACCAAGGTTTGAAACTCCGAGGTTGCGAGCTTGAGTGTGGGGTAATCCGGCTTCAGTACAGGCTCACCAGCTTGAGTGTGAGGTCACTGGCGTAAGTGTGAGATCATAGACATGATCTCAGTGTTGCTGACTTGAGTCCAAGTTAGCTGGCTTGAGCAAGGGGTCACTGGCTTAGCTGGAGCTTTGCAGTCAAGGCACATATGAGAAGCAATCAGTGAACAAATAAAGTGCTGTAACAAATTGATGCTTCTCATCTCTCTTACTCCCTGTCTGACTGTCCTTGTCTGTCTCCCCGTTTTGGCAAATAAATAAATAAATAAATAAATAAACAAACATGTAACATATATATTAATATAATGTATAGGTGATGGAGCATGGAAAATTATATAAATCCCACCACAGTGGCTTACTCAACTGTAGTGATTGAAATTCAAGGTAGCAAGACTCCAGATGGTTCAATTGCTCTTTCTGCTCCACCTATATAGACACATGGCTTTACATTTTTAAAATTGGAAGATAGCTGTTTACCTTCAGGTATTTCCTATGCATTTCAGAAAATAGGCTGCAAAAAGTGTAGGGCAAAGGACCAAACTTGCTGGGTGAAAAAACATTTTATTTTTCTGTAATCTACTCCCACTAAAAAGCACTTAAATTCTTTTGCAAGTCATATAGACTCTGCTAGATGCAAGCAAGTATGGTGCAGTGAATATTTTAATTGGTCACATTGCCACCCAGCTCAAAAAGGGAATCTATTAGTAATCAAAGGGAGAAAAAATACTGAGTATGCAGTTGGCAGTGTCTTTCACATACGAACATACATTAAATAGAAAACTTGGAGAGTGTATTAAAATGAGATGAAAGATAAAATATGAGGGGAATAAGAGAAGTAAGAAAATTAGAATAAATCATATACAGCTTTATGGAGATACTGTGTCTTGAATTGCGGAGTATCAACCAGCATGTTTCTGTTCAACTAAGGCAAAACAAATAGCAAAGCAACAGTATGACAAAATAACAAAAATAAGAAAACAAAAGCAGGATTACCATAATAATCAAGATATATTTGCAGTACTAAAAAATATTTAATATGTTTTAAATATAGAGTTTTTAGTCATGAGAAATAAAGAGAAAGAGTTGAAACAGAGCCTTGTATACAAGTTTAAGGAGTTTGGAGTTTACATTAAAATTACTTGGAGATCTATTAAAAGTTGTTAATCTTCATCATGGAGTAATACAAAGTTGTGTAAATATGATAGAAACTGATGTCAATATTTGATAATTATCTAAATCAGACCTATATTAACCAGAGTGGGAACTCAGGGAAAAAAATCAGTTATGTCTCATTCTTTAATTCTTTTTAGAATATTTTCTTCAGATTTTACAAGTTATATAAATAAAGTTATTTAGAATTTATTATAAAATAATATTGCAAGTATATGTGAATGTAGCTAATATTTCACATGTGTTTATTGTAACGTATTTGCAAGTTTTAACAGTGCACATATGGTATTAAATATTGGTTATGGTCACACAACCTTGTGAATATACTAAAAAACATCATGTACTCTTAAAAGTATGCATTTTATGGTATGTAAATCATTTCTTTTTTCTTTGTGGCAGAGACAGAGAGTCAAAGAGAGGGACAGATAGGTACAGACAGACAGGAAGGGAGAGAGATGAGAAATATCAATTCTTTGTTGTGGTTCCTTAGTTGTTCATTGATTGATTTCTCATATGTGCCTTGACCAGAGGGGCTACAGTAGACTGAGTGACCCCTTGCTCGAGCCAGCGACCCTGGCCCCAAGCTGGTGAGCCTTGCTCAAACCAGATGAGCTTGCGCTCAAGCTGGCGACCTCGTGGTCTCAAACCTGGGTCCTCTGCATCCCAGTCCGATGCTCTATCCACTGCGCCACCTCCTGGTCAGGCTAAATCATTTCTTAATAAAGATACAAAAGTATATTATTTTGAGAACATTTTGTAGTTATTTTTTTACTTGAAAACTAATCTGAATAATGGAAAAATATGTATAGTTGTATAAAAGTCTCACAAAATAATTTAAAGGTATTTTTTATTTAAGAGTTTTGCTAAATGTTTTCAAAATTATATACTTTAAAATGATTTGAAAATGAACTCACAAACTTTATTTAAAAACATTTAGCAACTGTAATTATTATTATTATTTTTTGTTAGATGAACCAAATGTAATTTGAAATAGTTCAATGAGCTGTAAAGTTTGACAGTAGATATATGTAAGGAAATTTTGACAAAGAAATTATCTGAAACTAATTTGAAATAATTTATCATGCATAAATTAGAACTATGTCGAAAAATGTTAGCATTTTTATGTAAAAACCATAACCTAGATTTGTACTTAGCTATTGAGATGACATGACTAATAAGTTGTATTACCTTAAAATAGTCTATCTGACTATGCAGTCAGAAATTGACCTAAATTGATTTAAATATCAAGTTAGATAGTTTAGGTAAATACAACATATATAGTACTTGAAAATGTCATTGAAATGAACATGGAAATATTTTATTTACATTAGAACCTTAAATTTGCTAATAAAAGAATAAAATGAACAATTCTTAGTTTGCCACATAAAGTCTTTCACTTTGATTGGTCTAACTCTGCAGTTTCACTTCTGATGCTTGACTTGAATTCATATTAACTAGATCCCACTGTATCAATCAATATTAAAGTATTAATTTATAACATTAATATGATTTTGTCTTACATTTTGTATTGAAAATATTTTAATAAGCAGTATAATTAGGAATATAGTGATACATATAGGGTATTTGTTTCCAAAATATTATGATTTAAACAAAATTTATTGTAGCAGGAGAGAGGTTTTTCTGAGATAATTATTCTAGGGATACAATTGTTCTCTGATGGCTGGCTTTCCTTAAAAATCTATCCTGCTTTTATTTCTTGGGGATTCTTCATAACTGCATTTATTCTGGGAAAACATCAGATGATGGAAGGACAATGAGTTTAGAAGTAAAAAAGTCCAACTTCATTTTAGTCCCAATTCGTTAATTTACTGTATAATCTAGGAAAATAAATGCACTTACCTTATTTTATCTACAGGAGTAATAAATATATAAAAATATTTACATTGGAATATTCTGAGTTATTTATAAAAAAAATAAAAATATAATTCAAGCTAACTTTTCAAAGTATTTAGTAATGTTTAAGATGTATAAGATAGCAGTTATCAAGTTTTCAAGTAATTCATTTTAACCTTTGTTTTGAAAAGCTTTCTAAGTGCATCAGTCTACTCAGTGTCTAGTAAATATGTTTTAGTGCCTGTATTCCACATGTCTTTGCTTTACTGGTATCTTACAGACACTTTGGATCTTTAACAAATATAGAAGCTGTATCTACAGTGGGATACTGTTTAGCCATATAAAAGAAGAAAATTCTGTATTTTGAAGCAACATAGACAAACCTTTAGGGTATTATGCTAAGGAGAGTAAGTCAGATAAAGAAAGATAAATACTATATGATCTCATTTACATGTAGAATCTTAAAAAAAAAAAACTGTAGAGAAAATATCAAGATTCCACTGGGACACAACCTAATTCAGGTGCACATATTCTTAATATGCTTTTGGAGAATTTATAAAAATTGGTCCTTGAACCACTTGAATAAACATTGTTCTTAGTTTCATGTAAGATATATTTGTCTTTAAAACATCTTCTTTGCCCTGGCCAGTTGGCTCAGCGGTAGAGCGTCGACCTGGCGTGCAGGAGTTCTGGGTTTGATTCCCGGCCAGGGCACACAGGAGATGCCCCCATCTGCTTCTCCACCCCTCCCCCCTCCTTCCTCTCTGTCTCTCTCTTCCCCTCCCGAAGCCAAGTCTCCATTGGAGCAAGGATGGCCCGGGCACTGGGGATGGTTATGTGGCCTCTGCCTCAGGCGCTAGAATGGCTCTGGATGCAACAGAGGGACGCCCCAGAGGGGCAGAACATGGCCCCCTGGTGGGCATGCCAGGTGGATCCTGGTCGGGCGCATGCGGGAGTCTGTCTGCCTCCACGTTTCCAGCTTCAGAAAAATGAAAAAAAAAACCCATCTTTTTTTTTGTATTTTTCTGAAGTGAGAAGTAAGGGGAGGCAGACAGACAGACTCCTGCATGCGCCCGACCGGGATCTACCAGGCATGTCCACCAGGGGGTGATGCTTTGCCCATGTGAGGCATTGCTTCATTGCAGCCAGAGCCATTCTATCACCTGAGGTGGAGGCCATGGAGCTGTCCGCAGCACCCAGGCCAACTTTGTTCAAGTGGAGCCTTGGCTGAAGGATGGGAAGAAAGAGACAGATAGAAAGGAGATGGGGAAGGGTGGAGAAGTTGATGGGCGTTTCTCCTGTGTGCCCTGAACAGGAATCTAACCCAGGACTTCCGCATGCTGGGCCAGTGCTCTACCACTGAGCCAGCTAGCCAGGGCCAAGACATCTTTTAATACATACTTATATTGTTTATTTGATTTTATATTTCGTGTATGTGTGTGCGTGTGTTTGTGTGTGTTGGGGCAGAGAATTGATCTTTAAGCAAAATAGTTTCACTTGAGATGGCTTTAGCCAAACTATAATATTTAGTGCACAAGGGAAAAGCTTAAATGTGACAATCTTCATTACCATGCCCCAGGTGTGAATGTTCTTGCCAGAGCAATTTTTCTCCCTGCTGATTTACAGTTGGAGCCTTTTAATTCATTGCAGTAGCACAGAAGGTGATCTCCTGAGTCAGCAGGTTAAAAAGAAATGCACTACCCTTTCCCTGTTCTTCTCAATGGGGGAGATGGACAACTGTAGGGACCCTTAGGGTAAAATTTCTGAAAAACCTATTACTGTTTCTATGCTCCATATTTTACTTACAAGGGAGGCTGACTTATTCTAGGATGTAAGTAAAGATAAAGAGAAAGTTATCTGAAGGTTAACTCTTGAAATCAAACAAAAAATAGGTAATTCATTAAGTGAGATAGATCACCTATCCTCTGGGTGTTGTTCTACTCTAATTATATTATTGCAGCTAGTAGCACTGTTCTTCAACATTTCTGCCTCTCTGTAACCACAATTTTGGTATTGGTTTAAGATATTTTAATAACTTATATCTTTTGATTATAGCATTATTCTGAATTTCTTTTTAGTAATTTGCTTTATAGTTTATCAGGTAAGGGAAAACTATAATTGGTGTGATTAATACTCAGATCAATCAAAAAATTAAAAAGCTATAATATCTCATAAAAGTTATATAAAATCTTCCTGAAGCATTGGTTTTTATAGACTCAGAAAAATTAAATATCTTGAAATTAGCAAAATATATTATTGGGTGTACTTTTCATGGAATGCTTAGACTAGGAGATCACTCTTCTAGGGTTATCTGATTTTATAAATGTTTGTACTTTAAATTGTTTCTGAGTAAGTTTATAACCTGTAAGTAATGGAAAACTGAGAATGCAAAAGAATCTTGTCTATACAGATACAAAGTAATTTTCTTCAATAAAAATGCAACCAGTCATTTCCATGTAGTTATTGACCAATTTTACATTTATTAACAAATGCAGCTCAGCTTTCATAATTGTCTATATACGTGCTAATTTTTTGGATTATCCTTTGGCTTTTTTACATCTTACTGCTTTTTTTCATAAATTAATGAGAAATAATTTTTTTCACAAATTTTAATTTTATATTAATATGAGTGATGACTTTTCTCGGTATAAAATGCACTTTGGAAAAGAAACAGTGATAAAGATTTTATGACTGTAGTTAGCCAGGCTTAACCCATGATCTTGCCTTTAAAAAAAACTCTGTTCAAAAGTTTCAGTGAAGCTTGGGAGTTGGCAGTAACACACTGGGAGAAACTGAGTTGTATCACTTCATAGCAAGAGCTGGAGGGATGACCACTATTATCTCTGTGATAAGCCTTCTTCCCACATGGAAAAAGCTGAATCTGCATTAGTCTGATAAATTTCAATAACTATACCCTGACAACTCCCTGAGATCTCACTCTGCAACTATTGTCTATAGGACCCAGGCAGTTGGTGGCTGGTTTCAGATTGCCTTGAAAATTTTGCTGAGTGGCCTCAGGCTCAGCATTATGCCAATTCTGAATCTGCATTAACCTGGTGAACACCATACAACTCACAATAGTGATTAGTGAGTACCTGCCTCATCCAACTGATATATCACCCAAGGCTTTTTCTGTGGCTGAATCTTAAGGGAAAGCAAAAGGCAACAACAGATCTTAGATTGTCCTGTGCCTTTTGCCAATCTCCCCATATTTGATACTGTTGGCAGCCAGCCTCAATATGCAGTAAGGTTTTTCCCATGCACATCCAGGTCAAACTCAGGCAGCTACCAACTTCTGATTACTTTATAGCTCTTAAAAGTTAACCTCAGCCTAGTTAGTAAATAACATTGACCTGCACCAAAGCCACTCCCAAGAGACCCCAGAATTAACACACTTGGTGGCTGTATTTAGACTACAACAAAGCAACACCACAAACAGTAAACACAAAGAGTGGTCTCAGCAGACACCAGATGCTGCTGGGATGAATTCTACTCCATTGGGTCAGTCCCTACATAGTAACTTGTATGTTATGGTGGAGGCCAAATCTCATAGCAAGTAAACCTAAAGGACATTCCATCCATTGATATGCCAATAACAATCAAAGCTCAAGTACAATAATCTTGTAGCATCTGGCTAAGGTGGTCAGTGAGAGTGCACCACTGGGTTCATGGGACATCTACCACATAAGTCCACCTTATAATAATAATAAATCTACCAAATACATTAAAACAGGAAGGTAGTCAATATGAAAAGACAAACATGCTCCAAATAAAAAACCAAAGAAATATCCAGAAAAATAACTAAATAAAATAGAGGCAAGCAATCTTCCACATAGAAAGTTCAAACAACTTATTATAAGGATGCTCAAGAAATTTAGTAAGAACTTCCACAAAGGATAATAAGCATAAAAGAAGCTATAGAAATGGCTCTGGCCAGTTGGCTCAGTGGTAGAAAATTGACCTGTCATATGGATGTCCCAAGTTCAATTCCCAGTCAGGGCACACAGGAGAAGTGACTTCTCTCTCTCGCTCTGTGTTCCCCTCCTGCAGCGATGGCTCAATTGTTTTGAACACAACAGCCCAGGTCACTGAAGATAGCTCCATGGAACCTTTACCTCAGGTGCTAAAAATAGCTGTTTCAAGCATGGCCCCAATTGGGCAGAGCACCAGCCACAGATGGGGGTGGCCAATTGGATCCCAGTCAGGGTGCCTGAAGGAGTCTGTCTTTCTATCTCCCCCTCCTCTCACTTTGAAAAGAAGGAAAAAAAAGATATAGAAAGTGTAAAAAACATACAAAAACAAATAATACAAGAACTAAAATAAATAACACACTAGAAAGAATTAATAGTAGATTGGAAAAAATAGAAGATTGAATCAATGATTTGAAAAACAAGGTAGTTGACACAAGATGGCAGTGGAGCAGGTGGATGCACAGACACCCAGCTCTCACCACCAAACTGGAATACAAATCAATTTAGGAAAAATCAGCGTGAAAAACCAACTTTGGACTACAAGAACAGCTCTCAAAAACCAAGGAGCAAAGAAGAAGCCACAACAAACCTGGTAGTGAGCACGTGAATATCCCCTGCTTACAGGAATGGAGGGGGGAGGTGAGGCTGAGAGCTCAGAGGGGATTTCACTCCAGGAAAAAGAGTAGAAAATACTGCTCACAGCCACTTGCCTGGCAATCAAGGAGCAAGGTGTGTTGAAAAGACCAGCTTATCTCCCAAGTGGAAAGGAGAGAGAGAGGGACAGACTGTGAGGGGCTAAAGAATGCAGGAGACAACCTAAAAAAGAGCTGACTCATCTGTGCTAGAGGCGGCCATAGCTGGGGGAGGGACTGATCCTTCCCCAAAAAACAGTACTGAACTGCTTCCAGATCAGAGATCTCCAGACATCTCTCCAGCTCCAATCAGCGCAACAAGACACAGCTGAAAACAAGAAGTGGGGAGGAGGAGCAGTAACTCAGGTCCCATGGAGATCTGAGATACACCTCCCCATACTGAAGCTGAGAAAACACCCTACCCCCAGAGAGATTAGTTGGTGGAAGAGGCCTTCAGAGTCTCGGGTTACACCCATCGCATTCCTGGATACAGTTTCAAGGAAGCCCCCTGCTGAGATCAGTAAATAAGACTATCACCCGTTAAGAAAACAAACAAATCAAGACTTCAAAGCTGCCCAAATCCGAAAGTGGATTACAAATAATAGCTGATACCAACCCAAGAAAACCTAGAAATAACACAACTGAAAACTGGAGGCAGACAAAACCAAGGCTAGATGCAACCAACTCTACAAACAAAACACCCAAACACAGAAAATGAGAAAAAAAAAAGTGCAATCCAAATGAAACCACAAGAGACACCTTCAGGAGATGAACTGAGTGATATGGAAATAATCAAACTTCCAGATGTGGAGTTCAAAATAATGATTGTAAGGATGCTTAAGGATCTTAGAACAACAATGGATGGTCATTATGAACACCTAAATAAAGAAATAGCAAGTATAAAAAAGAATCAATCGGAGATCACAAATACAATATCAGAAATAAAGACCACAATGGAAGGAATTAAAAACAGGATAGATAGAAGTGAGGATAGAATCAGCGAGTTGGAGGACATCTGGAATGAAGGCATGAAAGCAGAGAAGAAAAGAGAAGAGAGACTCAAAAAGTCTGTGGAAACTCTTAGAGAGCTCTGTGACAACATGAAGAGAAATAACATTCACATAGTAGGGATTCCTGAAGAAGAAGAGAAAGAACAAGGGATAGAGACTTTGTTCAAGGATATCATAGCTGAAAACTTCCCTAAATTAATGCAGGAGAAACTCTCACAAGTTCAAGAAGCACAGAGGACACCATTAAAGAGAAACCCAAAGAAACCTACACCAAGACACATGATAATTAAAATACCAAAGCTAATTGATAAAGAGAAAATATTAAAAGCTGCAAGAGAAAAAAAAGCTATCACCTACAAAGGAGCCCCCATAAGGATGGCATCCGATTTCTCAACAGAAACACTTGAGGCCAGAAGGGAATGGCAAGAAAAATTCAAAGTAATGCAGAACAAGAACCTACAACCAAGACTATTTTATCCAGCAAGGCTATCATTTAAAATCGAAGGAGAAATAAAAAGCTTCCCAGACCAAAAAGAACTCAAAGAATTCATTACAACTAAACCAATGCTGCAGGAAATGTTAAGGGGCCTGTTATAACCAAATCAAAGTAGGAAAAGAATATAGCAAAAAAGGAATACAACATGAAAGAATAAAATGGCAATAAACAACTACATATCAATAATAACCTTAAATGTAAATGGATTAAATGATCCAATCAAAAGACATAGGGTAGCTGCGTGGATAAGAAAACAGGACCCATACATATGCTGTCTACAAGAGACACACCTTAGAACAAAAGATACACATAGGTTGAAGGTAAAAGGATGGAAAAAAACATTTCATGCAAAATGAAATAAAAAAAAGCTGGGATAGCAATACTTATATCAGACAAATTGGACTTTAAAACAAAGGATATAGTAAGAGATAAAGAAGGCCACTACATAATGATAAAGGGAGTAATCCAACAGGAAGATATAACCATTATAAATATCTATGCACTTAATATAGGAGCACCTAAATATATAAAGCAGACTTTGATGGATTTAAAGGGCGAGATCAACAGCAATACTATAACAGTAGGGGATTTCAATACCCCACTAACATCACTAGAGAGAACCTCAAGAAAGAAAATTAACAAAGAAGGAGCAGACTTATTGGACACACTAGATCAACTCGATTTAATATTTATCTTCAGAACCTTTCACCCTAAAGCAGCAGAATATACATTCTTTTCAAGTGCTCATTGTACATTCTCTAGGTTAGACCACATGTTAGGGCACAAAAGTGCTCTCAACAAATTTAAGAAGACTGAAATCATATCAAGCACTTTCTCCGATCACAATGGCTGAAACTAGAAATGAACCACAACAGAAAAGCTCAAAAATTCTCAAACACATGGAAACTAAATAGTAGGTTCCTAAATAATGAATGGATTCAGAATGAGATAAAAAAAATTCCTAGAAAGGAATGACAATGAGCATACAGCAACTCAAAATTTATGGGACACAGAAAAAGCAGTACTGAGAAGGAAGTTCATAGCACTACAAGCACACCTTAAGAAGCTAGAAAAAGCTCAAATAAACAACTTAACCCTGCATCTAAAAGAACTAGAAAAAGAACAGCAAGTAAAGCCCAAATGTAGTAGAAGGAAGGAAATAATAAAGATCAAAGCAGAAATAAATGACATAGAGGCTAAAGAAACAATACAGAGGATCAATGAAACTAGGAGCTGGTTCCTTGAAAAGGTAAACAAGATTGATGAACCTTTAACTAGAATCACCAAAAAAAAAGAAAGACAGGATTCAAATAAATAAAATTAGAAATAGAATGGAGAAATAACAACTGACACAACAGAAATACAAAATATTGTAAGAAAATACTACGAAGAACTGTATGCCAAAAAACTATACAACCAAGATGAAATGGACAAATTCCTTGAAACATACAATCTTCCAAAAATCAATCTGGAAGAATCAGAAAACCTAAACAGACCGATTACACCAAATGAGATTGAAACAGTTATCAAAAAACTCCCAAAAAAGAAAAGTCAGTGGCCTGATGGCTTCACAACTGAATTCTACCAAATATTCAAAGAACTAACTCCTATCCTTCTCAAACTATTTCAAAAAATTCATGAGGAAGGAAGACTTCCAAGCTCCTTTTATGAGTCAAGCATAATTCTGATTCCAAAACCAGGCAAAGACAACACAAAGAAAGAAAATTATAGGCCAATATCTCTGATGAATACAGATGCTAAAATCCTCAACAAAATATTAGCAGGCCTGACCTGTGGTGGCGCAGTGGATAAAGCGTTGACCTGGAAATGCTGAGGTCGCCGGTTCGAAACCCTGGGCTTGCCTGGTCAAGGCACATATGGGAGTTGATGCTTCCAGCTCCTCCCCCCTTCTCTCTCTCCGTCTCTCCTCTCTCTCTGTCTGTCTCTCCCTCTCCTCTCTAAAAATCATAATAATAAAAATAAAATAAAAAAAAATATTAGCAAACCGGATCCAACAATATATGAAAAAATTCATACATCATAATCAAGTGGGATTTATTCTGGGGAGGCAAGGCTGGTACAATATTCACAAATCAATCAATGTGATTCATCACATAAACAAAAAGAAGGAGAAAAACCATATGATAATTTCAGTAGATGCAGAAAAAGCATTTGATAAAATCCAGAACCCATTCATGATCAAAACTCTCAGCAAAGTAGGAATACCGGAAACATACCTCAACATGATAAAAGCCATCTATGAGAAACCCACAGCCAACATCATACTCAATGGGCAAAAATTAAAAGCAATACCCTTAAGATCAGGAACAAGGCAGGGGTGCCCCCTTTCACCACTCTTATTTAACATAGTCCTGGAAGTCCTAGCCACAGCAATCAGACAAGAAGAAGAAATAAAAGGCATTCAAGTTGGAAAAGAAGAAGTAAAACTATCATTATTTGCAGATGATATGATATTGTATATAGAAAACCCTAAAGTCTTATTCAAAAAACTACTGGACATGATAAATGAATTCAGCAAAGGGGCAGGATATAAAATCAATACTCAGAAATCAGAGGCATTTTTATATGCCAACAATGAACAGTCAGAAAGAGAAATTAAGGAAACAATACTCTTCACTATTACAACCAAAAAAATAAAGTACCTTGGAGTAAACTTAACCTAGGAGACTAAAGACTTGTACTTGGAAAATTACAAAGCATTGATAAAAGAAATCAAGGAAGATACAAACAAGTGGAAGCATATACTGTGCTCATGATTAAGAAGAATAAACATCATTAAATTGTCTATATTACCCAATCCAATCTATAAATTCAATGTAATAACAATTAAAATACCAATGACATACTTCAAAGATATAGATCACATATTCCAAAAATTTATATGGAACCAAAAAAGAACAAGAATAGCCTCAGCAATCTTAAAAAAGAAGAATAAAGGGGGAGGTATCACACTTCCCAATATCAAGTTATACTTAAAGGCCATTGAACTCAAAACAGCCTGGTACTGGCATAAGAACAGGCATATAGATGAATGGAACAGAACAGAGAACACAGAAATAAAACCACAGTTCTATGGACAACTGATATTTGACAAAGAATGTAAGGAAATACAATGGAGTAAAGACAGCCTGTTTAACAAATGGTGTTGGGAAAATTGGACAGCTACCTGCAAAAAAATGAAACTAGATCACCAGCTTACACTACTCAGAAAAATACACTCAAAATGGATAAAAGACTTAAATATAGGCCATGAGACCATAAGCATCTTAGAAGAAAACATAGGCAGTAAGCTCTCCGACATCTCTCAGAGCAATATATTTGCAGATTTATCTCCACGGGGAAGTGAAATAAAAGACAGGATAAACAAATGGGACTATATCAAACTATATCAAGCTTTTGCACAGCTAAAGACAATAAGAACAGAATAAAAAGACAAACTACACAATGGGAGAACATATTTGACAATATGTCTGATAAGGGGTTAATAACCAAAATTTATAAAGAACTTGTAAATCTCAAAACCAGGAAGACAAACAATCCAATCAAAAAATGGGAAAAAGAAATGAATAGACACTTCTCCAAAGAGGACATACAGATGGCCAATAGGCATATGAAAAAATGCTCAACATCACTAATCATTAGAGAAATGCAAATTAAACCACAATGAGATATCACCTTACAGCAGCCAGAATGGCGCTCATCAACAAAACAACACAGAATAAGTGCTGGAGAGGATGTGGAGAAAAGGGAACCCTCTTGCACTGCTGGTGGGAATGCAGACTGGTGTAGCCACTGTGGAAAACAGTATGGAGATTCCTCAAAAAACTGAAAATCGAACTGCCCTTTGACCCAGCTATTCCACTTTTAGGAATATACCCCCAGAACACCATAGAATGGCTCCAAAAGGAGAAATGCACCCCCATGTTTGTGGCAGCATTGTTCACAATAGCAAAGATCTGGAAACAGCCCAAGTGTCTGTCAGAGGACAAGTCGATTAAAAAGCTTTGGTACATATATACTATGGAATACTACTCAGCCTTAAGAAATGATGACATCAGATCATTTACAATAACATGGGTGGACCTTGATAACATTTTACAGAGTGAAATAAGTAAATCAGAAAAAACTAAGAACTATATGAATCCATACATAGATGGGACATAAAAATGAGACTCAGAGACATTAACAAGAATGTGATGGCAATGGGGGTGGGGGGTGGGGGGAGGGGGATTGGGCAAGGCAGGAGAGAGGGGGTGGGGGAGGGGAGAGGCACAAAGAAAACCAGATAGAAGGTGGCAGGAGACAATTTGACTTTGTGGGAGGGGTATACAGCACAATCAAATGTCAAAATAATCTGGGGATGTTTTCTTTCAACATATGTACCTTGATTTATCAATGTCACTGCATTAAATTTAATAATAAAAAAAGAAAAACAAGGTAACAGAAAACACTTAATCAGAACAACAAAAAATAAAAAGTAAAAATGAAGATAGTTTAAAGGACGTAAGTTATGGATCAAGCAAAACAACATTTGCAATAAATGTGTGAGAATGAGAAGAGAGAAGCAAAGAATTGAATATGACTTTACAACAATAGTGATGGAATACTCCCCTAAACTGGCAATGGAAATAAACATACAATTCCAAGAAACAGAGAGTCCCAAACACTGAACTCAAAGATGCCAACACCAAGACACATCATAACTAAAATGACAAAGTTTAAAGACATGCAGTTAGTATCTATAAGGGACTTCCCTTAAGATTGTTACCTGATTTCTCAAAATAAACATTGTTATCCAGGGGGAAATTGGGATGGAATAGTAAAGTGACAAAAAGCAAGGACCTTCAACTAAGACTATTCTACCCAGCAAGGCTATCATTTAAAATTGGAGAGATAAAGAGTTTTCTAGACAAGAAAAAGTTGAGTTCATCACTATCAAACCAATATTACAAATTTCAATGTTTGTCTTTTTGTTCTATGTGCATTGAAAATATACTATTTTTACTTGTTGAAAGTTAATTAATGTTAAAGCAACTCAAAACAGAACAAAAATTCAATAAAAACATTTGCTTTAAATCTAAATTCATGAATTAATGTAGAATTTATTTCATAGGCAAATTGCTCAAAAACAGAATATATTGATGAAATGTCCAAGAAATTTATATGAGGTTGAAAAATTTTTGAGATAGAAAAATCTATCACAAGAAAGAACTACACATTTAAATAAAATCTATTATTTTTCATCTACTCTACAAGAACCAATAAATGTTGAAAATCCTGCCAAACAGTTTTAAGATATCTCTGTACAAGAATAATGAGTGTGCATTATTTTCCCTATTGCCTCTTCTTTTTTGGCTTCATGACTATATTGTGATTAAGCACAACATGAATTCCAAAAGTTGAATTACATACACCTTTGTAATCATTAAGATTAGGTCTAGAATTTGTGTAGTTTTCTCACAATATTTGTGGAGAAAAAACAGAGAGCCTTAATAAACTTAGGGAAAACTTTATTTTCTTTTAAAAATTGTTTTGCCAAGCATTAAATATGGTCAAAACCTATCTTGACCATAAAATGTTAATTTCTATTATTTTATACTATTATTAATTATATGGTTCATTAGGGGGATAATGCATATATTTCTTATATATTTAGAGGATTTCGCTGCCTGTTAAAAAAAAAACAAAACGGTGCTCGCCTGACCAGGCGGTGGCGCAGTGGATAGAGCTTCGTACTGGGAAGCAGAAGACCCATGTTTAAAACCCTGAGGTCACCGGCTTGAACGTGGGCTCACCAGCTTGAGTGCCAGGTCGCTGGCATAAGCGTGGAATCATAGACATGACCCCATGGTCACTGGCTTGAGTCCAAAGGTCGCTGGCTTGAAGCCCAAGGTTGCTGGCTTGAGCAAGGTGTCACTCACTCTACTGTAGCCCACTGCCCCGCCCGTCAAGGCACATATGAGAAAGCAGTCAATGAACAACCAAAGGAGCCGCAACAAAGAATGGATGTTTCTCATCTCCCTTCATTCTGCCTGTCTGTCTCTATCTGTCCCTCTCTCTGATTCTTTCTTTGTCTCTGTCACAAAGAAAATGAAACAAACAAAATATGGTGATCAATAAATAGCTATTGATGACTGAATCAATTCTGGTTACATGTATAAGGAAGACAGCCTGTAAGGCCAGTGGCTCCTGCCATCCTCATGCAGTTTCTTGTTGGATTCTGGCAAACAGTAAAGGAACTCCTGACCTGTGGTGGAGCAGTGGATAAAACATCGACCTGGAAATGCTGAGGTCGCGGGTTTGAAATCCTGGGCTTGCCTGGTCAAGGCATATATGGGAGTTGATGCTTCCAGCTCCTCCCCCCTTCTCTCTCTGTCTCTCTCTTTTCTCTCTCTCTCTATTTCTCTCTCTCCCTCTCTCTCCTCTCTAAAATGAATAAATAAAAATAAAAAAATGGAAAAAAAACATTTAAAAAAAGAAAAGCTATTTCTAAACTGTAAAGGAATTGTGGAGCCAGAGGCTGGTGGGCCATTCCGTTTATTAAAGTCTGGCACAGGCAGATGAGCAAGCAGGCAGGGAAGACCCCTTTCCTTTCACTCAGAGCTCCCAAAGCTCCAACTCATTCTCAGGACTCTCCCGGACTCAAGCCCCCAGCAGCCTCATCAGGGCTCCCAAACCCCTCAGCTCCCTCTCTCTCTGCTCTCTCTCTCTCTCTCTCTCTCTCTCTCTCTCTCTGCACTCTTCAGCAAAAACAGGTGTGTGGGAAGGAGGGGGCGGGGAAAGCCTTCTCCAGTAAACAATGGCAAACAATGGTCTCTCCCATGCAGAAAGGCAATCAACAATTTGCAATCTGTGGCCCTGAAGGCAAGTACCAGTAGTCTTCTATAGACTACACTCAAATTGTGCTGCCCCAATAAAAGCGAGCAAACCAAAAAAAAAAAAAAAAAAAAAAAAAAAAATCTTGCTTACTCAACACAGTCTAATAAAAATAATAAATATATTGGCTCAAAAATAATCTGAGATCAATAATAAGTAAATCAGGGAAGGAGAAATTTCACGATAGATCATTAATTATGTAACACACACATACATATAGTCATATTCACTCCTCAAAAATAGTCCTGTACTAGCTTTTTCATTTCAGTTCCAGGTAAATGGGAATGAATGTTTTATTCTAATGATAAATATGGCCTCTAATGTGCACAGTTAACATAAAGTTAAAAATATTTCACCTTCTATCTAATTTTCTTTGTGCCCCCCCCCCATGGAGAACAATCTGACTTTGGGTGATGGGTATGCAACATAATTGAATGACAAGATAACCTGGACATGTTTTTTTTTGAACATATGTACCCTGATTTGTTGATATCACCCCATTAAAATTAATAAAAATTTATTTTTTTAAAAAAGAATACTTGTATAAACCTAACACATAGAGTTTCTTCAAGACATGATTTCTCTTCTAAAAATTCTGGAAATCACGATTTTGTATATCCATATGCATAATGTCAAATTCTGTTTATCAAAGAAAAACCATGTTTTTAGAAAATGTAAATTAGCACTGTTATATAGATAACCTTAATAGAAAAAGCAAACATTGCCAGAAAAAGTGACTGCATTTATTACAATTAACTGAGAACGTTTTACAAGCCAGTCATTGTGCTAAGCATGGAACCTGCTTGAATTATCTTACTTCACCCAAGAACAAGTCAAGGAACGAAACATTCTAATAGGAAGCTGAGACTTTAAGAGATTATATGGATTGTTTTAAATTTTATACGTGGCTGAACAACATTTTGCCTTAAATCAAAGCTGAGTTTTTTTTTTTCCCATTATCTACCTATTCATCATACTAGAGCTAAAATGGGAAATTTTGTAAAAAATGGGTAAACATAAAGAAATCATTCCCAGTTTTAATCCACAGTAACAAACATTACTCTTCATCCTGGATTACATGTAAAGATCTTACTTATACTCTGGATACCTTAAACAGATAATAAGGCTCTTCATTAAGTTATTCACTCATTTTAATATTATTTTCTTTAGTTTTCACAAGAGTTTGGCTATTGTCTGCCAAAATCTCATTTAACTATTTTTTCTCTCATGTGCATAGGGACTTTCTAAATTCACCTCTTATAGTTAAAAAAAAAAATAAAGGGAAATAGTTATCTTCTGTTCTTTATTTGAACTATTTTTTGTTTGAGAGAGAGAAGAGAAGAGAAGAGAAGAGAAGAGAAAACAACTTGTAGTTGCATATCTTTAGTTGTTCATTGATTACTTTCTCATATGTGTCTTGACTGAGGGCTCTAGTTGAACCAGTGACCCCTTGCTCAAGCCAGCTTCCTTAGGCTCCAAGCCAGTGAGCTTTAGGCTCAAAATAGCAGCAATGGGGTTTTGAACCTGGGTCCTCAGCACCCCAGGCCAGTGCTTTATCTACTGCACTACTGCCTGAGCAGGTTCATTTGAACCTTCTTGGTTTTTCATTGAGATCACAAGGCTCCACAGGAAACTTGACAAATCCTAATGATGAAACCACTTATATTTCCTGCTCAAATCCCCTTAATACTGACTGCAACAAGTAGTATATTACATCTAATAATTACAGCTGTTGAAAGATATCCTCAGAGGACAAATCAGTATAAGAGCCAACCATGAGAATAGAAACTCTAATAACTGCACTCACACTAGATGTACCAAATGATAGAAGTATACTATTTTTTTCTTAAGTATGTGAGACTCTTGGTTGCTCTTACATATCATCTATCAAGGTTTCACAACTGAAATTATTAAGAATGATAGCCTTCTTCATCAAATATCCAGTGTACTCAAAGGGGCTGCTTTACATATCTTTCTTTGCAGCATTTTTAGAAAGGATATCATTTGTTAATAAAACTAAAATTAAAATACCTGGCAATTATTCAATATACTGTTACTCACATTAACAACCTTAATCAAAAGTATAATTCCAAAAAATTTCTAACACTTGGATACATAGGTGAATGAATAAATTTAGTACACTTAGACATTAAATAGAACCTCAATCAAATGTAGAATTCCAAACAACTGGATGTATAGGTAAACAGAATAAGAAGAAAAGTCAGAAAAATGATCTCATTTATTTTTTTGACCAAACTACTGATGAATAAAATGATTTTTATTATACATACATGCAAGTGTATACACACACACATACACACATATACACACACCACTGAGCCAAAAATAAGATTATAACTAGTTTAACCAATTTTTAGCTCTTATGACTTCTTACTCATTAGCATAGTTTCTCTTGAAGAAGACAGCACTATGATAAAAATATTTTCAATAATCTTCTTTTGTAAAATCTTTTACTTAAATGTAATTTGCATACAATAAATTTCACACTGTTTAAACATATAGTTTGATGAGTTTAGACATATTTAATCATGTAATCTCCAGTAAAATCATAAGCTAAAGTTTTACCATCAATTCCAAAAGTACCATGTGCTCAAGCTTGGTTTTGAAGTACTATTTTTCAATGGAAGGAATCAGGGCTCCTTAGAGAAATAGCTGATTATAGAACTACATTAGGGAGCCTACATGAGCCTGGAATGTATACTGGTATGAGAAAGTAAAAAGTGCTAAAAAAAAAAAAGAATAAAACCAATGTCAAATCTGGAACAATTTGAGCAATAAAATAGGTATAATATTGGATTAAACACAAACAATAAGTAATGAATCCACACTGATGCACATAAATGATTAAATAAATAATTGAGGAAGAAGAGACATATTTTCTTCATAAAAGAATTCCAAATAAGATATGAAGATACTCCCCAATACCTTTAAAGGTAGGTGAATGAATAAATTTAGTACACTTAAACATTAAATAGAACCTCAATCAAATGTAGAATTCCAAACAACTGGATGTATAGGTAAACAGAATAAGAAGAAAAATCAGAAAAAGGTAATTTGCTTCTAAAGAAAATTATGAAGAGAATAATTAGAATTACTGTGAAGAAAATTGGCAGAAGCCTTCATTACATGATCAAGAGTATCATCCCCAATCATAAGTCATGTAAATACCATGCACCCTCTGATATTATGTAATAAGAAGCCCATTCCCCCTCTCTGGTATTCTCCAAAATCCATAATGCCAGTCTTAGCAAAAGAAAACATCAGACAAACCCAAATTGAGGGACTAGTATTCCACATAACTATCATGAACATGTAAAATAAGGAAAGACTGAGCAAATGTTACAGACAAGAAGAGATTAAGAAGACATAGTGACTTAATGCAAATTAATATTGTGGATTGAATCCTGATACAGAAAAAAGGACACTAAGAGGAAAAACTGGCATAATTAAAATAAAAACATATATTTTAGTTAAGTGTTGTGGCAATATTAAAGTCTTAGTTTTGACTTACATAGTATGCTAACATTAGTGGAAGCTGCGTGAAAGATATACAGGAACTCTCTGCAATATCTTTGCATTTTTCTTATAAATCTAAAATTATTCCAGATTAAAAAAGTTTCTTCATGCCCTTTTATAGTTTATAACCTCTTCTCTTCCTTAGGTTCTTGAAAACATTCACAGTTTTCTATAACCTTAATTTTTCCTTTATTATAATGCCATAAAATCTGAATAAATTAATATGTATATTTTGTTTCTAACTTCTTTCAGTCAGCGTAATGGTTAGATATTCACCTCCTAGATAATTGTTCGTATTATTAGAGTGTTTCTATCATTGAGTAGTATTCTATCTTATAGATATAGAACAATTTGTTTTTTCTCTCAATGAGTTGAGATCTGGATTTTTATCCAGTTTTTGGCTATTATGTATAAGACTCGTTTGAGTTATTTGAGCTTGTCTTTGTATAAAAATATTTTTTTTCATTTCTACTGGGTATGTACTATCCACTAGTTTTAATGTAATAATGCAAGCATTTCAGGTAAAGTCATTACAGAAATATGCTATAATTAGTAATTTGGTTTTACATGTTTTTAATCTTGCTTATCTTCAAATAAATTGAACTTCTTCAAAATGTCTTACAAATTCTAGGTTAAGCTTTATTAGAGCAAATATTCTCATTCTCAACAATTCTTTTAATTTATAGCAAGAAATTAGAAAAAGACAAATTTCAAGTATACAATAAAGTGGTATTAACTGTAGTCATTATGCACATTAAAGCCTCAGAACTTATTCATTAGAAATACTTCGTATTTGAGTGTTATTTTCCAATGATACCCTTTATCAAAATATTGCAAAAAAGGCCCTGGCCAGTTGGCTCCGTGGTAGAGCATCAACCCGGAATGTGAAAGTCCTGGGTTCAATTTTCCGGCCAAGTCACACAGGAGAAGCCAGAGCATCAGTCTGAAATGTGAAAGTCCTGTGTTCAATTCCCGGCCAAGTCACACAGGAGAAGTGCCTGTCTGCTTCTCCAACTTCCTCCCTCTCCTTTCTCTATATCTCTCTCCTCCCCTCCCATAGCCAAGGCTCCATTGGAGCAAAGTTGGCCTGGGCCCTGAAGATGGCTCCATGGCCTTTGCCTCAGGCACTAGAATGGCTTGGGTAACAACGGAGCAACGCCCCAGATGAGCAGAGCATTGCCCCCTAGTGGGCTTGACGGGTGGATCCTGGTTGAGCACATGCTGGAGTCTGTCTCTCTGCCTTCCCACTTCTCACTTTAGAAAAATACAAAAAATTATATTGCAAAGAAAATTATGTAAAACCCCTTTGTGAGTGCACTGGGTATTTTATGAAACAGCCTAGTTTTTTTCTTTAAATGAAGTTATAGATGTGCTAATTAACTTGATAGTTGGGGACATTTTTACAATGTATATGTATATTAAAACAGCATATGTACACTTTAAATATATTGGAATTTTTTGTATCAATTATACTTCATTAAAGCTGAAAAAATAAAACAATAACTAATTATTCAAGATCTTCTTAAAGCAGCTTTATTCCAGTCTCTATAACATTTTTAATATCTACATATTTTAATTTTTTTCACCTATTATTACTATTTGCCATTTTCTTCTATCCAACTCTCTTGGGTTATCTAGAGTTAAACTTTTATCCTTTCTGTTCCTATATGATATAGTTCATAGTCATTTAAACCAAATCTCACAAACACACACACACACACAGACATGCACACACTTTTTTTAAAGTGCAATTTTATTTATTTAGTATATCATTACGAACCACACCTTCAGCCTGCTGAAATTTGAGAAGTGGAATTAAAGATGTATAAGCATTCAGTAATTAAAAGGTGGAAAGAAAAGTTTTAAATTCAGTGAGAAAAATACAAATATATTTCTACTTTAATTATTTTTCTTTTGTCTTTCAAGCTACTGAGTCATTCTTTATGCTGCTTTTTTTTTAATTTGGAAGATTAGGTGATTTTTTTTCTGGATATGGATGTGATGATTAGAATATTGAAGGTGATGGCCCTGGCTGGTAGCTCAGTGGATGGAGTATCAGCCAAGCATATGGACGTTCTGGGATTGATTCTGGTCAGGGCACTCATGAAAAGAAATCATCTGTTCCTCTTCCTTCTCTCCTTTTTCCCCTCACACAGCCAGTGGCTTGATTGGTTCAAGCATGGCCCCTGGCACTGAGGATAGCTCTGTTGAAGTGCATCAACCTCAGGTGTTAAAAATAGTTTGGTACTGAGCATTGGCTCAAGATGGGGTTGACGGGTAGATCCCAGTCAGAGCACATGCTGAAGTCTGCCTCGCTATCTCCTTTCCTCTCACTTAAAAAATAAAAAGGATATTTAAAGTGATATCTGTGAAATAAATTGAAGAATACTTCAATAAATTTTGTATATTGAGTAGGTATTTTGTCTTCAACATTGTAGAATAGACAAAAAATACAAAACTAAAAATAGCTTTGAGAAGATAAGACACACTCACAAAGCATGGATAACAATATCAGATAGTATGTATATTAGAAAACTCTGATTATATTATAAAGAATAAAAGTGTCATTATGGTAGATACTGCTTCATGACAGAATAAAGAAACTATAAAACATCTGTCCCTTCTTGCAAAAATCGTATCAGACAATTAAAGAGAGTGACAATTATATGGACATATAGCAATTAATTTATTGGATGCAGAAGTGAAATTGTTATGAATAGATGAACAAATAGCATTGCACAAGTCTTTTGGAGGTTAGTAGGCTGGTCTGTGGCAAAATTTTGTGACATTATGCAGCTGGGTAAATAACATGTTGTCTAAACTTCCCAAGATCTTCAAAGTTAGCAGTAGTATCAAAATAAGTGTTATATTTTCTCACTCTAAATTCTTCTCTAAAATTCCCATACATTACTTGATCTCCTTTATCAGATGTTAGAAGTTCTAATCATTAACACTCCTTATTTTTGTAATGGTGTTCAGGACAGTGTATAATGTATTTTTCAAAAACATTTTTTTTTTCATTTTTCTGAAGCTGGAAACAGGGAGAGACAGTCAGATAGACTCCCGCATGCGCCCGACCGGGATCCACCCGGCACGCCCACCATGGGGCGACGCTCTGCCCACCAGGGGGCGATGCTCTGCCCATCCTGGGCGTCGCCATGTTGCGACCAGAGCCACTCTAGCGCCTGAGGCAGAGGCCACAGAGCCATCCCCAGCACCCGGGCCATCTTTGCTCCGATGGAGCCTTGGCTGCGGGAGGGGAAGAGAGAGACAGAGAGGAAAGCGCGGCGGAGGGTTGGAGAAGCAAATGTGCGCTTCTCCTGTGTGCCCTGGCCAGGAATCGAACCCGGGTCTCTGCACGCTAGGCCGACGCTCTACCGCTGAGCCAACTGGCCAGGGCTTGTTCCATTGATCTGTATGTCTGTTTTTATGCCAGAACCATGTCCTTTTGATTTCAGTGGCCTTGTAGCTTATTCTGATATCAGGTAGCTGATACTTCTAACTTTATTCTTCCTTCTCAAGTTTGTTGGATCATTCGGGATCCTTTGTGGTTTCATATACATTTTTGTTTGTTTTTTTTACAGGGACAGAGAGAGAGTCAGATAGAGGGATAGATAGGGACAGACAGACAGGAATGGAGAAAGATGAGAAAGATTAGAAGCATCAATCATCAATTTTTTGTTGTGACACCTTAGTTGTTCATTGATTGCTTTCTCATATGTGCCTTGACCACGGGCCTTCAGCAGACTATGAGTAAACCCCCACTCGAGTCAGTGACCTTGGGTTCAAGCTGGTGAGCTTTCTTTTTGCTCAAGCCAGATGAGCCCGCACTCAAGCTGGCAACCCTGGGGTCTCAAACCTGGGTCCTTCCGCATCCCAGTCCGACGCTCTATCCACTGCGCCACCGCCTGGTCAGGCCGTATACATTTTTGAAGTACTTGTTTTAGCTTTTTGAAATGTACCATTGGTATTTTGATAGAAATTGAATTGAGTTTGTAGATTGCTTTGGATAAGATGGACATTTTAACAATGTTAATTCTTCCTATCTATGAACATGGTATTTCTTTCCAATTATTTGTATCTTCCTTAATTTCTTCAATATCTTATAATTTTCTGAGTACAGGTCTTTTACCACCTTCATTTTTATGAACAAAACAAATAATGTTTACTGAAGTTATGTAACTTGTCCAAAGTCACAACTAGTTAATTTTATACATAACATCAGGGTTCACAGTCCACACATAGTTTCATAATGAGTTCTTTCAGATTAATGAGTTCTTAAAAATGAAAAATTTGTAAAAATAACATTTCATTTTATTGATTTTTGTTCATTTATTTGTGTGTGTGTGTGTGACAGAGACAGAGAGACAGAGAGAGGGACAAATAGACAGGAAGGGAGAGAGAAGAGTGGCATCATTTCCTCGTTGCAGCATCTTAGTTTCTCATTGACTACTTTCTCATATGTGCCTTGACCGAAGGCTACAACAGACCAAGTGACCCCTTGCTCAAGCCAGCAACCTTGGGCTCAGACTGATGAGCCTTGCTCAAACCAGATGAGCCCACGCTCAAGCGACCTTAGAGTTTCAAACTTGGGGGCTCTGTGTCTCAGTCCGACACTCTATCCACTGCGCAACCACCTGTTTAGGCAAAAAAATCACATATTTTGTAAGGGTATGTTTAGATAATAATTTTCAAAGATTTTACTCTTCATAAGAAAATCATTCCCTTATAATGTCCAGAATATATCCAATCATAGGGTTAAAAAAGATGAAATTAAATGTTATTTTTATTAATATAATATTATAATTTTGAAAGCTTAAACTTATGACTAATTTTTTGGGTGATTGAAAGAATACTCTGGTGTGGTGTCAGAGAACACTTAAAAAAGTTTTATTAATCAGTGATGTCAAGGCTTTTATTTCTCATACTTAGTAATGATACTTTACTCACACTGCAAAATGCATAGGTACAGAAGGTATTATTTAGGTGTCTTAAGATAGGTGGGATTTGTCAGATTGATGGCAACATTAAAAGTCAACTTTCTATATACATTAACCAATATTATTAAATAGCTCTCACTTGATTGAGAAGCAACTTTAATTTTGTAAATTAGATTCAATATTGAGTAAAAATAACAGTTAGCATTATTTCTTCCAGTATGGAAGACTTCGAAGATATTCACAATTTATAATAGTATTACTTTATTACTTTTGCTAATTTTTCACTTAAATTAACTGCCTCAGAGCATGGGCTCAATTTTCATATAAAAACATTGTTCATCATTATAATTTCCCTACTGATAATACTCCAAGCACACAGTATTGTTATGTACTGTTTGTTTCTTTTAAGACTTACTAGAATTATTAGTATTAGTAAGTCCAGTGACAGTGAGGTATTAAATTTAAAAAACTTAATTAATAAATTAATTTTAGTATTGAACTTATCAGGGCTAGGTAACACTGAAATAGCATCATGTCTTTCTGTCTTATTAAATAAGCTATTTACATTGTATTTACTTTATTTATTTAAGATGTCATTGAAAGTAAGTAAAAAACTTCTTACAAGAGTTTGTTCAGTAATTTTTAAAACAACTAAGCGCAATATGAAACTTTCCACAGAATATCTTTTTATCACAACAACCAGTACACACACACATGCACAATACAAACTGCAACAGAATAAATTTAAGAAAGGAAAAGATTGAGATAAGCAAATAAAACTGGACTCTGGAACCAAAATTTTATGTTCTCAATACCCCACTGCCAGAGAAGCTGCATGACTACTGAAAGGATAGTTTTTAAAAAAAAATTATACAGGACTTGAAATATTTATGTTACTAATCTTCTTTTCATCTTTAATGTTTTATATCAGTTTAAACTCACAACACATCTTGATTCAGACTACTGCATGTACAGCAGTGGTCCCCAAACTTTTTTGGGCCATGAGCCGGTTTAATGTCAGAAAACATTTTCACAGACCGGCCTTTAGGGTGGGATGGATAAATGTATCGTGTGACCAAGACAAGCATCAAAGAGTGAGTCTTAGACGGATGTAACAGAGGGAATCTGGTCATTTTTTAAAAATAAAACATCATTCAGACTTAAATATAAATAAAACGGAAATAATGTAAGTTATTTATTCTTTCTCTGTGGACTGGTACCAAATGGCCCATGGACCAGTAGCGGTCCGTGGCCCAGGGGTTTGGGACCACTGATGTAGAGTACCCAATAACTCCATGAAGTTGGTAGCTATGGTATTAAATAGTGCAAGCTAGATTTTGTTGTTGCTGTTGTTAATTTATTTATTTTTGTTCATTAGATTACACGTATAAGTGAGATTATATGATATTTGTCTTTCTCTGACTGGCTTATTTCACTTAGCATAATAATCTCCAGGTCTGACAATTCTGTAGTAAAAGATAATATTTCCTTCCTTTTTATGACTATGTAGTATTTCATTGTATACAGGTATCACAGCTTTTTTATCCACTCATCCCTGATAGGTTTTTGATCCGTTTCCAAATGTTGGCTATTGTAAATAACACTGCAATGATCATAGGGATACATGTATGCTTTCAAATTAGTATTTCAGAATTCTTATGATATATTCCCAGTGGTGAGATAATTGAGTCAAAAGACAGTTTCATTTTAAATTTGTTTGAGGGAATTCCATACTGTTTCCCTCAGTGGTTATACCAGTCTGTATTCCCACCAACAGAGAATAAGGGTTCTCTTTCCTCTATACCTTTGCCAACACTTTTTGTTTCTTGACTTATTAATGAGAATCATTCTAGCAGGTATAAAGTGATAGCTCCTTGTGGTTTTAATTTGCATCTTCCTGATGATTGTGGATGTTGGACCTTTTTTCATGTCTGTTCGACATCTGTATGTCCTCTTTGGAGAAATGTCTATTCAGATTCTTTGATTATTTTTAAATGAAATCGTTTGTCTTCCTGTTGTTGAGTTGTATGAGTTTATCCTTTATAAATAATGAATATTAATCCTTTGTCAGATGTATTGGCAGAGATACTGCTCACAAAAATTAGGGGATATTTCAAAATTAATATAAAGCGATAAAATATCCCCTAATTTTTATGAGCAGTATATTTTCTCCCATTTGGTAGATTGTCTTTTCCCAATTTTGATGGGTTTTTTTTTTTTTTTTTTGCTGTGCAAAAGTTTTTTAGTTTGATGTAATCTCATTTACTTTGTTTCCTTTGTCCAAAGGAGATATATTGGCAAATATATTGCTACTAAAGATGTCTGAAATTTTACTGCCTGTGTTTTCTTTTAGGATTTTTTTGGTTTTGCGACTTACATTTAAATCTTTTATTCATATATATATGAATATATATATATATATATATATATATATATATATATACATATATACACACTAAGAGCCAAAGCTGATGTTTATGGAATCATTTGGCATAGTGTTAAGAAACTAGCACATAGATCTAAATTTATATATTTTCCTTAGTTTTATAATGAAACATTAAATTATAAATTTAAAAACATATCACATATATCTACATTTTGAGCTTTTAACAAGGATTTCCCTTCAATGGGTATTTGCATTCCTATTTCCACAGCTCCCAATTCTCCTTGTCTCTTGGCTCCAGGCTCCTATAAGCACTTGCTTGCAGTCTGAGAGCAAGCTCCTTAAAAAATATGAAAAAGAAAAAGAAAAGGAAGCAGAAAGAGGAGGAAGAAGCTACAGCAACTGAAAAGAATGCAGATAAGAAGTACCCAGAACACACTGAACAGACCATCAGGAAATGTAAGAAGAAGAAAAGGTAGCATGGAGGAAAAAAGGGTCATAAACGAGAGAGAAGTCTTTTATTCATTTGAGTCTATTCTTGTGAATGGTGCAGATTGTTGGTCCAGTTTCATTTTTCTCATGTACTTGTCCGATTTTCCCAACATCATCATTTGAAAAGACTGTTATTACGTCAATATTCTTACCTCCTTTGTCAAATATAAATTAACCATAAAGTTATAGGTTTATTTCTGATTTTTCTGTTCTGTTCCACTGACCAATATGTCTATTCTTATGCCAGTACCAGTGAGAAATAACATGTTGTATATAAAAGGAAACAATATGAATGATGGTTGACTTTTCATCAGGAATTACACTATGACACCTTTAGTTTTCTGAAAAACAAACAAAACAACATTTATCAACCCAGAATCATCTGCGTACTGTAAATACCCTTTTTGTATGTAGTCAAATAAATACATTTTCAGATAAACAATAACCAAGGTAATTTGTTCATCAGTAGGTCTGTGAGTTTATAGAGAAGATAAAAATGTGCCCCCTAAGTGTCTATTCTTCAGATCTGGAGAATGAAAACAGTAACATTATATGTTAGGCTAGAAACTGCCTTGATCCTTGCAGTTGGTCTCCCATTCAGAAAAAAACCCTTAATATCTGGAAACATAAGCAACAGTGACCAAGCTAGAGCATACTAATTGTAACCAGGGACAAAACAATTAAGAAAACCACATCATCTAGAACCAAGAACAGAGTGCATGCACAAAACTAAGCATTAATCAGAGCGATAGAGACAATACCAATTTTCCCACACCTAGTGCCAACAAAAAAAGCTTGAAATAACAAATAACAATAGAAAACTCTTGGGAGAAAAAAAGAGAATAATTTAAAGATAAAAAGAGACTTTCCTTGAGTCACAGCTCAAAATACCTAAAGTTCAAAATCAAGCAAACATTACACTTGTAACCTCTTACTCTCACTCAAGATCCAAACTATCTTTATAGGAATTTGAAGCCTGTGACACACTGAAGGTAATCTTAACAACAACAAATCATAAACCTAGATCAATTCCTAAGTACATTAATGCAAACATCCACACTAAAGTTCTGTAAGTTAAAATAAAATCATGTACATTTTTAGGCATAACATTATTTACTGCAGTCTCTACTGTACTACACAATATGACTGCCTTTTAAAAATGTGTACATCCTATGAAAAAGCAGGAAAAATACATGCTATCAAGACACAGGGCAAACATCGGAACTGGACTCAGGTATGACATAGATGTTGAACAATATGGCAAGGAACTTAAAATAAGTATTACTAATGTGTTAAAGCTCAAACTAAAAAAAATGAATAGGATAAAGGACCAGATGGGTAATTTTATTGGAGTAATGTAAAATGTTAGAAAGAATCAAATAAAAATGATAAAGAGGAAAAGCAAAATAACAGAAAAGTACACCTTCAAGAGGTACATCAGTAAACTCAACATAAAGAAGGAAAGAATTAGTAAAAAAAAAAAATAGATCAATAAAGTCAACCCAACTAAAACACAAAGAGGGAAAAGAAATAGAAAGAAGAAAAAGCAGAACAGAGCATTCAAAATATAAAGGACAGTATCAAACAGCCTAATTATAGTGAGCAGAAGAATGGTTCCTCAAAAATGTTCACATCCTAATCCCCAGAACCTGTGAATATGTAACCTTACATGGCAAAAGGAACTTTGAAGATGTAATTAAGTTAAAAAATCTGAGAAGGAGAGTGTATCATGGATTATCTGCGTAGACACATTCTAATCACATGGGTCTTTAAAATTGGAGAACCTTTCCCAGCCTTAGCAGAGTGAGAGGAAGGTGTGACTAAAGAAGAATAATTAGACACACCATTTGAAACTGTGGATATAGAAGAAGGGGCCACTAACCAAAAAATGTAAGTTGACCCTAGAAGCTGGAAGAAGCAGAGAAAAACATTTTTTCCAGGAGTCTCCAGATAGAAATAAAACTCTGTTGATACCTTTATTTCAGACCAGTGAGACAAATATTAGACTCTGAAATATAGACATTTAAAATAATAAATTTGTATTGCTTTCAGCCCTACATTTGTAATTATTTGTTACAATAAAAGTGAAAAACTAATTCATTAACACATACATAATGGAAATCCCAGAAAGACAAGAAAAGAAGGAAAGGAAGAAAGAAAGGAAAGAAGGAAAGAAGGAAGGAAGGAAGGAAGGAAGGAAGGAAGGAAGGAAGGAAGGAAGGAAGGAAGGAAGGAAGAAAGGAAGGAAGGAAGGAAAAAGAAGATATATTTGATTAGATAATAGCCAAGAACTCTCCTAAATTAATGAAACACCAAACCATAAAACTAAGCTGCTCATAAAAGATTAAGTAAAATAAAACTCATCAATCACAATTTAAATGTGAAAATATATGTAACTTTAAAGTAAAAATATGGAGAAAGAGATAGATTGGAAATGCTAAACAAAAATTTCAGAGTAGTTATATTAATATCAAACATAGCAGACTACAAATATTTTAAGGAATGAAAGGGGGAGCATTTTATGAATTTGACTCCAATGGCAAGAGAAGTGAAGGCAAAAATTAATGAATGGGACTACATCAGACTAAGAAGTTTTTGCTCAGCAAGAGAAACGGATAACAAAATAAACAGAAAGCCAACTAAATGGGAAATGATATTTTCAAACAGCTCAGATAAGGGCCTAATATCCAAAATATACAAAGAACTCATAAAACTCAACAACAAATAAACAAATAATCCAATAAAAAAATGGGAAGAGGATATGAACAGACACTTCTCCCAGGAAGAAGTACAAATGGCCAACAGATATATGAAAAGATGCTCATCTTCTTTAGTTATTAGAGAAATGCAAATCAAAACGACAATGAGATACCACCTCACCCCTGTTCGATTAGCTATTATTAACAAGATGGGTAATAGCAAATGTTGGAGAGGCTGTGGAGAAAAAGGAACCCTCATACACTGTTGGTTGGGAATGTAAAGTAGTACAACCATTATGGAAGAAAGTATGGTGGTTCCTCAAAAAACTGAAAATAGAACTACCTTATGACCCAGCAATCCCTCTACTGGGTATATACCCCAAAAACTCAGAAACATTGATACGTAAAGACACATGCAGCCCCATGTTCATTGCAGCATTGTTCACAGTGGCCAGGACATGGAAACAACCAAAAAGCCCTTTAATACAAGACTGGATAAAGAAGATGTGGCACATATACACTATGGAATACTACTCAGCCATAAGAAATGATGATATCGGATCATTTACAGCAAAATGGTGGGATCTTGATAACATTATAAGAAGTGAAATAAGTAAATCAGAAAAAAATAGGAACTGCATTATTCCATACGTAGGTGGGACATAAAAGTGAAACTAAGAGACATTGATAAAAGTGTGGTGGTTACGGGGGGAGGGGGGAAAGGGAGAGGGAAAAAAGCAGGGGGAGGGTTACAAAGAAAACTAGATAGAAGATAATAGAGGACAATCTGACTTTGGGTGATGGGTATGCAACATAATTGAATGACAAGATAACCTGGACTTGTTATCTTTGAATATATGTATCCTGATTTATTGATGTCACCCCATTAAAAAAATAAAATTATTTTTTTAAAAAAAGAAGGAGGGTACACATAATAATAAAAGAAGAGAGCTTACCAAGAAGACACAAAAACCACAAATGTGCATGTTCCTAACAATGGAACTTTGAAACTAATGAACCATAAATAGAAATAGATAAATCTAATATTACAGTTAGAGACTCCAACACTCTTCTCTCAATAATTAATATATGTAGACAGAGGCTCTGGTTGAGTGGCTCAACGTTAGAGCATCGGCCTGGCTTATGGAAATCCCACGTTCGATTTCCAGTCAGGGCACATAGGAGAAGGGCCCATCTGTTTCTCCACCCTTCCCCCTTTCGATTCTCTCTATCTCTCTCTTCCTCTCTTGCAGCCAAGGCTTTATTGGAGCAAGGTTGGCCCGGGCACTGAGGATGGCTCAATGGCCTCCACTTCAGGTGCTCGAATGACTGCGGCCACAACGGTGCAATGCCCCAGATGGGCAGAGCATTGTCCCCTGGTGGGCATGCCGGGTGGATCCCAGTTGAGTGCATGCGGGAATCTGTCTGACTGCCTCCCTGCTTCTAACTTCGGAAAAATACAAAATATAAATTATATATTTATATATATAATATACATTTTTATATATTATATATTTATATATTATATATTTAAATATTTATATTATATATTTTATATATATTTATATTATATTATAAATTTTATATTATATGGATTATATTTATATTATATATATATATATATATATATATATATATATTTGAAACCACAGTTTCAAATGGTGTGTCTATTTATTCTTCTTTAGTCACACCTTCCTCTCACTCTGCTAAGGTTGGGAAAGGTACTCCAGTTTTAAGGATCCATGTAATTAGAATGTGTCTACCCAGATAATCCAGGATATATATATATATATATATATATATATATATATATATAGAGAGAGAGAGAGAGAGAGAGAGAGAGAGAGAGAAAGTCAGTAAAGACATTGAAGACCTAGACAACATTCTCAACCAATTAGTCATAAGTGACAGTGACATAATACTCCTTGGAAGAGTGAAATCCACAGTCTTGAAATCCACAGTCTTTTCAAGTTCATATTATTTTTATAAAATTTAGAGTCTTTCAATTACTGGCCAGAAAACACACTGACACTCAGATGAAAGGTATGACTGTTTTCTTCCTACAGCTTCAAAGGAAAGAAGGCTACCACGCAGGCACAAACAGAGTTATACTGAGAACAAGATAACAGTAATTTGGGGTTGTAAGGACAGCTTGTATATGTCAAGTGAAATTAAGTTAGCAATGTTTCATGGGTTTCCTGTGGAATTGCCAATTTGAATAATTTTGTGGGCACTGGGGAAAAGGGATTATTCCTAGTTTTCTGGTACTAGAGCCCATAGTATGGGAGCCAAATAAGGGGAGCTGAATGTTGGAATGTGTACCCTTTGTGGCCTAAGATTGTGGGGTCTGACAAAAAAAGTGGTAGAGATGAGAGGTTAATAAACTGCCCACAAAAATAAATTGAGGGCTTTTAGCAATGCTTTTAGAACTGGGCAACTTGTGAAAAGTTTTATTACAATTGTCCCATTAATGTCTTGACATCAGTTTTGAGATTTGTTTTGGAAGGATATTTGAGTGACTTAAATAGTAGAGGAGACTTCCAAAAAGTAAAGCATAAGTTGCTCTGAATAGCATAGAAAATATTTTATTATGAGAGTGAAAAAGAAGAAACCAAGTGGAAGTGTGATGGGTCCCTGAAGATTCATTTGTAGCCAAGTTTCTTAATGTTCAGTGTTTATCAAGAAAATAAATCAGTCATGTTAGGAACCACCAGCAATATTTTGTTTGAATTACAGAAAGTCATGAATGCATGGACAGTTTATTTTATGATGATTATTTAGTGTTTTGGGTATTTTTTTAGAGTGGCACTTAACTGGTATTGTTAATCCAAGAAGTATCAGTCATATATACCTTTCTTAACCATTTAATAAATAATCAAGTACAGATTTATTGTCAAATACCAAATATATATACATATATATTCAATATATATATACATATATATTTAATATATATACATATATATATATATATAATATATATATACACATACATACACATGGCCTAATTCACTGGCCTTGAATAAGTAGACCTAATCTTTGGTATACTTTGGAAACATGAAATAGTAGAGTTTATGATATTTGTAGGTTAGTGTCAATAATATTTGATTGTTGGATTGGAGTGATGGTTCCTGTGGCCATTCCAGCAAGTCCCAGAGTAGTGATGAGTCCCATTATATATGTATAAATGTAGCAGGCTGATGGCATTTAGTGAGGATAGAGAAATGATTAACACATATAAGTGAGAAGTTCCAGAGAGGCCAAAATGTACTGATGTGGTTTGAGGTTTGGAAGTAGCAGGAGGGCAAAATAGAGGAGATGAGTAACCTTGTTTGTTGGGTCACAATATAGTTCTGTGGTGTTACATTTTCAATGGAAATCTTTAACTCATTTTAAGTAAATGAGAATTAGTAAAGAACAGGACAGGAGAACAGTAAATTTGTTAGTTATTTGGTGAGGATGCAGAGTTGTCCATAGGTTAGCTCATCTGTGCTATGTAATGGAAAACATGACAACAGTTACCACTTGCAATGACTGAATTTTTTAAATAAAAAAGTAGTAATATTGAAGAGGTTTATATATATGTATGCATATATATAATACATATATTACATAATAATATAACATATATATTAAATAATAATAATATAATGTATATTAAATATTATAATATAGGATAAATATTATATATTATAACATAATATAATATATATAGAATATATTATATTATTATATATAATACATATATTATGTATTAATGTATATTATATATTATATATTATAATACATATTATTATGTATTAAATTTTATATATACATAAATTTCCAGGTCAGGTATCAGCTGGACAAATGTTTGTTGTGGGTTGTGTGGAAGCCAGATGATGGTAAACAAAATAGTTATGGAGAGTAAATATGTAAGAAGCTAATTCAGTTAAATGTATATATGTCTTAAATATATATAAAAATATCCAAGTGAAAGGGGTGATGATTTTGGATTCTGTCTGTCATGTAGTGTTTTAGAAAGTGAGAGGGGTAAGTACTATTAAAATACTAAAAACTGACATAAAAGTGTGAATGATGAATAATGAAGAAGTGAGTAGGGGACAAAGATGAAGAGTAATTAGTGTTATTTTTCTAATAAACAAAATGAACTAACAAGCAAAAAAGAAGCAGATTCATAGATTGAGAGCAAGCTGACAACTGTGGAGGGCTGGCTGAGGTGGGTGGAAGGACTGAGCAAAAAAACCGGCCGGCCTTAATTAAGAAAAAACAACAACAAAAAACAAAAACGGCCGACCTTGGCAGGTTGCCTCAATGGTAGAGCTTTGACCCAGTGTGTGGATGTCCCGGGATCAATTTCCAGCCAGAATGCACAGGAAAAATGACCATCTGCTTCTCCACTTTTCTCCCTCTCTTTTCTCTCTATCTCTATCTTCCTCTACCACAACCATGGCTCCATGGGAGCAAAGTTGGCACAGTAGCTGAGAATGGCTATATGGCCTTGGCCTCAGGTGCTAACAGCTCCAGTGACAAAGGAGCAACACCCAGAGGAGTAGAGCAACGCCCCTGGTGGGTAGCCCAGGTGGATCTCGGTTGGGCACATGCGGGAGTCTGTCTCTCCTGCTTCTCACTTCAGAAAAATACAAAAAAAAAAAAGGCAGAAAAAAGAAAAAAAGCTTATAGACACAGACAACAATGTGGTGATTACCTGAATGGGGAGGTGGAGGAGAGTCTAAGGGGGATAGATGATGGTGAATGAAGACTTGACTTGACCTGGGGCATGAACACACAATATGGTACACAAGCATGAGTGGTTTGAACATTGAGAAACCAGTGGAATTTTCTTGTTATACCTACAAAAGCTCGAAATGTGGGCACTCCAGTAAGGTTTTCCTTTAGGGAGGAGAAGGGTATGGTATTAGCAGAAACATTAATCATGGAGGCATTGTGGAGACACTGCACTTGGTTCCATTGGGGCTTAACATGATGCAAGTTACAATTACAATTATAGCAGGCAGAACTTAGTTTTACAGGTATTTATCTTTAAAAAAAAAAAGAAAAATAAGGCTGAGTTATGTGGCAAGCAAATTGCAGTGTCTGCAGAATCACTCTAGTTTGGTGGGTCCCACAGCTTAAGATAGAACTAGGCAGTGTGATCAAGTACTGGAGAACCAACGGTGTCTAGATGGAACACAAGACTTTCAGACCAGTCATATCTACCTGTTTTGCAGATATTTTTGGAAAAAACAACACAAGGAGGATCAGATGAAGCAGACATAGCCTTTATTACTTATATACATGGAGGCCCCTCTAGTGGCCAGTCAAGCAAGCAAAATCTTCAACCAGCCATGGGCAGTCTGGTTTACAAAGCAGCTAGACAATAGCGGCACTAAGCCAAAGGCAGCACATGCTGGGATTCAGGGAATGGAAGCCTTTTTTAAGGTCTGTTTGTTCCCTGGCAGAATATAACACATATTCGAGATTAAAAGGACTAGGCCCTGGGCCATCTGACAGGAGGTGTGGAAGGTGCATGTCCAGCATTAACCTTATATGTACTAGTGTACACACGGATGGGAAGAATTTTTCAGGTCTGATGTAGATGGAACTCTAAGAGCTGGTTAAGAGAGAGGGGTGAAGTTATCTCCAATGGTAAGGTTTTGGGCTAATCAATGTTGCCTGAGGTGATACCATCCCCAGAAATGAGCTCTTGGGCTGGGGCAATGTCTTACATGACTTGGGATCAGGGTATCTTTCCTGGGTTGTTATCCACTCAAATTGATATGGGAAATTTTTCATAATTATTTGGTATTATTATTTTGTAGTTTGTTGAGAAATAGTTGACATATATCATTATAGAAATTTAAGGCATACAGCATGATGGTTTGATTTACATATAATGTGAAACAATTACAATAATAAGTTTAGCTAAAATCTATCTTCTCCTATAAATACAATAAAAAGAAAAAAAACAAAGAAAAAAATTTCCTTGTGATGAGAACTCTCATGATTTACTTTCTTAGCAAATTCTCTATTTATCATACAGGTTATCATGAGCATTCTCCTATGGCCAGAATTTTTACGGATATAAATTGCCAACTGCAATGACATGAAGAAAGACTTAGCAAAGGAAGTTTAGGCTAGTTTATCAGATTGATCATTGAAGAACATGGACATAGCCTTGGACATGTTAGCCTTGGTTTGAGAAAACACATGGGAGACCCAGGTTTCAAAAGGAATACTGACCAGCTACTGTCAAATGGACCATCCCCATAGTTCTTTTCTCTGGATTAGGAAATTTCCCTATTTCTTTTAGCTGGAACAAATAGCAAGACCAAGATTATTTGTTATTTTCCAAGAGTCTATAGAAAAATAAACAGCTGAGAATTCTTTGTTATGGGCATCCTTTAGTAAAAGGTTCATGGCTGGTTCAGAGCCATGGGTGCAATTCTATAGGAGGGAGACACAGATGACCAGGTGGAAAGTGGCTGCCCTTCAGCCAGCTTCATCACAGGTGATGGTGGCACTGTTATTGGTATTGTATACTGACTTTCTTTTTGCCTCAGTCAGTTGGTCCCAAAGTGCTCCCTACTTTGTAATGGGCTCAAGCTATGGGGGCACCATTGTATCAAAACCTTTTGTGGGCAATGAGTTGAAGATGTAAGAAACCATATCCTCCTGTAATTTGGAAATAATTTTGTTTTCAGGTTCAGTTCTAATTCTGAAGGTATAATTTTCATTATGACAGTGAGGATTCTGTGGTTGTACCAAGCCACTGAGGTAATGTATCCTCTAACTCACACCATGAAGGGCATCAAAATAGACATGTTGAAAATATGTGATAGCTTCTGTTTCTGGCGCCCAGTATGGCACAAAGAGCTGTTGCTCCAAGAGTGTGTATTACACAAGTACAGTAGGCAGCAGCTGAGTTGAAAATCTTGTGGAAAGCGCTTTCATATTGTGCTATATCAACAAGCTCCAAAAAATGTAGTTCTTGGGGGCCAGGGCCTCCTCAAACAATTTGGACACTGGCATTATCAAGGGCAGGGCCTTCTGAATGGCTAATGAGTAAGCTCTAGGGCTTGCTTGCTTTCTTTCTCTCTCTCTCTCTTTTTCTTTCCCTCCTTCCTTCCTTCCTTCCTCCCTCCTTTCTCTTTCTTTCTTTCTTTCTTTCTTTCTTTCTTTCTTTCTTTCTTTCTTTCTTTCTTTCTTTTTCTTTCCCTTTCTTTCTTTCTTTCTTTCTTTCTTTCTTTCTTTCTTTCTTTCTTTCTTCTTCTTTTCTTTCTTTTTCTAAGAGAGGGAGAGAGAGAGAACCAGACAGACAGGAAGGGAGAGAGATGAGAAGCATCAACTTATGATTGTGGCACCTTAGTTGATTGCTTTCTCATATTTGCCTTGACCAAGGGGGAGAGGCACCAGCTGAGCCAGTGACCCCTTGCTCAAGCCAGAGACCTTGGGCTCAAGCCAGAGACCATGGGATCATGTCTATAGTACCACACTCAAGTCAGCGACCCTGTGCTCAAGCTGATGACCTTGGGGTTTTGAAACTGAGTCTTCAGTGTCCTAGACTAACACATTATTCACTTTCCCACCACCTGGTAAGGCAACAGATATATATATTTTTTTCTTCTTCCAAGTGAGAGAAGGGCAGATAAAGAGATAGATTTCTGTTTGCACCACAATCAGGATCCACCTGGCAACCCCCATCTGGGGTCAATGGTGTGCCCATTTTGGGCCATGCTATTTTTAGTGCCTGAGGCAGAGACTCCACAGAGCCATCCTCAGCACCTGGGGCCAATATGCTCAAACCAATTGAGCCATAGCTGTGGGAGGGGAAGAGAGAGAGGGGAGGGGGTGGAATAGAGAAGCAGATGGTTGCTTCTCCTGTGTGCCTTGATCAGAGATCAAATCCAGGACATCCACACACTGGACCAATGGTCTACTACTGAGCCAATTTCTCAGGGCCCATATAAATCTTAATAAATAAACAAATAACAAAAGTGTCTCAGTAAAAGTTGTGCCTGCATTAAGGTAGTTGGGAACTTCAGCAACTATAGTTGGCAGAAGTCTGCCATCCCTCCACTGACCAGATAAGACTCAGAAAATTAATAAATGTCACTAACCTTTAAATTTGTCTTGGAGGCTGGTCACTATAGTATTTAGGTCTGCCTGGATGGCCTCTAGTGACTCGGATTTAAAGAGTATTATCTATATAATACCAGAGGCAAGTGAAAATAAAGTGGTTATATTTTTCAGGTCTTGATAACAAGGATTATGGGCCATGGAAACCTTTTTAAATATTCCATAGAAAGGCAGGTAAAAGTACTTGGGTGCCTTCAGAGGAGAAGGCAAATTGTCACTGGGAAGCCACAGTAATGGGAAGAGAATAAAACATATTGGTTAGGTCAAATATAGCAAAATATTTTCCAGTGGCTCTTTGAGTAACTTCAGTCACTTTGATAAAATATGGGTGCTTTAATGAGAGAAACCACAACACTCAGATATTATGAGCATCAGTTAGTCTCAGCTCATTTTTATCTGTTTGAAGGACAGGCAAAATTAAACTATTAAAAGGAGAAATTGTGATTATAACCCCTTATTTCAGTAAATCTGGCATGGCATGCTATAGCCTTTCTATTTCTTGTTTTAACCACTATTGTTGGGTATTAACTATTTAAACTGGTAAAAATAAATTAGTGGGGTTCCATTTGTCATGATTTATAAATAAAGCTATGTATTTCAATTTCTTCAAGTCAGAAGATAGCCCTGACATGATGTTCATTCCAATCATGGTAAATTTGAGCTTAAGAGAAAGAATAATCACTGGTATTTTTCATGGTGAGATAATTCCAATTGTGACATCTAATTTAATTAACCTACCTAGTACTTTAAGACCAGTGACTTCTTGTAAGTTGAAAGGTGATTTTTAAAGAGCTTCCTGAGCAGTACTATTATTTGGGCTCTTGTTTCTAAGACAGCTAAGAATTGCTGGAAATTGTGCAAACACAAATGAACCAACAAGGTAGTATAAGGGTAATTATCACTTAGTGCGAACAGAGGTCTAAAGGGGATACTAAATGTATATAGTGGAAGATGAAGTGGTTGTCATTGGAGTAAATCAGGGTTAAGGACTTTGGGCTGGAACTAATAAGGCCAGAGTTGTCGGGTACTATTGGTTTATATTTGGCAACACTTCTATAAATGGGAACAGAACTTAGAATATCCTGTACTTCTTAGGGCAAGTTATTAAGTATTGCTAGATGCTTTAATTGTCATTATAAGGCATCTAGATGATTTTGAGATAGTAAAGAAAAGGATTCTCAAGAGGCTGAATAGCATTAAATTTATTGGAAGTTGTTATAGTTGCTCCTATTAGTGGTTAAAATGTAAGAATTTGGGTGGGCAGTTCCTTCATAATCAGCTAACATATTTAGACTACCTAATTCTTGTCTAATAGTGTGAATAAGAGTTATTAAAGAGAGTAGGTTTACCAAATACTAAGAAAGGGTACCTTGTAAAAAGAATTATTTTGCCTGGGCATTAAATGTTTCTCCCTCAAGTAAAATCATAGCCTCCTCTTAGGGTGTTTTGCAAAATAATACACTAATTGCATCATGGCAAGTTTATGTAACAGGTATGTGTTTCCTTTCAAAGAATTAAATCTATTACAACAGAGGAGGAGTGAGCAGACTTCTCCCTTGTAAAGACACAATGTAATAAGGATAGGGTATTGTGGAGCAGCATCTTATCAGAGGAAGTAGGATCTTCTATTTCTGAATCATCTATCTCATTAATATTAGTTAAGCAGGACCACACTATGGTCCCTCACAATCTTAAGCCTAAAAGGTCTCTTAAAAAACTTAAAAATTTTAGATGTATAGATAAATCAGTAAATTGTCTCATTTAAACCAGAGTAAGCAGTAGTTCCAACTTTGTGCTAAGTAGATGTAATTATCAGATAGCCTCTTTTTCGTTGCTGTTGTTCTTGTTATGCTTTTGGTCAAAGTCCCTTAATACGTTCTGTATTTCTAATCTAGTAAATAAAAGTTTTTCAATTCAGTGTCTGACCTATTGATAACATTTCATAAATTATAGATAAGAAGAAAAATCTTAGGGAAACCTTGGTAACTCACCTCATAAGCAGCTGCCTCTCGTGCCAGTACACCTCTGAGGGGCCAGTATTTGTATTTAAGTAGGGTTATTGTTTATTCTCCTTGAGACAGGATAGTTTGTTTCTTACCTCTAAGTATCAGACTTTCAGCAGGTTGATATGCAGTAGTTTTTAATAGAGTCAATCCACATTGGCTGATGGAACATCATTATTTAAATAACTGGGTCACTAAATAATTGTTTCCTGTATCGTAAAGTGCAGTGTATAAGATAATCATTCTGTTGTTCCCTTTGAATTTAACATTGGGCCACTGGGCTCCATGGATATGTTTTACCATACCCTTGAGGATCTAGCAAGCATAAAATTCACTAGTGACAGCAATGAAGTATGTAGCACTTCCTGAGGTTGTGTTAAGCATATACATAACCAGTTATTTATTCCCCAAATAATAATAAATAAACACAGACAATGAAGAAGTAATGATCCTCTGGAATAAACCTATACTCAATACAGGTTGTGATCAGAAATACTAGAACATCCCAATCCAGAAATGTGGGATATGAGATGTGGCTCAATTATCCCATCACTCCTAATTATTTTAAAGTGGGCCCCTACTTTAGCTAATATATATTTCCTGGATTTTAAACAATTAGTATTATTTCTTTTCAATACTCTTACCCCTTGTATTTTGGACAAAAAGAGATATGACAGCCATTTTTAGTTACACATCTGCACACAATACCAGCTAAAGTGCAAGGTGACTAACAGGCAGCAGTTTTGTCCCAAGCTGTTTTCACAGCGGTCTGAACAAAATAGTAAACCAAAAGGATTCCCCACAAGAAATAATCCAAGAATTAACAGTCATAGCCATGCCATCCTGTACAGAACACCAATTGTTTTATAAGATTTAAACATGAGTTTGATGGCATTGTACAACACACTGAAAAATAGCTAGAAGGCAGAACTCTTTGTTTCCTACAACTCAAAGAAGGTTGCCGCATAGAGCAACACAAAAGGTCAAGATAACAGTAAACTGGAGCTATAGAAGGCAGTTGATATATGGCAAGTGGAATGGTTTCACAGACTCTTTGTGGATTGGTTAATTTGAATAATTTTTTCTGGATCTGAGGTACAGAGGCTGTTTGGTATCTGGCCCCAATGTGTGGAAACTTTTTAAGGAGAACAGTTGAAATATATATTTAGTGGCCTCAAAGAGTGGGATCCAAATAGTGAAAGGTGTTTGGGTGTGTATCTAGTGGTCCCAGTGGGTGAAAGACTGATAAGAGACACGACTGGGGTAGGGGTTTAGCAAATTAATCACAAAGGAGAATTTTGAGTTTTTAAACCATCAAAACAAGATCAAGAAAGCATTTGTAAAATATTATGTTACATAATTGGGATATCAACAAGGTATACAATATTCTGTCATAAAATAAATTTTAACAAATGTAAAAAAATAGAAATTATTTAAAGTAGAATTTTAGATCATAGTTGAATTAAACTAAAAATGTATAATAGAGGGACACTTAAAAAATCTCCAAAAATTTGTTCAGTTAAATAAGACACATATAAATAATTTATGGTTGAAAGAGAATGTTTCAATATGTATATACATATATATTAATTATTAAAAAGAAAACAATTATATAAAAATTTGGGGAATGAAATTAATAATACCTAGTGAAATTGGTAGTATGAAATACTTATATTAATTACAATATTAGTTTTAAAAAGTCAGTAAAATTGATAAATACCTAGTGAGATTAACCAAAAAAAATAAAAGTAATATAATAATTAATACCTTAAGTGTAAAGGAAGATCACAACTTACCCTACAGATATTAACAATTTAAAAAGAAATACTATGAACGTTTCTATGCTCATAAATTCAACAACTGAGACAAAATGGACGAATTTCTTGAAAAACACAAGCTATTAAAATTCAGTCAAGAAGAAATAGATAACCTGAACAATTGTTAAACCTGTAATTAGAAACCTCTGAAAAAATTCCTACCAGTGTCAGATAGTTTTATTGATGAATTCTACTGATGACTTAAAGAAAAAGTAAAACAAACTCTACACAATCTTATCTACAAAAATATAAGAAAAATGGTAATTTTTTTACTCACTTAATGAGGGCATTATTACCCTGATTATGAAACTAGACAAAGCCATTGCAAGAAGGAAAATTACAAAATAATATCCCACACAAATATAAAAGCAAAAAATCCTGAAAAATATTAAGAAATTGAAAAATTTGTAAAGAATTGATTCATTTTAGAAATGTTAAACTGTTTCAATATTCAAAATAAATTAATGTAATTAACTTTATTAACTGATAAAGTAAGCTTAGTCATATGGTCATTTCAATAAATGACAAATATTAATGGAAAAAGTTCAGCACCTATTATTGATTAAAAACTCTCAGCACTCAATACAAGAGTAATTCTCAAATTAACAAAGGGCTTTTCTATATAACCTACAGACTACATCATACTTAATGATGAGAAATAGAATACTCTCCTCCTATATTTGGGGACAAGCTAAGGAACTTCCTTCCCACTTCTACTATTCACCGTTGTGCAAGAAATTTGCCAGTATTATAAGGCAACTCCAAGTAAAACTAAAGGAAGCAAAAATGATATACAAATTGAAAAAAACCACAAAAACTAAAACTCTATTAAAAGACAAAATGATGGCTTAAAAAGAAAATTCAAAAATATCTACCAAAGTCTCCAAATACAGATAAACAAATAATATCACAATTTATAAGAATCAATTATATTTCTATGTATAAACAAACAATAACTGGAAATTGATTTTTTAAAATTACAATCACATCTTGAAAAATGAAGTATTTGTATATAAATCTAATTAAATATGTGCAAATAATATATGCTGAAATTATCAAACACTAGTGAAAGAAGAAAAAGTCTAAAATAATACAGAGACCAATTTCATAGACTGAAGCATTAAATATTATTAGATGTTAAATCTCCTTAATATCATCTTATAACTTTATGTTATGGGAGGAATAATGTTTTGTAGAATTTAACATTGTTGTATACTTAACAGTATCTCTATTTTTTACCTAGTAGATACCAGTAAGAATTCCCCAAACAAATCAAAAACTTTTCTAGACATTGACAATTGTCCCCTAAGAGAAAAATTGTTAAAAGTAAAAAATCACTCTTTATGATCATAAAACATGTCTTTATAGTACTGACTCTATGCATTTGTCAAAATCCATGAAACACAAGAATAGCAAAATCAGCTAGCATGTTGGAGTACTCTAGGATCTACTGGAGACTGTGAGAAGTGATTCTACTTCAATTTATGGCATAACTTCACTTCAGGAGCATTGAAAGAAAAAGAGCTGAAGTATTTAACTTTATAAAATAGTGTTTTACGTAACCACTCTACATAAGTGGTAATTTTTTTTTTCTCATGGAGTGGAGGTTAGCAATTTTGAAATTAATTCACATTTATTGTATGGTTAAGTAAATCAATTAATAATCTGTTGATAGGAGCCCAATTTCTCACTATCAGTTAATTAAACTATACATAAATAAGAGATGGGAGGCTAGAATAAATCTTGTGGTACTGGATTATAATTTGAGAAATCAGTAGGGACTCATTTTTTAAATATATATTCAGATGTAAAAATACAGAAATATATATATATGATATGTGAGCATATATAGGCTACTACTATACATACATGTATTTTTATATGTGCCATTGGAAAGGACCTAGAAGCTGTGAAACCCTAGAAGCAACAATCACCTAGTAATTCTAAATAACATTCTCTAATATAAGAATTACACAAAATTTTGTAAGGGGTTTTTATCACCCACAAGTTAATAAACAACTTGAAAAACACTCTAGGAGATAGAAATTTTTATGTATGGAAATTACAAAAGGATGGACTCAGAGGCAGATTAAGTTCGGTTGAGGCCATGGGGACAGAAGAAAATATTGGACCCCATACATTAAATAAAAGTGTAAAACTGGGGTTTTGCGGGGCCTTTTAGGAGTCAGGGTCCAGGGCGCAGGCCGGTGCACCCATTGTTAAATTCGCCTCTGGATGAACTGCTGATATAGAGATGGATGAGAGGCAAAGTAAAAGCTTTCTAACTGTGCTTAGGTTCCTCTTTACTTTCTTCGATGACCTCTGTTGACCCCCAAGAAGAATATACCTGTAAATGAAGGACTCTGCAGTTAATAAAGCCTAAATGCATAAAGTCTAGCAATCATTGTTTACCAAGGCCTCTTATGCACACAGAATTTCAGTAAAAAGCTACATGCCTCCTGAACTGCACACTTGCTTGTTTAGTGAAGCTTGATCAGAAAGCTCCTAAAATCATATTTCAATCAATAGAACCAAGACTTTCCTCCTCCAATCAGAGCTGCATGGCAATATCTTATTTGCATATCTTCCAACCAATTAGAGCAGCTCTATTCTGACCAATCAGAACAATATTTTTTGAACCAATCAAACTGGGAGGATTTGGAGTTCTCATTTGCATAAAACATATCAATCATAGACCTGAGGGGGGTGTAGAGGTGGGACACTTCTCTCTACATGAGTCAGTTCCCCCCAAACTTGTGGTGTGCACTTTCAGTTTCCATGGAAAATTGTGTTTCCTTGATTGGAGCTATATGACACTGGAACAGGGTGGAGTAAACTTGTCCTGCCAGAGTGGAGCAAATTTGACACCAGAGCTATAACACCAGGGTGCTTCAAAAGAGTTGCCTTCCCAGGGCTGCTCCACTGCTGTGCTTTATTATATTGAGCTACATCACTATTGAGCTGTCCCAAACCCATGCTGTTCCAAAGCCAAGCTATATTAAAATTGAGCTCTTTCAGTTAAGCAGTTCATACTGAAGTCTCTTTTCCTTTACTCCCAACTGGGAACTCCTGTTGGTGTTCAATTCTCAGTGACAACTTTCAACTTTCGGTTTGCACTTCATATATCCTTAGAGCTTCTGATGCAAGGTGCAGTATTGACAGAAAAAAATATTGAGGTTTTCATCACTGTGAGAGATGGGCCAGAAAAAGAAAACTGTACCAACACCAGCCATGGAAGTAGCATCAGAGCAATGCTGGGATCAAATGAGATTAAGAAACAATTATAAGTACCAGTGAATCATCCACATCATAGTTTTTCCTCCTTACCTCTTATCCCAGATCCTAAGAGAAAATAAAAGAGAGGAAGAGAGGCTGGTAAAGCAGTGCCTGAATTAAGGATAGTAGGTGATTTTCTGAAAGCCTAGGGCTCTCGGTTGAGATAAGACAAACAGGAATATTTGAAGCTAGGTTTTGAACCTGAGTCTTTGAACCAGTAGTTCTTATCTATGATTGCTCCTTTGATTAACCTAAGATGTTTTACAATGACAGTAATATGTGACCTCCAACTAAATTTAATTAAAACAGAATCTTGGGAATTTGTTAGCAGGTATTTGCATTTATAGAAATTTAGTAGATGATACACCAAGTTTAAGAAACACTACTCTATGCTTTGAGGTACACTTCTCTCTAAATACTAATGCAGATAGCCACATTAGGATCAAGATTTTACCTTGTTTCTACATAAAGATGTCTAGTAAAGTTAATGATAATTAGTTAGGCCTCTCTTTTGAATTTCCACTTGTCATAATATAGGTTATACAATAAATTATTTAACACAGCATGGGTTAAGGAATGGGCTTTATTAGGGAAAGAGGATTTTTACAAAAGCCAGGGTTCACCACAAGAATAGACAGGGTCCCACCATTATTCCATGACCTCACAGAAAAGTGCACCAGGACCTGAACAATACTGATGGTACTACATTGGAGACTCAACACATCTCTATTTTTGCTTCTTATGAGGAAGAGTTGAGATAAAAGAAATGTAGTGAGAGAAACCTTACCAGTGATGAAGCACACATATTACATGGGATCCAGGCAGTCATAGCTGTGTGACATTTGTTTTGAACTATCATAGAATGTTAAGACTATAAAAACTTAACAGTTCATAGAAATTAAATTCAGGCTCCCTGTGCTGATGGGAATGTGGATCAAAGAATGGAGAGGAAGCTATCATCTTGTGTTGAGTTAGTGTACAACTCTTGCTTTGTGAAGAAGGGAGAGCTCTGGCTCCGTTAGCTTATTGATGAGATAACTCAGAGAAAACACAGGTTATCATTTTTTGAAAATAAGCTTCCTTTCACATTAGGAGTCTCAAGAAAATATATGAGTTTACAAAAGAAAGTAAAGGTAAACTTGACTCACTAAAGTGCAATAAAAAGGACAAGTTGAAGATGTATGCAAGAGAAGACAAAAGTAATGAATCACACAGAAAAGACTCTCTCTCTTTCTCTCTCTCTCTCTCTCTCTCTCTCTCTCTCTATATATATATATATATATATATATTCTTAAAGACATGAGGATGATAACCAAAATATGAAGCATGAGTAAATAATTTAAAGTAATTGATTGGTGATGTAGTATAAAATATATAATTGTTCAATTACAAATCTCAATAAATGAAATAAATCACATAATAGATGCACCCAAAGTGTGCATCATTCAGCTAGAAGACTAGGTTAAAAACTACTCTCAAACAGCAACACTAATATTTTTATTATATTTTTAATTACTTTTTATTTTTTTTTCAATTAGTTTGCCTTTAATATCATTTTGAATTAAACTCAAGTGTACATTAGAGCAGTTAGACAATCATATATTTTACAAAGTGTTCCCCTCAATATTTCAGGTACCCACCCGGCACCGTATATAGTCATTACAGTATGCAACACTAACACATTCAAATAGCAGCACCGAAATGTATATCATTGAGCTGGAAGACTATATTGAAGAATAAGAACAACAGAGGGGAAAAATGAAAATATGAAATAAAATTATAAAAATTGGAGGATTGGAGTGAAAAGTGGCAACATCAGCAAGTAAAGAGTCACTGATGGAAGAAGTAGAAGGCAGCTATTATCCAAATAAATACTGACCTTATGTCCACACTATTAACAATAAATCATCATTTAAAAATTTATAGACTGTCAAAAAGGAAAATAGGACTAAAAATCTAGATTTAGAAACATTAGGACAACATTTTAATATTGTACATATCAAAGAAATGCACAATGTATTTTAACAAACTAATCACATCTGTGTAGCTGACACCCCGATCAAGAAATAGAACATTGCCAGCATTATTCCCCCAAGAAGTTTTCCTTACTCTTTTTTTCAGTTAGTATACCACTATCTTGAATTCCCAAACACATATTTATTTTTTCTTAAGATATCATATGGTATGCACTTTTTGTTCTCTTCTTGTTTTGCTTACTACTGCTTTTGAAAGCATCAGTTATTTCCTGCAATTATAGCTATATAATATTACTTAAAAACATTAAAGACAAAGGGAAATTGTAAAAATTTAAAAGAAGAAAAATGCAACACCTACAAAGAAATGAGATCCAGATCTCACTTACTTTGAATGTTAAAGATGGCAGAGTAACATTTTCAAAATGGTTGATAGAAAGTAACTTCAATACTAGGAATTTATAACCAGACCAGAGAAATAAGAATATTCACAGGCATACTAGGCTATAAAAAGGTAATCATTCACAAACCATGTTTTAAAATACTCTTAAAGAAATACTATAAAAAAGCAGAAATAAATCTAGAGATATGCAACAAAATATGGGAAGTAAGATGAGTAAATGAGTTAGTAAACTCTTTGTTATCTAAGTAAAAATGACTCCTCAAACTGACCAGAAATTAAAAGCTAAAATTGTACATCAAAGTTTCACAACTTGTATACAAATAGAGTACAGTATACAGAGAGTGGGAAGGAGGAAGTAAATCTTGTTGATGCAGCCTGAGTCCAGAGATTGGCCATCTGTGACTAAACAGACCTGTCAGTTTAACCAAAAAAATGTATTCATGGAAATATAATTATATTTAATGTGTTCTATGATGTAAACCATTTGGGAAACCTATAGATTGTTTTGGGTAATATAGACATTTTAATAATGTTAATTCTTCCTATCTTCCACTTATTTGTATCTTCTTCAGTCTCTTTCTTCAGTATCCTATAATTTTTGGAGAATAAGTTGTTTACTTCATTGGTTAAATGTATTCCTAGATACCTAATTTTTTTTTTCTGCAGTTGTAAATGGGATTGTTTTTTAGTTTCTCTTTCTGATAGTTCATTATCAGGGTATAAAAATGCCACTGATTTCTGAATATTAATTTTGTATCTTGATACTTTACTGAATTCATTGATCAGTTCTAATAGTTTTTTGGTGAAGTCTTAAGGTTTTCCTATATACATTATCATGTTATCTGCAACTAATGACAGTTTTATTCCTCTTTTCCAATTTGGATATCTGTTTTTCTTTTTCTTGTTTGTTGTGGTTAGGACTTCAGTATTATGTTGAATAAGAGTGAAGAAAATGGACATTCCTGTCTTATTCCCGATCTTACGACAAACATTTTAATTTTTGCCTATTGTGTATGATGTTAACTGTGGATTTGTTACATATGGCTTTTCTTATGTTGAGGTTTGTTCCCTTATTCCCACTTTCATGAGAGGTTTTATCATAAATTGGTGCTGGATTTTATCAAATGATTTTTCTTCATCTTTTGATAGGATCATGTGTTTTTTATTATTTATTTTGTTTATTTGCTGCATCACATTTATTGATTTGCAAATATTGTATTAACCTTGAAGTCCTGGAATAAATCCCACTTGATCATAATGTATGATCTTTTTAATGTATTTCTGGATCTGGTTTGATAATATTTTGTTGAGGACTTTAACATGCACTTTTATCAGGGATATTAGCTTCTAGTTTTTTTTTATTTGCAGTGTTTTTATGTGGTAATAAAATTAGGATAATGCTAGCCTCCAAAAAATGAGCTTGGAAGTATTTCTCCTCTTGAGTTTTTTAAAATAGTTTGAGAATGGTAAGTGTTTATTCTTATTTAAATGTTTGGTAAAATTTTTCTCTGAGTCCCTTCTGTCCAGGACTTTTGTATGTTGGGACTTCTTTAAATTGCTGCTTTAATTTCATTTGTTTTTGTGGTCTATTAAGAGTGTCTAATTCTTCCTGATTCAGTTTTGGAAGATTTTGTTTCTTGGAATTTACCTTTTGTAGCCAGTTTGTCTAGTTTGTTTGCATATAGTTGTTTGTAATATATTCTTACAATTCTTGGTCTTTCTGTGGTGTCAGTTTATTTCTCTTCTTTCATTTCCAATTTTATTTATTTGGGTCCTTTTTTTATTTATGTGTCTGGTTAAAGGTTTGTCAATTTTGTTTGTCTTTTCAAAGAACCAGATGTTGGTTTTTTTTTTTATCTTTTGTATCATTATTTTTAGTCTCTATGTCATTTATTTCTTCTCAAATTTTTATTATTTCCTTCTCTATACTTACTCTGTGCTTTATTTGTTGGTCTTTTTCTAGATTTTTGGTGGGGGTTAAATTATTTATTTGAGACTTTTCTTCTTTCTTGAGTTATACCTGTAATGTTTAATTTCCCTCTTAGGACTTCTTTTGTTGTGCCCTATAGCTTTTGGGTTGTTGTATGTTTATTTGCATTTGTCTCAATGTAACTTTTTTTTATTATTCTTTGATCACATTGTTAACCTACTCATTGTTTAGTAACATGTTTTTAACCTCCATCTATTTGAGTGTTTGTTTGTTTTTGTAATTGATTTTCATTTTTATACCATAATGGTGACAAGATGCTTGATATGATATCAATTTCTTGTATACTTGTTTTGTGTCTCAAAATGTGGTCTATTTTAGAGAACATTCAATGTATATTTGAAAACAGTGTATATTCTGATGTTTTGGGATGAAAGGTTCTGGAAATATCAATTAACTTCTGGTTTAATGTGTCATTTAACATTCCTGTTGCCTTGTTGATTTTAGACCTAAAAGATCTGTTTATTAATGTCAGTGAGGTGTTAAAATTTTCTATTGTGCCTGAATTACTGTTGATCTCTTCCTTTATACCCATCAAGTTTCTTTTCTTTCTTTCTTTCTTTTTTTTTTTTTTAGGTTTTACTTGATTTTTAGAGAGAGGTGAGAGAGCCTAAAAGACTGAGAGAGAAGGAGAAGGTAGAAGCTGGGAGCATCAACTCATAGTAGTTGCTTTCTGTATATGCCTTGACTGGGCAAGCCTAGGGTTTCAAACTGGTGACCTCAGCATTCCAGTTCAACACTTTTTCCACTGTGCCATCACAAGTCAGGCTCAAGTTTTCTTTTTATATTTAGGTGATTCTATGTTAGGTGTATTAATGTCTAAAAGAGTTATAACCTCTTATTGGATTGATCTTTTTAGGATTTTGTAATGTCTTTTTTTGTTCCTTGTTACAGCCTTTGGTTTGAAGTCCATTTTATCTAAGTATGTATACCCTGCTTTTTTATTTGTTTGTTTCTATGTGCATGGAGTATCTTTCTCTATTCATTTACTTTTAATCTATGTGTATTTTTTGTTCTATGGTGGGTGTCTTGTAGGCAGCATATATATATGGTGATGTTTTTATTATCCCTTCAGCTACCCTATGTTATTTGATTGGAGTATTCAACTTGTTTACATTTAAAGTTATTGATAAGTACTTATTTATTAACATTTTATTCTTTATACATACTTATGCTCCTTTCTCTATTTGTTTCTTTTTTCTTCTCTTTAAAGAAGACCCCTTAACATTTCTTCCAATACTATTTTTGTGGTAATGAAATCCATTGGCATTTTTGTGGAGGGAAAAAACTCTTAATTTCACCTTCAATTTTAAACTGCTAGCTTTGTTGAATAGAGTGGCTTTCACTTGCTATTTATTACTTTGTAGTTTGCATGTTTTTAATCATTTTGAATATAGCATATCAACCCCTTCTGACCTAAAGTGTTTCTGTTGAGAAATCAGCGTCAACCTTATAAGAGCTTCCTTTTAGGTAACTAACTGTATTTCTCTTGCTGCTCTTAAGATTCTCTTTTTATATTTAATCTTTGCCATTTTAATTATAATGCGTTTTGGTGTGGATCTCTTTGAGTTCATCTTGTTGGTTTCTGTGTTTCCTGAAATTATGGGTCTTTTTCTTCATCAGGTTAGGAAAAGTTTTAGCCATTATTTCTTCAAATATGTTCTCTCTCCTTTTTTTTTTTTTTTTTTTTTGTATTTTTCTGAAGCTGGAAATGGGGAGAGACAGTCAGACAGACTCCCACATGCACCCGACCGGGATCCACCTGGCACGCCCACCAGGGGGCGACCCTCTGCCCACCAGGGGGCGATGCTCTAGGCCCCTCCAGGGCATCGCTCTGTTGCGACTAGAGCCACTCTAGCTCCTGGGGCAGAGGCCAAGGAGCCATCCCCAGCGCCCGGGCCATCTTTGCTCCAGTGGAGCCTCAGCTGTGGGAGGGGAAGAGAGAGACAGAGAGGAAGGAGAGGGGGAGGGGTGGAGAAGCAGATGGGCGCTTCTCCTGTGTTCCCTGGCCGGGAATCGAACCCGGGATTTCTGCACGCCAGGCTGACGCTCTACCACTGAGCCAACCAGCCAGGGCTTTCAAATATGTTCTCAATCCCTTGCTCACTCCTTTCTCCTTCTGGTACCACTATAATGCAGATGTGATTATGTTTGATATTGGCTTAGAAATCCTTTAGACTTCCCTTATTTTTTAAAATTCATTTTGCTTTTTGTTACTTTGCTTGGATATTTTCTGTTGTTTTGTCTTATAAACCACTGACTTAATTATTTGCTTCATCTAACCTGCTGTTGATTTCTTCTAGTCTATTCTTCATTTCAGATATTGCATTCTTCTTAACTGACTGGTTCTTTTTTATGGTTTCTATGTTCTTTTTAATGCTTACTATTTCCTTAGGTTCTCACTGAGACAATCCATTCTTCCCCTAAGGTCCTTGAATATCCTAATAACAATTATTTTAAACTCTGTATATGACCTTGGTTGTTTCCATTTTATGTAATTTTTCACCTGAGGATTTTGTTTTTCATTTGGAACATATGTCTTTTTCTCCCTATTTTGTCTGCTTTCTTGTGTTTGTCTCTGTGTATTAATTAGATTTGCTGTGACTCCTAAATCTGTTATGATGACTTTATGATGTAGATATCTTATCAGCTCAGCAGTGCAATATTCTAGATCACCTGGGCTTGGTGACCCAGAATCTTTCTTGTGTGGATTGGGTGCACCCTCTTATTGTAATTTTGAATGTTATTGGCCTGTTCATGAATGGACTTAACTTTTGGGCTGCCTGGCTATAAGGATAGACTTTGATCACTGTGTATGAGTGTGTGTGCAGGGGCTTCCCCTCAAGGCAAAGTTGTTCTCAGTAGGGTAAGGTGCCTGCCGGAATCCCCTTTTGGGTATGCTGTTGTGTGGCTAGTTGAGTCAAGCTCTGGTGTGGTCTGAAGCCTACCACTGGTTGTGTTGGTTCTGGGTCCACTTAAGTGGGTTTCTGGTACAAGTCAATGTGCAACATTGTGTGTAACCTGCCTTGGGCCATCTGCCAGGAGCTACAGTGTTATTCCATTTTTAGCTGTGTCTACTGGGTTTGGGAGTGCATTAGAAGTTTCAAACTTTGTACAAGGTTTATCTTTCTCTAGTTCTGAGCTGGGGACAGATTAATGAAAGGTCCAAGATTCCCTGAGATCTGCCTCTACATGTTGGTTTACCCGTCACCTGCTGAGTTTTCTTGGTCTTGCTCCAGAGACTTCCAAAGAAGGGCCCAGGCTGGCTACAACCCACAGACCCATCCATGAGGTGGACACTTGGTAGGGCAAGGTGACCAAGGTTGGATAGATGGGGTTTGTGGCTCTTCTATTTGAGGACAGTGTGGTCAAGCACTTAATGGGCAAAAGTGACTCTTATTTCAGAGTCATACCATGCAGATTCTCCAATTCTAACTCTCTCAGAAGAAATGTACTGCAGGTTCACATTGGGTGCAGCCAACTGTCCCAATGCAAGAACAAGGTCGATGAGTGGAGCACTGAGACCTTGGAGGGGAGATGAAAATAGTCTCCAATTGAGGGTACTGCCAGTCTAGCTTGCCGGAGTGGAACAAGCATTTAGATTGTCCTCTATTCCACAGTTGTACAACCCATCCCCCTGTCAAAGTCCTGGAAAGGAAGCTCTGGGGGACACATGCTCTAAAGGTTTTAATTCTGAGCAATGACCCATTTCCCCTGCAGAACTGAGTTCAGCAGGAGAATGGGGGCCAAATCTCCTGTTCAGGGTGGTGCCAGCCAAGCCTGCAGGAATGGGGCAAGTCTGGCCCTTATTTCAAAGTTCATTGACTTTCTTCCTAGGGCTTCCCCAGAAAAAGTGTGCACCAAAGTTCACAGTAAAATGCAACTAACAGATCTCTGTCCAAGATTTGAGCTTGGCTGAGTGGTGTCACCAGCATTTGGAAGACCAAGTTAGTGCACTCCCCAGGATGGTGCTATGAAAATAAGAGTGCTCGACCTTGGTTATATGGCATCTGAAGATGGTGTGGGATAAAGAATCAAGATCAGGAATTCAGTGGCTGACACTCAACATCTCTCTTTAGGTCCAAACCACCCAGTCCTTCTATTTATGACTCCTATGTGCCCGGGGTCACCTTCCTTCTACCAGAGCTCTGGGTGACTGCCCAAGAACTAGCTCTTATGCATTGGCCCTTTAGGAAAGTACCTGGGACTCCAGAAGACTTCTTCTTCTTCCTGGAAGATGAAGTGTCCACTGATTTTCATAGCCAGATAATATGCAGGCTCTTCTTCTCAACCCTGGTGCTCTGTGTTGAAATTTCCAGCATGAGAGTGAGACTCCATGCTCCTCAAAGGGGACTGTTGCTGCTAAGATATCTCTCCAACTTCTCAGCCACCACACATGGGTGTAAAGGTTAAACAGTACCTCAAATAACATTATAATTAGAGCAGCCAGATGAAAGACATGGTATGTAACATGTGGAGAGAAAAATACATACCATAATTTAAGGCATATTACTTAGATGAAGGTCAACATTTTATAATTATGAAGGATTTGATGACATGATCTCTGTAGTCATTTAACTTTATCAATACTAAATGGCAATCTAGATTCTCCAGGATTTAAAAAAATTGATATGGACCATATTATATTGTAAGTTGTCTATACTGATTAAAAAACTGAAAAGAATGGAATACATAGAATATTTTGAAAATAAGAAACAATTATAACAGTGTTTTTAGAAGACTACAATAACTCTATGCCTAACATTATCAATATGGGTAGTGTTCTGGACCAATCTGAGTAATGTGAATCAGTAAAATCACATCTTATTCATCTCTGTATTTTTCAAAGACTCTATCAGTGTTTAAAAGGTATTTCAAAAATATACATTAAATTAAACATTTTTTTTATTGTAAGAGTCTTTACAGAGAGACATGTTAATAAATAATAAATATGTACCTTTTATAGAAAAAATCCTTTTATTAATTGCTTTAGGATATTAGATTACTCATTGTTTTAATTTTTTATATTTAGAGCAGATAATCACTCTCTATTAACATAGTTATTAGCTTAGATGATCGTTACCTTCTTTTATACTCCTAAGAGTCTGAGATATATTTGAATACATTATATTTCCTCCATATATAAACACAATGGGACAAATATCTTTTTCTTCATGGCCCCTACCTTTATTTCTACTAACACACTTAAAGTACACTTTTAAACAAACAAAATAAAAAGATGCCCTGAGTTATTTTAAGCAACTGTGTGACAGGCTACACATTCACATCTTTTGATATGTTTTATCAAAATGTTAAAAGAAATTTAAACATTTATGGCATATCCTTAGGATAAATTACAGTAAAAAAAATTGTGTTACATTTATGATGCAAATTACTTTTTTTTCATTGATATTCATATATAAACTCAACCTCAGAATCACAGTTAAGCCTGACCAGGCGGTAACGCAGTGGAGAGAGCGTTGGACTGGGATGTGTAGGACTCAGGTTAGAGACCTCGAGGTCGCCAGCTTGAGCACGGGCTCATCTGGTTTGAGCAAAGCTCACCAGCTTGGACCCAAGGTTGCTGGCTTGAGCAAGGGGTTACTCAGTCTGCTGTAGCCCCACGGTCAAGGCACATATGAGAAAGCAGTCAATGAACAACTAAGGTGTTGCAATGAAAAAATAATGATTGATTCTTCTCATCTCTCTCTCTGTTCCTGTCTGTCTGTCCCTATCTATCCCTCTCTCTGACTCTCTCTCTGTCTGTAAAAAAAATCACAGTTAAATAAAATCTACCTTTTGTGCTAATCTATCTTGAAGTACAGGGCAACAATAATCTAAATTCAGTAAACTCTGTATGTAGTTAGAGTTTTCTAGTCAAGTTAATTAACATGCAAATTTAGTTGCCTTTAAATAATTCTCACTAATGACTGGAAAACCTATTAAAGATGACCAGATGTTGATAAATGATTATGTGAATAAATATTATACAGATAAAATTGTCAATGCTCCTGCCATTGTTTTAAAATATGATGATATGGAAGTACTTTTTTAAATGTCAAAGGCACTGTAAAGTTATTACATAAAAAGAAAAAAAAATCAATGAACTATTGAGTATTTCATTTCCAAGTGTGAGGATAAAAAGAATGAGAAACAATTTCTTCTTAAGAGTGTGATAAAATAGGCAACACTTTATATGAATTTTTTGAAAAACATATGCAAATATGTAAAAGCTGATTATGATTGCTTCAATAATTAAGGGGAATAAAGTAATCATTGAGGATCTGAGATAATAAAAACCAATTTAAAGAAGAAATAGGGTTTAACTTGGGTCATGAGATCTTTTAGATGTTTTCTCCATACTTGCCTTATTGTGTGGGACTCAGTCCGCTTTATTGTTTTATTATTATTATTTTACTCTAATTGTACTTATTTCTAATTAAACTTATTAGAGTGATAGTGGTTAACATAATTAAACAGGTTTCATGTCTAATTATACAACACATCTTTATACATTGTATTGTGTGTTCACCTCCTCCCCAAGTCAAGTCTTCATCCATGCCCTTCTTCCGCCATATATTCTCCTCCACCTCCCTCGTCTCCACCCACGGCAATCACCACACTGTTGTTCGTGTTCATGAGGTTTCTCTTTCTTTTTTTTTTGTCTTTTTTTTTCTCAATCCTTCCACTTCCCTCACCAACCCCCACCCCCAACAGTTGTCACTTGGCTGTCTATGTATGAGTCTGGTTCTATTTTAATTGTTACATCATTTAGTTCATTAGATTTCACACATATGAGTGAAACCACATAGTACTTGCCTTTCTTTGACAAGTTTATTTATTTAGCATAATGCTCTCCTGGTCCACCCATGCTGGCACAAAAGGTAAAATTTCCATTTTTTAACAGCCATATGTAGTATTTCATCGTGTAAATTGTAACAAAGCTTTTTTGTCTAGTCATCCACTGATCAACACTTGGGCAGCTTCCAAATCTTAACTATTGTAAATAATGTTGCAATGAAAGAGGGGTGCATATATTTTTTTCAAATTAGTGTTTTGGGTTTCTTCAGAGAAACTCCCAGAAATGGAATTGCTGCATCATAAGGCAGTGCCATTTTAAATTTTTTGAGGTTATTTTACACTGCTTTCTACAGTGGATGTACCAATCTACATTCTTGCCAACAGTGCATAAGGGTTCCCTTTCTCCACATCCTCTTCAACATTTATTTTTTGTTGATTTACTGATGGTAGCCATTCTGATAAGTGGGAGGTGATATCTCCTTGTGGTTTTAATTTACTTTTATTTGATGATTAGAAATAGTGAGAATCTTTTCACATGTCTATTAGCTTCGTGTAGATCCTCTTAAAAGAAGTGTTTATTCAAACCCTTTGCCTGTTTTTAATTGCATTGTTTTCTTTTGGTGTTGAGTTTTATGAGTTCTATATAAATTTTGAATATTAATTCCTTATGAGATGTATTAGCGAATATAGTCTCCCATTCAGTGGACTGTCTTTCCATTTTGTTGATGATTTCTTTTGTTATGCAAAAACTTTTTAGTTTGATTTAGTCCCATATATTTACTTATTTTTGTTTGTTTCCCTTGCCTGAGAATATATATCAGGAAAAATAATGCTATAAGAAATGTCTGATATCTTACTGCTTATGTTTTCTTCTAAGATTTCTATGATTTTGAGTCTATTATTTAAGTCTTTAATCCATTTTGAATTTATTCTTGTGTGTGGTATAAAAAAGTGATCTAGTTTTACTTTCTTATCTGTTCAATTTTTTCAACACAATTTATTGAATAGACTATCTTTACCACGTTGTACATTCTTGCCTCCTTTGTCAAATATTACTTAACCATATAGTTGTAGGTTGACTTCTGGGTTTTCTATTTTGTTCCATTGATCTATATGTCTGCTTTGATGTCAGTATCATGCTGTTTTGATTACTATGGCCTTGTAGCATAACTTGATATCAGGTAGCATGATTCCTCCAACTTTGTTCTTCTTTCTCTAGATTGTGGTGGTTATTCGTGGTCTTTGGTGGGTCCATATAAATTTTTAGAATATTTGTTCTAGTTCTGTGAAATACAACATTGATATCTTCATAGAGAGCTCAGTTTCTTTTTTCTTGTTACTTTATTTAGCCTTTCTAATCTACTATTATAAAACTAAGTTGTATATAACACCCTTCTGAAATCAGAACTTTTTAAAAAGCTGGAATTCTTGTAAGTCTTTATTCTGGGAAATCAAGGTACCAAAAATAATGTTCTTCAGGACTTTTGATATGCATGTATTGAGGAGGGTTAGAGATGTCAGATAACACATTTGGATATTACCCTTTTTTTTTTTTTCTTTTTTTCTTTGTCTTCCCCATCCGAAAGGTCTTTTTCCCCCCTACTCCTTTTTATTCTGTGGTCATTTAAAAGCTTTTGTGCCAAAATGTAGCATACTGCATGTTCCCTGTCTTATATTTATGGTGAAATCTGAACAGCATTGTTCTATGTAACTTTTAGTTGCATTTCTGTTGTATTTGCAACCATTAGTACATATTTCCTGAAACATTTTGTTAAATCATTTAGTACAATTCCTTTTAGGTACTTAGTATATAGGTCTCCATAGTTGTGTTTTGCTATGAGGTATTATTCATGCTCCCTCAGGAATCCTGACATTTTACAGGAAAACTCAATGTGATGTTCACTATCATATTCTCTACCTCATAGCTTTTTAACAAATATGTTCATTCCCTTGTGCATACAAACTAACAAACTTCCCTAAATCATCAACTTAGTGCAAAACTCTTACTGAAAAAAACCAACAAAAAGGTAAAGAAGATAATTAAATTTTATTCTGTATCATGTGTGTATATAAGAAAGTGTTTGTCAATCTGGAAACGTATATAATTGTATCATGGAGTATGTTCTCAAATCTTGAAAAAAAAAGTTATTGGAAGCATTCTTAAGGATATGGTTTTAATGAGAAAGAGAGAGAGAAAGAAAGACAGATAAGGACAGACAGACAGGAAAGGAGAGAGATAAGAAGCATCAATTCTTCATTGTGGTATCTTTGTTGTTCATTGATTGCTTTCTCATATGTGACTTGATGGGGGGGAGAGGCTGCAGCAGAGCCAGTGACCCCTTGCTCAGGTCAGCAAACTTGGGCTCAAACCATCGACTTTTGGTTTCAAACTAACAATCTTTGAGTTCAAGCAAGCAACCTTAGGGGTCATGTCTATGATCCCTATCTCAAGTCAGCAATGCCGCCCTCAAGTTGTGAGCCCACACTCAAGCTGAATGAGCCTGTACTCAAGCTAGTGACCTTGGGATTTTGAACCTAGGTCTTCAGCATCGCAGGCCAATGCTCTGCATACTATGCCATAACCTGGTCAGGCAGTTCTCACTAGATCTTAAACACATTTTTTATTGCCAGTTAAACAACAAATATAACCTTAAGATCTTTCATTTTAAAAACAACATGTGTATAAGACAAATAGTGATAGCCTTATAATTAGTCTTTATGAAATATAAGATATTTTAAAAATAAACATTATATATTCTTTTTTATTAGATTATTTGATATGTACAGGATGGGAAAAGGAGGTTTACAGTTGTTTATATAGAAAACGATATAGTAATAAATAATAATACAAATATAAACCATGTTTCACTTACTCTGTTTACAACTGTATATTGACCCATCCTGTATATGACATTATGAGACCTTATTAATTATATTATTTAGTACTACAGTTAAATGTTAGGTAATAATATTGAAAATGCCAAAATTAAATTTTTAATAGCTTTGACATTAGACAATTTGAGAACAAGGACATTTATCACAGAAGAGTATCTTTCTCTAACACTTCTCAATATTTCTTCACAGTGGCCAGGACATGGAAACAACCAAAAAGCCCATCAATAGATGACTGGATAAAGAAGATGTGGCACATATACTATGGAATACTACTCAGCCATAAGAAATGATGACATTGGATCATTTACAGCAAAATGGTGGGATCTTGATAACATTATACGAAGTGAAATAAGTAAATCAGAAAAAAACAGGAACTGCATTATTCCATACGTAGGTGGGACTTAAAAGTGAAACTAAGAGACATTGATAAGAGTGTGGTGGTTACAGGGGAAGGGGGGAGAGGGAGAGGGAAAGAGGGAGGGGGAGGGGCACAAAGAAAACTAGATAGAAGGTGACAGAGGACAATCTGACTTTGGATGATAGGTATGCAACATAAGTGAACGACAAGATAACCTGGAGTTGTTATCTTTGAATATATGTATCCTGATTTATTGATGTCGCCCCATTAAAAATAAAATTATTAAAAAAATATTTCTTCTTTAGTCCATATTCAAGGTTTTGTTTGGGGGCACATGAGATCAGGAAATTTAAAAGTACATAGAAGAAAAATTAAAAAATCACTCAATAAAATGAACAGACAGCCTGACCAGGTGGTGGCGTAGTGGATAGAGCATCGGACTGAGATGCAGAAGACCCAGGTTCGAGACTCCGAGGTGGCCAGCTTGAGTGTGGGCTCATCTGGTTTGAGCAAAAGCCCACCAGCTTGAACCCAAGGTCGCTGGCTCCAGCAAGGGGTTACTCGGTCTGCTGAAGGCCCGTGGTCAAGGCACGTATGAGAAAGCAATCAATGAACAACTAGGTGTTGCAACGCGCAATGAAAAACTAATGATTGATGCTTCTCATCTCTCTCCATTCCTGTCTGTCTGTCCCTGTCTATCCCTCTCTCTGATTCACTCTGTCTCTGTAAAAAATAAATAAATAAATTAAAAATGAACAGACATTCACACTGTCTTTCCTTTGTTCACTATATATGTTTTTATCTTCAGACTCAGAAAAAAACTAGATTTTTAGTGCCATTCTATAGGCTAAAACATTTTTTAACCAAGTATTTGTTTTGTATAAAGAAACAACATGCTTTTTTCCAGTTTCAAAGTAAAGAGTAAACTGTAGTTTTAAATAAACTAGAAATATCAAAAATGTGCTGAAACTAAAGTGACATTTTCTAGGAAATTCAAACAGCTTTTAGAAAGTTATAGAATAAATAACATTTCAAACACTTCTTCATATTGGTTTTCTACTTGAAGAAATTTTACCTGACTTTTGATCAAATTCAGGTGCACAGTATTCTATGATGTTAACTGGTTATTAATAAACTGTAAAAGCATTTTATTTTTATTGTTCTTGCAGTAAATTAAAAACAATAAAATCTCTTTCCTGATTGATTTTGAAAGCTTTTTTTTTCCTTTTCAAAAGGACTGATTTTTTTTCAATAGAAATTTATAGGAAGTAAAGCAACTATAGGCTAGTTAAGCCTGAGAGACATTCTAAATAAACACGGTAGGTGATGCGTCGTTTAATTCTCAAAATGTGTCATTTTGCATTATCTCTCACGTTATGTCAATGTCTTTCTTGTCCATGTTAAAATTAAACTTCTAGATAGTTGCAAGATTGATTAAATTGTATATATTTTTACTGATTTAATGAACTACATACAGTTAACAAATAAACCCATAAACATATGGACAGTACATGTTAAGATACAACCTTAAGTTTAAGAAGTTACTTTATTGCTTGAATATTATGTAATTTCACAAAAGCATGTTAATAAAATGGATAAATAGACTTTTGTACAGTGTTGAATTAGGTCTTACTCTTTTTAAGTGGTGCATAAAATGTTTATATTCATGTTTCTTAGTTCACATTGTAATGATTGTTTCTACATTACTGTATAATATCACTTGCTGTTACAGTTCACTCTCACAGAGGACTTGTTCCATGATTATTGCTTAGTCATAAAAAAATCACAAAAAAAGTATTGTGTGTGCATGAAACTTTAAATTTCCTTGCGTTAGTAAGTTTATGCCTTAAACTTAATGATGTTTGAAGGTAGGCTATTTCTGTTTAATATGCTTTCTCAAAAAAAAAAACACTTCTCTTGACAGTATTTCATTTTGTCTATTATTGTAAGTAACTTCTGCAGACTTCCAGTGAAATTGCTTTACAATACTTTCAAATAATGGTAATATAACAATTATTATCTGTAATTTTACCCTAAAACTATTTTGCTCAAAGTCATATACTTACAACAAAAGCTAATGCTGTAGCTCTGAGATTTTGCTGACATTGTAATAGCAACCTAATAGTTTCATATAAAATTACAAATAGAAGTACACTCAAATTGTTTGATCATTGACATTTCATATTGTTATAGCATTTAATGCCTCCTTAATATGGTCTCCATAGTCTGCTATTGAAACTTGGTGTTTCATATATGGATGTAAACTTTATAGAAGGTACTGAAAATTTAGTATCAAATTGCAAATTAATAAAAATCATTATTTCCCTATCTCGATTCAATATTTTTCAAACTAAGACTTTACTGCCAATTACTTTATTCTTAACATTTATTTTTTAAAATGTCTGGAATTTTAAAAAATCCAAAATACAACACAGAACATTCTTTGAGGTATTGATAGTTTAGTTATTATAGAATTCTTCCCTTTATAGATCAGATGACATAATATAACAGATGATGTAAGCTGTAATTAATGAGAATGGAATCTTAAATCTTTAGCTTTTACACAGGTGACTGTGAAGAGGAAAAACATCTCACACACACACACACACACACACGCACACACACACACACAGTAAGACTTGAGGGACTGCAAACCAGAAAGTACTTAAGAGCTAGCCATGACCTATTATATTTCAAAATATAGCCTTATGGAAATTTTATTCTTGAGTTTAATGATTTTCTGAGTCATCATAGAGCTTCTATATGAGCTAGAAGAAATTTTTGCCCTGTATGTACTGCTGTTTAAGATCTCATTGTTTCAGCTTTTAGATTTTGTTTACTTGTTTGTTTGCTTGTTTTTTGAGAAGGCTCTATCTTATTCAGACTTCATTATCTCTGGCCTAGTTCTACTTAAATTCAGCTTCCTCTGCCTCTCTCTCCCTAGTCTCCCGATTCCAATTCATTTCCTACCAATCTAAATTCTCTAAAATATGCCTTTTATTGAATCTCTCCCCATACAATAATAATCTTTCTTTATTCTGAATTATGTAAAACTTTCAGTCTGTACCATAAAGTCAAGTACTGGATTTTATACTTTTTTTGTGTTGATCTCTAATGGTTTTATGCCTGTTACACTTAGCTCCCTGTTTGATACTTTGAGTCAAATTAATATTCATAAGTACTGCTTTGATAGTTCTGTGTACTAGTTTGAATTAACTTGAATATTCTGACACCAGAAAGAGGGATCATTTTCTATGTTGAGAACATTATAGCTTGCTATGGTTTCTTCAAGTAACCTCACTGAAAAAGAACAGTCATACAGTGTTTTAAAAGGATGCTAATTAATGGGCTTTTAAGCTGCTCATTACACCAAAGTGGGGAGGGTTTAAATTCTTTCTGCTTTCACTTAGTAGTACTTTCCGAGTGGTCTTTAGGGGAGACAAAGTATAATTAGCCTTTAAACCAAGCTGAGATATTTCTTTTTGAGTACGATTTAATCACTAGAAGCCATCTCAATTAAGCAGAATTACATGCCAATTAAGTAACACTCATTGTTGTTAATTAGTATTAATTCAGTAACTTGGGAAATGTTCCATGTAAGTGGACTTCTTAATTAAGTCTCAGTTACAATGAATATACTATATTAGAAATAATCAAAATTCTGCATTATTTACAAATTCTAAACTGATATCTATACCAATTTTTCTTCAAAATCTTGACAAATATAATATTGTATACTCATTTGTCCTTTTCCAAAATATTGTCACTTTCTTATGAATACACACACACATATTAGTATGTTCCCATGTTGGCACAGACATTTATCCTCTAGGAAAGTTGTGTACATAGAAGGTCTTTGCCACACACCATACCTTGCCTTATACATTCTGTTTGACTGATCATTTCATGATAAATGGGTAAGCATAAGTAGTGTTTTCCTAAGTTCTGTAAGTCTTTCTAGTGAATTATCAAACTTAAGGAGGGATGGTGTGAACCTTTGAATACATATCCATTCAGTCAGATATATGGGTGGCCCTTGGGACTTGCAATAGCATATGAAGAGTTAGGAGTTTTGTGGGACTGAACCCTTTAACCTGTGGGGTTTGTACTAAATCTAGGTGGTAGTGTCAGAATTTAATTGAGTTATTGGACTACAGGTTGGTACAGAGGGGTTAAAGAATTGATGAAGAAAACACCCATACACTTAATATAAAAATAATTTAAGAATTGATTTTGGGGAACATAAAATTAGAGAGGCCATGAATGAGGAAAATATGTAGTTTGGAGAGAAGAGGATAAAATATATGAGGTTGGAGAAGCTTCGATTTCTCAGTGACCTTGTGGTCACACATAGTAAGAAACAGCAACAGTACTGTGATCAGTTACTGAAGGTAAAACTTACCAATGAAATTTATAAATAGATCCAACTCTCATGCACTTGGTTCACTGGAGGCATAAAAAAATACAAAACAATAAGAAAAAACTGAAATATACAACTCCTTGGTTCTTACTATCTGTAATAACTAAAATAAAATTTAAAAAGAAGGTTGTGTCAAACCTTAGTGTTCAACCTCATAATTTAGTTCATATGAGCTTTTTAATCATTAGCCTAAAAGGGAAAATATTATACTGGAACAACAAAAAATACCTTTAAGACCTTGTGTCACCAAAAGGGCAATTCATGTGAGGAGGATCTAAATTAAGAAACTACTGAAACCAAGGTGGATAGTGTAAAGAAGTAATTTTATTTTGTAATTTGAGAAACATTTGACTAAAACTGATTGTGAGAATGAATAGTTTAGGGGTAGTATCTTTGATTTTGAATACCACAGAGTGGAAGAATGTATTTGGGTTTATAAAGAGCCCATGGATTACTATGAAAAAATCACAGATGTCTATATATGATTTAGACACACAGTTGGTTGTTCCTGAGGGAATGGCTATCTTGATGAACTAAATAAAAATCACTATGAAATCTGTTTTTCCTAAGAAGGGAGACCATCTGATTCCCCCTTGAATGAATGTGAAGTGGAACAAGCCAGAAGAAATAGTGGTTATGATTCTTATGTAAGCCAAATGGGACAGACTACTCAGTTTTATGTATATTTATTCAGAATATTAACCCCTGAATATGTCCATTATCCAGGTGATGATAAATGCCCCTTTTAAGGGGACTCTATTTGTGGGGGCATCTCATGTTACCTTACTGCTATAAAATCAAGCAAGAGTCCAAGAAAACAATAAATATGTTGTTTTAGCTTCCCCTCATGGGTTCTGAAGTTGCTAATAAAAACATGGATTTAATTAACAAGGTAATGAAGAGAAGCATGAGGAGGGTCAAGGAACTCATCCTAAGAGAGTAGGAATTTTTAAAGGGTTATCAGGATATGGAGTACATAAATTACAGTCTACGTCCATTAGTACAAGGTAGGAATTTTTAAAGGGTTATCAGGATATGGAGTACATAAAGGAAACTTAGAAGGGTGTTAAACAAAGAAGAAAAAGAAAGTAGAAAGACAAGGGACACATCCCAATAAGGTGAGAATTTTTAGATAGGTGTTTACAAATGGGATGAATAAAAAAGTGACTGATGTGGTTAAAACAAAACTCTTAATACAACATTATTAAAAGTTGGCTAGACAAAAGGCCTTGATCCCCAATATTAAAGAGCCTATACAAGTCCACTCTGATTACCCTATTTTGGAGGAATTTAAGATACCAGAAGGCCAAGATTGCAATGAGAAACCTGACCTGGAATAGCTAAGAACAACTGATGAAAAGATTAATCAGGCCCTGGCCGGTTGGCTCAGTGGTAGAGTGTCAGCCTGGCATGTGGAAGTCCCAGGTTCGATTCCAGGCCAGGGCACACAGGAGAGGCGCCTATCTGCTTCTCCACCCCTCCCCCTCTCCTTCCTCTCTGTCTCTCTCTTCCCCTCCCCCAGCCGAGGCTCCATTGGAGCAAAAGATGGCCCGGGCGCTGGGGATGGCTCCTTGGCCTCTGCCCCAGGCGCTAGAGTGGCTCTAGTCGCGACAGAGTGACACCCCGGATGGGCAGAGCATCACCCCCTGGTGGGCGTGCCGGGTGGATCCCGGTCGGGCGCATGCAAGAGTCTGTCTGACTGTCTCTCCCCATTTCCAGCTTCAGAAAAATACAAAAAAAAAATTAACCATAATAAAGATTTACAAAAGATTGACTGTGTGTGAAATGTTCGGGGAATGGAGAAGAGAAGTTTCTGGGAGAAGGATAGGAAGCTGGTATTACTATATAATTTTTACAATAAAGAGAAGAATACTGTTATCATAACTGTTTATTCTTTCTGTCTTTCCTATATCACTTCAACTTTCTTTTCCCTCTCTGATGCAATGTATGCTGAAACAGGGATACGACTGCAAATGCTAGAAATAGGAATGGTTCCTAAGCAAAAACTTGTAACTATATTTCTAAACTACTATATCAGAATCTCTAAGGACCTGCTAATGAAGAATGTGTCTCACAAAATTGGCATTGAGCATAATGGCTTCTCTGTTGCCTAGTGGTTGAGTCAGACTCCTAGTTCTGTGCCTATGTAATTCTACCTTGTACTAATGGACGTAGACTGAAGAGGAAGCACTTGCTAGACTAGTTTTGCTTCATGTAATTTAGAGCAACACAGTCACCAAATATAATATAAAGTTCCTTCCAAAGGTAAAAAACTTGAGGTATAAATGGACAGATAGAGGAATAGTAACTGAGAATAAAGGATAAGTAAATGGGTTATATAATGAGAAACATACAGTATTACAATAACACCTTAAAAGAGGTTAAAAACAAGGTGGTACAGTGGATAGAGCGTTGGACTGGGATGCAGAGGACCCAGGTTTGAGACCCTGAGGTCGCCAGCTTGAGTGTGGCTCATCTGGTTTGAGCAAAAGCCCACCAGCTTGAATCCAAGGTCGCTGGCTCGAGCAAGGGGTTACTCGGTCTGCTGAAGGCCCATGGTCAAGCCACATATGAGAAAGCAATCAATGAACAACTAAGGTGTTGCAATGCACAATAAAAAAACTAATGATTGATGCTTCTCATCTCTCTCCATTCCTGTCTGTCTGTCCCTGTCTATCCCTCTCTCTGACTCACTCTCTGTCTCTGTAAAAAATAAATAAATTTTAAAAAAGCAAGAGATGATATTGTCTCAGCTTCACTAAATCAAGTGCCTGAAAGAGTGAAGTTTACATTGCTAATATTATTCCTGCTTTTGCAACCTGACAAAATCAAATTGAAGCTTGCAAAGTTAAGTGATCTCACACTGGAAGACATTTGTATATTATAGTATGATTAACTGGACTAAATATTAAGTACTTACTGGGACTCTAGTAATGGACCACTATCTTTCAACTTCTATGAACCTTTTGTTATAAAGTACCCATGGTTAAAGACAAAGGGGTTGTCTATAGTGTAATAAATACATATATTTGGTTTTTTCCCCAATTTCTTGGCACAGAGCTCCTAAATTATTTGGAATTTTCTGAGTTATAGAATTGTCTTTTTTTATTTATAATGAACCCCTTTCCATTACATCTTAGTTTATGCTAATAGGGTGACTCAGTGTGGGGCCTCTAGACTGTCTCAAGCCGGAGACTGGTCACCGGAAAATGAAACGTAATTAGAGATTTCAGTGAGATAAAAAGCCAGGTGGTACTAATGTTCATCTCCCCCATAAAAATAGTAAATAAATAGCAACAAATTAATAAAAATTATTCAGGAAAAGTACTGGACTACAACAATGGAGCAGCAAAAATTGAGTATGGTTGCATAAAAATATGTAAAGCTGAGCATTTTACCTGTGTCACTCTATGCCCCTCTTTAGAGAAGCTTAACATAAGGAGGGACTCTGTTAGAGCAATGTCACCCCACGGGGAATGGAAGAAGAATCTCAGTGAAGCTCACTGCTGTAGAGATTTGCAGCCTTCTCTATCAAGGTCTCCATAGCCTTTACCCATTCCTATCCTCACTGATAAAGCCACCTTGAGTCCTCACCACTGCATCTCCTTACTGGGCTGGTGTTGGAGTTGATGCTACAGTGGGACCACCCACCGAAGTCAGGTTCTAGTCACTACTGTGTTCCATTCTTCAAGACACCACAGCATCTCACCATATATGGGATTAAATTTGCCACTGATTTGTGTCCCAAACCGCAGATCTCAGATCATGGCCTTGACCCGTGATTGCCAGGCCCATGCTGCTGCTACTTTGAGCTCCATCCCCTGGGCTCTAAGTCATGGTTTGATGGGATTCCACTGGGAATGTTCTGCTACTGCTCTGCCACCACTTCCTGATGCCAGATTTGGGACTTGGAGCCACTATCCTCAGGTTGTACATCTACTGCACTCTGTGTTCCGCCAGATCCCAAGACACCATTGCACCCTGTCAGCCCAGGGCTTGTGCTGCTGCTGCTTTTCTCCACTTCTTCACTTAGGTCACTGGAACAAGTCTCAGAGACCCAAATTCCAGTTTCATGAGAGATCTACCAACCCTGAACCTTAGACACCAGTATAGTATACTTGTACCTTTTGAACCAAGGCATTGTGGTAGGTTTTTTCTTTTTAATAAATAAATTTTTATTAATTTTAAAGGGGTGACATCAATAAATCAGGGTATATATATTCAAAGAAAACATGTCCAGGTTATCTTGTTATTCAATTATGTTGCATACCCATCACCCAAAGTCAGATTGTCCTCCGTCACCTTCTATCTAGTTTTCTTTCTGCCCCTCCCCATCACCCTCTCTCTCCTTCCCTCCCCTGTCCCCCATAACCACCACACTCTTGTTCATGTCTCTTAGACTCGTTTTTATGTCCCACCAATGTGTGGAATCCTGCAGTTCTTGTTTTTTTTTCTGATTTACTTATTTTACTCTGTATAATGTTATCAAGATCCCACCATTTTGTTGTAAGTGCTCCGATGTCATCATTTCTTATGGCTGAGTAGTATTCCATAGTGTATATGTGCCACATCTTTATCCAGTCTTCTATTGAAGGGCTTTTTGGTTGTTTCCATGTCTTGGCCACTGTGAACAATGCTGCAATGAACATGGGGCTACATGTGTCTTTACGTATCAATGTTTCTGAGTTTTGGGGGTATATACCCAGTAGCAGCAGTTCTCAACCTGTGGGTCGGGACCCCGGCAGGGTTGCCTAAAGCCATTGGAAAATACATAATGCATATCAGGTATTTACATTCTGAATCATAACTGTAGAAAAATTACAGTTATGAAGTAGCCACCAAAATTATTTTTTGGTTTGGGGTCACCGCAACATGAGGAACTGTAACACGGGGTCACGGCATTAGAAAGGTTGAGAACCACTGCAGTAGAGGGATTGCTGGGTCATAAGGTAGTTCTATTTTCAGTTTTTTGAGGAACCACCATACTTTCTTCCATAATGGTTGTACTACTTTACATTCCCTCCAACAATGAATGAGGGTTCCTTTTTCTCCACAGCCTCTCCCACATTTGCTATTACCTACATTGTTGATAATAGCTAATCTAACAGGTGTGAGGTGGTATCTCATTGCAGTTTTGATTTGCATTTCTCTAATAACTAATGAAGATGAGCATCTTTTCATATATCTGTTGGCCATTTGTATTTCTTCCTGGGAGAAGTGTCTGTTCATGTCCTCTTCCCATTTTTTTATTGGATTATTTTTTTGTTTGTTGAGTTTTATGAGTTCTTTGTAAATTTTGGATATTAGGCCCTTATCTGAGCTGTTGTTTGAAAATATCATTTCCCATTTAGTTGGCTGTCTGTTTATTTTGTTGTCCGTTTCTCTTGCTGAGCAAAAACTTCTTAGTCTGATGTAGTCCCATTCATTTATCTTTGCCTTCACTTCTCTTGCCTTTGGAGTCAAATTCATAAAATACTCTTTAAAACCCAGGTCCATGAGTTTAGTGCCTATGTCTTCTTCTATGTACTTTATTGTTTCAGGTCATATATTTAGGTCTTTGATCCATTTTGAATTAATTTTAGTACAAGGGACAAGCTGTAGTCGAGTTTCATTCTTTTGCACGTGGCTTTCCAGTTTTCCCAGCACCATTTGTTGAAGAGGTTTTCTTTTCTCCATTGTGTGTTGTTGGCCCCTTTATCAAAAATTATTTGAGCCTGACCTGTGGTGGCGCAGTGGATAATGCGTTGACCTGGAAATGCTGAGGTCGCTGGTTCGAAACCCTGGGCATGCCTGGTCAAGGCACATATGGGAGTTGATGCTTCCAGCACCTCCCCCCTTCTCTCTCTCTCTGTCTCTCTCTCCCTCTCTCTCTCCTCTCTAAAAATGAATAAAGAAAAAAAGAAAAAAAATTATTTGACCATATATATGTAGTTTTATTTCTGGAGTTTCTATTCTGTTCCATTGCTCTGAGTGTCTATTTCTCTGCCAATACCATGCTGTTTTGATTGTCGTGGCCCTATAATATAGTTTTAAGTCAGGCATTGTAATGCCCCCAGCTTCATTATTTTACCTTAGGATTGCTTTGGCTATTCGGGGTTTTTTATAGTTCCATATAAATTTGATGATTTTTTTGTTCCATTTCTTTAAAAAATGTCATAGGAATTTTGATGGAAATTGCATTAAATTTATAAATTGCTTTGGGTAATATGTCCATTTTGTTTATATTTATTCTTCCTATCCAAGAACAAGGAATATTATTCCATTTCATTGTATCTTTTTTCGATTTCCTTTAAGAATGCTTTGTAGTTTTCATTATCTAAGTCCTTTACATTCTTTGTTATGTTTATTCCTAGGTATTTTTTTTTTGTTGTAGCTGCAATCATGAAGGGGATTATTTTTTTGAGTTTGTTTTCTAATATTTCATTGTTGGCATATAGAAAGGCTATGGACTTTTGTATGTTAATTTTGTATCCTGCGACCTTACTGTATTATTTTATTGTTTCTAGTAATTTTTTTGTGTAGTCTTTGGGGTTTTTGATGTATAGGACCATATCATCTGCAAAAAGTGATAACTTTACTTCTTTTCTGATATGGGTGCCTTTTATTTCTTTGTCTTGTCTGATTGCTCTGGCCAGAACTTCTAGCATCACGTTAAATAAGAGTGGAGAGAGTGGACAACCCTGTCTTGTTCCTGATTTAAGGGGGAAAGTTCTCAATTTTATGCCATTTAATATGATGTTGGCTGATGGTTTATCATATATGGCTTTTATCATGTTGAGATATTTTTCTTCTATACTAATTTTGTTGAGTGTCTTAAACATAAATTTGTGTTGTATTTTATTGAGTGCCTTTTCTGCATCTATTGATAACATCATGTGGTTTTTGTTTTTTGTTTTGTTGATATGGTGTATTATGTTAATCGTTTTACGTATGTTGAACCATCTTTGAGATTCTGGAATGAATCCCATTTGATCATGATGTATTATTTTTTTATATGTTGTTGTATTGGATTTGCCAGTATTTTGTTTAGTATTTTAGCATCTTTATTCATTAGAGGTATTGGTCTATAGTTTTCTTTTTTTGTGCTGTCCTTGCCAGGTTTTGGTATGAGGGTTATGTTGGCCTCATAAAATGGTTTTGGAAGTATTGCTTCTTTTTCAATATTTTGGAAGACTTTCAATAGAATAGAAATCAAGTCTTCTTTGAATGTTTGATAGAATTCAACCGTCTGGGCTTGGACTTTTTTTGGGGGGGAGGTTTTTAATAGTTTTTTCTATTTCCTCCTTGCTAATTGTTCTATATAGGTTTTCTGCTTCTTTATGACTCAGTCTAAGAAGGTTGTATTGTTCTAGGAATTTATTCATTTCTTCTAGATTGTTGAATTTGGTGCCATACGGTTTTTTTTTAAATAATTTTATTTTTTAATGGGGCGACATCAATAAATCAGGATACATATATTCAAAGATAACAACTCCAGGTTATCTTGTCATTCACTTATGTTGCATACCCATCATCCAAAGTCAGATTGTCCTCTGTCACCTATCTAGTTTTCTTTGTGCCCCTCCTCCTCCCTCTTTCCCTCTCCCTTTCCCCCCTCCCCCCCGTAACCACCACACTCTTATCAATGTCTCTTAGTTTCACTTTTATGTCCCACCTACGTATGGAATAATGCAGTTCCTGGTTTTTTCTGATTTTCTTATTTCGCTTCGTATCATCTTATCAAGATCCCATCATTTTGCTGTAAATGATCCGATGTCATCATTTCTTATGGCTGAGTAGTATTCCATTGTGTATATGTGCCACATCTTCTTTATCCAGGTTTTTCGTAGTATTCTACAATAATTCTTTGTATATCTATAATGTCTGTGGTGATTTCTCCTCTTTCATTTTGGATTTTGTTTATATGAGTCCTTTCTCTTTTTTCCTTGGTGAGTCTTTCCAAGTGTTTATCAATTTTGTTGATCTTTTTTTTTTTTGTATTTTTCTGAAGCTGGAAACAGGGAGAGACAATCAGACAGACTCCCATATGCGCCCCACCGGGATCCACCTGGCACGCCCACCAGGGGCGATGCTCTTCCCACCAGGGGGCGATGCTCTGCCCCTCGGGGGCATCGCTGTGCCGCGACCAGAGCCACTCTAGTGCCTGGGGCAGAGGCCAAGGAGCCATCCCAGCACCTGGGCCATCTTTGCTCCAATGGAGCCTTGGCTGTGGGAGGGGTAGAGAGAGACAGAGAGGAAGGGGGTGGTGGAGAAGCGAATGGACGCTTCTCCTATGTGCCCTGGCCGGGAATCAAACCCGGGTCCCCCACACGCCAGGCCGATGCTCTACTGCTGAGCCAACTGGCCAGGGCCTAATTTTGTTGATCTTTTCAAAAAACCAGCTCCTTGTTTTATTAATTTTTTCTATAGTTTTTCTGTTCTCTATTTCATTTATTTCTGCTCTGATTTTTATTATTTCCTTTCTTCAGCTGGTTTTGGGTTGTCTTTTTTCTTCTTTTTCCAGTTCCTTAGGGTGTGAATTTAAGTGGTTTACTTGGGCTCTCTCTTGTTTGTCCATATAGGCCTGAAGTGATATGAACTTCCCTCTTATTACTGCTTTTGCTGCATCTCAGAGATTCTGATATGTGGTATTGTCATTTTCATTTGTCTGTATATATCTTTTGATCTCTGCTCTTATTTCTTCTTTGAGCCATTCATTTTTTAAAAGTATGTTATTTAGTTTTCACATTTTTGTGGGTATTTTTCCCTCTTTTTTACAGTTGAATTCTAGTTTCAAGGCTTTATGATCAGAAAATATGCTTGGTACAATTTCAATTTTTCTGAATTTGCTGATGTTATTTTTGAGGCCCAACATATGGTCAATTCTTGAGAATGTTCCATGTACACTAGAGAAAAATGTATATTCTGTCGCTTTGGGATGAAGTGTCCTGTAGATGTCTGTCATATCCAGGTGCTCTAGTGTTTTGTTTAAGGCCAATATATTAAAGAAAGCTCTTCAAACAAAAATAAAATGAGGTCAATTCACTAGTAAAGATAAAAGCATAGTCTAATTTCAAATACTCAAATCCTGCAACAGTTATGTGTAAATCACTGTGATCTTTAGCATACAGATTAAATGCAAAAGTGTTAAATATAACTATAGCTATGATACTTCTTTAGTGGACATACAGTATAAAAATATCAATTAGAACAGTAACAACATAATTTTTGGAGGGACAAGTAAATATTTAAGATGTTTGTATTCGGCCCTGGCCAGTTGGCTCAGCGGTAGAGTGTCAGCCTGGTGTGCGTGGGACCCAGGTTCAATTCCCGGCCAGGGCACATAGGAGAAGCACCCATTTGCTTCTCAACCCCCCCTCCTTCCTCTCTGTCTCTCTCTTCTGCTCCCACAGCCAAGGCTCCATTGGAGCAGAGATGGGCCGGGTGCTGGAGATGGCTCCTTGGCCTCTGCCCCAGGCATTAGAGTGGCTCTGGTCACGGCAGAGCAATGCCCCAGAGGGGCAGAGCATCGCCCCCTGGTGGGCAGAGCGTTGCCCCTGGTGGGCATGCTGGGTGGATCCCGGTCGGGCACATGCGGGAGTCTGTCTGACCGTCTCTCCCCATTTCCAGCTTCAGAAAAATACAAAAAAAAAAGATGTTTGTATTCAAGTGAAGTTAAGTGGTTATTCCCTTTAAAAAACTTGTTACCACTATAACATGTATTTTAAAAGTCTGGTAATCAGAAAGCATATAGACACACAAATACAAAAGAGTAAAAGAATCAAAGCATACCACTACAAAAATTATCAGTTAACAAAAAGACAACATAGAGAAAAAAACTAAAGAAATACAAAATAATCAGAAAACAGTTTACAACATGGTGATACTAAGTCTTTAACTATCAGTAATTACTCTAAATATAGATGGTTTAATACTTCAACTAAAAGACAAAGAGTTGTTGAATTGATAAAAAAAAGATAACTACCTACCAGAGTCACATAAGTTTATGTACATTCAGGATAAAAACTAAGAGAATCAAAAAAGAGATATTCTATGTGAATGGAAAAGTAAAAAGAACAAGGCTAACTATGTTTCCATCAGATAAACTTATACTCTAATGTTGTAAAAAGAGACAAAGAAGGCCCTCATGTAGGGTTAAAGGTATAAATTAATCAAGAGTATATAGCAGTTACAAATATATATGCCCCCAATGTTGGTGCACCTAAATATATTAAACAATTAACAAATCTGAAAGGAAAAATAAATAGAAATGCAGAAGAATATACAGTTTTCTGAAGTGCATATAAAACATGATCTAAGATATATATATTAGGCTACAAAAAATCATAGAAGGAAATACTACTATTTACAACCATATGGTTGAACCTTGAAGGTGTTGTACTAAGTAAAATAAGGCAGACAGAGACAGACATATTTTGTGTGGTATTACATATATGGAATCTTTGTTTTTTATATATTTCATAGAAAGAAAGAATAAAATGGTAGTTTCTAGTGGCTGGGTGGGGGAGGGAAAATAGGATGACATAGGTCAAAAGGCACACATTTTCAACTGTAAAAAGAGTAATTCCTGGAGATCTAATATAAAGCATAGTGACTATATTTAATAACATGGTACTGTATACTTGAAAGTTCCTAAGAGAAAATTTTTTTTTCTATTTTTCTGAAGTTGGAAATGGGGAGGCAGTCAGACAGACTCCCGTATGTGCTCAACCGGGATCCACCTGGCATGCCCACCAGGGGACGATGCTCTGCCCATCTGGGGCATTGCTCTGTTGCAACCAGGGCTATTCTAGCACCTGAGGCAGAGGCCACGAAGCCAACCTCAGCGCCTGGGCCAACTTTGCTCCAGTGGAGCCTTGGCTGCGGGAGGGGAAGAGAGAGACAGAGAGGAAGGAGAGGGAGAGGGGTGGAGAAGCAGATGGGTGCTTCTCCCATGTGCCCTGGCCGGGAATTGAACCCAGGACTCCTGCACGCCAGGCCGATGCTCTACCACTGAGCCAACCGGCCAGGGCCCTGAGAGAAAATTTTAAGCATTCTCAACACACACGCAAATGATTTAACTATATAAGGTGATAGATATGTTAATTATCTTGATCTTAGTAATTATTTTACAAATACATGAAATCATCACATTGCACACTTTATATACAATTATATTTGTCAATTATTGCTCAATAAAGTTTTAAAATGTAATTTGAGTGTGGGAATTTTCAGCCCCATCCCCAACCTCTAAGGAAGAAGGTATGGAGATTACAATATAAAAACTCGTAAAGAGTGCGTTTCTAGGTAGATGAACACATTGATGTGCTTGTGCTGTTCAATGCACGAAGAACATGAAAGCCCTGTGCAACTCCCTCTCTATACCTTCATCTGTGTATGTCTTCTTGTCGGTTGTTTCTGAGTTGTATCTTTTACAATAAACCAATGATTGTAGAATAAATTAACTATATCATAATATATTCAGTGTATAATCTCAGATGGTATGTGGACTAGAAAGGGGAATTATATGTAAAGACAAAGAAACAAAAACAAAAACAAAACTTCTAAGCTTTTAGTTCAGGTTCACCTACTTTTTTGTTACAAATTTGATGCGTACAAACATTTTTTAATCTCAGTCTCAATGGATCGTAAATTTGCAGTGAAATATATCTATATTAAATTAAGACTTTGAAATAAACGATTAAAATAAGTTTTGCATTATTGATGCTTTATTTTCATAATGTTCTAAAACTTTTAATTTACCATTAAGAAGTTTTTTTTTTCTCTTGTAATTATTTTTTGGCATTTTTGAGAGCTGTTTCATTGAAATTTATTTTCCTTACTGTTAGAGATTTTATGTAGCATTTTCAAGCAGATACAATGTGAATGCATGAAGGCAGTGCCAAGAGAAAAAACTTGCACATGGAGAGTTGTCAGAAACAGTGTATTTCTTGTTAAAGAAGAAACTGAAACTGAAAGGCTCATTGACTGTTCTCTTACTCCTGACAGCTCTTGGGATGACTTTGTGGTTAGCAAGTGTACAGCATCCTTTTTTCCCCTAAATAATTGACATTTTAATGATACTATTTTGGCCTGTCTTCCTTCGGTTACCTCATTAAAGAAAGACAGCTGGAGCAAGTTGAATAAATTTTCTCTAATGTTTAAGTTTTCTACTTAAAAAGAAAAGAGCAGGTTCAGGATAACAAAACAGAGTTGAGGGAGCAAATTTTTAAGAATAATTGTTCAGTTAGAATTGCTTTTGAGTATAAATTTTAAAAAATGATTACATGGCTTAGAGAAGAACTTTATTTTTCTTGAGTATCAATAAATTCAGAGATAGTCAGTTCACAGATCACATGGCTGATCAAAGGTGCGGTACAGACCCAGGTTTCTTCCACATGCTTTTCCACTGCCTCACCATGCTGCTTTCCTCCCACTGATCAGCACTTGGCTGTGTGCCACGCAGGAAGAACTGCAAAGGGGAAAAGAACAATGGCTAAAACCTTGACCTTTGGAGCAAATGTTATTTTACTTATGAATAAAATTACTCTACTCTCTAAGGATTTCTGCTTACATCAATTGCATCACAAGAATACTCCTAGTTGCAAAGACGCATCGGAAGGTGACCTATTTGGGCAAATTGCCTGATGCCTCCATAAAATCAGTATGTATCATCAGCAGGAAAAATGCGAAGAATAAATACTGGATAAGTAGTTATCAGTTTTTGCCAAGGGAAAATATGATATTGACTTGTACATAGTCGTAACTTAAAAAGAAAAAAAATAGCTCATTGAAAAATATTGATGTTGAAGGTTCTCTGAATTAATGGTGTAGCTGGTGGAAATGAGGTTTTTGTGATGTCTCACGAAAAGCATATCAGGGACTATGCATGGAAGGATGAAGTGTAGTGGTATGATTTATTGGAGGTGAAATAAAAGACTTGCCGTAGGTTCCGCTGTTTCATTCACGGCCAGGTGGTACAGCTCTGTCTTGCACTGGAAGAAGTCCAGCCTTGCCTTTATCAAGCCCAGAAAAAGAGGCAGGTCCAGAAAATCTGTGCCATCAGTTCAGTTCATGCCAAAGCTTAGTCCAGTTCATTCTCTGGCCCCATGCGGCTAGCTTAGTTCCTGTTTCAGGCTGCACTCTGGCCAGTGCTGTGCCGCTGCACCCGGGCTCACACTTGGGCCCCACGCTTGGAGCCTGCCCTTGGACCCATGTGGCTGCTAGGCCAGCATGACTGCTAGGGGAAAAAGATGCGAATAAAATGGCGGGCCCTCCCCCTAACCAACCCAGTCTTTCCCCCATATTACACTTTTTTCCTTTATAGTGGCAATCTTAGCTCCTACCACACATGTAGGCTGGAAAGCTAGTTGTTTGGCAGGGTAACATGTCTATCTACTGGTGTGTCTGAAGTTGTAGCTTCCAACCTAATTAAGCTTAACGAATTTTGCTCCTTTTTTATTTTTTATTAATATCTAGCTACATATTCTTACAGTGGCATTTGAAGTGCTTTTAATTTTTATCTTTTAAAATATTTCTATTGAATTTATTTGTGTGATATTAGTTAATAAAATTATATAGGTTTCATATGTACAATTCTACAACACATCATCTGTATATCACATTGTGTGTTCACCATCCCAAGTCAAGTCTTTTTACATCAATTTTATCTCTTCCATTTACCCTCTTCTAACTTACTCAACCCTGTTTTCTTAATTTTTGTCTTGTGCTTTTCTCTATTATCCAAATTTTCCACAGTAAGTACATAGTATAGTATTATAAATAGATGTTAGAACCTGACCAGTGGTAGTGCAATGGATAGAGCATTGACTTGGGGTGCTGAGGTCCCAGGTTCGAAACCCCGAGGTTGCTGGCTTGAGCATGGGATCAAAGACATGACCCCGTGGTGGCTAGCTTGAACCCAGAGGTCGCTGGCTTGAAGCCCAAGGTCACTGGCTTGAGCAAGGGGTCATTGGCTTTGCTGCAGCCCTCTGGTCAAGGCACATATGTGAAGTATTCAATGAACAACTAAATTGCCACACCTATGAGTTAATGTTTCTCATTGTTCTTCCTTACCCCCCTCTATCACACATACACATAAAGTAGATGTTAGAAAGAAGACAAAATAAATTTATTTATTAAAGTGATATTTTGTCATTTTTACAATACCTACATCAGAAATGTGAAGTAAAGCACAATTGTTTACAGTATTTGTGTTTAGGAGAAATAAATGAATACGTTTGGAGTAGTGCTGGAACTCCAAAATCTATGCTATTGAAAAACACTGGTCTAAAATATGTAGGCCCTGTTAACTTATAATCAAATACAAACACAATTCAGTTGTGGAGGGATTCTTGTGAATTAAAATTTTCTATGACATGATAGGTTATATTTAAAACTACAATATTTATAAATGAATGTAGTATCAAATTAGTGTTTGTGAGGGAATAAAATAGAATTATCTGTTATTCTAAAGGCATTATATACCTGATAATTTTGGCTGAGATCAAGCTAGCTTTCTTAGCTTTCTTTGACAAGCAATCACACAAATGACAATTAGAGTCAATAATGACCTTTACTTTGTTTGTTTCCATTCTTTGCTGTTGTGTCCTGTATTTCATATACAATTCATATGTCAGTGTTAAACAAAAAACTTTCACAGCTAAACACTTTTCTGAAAAAAAAATGTGTATTGAGCCATGATATTACAAAATGCTGGCCAGAAATAGACCAGCTCCTGAAAAACTCAGTCTGAACCCCCAGCAGCAGGACAAAGTGAGAAAGACAAACATGTCCACTGTCCTGGAGTTGATGGGATTGAGGAAACAGAGGGAAAACGATGCAAGTTATTTTGAAATAACTTATACTGACTATAGAGATTAAAGGGGTGAAAGAATGTGAAAGACGTTTAGTTTTGGATAGGTGCAGAGACCATAAGGAAGAAATATTTGCTCCTTTGAGTTGGTACAGTACAGAAGGTTCATACTTAAGCAAGAATTGGAAGCACCTGATGTTCTGTGGTTCCTGGTTATTCTCTTCAGATAATTACAAGAAATTCCCACCTGGAAATTAATACTACTAAGTTTCAGCATACATTCAAAAACATAAGCAGTCTTGTATTGGTTTTCCCGATAGTTGTTAATTGATTAACCACTCTTGTCTCTTCTTTCTATCCTCCAGTCTGCTGAAATTTAACTTAGAATATATCAGAATTTTTCTCTTGTCAACAGTTTTTACCCTATTCAATTGTAGGATTTTATCTTTTGAGTTTTTTAACATTAATATTGTTTGTGTAATATCATTATGGCCCAAAAGATATACTTGGATTCTGAGTTTATAATCCAGCACATTGTCTAATCCCTTGCCATTCCTCCAATGACATAATCATAGACATTAATAAAATATTAGAAGAAAATGTAAGAAGGCATAAAAACCTTCTGGCATCCTAGAGAAACTTCAGTTTTATTTACCCTTTAATCAGTATCCTTTGAATAATATTCTTAATTTTTTGAGTCCACATAATGTTTGTATCATCCAGTCCTCATTTTCCCATATTGCATAAAAGAGTATTATGTATCTTTGCAATTTTTTTCTGATCACTACATATATCTGTATCATTTTCATAATCAATAAGACCATAATCTCTTACTAAGAAAGTAAAACAAGACCTGGCTGGTTTGCTCAGTGCTAGAGCATTGGCCCAGCGTGTGAATGTCCCAGGTTCAATTTCTGGTCAGAGCACACAGGAGAAGCAACCATCTGCTTCTCCACCCCTCCCCCTTCCCTTCTCTCTCTTTCTCTCTCTCTCTTTCTTCTCCTCTCGCAGACATGGCTCGATTGGAATTTGCAGAATTTTGGGGAATTATAACCAGATACATTATGGAAAAAAAATCAGGGATACCCAAATCCTCAACCATGAGAAAGAAGGGGAGTAAAATTAATGAAGGTGATAGACCTAAGTCTGTTTTTATACTTAATACTTATGCACAGCAGGCCTTTTATGTAACAACCCCAAAGATCAAAATCTTAGGGGATAATAAAGAATTAGCAACTGAAACTCGGCCTTGGCCAGTTGCTCAGTGGATAGGTGTTGGCCCAGCATATGGAGAAGCAACCATATGCTTCTTCCCTTTCCCTCTCCTCCTTTTCTCCCTATTCCCCTCTCACAGTCAGTGATTCCATTGGTTCAAGCGTGGCCTCTGGCACAAAGGATAGCTCCCTTGAAGTACATTAGCCCCAGGTGCTAAAAATAGCTTGGTACTCAATTATTGGCCTCAGATAGGTTTTTTGGGTGGATCCTGGTCAGGGCATATGTGGGAATCTGCCTCACTATTTCCCCTCCTCTCACCTAAAATAATAATAATAATAATAATAATAATAATAATAAATTTTTAATAAAAGAAACAAACTCAAAACTTTACATTTCTCAAGAGTCAAAACATTTTAAAAGATTTTTACAATAGGACTGAGAATAGAGGGTTAACTAGCTGCTGAGAGTGTTTAATCTTGGCTGTGAGGTACTACTCACAGCCATAAAAAGTGAGACAACCAGCCAGTATTCCCAAAGACCTCACACTGCATTACCTTTTAAAAGGTTTCCAGAGACTCAGGGCCAAATTCTTGAGAGAAATAAATAACTCAGACTCCCCCACACTTACCCACCAGAAATCAACCCAGGACCCATATCACTATATTATCCAAATCAAAGCAAAATCTGCCACTACAAATGACCCCAATGCCATAATTGAGGTTTCCCATGATAGAGGAGAGTTTAACTGCAAAGTCACAAGTGCTAAAGATATAGAGGAAGAGTTCCTTCCCCTACATACTTAGATTTTTATGATTTTATGCCATGCTGGCTATTGTATCATGGTTATTACTACAAAGACTCAAAACCTATAACAGACATTAGATGAAGCATGACTCCTCTGTAAGATTGATATGGTCCAATAGATCTATCATTTTGTGAATGTAGCAATGCAGGTGACCGAGACTTTATCTCTAATCCTGAAGAGGCCCCATCTAACCAGATACCAGAGAACCTTTCTTTCAAGAAGCTCTCAAATTATAAGGATACACTCTTCCTCCTCAGGGCACCTTCAATACTGTTCAGGAGGCCCTAAGGAAAATAGGCATGGTTGCCTATCATGAAGGAAACATTCACTCACACTCCAGGTGACCCACACATCCAATACCAGTCGTTGGGTTCCAGGCCCTGCAATTGGCCTCACAGAACAACCTTTACAATTTCTGGTCCTAGAGCCCTCATACTAACTCTATTGGGAAGTAGCACCTGGGGCAAGTCTAAACAGCAGAAGACCTTATACCAATAGCTTTGCCAATTGGGGCATTCAGCCCATCATCTCACCTTCTAGTAGCCCTATCTAGTCAGTGTTCAAACCAGATACCCAGAAATAGAGATTAATAATCTACTATTTAAACTTAAAATAAAACAGATTTCCCCCATTAAGGCTACCCTTCCTAATATTATAGAGATAATAGTGCACCATGACTTTACAGACACACTGTATAAATGATGTTCCACTTGACAGCCCTCTAAGTATGGTGTCCAGGAAGAATTAAACCTACTGACACAGTATTTACAGCAGAGGGCATGGGTTAGTTCCCTGTGTAAGATCCAAAGACTGACCACTTCTGTCAATTTCTTCACATAGTGTGATCAGTTGAGGGTCACAGAATTTCTCTTACTGCAAAACAGCAACTCCTTACAATTAAGCTTCCTACCAGACAATGGCAGGCAAGCCCATATTAGGACTCTTCACCTTAACTTATCTATTCTGTTTAAGCCTATTTATATTAGTACATGAAAATTGGTTACTTTGCATTGGGGAGAACCTCAACAAATCACCTTATGGCTACTTCAACAAGACATACAATAAGTCCTGCCCTTAGTCCCTCCATGTTCAGACTTCTGAGTTGAGTCACTGGCAAAGTTTTATTATGCTTTGTGAAATAGTTGGATTAAGCTTGTCTCTATTTGATTTCCCATGGGGTTCTGAGCTAAACATCTGCCCCAAAAGCATCCTGCCACACACCACTTGAGTGTCAAATGTTGGTACCAGTCCTTTTGTAAGCAAAAGCATTGACAAGCTTGTCTTCAAACACAAATACCTGTCTTGTCTTAGGTGAGGAGTTTAATTCAACAGAGGCTGTGGAAGGCCACTAAGGTCTCAATGTGAAAATGGAAATAGTACCTTAGGGAAGGACTACACCTAATGTCAAGGGTCTTTCCAAATTATAGGAGGATGTGGCTTCACCAATGATCAGCCTCTTGTCCAATGACATGGAAATGTAGTTACTGGCATCCCTACTGCTGGACACTTTTAGCAGTTTGGGGACTCCCTTGGAACCACCTTCCTCACATGGAAAAGAAAAGTGTTCTTCATCAATTGTAGCACCACTATTGTATATAATGCAGCATCCTGTAAGGCTGCATGCAGCATATCATCCTGTTTAAAGCAGATATTTAGTCAAAGATAATTTCTCTGGCATACCTAAACTGGCAGAGCTGGTGGCAGTGCACCAGAATCTACAACAAGTTGTATAAATCAGACTTCCAAGGACAGACATATTTACTGACTCCTGGGCAGTAGCCAAGGGGCTTGCAGTTTGGTGTGGACAGTGACAAAGGATACCTTCATGATTCAGAGAAAGCCTATCTGGGGTGTTTTTGTTTGAAAAGAGATAGCCAGCTCACACTGGCCAATTATGGTTACTCATTCATGTTTATACACATATGCCAAAAAACACCAGATGCACATTATAATAACATCACAGTCTCCTTATCCAAATACTAGTACACACAAAAAAGGAACCACATGCTGAACTTGGCAAACTCAGGGGAGGCCTGTAGGAAGGCCTTACAAACTCTTAGACCTAAAGTAACCACATAGGACGGTCTGAAATTGATACTTCTAGCTAAAAGCAGTTTATGTCCTAAGGTGGTATTTTTCTCTAACAAAGGTCAATGCTTAACCTTAACTGAGCCTGTTTCTTGTCTTTTGCATCTATAATAATGTACCTGATAACTTAACTTTGAAATGTGAGAATAACCTTCTTTTTATTCCCCCTCAGGGTGCAGCTAACTCACCAGAGCAGAAACCACAAATTCCCTCATTATTATTATTATTATTATTATTATTATTATTATGTTAATAATTATTAACTGTTAACTACTTTATGCTTGACTATGTAAAAAGAAAGTATTTGTCTATACCTTTTACTCTTTATCTAATCTCAAATATTTCCTCACTTTGTTTTCTCCCGCCTCCCAAATCTATCTGGATTTCATGTAACCTTCTTACATCTTCCTCTTTGATTCTGAAGTATAAAATAAGTGGTGAAACTGCCATTTCCTGAGCACTTTCTCAATCCATTGAAATTTTGCTTCCCGGCAATTGTCAACAGTTTGACTCAAATAAACTCATAAAAATTCTTACAGATTTGGATGTTTCTTACATTGACACTGGGCACAGTCCCAGACACAACTCTTCTTCCAAAAATGGCATCGGAACACACCTGCTATGTGAAGGATGCTTTAGGTGGTAAGATCCCTAAGGTGGAAAAAGCCCGAGAAGCTGAGAGCAAGTGATATATGCTTCAAGTCTTTATTTTTTGCTTCATTCTGCTGCTCCTGATGCTCCCCCCACCAGTTTCCTCAGTCTCAAGTCTCCTGAATTGTCAGTCCTGAAGTCTCCTCAGTCTTCTTAATTCTGATGTCTTCTGTTTCTCCCCTAGCAGTGCCGGTGTGTATAGATATAGGGCTTAGGGACGATAGCAGCATGGGGCCAATTTTACATAAATTATTACATCAGTGTGGTGATGTTAAGTTGCTGAGCCTGCTAGCCTATACCCTACAAGGCAGTATCCTGGGCACCTGATGTAGAACCATCAGGAACTAAGGCCAAACTAGTCCAAATATGCAGGGGAGCTGGCACATGAATGCACTTCCCAAAACAAGGGAACTAATGTTGCTTGCAGTTTTTTTATGAAAACAAGAGCTCGCATCCTGGTCTTCACTATTAAGGATCCCACAAATGGGTACCCACTAGAAGACTAAGCCCATGGTAGATTGCTCCCTAGGGGAATGACCATACTCACTGAATGAGCATACAAGCACAACCTCTTTCTCACCTTGGCTCTAGTCAAATAGTGGTAATTCATTATTCCTTTTGCTCCCAAACAAAACTCACAGTACTCTGAGTTGACAAGTCCTACTCATGATGGCTAATTGTTTTCTATCAGGGTGCTGTTACCCTCTGCTAGAGCTAGTAGGTATGCGTAAAGCCAGTATCCACAGCCACCATCACAGCCACCTGGCCCATGCAGGTTCGCATTAAATTCAGACAAACGGTAATGAAACAATGGAGCCAAGAACTGGTGGGCCATTAGGCTTTAATCCTAGCTTGCACCCAGTGGGCAAGTAAAAACACACACTGGGCTTCAAAACCCACTCATTCAGTGCTCACAAAGCTATTGACTTATCCAAGTTTCCTAGAATCAAAGGTTTCTAGCTCACCAGACTTATTCACCTGTGTTCCCCATTTCCTTTCTTCTCCCTGCACCAACTCTGCACAGACTGGCTTCTCACTCAGCACTCCATCATCTTGGCTGCTTTTCCTGGCCTCCTCCACGCGGCCTTTCTCTGCTCTCCTCTCTAATGTTAATCTCAGGAACCTAGAGAGAGCAAGCTCCCGGTCTGCCCCACTTTATAGTGCAGAAAGCAAAACCTTTAATCCAATATACAAACAAAGAAGTCTCTGATACAAAACACTTATCTAAAGCATAATGGGATTCCACATGAGAGTGTACCACCCTACATCAAAAGAGTGGGAAAGGTTTAGTCTTAAAACTAAGCCTTAGGCTATAAGAATCTTGCCTGCTTACAGCCTGTCCTCCCGCATCCAATGCAAACTATAAGTGAGAAAACACATATATCATTATTTACAAACTTATTTGACCAACAATCTCTTCCAAAAAATTCTTCTGTATCCTGCCTTGGTGTCTCTACATAAACCCATGGAATTAAGGTACGATACTTACAGGGGTTTCCAAATTTTTTACACAGGGGGCCAGTTCACTGTCCCTCAGACTGTTGGAGGGACATCACATACAGTACTCCTCTCACTGACCACCAATGAAAGAGGTGCCCCTTCCGGAATTGTGGCAGGGGGCCAGATAAATGGCCTCAGGGGGCTGCATGTGGACCGCGGGTCATAGTTTGGGGATACCTGCTTTACAACATGGCTTCTCTCCCTTCAGCACTCTGCCTTTTCTCTGCCCTCACTCTACAAAAATGGTTTCCCCCTTTCCCTCTCCTTGCTCTTCCTCTTCAAACTTTTCTGGCACAAAAACCCCTCCTCCAGCAACATTAGCATAACAATGGACCTTCCCAAGCAGGAAGGTAATTAGCAATTTCACAGATCACATACCTGGTGGTGCCCAGTGCCATTTTTTAACACTAAAAGTGAGCAAACTCAAAAAATAAAAATTTTACAAACTCATTTGCCCAACAGTCCATCAAATTCTTAAACAATAAGTGGTACCCCAAAGTGACAAGAAATCTTACTCTAGGTTCTAATTCTGCTTAATTTTCTCAAACCTTCAAATCCACCACACCAACTACCAGTCTTCTCCAAAGATTTCCCTCTTAGTATCTACAAGGAACTCTCACTCTTTTAACATTAGAAAGGATGTCATTCATACCTGCTCACTAAATAAATGCTTCCCTTAATATTTTAATTTTCTGGTTGTCTACCCTTCTTGCACATGCTGGGATCCCAATTAAGGGCATATTGTGTAATAAAATCTTCTTATAATAGACAACCCAAAAGAACAAACCCCTACCAAACTGCTCAGAGATCATGACTATACATATTTCATTAGCCCAGACAATGGTCCAGCACCAGCAGTGGAGCTAAAGCAACTGGCTTTTCCTCACTATTTGGGTTACAAATGCTTGTTAATTAAAAACAAATTCATCAAAAGTTTTGTAGGAGATTGAAATTATAGTTCCAGGACTTGTTAGGCAAACTGTGTGAATCTCAGAGAGAGGAAAATAGGTCTTCTGCTTAGTGGATGCCAGTCATATTAGGAAATGATTTCCGAACAGAAATGCTGGGATCTAACTGCTGCTATCAGCAAAGGGAAGCCTCACCCCAATTTAGGCAGAGAGGTGAAGGACCATTGCTCTAAAACAACTATGCTCTATCTTTGGTGAATATCCAGATTGTTTAACCTAAATCAGTGGTCCCCAACCTCTGGGCCATGGACCAGTACCAGTCCGTGGGCCATTTGGTACCGGTCCACAGACATCATACTCTCCTTAATCAGGTGCACCCTTGGTGATCTAATGGAGCTCAATGAGCTCTGATCAACAAGAAATAGGGCTCCTCCTTGTAGGTCTATGCCGAAACAGGCTTCTAGCATATATACTCAGAATTAACACTAGCCCAAGAGTTTGCTTTTAGAGATGACTGCACCTCAGATGCCAGTACCACAACCCCAGAGAATAGCAAGGGAGACAATGTACCATGACCTTGATGAACATTAATACTTTCCCTTCCCAGGTGTTCTCTGCACCAGGAGGGCAATGACAATGAAACATAAGGCCAAGTTATAGAAATGTCTCCAAGTTGATCAACACTGATAACTTTATGGAGAACAGTTGGGCCTCTCTTTCTGTGGATTTCAAATCCATGCATTCAACCTACTGCTAATCAAAACTACTACTTCCCATTTGTAGTTGGTAAATGACAGATGCAGAGGGCCAAATGTATACACATTTATATGCCATTTTTTAAATTTATGTATTTATTTATTGATTTTAGACAGAAGAGGCAAAAGCGGTAGGGGTATCAGGAAGCATCAGCTCATAGTTTCTATTCGTATGTGCCTTGACCAGGCAAGCCCAGGGTTTTAAACTGGCAACATCAGTGTTCCAGGTCAATGCTTTATCCACTGCACCACCACAGGTCAGACTTTTATATGCCATTTTATAAGGGACTTGAGCATTCATGAATTTTGGAATCCACTATGGTGAGTTTCCTGGAACCAATCCCCCACAGATACTGAATGACAACTGTACTATTTTTCTGAAATAACTAACTTCTTGCCTCCCAAACCTTTTTGCTATCAAAATGCTTGCAAAACTATAGTGCAGGTGGTCAAAACCAGGAAGATTCACACTAGATTCGAGCAGACCACAGAAGAACTGTGGAGCCAAATGGCATTGAGCCATTCCCATTTATTGGATTCTCGCAGAGGGCGGGGACGCTAGTGAACAGGCAGGGGAAAACTGCTTTCTCATGGTAGTGGGTGAGTGAACAGGGGAAAATTTACTCCAGAGAAAGTACCCATAGCCTTATATAGGATATGCACACAAAAGTGGCTTTCTACCACATGCTTACATCACTGATTAAGCAAAGTGATTACAACCAGAAAACAAGAGAGCAAGCCTAAATGCAGCCACTTTCCCTACCTATGTCTCCTGTTAATTGCCTGGCAGCCTTAGATATCATTTTATCTCTATGGAAAGCCAGAAAATATATATTTTAAACCACACTGTTCATAATAAGGCACTTCTACACAATACCAATATTTTAACCTGCTTATAATCTGCTACAATTAATAACCTCTTGCTTCTGTGCTTGTTGCTCAGTATACTAGATTATAACTTTTGTTTTTTACCAAACATATCTACAACAGTATACTTTTTTTGTTTTTCCCTCCACCACTGTTGGCACCTCCCATATGCCTGAAGCTGACATCCCAACCCTTCCTTCAGTTTACCATAAGCCCCAATCTGTTGTATACTTTGACCCTTCCCCACAGCACAACCAAGTGTATCAGATCCAAAATTACCAATGTATTCATGAAGACATCCAAGATATCAGCCCAGGCTTTGCAAGTAAAACAATATTTGATCTGTCACTATGAAGTGCAAGACTTGTAGCTCAAGTCACTATCCATTCTTCCTCTCTTCTTAGTATCAGCTCCTTTGGCTAATTCTCTCCAATAAACTACAAAGCTCATTTAAATGAAACTCCCAATCTTGACTCCAAACAAGGAACCCTGTGAGTAAGCATCAGAATATCAGAATAATTCAGTACTGGTTTGGTGACTCAGTGGTAGAGTATCAGCTGGCTTGTGGATGTCCCTGGTTCAATTCCTGGTCAGGGCACAAAAGAGAACTGAACATCTGTTTTTCTACCCCTACCCCTTCTCTCTAATTCTCTCTCTTCCACTTCTGTACCAATGGCTTGGTTAGTTCCAGAGAGTTGGCACTGAGGATAGATCCAGTGGAGCCTCACCCCAGGTGCTAACAATAACTCATTTGCAAAGCAATGATCTTAGATGGGCAAAGCATTCCCCAGTAGGGTTCTTGCTATATGGATCCTAGTTGGAGTGCATGAAGAAGTCTGTCTCTCTATCTCCCCTTCTCTCATTTAAAGAAAAAAAAATATCAGGATAAGTTAACATCCCCTCCCCTTGGCAGTATTTTCTAAAGGCTACCAACTATACTTGAACTCAAAGGCTGGTTCTCATCCTGTATACTCACTGCTACTGAGTGTTAAACAACACCAAATTTGGATTCTATTGTGGATCAGGAACAAAACTAATTGATCCTTCCCAGTCTGCAAACTATCTGCAGAGATGACCCTTATTATTATAACATTATTCCCTTTAATATCACAGCCACTCTTTGCAGGTACCTCTTGACATCTCTTTTCAAAAGATGTCCCTCTTATTTACCAAGAGAGCCATTATTATCTCTATTTTCATGGCACTGGCTGTTACTACTGGACTGGCAGGCATTGAAACTACCACCCTAGCCCCACAAGATCAAATATTAAAAGCAACCCAACAGTTATCAAGCATCATAACCAATCACATGCAGACAATATTCTATACATATTCTGAGTCTGATGTAGTAACATGACTCAGTACCATAAATGCTGATTAAATGATCTACTGTCATATTTTCATGAGCCAAATGGCATGAAATCTGTTCTTCATGGAAGATCTCTTGCTGAAAGTACATTAACAACTCAAAGCGGGCATAAGACCCAACCTCCAGAAGATGTCTCAAGATGCATGAGTCATGCATAATGTAGATAAATCACTTAAATAAATTCCTATACCCCCGAGTTCTCTGATTTGTTATGTCATCCATCTGAGAGCAATGGCTAAGAATTGGATTTCAAACAGTGGTGAGTCATTTCATTATAAGCTTCATCATTATTCCCTAGGTTAAGTATGCTTTACCCTGTCTTCAAAAAGTGACAATTATGTCATTTAAAATATCTGCTACACAAGTAATTGCGGTTTCAGATGCCAAAGCATCACAGGATGGATTATGGAGAGTTTAAGCTACTCCATGGCATTACTGTCTTGACATTCATTTTGTTTGGCCAAGCAGCCTCCAATGGCCTTAAACTGACACAAATTCCTTCATGCAAGTGTGTGTCCTAGATAACAGCTCATAGAGCCTCAAGTATACATAAGTTCTTCGTATGACTTCCCCAGTGGTCCTTGTGAAAGCCTCCCTCATCTCCAAGGGCCTTCTTCTTATACTCTCCTTAGATAAGACCTTTATGGATTTTATCAAAACCTTATTTTTTAAATTTGAGTAGACCAATCTGGATGTAGCCTGGGAACCTCAAAGAGCTCTACTCATAGAACCTAATAAAGATACATGCCCCAGGTCCTGTCATTCTCTCTTCTTGCTTTACCTCCTTGTGTGTGCTCCCCCTCCACAAGAATGTTGTGTACTTCCTATAACACCTGTGAATAATAAACTTCTGTATCCCAACTTCTTTTGTGGTAGGCTTTTAATTTGAATAACAAACCAACCTTATATACCTGAAATGAAATTATATTGGCCATAATATATTGACACATTGTTGGATTTGATTTGCTAAATTTTTTTGTGTGTGTAACAGAGACAGAGAGAGGGACAGATAGGGACAGACAGACCAGAAGGGAGAGAGATGAGAGACATCAATTCTTCCTTGCAGCACCTTAGTTGTTCATTGATTGCTTTCTGATATGTGCCTTGACCAGGGGACTACAGCACACTGAGTAACCCCTTGCTCAAGCCAACGACCTTGGATCCAAGCTGGTGAGCTTTACTCAAACCAGATGAGCCCGCACTCAAGCTGGCAACCTCGGGGTCTCAAACCTAGGTGCTCCGCTTCCCAGTGCAATGCTCTATCCACTGCGCCACCACCTGATCAGGCTTTCCTGCTTCTTGATATAGGAATTTAGATTATTGATTTGACAATTTTCTTTTTACTAAAGGTTATTTGTATATTTTTCCAGTTTGTTGAAATATAAGTGATATATAACATTGTGTAAGTTTAAGTTGTTAAATATCTTGATTTGATACATTTATATATTGCAAAATGATTACCACCATTATATTACCTAACACCTCCATCCTGTCATATAATTGCCATTTTGTGTGTCTGTATGTGGTAAGAACATTTAAGATCTATTTTCTTAGCTACTTTCAAGTATTTAATACATGTTTATTAGCTATAATCACTATGCTGTACATTATTAGTTTGTGTTTCTTTAAAATCTATCATCAACATTTTATAGTTTCCAGTGTAAGTATTTCACCTCTTGGTTAAATTTACTCTTAGTCCCTTTCTAATTTTTGTTGCTGTTGTAAATGATACTTCTTCCTTAATAACTCTTTCAGATAGGTTGTTGTTAGTGTATAGAAACTCAAATGATTTCTGTACGTCGTTTGTATTGTGAAAGTTTATTGAATCCATTTATTAGTTCTAACAGTGTTCAGGTGGAATTCTTGAAGTCTTCCACATATAAGATTATGTCATTTGCAGAGATAATTTTACACCATTTTTTTAGTGGGTGCCTGTTATTTCTTTTTCTTGCCTAATTGTTCTGCCCAGGACTTCCAGTATACCGTGAATAGAAATGGTGAGAATGTGCCTCTTTGTTTTCTTCCTGGTCTTATAGGAAATGTTTTTCAATTCTTTCCATTTAGTATGATGCTAGTTCTGTGCTTGTCACATATGACTTTTATTATATTGAATAACATTCTTCTGACATCTAATTTTTTGAGAGTTTTTTAAGATAAGTAGATATAGATTCACCACATCCTTTTTCTGCATTTTATTGAATGATTATAACATTTTTATCCTTCATTCTGCTAATGTGTTCTATTAAATTCATTGATTTGTGTGTGTTGAAACATTCTTGCTTTCCAGGACTTTATCCCATTTGATTATGGCATATGTTCATGTGCATTTTGTATTTGGTTTGCTAGTATTTTATTGAGGATTTTTTTACATATGTTAATTAAGGATATTGTTTTGTAATATTACTTTTTTGTAGTTTCCTTGTCTGATTTGGTATCAGGGAAATGATGGTCTTATAAAAATGAACTTGATTGTGATTCCTGCTCTTCAAATTTTAGAAGATGTTGGAAAGGATTGGTATTAAATCTTTAAATGTTTGGTAGAATTCATTTGTGAAGCCATCTTATCCTGGGCTTTTCCATTTTGGGACATATTTGATTAGTATTTTAATCTTCTTACTCATTACTGGTCTGTTAAGGTTTTCTGTTTCTTCATGGTTCAATCTTTATATGTACTCTGATTCTAGGAATTTATTTCTCTAGGTTATGGAGTTTGTTGGCATGTAATTTTTCATAGTCAACTCTCATGATACTTGATATTTCTGTGATATCAGTTGTAATGTCTCTGATTAAAAAATTTAGCAAATCAAATCTGGCAATGTGTCAATATATTATGGCCGATATAATTTTATTTCAGGTATATAAGGTTGGTTTGCTGTTCAAATTAAAAGCCAACCATAGATCTGATATTTCTGATTTTATTTATTTTAGTCACTTCTCCTTTAACCTCAGTTCATCTAGTAAAAATTTTTCAGTTTTGTATATTTTCAAAAAATAACTGTTTGTTTTGTTGATATTTTCTATTATTTTTTCTGATCTTTAGTTCTTCTCAGATATTTGTTATTTCTTTCTTTTTGCTACCTTTGGATCAAGTTTGTGTTTTTTTTTCTAGTTTCTTAAGGTTTAAAGTGAGGGTGTTTATTTGATATTCTTGTTTCTTAATGTAAGATTTATTATTGTGAACTTTCTCTTAGCACTGCTTTTGATACATTACTTAAGTTTTGATATGCTGACCTTCCATTTTTGTTTGTTGTACAATATTTTTTTAATTTTCTTTAGTTTTTTTTTTGAACCATTGTTTGTTTATCAGTATGTTGTATAATTTTCATGTATTCATAAATTTTTCAGTTTATTTCCTATTATTGATTTCTAAGTGCATACTATTGTGGTCAGAAAGAATATACTTAATATAATTTCTTTTCATTTATTTATGTGTTTATTTTTTGTTTATTTATTTATATATTTTAATTAAATTTATTGGGGTACATGTTTAGGTGCAACTCAATTAAACATCATCTGTACATTGCATCATGCTCCCATAGCTCCAAGCAAAGTTTTCTTCATCCCCGTTTCTCTCTCTTTTGCTCACTTCCACCTACCCCCCACCATACTTTCCCTCTGGCTATCACCACACAGTTGTCTGTGTCTACATGTTATACATATATATATTTTGCTTAATCCCTTCCCTTAACCTTTTATCATCCAATCCTTTGATACTTGTTTCTTATAATGTGACCAGTACTAGCAAATAAATATGTCATGTGTGCTTGAGAAGAACGTGTTTTTTCTTGCTGTTGTGTAGAATGTCCTATATATTTGTTAGTTCTAATTGATATAAAAGTATAGTTTAAATCTGACATTTCCTTGTTCATTTTCTGTCTGGATGGTCTACCCATTGTTGAAAGTGAGATATTGAAGTCTCCTACTATTATTTCCTTATTTCTAATGCAAATGCTTAGTGTCATATATTTATCAATGAGCACTATTGTAGATGCCCCTTACATATTTGATTTTTTTGTGTTTTCATTTTCATTTAGTTCCATGTACTTTTTCATATTTTTGAATTTTCCTCTTTTAGGCATAGATTGTTTAGAAGCATGTTAATTTCCAATTGTTTCAAGATTTTTCTGTTGTCTTACTGTTATTGATTTTTATTTAAATTTTAATATGATCAAAACACATAGTCTGTGATTTGAATTTTTTAATTTATTGAATATTTAGTTTTAAAATATCCCAGATATTATCTATCTTCATGAAAGTTTCATGCATACTTTAAAAAATGTTTTCTCAGCCCTGGCTGGTTGGCTCAGTGGTAGAGCATCGGCCTGGCGTGCAGGAGTCCCAGCTTCGATTCCCAGCCAGGGCACACAAAAGAAGCGCCCATCTGCTTCTCCACCCCTCCCCCTCTCCTTGCTCTCTGTCTCTCTCTTCCCATCCAGCACCCAAGGCTCCACTGGAGCAAAGTTTGCCTGGGCACTGAGGATGGTTCTGTGGCCTCTGCCTCAGGTGCTAGAATGGCTCTGATTGCGGCAGAGCAACGCCCCAGAGGGGAAGAGCATCGCCCCCTGGTGGACATGCAGGTGAATTCTGGTCGGGCGCATGCGGAAGTCTGTCTGACTGCATCCCTGTTTCCAGCTTCGGAAAAAAAAAATGTTTTCTGCTGTCATTGTGTAGAACGTTTTATATATGTCTATTAGATTTTGTTTGATGATTATTTTGTTCAGAACTTTTGTGCCCTTGCTGATTCTGCCTGGTAGCTCTATTAACTGCTCACAGGGAGTGTAGAAGCCCTAAACTATAACTATGGAGTATTTATTTCTACATTTAACTGCACCAAATTATTATAGTTCAAGTATTTTGAGGTTCTTATATTTGGTGTAAATGCAATTTAAATAACTATATTTCCTTAGAAGATGGACACTTTTACCATTATGTAATGTTGTTAGTAATTTTTATTCCTTTAAAATTTATTTTATTTAATATTAGTAAAGCTTTTACTTCTTACTTTTAATTCATTTTTTCATGAAATAGTCTCTTTATCATTTTACTTTTACTCTACCTGTATTATGATATTTGAATTGTTTTTCTTGTAAACAGTGGGTCAATCTATATTGTTTCTTTGTTAATTTACTTTATCAATGTCATCTTTTTAACTGACATATTTAAACCAGTTAATTTTTGTCATTATTACAGACATGTTTAGTGCTTAAATTTGCCATTTTATTATTTATTTTATTTTTCTTTTATTTTTACTTATCTTTCCTTTATCTATCTATCTATCTATCTATCTATTTATTTTGCCTTCTTGGGGATTGCTTGAATAATTTTAGGTGTTTTTCTTGACTTATTTATAGTATTTTTGAGTATGTCACTTTTTATAACTTCTCTACTAGTCTATCATGGTATTATTATGTATTATAATACTACTTCATCTACTAGTATAAAAGTTTAACACTTTGGATAAAGTATAAAAATTTACTTCCATTCAAGCTTCTTTATCCTTCTTTCTTGCCTTAAGAATATCATGATGTAATGAATGTTTTTCAATTTTCTTAATTTTTATGTTCATTTCTGCAGTTAAACATACTTTACACTTTATCTGATATGTTTTTTCTTTCTCTCACTGGTTAGGAATCATGACAATTCTTTAGGCAAATATGTCCTGATCTATTATTTCAGCAAAAACTTATAATACAAGGACTTAAACAATTCTCTCTTTTAGTATATCTTATAGTTGGAATTTTAACATTTCTAAAAGTATTTAAGCCCTGGCCGGTTGGCTCAGTGGTAGAGCGTTGGCTTGGCGTGCGGGGGACCCGGGTTCGATTACCGGCCAGGGCACATAGGAAAAGCGCCCATTTGCTTCTCCACCCCCACCCCCTCCTTCCTCTCTGTCTCTCTCTTCCTCTCCCGCAGCCAAGGCTCCATTGGAGCAAAGATGGCCCGGGCGCTGGGGATGGCTCCTTGGCCTCTGCCCCAGGCGCTAGAGTGGCTCTGGTCGCGGCAGAGCGATGCCCCGGAGGGGCAGAGCATCGCCCCCTGGTGGGCAGAGCGTGGCCCCTGGTGGGCGTGCCGGGTGGCCGGTCGGGCGCATGCGGGAGTCTGTCTGACTGTCTCTCCCCGTTTCCAGCTTCAGAAAAATACAAAAAAAAAAGTATTTAATTGGTTAATGACTGTCTTTTGTACTAGAATGGATTACAGTTGTGACCAAATACCACATGTGGTTTTTCTCCCTGATGGATGCCCAACACTTAGTAGTTTGCATTGCACGTGATACTTATCCAGCAAGTAATGATTGAATAAATAAATAAACCATTCTATTCTATGGTTTTTTTAAATCTGAATTATTGATGCACAATTACTTTTTAGTTTGTAATAAGAATTATAAGAAATGATGTTTGTGAAAATGCTCATGAAGATGATAGAAATATAAAAAATAAATAGTAGATAATCTTTTTACTTATCAGAAAATTATGGTAAGAATTAAGGGACTCAGAAATTCAATATTGCATATTTTGAATGTTAGAAGATTGCATGTTATTCAAGTGAAATGATCAAATGCTGGTTTTTATTGCTAGAGAGCTAGATTTAAGGTTTTAGAAAATGAATTGCTAGAGTGGCCTTTTATATCAGTCTTTAACAAGCATTAGTCACAATGACACAATAGAAAGCACTTTCATGACTGTATATGTATGCCTACTTATTTTGACAAAATGTTTATTTTATTTAATTTTACTTATTTCTCCACTTTACTTTTAGTTTCTATTTATTTTTGGCCAATTATGTTTGCTCTACACTATTTAGTTGTATGGCCAGGGGCTACCACTATTGTGGCCATGCAGGTTCACATTGGATTTGGACAGAAGTTAAAGAAACAGTGGAGCCGATAAATGGTGGGTCATTCCTTTATTAAAGTTTCACTCCAGCTGATGAATAAACACACAGGGAAAACACTTCCCTCTCATTCAGAGCTCCAAAATCCTTGATGTATTCTCTGGTTCCACAACCAGGAGAATCTTCTCTGGTTCCTCCTAGAATCAAAAGTCCCCACAAGCCTCAGTAGGGCTCCCAAAACCCCTCAGCTCTGGTTAAGAATCTTCACACCTTCCCTCTCTTTGCAAAACTAGCTTCTTCTTCAGCAGTCTGCATTCTCTACGCTCTTCTTGCAAAACTACCTGGGCCCACAAGGATCTCTCCTCCAGCAAACATTAGGAAAAGAATGGCCCCTCCCAAAGAGGAATGCAATCCATAATTTTTAGTCAACGGCCCTGCTCTGAGCACAAGCACATACGTGGCTGCCCAGTGCCATTTTTCTAACAATAAAAGTGAGAAAACTCAAAAAATACAAATTATACAAACTCATTTGCCCAACATTAGGATATTAGAAAATTTGGGAAAAATAATCTCAAAATATACATCAGCTTAGTTTTAATTCTTTGTTGAGCACTGGTAATTTGAGAGATTGAAATAATTTTTAATATTTTAAATTTATAAATAAGTAGATAAAACTTAATTACCTGGAACTGATTTAAAATTTGTTACACAATCTCAAAATCTTTAAATTACTTAGATTATATGATTCTATTTATTTTTTTGTAAAATTGTTTTTAATTAAGATTTTCTTTTTAATTTTTTTTATTTATTCATTTTAGAGAGGAGAGAGAAGGGAGAGAGAGAGGAGAGAGAGACAGAGAGAGAAGGTGGGGAGGAGCTGGAAGCATCAACTCCCATATGTGCTTTGACCAGGCAAGCCCAGGGTTTTGAACCGGCGACCTCAGCGTTTCCAGGTCAATGCTTTATCCACTGTGCCACCACAGGTCAGGCCTTTAATTAAGATTTAATCACAAAAGTTTACTATAGAAAAATAAAATAATACAGAGACAGCATTATTGGAAAATATTAGGAAAAAATATTTTCCCATATTTGGGAAAATTATTAGCTCCTTGATGTACATTTGTTCACATAGCTTCTATTTTTGACCAAAAATTTTATATGAGTACCTACTATTTACCAAGGCAATGTTTTCCAAGAACTAGTATACAAAGAAAAAAATTGATAAAATGTCTTGTTCTCATTTGTTTTATAATACAGTTTTAGAAAATAGAAAATAAATGTGTGCCATGTTACATGATTATTGGTGCCATGAAGAAAATCAAATAGGATAAGAAAATTGAGGCAGATATTTTACTGCATGGTGGTCATTTTGCTAGGGCCTTCAGGGAAAGCCTCTTCAATGAATAGATATTTGAGGATTTCTAAAATAAAGAAAAAGATATGACTTAGGGAAGCACATTCTAGAGAAAATGACAAATTAATAAAATGCCTTTTGCACTTGCTTCTGTACTATTTTAATTACACATTCATAAACTCAAGAGATTAATATCTTATGGTTATACTTCAGATTATAATTTTTCTTTTGGCCAAACATGAAGAGGCTAAATCATATTTAAATAACAGGTTATTTTCATATTAAAATTATGGGGATAAAAATGTTTTAACTAACAATATATATTGTGTTTTATTGTCATTTAATCAAAAATTTTTTTCTGTATAGTAGACACTGTATTAAGTATTGTATAGTCAGAAATAACTAAGATTTGTCTGCAAAAGAACTCTCTATTCAATGAAACACATGTTTACAGAAATAAACATAATAAGATCTGAAAAGTATCCAATAAAACTTGCATAAAAGAGCAGGTGATCAACTCTGCTCAGGTGGCATTATCAAGACAAGCAATAAGAGAGAGTTTTAAGAGATAAATTAGTTTTGGCTGAATAGCTTAGTTAATCAGCGTGTCATTTCAGTATATCAAGTTTGGGGGTTTGATCTCCAGTCGGGACACATACATGAACCAACCAATTAATGCATAAATAAGTGAAATAAGTATTCAATATTTTTCTTTCTCTCTTTCTCTAAAATTGATTTTAAAAAGGTAAATTAAAGGCAATGACATCAGAAGAATGGTGGCATAAGTGGGCCCCTTGGTTTCTCCCCTTGAAGTTACAGTGATTTGAACAGCTTTAACTCAAGAAAGGATTCCCTGCGCAACACACAATCATATCTGAGAGATATGTGCATGGAAATATCTGAAGGTGAACCAGTGGGAGCAATCTTAGGAGAAGCAAGGGGAGAAAAACTGAGACAGTGCCACTGACACAGCCTGGATGTTAAGTGGGTTCTGAAAAAGGGGAGGAATCAGGTTGCAACTGGCTCTCATTTCAAAACAGAGGAGCAGAGGGACCTGATGAACATTCCTGTGGGGGTGATGGGTACACACTACAGATAACCTAGTTACCTGGGCAGGGACAAAGTACAGAGGTGTAGTCACATTGTCTAGCAATCACCATCACCAGGAAAAAAATCACAGAGCCTATTCATGTACATCCACCCCACTCCCAGAGCTAACAGTGAGCCTCAGAAGATGCTGTAGCACTGCATGTCAAGTTGCATAGCACATTATCTGAAAACATGAGAACTGAAACAACAGAAACATTTTTTTTGCTTGACTGACAATCATACCCTGCTGCTAATTCCAGGCAAGGGTGTAAATATATAACGGAGTTCACTAAGGTCTGCCAATCACCACTACTGGGAGAACAAATTCAAAAGGCACCAGCCAGACTCTCCTAGCTCACCTGCACCTCATTTATCACAGATGCACTGCAGGAAGCATATGGCTATGAGGGATAACGCTGGGATTTCAAGAATTTGGAACCTTATTGTCCTCCACATTCTCCTGTAAAGTAGGTGCCCTGAGATCAAGGCAACCTGGTCACAGAGGAGATGCTGACCTTCTCAGGGAAAAGAAGACATTTTCTATGCCCCTACCAAAATCTGAAAAGCAAATATATATATATATATATATATATATATATATATATATATATATATGAAATTAAAAAAAAAATTTAAGTAAGAGGACAGGATATAGTGAGGTAGATTGCCACATGTGCCTGGATGAAGACTCACCCTGCAACTCCTGCCTGGGTGGATGCTCAAATCAACCAAGCCATCCTTAGCACCAAGGACCAATGCTTGATCCAATAGAGCAACTGGTGATGAAAAGGGAAGAGGGAGAGAAAGAGGAGAGGGAGGAGTAGATAAGCAGATGGTCACTTTTCTTGTGTGCTCTGACTGAGAATCAAACCTGAGACGTACTTATGCTGGGCCAACACTCTATCTACTGAGCAAACCAGCCAGGGCTAGAAAATCTTGTGCTTCACTACCACCTATTGAAAAGCAATAGAAAGATTTTTTTTTAATTTTTAAAATTTATTTATGAATATTAGGGAAAGAGAAAGAGGGAAACATCAATTTGTTGTTTCACTTAGTTGTAGGTATTTGTTGCTTCTTGTGTATGCCCTGACCAAGGATCAAACTCACAACTTTGATGTTTTGAGACAACACTCTAACCAAGAGAGTTAACTGGCCAGAGCTTTTTTGTGTATATTCTATAGCTAATTTCTTTGTGGTTACCACAAAGATTGCATTAAATATTCTAAAGTTACAACACTAATTTGATGCTCTAACTGACTGAGCTACATGGTCAGGACTGAAAGATTTATCAATCTACTAAAGAATTGCCACTCATATGTGGATGCCTAGACAGAGAAGGAACCCATCAAATATCATGAATAACCATGGTAATAATTCAGCTCAGAAAAAAAACTTTATGATCTTCAGAAAAGCAATAAAATATGTGATTTAAATGACAGAAAATTCAAGACTGCAATTATGAAAAAACTCAAAGAGACAGAAGAATCACAGATAGGCAGTTTAATAAACTCAAAAATAAAATGAATGAATAAAATGAGTACTTTACCAAAAAGGTTGAAATGTTAAAAAAAAAATCCTAAAAGAAATTCTGGAAATGAAAATCTCAGTTAAAGAGATAAAGACTTGCCTTGCAGCACAAAACATAAAATAGAAGCAGATAAAGCGCTGAATTTGCAATGCGGAATGGAAATAAAATGCATTCAAAAGAAAAGGAACTATTGTATATATAAAACTTAATTTTCCATTAACCTAATGGTAACCACGCACACACACACACACACACAAAACAAAATCAATAAACATAACTTAAAAAAAACTGAAGCCTGACCAGGCAGTGGCGCATTGGATAAAGCGTCGGACTACGATGCAGAAGGCCCAAGTTCGAGACTACGAGGTCGCCAACTTGAGTGCGGGCTTATCTGGTTTGAGCAAAAGCTCACTGGCTTGAGCCCAAGATTGCTGGCTCAAGCATGGGGGGTTACCCGATCTGCTGAAGGCCTGTGGTCAAGGCATATATGAGAAAGCAATCAATGAACAACTAAGGTGTTGTTGCAACGTGCAACGAAAAACTAATGATTGATGCTTCTCATCTCTCCGTTCCTGTCTGTCTGTCCCTGTCTATCCCTCTCTCTGAGTCTCTCTCTGTCTTTGTAAAAAAAAAAAAGTGAAAACAGAGGAAAAATTGTAAAATACCACTAAATTAAAACAATAGAGACACAAGGGGGAAAAATCAATAGAGACATAAAGCTACCAGAAAAAAAAAATAAAATGGCTATAGGAAATTCTCATATATCAATAATCATCTTAAATACAAATTGACTAAGCTCACCAATAGAGTTGAAGAATAAAAAATTGGATCAAAAACAAAACTCAACCATTTGCTACTTCAGGAGATACATCTCAGTTGCAAAGACAAATACAGACTCAAAGTGAAAGGTTGGAAAATAGTTCTTCATGACATCCACAGAAAAGCACATGTAACCATATTTATATGTGACAAAAATAGATTTCAAGAAAAAAAAGTGACAAGAGACAAAGATGGACATTTTATACTGAAAAAGGAAACACTAAATCAAGAAGACAGCAATTCTCACTATATATGCACCCAAACAGGGACTACCAAAATATGTAAAGCAAGTACTAACAGTAACAAAGACACAATCATAGTTGGAGATATAAATACCCCATTGATAGCTCTGGATAGATCATCCAAACACAAACTTGATAAAGAAATATTGGCCTTAAATGACACATTAGATCAAATGGACATAATTTTCCTTTACAGAGTTTTTCATCCCAGAATACATGAAATACTCCCAAAGGGAAACCATATTTTGGGACATTAAAGTAGTTTTAACAAATATAAAAAATTGAAATTATACCAGGCATATTCTCCAAGTACAATGCTTTGCAATTAGAAATCAACTGCAAAAAAAAAAAGGCAACCCCCCCACACAAATATGTGGAGATTAAACTTGAAGAAGAAGTAATACTTCCAAACACATTTTATGAGTCCAACATAACCCTCATACCAAAACCAGGCAAGGATGGCACAAAAAAAGAAAACTACTGACCAATATCTCTAATGAATACAGATGCTAAAATACTAAACAAAATACTAGCAAATCAAATACCACAACATATTAAAAAGATAATACATCATGATCAAGTGGGATTCATCCCAGAATCTCAAGGATGGTTCAACATACGTAAAACGGTTAACGTAATACACCATATCAACAAAACAAAGAACAAAAACCACATGATCTTATCAATAGATGCAGAAAAGGCTTTCGATAAAATACAACACAATTTTATGTTTAAGACTCTCAACAAAATGGGTATAGAAGGAAAATATCTCAACATGATAAAGGCCATATATGATAAACCATCAGCTAACATCATATTAAATGGCACTAAACTGAAGGCTTTCTCCCTTAAATCAGGAACAAGACAGGGTTGTCCACTCTCTCCACTCTTATTTAATGCAGTACTAGAGGTTCTAGCCAGAGCAATCAGACAAGACAAAGAAATAAAAGGCATCCATATTGGAAAAGAAGAAGTAAAGGTATCACTTTTTGCAGATGATATGATCCTATACATAGAAAATCCCAAAAAATCCACAAAAAGACTACTAGAAACAATAAGCCAATACAGTAAGGTCGCAGGATACAAAATTAACATACAGAAGTCAATAGCCTTTCCATATGCCAACAACGAAACATTTGAGAACGAACTCAAAAGAACAATCCCCTTCAAGATTGCAAAAAAAAATAAAATAAAATAAAATACTTAGGAATAAACATAACAAAGAATATAAAGGACTTATATAATGAAAACTATAAACCATTGTTAAGGGAAATCGAAAAAGATATAATGAGATGGAAGAATATACCTTGTTCTTGGATAGGAAGAATAAATATAATCAAGATGGCCATATTACCCAAAGCAATATACAAATTTAATGCAATTCCCATCAAAATTCCAATGACATTTTTTAAAGAAATGTAGCAAAAAATCATCAGATTTATATGGAACTATAAAAAACCCCGAATAGCCAAAGCAATCCTAAAGAAAAAGAATGAAGCTGGGGGCATTACAATACCTGACTTCAAACTCTATTATAGGGCCACGACAATCAAAACAGCATGGTATTGGCAGAAAAATAGACACTCAGACCAATGGAACAGAATAGAAAACCCAGAAATAAAACCACATATATATAGTCAAATAATTTTTGATAAAGGGGCCAACAACACACAATGGAGAAAAGAAAGCCTCTTCAATAAATGGTGCTGGGAAAACTGGAAAGCCACATGCAAAAGAATGAAACTGGACTACAGTCTGTCCCCCTGTACTAAAATTAACTCAAAATGGATCAAAGATCTAAACATAAGACCTGAAACAATTAAGTGCATAGAAGAAGACATAGGTACTAAACTCATGGACCTGGGTTTTAAAGAGCATTTTATGAATTTGACTCCAATGGCAAGAGAAGTGAAGGCAAAAATTAATGAATGGGACTACATCAGACTAAGAAGTTTTTGCTCAGCAAGAGAAACTGATAACAAAATAAACAGAAAGCCAACTAAATGGGAAATGATATTTTCAAACAACAGCTCAGATAAGGGCCTAATATCCAAAATATACAAAGAACTCATAAAACTCAACAACAAACAAACAAACAATCCAATAAAAAAATGGGAAGAGGACATGAACAGACACTTCTCCCAGGAAGAAATACAAATGGCCAACAGATATATAAAAAGTTGCTCATCTTCGTTAGTTATTAGAGAAATGCAAATCAAAACTGCAATGAGATACCACCTCACACCTGTTAGATTAGCTATTATTAATAAGACAGGTAATAACAAATGTTGGAGAGGCTGTGGAGAAAAAGGAACTCTCATCCACTGTTGGTGGGAATGTAAAGTAGTACAACCATTATGGAAGAAAGTATGGTAGTTCCTCAAAAATCTGAAAATAGAATTACCTTATGACCCAGCAATCCCTCTATTGGGTATATACCCCCAAAACTCAGAAACATTGATACGTAAAGACACATGTAGCCCCATGTTCATTGCAGGATTGTTCACAGTGGCCAGGACATGGAAACAACCAAAAAGTCCATCAATAGATGACTGGATAAAGAAGATGTGGCACATATACACTATGGAATATTACTCAGCCATAAGAAATGATGACATCGGATCATTTACAGCAAAATGGTGGGATCTTGATAATATGATACGAAGTGAAATAAGTAAATCAGAAAAAAACAGGAACTGCATTATTCCATACGTAGGTGGGACATAAAAGTGAAACTAAGAGACATTGATAAGAGTGTGGTGGTTATGAGGGGAGGGGGAATAGGGAGAGGGAAAGGGGGAGAGGGAGGGGCACAAAGAAAACTAGGTAGAAGGTGACAGAGGACAATCTGACTTTGGGTGAGGGGTATGCAACATAAGTGAACGACAAGATAACCTGGAGTTGTTATCTTTGAATATATGTATCCTGATTTATTGATGTCGCTACATTAAAAATAAGATTATTTAAAAAAAGGCAAAAAAAACCCCACAAATATGTGGAGATTAAACAACAAACTATTTTCAAAAAATGACTGGGTAAAAGAAGAAATAAAAAGAAAAAAGCTTATACCATTATAAAACTATCTGAAAAAAATAAGAAAAATTCTAAATAAACAACATTACATGTTAAAGAACAAAAAAAAGAGGAATAAGAGCAGCCCAAAGTCAGAAGAAAGAAAGAGTTAATAAAAATTAGAACAGAATTAAATGAAATAGAGAACAACAACATAAAAAAACTATACACAAAAATGAATACAACAAAGAGCTGGAACTTTGAAAGAATTGATACAATTGACAACCCTTTGACTAGAGTCAGGAAGAAAAAAAAGAGACTCATATCAACAAACATAAATATTTAAAAAGTGACCATAAGCATCACATAAATACAAAGGATTATACTAGAATAATGTGACAGGCTATATGCCACCAAATTCAATAACCTAGAAGAAATAATTATCAATATGTTACTAGAAATATATAACTTTCCCAGATTGAACTGTGAGAAATTAGAAAATGTAAAGAGATCGATCTACAGTGAGGAAATTGAAATAACTATCAAAAACTTCTTCAAAAAAATAAAAGTACAAGATCAGTTGTATTTACTAGTGAATTATATCAAACATTTAAATTAGATTTAATACTTAACCTTTTTAAACTCTTCAAAAAATTAAAGAAAATAACATACTTTCTTACACATTTTATTAAGCCAACATTACTCTGATACCAAAACATGGCAAAGATAACATACACACACAAAACTACAGACCAATATCTTTGATAAATACAAATGCAAAAGTATTAAACAAAATACCAACAAATAGAATGCAACAATATATTTAAAAATAATGCATCAAAACTAAATGAGGTTAATTCCAGAAACACAAATGTAGTTTGACATATACAAGTAGATTAATGGAATGTACCACATTAATGAAATAAAGGGTAAAATTATATTTCATATCAATATATGAAGAAAAAGAATTTTACAAGATACAACATCCATTTGTTAGTCAAACACTCAATAAAATGGCTATAGAAGCAAAGTACCTCAACATAATAAAAACCATATATGGTTTATTCAATGGTAATACTATATTCAATGGTAAAAAAGCTGAAAGCTTTTCCTCTAAAATAAGAACAAGACAAGAGTGTCCACTCTCACCATTGTTTTTCAACATTGTACTGGAAATCCTAGACAGTGCAATCAGGCAAGAGAAAAAAATAAAATGCATCCAAATTGGGAATGAAATGTTCAAATTGTCACTCTTTGAAGATGATATGATTATTTATATAAGAAACAATAAAAATTCACTAAAAAAAGATTAGAAGCAATAAATAAATAAATACCATAAATATAAAAATAAATGTACAGAAACCCCTTACATTCCTATATACAAACATCGAAATTTTAAAAAAATAAATAAGAAAAATATGATTCCTTTAATCCTTTGAGTAGTTTTTTTCATGCTTGCTGACCCCCAGGAGTGAGTTTTTTCAAAACATGAAATTAGTTTCAGTTACAGTTTTGTTAACTTAAAATCATGTTTGTTTGATAATCAATTAATGGAAACAAAAAGAACATACATTTGCCTTTTTTTAATGTTGCCTTACACATTTTTAAAATAAAAATTTTTGTTTGATCATACTCTGGATGGTCAGGAGGCACGAGGATGTACATGAACGTTCATACTACTGAAAGGGTTAAAAATATCAACACAAAGAATGATATGCATAGGAATGAAGTTAACAAAAACCATGAAGAATTTATACACTGGAGACTACAAAGCATTATTAAAAGAGATTAAAAATGACACAAAGAAGTGGAAAGATATTTCATGTTCATGGATTGGAAGAATCAATATAGTTAAGATGGCTATATTACACAAAGCAATACACAGATTTAATATAATCTCTATCAAAAGAAGAATGAGGAGATGGGATCAGAGAAGGTGAAGGGATTAGTTAAACTATATATACATAACACAGAGAACAGGGCAGCAAATCCTAAAGGGAAAGGGAGAGTAAGTTAGGGGGAGGTGGAAGGGGGTAAAGGAGGTGTAATGGGGGATACAAGTGTGGGGGCGAGGGTATTATATTGAGTGGGACACTTGAATCCATGTTAATACAATGAAATTAAAAATCAAAAAATTTAAAGGAAATATGATTCTAACTAAAAGAAGCAAGGAAAAAAATTCTAATGACAAATTTTAAATAAATGTAAGAGAAAAATTATCAGATTTGTATGGAACCACAAAAACTCTGAATAGCCAAAAGAATCTGAAGAAAAAAGAACAAAGTCAGAGTTATCATACTCCCTGACTGCAAATTATACTATAGAATTACAATAATCAAATCACCATGACACTGACAGAAAAAACAGACACATAAACCAATGGAACAGAATTGAAAACCACAAAATAAACCAACATGTGTAACAGGAAAATAATTTTCAACAAAAGAAAACAAACAAACAAAAAAATCAATAGAGAAAAAACCTATACAATAAATGATGCTGGTAAAATTGGAAAACCACACGCAAAATATTAAAATTAGATTACTGTTTGTTCTCATATATAAAAAGTAACTCAGAATGGATTTTAAAAGAAAGCCTAAATAAAAGTATTGAAGTAATATATTACATAGAAGAAAACATAGGCACTAACTTATGAACATTCATCTAAGAGTAGATTTTATAAATTTGACAGCAAAGGCAAAGCAAATAAAAACAAAAATGAATGAATGGGATTACGTCAAACTAGAAAACTTCATCACAGCAAAAGAAAATACCGTCAAAACCAAAATACAACCAAACTAATTGGAGAAATACTTGTAAACAGCTCTGAACAAGGAGTTAATATCCAAACTATATAAAGAACTCATGCAACTCAACACCAAACAATCCAATTAATAAATTTACAGAGAACCCAAACACACAATTCTTCCCAGAAAACATAAACACGGCCAACAGATGTATGAAAAGATGCTCAAATTCTCTAGCTATTAAAGAAATGCAAATCAAAACTACAGTGATATAACTCTTCACATTTTTTTAGAATGGCTATCAGTAAGACAAGAAATGACAAGTGATGCCGAAGATGGAGAGAAAAAAGACTCTTCATATACTTCTAGAGGGAATGTAAACTGCTATGGAAAACAGTATTGAAGTTCCTCAAAAAACTAAAAATAGAGATATCATTAATTTTAGTTTATTGTGTTAACATGGATTCAAGTATCCCACTCAATATAACACCCTCACTGCCAGTCCCATATCCCCCATTACACTCCCTTTGCCCCCTCCCCCTTATTCCCTCCCGCCTTCCCTCTGGGATTTGCTGTTTTATTATCTGTATCTATGTGTTATGTATATATAATTTCACTAATCCCTTCACCTTCTCTGATCCCATCTCATCTCCTGTTCCCTCTAACAGCTGTCCTTCTGGTCCCTGTGACCCCACCTCTGCCTCTGTTCTGTTACTCAGTTTACTTTGTTCATTAGATTCCACATATAAGTGAGATTATATGATATTTGTCTTTCTCGGCCTGGTTTATTTCACTTAGCATAATAATCTCCAGGTCCATCCATGCCATTGCAAAGGTAAGATGTCCTTCTTTTTCTCATTTGCATAATATTTCATTATCCATAGATACCACAGCTTTTTAATCCACTCATCCACTGACAGACACTTGGGCTGTTTTCAGATCTTGGCTATTGTAAAAAAATTAAAAAAAAAAAGAATTTTAAAGGGACACAAACTTTCAGTCCAGAACAATAATGTATGTAATAAAACTAAGTTTGTGCAAATGGCAGGGTGCTATTGGCTCTGCCCTAAAAGGAAAAGTAAGAGCCCAGCCCCCTGTTTGAAACAAGGATGGAAGAGTAAACATATAGAGAACAAAATTCAAGGTAATAGTATCTCAGGAAAGAAATTAGCCATGTATTTTATAGCTTTCCTTACATGGCTGTATTGAACCAACTTTCTAACTCAACCATAGTGTTTGTACCTTAAAGCCAATAAATAAGTCTTACATCTTTTTATCCTTTCTGGCAAAAATAAATAAATAAAGATATCATATAAATCATCATTTTCTCTTCTGGGTATCTACTTGAAAACATTTATTCTTAAAAATGTATGTACCTTTATGTTCATTGCAGCATTATTTATGGTTGCCAAGACATGAAAACAATCCAAGCGTTCTACTATATATGAATGGATAAAAAAGATGTGGTACAAGTATCCAATGAAACACTATTCAGCCATAAGAAAAAATTAAATACTACTATTTGAGAAACATGGATAGACCTTGACAATAGCACTCTAAGCCATTATAAGTCAGACAGAAAAAGTCAAATAATATATAATTTCACTCATATGTGGGATTTAAAAACTGAAAGGAGAAAATTAACAAACAAAACAAATAAAATTTCATAAGCACAAACAAGAGTATGGTGGTTACCAGAAGGAAGGGGTAAAAGAGGGTAGTAATAGGTAAACTGGGTTAAAGATATAGTGACAGAAGTAGATTTAATTTTGGTTGGTGGGCACACAAGATAATGCGTTGAATATGTATTTTATAGAAATGTACATTTGAAACCTATTGTATTTAAAGTAATGTTGGCCTAACAAATTAAAAAAAAATAAAGCATTAACATCAGCATCCATGGTGGCCTAAACATCTCTTATTTCTGTCCTACTTTTTCAACAACAAAATATTAACATCCATTCATGAAAAAATGTGCTTTTGTTGAAGTTGTGTGAACCAGAGCCATATGTCAGTGAACCTGGGCAGAGTCTAACCTACATCTGTATAGAGAAATAAGCAAATAGACTTGGGTACCAGCTTTGAAATTTATAGGAGACTATAAACTGGTTCCAGTTCTTCTTGGCTATGGTCCAGGAATACCTGCAAGATACTACTTGGGTAGTCACTGATGGATAATAATGCCTTTGTGCAAGTCCAGGTTTCAATAGGAGAAGTTCCTGCACTATTTTTGGAAAAAAATATGAATGTGGATGCATCAGAGTGGGTAAAAGCAGTAGCTTGACTTTGCTTGTCTTACCACTTCCCCAAGGTCTCATAGCTTAGGGTCTAAAAGACCTGTAATTTTTCTGTTAGAGGAAAGGGCGAGACAAGGAGTAAACATGTGGCTTCCTCAGCTGTAAGAGACTCTTCCAAATAGACTCATTTTTCTCTGGCATCATCCAGAGTATTAAATTGAGAGCTCGGTGTTGGAGGAAGGGTAACAAATTGATAAAGAAACACATAAGACACTCTATAAGGGAAATTAAAGAAATAACGTTCTGGCTGACTGCATACTGTATTTCATCAGGAAGTCTGCCCATGAGCCGTGGGATGAACTTCACACAGAGATTTTTCCAACTAGTGCATAAGCACCCCACAGTGCGCCATGTAACACACCCACACTTTTTCTCATTCTTCAGTTGGCTACATAAACAGAATTGAGTTTCCAGAAGCAAACTCTAGTATATACAGTCAATTAATATTTGACAAGGACACCAAGAATACTCAATGAAAAAGAATAGTCTCTTCAGTAAATGGTGTTTGAAAAAAATAGATAGCCACAAGCAGAAAAATAAAGTTGGACCTTGGAGTATAGTATTTATAAAACTAACCTTTTAACCAGACTCATAAAAAAAGAAAATAGTACTCCAAATAAATAAAATCATAAATGAAAAAGGTGGAGTAATAACTGACATGATAGAATTATAAAGGATGATAAAAAAAAACACTTTGAATAACTGTATGCCAACAAATTGGACAACCTGGGAAAAATGGATAAATTCCTAGAAGCATACAATCTTTTAAAACTGAATCAGAAAGAATCAGAAAACCTGAATAAATGGATTACAGCTAATGAAATTTAAGTAGTAATTAAAAACTCCCAGCAAACAGAAGTTCTAGACCAGATGGCTTCATAGGTAAATTTTTCTAAGCATTCAAGAAGAACTAATACCTACCGTTCTCAAACTATTCTAAAAAATCTAAGAGGAAGGAAGACTGCCAAACAATTTTTACAAGTCCAGCATTATTCTAATTTTAAATCCAGATAAATACACTACAAAAAAATTATAGGTCAACAGATGTTAAAATCCTCAACAAAATATTAGCAAACAGGATCTAGCAATACATTAAAAAGATTATATGCCATGATTAAGTGGGATTTTTTCTAGGAATGCAAAATTGGTACAACACCCACAAATCAAAATGTAATACAACACATAAACAAAATGAAGAATAAAAATCATACCATCATATCAATAAATAAAAAAAAACCCTTGATAAAATTTAGCACCATTTTTGATAAAACTCCCAGCAAAGTAGAAATAGAAGAACTATACCTCAACATTCTAAAGACATAAATAAATGTATGACAAACTTATAGCCAACATCATACTCAATGGGCAAAATCTAAAAGTGTTTTCTTTAAGATCAAAAACAAGATAGAGATGTTCACTTTTACCAAGCTTATTCAATACAGTACTGGAAATCTTAGACACAGCAGTCAGACAAGAAGAAATAAAATGTGTTTGAATTGGAAAATAGGAAGTAAAAGCGTCATTATTCACAGATGACAAGATATTGTACATAGAAAACCTCAAGACTCACCAAAAAATACAAGGTCTAATAATCGAATTCAGCAAAGTAACAAGATACAAAACTAATATTCAGAAATCAGTGACATTTTTATACACTCATAATGAACTGTGAGAAAGAAAAACAATCCTATTTACTATTGTCAAAAATAGATACTTAGAATAAGTTTAACCAAGAAGTCAAAAGGCTTGTCTTCCAAAAAGTATAAGACATTCAAGAAAAAAATTGAAATAGCTACAAAAAAATAGAAGCATACACCATGTTCAGGTATTGGAAGAATTAAGATAATTAAAATGTTCATACTCCCTAAAACAACCTATAGATTCAATGAAAGTTTTATTAAAATACCAATGGTATATTTTAAAAATGTAGAACAAATATTTGTGGACAAGTCCTGCCAAGGGTGAGAACGATAGAGACACAAAGATCTGACTCCAGGGACCAGGTTCAGTGACACAGATCCACTTTATTCAGGAAGTAAGCTAGCTTATATACATGGGTTCAGCCAATAGGGTGTTACAGCATGTTCTTCATAGCCAATGACCGAAAAGATCAGGGAGCTGTGCGGTTGACACTAAGTCACATCCTTAAAGCAAGCGAGCTCCCTTCCTGGGTATATGCCCAGAAGGGTTCTGGGAGCTGGAGTATTCTCACAGCATTGCATCAGCCACAGTTGCTAGGAATGCATTCTGCGTCCACCCGCAGCTCCCCCTTCTCTTTTAATTAAGGCCAGTTGGACTTGATGAATGACAGGTGCTGTTGTAGCTTCTGAATGCTATGCATTATGCAATGGAACCCTACTACAACTAAAACAACTATAATACCTATTATACTATCTGCTAATAGATTAGCTGGATTAAACAATGAGGCAAGCTTCTGTAATATTTGATTAGTCAGGATATAGAATGGGGGTCTTAAACAGGGAATTTCTCCTAGGGATTGGGATGTCATTTAGCTCCCATTGTGTTACAGAGACCTTCTAGGTGCTGTTAAACACAGTTCCATTTTGACTGTAAAAAATGGACATAAGTTCATGCATGCCTCCTTCCCACAAAAGTCCCAGCATCCAAACACAGAATGGATGCCTTGCCATGGGCTGCATACTGCATATGGTTGCAAGACACATGACACAAATTACAAACAATTAAAAAGGTATCTTTCACCAGTCTCTGAGCACTTAGCCAAAAGCACAAAATGTCCTTGGCCTTCTTCTAGCCATATGAAAAGCTTCCCGGGGTAGGGGAAGGGCTTCCAGCAAAGCCACCCCCATGCCCATCAGGGTATTTCACATTGTCCAAAATCCATAAGTCCATCCAACAAAGGAGCCAGTGCTCACTTGGGTCGTAGTCAGGAAATAAGTCCATGCATATGGAGCGTCAGCCACGCCCCTCATCCTTGCCATCCTGGCAGGTCTTACACTGTCCCAAAGAGGAGCACGTGGCAATGGCAGTCAGCATTTCCATCTCTGCTCTGGAGAGCATGATGGCATTCACCCCTATGTTCCAAAATGTCAGTGAACCCACCAGCAGCTTAGCAGGCACTCCTTGCTATTCCAGCAGCCACTAGGTGATGCAAGCCTGGCTTCTGTTCATCCTCCTGCCGCAGCTTTCGCCATTTACCTTCTGTAGTCTGCGAATCACAACTCTGGCTCAATTCTCCTCAACCTCCAAAGATGAACTGAAAACACCAGGTTTCCCTGCCAGGCTCGAGCCCCGGGCTGCTTCTGCCTGTGTCTGGGAGTCAGCAGTTACTATAGCACACATACGTAAGAACAGAGCACCAGAGCCTGGGGGCCTTTCAGGGGCAATTCTCTGGGCCAGCCCCGCCAAAGCCTCCACATCCCCCCAGGTGATGGGAGGTCTTCTTCTGGAGCACTGAGGACCTCCTCCCCTCAGGCGTAGTCAGTGTGGAGAAGGCTAGGGCTGTGGCTTTGGATGGGTGAAGACTGAGCCACTTAGTGGGAGCCCAAGAAACCCTGTCAAGCAATTTAGGGGTTCCCTGGGGTCCAAATTGGCTGAAAAACACAAGAGTGATCCCCACCACTGTGCCGACATCTCTAGTAATATTTTTTTGCTGATACATCTCTTCAGGCAAGTGAAACAAAGGAAAAAATAAACAAATGGGACCACATCAAACTAAAAAGATTTTACACTGCAAAAAAATCAACAAAATGTAAAAGGAACTCACTTAATGGGAGAATAGAATTGTCAATGATACATCTCATAAGAGGTTAACTTCCGAAATATATAAACTTATACAACTCAATACCAGGAAGACAAACAATCCAAATAAAAATGGGCAAAATACCTGAATAAACACTTCCCCAAAAAGGACACATTGATCGTTAACAGACATGTGAAAAACTGCTCAATGTCATCAGAGAAATGCAAATTAAAACCACAATGAAATATCACCTCACATCTGCCAGAATGGCTGTCATCAATAAATCACCAAACAAGTGCTTGTGAGGCTGTAGAGAAAAAGTAACTGTTGTGCACTGTTGGTGGGAATGCAGACTGGTACAGCCACTGTGAAAAACAGTATGGAGTTTCCTCAAAAAATTAAAAATAAAGATATCTTTTGATTCAGTAGTCCTACTTCTGGGAATATATCCTAAGAAATCTGAAACATTAATTTATAAAAATATATGCACCTCTATGTGCATTGCAGTATTATTCACAATAGCCAATATCCTGAAAGAGCCCAAATGTCCATTAGTAAATGAGTGGATAAAAAAGCTGTGGTACATTTACAGCATAGAATACTGGGCGGCCAAAAAGAAGAAGTAAATCTTCCCTTTTACAGCATGGATAGACCTAGAGATTATTATGCTAAGTGAAATAAGCCAGTCAGAAAAAAAAGAAATACCATATGATTTCATTTATATGTGGAATGTACTGAACAAAATAAACTAATGATGATGAACAAAACAGAAACAGAGGCATGGATACATGGAAAGGACTGACAGCTGTTAGAAGGGAGGAAATGTTGAGGTACTGGATGAAAGTAATTAAAGAGATTAATTGTAAAACCATATATATATCATAGACCCTGACAACAGTGTGGAGATAGCCAGAGGGTGTGGGAGGTAAATAAAGGTGGTCAAAGTGGGGGACACTGGGGACAGAAAGAGACTTTGCTTGGTGCGATGGGTGCATGACAAATGTGCAGACAATGTTTTATTGAGTTGTACATTTGAACCTGTATCGTTTTGCAAACCAATGTCAGCCAAATAAATTTAATTAAAAAATAAAGTAAAATAAATAAATTCTAAATAAATAAATGGGGCTACATCAAACAAAATGATTCTGCAATGCATAAGAAACAATAATCATGATTAAAAGGTAACTTACAAAATGGGAGAAATAAATATCTGATAAATATTTTAAAACCCATACAAATCCATAATTACAATAAGAACAGTAAAAACCAAACAATACAATAATAAATGCAAAAAATAGAATAAATATTTTTCCAAAGACGACATAAAGATAGTCACGAACAGAAAAAGTTGCTGGTCATCACTTATTATCAGGGCAAGGCAAAGCCAAACCACAATGAATTATCACCTCACAGCTGTTAGAATGGCTATCACCAAAGAGATAGATAACACATATTAGCAAGCTTGTGAAGAAAAAGAAATGCTTGTGCATTGTTGGTGAGAATGTAAATGTAATATTGTTATATGTAACACTAGGGAGGTTCTTCAAAATATTAAAAATAGAACTACTATATTATCCAGCAATTCCACTCTTGGGCATATATCCAAAAAAAATGAGAACAGGATATCACAGAGATATCTGTATTTCCATGTTTAGTGCAGCATTATTCACCGGAACCAACATATGGAAACAAAGTGCCCATGAAAACATTAATGGATTAAAAATATGTGAATAATAGAATGTTACTCAGCCATGAGAAAGAATTAAATCTTGTCATTTGTACACCATAGAAAGACATTAAACACAATATGTTAAGTGAATTAAGTCAGACAGAGAAAGACAAATATTGTGAATTTCACTTACATGTAGAATCTAAAAAAATAACAAGGTTCTGTAGGATAAGAGAAATAGGGCAATATTGGTAAATAAGTGCAAACTTCCAGTTATAAGATGAGTAACTTCTGGAGATCTAACAAGCAGTATTGTAATAATAGATAGCATCACTGTACTATATACTTGAAAGTTGCTAAGAGAGTAAATCTTACGTATGCTCACCACACACAAAAAAAATATTATAATTACGTGTCATGATTGAGTTGTTAGCTAACATTCCAATGGTACTGATACTGCAACTCAAGTATTTTGAATCAATGTTTCACAAATTAAACTTGAAAATGTAATATGTCAATTACATCTCAATAAATCTGAAAAAAAACCAGATTAATGGTAGTTCATTATTAAGAAAATTGTGTGAAGACATGCATTATAGACATAAGGAATAACATGTGTAAAGATGTGGCAATATAAACAAAATGTCATGCTTCAAGAATTGCAAGTAGTTTTATAAGTCAAGAGATGAGAGAAGAAAGGCTATTTTTTCCTATCAGGTGTGAACTCTGCGATGGCAGGGACATGGATCTGTTTTTTATTAATGTATTCCAAGAGCTTACAGCGGCTTTAGTAGCAATGTAGATATTTCCTAAGTTGGATAAATAAATAAAGTCAGAGCTATAAGCTGGTGTTGAATCATGAAGGGCTATTTGTTACAATATCAGCAATGTATTTTAATATTTACTTTCAAAATTTTTTTTAGATTTTTTTTTATTTTCAGTAATTTCAGAAAATGAATATCTATAACTTGTACATTCAACAATACTTAATATAATTGTATCTATGATTGCTAGCATTCTGTTAAGATTAATTTTAAAGACAAAATCTCAGAATTAAGACACCCACAATGAAAGCAACACATAATTTTTTGGCTGATATATAAAGGTACCAAAGCATTTTTGTGTATAACTGGCTAAAATAAATAAATAAATAAACTAACAATAATAGCATTTATATTTCAACCTTTGAAATGGCTTGTTAAAATTCATATTAGCCCACATTTTTTGAACCTTTCAGAAATAATAATAAATAATAACAAGAACAAAAATTTAGTCTAATAATAAAACTATGGTATAATTGTAACTCATTTTAAATTTATTTCTGATACTTATCTATTTTTTCCTGTGGGTATTCCTTGATTATTTTTTAGAGTTGCTATATATAGAAGAGTACACACAGCTATAATCATAATTCTTAACAATTATATTAAAGGTCATATCATATTCATATTATTTAAATGATTTCTTACTATAATCTATAAAAAAACATGTAAAATAAGTTGTTATATTTACAAAGTTAACAAGCCAAAAGTCATTTATTTTTATTCTTCATTCACTGTTTTATGCATCAACACTTTTTCCTTTAGTCATTTCTGACAGCTCTCAGTTTATAACATTTATTTGTAATTCTCAATATAGCAATTAAATCTTTAGACCTTGAGGATAAGAAGCAAATTAAAGCTATTAACATGTTACAGAATTCTTTGATTTATTCATTATAAATGATTCTAAATCTGAGAAGCTCATAAGAGATGCCTACAGGGCTAGCGAATTTTGACTGGCAGTGTCAGGAAAATTAAGGACAAAGAAGTCATTTATTATAAAATTGTAAATGGCACAAAGAAATGTTAAATCTAATTGGACAAAAGGAAATCATAATTATAAAGCATGTTAATATAATTCTACAGAACAAATACAAAGTGAGTAGTCTTTTTTTTCAGAGATAGAGACAGAGTCAGAGAGAGGGATAGATAGGGACAAACAGACAGGAACAAAGAGAGAGATGAGAAGCATTAATCATCAGTTTTTCGTTGGGACACCTTAGTTGTTCATTGATTGCTTTCTCATATGTGCCTTGATCGCAGGCCTTCAGCAGACCGAGTAACCCTTTGCTCGAGCCAGCGACTTTGGGTCCAAGCTGGTGAGCTTTGCTCAAACCAGATGAGCTCGTGCTCATGCTGGAGACCTAGAGGTCTCAAACCTGAGTCTTCTGCATCCCAGTCCGACACTCTATCTACCACGCCACTGCTTGGTCAGGCCAAAGTGAATGGTCTTGACAGGGCAGGGATGATGTACTTATGAATCATATCCGTGAATTTTTAATTTTGGTGGCAAAACAAACTTTCCTGGCTTTTTTGCCCCTCTCTCTCTTTTTTAAAAATCAAAAGTGTTTTTCTAGAGAGCACCTAAAGATGGCAGCAGAGTAGGCAGATGCAGAGACTCTCAGCTCTTACCACCAACATGGAATACAAATCAATTTAGGAACAATCAGTGTGAAAAACTAACTCTGGACTACAAGAACAACTAACAAAAACCAAGGAGCAAAGAAGAAGCCACAACAAACCTGGTAGGGAGTACCTGAATCTCCCCTGTTTACAGGAATGGAGGGGGGGTGAGGCTGAGAGCCCAGAGGGGCTCTCACTACAGAGAAAAGAGCAGAAAATTCTGCTCACAGCTACTTGTCTGGTGACCAGGGAGCGAGGTGTATTGAAAGGACTGGCTTGTCTTCCAAGAGGAAAAGGGAGAGAGAAGGACAGATGGTGAGGGGCAGAGGAATGCAGGGGATGACCTAAAAAGCTGCCTCATCCAGTGCTGGAGGCAGCCATAGCTGGGGGAGGGACTGATCCTTCCACAAAACAAAAACTAAATTGCTTTCAGATTACAGATCTTCAGGCATCTCTCCAGTTCCAATCGGCACAACAAGGCACAGCTGAAAACAAGAAGTGGGGAGGAGGGGCAGTAACTCAGTTCTCCATGGAGATCTGATGTACACCTCCCACTACTGAAGCTGAAAAAACACCCTGCCCCCAGAGAGAATAACTGGTAGAAGAGGCCTTCTGAGTCTCAGGTTACACCCACTGCATTCCTGGATACAGTTTCAAATAAGCCCCCTGCTGAGATTAGTAAACAAGACTATCACCTGTTAAGAAAACAAACAAATCAAGACTTCAAAGCAGCCCAAATCTGAAAGTGGATTACAAATAATAGCTGATGCCAACCCAAGAATACCTAAAAATAACACAATTGAAAACTGGAGGCAGACAACACCAAGCCTAGATTCAACCAGCTCTACAAACAAAACACCCAAACACACAGACATAATGAGAAGACAAACAAGTGCAATCCAAATGAAACCACAAGAGAATCCTTCAGGAGATGAACTGAGTGATATGGAAATAATCAAACTTCTGGATGCAGAGTTCAAAATAATGATTGTAAGGATGCTTAGGGATCTTAGAACAACAATGGATGGTCATTACGAACACCTAAATAAAGAAATAACAAGTATAAAAAAAGGATATTAAAATATTAAAAAAGAATCAGTCAGAGATGACAAATACAATATCACAAATGAAGACCACAATGGAAGGAATTAAAAACAGAATGGATAGAGCTGAGAATAAAATCAGCGAGATGGAGGACAACTGGAATGAAGGCAAGAAAGCAGAGAAGAAAAAAGTTAAGAGACTCAAAAAGTCTGAGGAAACTCTTAGAGAGCACTGTGACAATATGAAGAGAAATAACATTTGCATCATAGGGGTTCCTGAAGAAGAAGAGAAAGAACAAGGGATAGAGACTTTGTTCAATTATATCATAGTTGAAAATTTCCCTAAATTAATACAGGAGAAACTATCACAAGTTCAAGAAGCACAGAGAACTATATTAAAGAGAAACCCAAAGAAACCTACACCAAGACACATCATAATTAAAATACCAAAGCTAAGTGATAAAGAGAAAATATTAAAAGCTACAAGAGAAAAAAAAAGCTATCACCTACAAAGGAGACCCCATAAGAATGACATCTGACTTCTCAACAAAAACACTTAAGGCCAGAAGGGAATGGCAAGAAATATTCAAAGTATTGCAGAAGAAAAACCTACAACCAAGACTACTTTATCCAGCAAGGTTATCATTTAAAATTGAAGGAGTAATAAAAAGCTTTGGAAAAAAAAAACCTCAAGGAATTCATTACAACCAAATCATTACAACGAAATGTTAAGGGGCCTGCTATAAACAGATCAAAGTGGGAAAAGAATATAGGAAAAGAGGAATACAGCATTAAAGAATAAAATGACAATAAAAAACTACATATCAATAATAACCTTAAATGTAAATGGATTAAATGATCCAATAAGAAAATATAGGGTAGCTGCATGGATAAGAAAACAGGAACCGTACATATGCTGTCTACAAGAGACATACATTAAAACAAAAGAAGCACATAGATTGAAGGTAAAAGGTTGGAAAAAAAACATTTCATGCAAATGGAAATGAAAAAAAAGCTAGGGTAGCAATACTGATATCAGACAAAATGAACTTTAAAACAAAGGATATAGTAAGAGATAAAGAAGATCATTACATAATGTAAAAGGAGTTATTAAACAGGAAGATATAACTATTATAAATATCTGTGCACCTAATATAGGAGCCCCTAAATATAAAAAGCAGACTTTGATGGATTTAAAGGGCAAGATCAACAGCAATACTATAATAGTAGGGGATTTCAATACAACACTAACATCACTAGATAGATCCTCAAGAAAAAAAATTAGCAAAGAAACAGCAGAGATAAAGGACACACTAGATCCATTTAATAGATATCTTCGGAACCTTTCACCCTAAGGCATCACAATATACATTCTTTTCAAGTGCTCATGGTACATTCTTTAGGATAGATCACATGTAAGTGCACAAAAGTAGTCTCAAGAAATTTAAGAAGATTGAAATCATATCAAGCACTTTCTCTGATCACAATGGCATGAAAATAGAAACAAACCACAACAGAAAAGCTAAAAAAATCCCCAAACACATGCAAAATAAGTAGCAGGTTATTAAATAACAAATGGATTAAGAATGAGGTCAAAGAAGAAATAAAAAAAATTCCTAGAAACGAATGACACTGAGCATACAACAACTCAAAATTTATGGGACACAGCAAAAGCAGTACTGCGAGGGAAGTTCATAGCACTACAGGCACACTTTAAGAAACTAGAAAAAGCTCAAATAAACAACTTAACCCTGCATCTAAAAGAACTAGAAAAAGAACACCAAGTAAAGCCCAAATATAATAGAAGGAAGGAAATAATAAAGATCAGAGCAGAAATAAATGACATAAAGGCTAAAGAAACAATACAGAAGATCAATGAAACCAGGAGCTGGTTCTTTGAAAAGGTAAACAAGATCGATGAACCTTTAACTAGACTCACCAGGAAAAAAAGAGAGAGGACTCAAATAAATAAAATTAGAAATGAGAGTGGAGAAATAACAACTGACACAACAGAAATACAAAATATTGTAAGAAAATACTATGAAGAACTGTATGCCAAAAAACTAGAAAACTTAGATTAGATGGACAAATTCCTTGAAACATACAATCTTCCAAAAATCAATCTGGAAGAATCAGAAAACCTAAACAGACTGATTACATCAAATGAGATCAAAACAGTAATCAAAAAACTCCCAACAAACAAAAGTCCTGGGCCTGATGGCTTCACAAGTTAATTCTACCAAACATTCAAAGAAGAACTAACTCCCATCTTTCTCAAGCTATTTCAAATTATGCAAGAGGAAGGAGACTTCCAAGCTCCTTTTATGAAGCAAACATAATTCTGATTTCAAAACCAGGCAAAGACAACACAAAGAAAGAAAATTATAGGCCAAAATCCCTGATGAATATAGATGCTATAATCCTCAACAAAATATTAGCAAACCGGATCCAACAATATATGGAAAAAATCATACACCATGATTAAGTGGGATTTATTCTGGGGATGCAAGGCTGGTACAATATTTGCAAATCAATCAATGTGATTCATCACATAAACAAAAAGAATTAGAAAAACCATATGATAATTTCAATAGATGCAGAAAAAGCATTTGATAAAATCCAGCACCCGTTCATGATCAAAACCCTCAGCAAAGTGGGAATACAGGGAACATACCTCAACATGATAAAGGCCATCTATGACAAACCCAGAGCCAATATCATACTCAGTGGGCAAAAATTAAAAGCAATCCCCTTAAGAACAGAGACAAGGCAGGGGTGCCCCCTTTCACCACATAGTCTTATTCAACATAGTCCTGGAAGTCCTAGCCATAGCAATCAGACAAGAAGAAGAAATAAAAGGCATTCAAGTTGGAAAAGAAGTAAAACTATCATTATTTGCAGATGATATGATATTGTATATAGAAAACCCTAAAGTCTCAGTCAAAAAACTACTGGACCTGATAAATGAATTCAGCAAAGTGACAGGATATAAAATTAATACTCAGAAATCAGAATCATTTTTATATGCCAACAATGAACAGTCAGAAAAAGAAATTAAGGAAACAATTCCCTTCACTATTACAACCAAAAAAATAAAGTACCTAGGAGTAAATTTAACCAAGGAGACTAAATATATACTTGTACTCGGAAAATTACAAAACATGGATAAAAGAAATCGGAAGATACAAACAAGTGGAAGCATATACCGTGCTCATGGTTAGGAAGAATAAACATCATTAAAATGTCTATATTACCCAAAGCAATCTATAAATTCAATGCAATACCAATTAAAATACCAATGACATATTTCAAAGATATAGAACACATATTCCAAAAAATTATATGGAACCAAAAAAGAACACGAACAGCTTCAGCAATCTTAAAAAGAAGAATAAAGTGGGAGGTATCACACTTTGTGATATCAAGTTATACTATAAGGCCACTGTACTCAAAACAACCTGGTACTGGCAGAAGAACAGGCATATAGGTCAATGGAACAGAACAGAGAACCCAGAAATAAACCTACAGCTCTATGGACAACTGATATTTGACAAAGGAGATAAGGAAATACAATGGAGTAAAGACAGCCTCTTCAATAAATAGTTTTGGGAAAATTGGATATCTACTTCCAAAAAAATGAAACTAGACCAGCATCTTACACTATTCACAAAAATAAACTCAAAATGGATAAAAGACTTAAATGTAAGTCGTGAAACCATAAGCATCTTAGAAGAAAACATAGACAGTAAGCTCTCCGACATCTCTTGCAGCAATATATTTGCCGATTTATCTCCAGGGGAAAGTGAAATAAAAGACAATTTAAACAAATGGGACTATATCAAACTAAAAAGCTTTTGCACAGCTAAGGACAATAAGAACAGAATAAAAAGACAAACTACACAATGGGAAGAACATATTGGACAATACGTCTGATAAGGGGTTAATAACCAAAATTTATAAAGAACTTGTAAAACTCAACACCAGGAAGAGAAACAATCCAATCAAAAAATGGGAAAAAGAAATGAATAGACACTTGTCCAAAGAGGACATACAGATGGCCAATAGGCATATGAAAAAATGCTCAATATCACTAATCATTAGAGAAATGCAAATTAAAACCACAATCAGATATCATCTCACACCAGTCAGAATGGAGCTCATCAACAAAACAACACAGAATAAGCGCTGGCGAGGTTGGGGAGTAAAGGGAACTCTCCTGCACTGCTGGTGGGAATGCAGACTGGTGCAGCCTCTGTGGAAAACATTATAGAGATTCCTCAAAAAATTGAAAATCGAATCTCATTTTGACCCAGCTATCCCACTTTTAGGAATATACCCCAAGAACACCATAGAACTGCTCCAAAAGAAGAAATGCACCCACATGTTTGTGGCAGCATTGCTCACAATAGCAAAGATCTGGAAACAGCCCTAGGGTCCGTCAGAGGACGAGTGGATTAAAAAGCTTTGGCACATATATACTATGGAATACTACTCAGCCATAAGAAATGATGACATCGGATCATTTACAGTAACATAGATGGACTTTGATAACATTTTACACAGTGAAATAAGTAAATCAGAAAAAACTAAGAACTATATGAATCCATACATAGATGAGACATAAAAATGAGACTCAGAGACATGGACAAGAATGTGATGGTAACGGAGGTGTGTGGGGGGGATGGGGCAAGGGGAGGGGCACAAAAAAAGCAGATAGAAGGTGACGGAAGACAATTGGACTTTGGGTGAGGGGTATGCAGCATAATCAAATGTCAAAATAATCTGGAGATGTTTTCTCTCAACATATGTACCCTGATTTACCAATGTCACTGCATTAAATTTAATAATAATAATAATAATAATAATAATAAAGTATTGGGTTGGGGAGGTAGATGTTGATATTTTAAATAAAATAATCATATTTAATATAAAAATGTTTTTCTTAATCAAGTTTTATGATAATATGAATTAAAAAATATCTAATTATGCAGGCATATACCCTTACATTTAGAAGACAAGGACATGAAAATTAAAATGTGATCATGGATAACCAAGATAAGAAAAGACCTTTAATTTGAATGCTTTATGTTCAAGTTCCTTGACACAATGAAAATAATAAGAGCAGGTAAACATGGATGAATATTTTAATAATGCAAGCATTAAGTATATCATAACATATCTGTTCTGTGTCTATTTTGCCGATTTTAAGTACAAAATAGCCCTCTACTTATTTTTACTAAATAATTTTGCCTCGTTTATTCTCAAGGATGTTTAAAAAGTGGGAGGCTAAGTAAGATTAGGTACTGGGGAGGAGACAGATTTCAGTTCTGGCTGGAGTGCAAAGTTTGAACACTCAAAGTTAGAATAAATCAATTGCAAACAAGTCTAGGAAGCTATTTTACTACATTATTCAAAGTAAATTTTTAACATCACCTAAAATCTACAGCGTAAACATTGTGATATAAACCACTTGATTTAGAGTCTGTTTACAATCTCTTTATAGAGCGATAATTACAGCTAATATCTAAAAATCAGACATATGAAACACACTGAATGTTCATTTTAAAGTGTCTTATTTTTATTCATTTAGAAAGCACATTGTGAAGAATTTAAAACTTAAAACAATAAATTTTGCAGTTAAAATCCTAAAATTTTAAATGACTATATTAACTAATTTTCTTCTTATTATAAAATCCTATCTGAAGTTCTTGCCCAAAATATATTTAATTTACTGGTTATTTTATTATAACATACTTGATCAAATTTTTGCAATTGCTACAAACTACAATATACCAATAACCTTGATAATATACATTTTGAGAATCAAATACCTTTCAAAATATACTTTTGTGGCATTTAAGAAACATATACTATCCAGTTGTTGAAATGCTTTTTGATGATAATGACAATGCATTACTTTTGTAGATGTAATATCTCATCCTACAATAGCCAGCTATCTTAAAAATTGAATATGTCCCATGAAACATATTTGGCTGTGTTTTTTTTACATCAGTCTTCCAAAAAGAATTTATTTAGGTGTTTCCAAATTACTTTCCTGAGTAACTTTACTCCCCACGGTCATAAAAAATTATTTTCATATCATTGAGTATAATTGGCATGTAATTCTCATAATTTATAAGTAACATAACAAAAAATGAGTCAATTATAAAAATTATGTAGTAATTTTTTATTTTTTATGAATACATATAAAAGTTTATTATAAAATAAAGTCTTTAAAATATGTAGAGAAAAATTATTCAATAAATGGTGTTAAATGGTAGGCTATTTTAAAAAGAAACCAAGTTAATTTTCTTTTATTTTTAAATTGGATTAATTGAAATGACATTAGTTCACAAAACTATACAGGTTTCAAGTGTACAACTCAACAAAACTCCATCAGCATACTTAATAATGTGCTCATTGCCCAAAGTGAAGTCTCCTTCTATCCCCATTTATCCTCTTTTTGTTCACTTCTATCTAACTCACCCACCTTTCCCCTCTGCCTATCAATGTGTGTTATATACATATATCTATATTTTTTGGTTAATCCCTTCCCCTTTTTTCATTCAGTCCCCCTACATACCCCTAACATCCGTCAATTTGTTCCATGTATTCATGCTTCTGTTTCTTAAATTTAGTTTATTTTTATCAAAATGCTTTTAATAGTAATATTTTTTTTGCTAAGGCCTGTGACTATTAAGTTAAAAATAAATTTTGAGCCTGACCTGGTGGTGGAGCAGTAGATAGACCATCTGCCTAAAATTCTGGAAACCCCAGGGGTCACCAGCTTGAGTGCAAGGTCTCTGATTTGAATGTGAGGTCATAGACATGATCCTATAGTTGCTGACTTGAGCCCTGAAGGTTGTTGGCTTAAGCCCAAAGTTGCTGGCTTTAGCAAGGAGTCATTCGCTCAGCTGGAGCCCCCTGGTCAAGGCACATATGAGAAAGCAATCAGTGAACAACTAAGGTGCCACAACTACAAATTGATGCTTCTCATCTCTCACCCTTCTTGTATGTCTTTCCCTCTTTTTCTCTTTCTTTCACTAAAAAAATAAAAAATAAAAAAATTAATTTTGATATTTATTACAGGGTTTAAAATTTTTCTCACTAATAGTTAAGTGAAAAATTCCAATTATTATCTTATGAACATTCATGAGCAAACACATAATATTTATAACAATATTAGAACATGTGTAAGCAGAAATTAATACCTGCAATATTTGTGAAAACCCAAAATGTTTTTATAAAAAATAAAACTACATCATAAGCACTGACATTAGAAAAATTTATTTTATTTTGTGAGATTGTTAATGTTTTGTTATTTTATTTTCTTTAAAAATTAATCTTATTTGTATTTTAAACATTTGATTTTGATATTGTTATAAACATTATATCTTTGAAAACATAATGTAGGACAGTAGGTTATCCAATTTAAAAAAATCAAAAGAGCCATTTGAATTTTCCATTATTTGAGATACAATTGACATATAACAAAGTGAAAATTTAAGAAATACACAGTGATGATTTGATGTTTGCATGTACTGTATTGTTAAATGTTTAACACATAATGTTAGCTAACAAATATATGTATCATCTCATAGTTATTTATTTATATACCATATATATATATATATATATATATATATATATATATATATATATATATATTTGTGTGTGTGTGAAGAATTCCTAAGATGTGCTTTCTTGGAACTTTCAAATATACAATACAGTATCATTAACTATGATCACCATGCTGTATATTACACACATGGAAATTATTCCTTTTATAACTAAAATTTTTACCCTTTGAAAGCCTTCACTAATTTCACCATTTACCTGCCTTTGGTAGATGTGAGATTTATAGCATTTTCCAATTATAAGTGAGATTTATAGGTATTTCTTCCTCTGACTTATTTTACTTAGCATAATGCTCTCAGTGTTCATCTGTGTTGTTGAAAATGGCAGGATTTTCTACTTTTTTCTTTTAAAATAATGCTTTTATGTTTCAGTTACAACTGATGTACGTTTTGTTAGTTTCAGGTGTACAAACTTGTGATTACACATTTATATAACTTATGAAGTGGTCACTCTGATAAATCTAGTACCTATCTGACACCAGGATTTTTTTCTTTCTTATGACTCAATAATAACCTGTTTTATAGGTGTACCACATCACTTTTATCCGTTCATTTATTCATGGACACTTAATTTTTTTCCATGTCTTGGAGGCTGTAAATAATGCTGCAACAAACATGGGGATGTTGACATTACATTGGGACAGCAATTTTACTTCTTTCCGATACATACCCAGTAGTGGAATTGCTAGATCATGTGGTTATTCCATTTTCAAGTTTTTGATGAACATTCATACCCTTTCTATAGAGGTTATACTAATTTACTTCTCCACCAACATTGAACAAGTCTTCCCTTTACTGCACATCTTCTTCAGCACTTGTGATTTATTATCTTTTTTAAAATAGCCACATTAACATATATGACATGATACCTCATTGCGGTTTTGATTTGCTTTTCCCTGATTATTAGTGATGTATAACACAGTTTCATAAATCTTTTGGATATTTGAGTGTGTTCTCTGGAAATAATGTCTCTTCAGATCATCTTCCCATTTTTTAAATTGAGTTGTTTTTGAGTTGCATAAATTATATACACATATAACAATCTTAAAATTTGGTTTTTTTTTACTTTTTTATTGATTTAATTTATTGTGTTTACATAGATTCTAATGTCGACCCAAATGTATTCCCCTTCCCCCGTGTTCCCATCAACATCTCTCTTGACCCCCTCCCCAAAGCGCCCTCAGCCTTCCCTTCAGGATTATTGGTATCGAGCTTTAGAAGACCTAGAATAGTCAAAGCCATCTTGGAAAAAAAAAAGCTGAAGACAGCCACTTCCTTACTGCAAATTATACTAAAAAACTATATAATTTAAACCAGGGGTAGTCAATCTTTTTATACCTACTGCCCACTTTTGTATCTCTATTAGTAGTAAAATTTTCTAACCGCCCACTGGTTCCACAGTAATGGTGATTTATAAAGTAGGAAAGTAACTTTACTTTATAAAATTTATAAAGCAGAGTTCCAGCAAGTTAAAGCATATAATAATAATTATTTACCAAGTACTTTATGTTGGATTTTCACTAAATTTGGCAGAATAAATCTTTATAAAACAACTTACTATAGTTAAATCTATCTTTTTATTTATATTTTAGTTGCTCCACTACTGCCCACCATGAAAGCTGGAATGCCCACTAGTGGGCCAAATGGACCAGCTTGACTACCACTGATTTAAACAGTTTGAGACTGACATTAAAATGTACTTATAGACCAATGAACAGCATTGAGAACCCAGAAATAAACTCTAGTATATATTGTCATCTAAAATTTGATAAGGGAGCCAAGAATACTCAGTGGGAAATTTTTTTTTCATTAAATTTAAGACCTGAAAAAATTATGTATATATGCAGTTAATATATAGGTATATGTTAGATTTAAACCCCATATAAGATAACTGGTGTGCAAAAATTTCCTCTCATTCTGTAGGTTGCTTTTTAATTTTGTTAATTTTTTCTTTTGTTGTGCAGAAGCTTTCTATTTTAATGAAGTCCCACTTCTTTATTGTTGCTTTTGTTTCCTGTGCTTTTGGTGTCATATCCCAAAAATCATTACCAAGACCATGTCAAAAAACATTTGCTTTCTTTTTATCTAGGAGTTTTATAATTTCAGGTTGTACATTTTAGTTGTTAATTTATTTTGAGCTAATTTTAAGAGTGGTATAAATAGAGGTCAAGTATCATTCTTTTGCATGTAAATATATCGTTTCCTTAGCATCATTTATTGAAAAAAATATTTTCTTATTGAGTATTTTTGGTTCCCATGTCATAAATATGAGATCACAGTATATACTAGGGTTTACTTCTGGGTTCACAATGCTTTTCCATTGGTCTATGTGTCTATTTTTTATGCCAACCCACAGTGTTTTGAATACTATAGTTTTACAGTATAATTTGCAGTAAGAAAGTGTGATGTCTTCAGCTTTGTTCTTTCTAAGATTCTTTGGTCATTCAAATTCTTCTAAAGGTCCACACAAATTTTAAGATTGTTTTCCTTTATATTTCAATGAAAAATACCATTGAGAAATTGATATGGATTGTGTTTTATTTATATATTGGTTTAGGCAGTATTCACATTTTAACAATATTACTTTTTCACTGTCCATGGACATGAAATAAATTTCCATTTATTTTTTTGTTCTTTAATTCCTTTCATCAATATATTATAGTTTATATTGTACAAATTAGTATGTTATTGTCTAAATTTATTTTCAAGTATTTTGTTGTTTTTAATGCTATGGTGAATGAACCTGATTTTATTTTATCTTTTTTAAGTAGTTAGTTTTAAGCATGCAAACACACAAATGGCTTGTTTCTTGATTTTTGTATCTTATAACTTTGTTGACTTTTTATTAACTCTAGCAATTTTGGGTGGAGTGTTTATGATTTGTTAAATTTAAGATTATTACATCTACAAAGATTATTTTTCTTGTTTCTTTCTAATTTTCATATATTCTGTTTTCTTGCCTGATCACTCTCAATAGGGTATACAAAACTATGTTGAATAGGAGTGGTGAGAATGGTTACTCTTTTCTTTATAATTTTTATTATTATATTTAAAAAATTAAATTTAATGTGGTGACATTGATCAATAAGACTACATAAGCTTAAAGTAAATATTTCAATAGCATTTAAACTGTTGATTATGTTATATGCCCATACCCAATGTTAAATAACTTTCCATCACTGTATACTGTATTTTCCCCTCTGTAAGACACTTCCATGTATAAGACACACCTTAATTTTGGGGCCCAAAATTCAAAAAAAAGTTACATAAAGTTATTGAACCAAAGTTTTATTTATCATAAAATTTATACAACTCCTCATCGCTGTCAAAACTCCCATCCATTAGCTTATCCTCATCTGTGTCTGATGACAAATCACTGTTTTCATATATTGCCTCATCCTCAGTTCCATCTATGGCATTTGAAATGCCACACTTCTTAAATGAATTGACAATGATCTCAATCTTGATATTATCCCAGGATCTTTTCACCCAGGTACAAAATTCTCCTATAGTTATTTTTTTTCACTCTTCCTTTTCTTATAGGTGTCAAATTGTCCACAGAAGACTTCATCCATTGGTTCCATTTGTCTCTCATGGCAGCTTTGAAGGGTTTGTTAATGCTAAATCAAGTTGTTGGAGCTGGGATGTCAAGCCTCCTGGTATGACAGCAGGTTTCGTTTTTTGCTCTGTAGCAATCTTCTTTGTGTTTTTTGTTATGTGTGCCCTGAGCTGATCAAGCACCAATAGGGAAGGGTTGGATAAGAGCCCATCTGGTCTCCTTTTCCAAACTTTCTTAAACCAGATCTTTATCACATCCTAATCCAACCAACCCTTGTCATGAACGTAGACAATTACTCCTCAAGGAATGTCTTCTTTTGGCATTGTTTTGTGTTTGAAAATCAGCATAGGCGGCAGCTTGGTTCCACCAGCACAACAAAATAGAACAACTGTATAATGGTACTTATAATGTCTACTTATTTGTCCTCACAAATACAGTTTTCACCCCCTTCTTATCAACAGTTCTGTTACTTGGGACATCAAATTGAAGGGAGACTTCATCCATATTTGCCATTTGTCCCAACTCAAACTGATGTGTCTTCTGACATTGAATGACAAACTGATGAAATTCAAGAAACTTTTGATCATATCTTTCAGGCATCTTTTGGGCCAGTCTGGTGCATGTACTCATGCTTAGTCAATTCTGTTTCATGAACTTGAAGCACCAATTGTGTCCTCCTTTGAAATCAGTGGTGTCTTTTTAATCAGCAATTCTTCTTGCCTCATGCTGAACCATCTTTGTGGACACAAGAATTCCAATTGTCCTTTGCTCTTCAATCCATATCTTCAATTCTCTCTCTAAATCAGGCCATTTTGCTGACTTGTCTCTCATGGCCTTCTTCTGCTGTGACATTTTCATCACTTCTTCTTACCATAGACAGTTCCAGAATGATTTCTCAGTTGGAGGAGGACCAGACTTATGTTCAGCAGCATGACTTCAGTTCACTTTTGCAAACTGGATCACTTTCAACTTGAATTCAGCACTGTACAAAAATCTTTTCTGAGACACTTCTGGGTAGAATATGGCAAAATGTAACCTACTGTAATATACCAGTAACAAGTGTGAAACAATGAGCAAAGACAACAAGGGCGAAAAAGCGGGTAATGCAAGTAAAAAAATCAACAATCACTATATGAGACACACCCAGTTTTTAGACCCTAAAGTTTTCAAAAACTGTTGCGCCTTATACATGGGTAAATATGGTATTTGTTTGTCTTTAGTTCCATTCCCACACCCCACCCCAACAACTCTTTCTTCCTGGTAACCACTTCACTTTTAACTATGTCCATGATTCTCTGTTTTGTATCCACCGATGTGTGAAATCATATAGTTCTTAGTATTTTCTGATTTATTTATTTCACTGAATATAATGTTCTCAAGGTCCAACCCATGTTGTCCTAATAACAATATGTCATCATTTCTTATGGTTGAGTAGTATTCCATTGTATATATGTACCACATCTTCTTTATTCAATCCTCTGTTGAAGAATACTTTGGTTGTTTCCATGTCTTGGCCACTGTGAATAATGCTGCAATGAACATGGGGGTGCAAGTGTTTTTATGTACCAATGTTTTCTAGTTTTGGGGTTAGAAACCCAGTAGAGGAATTCCTGGGTCATATGGTAGTTCCATTCTTAATTTTTTGAGAAACTGTTCTACTTTCTTTTATAATGACTGTTCCAGTTTACATTTTCACCAACAGTAAATTAGGGTTCTTTTTTCTCCACAGCCTCTCCAACACTTGTTATTACCTGTATTGTTGATAATAGCCAATCTAAAAGGTATGAGGTAATATCTTATTCTAGTTTTTATTTGCATTTCTCTAACAGCTAGCAAAGATAAGAACCTTTTCATATATTCGTTGGCCATTTGTATGTCTTCTTGGGAGAAATGTCTATTCAGGTCCTCTCCCCATTTTTTAATTTGATTGTTTGCTTGTTTGCTGTTGAGCTTTGTGGGTTCCTTATATATTTTGGATATTAATTGCTTTTCAGAGCTGTTGTTTATAAATACCATTTCCTATTTAGTTGTCTGCTTTTTTGATTTGTTGTCAGTTTCGTTTGCTGTGCAGAAGCTTTTCAGTTTGATGCAGTCTTCCTCATTTATTCTTATTTTTTACTTCCTTTGCCTTTGAGGTCAAACTCATAAACTGTTCTCTAAAGCCAAGGTCTGTAAGTTTAGTACCTATGTTTCTTTTATGTAATTTATTATTTCAGATCTTATCTTTAGGTCTTTGATCCAGTTTGAATTAATTTTTTACAGGAGGACAAACTGTAGTCAAGTTTTATTCTTTTGCATGTGGCTTTCCAATTTCCCCAGCACCATTTACTGAAGAGGCTTTCTTTTCTCCACTGTGTGTTTTTGGCTCCTTTGTCAAAGATTGTTTGTCCATATATGTGGTTTTGTTCCTGAGCTTTTGATTCTGTTCTATTGGTCTGTATGTCTGTTTTTCTGTCAATACCATATTGTTTTGATTATCATAGCACTGAAGTATAATTTGAAGTAAGGTAGTATGATAAATTCTGGCTTTATTCTTTTTTCTCAAGATTCCTTCGTTTTTTTGTTTTTTGTTTTGTACTTGCTTGTAAATTGTTCCTGATCTTAGAAGCATTACTTTCAAGTTTTGACCATTGAACATGATGTTGGCTGTAGGTTTTCACATATAACCTTTAGTATGTTGAGTTATATTCTTTCTAGTCACAATTTGTTAAATGTTTCATTATGAATAGAAATTGAATTTTGTCAAACATTTTTCTTTATTTTTGATATAATTATATTGCTCTTTTGTCTTTTATTCTATTATTGTGATTTATCTCATTTATCGATTTGTGTATCTTGAACTATCCTTGCATCCTAGAAAAGAATTCCATTTGATCATAGTGCATGATCCTTTTAATGTACTATTAATATTGATTTGCTAGTATCCTTTTTCAGAATTCTTACAACTATATTCATCAAGGATATTGGTTTATGATTTAATATGAAGACTGTTATAATGTAATCTGAATGCAATCTTTCCAAATTTTTGTAATTAACTTTTTTTATCCAGTTCAGATTTACACAGTTCTCACAAATAACATTTTTGAATTTTAATTTTAAATGAATTTTTTAATATAGAGACCTCTCAAAGCAGTACATTTAATTTTATTGAAAGAAGAACACCTCTTTTTACATTCATATTTTGTTTACATAATAATTATATTATGTAATTGCAATAAAAATAAAACCAAATCTATAGGTTTGATAAGAAATGCCACTGTATATAAATAAGATATTAACTTTTAAGTGCAAAAATGCTTGCAAAACAAGTGACCCATGAAGAACCCTTTACAGAGAGAATTGGGAGTCTTGATTAATCTGGTGATTAAGGGAATATGGGACATAACAAGTTTTACTATAATTTATAAGTTGGACTTCTATTCATAATAGTCATTATTATGTACAAATATAACTGCATATATGATGTTTTTTGGGATTTCATTCCATAGAACAAATCTCTTGAATTTTATATATCACATATTCTTATTTATTTGGAAACATTATACTCATGATAGTTATGAACATTAAAAGCATAATGTCGAATAAAAGCAAAAAAGATAAATAAAATTTCTTAACAGTCAGTATTATATATCAGAATTAAATTTGGATATTTAATTTCTAAAGTTATTTATCAATTTATATAAACATACTAATTATTTGACTCAATATTGTATCAAATATTGTATTAGTTTTCTAAAACTGGATTAAAAAATACCATATCTTGGTGGGAGGTTAAACAAGAGAAATTTATTTTCTCACAGTTCTGGAAGCTGGAAGTACTAAATCAGCATGCTGACATTTTTTTTTTTGTAACCTCTGTCCTTAGCTTGGGAATTGTTGCCATCTGAATGTTTATTCCATGGTTATCCTTCTGCACACATAGGCCACTACTGTCTCTCTATGTGTTAAAATCCTCTTTTCTTATAAGAATACCAGTCAGATTGTATTAAGATCTACCTAAATGACTTAATTTTGACATAATTATCACTTTAAAGGCTCCATTTTCAAATGCAATTACATTCTAAAGTATTGACTGTTTGAGCTTCAACATATGAATTTGGGAGGACACAATTAAGCTCACAACAATGTTTTCTAAAGAAATTATAACTTACAATAATGAACGTATTATTTCTTAAAAATATAATTATTTCAAAGTTTCATTAGATATCAAAACAGTTTAACATAAAAAGATCAGTTTAAACTTTAAAATTAGCTCTGTTTATTACCTTACTGTTGTCTGTGTCTATGAGCTTTTGGGTGTTTTTGGGTTTTTTTTGTTCTTAATCTCTTCACCCTTTTCACTCAGACCCTTCCCCAGAGAACAGTATGGTGATACCAGAGGGAAAGAGAGGTAGGGACTGGTAAAAGGAGGTAAATGTAAGGTAGAGGGTGACAGTAGGAGACTTGACTTTGGGTGACGAACACACAATACCATATACAGGTGATGTATAATAGAATTCTACACATGAAACCTAAGTAGTTTTATTAACCAATGTCACTGAACAAAGTAAATAAAAATTTATTAAATAAATAAATAAGAAACTAAAGACCTAGTTTTTAAAAATATATAAGAAATGAAGTACAAGAGGTTAAAAAATATCTCTGTTATAAAGGGATTTTTTTCATCATATAAAAACATGCTAAAATTTATTGATCTTATCCCTGAAAGCTCTTTCAATCATATTTTACTGCATTCTTTTTCTCTGACATAAAAATAAAACATTTGTAAAGATTTCTCTAAGAAGTTCTATCACTGTATTCTGATCTCATATATGAACATTTGCCTCACTGTTTCTCATTTAAAGGATAAAGGAAAAAGGGAAAAATAAAGGCAGCAGTTCCAAGAATGTGCTTGTTGGAGACCAAAATAAAAATATTTTGGCTGAAGTAATGTCAAAAGTAGTTATGTTGCTCCATTCAACACAGAAACAATAACCTAAACCCCAAATAATTTTTATTTATGTCTAAAACAGAAAAAAATACAAAGCTAAATATAACATCAGATATATTACTTTATGTTTTAATTTCTTTTTTCTTATCTGCTTGTTTGTAAGTCTCCTCAGGCAAAGAAAGGGGTAAAAACTATTATTGCATAGCAACAAGAAGACTAAGAAAAAGTGTTATTTTAGCCTGACCAGGCAGTGGTGCAATGGATAGAGCATCGAACTGGGATGTAGAGAACCCAAATTTGAAAACCTGAGGTTGCCAGTTTGAGCACAGGGTCATCTAACTTGAGCATGGGTTTAACAGCTTGAGCAAAAGGTCGCAAGTTTGAACATGGGATAATAAACTTGATCCCATGGTTGCTAGCTTAAGTACTAAGGTCGCTGGCTTGAGGTCAAGGTTGCTGGCTTGAGCAAGGGGTCACTTGTCTTGCTGTAGCTCCCCGTCAACACACATATGAGAAAACAATCAATGAACAACTAAGGTGCTGCAATGAAGAATTGTTTTTCCCACCTCTCTTCCTTTCTGTCTGTCTTTCCCTATCTATCCCTTTCTCTGACTCTCTGTCTCTGTCAAAAAAAGGTGTTATTTTGTATACATTCATAGTTTAAAGCATAGCCATATTGCTTCCTACTCTTGTATACTTTATTTTCCCATCTTAAACTTGACTTTGCATCTGAAGATAAATCTATACTGTTTTACAAAAGCTTATGAGATTATATGATACTAAGTCAATATTTGGTTTTCATCATGTTGGTAATTTAGTGTACTGCATTATTGCATCATATCAACCCTGAAAAGTCAGCTATCCAGACCTACAATGTGGAAACCTTAACACGGTGGATCTAAATGTATAACCTGTGGACAAGGCTTGCCGGGGGTGAGGATGACGGAGATGCAAAGACCCGACTCCAGAGACCAGGTTCAGTAACACAGATTTACTTTATTCAGGAAGTAAACTAGCTTATATACATGGGTTCAGCCAATAGGATGTTATAGTAGGGCAAATGGCCAAAAAAGGAGGCTGCGTGGCTGGCACAGAGTCATTTCCATATAGCAGGTGAGCTCCCTTCCTGAGTATGCCCAGGAGGGTTCTGGGAGATGGAGTATTCTCACAGCATTGCTTCAGCCACAGCTGCTAGGAAATGGTCTGCACTCTACCTACAATAACCTAATTTCAGCAGCCTAAAAAGTAGTGATACCAAGAGCCAACATTTATATAGAGTTCAATGAGTTCTAAACACATTTTAAATAATTTTCATATACTAACTCATTTAATCTTCATAATAATATAAGATACTAATACTATATACAATTTATAGGTCAGAAAAACAGCACAAGGCCCCACAGTTTAAATCCCAGGATTCAAAATGTTATTCTGACTTGAGAGTTAACACTCAGCCATTACACTATAAAGCTTGATAACAAGGAATCAATCTGTAGAATCAGACTGAATTCAACTTTAAAGCCTAATTCTAACTCTCACTCAGGAAATTTTTATATACTTTTTTGTGCATCAGTTTTCTCACCTGTAAACTGGGAAAATATTGGCATATCAAGGAAGGATATTGACAGAGAAGGAGAGGAGAGAATCAAGACATCTCTTTAGAAATCATGCAAAGCAAGGAGTTTGGCTTGGTGACTTTGATATTCATAGTCTACATCTAAATATAATTGACTTCTGTTAAGGATCAAAGAACTATGGATGAGTCTGATGCAATTCTCTAGACTAGATCTGGATCCCTGATAAGTAACTGAAATTCTATAGTCCAGTTCTTCAACTACAAATGATTCATTGATCTGGAGGTTAATCAAATATTTCAAGAGATTTTTTTGGCTATGGTTGCCTCAGTTCTGAATCATTATTTCAATACCATTTGGAACCAATCACCTCCAAAACTGGGATGTACATGAAGGGAAAGTTTAAACAGTATTAATTTGGAAAATGTAATAAAATGAAAATTTTATATTTTTAAATATTGCAATTCTTTTTTACATGTATGAACTTACTGCTCTGATCCATCACTGAACATATTGAATATTCATATGAACATGACAATTTCAATATTATTTTCATAAAAGTTGAACCAACTAAAAATTTAAATACTATGTAGTCACCAAGATGTTTTCACTTTCATTTGTCCACTATGGAAGTGCATGTAGGAACGCATAATAAAAGTCAACACAAAATGTTATCCATATTTTTATTTATGCTTATTTTATTGTATTTACTCTACATTTTGTTTGTAAAAGAAAAACAACCATACTTGTTTAAAAATGACTCATTAGAATATTAATTAAATCATCAATGATCTAAATGCATGCAATTGTGTGATCCCAGTGTTCCCTATTTGTCTCTCATGTAGAACTCTGTTGTGTTCCAAGTGAACCTTAAGATTTTACAAGGATGGCTGACAATTAAAATAGCTGGCCATAAATCTGGTTTGCATTGCCTTAGTTATGAAGAAGGAGACAGAGAGAAAAAGGAGAAAGAAAAGAAGAAGAGAAGGAGGAAGAGGAGGAGGAGGAGGAGGAAGAAGAAGAAGAAGAAGAAGAAGAAGAAGAAGAAGAAGAAAGAGAGGAAGGGGTGGAGGAGGAGGAGGAAGAGAAGGAGGAGGAGGAGAGAAAGAAGAAAAGAGAAAGAGGAAAAAGAAAGGAAAGAAAAAGACAAGTATTTAATTTATCCATGATAAATAAGTACTCTTAGAGTAGTAATATTCTCTCTTCATGGATCAGCAGGCTTTAAAATCCAGAAATTTTTTTTTAAGGTTTATGCTTTTCTTTTTTGTGCTAATAATTTTGTTGGTGGTCCAACACCACTAACGGCATCTCATTTTGATAATATAAAACCAGCTTATATTATAAATATCACAGAGGATATATATCTCTTCTGAGAGGACTGTCCCTTTATTTGTGGATTTTTTTTGTGTATGCTGAAAAGATTTTACACAGAATTGAAACTTTTTACAATTATAATTTTCTCAATTTTACTTTTCTTGGCATCTGGCTTCTTGATTTAAAATGTATTAACATACTTTGTTTAAGAAAGAGATTCAAATTTGAACTATTTAACTTAGTTTTTCTATAATATTTTTGTATTTAAATAAGTCATTCTATCATGTCATCCATTAACTATAATGTTGTATCATGTAGCAAGTATATGTGTATACTTAAGGGATCTGAGATGTCATGTATTTCAAAGACAAAATATCTTTATTGCTTTCAGTATGAGAAAATATAATCTGTACAATACCTTCTTTTCAAAGACAAAAGTATTTTTTGTATGTGTGTTCAAATAAAATTGCAATGGTAATCTCAAACCAAACATTCTGTTGAATCAATAGCTGGAAATTAAATAGAACAATATCTCATACTGTTTTATAGACTTTTCAAAAGTTTTAAACCATACATAACCATTTTTTCAAGCTTCACACTGGGATTTATTCTTATTTTTCTCTAAAATATATTCCCAAAGTAATAATAATAATAAACAAACTTAAAGAAGTTTTTCTTAGAAAAAGAGGAGTAAAAGTATGCTTATTTAGGTTTCATACTATTTTTGTTTTTGGAGAAGCTAATCTGATAACTCAAGGCTATTCAAGGATTGAGAGAATTACATGTGAAACTTTTTCTCTTTATTTTGACTTCTATAAAATTAACTATGCATTTTAACAGTATTTAATTTCTTCCTAGATACTATATTCTTATGTTAAAATGACAACATAAAGAATTAACCTAATATAAAAAAGATGTACAAACTCCATAAGAAAATAATTTTTAGTAATTATTCAATATAAAAATCAATATTAAAAAAATTCCTGAAGTGCCAATTACATTTTTTAGCCTTTATTAAGTTGTTTTCGTGTTTGTATTTAAGACAATATATATTTTTCTACATGATTTTAAAAATATTCTGAAGAAAAAATTTTCATTAAAAACCCTGTTACTTTTAAGATTATTTTTAAATCTTGTTTTTAAAATACATATATTCACATTTTAGCATAAGGTTCAACTGTGCTTTCTTTTCTCATTCTTTGAAAAAAATAGTTAAATTTTATTCAAGATTTCAGACATTAGTACAAGCCTTTTATGTTTGGAATTCTGTGAAAACCTATAACAAGAAATAAAGTAATTTTCACTGAGGCTGTTTAAATCTTTTTTTAATAGAGTCCAAAATAAAGTATTAATAAGCATTCAAATTTGACAGAAATAAAAGTTAAAACAGTTTGAATCTATGACCAAACTTTTCTACACTTAATAATATCTCTCATTATAGCATCAGTATCCCGAAATTAATAAACTTATTTCCTTTAGGTTTAGAAAATTTTCTTTCATCTTTTAATCATACATTATAGATATTATAAACAAGTCCTATGAAATAAATAAACTTTATTTGTATACACCATATAAATAAATGAGTCCAAATAGAAAAAAATGAAATAACACTAAAATACCAAATTATGCAGATTTTTATCCTGGATACAAACCTGAGGCTACATATATTATACCTATTACCTATTGGGAGGTGTTCCCAGAGCAAATTATTCAATTTACTTGCATACACCCCAAAACAAAGTGGTAATTTTCAATATAATAGGCAATGTTATTATAATTTTCTATATTTGTTCAGTATGGTTATTATTTTAGTTTAAAATGTTCTATTTGAAATCACTGAACAAAATTTTAGATACACAAATGTATGTTCTTATGTATCTTTTTTATCTTTGATGTCTCATGAGTGATTACAAATTTTATGGAAATTGTATACAAATAAGTCATAAGAAAATATATCAAACTTGTCAGTTCCATGGCTTATGCAGCTTAATAAAAATTTGATTGCTTCATAATATAACTGGATATGAATAACAAAGGGTGAATATATGAAATAATAAAAAATATATGTGGGAATTAATAATAGTAAAGGACAATAAGGACAATGACTGGTGTAGTTAAATATCTGATATCCTTATGGCAGGGTTTACTTCTGAAGAATATTTGTAAAGTGGATACATTTATCTATACATTTTCAAATCTTTTCTTAATGTATATCTTTATACAATTTTATATAAGGTCTCTCACTCTGGAGAGGAGACTAAAATCTGCTTCCAGGGAAAGATTTGCTAACCGCCATTTACCTTAATTGTACTTAAACACTAATTTCCATTTAAAATTTTAGAAAAAAGAGTTTTATCAGCAGTTAATGAAATTTTCAATGTTAGTGCATAGGTCTGGATGCCCTGGAAATATGATTATATCCAAACCATTGCTAATGCATTGATAATAATAGGGTGGCTCTAGCTTGTTTAATTTTTTTTTATTTATTCATTTTAGAGAGGAGTGGGAGAGACAGAGAGAGAGAGAGAGAGAGAGAGAGAGAGAGAGAAAGGAGAGGCAGAGAAAGAGAAGGGGGAGGAGCTGGAAGCATGAACTCCCATATGTGCCTTGACCAGGCAAGACCAGAGTTTTGAACCGGCGACCTCAGCATTTCCAGGTCGATGCTTTATCCACTGCGCCACCACAGGTCAGGCTCTAGCTTGTTTAATAGTATGTAAACTGTGACCTTAGTTTCTCTGAATCATAAAATCCACTACCATTATAAAGGGCAGTTGGTGATTTTCTTTATATAAATTTTATTTTTTACTTCATTAGATTTTATTCTCCCCATAGGTCAGAGTCATGTCAATAATAATCACCATCAATCTCCATTAACAAGAGGAGTATATAACACTGAAGAAACAATAGTTGGACATATATTGAATCAAAAGTTGTTAATTACTTGATATTTTGTGATAATCTAAAAAACTAATTTGAACTGTGGTCATTTCTCAACTGATTCATAATTTAATTCAATTTTCTGAAGATAGTGTTTTTAAAAAACTCTTACAAAAATTTTCTCATTTCTAACCTATACTAAGGATGGACTTGGAGATTATTATGCTGAGTGAAATAAACCAGGCAGAGTAAGAAAAATATCATATGATCTCACATATATGTAGAATCTAATGAACACAGTGAACTGAGGAATGAAATAAAGGCAGAGGCAGGGTCACAAGGAGAAGAGGGACAGCAGTCAGAGGGAAGGGGGAAGAATGGATGGGATCAGAGAAGGTAAAGGGATTAGTGAAACTATATATACATAACACGAAGATACAGATAACAGAACAGCAAATCCTAGATGAAAGGGGGAAGGGAGTTAGGGGGATGGGGTAAAGGGGGTATAAAAAGGGACACAGGGTGGGCGTGAAGGAGTTATATTCAATGGGACAGGTGAATCCATGTAAATGCAATAAATTAAAATTTAATAAAAATTAAAAAAAATAATTGTGTATTCTTCCCAATTCAATGTACCTGTCCCCTTGATTAATTTGTGTGTGTGTGTGTGTGTGTGTGTGTGTGTGTGTGTGTGTGACAGAGACAGAGAGAGGGACAGATAGGGACAAAAAGACAGGAAGAGAGAGAGATGAAAACCACCAATTCTTCATTGTGGCATCTTAGTTCATAAATTGCTTTCATATGTGTTTTGATCTGGGGGCCTACAGCAGAGTAAATGACCCTTTGCTTAAGCCAATAACCTTGGGCTTAAGCCAGCAACCCACATTCAATCCGGTGAGCTCGCACTCAAGCCAAATGAGCCAGTGCTCAAGCTGGTGACGTCGGGGTTTTAAACCTGAGTCCTCTGTGTCCCAGTCTGATGTTCTAGCATTAGGGCGCCATCACCTGGTCAGACTCCCTGATTAAATTCTAACTACAAGGATCTTTTAGTAAAACTTCTTGTCCCTATTTTGGTACTAGATATACATAAGGGTATATATAGTAAGCTACCATTTTCTAAGGGTAGCTGGGTTAATAAAACCATTGTTAAAAGTTATTTATTTTGCCAATGACAAAATATTTTACTTTAATCTATTGAACATTTTTTAACAATTTACTGAAGTTAGGTGATGAATCATATTTTTTGGATGCTAGCTTGCTAAACTAAACTAAAGAGTAAATGATAACTTGATAATAAAAATAAAATCACAGCGTTAAGACATTTAATTAACACAATATTTTTGAGAAAGGGTTAGGACTTCATGAAACTGTTTTAGTGGTGTCCAACTATCTGTGGAAAAATGGCTACTTAGTGTTACTATTTATCTAGTTAATGAAACATCATTAAATTTACAAAATGTTCAGGTGGTATATTTTCTCACATTTGTTTTATAAAAAGAAATAACGAGGCCCTGGTCGGTTGGCTCAGTGGTAGAGCATCGGCCTGGCGTGCAGAAGTCCCGGGTTCGGTTCCCGGCCAGGGCACACAGTAGAAGCGCCCATCTGCTTCTCTACCCCTCCCCCTCTCCTTCCTCTCTGTCTCTTTCTTCCCCTCCCGCAGCCGAGGCTCCATTGGAGCAAAGATGGCCCGGGCGCTGGGGATGGCTCCTTGGCCTCTGCCCCAGGTGCTAGAGTGGCTCTGGTCGCAATAGAGTGACGCCCTGGAGGGGCAGAGCATCGCCTCCTGGTGGGCAGAGCGTTGCCCCTGGTGGGAGTGCCAGGTGGATCCTGGTCGGGCGCATGCGGGAGTCTGTCTGACTGTCTCTCCCCGTTTCCAGCTTCAGAAAAAATACAAAAAAAAAAAAAAAAAGAAAAAAAAAGAAATAATGACATGTAAAAACCATGATGCTATTATCATCTATGAGATTAGTAAAGATTAAAACATTTGAAAAGGCAACATCCAGTTTTGATAAGATGTGAGAAAATAAACACTTTTATATACCATTGATGACTGTATATGTATTTGGGGGAGATCCATTTGTTCATGGTAATAATCATTACTAATGCATATTACTTTACCCTAACAATTGCATTAGAATTCATCATACCAATATTCTCACATAAGATAACCAAGGAGATATACGCATGCGCGCGCGCACACACACACACACACACACACACACACATTAATAAAAAATAACTGGATGTATAAAAAAAGTAAAAAAAGGGATATGGAGAGTTTCTGAACTCTGTATAATAAAACATAAATCTTTAAATCATGAATCTATGTTATTTCTGCAATAAAATTTAGTGAAAATAAAAAGCACGTTCCAGCCTGACCAGCTTGTGGCACAGTGAATAAAGTGTCAATCAGAGAAGCAGAGGACCCACCCCAAGGACGCTGGCTTGAGTCCAAAGGTCGTTGGCTTGAACTCAATGTCACTGGCTTGAGCAAGGAGTCACTCGGTCTGCTGTAGTCTCCCTGTCAAAGCATATATGAAAAAGAAATCAGTGAACAACTAAGGTGCCACAACGAAGAATTGATGCTTCTTCTCATCTCTCCCCCTTCCTGTCTGTCTGTCCCTATCTACCCCCTTTCTGTCTCTCTCTGTCTCTATCAAAAAAATAAATAAATTAAAAGCAAGATCAAATGAGTATTTTTATAAAAAAAATTGTGTCAATGAAACACTTTAAGTGCAATAAATCCTTAGGAATATGATAGAAAAATCAATATAAACAGCATGCTGTATTTTTAAAGAATATTTATTTACCTATTTATATGTACACTTGCTTTAGGAAAACTAGAAATATACTTTCAGCACAGAAATTTGTTAATATTGAAAATGTACCTTTAGAAGCATGACTAATTTTTAATTGGTAATATCTCTAAAAATGGTCTATTTTTATTTGTAAATTCAATGTTAAATCAAGAGATATCTTTTAGAAACTGTACATTTCTTATTGATTACTGTTTTCATAGTGGTCACTGAAACATTATTTGTTTCCACTTACAAATATTTTTGTAAACTATGCTCTTCTCATTTCATTTTAATTTGTGACTATTTTTTCACAAATTTTTCAGCAACTGATGTTCAATATTTTACCTAATACAACTTTCTTTAATGAAAAACTGTCAAGCAGCATTAACTATGTCCATGACTTTCAAAAATAAATCCCCATAGCCTAAAATTCTCAAATCATATTTCTCATAACATAGTTACAGCAATAAATTAGAGCCTCAGAAATGAAGAAACAAGTAAGAAATTATGATGTTATTTGAGTGAGGGATAATGTTTTTTGTTTTTTGTTGTTGTTTTTTTTTTTTTATAAAGAGACCAGGATGCTACTTTCATCCACCAGTTCTATACCTTAACATATATTTATAGCTTTAGTTGGGGGAGAATTTGGCTGTTGAAACTTCATATCAGTTTTACAGGAAAAATGTTTGTGTATGTACTTCCATAGTCTACAAAAACATTACTACACTATCATAATAAACAATAAAATAAATATGTGAAAACCCAGAGAATATACATCAGGACAGATTTGCAATGTCAATACTGTATATTCTGAATATTCATGTGCCATCTTAGATTGGTTATGTAAAGGTTTACATCCCCTCAGGGTTAAAAATCTCATCATTCAATCATAGTGAAGAAAAGAAAGGAAAAGGAATTGCCTCTCACTTTCTACTAAAGTCGAAGCAGGGAAATTAAAAACAATGGTTCCAAATCATTTATTTGACAAATATTAAAATGTATGGATTCCTCCTCTCAAATTTTTTTGTTTTTTTCAGAAAGACAGAGAAAGGAGCTCTAACAAAAAAGTCAGGCAGCCGCTATGGGGTTGATGACTAGGTAAACATTGTGAGATCAGGTCCTTCTTTTTGCATCAAATCTACTCCAATTTGGGAAAGTGACAACATTAGAAGGCCATCACCATCCTTATCCTCTTGATTATATAGTAGTCACCTCTTTTTCTAATTTTTCCTTTTTCTTTGAAATGTTTTCCTGGGATGATAAGAATTGTTTCTTCATAATCACTTCTTTTATCTGGAAAACTGTTTAAAATCTTAGTTCTTAAGAATCAATGTGTGCACAGTCCTTGAGAAAGTTCACACACAAAGATAGTGAAAACGAGGGACTAAGAGTAAGACAGAAATGAATTCTACAGCACAGAATACTCATAGATATAGCAAGGAAATTAAGGCTGTGAGAAAGTACCAAGTTGTCAACTTTCTAAGGTGTCAAAAGCTCTCCAGAGAATTCTCATAGATTCTTTTCTCCTTTTCACTAAAGTAAAAAAAAAAAAAAGGTGAAATATTTCCCTATAGCCCACGCCAATCCAGATGGCAATGAGACATCATCTCTCTGCCATCCTGTGCACTTATTCTGCTTCCTTCGCAATAACAGTGCTGAGTTAGATACAGTGAGACAGGGTTGAATTCTAACACTTTATCACAGGCAACTGTATGGGTTGCAAACCAAACACTGAAGATTATAGGGAACCTATTTTCTCACAAGATGTTGACAAGGACCACAGGAAAGGTTTAAAATCATGTTGTAAAATAATTTACACAATGTTAATTTGACTGAACTAATCTCTACACCATCTAATTAGATCAGCATTACACAGAAGAAAAAAAGAAGTAAAAAGTTGGGAGTTGTTTTGTTAATCTTATGTGAGATTTAATCAGCAAAAGAGGTTTTGCTCTTTTTCTCCTTTTAGGTTGATTGTTTGTAAAATGTTTTAGCATTTGCCCATGAATCTCACCTTAATCTATGGTATTATAGTTGTTTTTCAACCTTCTACCACCATGCAACCATTAGTTCAGTCTAATGTATTTCTTAGTTGGAGTAAGTGCTTGCTGGTTCAGTATTTAGGGTTTGAGAGCTGCTAGTTGGAAACTAAAAATCTGTGGTCTGTGGGATCCACCAACATTTGAATTGTCACTTTTTAGATTCACTTCGCTTAGATATTTTATTTTCTTCCTAGACACAATATTTTTATCTTCAAATGTTCATAATGCAAACATTCTGAATGCTACTTCAAACACATATATTCTTTGTGTAAGACTGTGGACATTGCCTATATTTCATTTTCAGGCTCAACCTTATAAACCAATATTTTTTTCCAATAATATTTAAGGTACAATACGCAAAAGGCATGGATTCCAGTTACAAAAGTGGTCATGAATGATTTATTTAAAATTACATATACATAAAATATTTCAGACTCCAATTCAATCTTTCTTTTCAGCCATTTGAAATCAGCAAATATAAAATATTTGATTCAAGATAAATTGAGAACATGGCAAGCTGTCAGCAGATGGAGCTATTTGGCAACATATGTTAAATTTTTTTTCAATGAGAAAAGCAGGTTAAAATTGTTTAATATTTAACTACATGCCTGTTTCATGAGAGGATGATTAAAATTTATGTTGGAAAAAAATCTGCCTTTTTATAACTTAAGATACTGATTCTTACATATTTTCTTTCAAACTTTTCCCCATACATATGTTAAAATGAAAATTTAACTGACTTTTAATCATAACAGAGATCTGAAAGAAATAATTGGAAAGTCTCAGTTTGTATAAAAATAGAGTATAGCAAATATGCAATGGTAAAGAATCTACATTTTATTCTTTTCACACACGTGAAATACTGTAAAAGAAAATAAATCCTTTTATTGAAATAATCTACCAACTACTCTAGGATCCTATTTATAAGATATCATAAAATCTCTACAATAAAAACAAGTATGGCCTGACCTGTGGTGGCGCAGTGGATAAAGTGTCGACCTGGAAATGCTGAGGTCGCCGGTTTGAAACCCTGGGCTTGCCTGGTCAAGGCACATATGGAAGTTGATGCTTCCAGCTCCTCTCCCCTTCTCTCTCTCTGTCTCTCCTCTCTTTCTCTCTGTCTCTCCCTCTCCTCTCTAAAATGAATAAATAAAAACAAACAAACAAAAAACAAGTATGTCCACTTCTATTTTAGGCTATTTGAACTTACCATTTTGAATTTCAAGAAATAAAATATTTTTTAAATTAACTTTGCTGAATTATAAGAGTAGGAAGAGAAATTGAAGATGTTCTCAGTGTCTAACATTGGCTTTGTCACATAAAAGAAAATAAAAGTAATTTTTTAATTGATCGACAAATAAGATGCTGGTCCAATAGTGTTCTGCAAGTAACATCAGTTTTTGTTTCCAACTTTTCACCCCTTTAGATTTCTTCAATCTTGACTATCGTCTAACATTCAGCTCTGTGTCACCAGTCACCCCCACAATGTAATTTTGGAGGAATAATCAGATCTGTCCATAGCCTTTGTTTTGTGTTAACTAATTCTATTTTATTTGTTGGCTCCTGAGCACACTTCACAGAGCAGTTAATGTGCATATCTACCTCTTTCTTTAAGTCCTTTAATCTATGTTTATTCAAGGGGAATTCCCAACTCTTATTTTATAGACTAGTACAGTGTGAATACTGGTTATTAATATAAGCATAGCCCTCTGCTCAACATTCGAGTTTATTTATTTAAAAATAATTTAGTAAATGTCTATTATGTGACAGATGCTATTTTTTACATACCATATCTCAATTAAATTGCACAAAAATCTATTGACTATGTACTAGTTTTTTTTTCTTCTCCATTCTTCAAATAAGGAAAATAATTCTTAAGGGGGATATTTACCCAAGGTCAAATGGCTTGAGTAGAAAGGAGTCAGGGGAGGTAAGAATTCTATTCTAAATAGACGACTAGAGATCCAAAGACCCTGCTGTTTTCAATATCACTCAGAGCATTACAACCCAATTGGCATAAGGAAATAAAGAGATTATAGGAAATTTGTGGAGCATGCTTGGGGTGGCTTATATTACTTCTATCTATGTTCTTCTAGCCAGAATTGAGTCACAAGGCCACTTGTAACTGTAAAGGAAGGTGCGAAATTTAGTTTAGCTATGTACTCAGGAGGAAAAAGAAGTAGCTATAGACTGAACAGTTGTTCTCCAAACCTTTGGAGCCTGGGGAATCCATACAGAGATGCCTTGTTCTTCATGTATTTTTACAAATAACAACTCACTAAATGTTTTGATGCTGGTTCCAAAGTGAATAAGGTGTTTTCCACTAAGGTATTCTCAGACAACAACTAGATGTTTTACAATTCTACTCAATCCTGACACTATCTACATGGATAGCATCAGATTCCACAGATTAAGAGCCCATCCCACAAGAATGTCCTCCACTTTAGATACCAAGTACAAGTCCTCGTTGTTAACTTGGGCTTCTGACTGACTGGTTACAGATCAGAGGTTCTGTTTGAATTTAGTTTGCTAGAGTTGCACACAGAATTCTTACAGAGCAGTTATTTTGCAGGACAAGACACCATATATTATCTCCCGCTTTTCCTACTGTTCAAGACATTTGAAGAGCTTTGGGAGTCATGAGACAGGAACTAATTAATAATATTTTCTTAATTATAAATCACTATACTACAAGGGGTGTAAATAAAACTTTCTTCACCAATTTTAAAGTAGAATTTAGATCTTATACATTGATATTTAAAATACCCAAACATTATTTTAAATAAAAATCAGGTTTCATAAAATCAAGGCAAAAAACAACTCAATAAAATTCAGCCTGAGACTTCAACAGAATGTTTAGAAAAGAAAATACCCAGATGGCCAATGGACATATGAATAGTTGTTCAACCTCATTAATAATTAGGAAAATGAAAAATTATACTGCAACAAAATGCCACAAGATATTTAAAAATACTTACAATACCAAATGTTGACAAGGTTATAGAACAAGTAGAACTGATGGTAAAAATGTGAATTTGTAAAACAACTTTGGAAAACTTTGTAATGTTCTACTTTTGGCAAACATATGCATAACTCAAGACCCAGAAGTTTCACTCCTAGATGTATACTTAGAGAAATGTGTGTGTATGTCCACCAAAACCTATGTACAAGAATTTTCAAAGCAACAGTATGTTTAATAGCTAACATTGGAAAATAAGTTAAATGTTCATCAATAATAAGACAGATAAACAAACTGCAATGTATTCATACAATGGAATACAAGTTACAAGAACATAAATGAAACTCCAAAAATACACTTGAGCATAAGAAGTCAAATTAAAAAGAATACAAATTATATAATTTCATGTATATCACCTTCTGGGACAGGCAAAAGTAATCTATATTGTTAGACATCAAGATACAGTTTAACTTTGATAAAGAAGAATATATACTTGAAAGAAGGAATAAATAGGGCCTCCAGAGTTTTAGAAATGTTCTATTTTGTAACCTTCATAATGGTAACTTATATATGTTCACGTTGTTATTCAGTGAGCTATGTAGTTATAATTTGTGTACTTTTCTATAGTGGCTATTATATTTTTATTTAAAAATTCAAAGGGTAAGTTCATGTCCAAGTACAAAACATCATGCATATTAATATCAGATTTGGATTTTAAAAATGTGTTTATATAAACCTGCTAATAGAAAAAGATATACTCCAAATTGTTAAAATGTTCAGTTCTGTTACACAAAATTGCAAAACTTTAACATTTTCCTTTATATATTGTTATAATCTATAAAAAATGCTTTTTTAAATTTATGGTTCTTGGTATTATATAAGCGATGCCTTTTTATTGAATTTCTTGAGGTAACATAAGTGATGTTTTACTTTAATATGATCACAAGGTATACATTACTTTGCAAAATGACACACATTGTTGAATGATTTGGAAAAAGTTTAGTAATTTACTACTGAACATATTTTCTTTTATTTATTCAAAGTGGAAGAAAACATTCACATATCACTAAACTCTACCTTCAAATGGAAATCTCATAAAAAAAAGTAAAAAAAAAACAAAGTAAATCAATAAAACATTAGATTTTGAAATAAACATACATATATAGGGTGAGACAAAAATAAGTTTACAGCCCTTGCCGGTTGGCTCAGTGATAGAGCGTCAGCCTGGCGTGCAGGAGTCCCAGGTTCGATTCCCGGCCAGGGCACACAGGAGAAGCGCCTATCTGCTTCTCCACCCCTCCCCCTCTCCTTCCTCTCTGTCTCTCTCTTCCCCTCCTGCGGCTGAGGCCCCGGGCACTGAGGCTGGTTCCATGGCCTCTGCCTCAGGTGCTAGAATGGCTCTGGTCGCAACAGAGCAGTGCCCCAGATGGGCAGAGCATTTCCCCCTGGTGGGCATGCTGGGTGGATTCCGGTCTGGCGCATGCGGGAGTCTGTCTGACTGCCTCCTCGTTTCCAACTTCAGAAAAATACAAAAAAAAAGTTTACAGTTGTAAGTATGTAAAACAGTTTATTTTTGTGTTATTATTTATTAATTGAAAATATTAGATTTTGAAATAAACATATACATATATAGTGTGAGGCAAAAATAGGTTTACAGTTGTAAGTATGTAAAACAGAGTTTATTCTTATATTATTATTTATTAATTATTGTATTATTTCCATGTGAACCAATGTAAATTTATTTTTGTCTCACCCTGTATTTGTTCTTGGTTGATGAAGGGATCAGAAATGGCATCATTTGTTAAATAAATATTTACACAATCTCTCAAAAACTATGTAATTAACATTATCTAAAAATAATTATAAAAAAGTAGAAGATTTAGAAATGGAATCAGATATTTTACTTGGCAGGTAATTAACATGTTCAATAAAAATGAATTATGTAACTTCTCAATATTGTCTTACAGATCTCTTTAAATTCTTTTTCTCTACAAAAATAATTAGCTAATTATGGTGTTCATATTAACACTTATATTAAAGTTTTTTAAACAGAAGCATGGTAGAAACCTAACTCTGTGGTTTCTCAATATGGGTCCATGTCCTATCTATACACCAGTTCAACATTTCCAACTCTTTTCTAGACTTCTGACTGTTATATACATCCAGATACCACACATAACTACCTAAAGTTTCCATAGTAACTTCAAGCTAAACTATGTCCAAATTGAACTTGTGATTTCATTATACGGTTACAAAAATGCATTATCCTATACGAAAAAAAGAAGAATGACCTTGAAGTTAGTTAGGAGGTTGGAAGGACTGCCTATGCCATCACAAATCCAGAAGAATAGGGACTCTGGGAGTGGGACTGTCTCTTCCTTGGTTCCTAGGGCAAGGATACCTCTTCAGATTCAGTCAGCCATTCTACTGTTATTGTAGGCAGGTAATTTTTATTATTATTTATTAAATTAAAAGCAAGGAGACAGAGAGACATACTCCTGCATGCACCTGACTGGGATCCACCTGGCATGCCCACTAGGGGGTAATGCTCTGCCCATCTGGGGCATTGCTTCATTGTAACTGGAGCTATTTTATCTCCTGAGGCCAGGCCATGGTGTCATCCTCAGTGCCTGGGCCAACGTTGCTCCAATGGAGCCTTGGCTGCAGGAAGGGAAGAGAGAGATAGAGAGAAAGGAGAGAGGGAAGGGTAGATATGCAGATGGGCACCTCTCCTGTGTGCCTTGGCAGGTAATCGAACTCATGACTACCACACACCAGGCCGATGCTCTACCACTGAGTGAACTGGTCAGGGTCTGGCAGGTAGATATTAATAAAAGAAAGGAGCAAGGACATCAGACATTATTAAGCATAATAACCTAAGGAGCTGAATCAGATATTAAAAACAGGTTTCGTTAGGAATCTGTAGCTTCATAGGTTTCCCAGGGGACCTCACATTCTCTGTCTTTGGGACTTAATCCCCCAAATGGGTAGGAAGGGGGCAGGAAGATTATTATCAGTCATTACAGAAGTGCACATGCCTGGTAGAAGTCAAGATGACACAAGGGTAGGTGCTTCCACTTTGAGGCATGAACAGTAGAAACTAAGATGATGACCATAAAGGGCAAAGCCTAGCCTGGGAAAAGGATCAGAAGCATAGAAGACACAGAACCCTTAGAAGATCTAGGAATTGGGTTAGTTAGGGGAAGGACCCAATGCAGACCTGCAAACGACTGAGAAATTTGTTAGTTTGAAGAAGTGCCTGGTCCTTCTCAAGCCCAAGGTAAATCTAAGCTATTAAATCTCTCTCTCTCTCTCTCTCTCTCTCTCTCTCTCTCTCTCTCTCTCTCTAACATGCACTTGCCCAAGTTATTCATGACTTCTTTCTGCATAGCAGCCATGTGGCCCTAGCAGACACGTATACTCCAAGTGCAGGCTCCAAGCATGAGCATGGACAGGGCAATGCAGCAGCAGCCAAGTTGAAGTCAGGAATAGGGAGTGAACTAGCCAGACAGGAACAAGAGTCAGACTAAGTTCTGATATAGACTGAGTCAATGGCACAGAATTTGTGGACCCAGGCATTTCTTCTAGGCTTGGTGAAAACAAGGCTGGATTTCTTTTACAATGGGACAAGCAGAGATGAGACATTAGGAACGTGGGCACAGTCAATTGTTTCAACCCTAGTGAATATTACCACAACACCATTACAACACTCTACACATGAGTCTCCCAAAATGATTTTCTTGTGACTCCATGAGAGGACTCCACTTCCACCAGCAACGCCAACATTTCCCAGGACTGAGGCAGCAGGGCCAAGGGGTAAGGTTACCATCCTTGAGGACTTACACAGGACTGCTTGGAGTCAAAGAGGATTATGGTCAAGACTTAAAATTCAATTGTATAATGTTGTGCTTATAATTTATAATCTGTACTGTACAGTTAAAATTTTGTTGAGATTAGGTCTCATTTTTTTTACTACAATAAAGATAAAGTTTAATAAAGTTTGTCCTGCTAAACATTAAAATTGCTTAGTTACCCTTACCTTTTAATTTTCTATTTTTTTCCTCTTGAAATGGAAATGATTATCTTATGGCTACCCATCATTATATTTGGAAACAGATAATTTGTCAAATTTTACAAGTTCACAGCTGTAGAGGAATTTGTCTGAGGCCAAATTATACATCAAGTCATAGCCATATTTGATTTTGATGATATTTTCAACTTAGTATTGATGCTGGAATGGGTTAAGACACTTGGGCCTATAGGAATAGGTAAATGTATTTTTCATTTTAAAAGGCCAAAAAAGCTCAGTACCTCAAAATGTGTCTATTTTGCAGATAAGGTCTATAAAGAGGTGATTAAGTTACAATGAGGTCATTGGAGTGGCCCTTAACCCATTCAGTAAGACTAGTATCCTTATGTTGGGAAAACAAATGTTTTTAGGTTTGCTCACTTATATTTTGCCTAAAGTGGTGCATTAGCAGGAGGCGGTGCCATGTGTATATAATCTATGGAAGGCTGTGGGTGCTTGCTTTCAGGGAGGCAGATTGTAAATTGTGGATTACCTTCCTGCTTGGGAACGGCAATTTTTTGCTATTGTTTGCTGGAGAAGAGGTTTTCCCCCCAGCCTGTTTTGCTGGGCAGAGGAGTGCTGAGAAAAGAGAGAGAGAGAGAGAGAGAGAGAGGGAGGCTGAGGCTGGTGGGGGCCTGTGTATGTGGGTGAGTCTGGAGAATGAGTCAGGGTTTTGGAACCCTGAGTCAGAGGGGAACAGTCCTCCCTGCCTGCTTGCTCATCTGCCAGTGCAAGACTCTAATAAATGGAATGGCCTACCATTTTTGGGCTCCATAGTTCCTTTATGGTCTGCCAAATCTAATGTGAACTTGCATGACCATGGCAACAGACCTTATACCACCCACTCTCTGAAATTTTGTTATAGCCAACCTGGTAAGCTAATACACAAATCTTTACTTACATCAAACTTTTTAATGTTGTCCCTCATCTTTTCTCAACTGAACTGCAACAAAATTCTCCTAAGAGTTGTCAAAGGTGTCAAGCAAACACTAATGATCTTATGTTTTTCCTCACCTCTAATCTCTGCATGCTTTGTTTCTTCTGCCTGAAGTTCCTTCTTCCACATCTATCAAGCCCCCTTGGTTATCTTCCCTCACAACCAAGCTCAAAATACTTGAAAAGACTTCCCTGACCATACATACCTTTTATTACCATTGTAGTGAAAAGACTAAAATTCTGCCCCCCTAAAGATGCATTTGGTGATAATTATTAAATTCAGGTCCAAGGCCCTTTACCAAAAACCTCTACTAAACCAAGTTAAACTTTAAGTAATATAGCACCTGGGCCGTTCCTGTAACTCCCACCTGAGCAGACCTAATATTCCACATCCCGTCACCCAACCTCCTGATTGAGTACGTGGCCTCACACCGTCCCAAAATTTTGCACCAAAACTACCCTCTTGACTAAATGTTGCTAACTAACACCATAAAAATTTAAATCCCCAGACCTTCGGTGTTGATGCCACTAGGATCTCAGCCCATCTGTTTGCAGATGCATAAATTGATTTCTTGTAAAACTAATAAGGCATTGTGTGCCTCTCCTTTGGCGACCTAACACTATTAATTTTAAGCTGTTTATTAAAGAACAAAATATTCAGAACCTTTGCCATCACCCCTTTCTTGTCCAAAACATTCAGACAGAGAAACCTGCTTCAGGAATAAGATTTTAGGATTTTGCCTTAGGCTAATTAGAACTAAGTATAGTAAATAGAGTGCTTCAGGCAGCTGCTTGTTTGCAAGTTATTCACTGTGTCCCATTGTTTCTGAGTCACCAAGGAGGATTTTCCTGCCTTCTGTGTTCTCTCTTCCTCAACTGTATGGAAATTGCCCATTCTCACTTCTGAAATTTAATGCCTTGTTACTAATTTTTCTTCTTTGTTCAAAATGTCTTATATACCCGCCATGCCAGTGGTCGTGGCCAAGAAGGTTCACATTGCATTTGGGCAGATGGTAAAGGAACCGTGAAGCTGGAAAATGGTGGGCCATTCTGTTTAATAGAATCTCACAGTGACGGACGGGCAAGCAGGCAGGTAAAACCACTTCCCTCCCTCCCTCTCTCTCTCTCTCTCTCTCTCTCTCTCTCTCTCTCTCTCTCTCTCTTGCTGTCTCTCCTCTCTCTCTCTCATGACTGACTAGCAAAACATACTGGGGGAACACACCTCTTCTCCCAAAAACAATAGCAAAAATGTGGCCCCTCCTGATAGTGGCAGGCAATCTGCAATTTACAATCTTCCACCCTGATGGCAAGCACCTGCATAGACGATACATACATACTGCTGCCCTGTGGTCATGCAGCAATCACGCAAGGTGCAAAGAAGCCTAACACACTTACCCAACATTCCACCCCTTTAGGGTTGCTCACTTCACAATGTCTCCCTGAGCACTCTACCCAAGGCACTAACTGGAGGCCCTTCTCTATCCTCCTAGCCCATGGTAAGTGAGAGGGCCTGTACAGTCCAGATGTGTCCATTAAAACTGTAAAGTGCCCTTGGTGCATCTCTGCAACTGAATGAGAGCAGCATCTTAGTGCAGGAGGGCCTACACCAGAGCTTCCCCCCCCCCATCAAGGTCTACCTTACTGTGCAAAAGCAGCATGTCCATCCAACAAGGGAGCCAGTGCTCCCCTCTGGTTGCAGTATAAGAGTCCATTACACTTCTCGGTGAACAGTCCATGATAGACAGCACAACTGTCTGTGCAATCACCAAAGTAAAGGTCCATTCCAGGCAACTAGGCATACAGCTCTTTATTAATGGATCTCCATGCCTTTCCATAAACACTCTGTCTGTTGCCACAAGCCCCATCCAAACCCCATAGCAAGCTTACAGGGTCTGGTGGAATCAAACATACCCAAGGCCTGTGCTGCCTTGATAGTTCTCTTATCTGTTGTAGCTGCCCCTGCAAAAAAAAAGCATCTATTATCATGTAATGCTAACACATAGTGCACATTAGAAGGTGATCAATGAATTGTTAGTTTCTCATGGGGCCTCAGGCCTCCCCACCCATCCCTGTTAGGTGGGTCTCTCGGCCTTCTCCCTTTTCAAAGTGGAACAATGGGTCTTGAGGAAGATTCTCCTCTCCCACAGCTGACTCCAATAAGTAATCCTGTAACTGTGCAACTTGAATGCCAGCCATTTTCTTGGCAGCTGCCAGGGCAACCCGCCTTTTCAGCAGCTGAAACGTCTGTTCTGGCTCAAGCTGCCATAAAGCTCTAAAAGAACTTTTTAGACTTGCCATTTAATTTCTCCATATCTGCCCCAGCCATAATCAAATTTACCCACATCTGTGTTTGGGTAACCTTACAGGCCCATTTCCCTTGTTAGTCAGGGAAGCACTATGGTTAACAGCCCTCACTGCTTTATGATCCCATGTTACCTCCAGATCCCCCAAACCTGCTATCAACTGTGTAACCGCACTGATGGGCTGCCCCACATAGGGGCCCACTATAGCCACTAGTAATCCAAAAAGGGCTGACAGGGTGCTACAAAGAATAAGGTCCCTCATTCCCGCTGTAAACACTTCTTCATCTGGCCCATAGGACCTTGGGTTGAAAGGAGCATTCTTCATACCTAATTCCTGAAGGACATTCACTAGTTCACTATAGCAATGCCACCTACTCACTGTTCCTGGCAAGTCTCCGGCATTCTTCCAGACTATACAAGTTACAGCCATCACCCATTCTAATATGGTATAGTTTCCTTGGTTGTCATGGCAGTTCTGAAGATGCTGCCTTAAGGAGGAGTGTGTGGTAATGGTGGCCAACTGCTCCATCTCTGTTCCAGAGAGCATGATGCCATTCACCCCTATGTCTCACAACTGCAGCAAACAGGCTACCAGGGGCTCAGTAGGTTTCTGTCTAAATTGAACCCCCAACTCCATCACCTCTGCCTGGGTGTAAGAACAGACCACAGAGTGTTCCACCACATGTGGAGGGGGTTGTCCCTGCCCCTAAGGGACTGTTGGCTGCTGGATTTTTACCTTATGGGTGATTTTTACCTTCTGAGTCTGCTGATAGCAGTTTCATCCTGAACCTTCTCCTCCACAGAAGAGCAAGAAATTCCTACTCCCACCAACTCAAAGCCACTCTGTCAACAGGGATGCTGCTACTTCTTTGGCAACTATTTCTGATCCTATGGCTGCTGGCTCTTGGCCTGAAGCTGAGATTCAAGTTCATGAACCTGAAGTTGTTTCTCCACCAACTGCCAATTCTAGTGTTCCACTTCCAGGATAAACTGGAGCTCACAAACCCATAACTCCTTTTCTAGAGACCATTCCATTTCCAGGTGCCATTAGTGTTCAGCCTTCATTTCACACTGCAGTGCTTGAACCCAGTCAACCTTCTTCTCCAGTGTTCACTCCAGTTCAAGCTGTCATTGCCACTCAGTCTTCAGCTTGTCCTGGAGCTTTTGCCCTCAGGCAGCCTCACACACAGAGCCATTGGAGCAGCCACTCCTCTATCCCACCCTTCAAAAGTGTTGGTGGTTCCATACCAATCTGATTTGAATCTTGCCAGCTGTGTCAGATGTAAGGTCAGTGGTCATGGCCATGCAGGTTCACACTGGATTCAGGCAGATGATAAAGAAACTGTGGAGCTGGAAAATGGTGGGTAGGCCATTACATTTATTAGTCTTACAATGGCAGATGAGCAAGCAGGCAGGGAAAACTGCTTCCTTCTCTCTCATAACTGATTAGCAAAACTGGCCAAGGGAAAAAATCTATCTCCAGAAAACAATAGCAAAAAAATGACCCCTTCAATGGTGGCAGGCAATGCATAATTTAAAATCTGCTGCCCTGAAGACAAGCACCTGCAGCCTTACACAGACTATACACACATGGTACTGCCCCGTGCTCATGCACTAATCAGGCAAAGTCCAAGGTAACAAGCCTAACATGCTTGCTTGCCCAACAATATGCAATGTTGCCTCATTGTCTTTGGGAATTTTCATAGACTTTGTGGACAAATCCTGCTGGGGGTGAGGGCGACAGAGATGCAGAGACCCAACTCTGGGGACCAGGTTCAGTGACACAGATCCACTTTATTCAGGAAGTAAGCTAGCTTATATACACAGGTTCAGCCTATAGGGTGTTACAGAGTGTTCCTCAAAGCCAATGGCTGAAAAGATCAGGGAGTTGTGTGGTTGGTGCTAAGTCACTTCCTTATTGCGGGAGAGCTTCCTTCCTGGGTATGCTCAGGAGGGTTCTGGGAGCTGGAGTATTCTCACAGCATTACATCAGCCACAGCTGCTAGGAATGTGTTCTGCGCTCTATCCACATCTCCCACTTCTCTTTTAATTAAGGCCAGTTGGACTTGATGAATGACAGCTTACTGTTGTTTTAGCTTCTGAATGCTACGCATTATGCAATGGAACCCTAGTAGGACTAAAACTACTATAATACTTATTATACTATACCCTATTAGATTAGCTGGATTAAACAATGAGACAAGCTTCTGTAGTGTTTGACTAGTTAGGAAATAGAATGGAGATCTTAAACAGGGGATTTCTCCTAGGGATCAGGATGTCATTTCCCTCCCATTGTGTTACAGAGACCTAGGTGCTGTTAAACACGGTTCCATTTTGATTGTAAAAAAATGGACTTAGGTTCATGCATGCCCCCTTTCCACAAAGTTCCCAGTGTCCAAACACAAAATGAATTACTTGCCATGGGCTGTGTACAGCATATGGTTGCAAGGCATATTACACAAATTACAACAACATGATAAATCATACAATTTCAATAATTACAGAGGTACACTTCACCAGTCTCTGAGCACTATGCCAAAAGCACAAAATGTCCTCGGCCTTCTTTCTAGCCATAGGAAAGTATTCCCGGGGCAGGGGAAGGAACTCCAGCAAAGCCGCCCCCACCCTCATCAGGGTATTTCACATTGTCCAAAATCCTTAAGTCTATCCAACAAAGGAGCTGGTGCCCATTCTCATCATAGTCCAAGAAATCAGTCCACACATATGAGGCTTCAGCCTCCCCCCTTATCCCTGCCATCCTGGCAGCTTTTACACTGTCCCAAAGAGGAGCACATGGCAATGGCAGTCAGCATTTCCATCTCTGCTCTGGAGAGCATTATGGCAGCCATCCCTATGTCCCAAAATGTCAGCAAACCCACCAGCGGCTTAGCAGGCACTCCCTGCCATTCCAGGGGCCACTCAGCAATGCAAGCCTGGCTTCTGTTCATCCTCACACTGCAGCTGCCATTGTTTACCTTCTGGAGTCTTCGAATCGCAACTCCGGCCCAATTCTCCTCATCCTCCAAAGATGAACTGAAAACACCAGCTCACGCTGCCAGGCTCGAGCTCCAGGCTGTCGCCACATGTGTCTGGGAGTCAGCGGTTACTATAGCACACATAAGCGAGAACAGAGCACCAGGGCCTGGAGGCCTGTCAGGGGCAATTCTCTGGGCCCACCCTGTCTATGCCTCCACATCCCCCAGGTGATGGGCACACATGCCAGCTGCAAGGTCTTCTTCTGGAGCACTGAGGACCTCCTCTTCTGAGGTATAGTTGGTGTGGAGAAAACCAGGGCTGTGGCTTTGGACAGGTGAAGATTGAACCACTTAGTGGGTGCCCAAGAAACCCTGTCAAGCAGGTTGGGCGGTTCCTGGGATCCAAATTGGCTGAAAAACACAAGCATAACCTCTTCTTTGCATTAGAAGAGGGTGTGGTCCTCACCAATGTGCCATGGCTGGGTCCTTCTAGTGTCATTTCAGAGAGAGGGGCGGGGGAAAGAGAGAGAGAGATACAGAAAAATAGACAAGACAGACAGACAGAAAGAAAAAAGACACATGGGGGTGTATAGGCTGGTCCATGGGTCTGCAGCAGGTACATGCATTGGAGAAAATGGCATCTGAGAGGCTGGGGTGGGACATTGAGCCCTGGCAGGGAATGCGGAAGTAGCAACTTCTGCTTTTTCCGGCTGCAGAGCTGATGGTGCAGTTAGCAATTCGGTTGGTTTTGTTTCTGCGCACTCAGTCACAATTTTGTCAAACTCAGAGGCTATCTACTTTCCTCCTCAGTGAAGGGGGGCAAATAGGAAGGTAGAGGCTCCTCAGAGAGAGAGGTAGCTTGTAATATTTTTGGCACTGGCGGAGGGTCCCCAGGAGGAGCACCGGCCAAGCAGGCGCTTATAGTCAATAAGGCAAGAGTGAGGCCGAGAGGGAACATTTGCACCCCATTCACCTTGGCCGAACAAATGCCTTGGAGAGCCCGGGCCCAAGTATCTGGGTCCCAGAGAGGAACATCCCTAATCCAAGGATTGAAACCAGAGAGAATCTCCCAGAAAGTACAGAGATCCTTCTCACAAAGTTCAATTTGTCTACTCTGCAATAGGGCGTGCAGGACTCAAGCCTGCAGGGCTCGATAGTGGGGGAGAAGGTTTCCCATTGCAGAGGGTCACTCACCCATCCCTTGGATGCCAGATAGGTCCCTGCCCGATGTTGGGTACCAGTTGTGGACAAGTCTGGCCAGGGGTGAGGATGACGGAGACACAGAGACCTGACTCTGGGGACCAGGTTCAGTGATGCAGATCCACTTTATTCAGGAAGTAAGCTAGTTTATATAGATGGGTTCAGCCAATAGGATGTTACAGCGTGTCCTTCATAGCCAATGGCTGAAAAGATCAGGGAGCTGCGTGGTTGGCACTAAGTCACTTCCTTATAATGGGCGAGTTTCCTTCCTGGGTATGCCCAGGAGGGTTCTGGGAGCTGGAGTATTCTCACAGCATTGCATCAGTCACAGCTGCTAGGAATGCGCTCTGCACTCCACCCAAAAGACTTGTCATGTCTATGTGGATTCCCTATGTGCATGTATTAAATTTTAATTTTCTCCTGTTAATCTGTCCATGTTAATTTGGTTATTAGCCCAGCATATGAACTTAGAAGGTGAGAGGAAAACTATTAATATTCTTAGCTCCCACAGTAGTTCATAACATCTATTATTGTATTTACTCTACTGCTGCAAAATGATTTACTTATATGTCTGTTTCTCCTGTAAGTCAATGCATTCATTGAGATCAAGGGTCATGTCTTTTTATCTTCGTATTCCTTAATGAGGAGTTAAATTAAAGAGGTGGAATTGCATTATGTACAAGTACTTCTGTTATTTCCATAAATAAATTCATATAAAGTAGGTTCATCAATGGTTCATTTTATACAAATCCATTTATTCAATCAATAAAATATATTTCAAATGCCTACTAAGTGCTAAGAATTGTGTAAGCTCCTAGGAATTCAAATAAAACAAGAAAATAGTTTCTAGTGTCAGTAAACCCATAGTACCTTAAAAGAAATAAGAAAATCACTGACTTACTTTACAGTAAAATCTGCAATAGAAATATGTACAGAATACTATCCATACAGATAAAGACTTATTTAAAGTGTAACAAATAAGATGATGGCTGGGAAAATGGTCCATATTTGGAATATCAGAGTTTATACTTATAAACATAAGTATTTTCAGTAAAGACAAGATGCTGCATGATGGATTTTACATATATTATTTCTTTTTTTTATCTCTACAACAATCCTATGAAATGAGCAATATTGTTTTTTTAAGAAGCAACTTTTTAATTTAATTTTTTATTTTTTAAACTATTTTTATTTATTAATTTTAGAGAAAAGAGAGAGAGAGAGAAAGAGGGAGAGGCAGGAATCATAAACTCCCATATATGCCTTGACTGGGCAAGCTCAGGGCTTTGAACCAGTGACCTCAGCATTCCAGGTCGACGCTTGATCCACTGCACCACCACAGGTCAGGCCAAGATAAGCAATATTAATATATTCATTTTGAAATGGAACATGAGGTTTAGAGAGGGAAAAATTTGGTCAACATCACATAACAAATAACTGACAACCACATAATATATGCTAAATTTATCTAAAAGCAGTGTCCAAACTATTAATTAGAATGTTTTCTTACCTGAAATATCAAGGAAAAATTCTATACCAGTACTATTTAATATACACATTGGGGCAAAAGTAGGCTTATAGTTATTCATATGGAAAATAATACAATAATTAATAAATAATAACACAAGGAAAAACTCTGTTTTGCATATTCACAACTGTGAACCTATTTTTCCCCACCCTGTACTGAGATTCCAGCATATATAAATTTTTTATCATTTAAAAAGACAGGACTTCTGTTCAAACCCAAAAAGTCACAGCATATATTCAAGGAAGTGTAAACATTTTATTTATTTCTTAATGAAGTTATTGTGGCTTAGAAGACAATGAGGTTACTATTCACTGATTTCATAAACATTATCTTTGATGCTACAGTTTCTATAAAATCCAGGCTAATGACTATGCCTTTTTTTTACCCCATCAAATATTTTTTTCTTTATGTGGGATTGGAGACCTTAAGGCCCAAGGGTTAGAACTGATAAAGGGCTTAAATACTGTTCAGGGGAGCAGGGGGAACATTTTATATAGTTTATATGTCATCAAATTATATATATTGTTAAAAATGTTGCTTTTTTTTCCAGCAACCTGAATAAATTCTAATATAACAAGACATGCATGAAATACAAACACAATTATTATTGTGATAACAATAATCTCAAGATATTTAATCAAATATTAAAACTTAGGTATTTTAGTACAAATACCTACATAAAGACACAGAAAACTTAATGGTAATACATATGGAAAGAATACTGTAAATTTACAATTGAAAGAATAGCACACTTATATTTTACATTTTCAAAAAGAAAATAATACATTTTTCCTGACCAGTAGTGATTCAGTGGATAGAGTGTCAACCTGGGACACTAAGGTCTCAGGTTCATAACCCTGAGGTTGCCAGCTTGCATGCAGGATCATTGACATGATCCCAGAGTTGTTGGCTTGAGTCCAAAGGTTGCTGGTTTGAAGTCCAAGTTTGATGGCTTGAACAAGGGGTTACTGGCTTAGCTTGAGCCCTCTGGTCAAGGCATATATGAGAAACAGTCAATGAACAATTAAAATGACAAAACTATGAGTTGACGCTTCTCATCTCTCTCTCTTCCTGTCTCTCTCTCACCAGAAAAGAAAATACAATTTTATGATAAGTATTGAAAGAACATCTAATTTTTACATCTTTTAATACCCACAAAATCAATTACGTAATTGCCAAGTACCCTGTGGCAGTTAAAAAATGTGTTTACAGATGGATTGGCTATAAAATCAACAGATGGCAGAGGCAGTGGTTGACTCTCTGATCAAATGTTGCTTGCTGGATTGAAGCCCAAGGTCGCTGGCTTCAGAAAGGGGTCACTGGCTCTGTTGGAACCCCTCCTCCCAGTCAAGGGACATATGAAAAGCAATCAATGAACAACTAAGGTGCTGCAACAAAACAGTTGATATTTATTATCTCTCTCCCTTCCTGTCTGTCTGTGCCACTCTCACTTTTTCTTCTCTGACTCTCACTAAAAAAATGCATTTATTATAAAGCTTTATATTGATACTTTTTCTTACAACCAATCTCCCCATCCCAAAGCATCACAAGTGCAGGATTAAACCCTGATTATAAGATCTTTGGTCCAGAGTTATATATATAGTACTGATTAAGAACAAAAAGAGATTGACAAGGAAAGTACTAAATCTTTTTTTGATATTCTTGAAAATAGAGACAGAGAGAAACTTCTCAGTTTCCAGATACTCGCTCTGCATTTACTGAAACCTTGTACAGCTTACTTTACATCGCTTATCCCTTTTCCACTACAAGAAACACTCCTACTACTTGCCTAGTTTGGGGGGGGGTCGTGTGTATGTTAAGTTGTTATAGGGGTGGTAATTGCTATTTACCACTTGATATTTACTTGCCCCTTTTTTCTTAGAGACAAAATCCAGTGTTGTATAAGGAGTTAATGCACGTAAGTAGAACATACCACTGGTCTACATGACGCTCGGTGTAGCTGTGCAACTCATTTTGTGAGACTACTTGCAAGGTTACTTAAATGAAGCTGAGTCAGGCAGATGAGGACACCTTTCTTCTTTCCTTTTTTTGTGGGGGGGAGACAGAGGGAAAGATAGGGACAAACATACAGGAAGTTAGTTAGATGAGAAACGAGAAACATAAATTCTTCATTGCTGCACCTTAGTTGTTCATTGATTGCTTTCTCATATGTGCCTCAATTGGGGGGGCGGCTCCAGCTGAGCCAGTGATCTCTTGCTCAAACCAATAACCTTGGACTCAAGCCAGCAACCATAGGTTTCAAGCTACCAATCTTTGAGTTTAAGCCAGCGACCATGAGGTTATGTCTATGATCTCATGCTCAAGCTCTGTGACCCTGCAATTAAACTGGTGAGCTCATACTCAAGTCAGATAAGCCCATGCTTAGGCACTTAGGGTTTTGAACCTGGGTTTTCTGTGTCCCAGGACAATGCTCTGTCCATGGCACTACCACCTGGTCAGGCTTTCCGGTTCTTTTTTCCCCCTATTATTGTCAATAAGACTGAAGTTTGAGAAACCATTGTGGTCCATGATGTGAATTCGGGGATAAAAGTCATACTATGAGAATGGTGTAAGTGAACTATTAGAAGAGACTGGCTCCTTGAAGACGTTTTAAAGCTCAATTGTCTTCATCCAGACATATTTTATGTGTACTACCTGTATATATACTTATTGAATATTTTATGTGAGAGAATAAACACTTTATTTTTTTCTAGATTTTCTGTTATTTTCATCTTAATTTTATCTAACTGCTATATCAATCTAGTCTAGATCCATTGTACATTATGCCAACTATTGATATAATCCTTGTATTTAAGAAAAAAAGGAGGGGCCTCGATGATAGTTAAGCTCCACTTACAATCTACTACGAATGGATAAAATCCGGTAAAATTTTCTTCAATTAACCTGTATTTTGTTCTATATTTTCTCTGTTGACTACACCTATCATTCTTGTTATTTCCTGTGTCAGATTTGTGCTCCAAACCTTGCCTTCTAACCTATAATTATTCTTTCTCTATTTTTTTCTACTTTCATTCTTTCAATCATTATTGTTTTCTTTCCTTTGGAATAAAAAATGCATACATATCACATTTCCCCCCCAAATTTATTTTCAGCATCTCCACCTCCTTTCATGCTGTTTCTTCTAATGTCCTCTTAGTAACAAAGTTTCTGAAAAAGCACTCTATTCTTACTAATTCCTTACTATCAATTCACTCCTCAATTTCTTGCACTCTGCTTATAGTCTATATTTTTCAAAAACTATTTTCTTAAGATAAAAATTGACTTTTTAATTATTATCTTCATAATATAATCTCATATCTTACCTTAATCTCTCTATAGAATTTTGTATGTTAACTGTTACTTCTACTGGAAGTAAACCTTTGGTTTAGGACATGGAAATATCTTGGTTTATTTACTTCTCAGATTACTGCTTCTCAGACTTCTTCAGTGTCTCTTCCCTAACCTTTTTCAATAGCAACTTCTTTTTTTTTAATCAATTTATTGTGTTTACATAGATTGTAATGTCACCTGTGTTCCCCAGTACATCCCCTCTGTCTCCTTCCGCATAATGCCCTCTCGCCTGCCCTCCAGGATTTGCTTTTATGCTCTCGCCCCATCCTATCACCTATTATCCCCTTTACCTCTGTCCGCTTTCCTTCTGGACACTTTGATCCCACCTCTGTCTCTATTCCGCTCCTAAATTCATATCATTCATCGGATTCCTCATATGAGTGAGGTCATATGATATTTTTCTTTCTCTGCCTGGCTTATTTCACTTAACATAATAGTTTCCAGTTCCATTCATGTTGTTGCAAAAAATAATATTTCCTTCCGTTTCATGACCCCATAGTATTCCATTGTATATATGTACCACTGCTCTTTAATCCAATCGTCCACTGATGGACACTTGGGCTGTTTCCAGATCTTGGTTATTATAAATAATGCTGCCATAAACACGGGGATGTATTTCTCCTTTTTAAACTGTGCTATGGTATTCTTGGGGTATATTCCTAAAAGGGGGATAGCTGGGTCAAAAGGCAATTCGATTTTTAATTTCTTGAGGAATCTCCATACTGTTTTCCACAGTGGCTGCACCAGTCTGCATTCCCACCAGCAGTGCAGGAGGGTTCCCTTTTCTCCACACCCTCGCCAGCACTTATTCTGTGTTGTTTTGCTGATGAGCCCCATTCTGACTGGTGTGAGGTGATATCTCATTGTGGTTTTAATTTGCATTTCTCTAATGATTAGTGATATTGAGCATTTTTTCATATGCCTATTGGCCATCTGTATGTCCTCTTTGGAGAAGTGTCTATTCATTTCTTTTGCCCATTTTTTGATTGGGATGTTTATCTTCCTGGTGTTGAGTTTTCCAAGTTCTTTATAAATTTTGGTATTTAACCCCTTATCAGACATATCATTGAATATGTTTTTCCATTGTGTAGTTTGTCTTTTTATTTTGTTCATATTGTCATTAGCCGTGCTAAAGCTTTTTGGTTTGAGATAGTCCCATTTGTTTATCCTGTCCTTTATTTCCCTTGCACGTGGAGATAAATCAGCAAATACATTGCTGCGAGAGATGTCGGAGAGCTTACTGCCTATGTTTTCCTGTAGGATGCTTATGGTTTCATGATTTACATTTAAGTCTTTTATCCATTTTATGTATATTTTTGGGAATGGTATGAGTTGGTGGTCTAGTTTCACTTTTTTTGCAGGTAGCTGACCAATTTAATACCATTTGTTAAAGAGACTGTCTTTACTCCATTGTATGCTATCACTCCTTTATCAACTATCAATTGTTCATATCTGGGTTCTCTGTTTATATCTGGGCTTATATCTGGGTTCTCTGTTCTGTTCCATTGATCTATATGCCTGTTCTTATGCCAGTACCAAGCTGTTTTGAGTACAATGGCCTTGTGGTATAACTTGATATCAGAAAATGTGATATCAGCCACTTTATTCTTCTTTTTCAAGATTGCTGAGGCTATTCGTGTCTTTTTTGTTTGTTTGTTTCATATGAATTTTTGGAATATTTGTTCTATATCTTTTAACTTTGCCCTTGGTATTTTAATAGGAATTGCATTGAATTTATAAATTGCTTTGGGTAATATGGACATTTTAAGGATGTATATTCTTCCTAGCCATGAACACGGTATAGACTTCCACTTGTTTGTATCTTCCTTGATATTCTTTATCAATTTTTTTTTAATTTTTATTTTTTGTACTTTTCTGAAGTTGGAAACAGGGAGGCAGTCAGACAGACTCCCACATGCGCCCGACTGGGATCCACCCAGCATGCCCACCAGGGGGCAATGCTCTGCCCACCTGGGGCTTTGCTCTGCTGCAACCAGAGCTATTCCAGTGCCTGAGGCAGAGGCCACAGAGCCATCCTCAGCGCCTGGGCCAACTCTGCTCCAATGGAGCCCTGGCTGCGGGAGGGGAAGCGGGAAACAGAGAGGAAGGAGAGGGGTAGGGGTGGAGGTGCTTCTCCTGTGAGCCCTGGCCAGGAATCGAACATAGGACTTCTGCACGCCAGGCTGACGCTCTACCACTGAGCCAACCAGCCAGGGCTAATCCTTTATCAATTTTTTATAATTTTCTGAGTACAAGTCTTTAACCTCTTTGGCTAAATTTACTACTAGGTATTTTATTTTTTTTGTTGCAATAGTAAAGGGGATTGTTTTCTTAAATTCTCTTTCAGACAGTTCGTTGTTGGTGTATAAAAATGCCTCTGATTTCTGAGTATTAATTTTATATCCTGCCACCTTGCTGTATTCATTTATCAGGCCCAGTAGTTTTTTTTACTGTGCCTTTAGGGTTTTATAGGTACAGTATCATATCATCAACAAGTAATGATAGTTTTATGTCTTCTTTTCCAATTTGGATGCCATTTATTTCTTTTTCTTGTCTTATTGTTGTGGCTAGGACTTCCAGAACTCTATTGAATAAGAGTGGTGAAAGGGGTCAGCCCTGCCTTGTTCCTGATCTTAAGGGGATTGCTTTTAAATTTTGCCCATTGAGTATGATGTTAGCTGTAGGCCTGCCATAGATGGCCTTTATCATTTTGAGGTATGTTTCCTATATTCCCACTTTGCTGAGAGTTTTGATCATAAATGGGAGCTGGATTTTGTCAAATGCTTATTCTGCACCTATTCATATTATCAGGTGGTTTTAGTCCTTCCTTTTGTTTATGTGATGAATAACATTGATTGATTTGCAAATATTGTACCAGCCTTGCCTCCCCAAAATAAATCCCACTTGATCATGCTGTATGATTTTTTTCATGTATTGCTTGATCTCGTTTGCTAATATTTTGTAGAGGATTTTAGCATCTATATTCATCAGGGATATTGGCCTAAAATTCTTTTTCTTTGTCTTATCTTTGCCTGGTTTTATTTTTTCATTATTAATTAATTAATTTATTTATTTATATATTTTAATGGGGTGACATCAATAAATTCGGGTACATATGTTCAAAGAAAACACCTCCAGGTTATCTTGTCATTCAATTATGTTGCATACTCATCCCCCAAAATCAGATTTTCCTCCGTCACCTTCTATCTGGTTTTCTTTGTGCCCCTCCCCCTCCTCTTCCCCTCTCCCAGCCTCTACCCCACCCCAGTAACCACCACACTCTTGTCCATGTCTCTTAGTTTTGTTTTTATGTCCCACCTATGTATGGAATCATGCAGTTCTTAGGTTTTTCTGATTTACCTTTTTACTCCATATAATGTTATCAAAATCCAACCATTTTGTTGTAAATGATCCATCGTCATCATTTCTTATGGCTGAGTAGTATTACATAGTGTATATGTATGTGCCACATCTTCTTTATCCAGTCTTTTATTGAAGGGTTTTTTGGTTGTTTCCATGTCTTGGCCACTGTGAACAATGCTGCAATGAACATGGGCTACCTGTGTCTTTACGTACCAATGTCTCTGAGTTTTGTGGGTATATACCCAGTAGAGGGATTGCAGGGTCATAAGGTAGTTCTATTTTCAGTTTTTTGAGGAACCACCATACTTTCTTCCATAATGGTTGTACTGCTTTATATTCCCACGATCAGTGGATGAGGGTTCCTTTTTCTCCACAGCCTCTCCAACATTTGCTATTACCTGTCTTGTTAATAATAGCTAATCTAACAGGTGTGAGGTGGTATCTCATTGCAGTTTTGATTTGCATTTCTCTAATAACTAAAGAAGATGAGCATCTTTTCATATATCTGTTGGCCATTTGTATTTCTTCCTGGGAGAAGTGTCTGTTCATGTCCTCTTCCCATTTTTTTATTGGATTGTTTGTTTGTTTGTTGTTGAGTTTTATGAGTTCTTTGTATATTTTGGATATTAGGCCCTTATCTGAGCTGTTGTTTGAAAATATCATTTCCCATTTAGTTGGCTTTCTGTTTATTTTGTTATCAGTTTCTCTTGCTGAGCAAAAACTTCTTAGTCTGATGTAGTCCCATTCATTAATTTTTGCCTTCACTTCTCTTGCCTTTGGAGTTAAATTCATAAAATGCTCTTTAAAACCCAGGTCCATGAGTTGAGTACCTATGTCTTCTTCTATGTACTTAATTGTTTCAGGTCTTATGTTTAGATCTTTGATCTATTTTGAGTTAATTTTAGTACAGGGGGACAGACTGTAGTCCAGTTTCATTCTTTTGCATGTGGCTTTCCAGTTTTCCCAGCACCATTTGTTGAAGAGGCTTTCTTTTCTCCATTGTGTGTTGTTGGCCCCTTTATCAAAAATTATTTGACTATATATATGTGGTTTTATTTCTGGACTTTCTATTCTGTTCCATTGGTCTTAGTGTCTATTTTTCTGCCAATACCATGCTGTTTTTATTGTCGTGGCCCTATAATATAGTTTGAAGTCAGATACTGTAATGCCCCCAGCTTCATTCTTTTCCTTTAGGATTGCTTTGGCTATTCGGGGTTTTTTATAGTTCCATATAAATCTCATGACTTTTTGCTCTATTTCTTTAAAAAATGTCATTGGAATTTTGATGGGAATTGCATTAAATTTGTATATTGCTTTGGGTAATATGGCCATCTTGATTATATTTATTTTTCCTAACCAAGAACAAGGTATATTCTTCCATCTCATTATATCTTTTTCGATTTCCCTTAACAATGGTTTATAGTTTTCATTATATAAGTCCTTTACATTCTTTGTTATATTTATTCCTAAGTATTTTATTTTTTTTCTTGCAATCATGAAGAGGATTATTCCTTTGAGTTCGTTCTCAATTGTTTCATTGTTGGCATATAGAAAGGCTATTGACTTCTGTATGTTAATTTTGTATCCTGCAACCTTACTGTATTGGCTTACTGTTTCTAGTACTCTTTTTGTGGATCTTTGGGGTTTTAGATGTATAGGATCATATCATCTGCAAAAAGTGATACCTTTACTTCTTCTTTTCTGATATGGATGCCTTTTATTTCTTTGTCTTGTCTGATTGCTCTGGCTACAACCTCCAGTACCACATTAAACAAGAGTGGAGAGAGTGGACAACCCTGTCTTGTTCCTGATTTAAAGGAGAAAGCCTTCAGTTTAGTGCCATTTAATATGATGTTAGCTGATGGTTTATCATATATGGCCTTTATCATGTTGAGATATTTTCCTTCTATACCCATTTTGTTGAGTGTCTTAAACATAAAATTGTGTTGTATTTTATCGAAAGCCTTTTCTGCGTCTATTGATAAGATCGTGTGGTTTTTGTTCTTTGTTTTGTTGATATGGTGTATTACGTTAACTGTTTTACGTATGTTGAACCATCCTTGAGATTCTGGAATGAATCCCACTTGATCATGATGTATTATTTTTTTAATATGTTGTTGTATTCAATTTGCTAGTATTTTGTTTAGTATTTTAGCTTCTGTATTCATTAGAGATATCGGTCTGTAGTTTTCTTTTTCTCTGCAATCCTTGCCTGGTTTTGGTATGAGGGTTATGTTGGCCTCATAAAATGTGTTTGGAAGTATTGCTTCTTCTTCAATTTTTTGGAAGATTTTCAGTAGAATAGAAACCAAGTCTTCTTTGAATGTTTGATAAAATTTGCTGATATAGCCGTCAGGGCCTGGACTTTTATTTTTGGGGAGGTTTTTAATGGTTTTTTCTCTTTCTTCTCTACTAATAGGTCTGTTTAGGCTTTCTGCTTCTTCTTGACTCAGTCTAGGAAGGTTGTATTGTTCTAGTAATTAATCCATTTCTTCTAGGTTGTTGAATTTAGTGGCATAAAGTTTTTCATAGTATTGTACAATAATTATTTGTATATCTACAGTGTCCGTGGTGATTTCTCCTCTTTCATTTTCAATTTTGTTTATATGAGTTCTTTCTCTTTTTTCCTTGGTAAGTCTTGCCAAGGGTTTGTCAATTTTGTTGATCTTTTCAAAGAACGAGCTCCTTGTTCTATTAATTTTTTCTATAGTTTTTCTGTTCTCTATTTCATTTATTTCTGCTCTGATTTTTATTATCTCCTTTCTTTGGCTGGTTTTGGGTTGTCTTTGTTCTTTTTCTAGTTCCTTAAGGTCTGAGGTTAAGTGGTTCACTTGGGCTCTCTCTTGTTTGTTCATATATGCCTGAAGTGATATGAATTTACCTCTTATCACTGCTTTTGCTGCATCCCATAGATTCTGATATGTCGTATTGTCATTTTCATTAGTTTGTATATATCTTTTGATCTCTGCACTTATTTCTTCTTTGACCCATTCATTTTTTAAAAGTATGTTGTTTAGTTTCCACATTTTTGTGGGATTTTTTCCCTCTTTTTTGCAGTTGAATTCTAGTTTCAAGGCTTTATGATCAGAAAATATGCTTGGTACAACTTCAGTTTTTTTGAATTTGTTGATGTTGTTTTTGTGGCCCAACCTATGGTGAATTCTTGAGAATGATCCATGCACACTGGAGAAAAAAGTATACTTAGGCACTTTGGGATGAAATGTCCTGTAGATGTCTATCATATCCCGGTGCTCTAGTGTTTTGTTTAAGGCCACTATATCTTTGTTGATTCTCTGTTTGGATGACAGATCTAGATCCATCAGCGGTGTATTGAGGTCTCCAAGTATGATTGTATTTTTTTCAGTTTTTGTTTTAAGGTCAATAAGTAGCTGTCTTATATATTTTGGTGCTCCTTGGTTTGGTGCATATATATTAAGAATTGTTATGTCTTCTTGATTCAGTGTCCCCTTAGCCATTATGAAATGGCCATTTTTGTCTCTGAGTACTTTTGCTGTCTTGTAGTCAGCATTATCAGATATGAGTATTGCTACGCCTGCTTTTTTTGGATGTTATTTGTTTGGAGTATTGTTTTCCTGCCTTTCACTTTGAATTTTTTTCTTCTGAAGCTAGAAACTGGGAGAGACAGTCAGACAGACTCCCGCATGCGCCCGACTGGGATCCACCCGGCACGACCACCAGGGGGCGATGCTCTGCCCCTCCGGGGCATCGCTCTGTTGCAACCAGAGCCACTCCAGCCCCTGGGGCAGAGGCCAAGGACCCGTCCCCAGCGACTGGGCCATATTTGCTCCAATGGAGCCTTGGCTGCAGGAGGTGAAGAGAGAGACAGAGAGGAAGGAGAGGGGGAGGGGTGGAGAAGCAGCTGGGTGTTTCCCCTGTGTGCCCTGGCTGGGAATAGAACCCATGACCCCTGCACGCCAGGCCAATGCTCTACCACTGAGCCAACTGGCCAGGGCCTGAAATTGTTTTTTTCCTTGTTACTTAGATGAGTTTCCTGTAGGCAGCATACAATTGGATTTTCTTTTTTAATCCATTCTGCTACTCTGTGCCTTTTTATTGGTGAGTTTAATCCATTTACATTTAGTGTAATTATTGAAACTTGTGAGTTCCCTTTTGCCATTTTATATATTGCTTTCTATTAGTTTTGTGTCTTGTTTGATCCTTTTTCGTTTTTCTATCTTTTGTTTTTATTTGGTTGTATTCCATACATCTTTCCTCTGTTGCTATCTTTTTTATCTCATGTGCTTCTGTGGTGGTTTTTTCAATGGTGGTTACCTTTAAGTAATGAAAAGGGTTCCTACCCTGTTCATTGTAGCACACTATTTTGTGAGTACTTTTACACTCCATCGTACTTTGCTACTGTTAATCTCCATCCTCTCCCCCTCCTTTCTTTTTGTTGTTCTCACAGTTTAAATTTGGTTTTATTATGTTCTTCTTGGAGTTTTTACTTGTGGCTTTGTTTTTTTTTTTTGTTTTTTTTTTTGTTCTTTGTATCTGATTGGAGAACCCCCTTTAGTAATTCCTGGAGTGGGGGTTTTCTGATGATAAATTTCCTCATCTTTTCTGTATCTGTGAATGTTTTTATTTCTCCTTCATATTTGAAGGATAGCTTTGATGGGTATAGTATTCATCTCTTTCAGGTCTTGAAATATTGGGGTCCACTCTCTTCTAGCTTGTAGAGTTTCTACTGAGAAATCTGATGATAATCTAATGGGCCTTCCTTTATATGTTGTATTCTTCTTTTCCCTGGCTGCCTTGAGAATTTTTTCTTTACCATTGGTTTGTGCCAATTTCATTATGATGTGCCTTGGAGTAGGTTTGTTGGGGTTAAGAAAATTCAGAGTTCTGTTTGCTTCTTGAATTTGAGGCTTTAGTTCTTTCCACAGGCTTGGGAAGTTCTCTTCTATTATTTGTTTGAGTATATTGTCCATTCCATTTTCTCTCTCTTCTCCCTCTGATATACCTATTATTCTTATGTTATTCTTTCTGATGGAGTCAGATAATTCTTGTAGGGCTATTTCATTTTTTTGATTTTTGAGTCTCTGTCTTCTTCTTTCTGTTGTGCCTCAAGTTTCTTGTCTTCTATTTCACTAATCCTCTCTTCTATCTGGCCTGTTCTATTAGCTAAGCTTGTTACCTCATTTTTCAGCTCGTGAATTGAGTTTTTCATCTCTGTTTGATTTGTTTTTATAGTTTCAATTTCCTTGCTAATATATTCTTTGTGTTCATTGAGTTGTTTTCTGAGCTCCCTAAATTGCCTTTCTGTGTTTTCTTGTATATCTTGGAGGATTTTTAGGTTTTCTATCTTGAATTCTCTGTCATTTAGCTCCACGGTTTCCAATATATTAAATTTTTTCTCCGTAGATTTTTCCTCATCTAGCTGTGTTACCTCTCGTTCTTTTGTATCCATGATATTCGATTTTCTCTTCCTTAATGGCATCTGAGGGTGGTTTTGTTGATAGTATTAATGAGATTTAATAAAGAATAAAAAGTTAAAAAAATAAAAAATTGAAAAGAATTATTCTTTTTAAATTAATAATGAAATAAAGAAAAATAAAATAAAATAAAAATTAAAAAAAGAAAATTATTCCCCCCCTCCTTTTTTCCTCTCTTCTCCTCTCCCCTCTTTCTTCAGAAAATCTTGTGGTGAACTGTGAATTATATTGTAAAAAATAGAACAAACAATGCCTGTAATGGAGGGCCTGAATTGGGGAAAAGTAATAAAGGGGGGAAAAAAAGAAAAAAGAAGAGGGTATGGACCCACAAAAATCAAATAAGGAAAAAATTTCGGTCAAGAGTAAATGATTTGCTTTTAGGTGTTGGTTGACTAAGAGTAATGATGAGAGGAATAAGAGGGAAACAGGAAAATGGGGGGACAAATTAAAAAATTACTATTGTATTTAGTGGAACAAGAACTAGATAAAATGGAGAGCCAGGGATGGGAGCACTGCTAGTGAGTTAAAATGGTGAAGTACAAACCCCCCAAAATGCCACAAACATATGTTTGAGTCCCAGATAAGATAATTTGTTTGTTATTGATGTTTGAATGAGAGCAGACGTAAAGGAGAAAAGAAGAAACTAATGTAGAGGGAGAAAAGAAAGAGAGAGAGAGAGAAAAAAGAGGGAACCACTAAAAAAAGAAAAAAGAGGAGAGAGAGAGAGAGAGAGAGAGTTAAGGGTTTTGGAGTGCAACCCTCATAGAGAGAAAGGAAGACGAAAGAAAAGAGAATGGGAGATGAAACACTTATGGGTAGTGTAGTTCAAGGAGAAGAGAGAGTAAAACTGCAGGGAGTTAATTGATCAAATTGTAGGAGTAAAAAAAATCAAGAATGAAGATAAGAGAAACAAATGAACAAATATAATAAAATGAGATAGGTTATAAAGTCTGCGGATTATTCTTGATTTTGAGAGGTTATCTTCTTGCTTTTTCTTTTCTCTCCCTCTTCCTGGTCGGTGACTCTGTACCTCGGGTTCTGCCCCTTTGGCACGCTCAGGTAGAGGTTTGCAGTTGATAAGTCTCTATGGCGATGTCATGTATTGTGCTTTAATCTCGTTGGCAGTCAAGGCTCATTAGCATTTATAGGCTTCGCCAGTGAGAGAGTCCATGTTCCTGGAGCCTTTCTCCTAGTCTTTCCTTCCTCAATTAGTAGCCTGATAATCCAGCTATGGGGTTGCTGCTGCCTCTGCCTGGATAGTAAGAGGCTCAAAGAGCTGGCAACTCCCCACTCTATTTCCACTCAGCACAGGGTTCTGGGTAAGGCTCAGTCAGTCAGAGCTGCTAGAATAATCAGGTGGGGCTTCTGCCCACTCAAAGACCTCTGGCTCTGCCACTCTGTCTGGTAACACAGGTGGGCACCCACTCCCGGGGCGCTTGGAGGAAACTCTTGCTCACTATCTGCGCGCGCAGACCAGGATATCAGGCCGGCAATTTCACACTCTGAGTGAAACCCCCACCCGCATGGAAAAGTTCCAGCATTGAAATTGGCTCTTGCTCCGTCCTCTTGTGTGGCTTTTTCAAGGTGCTGGGGCGGCCGGAGATTCCGCTTTTGACCCACACAAAGGCCCCTGTCTCTGCCCCTCTGTGGGATAACGCAGGCGCACACTGCCGAGGCACTTGGAGGAATCTCTCACTCACTATCTGTGTGCGCAGACCAGGATATCAGCCCAGCTGCCTCACCCTCTGAGTGAAACCCCTCCCGCCAGAAAAGTTCCAGTGTTGGAATTAGTTCTCGCTCCCTTCCCGTGCGCGGCTTTCCCAGGGCGCTGGGGCAGTCCGGAGATTCTGCTTTCGGTCCACACAAGGCCCCTGACTCTGCCTTTCTGTGGGATAACACGGGCGCCCACTCCCGGGGCTTTGGAAGGAATCTCTCGCCCACTATCTGCACGCGCTGACCCGGAGATCGGGGAAAATGGCTGCCCCACTTGTCTTTCTTTGTCTGGGTTTGGAGTGAGTGTTAGCTTTTATTGCCCGGGTTGCCACAGGAACAGTTTTTCCTCGGCTTGGATCTTCGTGCCACAGCCTGATTCGGCCATTTATGCCATGGCCTGGATCTATTCACCCCCTTTGCCCGCCTTTGTTTCTATATTCTCAGTTCCCAGTGAACGCTGCCCTGTTTAGGTTAGTGAGGAAGGCGGAGCATTTCTTACTCCATATTTCCTTCGGGGTTTGATTATATATTAAGCCAATTTTTTGCTCGACCATACCTTCGGGTGTATTGCAAACATCTGGAGGCTCCAAGGATAGGTTTTTCTGTTTCTGGTTGAAGATCTTGTTGAGTTTTGGGGGAGATTTATCAGTATTGCTTCCTACCCCTCCATTACTCTGATGTCATCTCCCGATTTCCAGTTTCATACCATTGTAGTCCAAAATAAAGTTAATAGGCTTTTAATCTTTTTAAATTTACTAAAACTTGTTTTGTGACTTATCATATAATCTGTCATAGAGAATGTTTCTTGTGTAATTGAGAACATTATTTATTCTGGTTGTATTGTATGAAATGTTCTGTATGTGTTTGCTAGGTCCATTTAGTCTAAAGTTCAGTCAAGTTTAACTTTTTTTTATTAATTTTCTGGTGAAATAATCTATCCCTTGTTGAAAAAAGTATACCAAAATTCCTTACTATATTATATTATTGTTTATTTCTTCCTTTACATATGTTTGTATTTGTTTAATATATTAATTACTCTGGTATTGGTTGCATATATATTTATGATTGTTTTATATCCTCTTGATGAATTAACCCTTTACTATTATATAATGATTTTTATTTACTTGTGCCAGACTTTGGCTTAAGGTTTATTTCATCTGATGCAAGTATAGCTACTTTGTTCTCTGTTCAGTTCAACTTGCATGGGATATATATGTATCTGTTCACTTTGAGCTTTTCTGCATCTTTAAAAAATATGTAAACAATATTATTAAAAATATTTTTTAAATTTATTGAATTTTTATTTATTAATTTTTTCTCATGTGCATCAATCCACTAGAAATTATAAATTAGCAAAATGACTTTAACTTGGCTTTGCCCTTATCAGGCACTTGAAATTAATCCATCTGTTAGATACAATACTGCAAAAGAAATTAGATGTGCGTTGTGCATGTGAAAATTTTTATTCAGAAATTTATGTATCATTAAACACTATAATATAAACAAACATTATAATATATTTAGCTACTATTGATGTATTAAAAACATTAGATCTAAAATTTGGAATTTGATATTTTTAATCTAAAACTATATTTTAAATATTGAGCTTAATAGAAAGTTTTACTATTAAAATAAATTAAAAATACATATACAAAGAATGATCATGAACAAATTCAATCTTTTCTTGCTAACAAAACATGAAAAAAAGTTGTAATTTGTTTTTTTAATTCTTTTATTTTTTACTATTTATTTATTTACATTTTATTTATTCATTTTTTTAGAGAGAGGAGACAAAGAGAGAGAAAGAGACAGAGAGAGGAAAGAGATAGAGAGAATAGAGGGAGGAGCAGGAAGCATCAACTCCCATATGTGCATTGACCAGGCAAGCCTGGGCTTTTGAACCGGTGACCTCAGTGTTCCAGGTTGACACTTTTACCCACTGTGCCACTGCAGGTCAGGCAAAAGTTGTAATTTGATATGGCAATTTTACCTATATACCTCTCAGATTGAACCTTGTTTTACCTTCAATTTCCTCTTGAAACTGATGACTATTAAATAATTTACAAAATTATGTGAATTATTTTTGGGATGAGATGGAGAAAAAACAGTGAATAATAAAATAATATTTGGATCACAAAAATCACAGTAAGTGGAATTGTATGCTTTGCAAGGTCTTATTCTACATAAAGTGAGCCATTTTTAAAGGAAATTGATCATCCTAAATTTATTGGTTGGACCACTCAGTAACTTTGACACCTTTTGATCAAAAGTAATTAAAACTAAAACCAATGATGCATACATTGTGTAACAACATTCTCAAGACCAGTAAGGGAGCTATTTGAAGGCACAGCTCATTAACTTTATTGCAAATCCCTTAGAGTACTGAAAGGAAAAATGTATGATGTGTCCATTACCATCTCCCTTTGCTACAAAGCTCATGAGCTGTCCACCTATTTGCTGGAAGAATATAATAACACAGAAGGTGTTCCACTTTGAATACAAAGGAAGCATATTATGTTTGAAAGATAACTTCCTTCATTTATGTAATGTATATATAAATAAATATAATTTAACCAAAAATAGGTTAGATCTAAAAGAAATAAGAGAAATTAACAATACAATCAGAAAAATATATATCTACAGTGTATTTGGGTTATTGGTAACCTCACTAACTGCATACTTTATAAGAACTTTATAGGCTAAATAGATTAAAATTTTAGTGTCTAATGAAAATAACTTTAGAGCCTCTTCTTTTAAAAGTAAGATGATTTATACTTCATATTTGTAGTCCACTAAAACTGTTGGGTGTTATCAAATAAAAAATATACAACATTGCAGTAGCAATGGGTGTTTAAATGCCATAACAAAATTTTAATGCATTTATGAGGTAAAGATATTTTATGTAAACCTTGTGTGTAAGAGATATTTTAAAATGTAAACATTCAAATTTGAAAAACAAAAATCTAAGACCTCAGCTGTCAAAAGTTAAAAATAAACCTGATAAAACTCATTAAAATAGAGTAACATTTACTGTAACTACAACATAAGCAGGTTAAGGGACTTTTCTTTCACTGCAAGTTAAATTGGGAATAAATAGTGATTTGTACTTGTGCATTATTTGGTTTCATACATTTATTTGTGAGAATTTTTTCTGCAAGATAGCATGTGACAGTTACTAGGGACATGAAAAGGCAATTCTCCCTCCTTAAAATTCTAGTAAGAGTAGTAACCATAATTATATTAGAATTATTTTTTATGTGATGTACAAAGGCTAAACAAAGACTGTTATATTCTGAATACATATATTTATATATGTATCTACAATACCACATAAAAATGAAAACATAGGACAATAAATGTTAAATATTTTCAGCCATAATAATTGCTGAGTATACGTAAAAAAAATTTAAATGGAGCAAAAAGCAAATCAGAATGAGTAGGCAACAGGGTAATGATTAAGAAAATGTTTTACTGCATGATATATAGCCAAAAGTTATTTTGTCAATTTAGTAATTCCCAGATTGAATCATGCTTGGATCATTAACAGTATGTGAAATTTCATAAATGTGTTCTCTAGGGCCTCAGTATGATTAAAGCTACTGCTGGGTGAGGGAGGAGAAGTAGGTGGAGATAGGGCGGGGATGGGGTGATAAATGGTGAAGGAAGGAGATTTGACTTGGGATGGTAAACACACAATACTGTGTACAGATGTTGTATTGTAGAATTGTGCACCTAAAACCTGTATAATCTTTCTAACTAGTGTCATCAAAAAAATTCAGCGAGAAGGAAAAAAATAACGGGTTTAAAATAATATCCAAAAAAGCATATTTTGAGGTGGAAAACTCTGCTTCCTCTTACCCAGAAAGCATCAAGATCTTTTGGTACAGGTACTTACAAACTATAAAAAGCCATTTACATAAAATTACTATTTTCTGGACTCATTTAAAACAGTGCTACTTCCAGATTCTTGCATAACGCCTCCCTAAGTAACTCACATTGTTCTGTACATAAGGTTAAGCCATCCTGGAGGAATCAAGTAACAGTGATACCTCATTATTAAATAAAACTCTTTGCAGCTATATTAGTATTGAAATGCCTGGTAATGCTTTTGGCTTCTGGTGTAGAATATAGATAACTCCATCCCACACAATACAAAATAGGATAACATTAAGTTCTGGATTTTTTAAAAAACACATTAGAGATCTGGGGTTACAGAGAAGACATCTGATCTTATGTTTATTTACTATATCTTATATTTTAAGTCAAGAAATTTGAGCCTGACCAGGCGGTGGTGCAGTGGATAGATCGTCGGACTGGTATGCAAAAGACCCAGGTTCGAGACAACAAGGTCACCGGCTTGAGTGTGGGCTCATCTAGTTTGAGCAAAAGCACACCAGCTTGGACCCAAGGTCGCTGGCTTGAGCAAGGGGTTACTCGGTCTGCTGAAGGTCTGCGGTCAAGGCACATATGAGAAAGCAATCAATGAACAACTAATGTGTTCAATGAAAAACTGATGATTGATACTTCTCATCTCTCTCCGGTCTTGTCGGTCTGTCCTAATCTATTCCTCTCTCTGAATTTCTCTCTCTCTCTTTATCCTGGGGTGGAACCTAGATGTCAGCTCTGTATGTGAAATGTCCGTCTGTGTTTCTATATATACTTCGTGCCTGTTGCTTCCACCTGAAGCACAAGACTCCATGATGCATATCATTGTACCATGCTTAACCACCATGAAAATCTCTGAAATCTGTACTTTGTATCTGCAAATTTATGGATGTGTTTGAGCATGTCTACATGTATAAATCCAGAGTTTGTCCAAACTTTGAAAACACCACATACAGAGACATAGTGTAAGAAAGATGATGAAAATCAAAACTTTTTGTTGCCACTGTTCTTTTCTTTCCAAAATCTTCCTTTGCCATTACTATCATCATTATTATCCTTGCTGGTAGAAACTAGTAGCAATATCTGTATATGTATTTGCACGTGAATCAATTATAAGTCACCTGCATTGGGAAATTCTAGAGCAGTGGGAATCAACCTGGTCCCTACTGCCCACTAGTGGGCATTCCAGATTTCATGGTGGGCAGTAGTGGAGCAACCAAAGTATAAATAAAAAGATAGATTTTACTATAGTAAGACGTTTTATAAAAATTTATTCTGCCAAACTTAGCGAAAATCTGACATAAAGTACTTGGTAAGTAATTATTATTATATGCTTTAACTTGCTGTAACTCTGCTTTATAAATTTTATAAAGTAAAGTTACTTCTCTACTTTAAAAATCACCATTACTGTGGAACTGGTGGGCGGTTAGAAAATTTTACTAATAGAGATACATAAGTTGGCGGTAGGTATAAAAAGGTTGACTACCCTTGCTCTAGAGCAATGTCTTTCAAAATGTGCATTCATACCCATGTTATGCAGAGTCAGAGTTTTATTTATTCTTTATCTAAAGTTATTCAGCCTGCCACAGTTCATAAGAGTTGGCAAAATGGACAAGATTTCTGGGTTAGGGACAAAGTACTGTACTACTCATAGCACAATAAGCAACATGAACTTCATGCTTATATTAACTTCCCTTGTCACCAAGTCCTGGAATCTTACCTTAATAAGTGCTATGTCAGACATCTCTTTCTCATGACACCGCCCAACATGCCATGAAACCAGTATATGAATTTTATGAAAGTGCCATTTGAAAAATCTTCCCTGTGTGTTCTGAATTCTGCACCTTTGCTAACACTCCTTTTGTTCAGACTCTAATTCTCTCATGTGGAGTCTCAATATACTTTCCCACCTGGTCTCTGTGTTTAATTAGATTTTTTTCATTTTAATTTCTGACCATGTCACTAATGGGTTCAAATATTATTATTATTATTACTAAGAGAGGCAGAAAGGCAGAGAGACAGACTCCTGCATGTGCCCCGACTGAGATCCACTAACCAAGTCTCTTATGGGACGATGTTCTGCACATCTGGGTCTTTTTCTCCATTGCTTGGCAACTGAGCTATTTTAGTGCCTGAGGCAATGCCATGGTGCCATCCTCAGCGCCTAAGGCCAACTTGCTCAAATGAGCCATGGCTGCAGGGGAGGAGGGTGAGAGAGAAAAAGAGGAGGGGGAGAGGTAGAGAAGCAGATGGTCACTTCTCCTGTGTGCCCTGACCAGGATGTGAATCTGGGACTTCCACATGCTAGGCTGAAAATCACTGAAGCAACAAGCCAGGGCTTTGAGCTCAAATAATTTAATTGTTCTTTCTCACTTACAGTATCACCTCAAAACTTGTTTTTAGTATGGCACATCAGAACATCCATGATAAGGTATTTAACTACTGCTGCAATAATTTGTGGTGTAGTCATACTGAATGTGAATGAAAAGCCACAATATATTTTCTCATTCTTTCATACTTTTGCATGTCTCTTCCAACCATAATGCCCTTTCTGTCCCTTACACTCTTATATTTTATAAATAAACTTTTATTAACATTAATGGGGTGACATCAATAAATCAGGGTACATATATGCAAACAAATCATGTCCAGGTTATCTTGTCATTCAATTATGTTGCAAACCCATCACCCAAAGTCAAATTGTCCTCTGTCATGCTCTATCTAGTTTTCTTTGTGCCCCTCCTCCTTTCCCTCTCCCTCCTTCCCTCCTGCGCCCCCCCTCCCCACCACACCCAGTAACCATCACACTCTTGTCCATGTCTCTTAGTCTCGTTTTTATGTCCCACCAATGTATGGAATCATGTAGTTCTTGGTTTTCTCTGATTTACTTATTTCACTCCATATAATGTTATCAAGATTCCACCATTTTGTTGTAACTGATCTGATGTCATCATTTCTTATGGCTGAGTAGTATTCCATAGTATATATGAGCCACATTTTCTTTATCCAGTCTTCTATTGAAGGGTTTTTTGGTTGTTTCCATATCTTGGCCACTGTGCACAATGAACATGGGGTTACATGAGTCTTTATGTATCAATATTTCTGAGTTTTGGGGGTATATACCCAATAGAGAGATTGCTGGGACATAGGGTAGTTCTATTTTAAATTTTGGAGGAACAACCATGCTTTCTTCCATAATGGTTGTACTACTTTACATTGCCACCAACAGTGAATGAGGGTTCCTTTTTCTCCACAGCCTCTCCAGCATTTGCTATTACCTGTCTTGTTGATAATAGCTAATCTAACAGGTGTGAGGTGGTATCTCATTGCAGTTTTGAGTTGCATTTCTCTAATAACTAATGAAGATGAGCATCTTTTCATATACCTGTTGGCCATTTGTATTTCTTCCTGGGAGAAGTGTCTGTTCATGTCCTCTTCCTATGCTTTTATTGAATTGTTTGTTTGTTTATTGTTGAATTTTATGAGTTCTTTGTATATTTTGGATATTAGGCCCTTATCTGAGCCGTTTGAAAATATCATTTCCCATTTAGTTGGCTGTCTGTTTATTTTGTTGTCAGTTTCTCTTGCTGAGCAAAAACTTTTTAGTCTGATGTAGTCCCATTCATTTATCTTTGCCTTCACTTCTCTTGCCTTTGGAGTCAAATTCATAAAATGCTCTTTAAAACCCAGGTCCATGAGTATAGTACCTATGACTTCTTCTATGTACTTTATTGTTTCAGGTCTTGTATTTAGGTCTTTGATCCATTTTGAATTAATTTTAGTACAAGGGGACAACCTGTAGTCCAGTTTCATTCTTTTGCATGTGCCTTTCCAGTTTTCCCCGCACCATTTGTTGAAGAGGCTTTCTTTTCTTTATTGTGTGTTGTTGACCCCTTTATCGAAAATTATTTGACCATATGTATGCGGTTTTATTTCTGGACTTTCCATTCTGTTCCATTGGTCTGAGTGTCTATTTTTCTGCCAATACCATGCTGTTTTGATTGTCGTGGCTCTATAATATATTATGGTTTGAAGTCAGGTATTGTAATAGCCCCAGCTTTATTCTTTTTCCTTAGGATTGCTATGGCTATTCGGGGTTTTTTATAGTTTCATATAAATCTGATGATTTTTTGTTCAATTTTTTAAAAAATGTAATAGGAATGTTGATGGAAATTGCATTAAATTTACAAATTGCTTTGGGTAATATGGCCATTTTGATTATATTTATTCTTCCTATTCGAGAACAAGGAATTATTTTTCCATCTCATTGTATCTTTTTCGATTTTCTTTAATAATGCTTTGTAGTTTTCGTTATATAGGTCCTTTACATTATTTGTTGTGTTTATTCTTAGGTATTTTTTGTTGTTGTTGCTATTGTGAAGGGGATTATTTTTTTTAGTTCATTTTTTAATATTTTATTGTTGGCATATAGAAAGGCTATGGACTTTTGTATGTTAATTTTGTATCATGTAACCTTACTGTATTGGTTTGTTGTTTCTAGTAGTGTTTTTGTAGAGTCTTTGGGGTTTTCGATGTATAGGATCATATCATCTGCAAAAAGTGATACCTTTACTTCTTTTCTGATAAGGATGCCTTTTATTTCTTTCTCTTGTCTGATTGCTCTGGCCAGAACATCTAGCACCACATTAAATAAGAGTGGAGATAGTGGACAACCCTGTCTTGTTCCTGATTTAAGGTGGAAAGTCCTCAGTTTTATGCCATTTAATATGATGTTCACTGATGATTTATCATATATGGCCTTTATCATGTTACGATATTTTCCTTCTATATCCATTTTGTTGAGTGTCTTAAACATAAAGTTGTGTTGTATTTTATCGAATACCTTTTCTGCATGTATTGATAAGATCATGTGGTTTTTGTTCTTTGTTTTGTTGATATGGTGTATTACGTTAACCGTTTTACGTATGTTGAACCATCCTAGAGATTCTGGGATGAATCCCACTTGATCATGATGTATTATTTTTTAAATGTTGCTGTATTCAATTTGCTAGTATTTTGTTTAGTATTTTAGCATCTGTATTTATTAGAGATATTGGTCTGTAATTTTCTTTTTCTGTTCCATCCTTGCCAGGTTTCGGTATAAGGGTTATGTTGGCCTCCTAAAATGTGTTTGGAAGTATTGCTTCTTCTTCAATTTCTTGGAAGACTTTCAGTAGAATAGGAAACAAGTCTTCTTTGAATGTTTGATAGAATTCACTAGTATACCCATCTGGGCCTGGACTTTTATTTTTGGGAAGGTTTTTAATAGTTTTTTCTATTTCCTCCCTGCTAATTGGTGAGTTTAGGCTTCCTGCTTTTTCATGACTCAGTCTAGGAAGGTTGTATTGTTCTAGGAATTTATCCATTTCTTCTAGATGGTTGAATTTTGTTGCATATAGTTTTTTTGTAGTATTCTACAATAATTCTTTGTATATCTATACATGAATTATAGATATACATAAATTATATCTATGATGTCATGGTAATTTCTCCTCTTTCATTTTGGATTTTGTTTATATGAGTCCTTTCTCTTTTTTCCCTGTTGAGTCTTGCCAAGGGTTTGCCAATTTTGTTGATCTTTTCAAAGAACCAGCTTCTTGTTTTATTATTTTTTTCTATAGTTTTTCTGTTCTCTATTTCATATATTCCTGCTCTGATTTTTATTATTTCCTTTCTTCAGCTGGTTTTGGGTTATCTTTTTTTTTTTTTATCTAGTACCTTAAGGTGTGAAGTTAAGTGTTTCATTTGGGCTTTCTCTTGTTTGTTCATATAGGCCTGAAGTGATATGAACTTCCCTCTTATTACTGCTCTTGCTGCATCCCAGAGATTCTGATATGTCGTATTGTCATTTTCATTTTTCTGTATATATCTTTTGATCTCTGCGCTTATTTCTTCTTTGAGCCATTCACTTTTTAAAAGTATGTTGTGTACTTTCCACATTTTTGTAGTTTTTTTTCCCTCTTTTTTGTAGTTGAATTCTAGTTTCAAGGCTTTATGATCAGAAAGTATGCTTGGTACAATTTCAATTTTTCTAAATTTGCTAATGTTGTTTTTGTAGCCCAACATATGGTCAATTCTTGAGAATGTTCCGTGTACACTAGAGAAATATGTATACTCTGTCGCTTTGGGATGAAGTGTCCTATAGATGTCTATCATATCCAGGTGTTCTTTATTGAGTCTCTGTTTGGATGACTGATCTAGAGCCGTCAGCCATGTATTGAGGTCTCCAAGTATGATTGTATTTTTTCAGTTTTTGTTTTTAGATCAATAAGTAGCTGTCTTATATATTTTTTTTTGCTCCTTGGTTTGGTGCATATATAGTAGGGATTGTTATGTCTTCTTGATTCAGTGTCCCCTTAATCATTATGAAATAACCGTTTTTGTCTCCGAATATTTTGTTTTCTTGTAGTCAGCAGTATTAGATATGAATATTGTTACACCTTCCTTTTTTTGGATGTTATTTACTTGGAGTATTGTTTTCCAACCTTTCACTTTGAATTTGTTTTTATCCTTGTTGCTTAGATGTGTTTCTTTTAGGCAGCATACAGTTGGATTTTCTTTTTTAATCCATTCTGCTACTCTGTCTCTTTTTTATTGGTGAGTTTAATCCATTTACATTTAGTGTAATTATTGACACTTGTGGGTTCCCTATTGCCATTTTATAAATTTTTTCTGTTAGTTTTGTATCTTGTTTGATTCTTCTCTTTTCTTTTTCTATCATTTGTTTTTGTTTTGGTGTATTCCATACTTCTTTCCTCTGTTGCTACCTTTTTGAAGTCATGTGCTCCAGAGCTGGATTTCTTCAAGGGTGGTTACCATTAAGTAATGAAAGTGTACCTACCATATTCATTGTAGTACCTTATCTTATGAGTGTTACTGAACTTCACTGTTCTTTGCTACTGTTAATCTCCGTCCTCTCCCCTTTTTTTGCTTTTGTAGTCACAGATTAAATTTGGTTTTATTGTGTTCTTTGTGGAGCTTTTACTTGTGGTTTTGTTTTGTTTTGTTCTTTGAATCTGCTTGGAAAACTCCCTTTAGTATTTTCTGGAGTGAGGGTTTTCTGATGATAAATTCCCTCATCTTTTCTGTATCTGTGAATGTTTTTATTTCTCCTTCGTTTTTGAAGGATAGCTTTGATGGGTATAGTATTCTTGGCTTAAAGTTCCTGTCTTTCAGGGCTTTAAATATTGGGGTCCACTCTCTTCTAGCTTGTAGAGTTTCTGCTGAGAAATCTGATGATAATCTAGTAGGCCTTCCTTTATATGTTGTATTCTTCTTTTCCCTGGCTGCCTTGAGAATTTTTTCTTTGTCGCTGGTTTGTGCCATTTTCATTATGATGTGCCTTGGAGTAGGTTTGTTGTGGTTAAGAAAACTCGGTGTTCTGTTTGCTTCTTGAATTTGAGGCTTTAGTTCTTTCCACAAGCTTGGGAAGTTCTCATCTATTATTTGTTTGAGTATGTTCTCCATTCCATTTTCTCTCTCTTCTCCCTCTGATATACCTATTATTCTTATGTTATTCTTTTTGATGGAGTCAGACAATTCCTTTAGGGCTTTCTCATTTTTTTTAATTTTTGAGTCTCTCTCTTCTTCTCTCTGTTGGGCCTGAGGTTGCTTTTCTTCTATGTCACTAATCCTACCTTCTATCTGGACTGTTCTATTAGCTCAGCTTGTTACCTCGTTTTTCAGTTCATGAATTGAGTTTTTCATCTCTGTTTGATTTGTTTTTATAGTTTCAATTTCCTTGCTAATATATTCTTTGTGTTTGTTGAGTTATTTTCTGAGCTCCCTAAATTGCCTTTCTGTGTTTTTTTGTATATATCTGAGTATTTTTAGGATTTCTATTTTAATTTATCTGTCATTTAGCTCCAAGGTTTCCAATATATTGCATTTTTCTACATAGATTTTTCATCATCTATCTGTGTTACAACTCTGTCTTTTGTATCCATGATATTCAATTTTTTTTTCTTAATGGCATCTAAGGTTGCTCTTATTGATAAGCACAAATGAGAATTAATAAAGAATGAAAAGTAAAAAGAAAGTAAAAAAATGGAAAAAATTTTTGAAAAAAAACCCACAAAAAATAATTTATTATTTCCCCCCCCCTTTTCTTCCTTCTCTTCCCCTCCTCTTCCCTCCTCCTTAGGAAAATATCATGATGAATTGTGAATTTTATTATGCTTAATGGAACAAAAAATGCCTATAATAGAGGGCCTGAGTTGGGGAGAAGTGTTCAAGGGGCAAAAAGGAAGTGGAGACCCACAAAATGCCAAAAAGGAAAAAATGTCAGTCAAGAATAAAATGATTTGCTGTAAGTGATGGTTGACTAAGAGATATAATGAGAGGGATAAGAGGGAAACAGGAAAAAGGAAAAAAAATAAGTATTGTATTAAGTGGAGGTAAAACTAAATAGAATGGAGATCCTGGGTTGGGAGGAATGCTAGTGAGTTAAAAAGCAAAGTAAAAAGCACCTAAAATGCCACAAAAAAATCTTTAGTCCCAAATTAAATAATTTGTTCATGATTGAGGATTGAATGAGAGGAAAGTAAAAGGAGAAAAGAAGAAAATAATAGAGAGGGACACATAAGAAAAAGGGGAAAGGAAAAGAAGAAAAAAGAAAAAAAAACAAAAAGAGAGAGAGAGTTAAGAGTTTTGGAGTGTAACCCTCATGAAGAGTAAGGAAGAAGAAAAGAAATAAAATGTAACACTTATGGGTAGTATAGTTCAAGAAGAGGACAGAATAAGACAGGCAGAGAATGAAAGGACCAAGGTGGAGGAAATAGAAATAATCATGATAAAGGCAAGAAGATGGAAGAAACAAAATAATAGTGGAACAAGTTATAAAGTCTGTGCATTTTTCTTGATTTTGAGAGGTTAATTTCTTTTTCCTTTTTCATTCCTCTCCCTCTTCCTTGTCGGTGACTCTGTACCCCAGGCTGTGCCCCTGTGGCATGCTTATGTAGAGATTTGCAGTTGATGAGACTCTATGGCGATGCTATATATTAGGCTTCAGTCTCATTGGTAGTCAAGGCTTATTAGCATTTGCAGGCTCCGACAATGAGAGAGTCCGTTTTCCCGAAGGCTCTCTCCTAGTCTCTCCTTCCTACATTAGCAGCCTGATGATCCAGCTATGAGGCTGCCACTGCCTCTGCCTGGGGTGTAAGAGGCTAAAAGAGCTGGCAAATCCCCACTCTATCCCTACTCAATTCAGGGCTCTAGGTAAAGCTCTGGTAGTCAGGGCCGTCAGCATAATCAGGCGAGGCTGGGAGCCAATTGCTCTCAAGTTGACTTTCTATGAGCCTCCAGGCCTGTTTAGCATGCCTAGCACTCTGTGAGACCACTCTCCCAGGCTTTCTGCACTTTATAACCTGTTTTGGCTGGGAAGAAGATGCCCTAGTTGCTGCCTGCAGTACAGGAGGTCTTAACATCTGCCAAGTCCCTCATTTTAGCATATATCCTTGAGTATGAAAGCTCTGCCAACCAGAAGTTGCCCCCACCCCTTTAGCAAGAAGCACTAAAAAATATCATGCCTCTTGTCTTAGATCACTGAACTGAGAGAAATCTTGTCAATTAGAGCCGTGTAGGTCAGTTGGGAGGTGAGCAGACCATGGGTTAAGCTAATTTCAGCAATTGGATCCACCGATCTGCTCCAGAAAGGACAGCAGGCTGCCTGCACGCCTCTCCCTCAATGCTTGATTGTTAGCTTGAATGGCTGGGTGAGGTGTCCCACCCGCCTAGAGAAACTCGGTTGTAGGGAAGTTTGCTTTGGTGCACTCCCCGTGCACCACTGGCAGCTGCTTCTCGTGGCATGTGGGCATTTGCTCACGGTGCGTGGGCGTTTCCTAGTGTGGGCTGATTCACCACAGGCACACTCTTTCCATGCCCTGAATGAACGTCTGTGCTGCAGCCTAGCTTCCTCCAAACCCTTAGCTCTCCCGACTCTCAGTTCCATGTGAAAACAGCCTTTGTTCAGGTTGTTGAGGAAGGCAGAGTGTTCCTTTGTCTGACTTATTTCCTTCACGATTGATTATATATTTAGTCAAATTTTTCACTTGATCCTACCTTCACCTTCAGTGTGTGGAACTCCCAGATGCTCCAAGGATAGATTTTCCTGTCTCTGGTTGATGAACTTGTTGAAGTTTTGGGGAGATTTGTCAGTCACTCTCCTCACAGCACCATTTCTCTGATGTCACTTCCCCCTTAGCTCTTAATGAAATCTTATTCATTCCTCAAGATTTAACTCAGGTATAATTACCTAGTGTCACTGTCCTTATCTTGTCTTCATGACAGAATTAGATAGTTTTTGGTATCTCTTGCTGAATAGAAATATGGAAGACATGAACTACTACTTCCCAAAGTGGTTATCAAATAAGACATGCTCAATTAAAATTTGATATTCTTAGTATAGTGTGGAAATTCCTGCTATTTAGTACTCTTCTTATAAGTATTACATTTTTGTGAAGATTCATTTACACAGTTATCAAAGGCAAGTTTGGGGGGAGGAGGAAATTAATGCAACATAATACTTTATAGATGTTGTTTAATCTACTATTTTTTCATATGAAAGCTTTTAATTACTTTGTAATATGTTAAATTTAATTTTTTCCCCTTCTTTAAATGGAGGCATCAAAACTTAATACATGCAGATGGGAAATTCACATAGACACAATAATTTCATGAAAATTCCAGAGAGGCAATATTGTGTATATAAGACATTTTTGGACAAAGGAGAAAGGTGGAAGTACGCTATTAGATTTCAGAAGTGTGAATGAGTGATTCAGAGTTTGCATTCAACACTTTTCTGTATTTGTTTCAGAAACTCTCAGTTCTCTTTCAGTCAGATTGCTGAGCCCTCACCCCAACCAACTCCCTCTCAGGTTTCCACACTTCAGAGCCAGTTATCAGAGAATTAGGGACAGCCCTTATGCCCAGGAACTTAGGAAACTGTCCCTCTTATTAACTACTGGGAAGAATGGAAACCTAACTAACTGCATCCTCACTTGCCCTAATTAAGCTTCGTCTTGTTACTCTGTTCCTGGTGCACCTCCTTGTGTAGCAACTTTGTCTATTTTAGAACTATAAGAAACATATAGTTATGCCTTTTATCTATCCAAGATTAGTTTTTTCTAATTCACCATCAAAAGAATCTTTAAATTTTATTTAAAAAAATTAAAAAATCCACAATCTTAGTTCTTAAAACAACCTTGTTGAGGGACATTCAAATAGAATTGAGTAACATGTTCATATATTTAATAATAAAAAAGAAATAAAAGCCATTTCTTGAAATAAGTTGTAATAAAATAACCCAAATAAATATTTAAAGAGGAAAACCATATATTTTTCAAGAGCTCACTAGAAATTTTCAAAATCATTTAAACATTAACTGCACTCACAGTTTGTGAATTCGAAGATATACTTTATTCTTGCCTTTCATGCAATTTGCAGCAAGACTGAATAACTCAAATTTTCTTATTTGCAGAGCTATAAAATATTTAAGCCATTCAATAATCATAAATGGATCTGAACTTTGCCAATAAAGTTCATCAAAATATTTTTATGGAAAAAAATATCAGTTTAAGAAGAGGTATGCTGGTACCAAGTCAAAATGCATTAAATCCTCACCCAGTTTTTTAAACTAAAAATAACTTAATAAATAGTACAATAAAACCTATTCTCTATCAAGGTGTGTTCATTTTCAACCAGCATATAAATAATTTTTGATTGTTGTAAATGCAGACTACCTGGGCTCCTCTAAAGATTAGACTCAGAAAAGTGCATATTAAACCAGATTTCAAATTTATTTTCCTTGTATATTGTTCTTACCAATGCAACCTTTTCTGAATTCCCGAATTATTTTAATCCACAGATTCTCACAGTCCCTGCCTTTTTGCCAGCAATCCTAGAGATATCGGAATAACAGATTTTCCCAGACAAACCATCCCGCTGGCAGCCCAGCACAAAATTATCTACAAAGAATAGTACAATGAAGAAAAATAGTTGGTCCTGGCTGGTTAGCTCAGTTGATAGACTATTGGCCTGGTGTGCAGATATCCCAGGTTCGATCCCTGGTCAGGGTACACATGAAAGCAAAGACATTTTTTTAAACCCCTCCTTCTCTCATTTCTTTCTCTCTTCTCCTCTCACAGCCAGTGGTTGATTGGTTTGAGTGTACACCCCAGTGAAGTTAGTTCAGTTGGTCTAAGCATCAGTCCTAGATGAGGGTTGCTGGGTGGATCCCAGTTGGGGTACATTCATCTGTCTCTCTATCTCCTTTCCTCTCACTCAAAAAAAAAAAAAGAAAAATAATTAAGACAAATCTTATTACTGAATATATATTTTAACGGTATAGATTTGGTGTTTTTCATATAAAACCTAAGTTTTAGAACTATAGAAATTATTATAGGTAATATTCTCATTTAGTACTTGAAGAATCTAAGACTCATAGGAGGTAAGTAATTTGTTTAGGGTCACACAACTAGTTCCTGGTGGAGCTTGGGTTAGAACTTAGGCTTTTGCTTCAAACATCGGTGTTTTTGCCATATTGCCTTTGATCATAAAAAAATCAAATCAGTCATCAGGGGTTTAAAAAAAGTATAAAAGAAAAAATCCCCTAGCTGCTTAGCTCAAGTCAGATAAAGCAGCATTTTCGAACACAAAGGTTGCGGGATGGATGCCCAGTCAGGATACATATAAGAAGTGACCAGTAAATGCACAACTAACTGAAACAACATGTGAATGCTTCCCTATCTCTTTTTCTCTCTAAAATCAATCAATAAAAAGAGGAAAGAAAAGAAAAAAAATATCCTTGTTACCAAAATTCTCAGTTGTTTGCACAATAGCTAAAGTAGCATGTGATCCTTTGGGGCTCTCCTACTATCTGCACTCCACATTTTGCTGTTTTCAGTTGCAGCACTGTCCTGGTAAATTCCTGTGGTAAATTCTTCCACCTCTGGTACATCATCAGCTAGGTTACTGACCTCTTGAATTACACTAATATGAAACATACATACATCATACTTTAAGTTCCAGTTTTATGATACAGTAACCACTGATCCTATATGGCTGTATCAATGTACTCAATATACTTAATATTTTAATTTAAAGTTAATTAAAATTGAACAAAATACAAAACAAACAAACAAACAAAAAACCAATGCCTGGTCATACACCACTCGCTCCATTGGCTAGTGGCTACTGTTCTGGAGAGCACAGATATAGAGCTTCTCTATGTGAAAGTGCTGCCTAAATGCACAAGTAAAAGGAAATTTCATATTTGAGGGCTTAGTACTTTTAGTGTAGAAACAAAAATTTTCAATTTACAAAGTTATTTTGATAAATACTTAGAAAAATCTTAATTCACTGATGTTTTATGTTTTTCCTATTAATTAACCCTTTCCACCACTTAAAAAGAGTAGATTATAAAATGTTTTTAAAGGTACTGGTGGTAGTAATCTGTCTGTTACAATGATTAGACATTCTTGAATATACAAATTCTACAGAGAAAATTGGAATTTTGGCATTACACTCAAGTATTTTCATGAAATTAATTTTTACATTTACAACCAAATAAAGCCAAAGCATCTAAGACAGTTGGGGTGCAGTTCCACAAATCTTGTGACAGCATGTGCCCTGGACTATCAGTTTCAAGTATATTTGCATAGCAAACAACCTTGGAAGAGAGAACTCTTTCCAGGGCAAGGGATAGATTTGATTCCTGAGCATGTTAAACATAGTATCTAATTTTGGGGAAAAGTTGCTCAGTTTTGCTAGAATTCTCCTTTCAAAGATCAGGAGAATCCTAAACTTGTGGTCGCTCAGCTGTGACACAGACACACTGTGTGCAGGAACCACAAGGTCTGCTCCACATCTCCCCCGTGTGTCTTGCCTGGGGGCCAAGGGAGCTGGGTCAGTGAAGCTTATGTTGTCTGCTGGGCTGTGACTAATAAAGCTGTGTCTCTAACCCAGGAGTCTGTCTCAGTCAGCCAGCCTCCATGAAACTGACCCGCTCACTTGCAGGCTTGATAGCTAGCTGAGATCTCAGATCTCAAAAAGCTCTTGAGAAAGTAAGACAAATTAGAGCTAGTAGATGGTGGATGCAAAAAGGAGTTCTATGAAAAATAACCTCACAGGTTGATCTGATCATATATTCTTAAGTAGGCAGGTCATGGTGGGTTATCACACCCTAAGCATATAACTTTTGTAGAAAACGGTTTGTTTGTTTAAGCAAGCCCTGTTCATTTTCTTGTGCATCTTATTTAACACACCTTTGAAATATAAGTACCCACCCTCAGGAGAGCACATAATCTTGTTAAAGGTCATGTAACCTACTCCCCACCGTGTTATCTCTCACTTTTATATAATCATTTTTAGGTTCCCTCTGTAATTTAAAATGCATAAAAGAAGTTGCAGGTTGTCATAATGAGAAGTAGTTTTTTTTTGTTTGTTTTATTTTATTATTTTCAATCTGTTAAGATCTTGCTTCCACACATATCCTCTGTTTAAATAAAATAAATTGTTATAAAAATTCCCTACAGTTGAACATCCTTATTGAGATGTAGGTAGGTTCTAGAAGTGGGTTAGAGCCCAGAGTGTGGGAGAGAGGCAGAGTGGTCAAATGGTGTGGATAGAAGGTGCGGAAGGTGCAGAAGTCTGGGAATAAAGTACATTTTAATGTATAACAACTGCTAATCTACTTAATGTTTTCCAGTTAAATTTAGACCTCAAAGTACATGGGTTAATATTAATCTTGGTCAAAAACAAAACAAAGCCCTGGTTCGTTGGCCCTGTTGGTAGAACATCGGCCGAATGTGTGCAAAGTCCCGGGTTCAATTCCTAAATGCAGACACACAGAAGTACCCATTTGCTTCTCCACCCCTCCCCCTCTGGCCTCTCTCTCTCTCTCTCTCTCTCTCTCTCTCTCTCTCTCTCTCTCTCCTCCTTCCCTCAGCCATGGCTCATTCAAGCAAGTTGATCCTGTGTGCTGAGGATGGCTCCATGGACTCCGCCTCGGGTGCTAAAATGGTTCTTGTTGCAACTGAGCAGCGGGCCCAGATGGACAAGCATCTCCCCCTAGTGGGCTTGCCAGGTGGAATCCAGTTGGATGCCTGTGAGAGTGTCTCTGCCTCCCCTCCTTTCACTGAAAAACAACAGAAATAACAACAACAAAACACTTGGAGACACAGGTTCTTCAGAATAAAATCAATACCTAATCACCTTTGTAATCTTCATCTAGTTTTTTTCTCACCATTGTCAGTTCTAAAGGACTCCTCATTAAACATTATCCCACCGATTGTTGGGACTGTGCTCCTCATCCTAAGGACGCCACCCCTTATTTTTGCTTCCCCAGTCCTAAATCAGTAAAGACAGCTTTTAGTAACATGTAGGTTAAAAGTGGTCTGTCTCACACTCACCCCTCCCTCAACCATGCTCCCTCCCCAGGACTCCGCCCTCCCCTCCACACATACACTGGTGTGGAAGGTGTACACTGGGTGCCCAGAAAGATGAGGAAAACATCACTTCATTGATAGCAGCCAAAAGACAACCAGTTGAACTTCCAAATGTTTTATTTGAAGTGACGGTGTTATCATTTACTTCCTTATTACATGGTGTACTTTTCAGTAAGTTCTTGAGCTTTTGAGTGAAACTTTTTCCTATCCTCTAAGTAGAGGCCCCCAATTTCTAGATTACTTACATCTTCTAGGCTGGGCTGACCCAACAGAGATCTGACTGATTGCAATATTTGAGAAATTATAATTTTTGAGGACCATCCTGATCAAAAGAGATCCATAGAGACAGCCCCATATCTATCAACATTGGGGTGGTAAATTGGGGTAATGAACATGATCTTGGGTGGGCTGAAGGGGTAACTCTATGGAAAATTCATCTTGATGATGAAAACTCCTCTCTCATAGGGGCTGTCCTTGAGCCCCATGATATTCCCTTCCCACTCAAGCATGTTGTCTCCCACGGGCCCCACAGAGTAGTGCTCTGGGGGGTTCTGTGACATATCTAGGAGCTTCTTGGTGAGCTGCCTCATGGCCTTGGCCTCAGGGTGCACCATGGGGCTGATCCTAGTCCACAGGTTTCCCTGTGGGGAGAAAGAAGGGACACCATGTGCTAGGGGAGGAGCAACCTGTCAAGTGGGTGGATAAAAAGGGTGACAGGGGACAGGGATGGTGGCAGAGAGGAGGTGGAGGGAGGAGAGAGTGGGAACTGGCCTGGACTGATGGGCTACTGGACACCTGTGGCCCGCCTGGCCCCTGGCTCCACCACCGCTGCTTCTGCTGCGGCTGTTGCTCCTCCCAGCTCTCCTCACTTGGACACTCTGCTGCTCAGAGACTGAGCTGCCTGGATGCCGTGCTGTCCCTAGGTGCTGCCACCAACTGACACAGTCATACCTGCCGGTGCGTCTCACCCTGCAGCTTCCCTTTTCTGCATTTCACAAGTTAAGGGTAGGAGAAGTTTTCTGTGATGTCACAGAGCGCATATTAATGACTTAATCAAGTCAGTAGCCGGGGGCAGTTTAGAGAGTTTCTGTTTCTCCCTCTCTTCCTTTCCCCCTCTCTCTTTCTCACTTTGCTCCTTCTTCTCTCTCTCTCTCTCTCTCTCAAATATTTACCAAAAAATCTTTAAATTTTGTATAAAACAATGTAATCCACAGTCTCAATTCTTAAAACAATCTTGCTGAAGGACTCCAAAACAGAATTGAGTAACATGTTCACAGATTTAGTAAAAAATAAAAGGAAGAAAGAAAGAAAGAAAGAAAGAAAGAAAGAAAGAAAAGAAAATGATATTTCTTATAGTATGTGGTGATGGGTAAAGATAATTCAAATACATATTTTAAGTGAAAACTATATTCTTTTCCAAAGATCATTCAGAAAATTTATTAATTATCTAAACATTAATTGCACTCATCAGCTGATGAATCTTGAGACACACTTTATTCATGCCTTTCATGCAATTTGTAACAAGACTGAATAGCTCATATTCTCTTATTTGAGAAGCTAGAAAGGATCCAAGCCATGTTTATAATCATAAATAGTTTTGAGCATTATCAGGAAAGTTAATAAAATATTTTTATGTAAAAATAGATCAGTTCAGGAAAAATTATACTGGTACTTAAATCAAAATGCATTAAATCTTGGCACTCTTCATTACTACAGATTCTGTTCTTTTTTTAAAAAACTAATTATAACTTAATAAGCCATGCAATGCATTCAATGCTAGTGGGAATGCAAACTGGTGTAGTAGTTATGGAAGAAAGTATAGCAGTTCCTCAAAAAATTAAGACTAGAACTACCATATGACTCAGCAATCCTTCTGCTGGTTATCTACCCCCTAATTTTAAAACATTGGTACTTAAAGATACATGCACCTCCATGCTCATCAAAATATTATTCACACTGGCCAAGATATGGAAACAGCCAAAGTGTCCCTCAATAGAGGATAGGATAAAGAACGTGTGGTACATATATACTATTGAATACTACTCAGCCATAAGAAATGATGACATAGTGTCATTTATAACAACATGGATGGACCTTGAGAACATAATATTGAGTTAAATAAGTAAATCATAAAAAGCTAAGAACTATAAGATTTTTTTTCTTTTTCTGTGTGTATTTGAGATTAAAAGTTTAAAAGCTCTGGAAAGTGATGATATGCTATAAAATATACTTACTCTTACATGAAAGAGTCCACAAAATATGATTTGCATATGCAGGCAAGAACTGTATGACTACACACAGAGGTGGATTATAAAACTGAGTCTCATGGACATAGATAAAAGTGAAGTGTTTATGGGGAGAGGGAAGTGGGGAAAAAGGCATAAAGAGGTACAAATATACCGTGATGAAAAATGATTTTACTATGGTTGATGGGTACACAACATAATCAACAAGTCAAATGCTATAAAAATGTTCACCTGAAATCTATGTACTCTTATTGTTCAATGTCACCCCTTTCAATATAATTTTTTTAAAAAAATAAAAAAATTATCTCACTAATTGTGGACCTGGTCTCTGACTGTAAAGACACCATCACCTTTTTCTGGTTTTCCTACTCCTCAATCAGTTTTAAAAAATGCTTTTAGTAAAATGTAGACTAAAATTGGTTTGTGTTACACTCCCATGCCCCGAATCTTTCCCCACACCCATGCCTCCCCCATCTCCATGTCTCCCTCCAGCCCCACCCGCCCTGCTGCTAAGTAAAAATGCAGGTTAAATGTGGTCTGTCTCAAACTCACCCCTCCTGCAACCACGCCCGATGCCCATGCCTTCCCCATCCCCATGTCTCCCTCCACCACCCCCACATGCACACCTTATGTGGAAGGTGTACACTAGGTGTCCAGAAAGGTGAGGAAACGTTGCTTCATTGATAGCAGTCAAAAGACAACCAACTGAACTGTCAAATGTTTTATTAAGGAGACAGTATCATCATTTACTTTTAAATCAAATGGCGTACTTCTCAGTATATGCTCGAGCTAATAATTCGTATTTGGCCCTATCCTTTAAGTAGATTTTCGTGATTTCTGGAACCAACATATCTTCCATGACGGGTTCAGACAACATGGAACAGATTGCCTGTAGTAGTTTGGCAACTGTAACTATTGGTGACCAGTCCAAACTAAGGAGATTCATGCAGACAATCCCGTGTCTATTAATATTAGGGTGGTAAATTTTGGTGGTAAATTGAATCTGGGGTGGTTTAAAGGGATAGTCGCATGGAAAAATCATCTTTAAGGTAAAGATTCCTCCTTCATAAGGGCTGCCGCTCGGCCCTATTATAATTGCTTGCCACTCGAATATGTTGTCTGCAATTGGCCCTGCAGAGCAACCCACTGGGGGATTCTGAGAAATATGAAGAAACTCATTTTTCAGGCGTTTTAGGGCCATGCAGTGCTCCATAGGGCCGATCTGTGTCCAGAAGCTTCCCTGTAGAGAGAAGGAGGGGGAGATTGTGGGGAAGGGGGAGCAACAACCCGCCAAGAGGGTGAATGAGCGGGCTGAAGCTGGGCCATGTAGAGGGGATGATGGGGGGCAGGGATGGTGGCAGAGAGGAGGTTGAGGGAGGAGAGTGGGAACTGGCCTGGACTGACAGGCTACTGGACCCCTGTAGCCCACCTGGCCGCTGGCTCCACCACCCCTGTCAGCGGTTCCACCACTGCTGCCTCTGCTGCGGCTGCCGCCCCCTCCCAGCTCTCCTAACCTGGAGACCACCGCTCAGACACTGAGCCGCCCAGATGCAACGTTGTCCCTAGGTGCTGCCAACAGCTGACCGAGCCACGCCTGCGCAGGCTGCCCGTTCCTACTGCTCCACCCTTCTGTATACATTGGGTTGCCTGGCGACAGTAAGAGCCTTTCTGTGACATCAAAGTGTCCATGCTAATGATGTTACCAAGTCAGTAGAAGGGATGACAGCTTAGAGAGAGAAGAGGATGACAATAGGGACCATCTAGTGGAATAGAGGTGGTATTGGGGCGGGAGGGACCAGAGAGGTAAATGGAGGGTGGTAGAGAGCAGGCGGGACCATGGAGAAAAATGAAAGCGGTGGAATTCAGGAGGGCCCATGAGGGGAATGTAAGAGGTTTGAGCTCAAAAGAGACCATGGAGAAGAATGGAAATGGGTGGAGGGTGAGAGGGACCAAAGAGAGATGGAAAAGTGGAGGGTGCAAGAAACTATAGAATGGAAGAAGGGTGGAAGTCCAGAGGGACCATGGAGGGTAATGGAAAATAGTAGAGGGTTGGAGAAACTATGGAGACTAATGAAGGGAGTGGAATTTAGGAGGGACCATGGAGAGGAATGGAGCAGGGTGGAGGCTCAGAGGGACCGTAGAGAAGATGGGGGTGGCAGATAACATGGAGAAATATAGAGAGTGTGGAAGGTAGGTGGAATCATGCAGGGGAGTGGGGAAGTAGAACTCAGGAGGAAACATGTAGAGGATTGGAGGGTGGTAGAGGGAGGGAGGGACCATAAAGACAAATATTGGAGGTTGAAATTCAAGAGGGATCATGTAGGGGAATGAAGAGGAGGTGAGGTCAGAAGAGACCATGAAGAGGAATGGAATGGGATGGAGAGTGAGAGGGACCATAAAGGGGATTGGAGGGGGGGTGGAGGGCATGATACTGGGAAGGGGGTAAAGAAGGATGTTTGGTGAGGTGGGAGGGAGCCCAAGCTGTCTGGCTTACCTAGTGATTGTGCTGTGTCCTGGCAAGTTGGGTCACAGGCACTACCCACTGCTGAGACTTTTCTGAATATGTAAGAGCAGTTCATAGAATTCCCTCCACCCCTCACTCACCCACATTCACCTGCCATTAGCATTTTACCCCATTGGCTTTATACTGATTTCTCTACCTGTCATTCTGATTCTTATGCTTCCTCTTTCTTTCTGTGGATATCTATACACCTGAGAGTAAGCTACCTACATCATTCCTCCCAGATACTTCTAGGAGATTCTCTGACACAATCAGCTTTTGTAAATTTAACATAGGAAGAGAGTGGTGAGGAGGCAGGCAGGCAGAGGGACAGACTCCCTTATGTATGCGCCTCACGGGGATACACCTGGCAAGCCCACTAGGGGTGATGTTCTGCCCATCTGAGGCTGCCAGTTGCTTGTAACTGAGCCATTTCACAACCTGAAGGGAGGTCATGAAGCCATTTTCAGCACCCAGGGCCAAATTTCTTGAACCATTTGCTCAAATCATTCAAGCCTTGATTGTGGGAGTGGAGCTGAAAGAGAGAGAGAGAGAGAGAATAGGGAGGGGTGGAGAACCACATGGTTGCTTCTTCTCTGTGATCTGACTAGGAATCAAACCTGGAACTTCCACAGGTCAGGCCGACACTCTACCATAGAGCCAACCAGCCTGGGCCAGATAAGTTTACTTTGTATGAAGAATTAAAGCTTTCAAAGATCTAATCTTGATCTACAACCAATTTGGTTTTTTAATAACTGGCAGGAAAAGCAGGAGGAAAGAAGGAAGAAAAGTCAGTAATCTACCCAGCATATCTAAGCAGTGTTGTTGTTTTTTAAACAATCATTTGGGGAAAGCAGTGATCCCAATAATAATCATAACTGCAGAGCAATGTCTTTCATTCATGACGATTTCTAACGGTCTTCACTTGCTGTATGCATGAAATGTAGACAAATAAGTATGATCAGAAGAGGTTGGGCTGTAATCCACATTAAATTTTTGTCATAAAATAAGCAATAAACAAATAAGACCTTCTTAACTTTTGGCAGGAAATCACCTTAGACATGATAAGCTACAGTTTCATTCATGATGTAGTGGACATTCTTCAATGATTAAATTTTCTACTATCAAACTAGTTATTTAATACATCCTTTCAAACAGTTTAGGAAGACAAAATCATTATTTGACAGGACTTTAAAAGTAAACAACATAGATGGCTGAATTGGTCCAGTAATAGTGTAACATAAAATGTCTAACTCATAGAAGAAAGTTTTCCAAATCTTTTGTGTTATGTGGTTCCAAACATGAACTGATTGGCTGCTGTGCCTGGGAGCAGATGAACTATCCTTGTTACTGTGGTGAGTATCAGATTTTAACATCTTCAGTTAAAATAACAGAACATTTGTGAGTAAATTGGATTTGAAAACCTAGGCTATTTCTTTACATATAAGACATATATAACATTGCACAAAGTTGCAGGAAGCTTTTAAATTTCTCTTTTTCTAAGAGGATGAGAGTTAAAAATATTTTTTCAAGACCAATTGCCATTAACACCAACCTTTTTGATTGAGTTGGTATCAGGACAATGTAATCCTGTGTAAGTTCTCTACAGGATAAACAGTTTCCCAAGATTCCTCCATTATTTCATTGTCTAAATCCTGTGCAAAATACTTTTCACATCCATCAGACTACATTCCCAATGTGATGGCTCTAATTCAAGATATGATCATTTGTCACAAGACTGCAATAATATATTTTAACAAGTGTCTGTTCTGCCAATCTTGTGACCCTCAACTCCATCCTCAACACTGCCATAATGATCTCCCTAAAGCATAAATCAATTCCTATCATAGTTTTCAATAGCTTCTCCATCTGCAGGATGAATTCTCGATTTCGGGATTGCCCTATTTCATAGTCCCCAGGGAGAATTTAATTCACTTTTTTTTTTTTTTTGGCTACACATAATCTTTTTTTTTTAAGTGACAGGAGGGGAGATAGTGAGACAGACTTCCACATGTGCCCTAACTGGAGCTGATGCTTGAATCAACCAAGCTATCCTCAGTGCCCAGGGCGATGCTAGAACTAATCTAGCCACTGGTTGTGAAGGGAAAAGAGAATGAGTAGGGGGAGAGGGAAGGAAAGAGAAGCAGATGGTTGCTTCTCATGTGTGCCCTGACCAGGGATTAAACCCAGGACTTCTGCACCCCAGGCCAAAGTTCTATCTACTGAGCAAACCAGCCAGGGCCTTTACACATAATCTTTTGTGTACCTATATCCCAGCATATATTATACTTTATTTTAATGGTCTATTTAAATGTTCATTCTCTCAATAAGTCTGATAGGACTTTGATGAAAGAATTGTCCTTGATCACTTTTGTACTCTTATTGCCCAGTATATACTAGGTACTTAATAGCTCTTGGATGAGTGTGTGCATTCCTTAAAAGAAAAATGGCATAATTTATGTAGTATGATTAATTTGAAGAAGTTATACTATTCATTTTTTCACTTAAGCTAAAATTTAAGTTTGAAACATTATGTGATACAGGATATTACATACAATAAAAACAAAAAGAAATAAAGTGGGCATACATTGTGTCATTCCTCATTTGACAAACCCTCAATGACAGGTCAAAGTCTCTTTAACTATTATCTGATATAAGATATTTCTTATTATAACTCTTCATAACATTTTGATAAATTTACATTTTATGTAGAATTAAAACCTTCAAAGATTTAATCTGGAGCTAAAGCCAAATTAATTTTTGAATACCTGACAAGAAAAGAAGGAAAGTAGGAAGAAACCAGTAGTCTATCTGAAGTATATAAAGTAGTAAATTTAATATTGATACACTATTTTCACATTCATATTCCAGTTTTTTCAATTGACAAATAAGGCCCTTAAAACTTATTCTTAAATTCTTCCAGGACAGGATCAAATCTAGGATTAAATATACTGCCTTTAGTTCTTTTGTCTGTTTAGTCTTCTTGAGTCTGGAAAATTGCCACAGCTTTTCTGTATTTTTTATGACATAGACACGTGTTAAGAATGCAGAGAGAGCCCCTGGTCCCCTAATGCTCATATAGTCTTCAAAAATATAGGTTCAGTAATAAACTAGACAATATGGGAGAAAGGAAGAGAGAAAAAGAGGAAAAAAGAGTGCTTGGATTTGTATGTTGAATGTTGTGGTAAAGTTACAAATATTTTATTATGTGTTAATTTAGGACATGTTCTCCATTGCTTTTTGTAAAATGAATGGACTTATTTTACTCACAGAAAGTTTGTATTTTCCAGTCCTCTGTGAAGAAGTGAGAAGCCAATAAATCTTTTGTGACAGTGACTACATTTCCCTAGAAGCTAAGTAAAAAAATTGAAGGTCATGCCTGACTTGTGGTGGCACAATGGATAGAGCATTGACCTGGAATTTTGAGGTTGGTGGCTTGAAACCCCAGGTTGGCCTGGTCAGGACACATAAGAGAAGCAACTACTAGGAGTCGATACTTCCCATTCCCTTCACCTTTCTCTCTCTCTCTCTATAAAAATAATTAATTAATTAGTTAATTAATTAATTGAAGGTCATGTTGGAAGTATTTATTGTTCTTGATTTCAGATTAAGTTGTATCACTATTTTTATCCCTGTCATCTCTATCATTATTGCTTTCTCTATCTGTAGCTTTACCTATACTTACAGCTATACCCCTATCTATATTTATATATACATTTTAATCTAGAAGCAGAATTAATTTCTGTGTTAATTATCTCCAGTGAGATAAATGTTATGTGAATAAATCTGTTAATGTGAAGTAATTTACAGACTTACACCTTATTTTGTAGCATCTTATGGCTGCTATAACAAAGTGCCACAAACTGCATGGTTCCCAACAACAGGAATTTATTTTCTCACAATTCTGGAGGCAAGAAGTCAGAGGTTAGCTATCATCAGGGCCCTGCTCTCTTTTGAAGGCTTTAGGGAAGAATCTGTCCTTGTGAACTCCTAGCTTTGGTGGTTCCCAGCAATCTGTGTTGCCCTTTGGTCTGTGGTGCCATTATTACAATCTGTGCCCCTGTCTCCACGTGCACTTCTTCCCTGTGTGTGTTTCTGTGTCCAAATCTCCCTTTCCCGTCGAGGTCACTAGTCTTTGGATTTAGTGTCCACCAAAATCCAGGATAATATGATCTCAACTTAATTACATCTGCAAAAATTCTATTTCTAAGCAAAGTCATGTTCTGAGGCTCCAGGTAGACTTGGATTTTGGGAGAATATTGCTCAACCAGGTAGTCTACCCTCTGCATCTTAAAATTTATATCTCTCCCCTATGCAAAATACATTCACCTCATTTTAACATCCCCAACATTTTTAATCCATTTTGGCATTAACTCTAAATCCAACATCTCATCTAAATATCATTAATTCAAAAAGTTCCAAATCTTATTATTTAAATACCTAAATCAAGTATAAGTGACATTCTGGTTATATTTACCTGGAAACAAAAGTTCTCATAATCTTTGGACCTGAGAAACATAAACAAGTTACCTGTTTGGCTCAAAAAAAAAAAGACTCATACAAATAAAAAATTAATGAGGCAGTCATAAGATAAAAATTTCCATTATGAAAGGCAAAAACGGGGGGGAATAAAGGAGCCACTGGTCTCAAGCAAATTTAACACCCAAAGAGAAAAGTTCATTCGGTTTTATGTCCTGAAAATTATTTTATTTGCCTCAATCCAGACTCTAGATCCAAGTAGGCTAAGTCAGCCTCTGTCTTTTCTTGATTCTCTAGCTTCTCTGCCTTTATATTATTCATAGCTCTGTCCTTGTAGTAGTTCTTGAAGGACAGCTCATGTTTGTATCTGAGTAGATCTATCAGTCTGTTTCCTGCTATAGAATCCCTGAAGTCATATGGCCTTTCTATATTACCGTTTCTTTCCATCCTTTCAGTCTAAACCTTCAGGTTTTCTGATAAAACATTCTAGAAAACCTTGACAGTCTTGCATGTAGGTCAAGGGAATCCATGTCATTAGAGAACAGAATTGTGCACAGATCCTTCCTTGAGTACCCCACCTCCACTGCTTGTTTCTCCTTTAATGTCATGTTTCAACCAACGTTTTGTTAATAGTGGTATGAGTATTCTCAAAGATGATAGAAGCTTACTTTACCACACCTTGCATTTCCAGAATTGCTTTTTTAAAAAAATTAAATTTATTAAAGTCACATTATTAACTGAATTTGTTGAAATGACATTGGTATGCAAAACCATATAGATTTCAAGTGTACAACTCAATGAAACACCAAATGCACACTTGCATTGTGTACCCATTATACCAAACAAAGTTATATTCTTTCCCCATTTTCTCCCAATTTGTCCACCTCTACCTAGCCTGTACCTCCCTTTCCCCTCTGGCTATCACCATACTGTTGTCTGTGTCTATGTGTTATATTTATATACATCTATATATACTACATTTTTGCTTAATTCTTTCACCTTCTTTCATTCAGACCCTCGATCATTCTCCTGTTTGACAGCTGTCCATCTCTTCTGTGTCCATGCCTCTGTTTCTACTTTGTTCATCAGTTTATTTTGTTCATTAAATTTTACATATAAGTAAAGTATTATGGTATTTGTCTTTTTCTGACTGGCTTATTTCACCTTAATAATATCCTAGTTAATGAGATTCTTTAATATCAATATTTACATTAACAATCTTTCAACACAATCTGGTTTTCTTTATTATGAACCTCAAAATTCTTTCGGCTTTTACTCATTGCCCAATTACAAAGCCAATTCTATAGTTTTATATAATTATTATATTAGAACCACATATTCCAGTACCAATAGCTATATCAGTTAGGGTTCTTTACAAAACCAAAACAATAGGAAATATATACTTATAAAAGATTGATAAACACATAGACATAGGTATGAATATATATGGTATGTAAGGACCCTAATAGTGAAGACCGGAATGTGAGCTCGGGTTCTAATGAAAAACTGTCAGCAACACCAGCTCACCTGACTGTCTGGGCTATGTGCTCTAGTACCAACTCTCACTTATTTGGGCTAGCTGACTTAGCCTTAGTTACCAAGCATTTCTAGGTCAGCTGCCTGAAGACTATCTTTTGGAGTACAGGCTTGATGTGATATTGACTCCATGCTGCTATTGTTCCTAAGCCCTATATTTACCTGTGCCGGCACTGGCACTGTAGTGAGGGAGACAGGAGATATCAGAATTTAGGAGACTGGTAACTCCAGGACTTAGAATTAAGGAGACTTGAGACTTGAGACTTGAGACTGAGGAGACCAGGGGGAGCATCAGAAGCAGAACTAACAGCAGCAGCAATAGGAGCAGAAGCAGCAGAGATGAGGCAGCAATAAAGCATTGTAAAATCTACCAACTTTCTATGGCTTCTTGTTGATGTTAGTTTTGTGGCCCAACATATGGTCTATCCTAGAGAATGTTTTATGCACACTGGAAAAAATGCATTATCTGATATTTTGGGGTGAAATGTTCTGTAAATATTTACTATGTCTATTTGGTCTAGTCTAGTGTATCATTTAAGGCTGATATTTCTTTATTGATTTTCTGTTTGCATGATTTATCAAAAGCCATCAATGGTGTATTTAAATCCCCAAGTATGATTGTGTTTTTGTCTGTTTCTATTTTTGGATCAGTTAGTAGATGTCATATATTTTGGTGCTCTCTGATTCAGTGCATATATATTAAGAAGTGCTACATCTTCTCGATACATTGTCCCCTTTATCATTCTGAAATGTCAATCTTTGTCTCTAATTACCTTTGTTGTCTTGAAGTCAGCATTGTCATTATGGCTACATTTACTTTTCTTTGGGTATTATTTGCTTGGAGAATCATTTTCCAACCTTTCACTTTGAGTCCACTTTTGTCTTTGAAGCTTAGATGTGTCTCTTGAAGGCAGCAAATGGTTGGGTTTTGCCTTTTAATTCAATTTGCTACTCTGTGCCTCTTTATTGGTGAGTTCATTCTGTTAACATTTAGGGTAATTGTTGATGCTTGAGGATTTTCCACATTTTATGTTTTGTATTCTAGTAGCACTGTGTCCCCTTTGGTTCTTCCCTTTAATATATCTGTCAATTGTATTAGTTTCATGGTATTCTATACTTCTTTTCCTTGTTTCTTCTTTTCTTTAAGCCATGGGTTTCAGTATTGGTTTTTTTGTGGGTGGTTACCATTAGGTTATTAAGAAAAAAATTTTATATATAAAAGAGACCTTTCTCTTATGAGTGCTTCTGCACCACATCCTCCTTGGCTACTGAAGATCTTTTTAAAATTTTTAAAATTAATTTATTGTGTTTACATAGATTATAATGTCCCCCCGTGTTCCCCAATATATCCCCTTTTCCCCCCTCTCCGTAACGCCCTCCCCCCTTCCTTCTAGGATTTGCTTTTCTGCTATCGTCTCATTCTATTACCATATTATCTCCTTTTCCTCTGTCCACTTTCATTCTGGATCCTTTGATCCCGCCTCTGTCTCTATTCTGCTCCTCAGTCATATTGTTCGTTGGATTCCTCAGATGAGTCAGGTCATATGATATTTTTCTTTCTCTGCCTGGCTTATTTCACTTAACATAATATTTTCCAGGTCCATCCATGTTGTTTCAAAAAATAATGTTTCCTTCTTTTTCATGGCCCCATAGTATTCCATTATGTATATGTACAACAGCTTTTTTTTTTTTGTATTTTTCTGAAGCTGTAAACAGGGAGAGACAGTCAGACAGACTCCCGCATGCGCCCGACCGGGATCCACCCAGCACACCCACCAGGGGCGACGCTCTGCCCACCAGGGGGCGATGCTCTGCCCCTCCGGGGCGTTGCTCTGCCGCGAGCAACCAGAGCCACTCTAGCGCCTGGGGCAGAGGCCAAGGAGCCATCCCCGGCGCTCGGGCCATCTTTGCTCCAATGGAGCCTTGGCTGCGGGAGGGGAAGAGAGAGACAGAGAGGAAGGGGGCGTGGAGAAGCAAATGGGCGCTTCTCCTATGTGCCCTGGCCGGGAATCGAACCCAGGTCCCCCGCACTCCAGGCGGACGCTCTACCGCTGAGCCAACCGGCCAGGGCCACAACAGCTTTTTAATCCACTCGTCCACTGAGGAACACTTGTGCTGTTTCCAGATCATGGCTATTGTAAACAATGCTGCCATAAACATGGGGGTGCATTACTCCTTCTCAAACTATGCTATGGTGTTCTTGGGATATATTCATAAAGTGGGATGGCTGGGTCAAAAGGCAGTTCGATTTTCAATTTTTTGAGGAATCTCCATACTGTTTTCCACAGTGGCTGCACCAGTCTACATTCCCACCAGCAGTGCAGGAGGGTTTCCTTTTCTCCACATCCTCGCCAGCACTTATTCTGTGCTGTTTTGTTGAGGAATGCAATTCTTACTGGTGTGAGGTGATATTTCATTGTGGTTTTAATTTGCATTTCTCTAATGATTAGTGATGTTGAACATTTTTTCATAAGCCTATTGGCTATCTGTATGTCCTCTTTGAAAAATTGTCTATTCATTTCTTTTGACCATTTTTTGATTGGACTGTGTATCTTCCTGATGTTGAGATTTACAAGTTCTTTATAATTTTGGTTCTTAACCCCATGTCAGACATATTGTCGAATATGTTCTACTATTGTGTGGTATTCATTTTTATTTTGTTCATATTGTCTTTAGCTGTGCAAAAGCTTTTTAGTTTGATAAAGTCCCATTTGTTCATCTTGTCCTTTATTTCCCTCTCGTGTGGAGATAAATCACCGAATAGCTACGAGTGATGTTGGAGAGCTTATTGCCTATGTTTTCCTCTAGGATGCTTATGGTTTCATGACTTACATTTAAGTTTTTTATCCATTTTAAGTTTATTTTTTTGAATGGTGTGAGCTGGTGGTCTAGTTTCATTTTTTTGCAGATAGCTGACCAATTTTTCCAATATCGTTTGTTAAAGAGACTGTCTTTACTCCATTGTATGCTATCACCACCCTTGTCAAATATCAATTGTTCATAAAGGTGCGGATTTATTTCTGGGGTTTCTCTTCTGTTCCACTGATCAATATGCCTGTTCTTATGCCAGTACGAAGCTGTTTTGAGTTCAATGGACTTGTAGTATAACTTGATGTTCGAAAGTGTGATACCAGCCACTTTATTCTTCTTTTTCAAGATTGCTGAGGCTATTTGTGTTCTTTTTTGGTGTCATATGAATTTTTGAAATATTTGCTCTATATCTTTGAAGTATCTCCTTGGTATTTTAATAGGAATTGCATTAAATTTATAAATTGCTTTGGGTAATATGGACACTTTAATGATGTTTATTTTTCCTAGCCATGGACACAGTATATGCTTCCACTTGTTTGTATCTTCCTTGATTTCTTTTATCTATGTTTTATAATTTTCCAAGTACACGTTTTCAACCTCCTTGGTTAAATTTACTCCTAATTATTTTTGTTGTTGTTGTTGCAGTAGTGAAGGAGATTGTTTTCTTAATTTCTCTTTCAGACAGATCATTGTTGTATAAAAATGCCTCTGATTTCTGAGCATGAATTTTATATATATCCTGCCACCTTCCTGAATTCATTTATCAGGTCCAGTAGTTTTCTTACTGTAACTCTAGGGTTTTCTAGGTACAGTATCATATCATCTGCAAATAATGATAGTTTCACTTCTTCTCTTCCAATTTGGATGCTTTTTATTTCTTCTTCTTGTCTGATTGCTGTGGCTAGGTCTTCCAGAACTATATTGAATAAGAGTGGTGAAAGGGGGCACCTCTGCCTTGTTCCTGATCTTAAGGGATTGCTTTTAACCATTGCCCATTGAGTATGATGTTGGCTGTGGGCCTGTCATAGATGGCCTTTATCATGTTGAGGTATCTTCCATTTATTCCCACTTTGCTGAGAGTTTTGATCATAAATGGGTGCTGGATTTTATCAAATACTTTTTCTGTATCTATTGATATTATCATGTGGTTTTTGTCCTTCCTTTTGCTTATGTGATGAATCACACTGATTGACTTGCAAATATTGTACTAGCATTGCCTCCCCAAAATAAATCCCAATTGATCATCATGGTATATAATTTTTTCATGTATTGCTGGATCCGGTTTGCTAATATTTTGTTGAGAATATTAGCATCTAAATTCATCAGGGATATTGGTCTGTAATTTTCTTTCTTTGTGTTGTCTTTGCCTGGCTTTAGAATCAGAATTATGCTCACCTCATAAAAGGAGCTTGGAAGCTTTCCCTTCTCTTGAATTTTTTGAAATAGCTTGAGAAGGATAGAAGTTAGTTCTTCTTTGAATGTTTGGTAGAATTCCTCTGTGAAGCCATCTGGCCCAGGGTTTTTGTTTGTTGGGAATTTTTTGATAACTGTTTCAATCTCATTTGTTGTAATTGGTCTATTTATGTTTTCTGATTCTTCCAGATTGATTTTTGAAAGATTACATTGTTCAAGAAATTTTTCTATTTCAACTAGGTTGTCTAATTTTTTGGCATACCATTCTTCATAGTATTTTCTTATAATCCTTTGTATTTCTGCTGTGTTCGTTGTTACTTCTCCACCTTCATTTCTAATTTTATTTATTTGAGTATTTTCTCTTTTTTTCTTGGTGAGTCTGGTTAAGGGTTCATTGACGTTGTTTCCTTTTTCATAGAACCAGCTCTTGGTTTTATTGATCCTCTTTATTACTTTTTTAGTCTCTATTTCATTTTGTTCTGCTCTGATCTTTATTATTTTCTCCCTTCTACTTCTTCTAGGCTTTACTTGCTGTTCTTTTTCTAGTTCTTTTAGTAGCAAGATTAAGTTGTTTATTTGATTGAGCTTCTTCTTTCATCTTAAGGTATGCGTGTAATGCTATGATTTTCCCTCTCAAGACTGCTTTTGCTGTGTCCTGCAGATTTTGAGTTGTTGTATGCTCATTTTCATTTGTTTTAAGGACATGTTTTATTTCTTCCTTGATCTCATTGTTGATCCAGTCATTGTTTAATAACATGCTGTTTAGTTTCTAAGTGTTTTAGTCTTTTTCAGTTTTCCTACTGTTGTTGATTTCTTGTTTCATGCCATTGTGGTCAGAGAAGATGCTTGATGTGGTTTCAATCTTCTTAAAGTTTTTGAGACCTGTTTGATGCCCTAATTACAGGGGTTTCAAACTCGCGGCCTGCGGGCCACATGCGGCCCACCGAACAATTTTGTGTGGCCAGCAGACTAATCCACGGGCTTACTTAATTTTGTCCAAAATATTTTGAACTTCGTGGATTAGTCTGCGGCCACACAAAATTGTTCGGCGGGCCACATGCGGCCCGTGAGCCACGAGTTTGAGACCCCTGCCCTAATATGTGATCTATCTTAGAGAATGTACCATGAGCACTTGGAAAGAATGTATATTTTGCTGCTTTAGGGTTAAAGGTTCTGAAGATATCTATTAAATCATGTTGATCTACTGCCTTGATGGTGAACCTTTTTATAAAAAATGCCCACTTTTGCAGTGCTGGTCAACCTGGCTCCTCCCGCCCACTAGTGGGCATTCCAGTTTTTATAGTGGGCCAATCATGGTGCCGTTTGGTTGATCTGCTACCACCCACCATGAAAACTGGAACTCCCATTAGTGGCAGGAGGGACCAGGTTGACCAACACTGCAAAAGTGGGTGGTTTTTATAAAAAGGTTCACCATCACGGATCTAGTGTATCCCTTAATTCTCTTGTTTCTTTTTTAATTTTTTTCTTGAGGATCAATCCACTGATGTTAGTGGGGTATTGATATCTCTTACTATTATAGTATTTCTATTGATCTCTTCCATTATGTCCATAAAAGTCTTTATATATAATTAGGTGCTCTTAATATAAGAGCACCTAAATGGTGCTCTTATATTAGGTGCATATATATTTATAATGGTTATCTCTTGCTGTTGGATTGCTCCCTTTATCATTATGTAGTGACCTTCTTTATCCCTTACTATAGTCTTTGTTGTAAAATCTATTTTGTCAGATATAAGTATTGCTACCCCAGCTTTTTTTCATTTCTATTAGCATGAAATATTTTTTTCATCCTTTTACTTTCAATTATGTGCATCTTTTGTTTTGAGGTGCATCTCCTGTAGACAGTATATGTATGGGTCCTGTTTTATTATTCATTCAGCTACCCTATGTTTTTTGATTAGAGCATTTAATCCGTTTACACTTACAGTTAGTATTGATATATAGTTGTTTATTGTCATTTTATTCTTTAATGTTATATTCCTCTTTTACTATATTCTTTACCCCTTTGTTCTGTTTTCAACAGACCCCTTAACATTTCTTGCAACATTGGTTTTGTTATAATGAATTCCTTAAGTTCTTTTTTGTCTGGGAAGTTTTTTATTTCTCCTTCAATTTTAAATGATAGTCTTGCTGGATAAAGAAGTCTTGGTTGTAGGCTCTTGTTCTGCATTACTTTGAATATTTCTTGCCATTCCCTTCTGGCCTCAAGTGTTTCTGTTGAGAAGTCAAATGTCATCTTAATGGGGGCTTCTTTGTAGGTGATAGCCTTTTTTTCTGTAGCAGCTTTTAATATTTTCTCTTTATCTCTTGCCTCTGGTATTTTAATTATGATATGTCCTGGTGTAGATTTTTTTTTTTTTTGGTTCCTCTTTAATTGAATTATCTGTGCTTCTTCAACTTTGTGACTTTTTCCTGTATCTATTTAGGGAAGATTTCAGCTATGATTTGATTTAACAAAGTCTCTATCCTTTGTTCTTTCTCTTCTTCTTCAGGAACCGCTATGATGCGGATGTTGTTTCTCTTTAGGTTGTCACAGAGCTCTCTTAGCATTTCCTCAGATTTTTTCAGTCTCTTTTCTTTTTGGTGCTCCGTTTTTGTGCTTTCACTTATCTTGTCCTCCAATTCGCTGATTCAATCCTCTGCTTTATCCAGCCTGCTTTTAATTCCTTCCAGTGTAAGCTTCATTTCTGATATTGTGTTTTTCATTTCTGTCTGGTTCTTCTTTATAATTTCCGTGTCCTTTTTAATGCTTTCAGTTTTTTTTATTGGAGTGTTCACTAAGTCCATCCATTGCAGCTTTGAGATCTTTCAGCATCCTAAAAACCATTATTTTATACTCTGCATCTGGTAATTTGATTACTTCCGATTCATTCAAGACTTTATCAGAGGATTTATCTTGTTGAAGCATATGACTTATGCTTCTCTGCCTACCCATTATTCTTTATACCTTGTAGGCTTCTTCCAGCTATGATCTTCTTACCTAGTAGAGCCTTTTTGAGGTCTTGATTTGTTTGTTTTCTTCTCTGTTTTCTTAGCTCAGTGGTAATCTTGTTTACTGATCTCAACAGGGGTCTTATTTGAAACTGTATTCAGGAATGTGGTGGGTGTATCTGAGACTCTGAGGGTCTGATCTGCCAGGTTCTCTCTGGGAATGGGTGCTTTATCTGTTTCGGTAGGGGGAGGTGTATCCCAGATCTCCATGGAGACCTGATTTACTGCCCCTCCTTTCCACTTCCTGTTTTCAGCCGTGTCTTGTTGCTCTGATAGGAGCTTGAGAGCTTTCTGGAGGTGGGTCACCTGAAACCACTTTATGCTTGTGTTGTGTTGAGGGATCAACCCCTCCCCCAGCTGTGGCCACCTCTGCACTGGATGAATCAATTTCTCAGGTCATCCCATGCATTCCTCTGCCCATGACCATCTGTCTATCTCTCTCTTCACTTTTCTTTTGGAAGACAAGCCAGCCTTCTCAGCACACTTTGTTCCCAGGTCCCCTAGAAAGTGGCTGTGAGTGACATTTTCTGCTTTTCTCCTTGTAATGAGAGCCTTTCTGGGCTATCAGTCTTACCCCACCTTCACTCCTGGAAGCATGGGAGTCCCTCTCCCCAGCAGTGCTCGGAGCTCCCTACTAGGCTCAGTGTGGCTTCTTCTTTGGTTTTTGAGACCTGTTCTTTTAATCCAAAGTTGTTTTTTCATGCTGATTGTTCCTAAATTAATTTGTAATCCAGTTTAGTGGTGTGAACTTGGAGTCTGTGTGTCTGCCTACTCCACTGCCATCTTGGTTCTCATCATTACTGAAGAACTTTATTCCTTTCCCTTTTATGTTATTGTTGTCATAGATAATTAATCTTATTTTTATTGTAACCTTGTTGGAGCTTTTACTTGTGTAGCATTGTTTTGTATCCAGTAGAGTAATACCCGTGTTTTTTCTGCAGTTGTGGTTTTCTGGTGATGAATTTTCTCAAGCTTTGTATATCTGGAAAAGTTTTTATTTCTTATTCATATCTGAAGGTTGATTTGAATGGTTATAGTATTTTTGGCTGGTAATTCTTTTCTTTCAGTACTTTGAATGATTGGTTCCACTGTCTTCTGGCTTGTAGAGTCTCTGCTGAAAAGTCTGATGATAGCCTAATGGGATTTTGTTCATATGTTATGTTCATATTTTTCTTAGTTGCCTTGAGAATTTTTTTTTGTCTTTAATTTTTTTATCATTTTATTAAAATTTGCCTTGGAGAAGGTCTGTTTTAATTGAGGTAACTTGGAATTCTGTTTGCTTCTTGGATTCGAGATTCTAACTTTCTATAGGCTTGGGAAGTTTTCATCAATTATTTGAATAGGCTCTCCATTCTCTTCTCCCTTTCTTTATCTCTAATATACCCATTAATATTTTATTGCTCTTTCAGATGGAGTCAGGCAATTCTTATAGAACACTATGACCTTTTTAATTTTGTGACTCACTCTTCTTCTCTCTGTAGCATCTTTAGTTGTCTTCCTTTGATGTCACTGATTTTCTCCTCTATCTTGCCTGTTCTAATAGCTGAACTTGGTAGCTCATTTTTCAATTCATGTATCAAGTTCTTCATCTCTGTTTGTTTCTATTTTAAAGTTTCAATCTTTTTGGTAAAGTATTTGTTTTGTTCATTAATTTGTTTTTTCAGCTCATTAAAATTGCCTATCAATGTTTTTATGTATCTCATTGAATATTTTCAGAACTTCAATTTTAAATTCTCTATTGTTTAACTCTAAAGTTTCCATGAAGTTAACTTTGCTTTCTGGAGATTTTTCATCTTCTTTTGAAACTAGGTTTCTTTCTTCTTTACTCTTTCCTTAATGGCATTTCAGAGTGGTATTGTTAAAAAATTTAACAAAAAACAACTAAAATACAATTAAAAATACAAATACAGTAAAAAATAGAGAATTTAAAATAATAAAAAACAACAAAAATCCCAAATAAAGAAAAAGCAAAGCCCTGGCCGGTTGGCTCAGAGGTAGTGTGTCGGCCTAGCGTGCGAAGGACCCGGGTTCGATTCCCGGCCAGGGCACACAGGAGAAGCGCCCATTTGCTTCTCCACCCCTCCGCCGCACTTTCCTCTCTGTCTCTCTCTTCCCCTCCCGCAGCCAAGGCTCCATTGGAGCAAAGATGGCCCGGGCGCTGGGGATGGCTCTGTGGCCTCTGCCTCAGGCGCTAGAGTGGCTCTGGTCACAACATGGCGACACCCAGGATGGGCAGAGCATCGCCCCCTGGTGGGCAGAGCGTCGCCCCTGGTGGGCGTGCCAGGTGGATCCCGGTCGGGCGCATGCGGGAGTCTGTCTGACTGTCTCTCCCTGTTTCCAGCTTCAGAAAAAAGAAAAAAAAAAAGAAAAAGCAAAAACCAAAAATAAACAGAACGCCCACAAAAATAAGAATAAAAGTATAAAAGTTAAAAAATTAAAGGAAATGCAATTTAAAATAAAATGATCAATTTGAGTGTTGAGAGATTTTTCTGTTTTCTTCCTATGGGTGGTGCTCTATTACAAGTTTTAGCTCTGTAGAATTCCAGGGCTAACTTCTGCTGAGATGTTGTTGTCTAGATGATGGAGGTGGGGCTACAGTCACCATGGTGGCTGGAGCATGTTGTGAGGGCTTTACAACTTTAGCAATGGTGATCTCTGGCCTCTGAGAACTCCTCTGTTCTTGTCAACAGACTAGGAGACCAGACACAGAGCATCTCTATTCTTCAGGGAAGAGAATGGCTCTGGAGAGCTAGCTATGGTATCTGTTTTTGCCACTGTCAATACCGCACGAGGTGATGGAAACAGGATCTGAAAGCTCGTGGCCAAACTTTGATTTTCTGTCTGCCCCAGTGTGGACTGCTGGCAGACCACAAGAACACTGGCAGTGATCCTTCATTCTGCCTCTGCTTTTATTCAGTATCTTCCCCTCTGCCCCTCATTCTCTATCCCTTGCTTCTCCTGGCAGAAAAAAACCCACTCACTCTGGGTTGCTCTCTTCTCAGGAGGCAACTGTGAGAACATCTTATCTTCCTCTCCCCTTTTCAGCTCTTCCCATGGTTAGTAGATTCCAGGCACAAATCTTTTTAGAAAAGCCTGCTAGCCCAGCTGGGTTTCCTTAGCTAGGGAAATTCTTTTCAATTTGTTGACATTTCAAGGAGAGAGGTCAAGGGTACCTCTCACACTACCAGTACTCTGATGTCATCCTCTCCACAGCTAATTTTTGAGTAGACCAAATACTCATACTAAAAGAATTTTTTTTTATTAAAAGGATAAAATTTAGAATTCTTGAGTAGTCAATTACATTGAACAGTATTTGATCATATTGAAATTTTATAGGCTTCATTATATCTTATTAAAGGGCTGATTATAGAATTGCAAAATATCTGAAGATGTACTAAAGTAAATATTTTATTGTTGTTTTGTTAATGTGAGAGTTGACTCTTAGATGTCCCAGGTTTCAGTAATAACTTAATCTGGCCAAAAAATAATTTGCTATAATTTTATGTCTGGATATTTCAGCTTCACCTTGTAGAATCACTAAATTTGTATAGTCAAGTGTCTACAATTTTACTCTTTTTATAATGGTACTTATGAAATCATTTTTTATTTTAAATATTTTTTTTATTTTCAATTACAGTTGACATACAATATTATATTAGTTTCAATTGTTCAACTCAGTGATTAGACATTCTATAACTTTATTATACTGATTTATCCAGTATCCACCTGGCACCATACATAGTTATCAGAATATTATTAACTATACTTCCAGTGCTGTGTTACATCCCTGTAATTATCCTGTAACTACCAATTTGTTCTTTTTATCCCTTTAGCTCTTTCACTTATTTCCCCAATCCCTTTCCCTCTGACAATCACAGGTTCAGTTAGTGCATCTATGAAGTCTGTTTCAATGTTTTGTTTATTTCATTCCTTAAATTGCACCGATAAGATAAATTATATAGTCTGTTCTTCTCTAACTTATTTCACTGAGCATAATATCATCTAGGCCCATTCATGCTACCACAATGGTAAGATTTCATTCATTTTTACTGCCAAGTAGTATTCAATTGTATAATGTATCATGGCTGTTTTATCCACTCATCTATTGATGGACCCTTAGGTTGCTTCCACATCTTTGCTACTGTAGACAATGCTGCAATTAACATAAGGCTGTATGTATTCTTTCAAATTAGTGCTCTGGGTTACTTCAGATAGCTTCCCAGAAGCGGAATCACTGGGTCATTAGGCAGTTCCATTTTAATTTTTGAGGTAACTCTACATCGTTTTCCACAGTGACTACATGAATCCGTATTCCCACCTAAAGTGCATGAGTGTTCTCTTTTCTCCACATCCTTGCCAAGTATTAGGTAATATCTCATGTGGATTTAACTTGCAGTCTTCTGATAATTAGTAACATTGAGCATCTTTTCATATGTTTATTTGCCTTGTGTTTGTTCTTTTTGGAGAAGTGTCTATTCAGGTCCTTTGCCCACTTTTTAAATTAAATTGTTGGTTTTCTTGGTGTTGAGTTACTTGTCAGAATGGTTACTATCCATACTTTATATTGTTTTCCACAGTATCTAAACAAATTTGTATTTCTAACAACAGTGTACAACTGCTTTCTTTTATCCACTTTCTCACCAACACATTTTCTCCTGTATTCTTTTTATAAGAGAATTTTTTATGAGTTTATTTTAGCCAAACTCAGGACATACTGAAAATCAAGATCTCAAATGCTCCTTATCCCTTGTATGCTTGATGATAGCCATTTGAACAATTAAGTGGTGGTATCTCTTTGTTTTGATCTGCATTTTCCTGATGATTAATGATGTTGTCCATCTTTTCATGTACTTGTTGACCAGTTGGATGCTTTCTTAGGAAAAATGTTAACTTAATTCTTCTATTTTTTATTTAGCTTAATTTTTGTTATCGAATTTTATGAGTTTATATATTTTGGATATTAACTGCTTTTCAGGTATGTAAACCATATTGGAAATATTTTCTTCTATTGTATAGGGTGCCTTTTTATTTTTTTATTTTTTATTTTGTTTTACAAAGGTTTATAGTTTGATGAAGTCCTATTTTCTTGTTTCATTTATTGCTTATGCTTTTGGTGTCAAGTTTTAAAAAATATATTACCAAGAGGAATGTCAAGCAGCATCTTTCCTATGTTTTCTTCCAGAAGCTTTATGGTATTAAGTGTTATACTTTAATCTTCCTTTTCTTTCTTTTTTTTTTTAATGAGAAGAGGTGAAATAGTGAGTCAGACTACTGCATGCAATACATTTGTGACCCACCCGGCAACCCCCATCTGGGACTCATACTCAAATTATCCTCAGCACCTGAAACTGCCACTCAGACCAACCAAGTTATCTTCAGTGCCTGGGGGCCATGCTTGAGGCAATCAAGCTACTTGGCTACAGGAAGAAAAAGAGAGAAGAGGAAAAGAGAAGGGGAAAGAAGCAGATGGCCACTTTTCTTGTGTGCCCTGACTGGGAGTCAAACCTGGGATATCCATACACTGGACCAACAGTCACAAGCCAGGGCCTTAGGTTTAAGTCTTTAAACCATTTTAAATTAATTTACTTGAATGGTTTAAGATAGGGGTCCTATTTCATTTTTTTTTTCATGTGGTTATTTTGCTTTCTTTATACAAGTTGTTGAATAAGCTATTTTTCCTATTGAGTGTGCTTGGCTTCTTTTTAAAATACTTTTTAAAAATACATGCATGTGTTTATTTCTGGGCTCTTTATTCTATTGCACATATCTATATTTCTGTTTCCATACAATGGGCATATTGTTTTATTTATTTTTTATTTTTTAAGGATTTTATTTATGCATTTGTAGAGAAGCGAGAGAGAGAGAGAGAGAGAGAGAGAGAGAGAGAGAGAGAAGGGGGAGCATCAGGAAACATCAACTCCCATATGTACCCTGAACAGGCAAGCCTAGGGTTTTCAACCGTTGATCTCACCATACTTTATCCACTGCACAACCACAGGTCAGGCCAATGACCATATTGTCTTAATAATTATAGCTTGGTAATATAGTTTTTAAATCAGGAACTTTAATGCATGCAGCTTTGTCCTACGTTGTCATGACTGCTTTTGTTATTCAGTGTCTTTTATGGTTTATACAAATTTTAGGATTTTTAAATTTTTTTGAAAATTTTCATTAAAATTTTGATAAAGATTGGCTTCTGGTAATATGATATTTTAATAATATTAATTTTTCTCATCTATAAACAAGGATATTGTTCCATTTGTTTGTATCTTTTTCAAGTTCTTTTATAAAAGTCTTATAGTTTTCAGTGTACAGAAATTTCACTTCAGGGGTTAAATTTATTACTAAATATTTTATTGTTTTTGATGCTATTTTAAATGAGGTATTTTTCTTATTCATGTATTCTGCTGTAACTTTATAGAAAAGCAACTGATTCTTCATGTTGACTTTTTATTCTGCAACTTTACTGAATATGATACTAGTTATAACAGAATTTTAGTGGGATCCTTAGGATTTTCTATTATAATGTCACCTGTAAATAATAAAAATTTTATTTCTTCTTTTATGTGGATGCATTTTATTTCTTTGTCTTGACTAATAGTTCCAGCTAGTACTCCCAATGTTAGGTTAAATAAATCATGAGAGTAGGTACCCTGATCCTGTTCCTGACCTTAAAGGAAAATCTTTGAACTTTTCACCACTGACTATAATGTTAACTGTATATTTGTCATATGTGGTTTTTATTATGTTGAAGTATGCTCTTTATATACCAAAATTGTTGAATGTTTTTATGTTTAAAGGATATTGTATTTTATCCAAAGCTTTTTTTCCCATCTATTAAGATAGCTTTTATGATTTTTTTTATATTAATGAGGTGCATCAAAATTTTTATTTGCCTATGTTGACCTATTCTTGCATCTTAGGGATAAATCCTACTTTGTCATAGTGTACAATCTTCTTATTGTATTGTTGAAATTGGATTGTTAATATTTTATTGATAATTTTTGCATATATATTTATAAGGAATTTTAGACTATAGTTTTGTGATTTTTTTTCTTTAGTGTCCACATCTGACTTTAGTATCAGGGTAATGCTGATTTGTAAAATGAGTTTGAAAGTATTTGCTCTTCATCAATTGTTTGAAAGATTTTAAAAAGAATTGGCAATGATTTCTCTGTAAATGTTTGATGGAATTTTCCAGTAAAACCATACATCCTTGGGTTTTCTGTATTTGGAGATTTTCCATTAAGAATACAATCTCCAAGTAAAATCGTATAGTATTTGTCTTTTTATTATTGGCTTATTTCACTAAACATAATGTCCTCAAGTTTCATCCAAATTTTATGATGTGTCAAAATTTCTTTTCCTTTTAAGAATAAATAATAGTCCATTGTATGTATATATCAAATTTTTTTCTGTCAATAGACACTGGTTTATAAGGTTAGGCTACTGTGAATAATGTTGCTGAACATAGGCATACAAACATTTCACTGAGATCCTGATTTCAATTTTGGGAAATTGTATCTAGTTGTGGAATTGCTAGATCACATGGTAACTATATTTTAAATATTTTGGGAATCCCCATACTGTTTTCCATAGTTGTTGCACCTTTTTATATTCTCACTAACACTGCACAAGGGTTCTAATTTCTCCATGTTCTCACCCACAGCTGTTATTTTATGAGTAATTTTTTTTAAATAGTAGTCATTCTGATAGGTTTAAGGTATGCTCTTTTGTGTTTTTGATATGCATTTTTCTAATGATTAATGATTTTGAGTATCTTTCTATATATTTATTAGCTATCTGTATATCTTTGAAGAAATGTCTACTAAGTCTAAAGAAAAACTGTTCCTCTACTCTAACACTCCTGACACGAAACGTGTGGGATTTTTTTTCTCCATATCAACCAGTTTTGTAACTCTCTGGACACCAAATGTTTGTTCTATAATTTAATTCAATTCTGCCACTACCCAGAATTAGTGTCAGACTCCACAGGTTGAGGCCTCAGTCTCACAACACTGTCTTCACTTCAGATGCCAGTGGCAAGTAATGGGTCTTCAGGGTTCCCACTCTTCTGTCTGATTTGGCTACAAAATTAAATATTCTCACAACTCACTCACTCTGACACTTAAGTTTCACAATTTGTAGTAACAGCTTACAAAACTCAGGAAAACATTCAATTGTATTTACTGGTTTATTATAAAAGATGTTATAAAAAACACAGATGAACAACCAGATGAAGAGACACATAAAACAAGGTCTGGAAGGGTTCTGAGTGCAGGAATTTCTGTCCACATAGTTTATGGTATACCTGTAAGGTATTTTTCCCTGCCGAGAAGGAAGGAACGGGGCTCTAGCTGCAAAGTGTGGAATAAGTAAACGGCTTTATTGAGTACAGAGCACACATCCCACCCGGCAAGGTTCCCTGGCCCCGAGGAGAGAAAGATGGAGATGGAGGTGCAAGATGGAGGCTAGGGAAGTTGCACGGGTTAAACCACTGGGAGATATTTAAAGGGTCCCTCTAGGGAAGTGAAGTTACTATGACGTGGTGAAATTTCACTGGCTGGCAGACGATCGCTTCTTTCCAAATGGTTCCTGGGAAGCTTCCTTTGGTGGGCTTGATTGTGGGCGGTCCTAGCCAAAGTGGGCGGGTCTGAATTCCTACGTGACTATCCCTCTATCCACCCACCTTACATTCTGACCTTTTGTGTTAAATAGAAAAAGGGGTGCCGTTTATTCGTCTGGCTACTTCCTGCTGAATAGGGGCATTGTGGGGAGGGGGAGATCAGAAGGTGGTGGCTTTGAAGGGTGTTAAGAGGAACATCTGTGTGGCTGTGACTGGAGAAACTTCACAGATGCGGTCCTGTAAGAATTTAAAAAAAAAGAGAGGAATAATAGGGGATTTTGCAGGGTCTAGCCTTTTGGTGAGCTGGAGATAGATGGAGTCCAGTGGTTCCGACTGCCAGAGGTCCTATAAGGAGGCAAGCTTGAGGCAAAACTGCATGTCAGGAGTGGCGTAAAAAGGGGAAAGGAAGAGGGTCCCATCCATTCCCATAACCGAAACCTGTGAGGGAACTAGAGGCCCAGAGTATAAAGGCAAAAAACAGAGAAGGCAGCCCCCATGTCCACAAGAAATGAGATGGACTTACCCACTTGTTGCAGAACCCTGGGTTCTCCTAATCCAGGCCATGTCCTAGGAGTTTGAGCGATGCACCCACCTGGCTGGATTGGCCTTCCATTTGGGCAGCTTGTCCTCCACGTAGAGGTGCTGAGGAAAAACCCTGTTGCCCAAAGGGGCAATCACTCTGCCAGTGACTGGGCTGCTTGCAGTCAGGGCAGGGCTCAGTGGGCAGCCGTGAGCAGGGGCCTTGCTGGGACCAGTGGTCCTGCTTGCCACACTTAAAGCAAGCTGCTGGTGGCTCTGCTGGTCTCAGGGTTGCCACAAGAGTTGGGGCTTAGAGCGTTACCTTCTCCTGCAGGGGGGCCTGGCGAACAGGCCTGTTTTTACTAGTTGGGACTGTTAAAAACTTTAAATGCCATGTTCACAGGTTCTGGATAGGGGTTTGGGGGTTTGAGAATAAGAGGAGGGGGAACTCGTGCGGAGCCCGGCACCCAGATCCCACAGGAAAAATGCTGGAACCAAAGGCAGGACAGGGCAGGAACTTCCTGCAAGAAAATTGGGGTTGGACTTCCTGATAACCAGTGTAAGAGCCAATGCCAGGCTGAGAAAGGCCTGACGGAGGAGGGACTAGAGAACACAGTGAAGGGAGGGGCCCCTGGCCAGCAGGGGAGGAGAAAGAGAAGGTAGTAGATGGCGAATAAGAAACAGGTTTTTGCGAAGGGAGGGGAGAGAGAGTTTGGAGTCTGCGGAGAAGGAAAAATTAGGAATAGAGGTTTTAGGTGAGGTTTCTCTGGCCAGAAAAAGGCCTGCACGATGGAACAGGCAGCACAGAGATTAAGGACGGTTGCGGAAATAATTAGAGGCCGTGAATATAAGAGATCTCCAATCAGTTCCCAGCTTTTTTGGCGATAGTTATATTGGTGAGGGTGTTAAAACTGAAAGTCCCTTCAGGAGGCTAATTGAATGGGTTCTGTGGCCTGGCCACAGCGGCGAAGAAGAACAGTTTCCTCTTCCTTAGGGAGGGAAATTCCTGTGCCCTCACAGCCGCACTCAGTTCCTGGAGTGGTCAGACCTGAGCATTAGCATCCTAAAAACTCAAGGTTCAGCCATGGACAAAAAGTGGGTGTGCTTGGGGAGGTCTCCACAAGCACATGCTCACTCGGACGGAAAAGAATTCCCTGACGTAGCTACGGTTTTGGACAGGGAGTCTTGGAGGAAAGAACTGAGAAGAAAGCTGGAGGCAGGGGACTTACCGCACCATGCGCCGAAGTGGGTGGAAGTCGGAGATCCTGGTTCTTTCTCGGAGGGGAGGAGAAAGGAGAGGTCCTTGCGGACTTCTAACTCCTTCCTGGGTTTCGGCATCAAAAATGTAAGGTATTTTTCCCTGCCGAGAAGGAAGGAACGAGGCTCGAGCCACAAAGTGTGGAATAAGTAAACGGCTTTATTGAGTACAGAGTGCACATCCTGCCCGGCAAGGTTCCCTGGCCCTGAGAAGAGAAAGATGGAGATGGAGGTGCAAGATGGAGGTCAGGGAAGTTGAAAAGATTAAACCGTGTGGGAGATATTTAAAGGGTCCCTCTAGGGAAGTGAAGTTACTATGACGTGGTGAAATTTCACTGGCTGGCAGATGATCGCTTCTTTCCAAATGGTTCCTGGGAAGCTTCCTTTGGTGGGCTTGATTGTGGGCGGTCCTAGCTAAAGTGGGCAGGTCTGAGTTCCTACGTGACTATCCCTCTATCCACCGACCTTACAATACCACCTTCCAACCTTCCCTGTACATAAATGTGTTTAAATCAGGAGCTCTCTGAACCCTGTTGTTTAGGGTTTTATGGAGGTTCCATTATTCAGGCAAGATTGATTAAATTATTGGCCATTGATCTGAATCTCCAGATCTTCTTATCATCTTGCTGATTGAAGGTAGGGTTGAAAATTTCAACCCTTTAATCACATAATTTGATTCCTCTGGCTAACCGTCCCCATCTTAAAGCTATCAGGCAACCTTCAGGCACCTCATTAGCATATAAAGACATTCTTATAATTCTGTAGAGTAAAAGGGTCCTAGAAACTCTGTTAAGAACCAGGGATGAAGACCAAGTATATATATATATAGTATATCATAGTATAGTAAAGTCTTTTGCCTGTTTTTATTTATTATATTTTTTAGTTTTATTTTTTAAAATATTTTATTTATTGATTTTTAGAGAGAGAGGGGAGAGAGAGAGAGAGAGAGAGAGAGAGAGAGAGAAGGGGGAGGAGCAGGAAGCATCAACTCCCATATGTGCCTTGACTAGGCAAACCCAAGGTTTCGAACCAGCAACCTCAGTGTTTCAGGTCGACGCTTTATCCTACTGCGCCACCACAGGTCAGGCTCTTTTGCCCATTTTTAATCAAGTTGTTTTGTTGTTGTAAAAAATATGAATTCAATCTCTACAATTATTATTGGTTTGTTCAAATTTTCTAATTTCTTTCTGTTTGTCTTGATAAGTTTTATGTTTCCAGAAATTTGTCCATTTCTTCTAGATTATTCAACTTTTTGACATATGTCTACTTAGAAAAAATTCTTATGATTTTTTTGCATTTTGTAGTATTGTGAGTTGTTATGTCAATTCTTTTGTTTCTGATTTTATTTATATATGTATTCTCTTACTTCTCTTTAGTTAAAGGTTTGGAATTTTGTTTATCTTTTTACAAAATCTTTTTAAACGACTTTATTGAGGTATGATTGGCATACAAAAATATAGATATATTTAATGAACACAACTTGATGAGCTTGGAGATAAGTATAAAACTATGAAACCATCATTACAAACTATGCTATAAACATATCATTACTCCCTAAAGTTTTTTAAATCTTTACCACAGTCCTACAAGGAAGGCAGTAACATGACTATTTTAAAAACAAAGAATAAGGCTTAGACACATTAAGTAGTTACCCAAGATCGTATAACTAGAAAGTAAGGTTCTTACTCTACAACCCAAAATATTTCCTAGTACTTTATTCTCCTTTCTCACATATCCAACAAGAACTTCTTGAATTCTATCTAAGAACAAGGTTTCTTTCATTAAGAGTTTACAAAGAAAAATAAACAATTCCTTAAGTGTAATGAATAAATTTTATATAGAAGGAAGAGCCAAATATTCTGGATTACAAAAGAGGCATATTTATTGCATCTGAAAGGTTCTAGAAAGCCCATTAACAGAAAAGGTACAAAAAGAATCATGATGAACAATTTGGAGTTAGCTGTTTTGAAAGAGTAAAACAGTCCAGATAAAGCTGATATAGGTACAATCTCCTGAAATTGTAAAACAACAGATGGAGGTAATTCAAAATAGATGAATTTTTAAGGGACAATAGAGAAGAAGAAAAAAATGAGATGGGTGGTAGGCAGGGCTAGAAAAAAAAAGAGATGTGCCTGACTGTGGTATTGCAAGAAGCGACACTTGATGGAGGATAATAGATGCTCAGACAACTTATTTAACAGAGGAAGGAGACTTTATTAACAGCCAGCAGAGCATGTGGGGCTAGTAGCACCAAAGCACACACTCCCTGATGTTAGATTTCTTACATCTTACATATCTTTTACATGGTTCATCTAAGGGACAAATGCATGATTCTTTTGTCTGAGGTTTTACATGCACCTCATGACTCAAGGTGGGGAGGGAAATTTTGGTGGGGTAACAAGGTGAAAAATGTTTCCAAACCACTGGTCCTAGCTATTTACGGTTCATGTTTTTGTTGTGAGTGTTGTAAGAGTTTCCAGGAGACCAGTTAGAGATCTATAGGATGTGGTTAATCTTTAACTGGCTGAGTCAGTCATTCCTGCAGACCTTCTCCTGCATTCTTCTGGTTTCTCCCCTCTCAGTGGTGCTGAGTTTTTCCTTTGGGTCAGGGGATTTCTTAAATGTTTCATGTATATATTACTCCTCACATGGACCTTCTATAATCTCTCTCCAATGGTTTAATAGAATATAAAGGAGTCCATTTCCTTGTATACCCTGTAGCTATAAAGTTGAAATTCTACCCTTTAGCAAGTGGAAATGCTTTCATAGGATAACAAAGACAAGTAAGACAAGTCCTTACAACTCCTTAAAATAATATATATATTTAATGGTACAGATTAAGTGTTTTTTTATTTAGAAATTAAATTTAGTGAGGTGATATTGATCAATATGAATACATATTTTTCCAGTAAACAATTCTATACTATTGAAACTATTAATTGTTTTGTGTGCCCATCACTTAAAGTCAAATCATTTTCTGTCACCATGTATTTTTCATTCTTTACTTTGCTCTTCCTCACACAATTCTCCCCCACATCCCTCCATCTGGTACTGCTTCACTTCTATTTATGTTCATGCATCTCAGTTTTTTATCACATCTCTGTGTGAAATTGTATAGTTCTTAGTTTTTTCTGATTTTCTTATTTCACTTAGTATGATGTTCTCGTGGTCCATCCATGTTGTCCAAAATGGTAGTATATCATCATTTCTTATGACTGAGTAGTATTCTATTGAATATATGTACCAAATCTTTATCCAATCCTTTATGAAGGAACAATTTGGTTGTTTCCATGTCTTGGCTGAATAATGTGCCTTTGCATACATTGAGAATTTCCTACAGTGGAGTTTTCTTGTGATAAATTCCCTCAGCTTCTGTATGTCTGGAAAAGTTTTTATTTCTTCACATTTGAAAGATAACTTTGATGAATATAATATTTGGACTGGTAGTTCCTCTCTTGTAGTACTTTAAATGTTTGGGTCCACTCTCTTCTGGCTTGTAGAGTTTCTCATGATAAGTCTGATGATAGTATTATGGGTCTTTCTTTATGTGTTATGTTCTTCCTTTCCCTACCTGCTTTGTGGATATTTTCTTTTTCATTGATTTTTGATATTTTTGCTACAATGTACCTTGGAGAAGGTCTATTTGGGTTGAGGTAACTTGGAGTTCTATTTGTTTCTTAGATTAGATGATCTAACTTTTTCCATAGGTTAGGGGAGTTCTCATTAATTATTTGTTTGAGAAAGCTCTCAATTTTATTATCTCTCTTTTCTTCTTCTGATATGTCCATTATTGTTATCCTGATCTTTCTGATGGACTCAGATCATTCTTATAGAGCTGTATCATTTTTTATAATTTGTATTGAGAGACATAAAAAGAGTCAGAGAGAAGGATAGATAGGGACAGACAGACAGGAAAGAAGAGAGATGAGAAGCATCAATTATTAGTTTTTCATTGCAACACCTTAGTTGTTCATTTATTGCTTTCTCATATGTGCCTTGAGTGAGAGGCTCCAGCAGAGTAAGTGACCCTTTCCTCAAGCCAGTAACCTTCGGTTTTAAGCCAGTGACTTTTGGGCTCAAGCCAGTGCCAGTGACCATGGGGTCATGTTTATGATCCCATGCTCAACCCAGCAACCCTGCAGGCAAGTTGGTGAGCTCGCACTCAATCAGGATGAGCCTTCACTCAAGTCACTGGCCTTCGGTTTTGAACCTGAGTATTCTGCATCTAAGGCCAATGCTTTATCCACTGTACCATCTCCTGGTTAAGCTTATAAATCTTGAGTATCTTTCTTCTTTCTTCTGTATCATCTCTAGTTGCCTGTCTTCAGTGTCACTGATTCTCTACACTATTTGGCCTTTTCTATTACTTAAACTTGCAGCTCATTTTTCAATTTATATGTTGAGTCCTTTACCTCTTTTTTTTAGACTCAGTCTTTTGGTGAAGTACTCATTTTGTTCATTAACTTGTTTTCTGAGCTCATTAAATTGTCTTTCAATATTTTTTCTCATCACATTGAGTATATTCATAACTTTAAGTTTGAATTCTCTAACATTTAACTCCAAGGTTTACATGTGATTGAGATTGCTTGCTGGAGATTTCATTTTTTCTGAATGGTGTCTCTTCATTGGAAGCCATGGTATTAGTTTTTTTCTGCATTTATGGTACATGAAAATGATAGTGTTAAGAAATTAAGCAACAAAGAACTACAGTAGAATAAAATAAAAGTAAAAATAAAAGAGAAAAACCACAAGACAAAAAATAAAAACCAAGAATAATCAAAGCAAACAAAACATTCACAAAAAATGGAATAAATAAGAAATAAAATTTAAAAAAAAGAAAAATAGGCCCTGGCCAGTTGGCTCAGTGGTAGAACGTCGGCCTGGAGTGCAGAAGTCCTCAGTTCGATTCCCGGCCAGAGTACACAGGAGAAGCGCCCATCTGCTTCTCCACCCCTCCCCCTCTCCTTCCTCTCTGTCTCTCTCTTCCCCTCCCGCAGCCAAGGCTCCATTGGAGCAAAGATGGCCTGGGCACTGGGGATGGCTCCTTGGCCTCTGCCCCAGGTGCTGGAGTGGCTCTGGTCGCAACAGAGCGACGCCCCAGAGGGGTAGAGCATCGCCCCCTGGTGGGCGTGCCGGGTGGATCCTGGTCGGGTGCATGCGGGAGTCTGTCTGACTGTTTCTCCCCATTTCCAGCTTCAGAAAAATACAAAAAAAAAAAAAAAAAAAGAAAAATAATAGAATTGGCATTGCACTTCCAAAGGTTTATTTTTGTGTTTTTCCTGTAAGTGACCATGAATTACAAATTTTGGCTTTGTGAAATTCCCAGGCTGACCTCTGCTGAGATGTTGCTATCTTCATGATGGAGGTAGAGCTGCAGTCCCCTCAATGGGTGGGGCATATTGTTAAGGCTTTATCGTTTTAGCAATGGCAAGCTCAGGCCTTGGGGCACTTCTCCTTAAAATTCAACAGAGTAGGGGATCCTGCAAAGGGTACCTCTGTTTCAGGGAAAAGAATGGCTCTGTATAACTGTCTGTGGGTTATGTCTGATGTCATCCACCAGATTAGGTGTTTTTCATATATCAACTTATTTTTAAAACTCTAGGAAGTGTTATGGATAATATTTTTCTTTAGTGCTTGAAGAAACTAAGTCTCATGAGGGATAGGTAATTTGTTTAGGATTACACCACTAGTTACTAGAGAAGCCTGAGTTAGAACCTGGGTTTTTGCTTTATACCGCCATGCTTTTGCCACATTGCCTTTGATAATAAAAATATCAAATCAGTCATTAGTGGGAATATAGGAAGATAAAAGTAGAAATAGTTCCATGTTGCCAAATCCTCAGTTGCTTTCACAATACCTAAAGTATCACTTAATCTTTTGGGAGTCTCTTATTGTCTTCACTACACATTCTGCTGTTTTCAGTCTTTATTTAGTCCTAGTAATTCGTGTGGTAAATTCTCCCACCTCTGGTATATCATTAGTCATGATACTGACCTCTGAATTACACTAATATGAAACATACATATGTCCTATTTTTAAGTTCTAATTTTATGATACAGTAACCACTGAAGCTACTTGGCTATTTTAATGTAATCAAGTTAAATGATATTTTAATTAAAATTGGACAAAATAAAAACCCTACTTACCTGGTCCATTGGCTAGTGGCTACCACCCTGGAGAGCACAGACATAGAGCATCTCTATGTGGAAGTGCTGCCCGAATGCACAGGTAAAAGGAAATTTCATATTTGGGGGCTTAGTACCTTTGGTGCAGGAACAAAAATTTTCTCCATATTTACAGAGTTATTTTGATAAATACTTAAAAATCTTAAGCCACTGATATGTTTGCATTTTTATAATCTCTTTCCTAAGCTAAAAATAGTAGATTTTAAAGTGGTTTTATAGGTATCAATGGTAGTAATCTCCTTATTACACTGATTAGACATTACTAAATGTACAAGTTCTAAAGGAAAAATTGTTTTTTGTTCATTACACACAAGTATTATCATGGAATTAATTTTTATTTTATAACAAAATAGAGCCACACTGTTAAGACTGTTGAGGTGAAGTTCCATACGACTTGTGACAGAATGTGCCCTGGACTATCAGTTTCAAAGATACCTGTAAAGCAAACAGCCTTGGAAGATAAAGCTCAACCCAGAGCAGGGGACAGTTTTTGTTCCAGAGCATGGCAAAATTTGGTGAGGTTTGCTAGAATTCTCCTTTCTAAGATTGGAAGGATCCTAAGCTTGTGGTCACTCAGCTGTGACACAGACACACTGTGTGTGCATCACCCACAGGGTCTGCTCCACATCTCCCACTTGGGCCTGGTCTTGGGGGCCAGGAGAGTTGGAATCAGTGAAGCTCATGTTGCCTCCTGGGCTGTGACTAATAAAGCTGCGTCTCTAATCCAGGAGTCTGTGTCGGTCAGCCTCCATGAAACTGACTGGCTTACATGTACGCTTGAAAGCTGACTGGATCTCAGATCCCACAGAGCCCTTGAGAAAATAAGACAAATTAGAGCTAGTAGGTATGAGTTGAGAAATGATATCTATGGGGAATAATTTCATCCAGAGATCTGATTTTAAATTCCTAAGTGGGTAGGTCTTGGTGGTTTATCATGTCCCAGGCATATAACTTTTTAGTAAAAGGTTTATGTTTGCCTTCAGCAAGCCATACCCCTTGTTCTTGTGAATCTAGGTTAACATACAATTGAAATATGGGTACCCACCCTCAAGGGAGCACATAATCTTGAGAACAATTCTGTAAGCCACTCTTCACCTCATTTTCACCCATCTTCATGTAATCTCCTTAATTAAAATGTATAAATAACCTGCCAACTGTCATTGTGTGAGCCATGTTTTCTTAGTCTTTTGAAATATTGCTTGCAGGCATATCTTCTTTTTGGCACAAATAAATTGTTATAAAAATTCTCTACCGGTTGAATGTTCTTAGGATCTGAGGAGTGGAGTACAGCCCAGAGTGTAGGAGAGAGGCAGAGTGGTCAAAGAGTGAGGATAGAAGGTACAGAAGGTGGAAAAGTGTGGGAAAAACATAGCTTTATTTTTCTAACAATTCCTAATCCATTCAATTTATGTCCAAATAAATTTAAACCTCAAGGTAGATGATGTAGGGTAATATTAATCTTGGTCAAAAACAAAACACCTGAAGCCACAGGTCTTTCAAAATAGAATAGATTTAATTAATCTTGTAGTTTACATTCTGTTTTTCACCATTGTCAGTTTTAAAAGACTCTTAATTAAAAGTTATCGTAGTGATTGGGGGAAGTACTCTCCTCATCTTAAGGACACCAACTCCTTATTTTTGCTAATCAGTAAAAACAGCTTTTAGTAAAATGTAGATTAAAATTGGTCCATCTCACACTTACCCATTCCCCCACCCTTGCTCCATCCCCATGCCTCCTCCATCCCCATGTCTCCTTTCACCTCCTCCCCCACACCATATCGCAGTTGTACATTGTGTGCTTGAATGATTGGGAAACGTCACTTCATTGATAGCACTCAAAAGACAACAAATCCAACCGTCAATTGTTTTATTAAGGTGACGGTATTATTTATTTTATAATCACTTGACATACTTCTCATTAAATGCTAGAGCAATTAAGTTATACTTTGCCTTATCATCTAGGTAGCAAGTCACAATTTTGGAAACCAACATATCCTGTAGGATGGGCTCACTTAATATACAGCAGAGTGATTGTAATACTTTGGAGATTTTCAGTACTGGTGACCACGCTGAACTAAGGATGCTCAGACAGACAGTCTCCTGCCTATGAATATTTGGGTGCTGAATTTGATCTTTAGTGGTTTGAAGGAGTAATTCCATGGAAAATGCATCTTTACGATGAAGACTCCTCCCTTGTAGGGGCTGTCTTTTGCTCTCATTATAATTCCTTGCCACTCAAACATGTCATGTGCCACTGGCCCTGGGCAGAGCATAGTGCTGGGGGGGTTTCAAGAGAGTTCAAGGAGCTCCCTGCAGAAGCGCTCTATGGCCAAATAGTGCTCCATGAGGCTGACCCTTGTCGAGAACCTTTCCTATAGGGAGAAGGAGAGGGAGACCATGGGGTAGAGGGAGCTGCAACCCACCAGGTAGGCTGATGAGTGGGTTAAAGCAGGCCTCAGGTTTGAGGGGGCGATGGGGGACAGGGATGGTGGCCAAGAGGAGGTTGAGGGAGAAGAGAGTGGGAACTGGGCTGGATTGACGGGTTATTGGACCCTTGTGGCCTAAATGGCAGCTGGCTCTACCACTGCTGCCTCCACAGAGGTTGCCACTCCATCTCAGCTGTCTGACCTGGAGAGTCTGCTGCTCAGAGACTGAGTTGGCCAGATGGCACCTTGTTCCTAGATGCTGCCACCAAGTAACAGGGCCACTGTTGTCCAGACCACCTGCCCTTGCTGCTTGCTCCTGTTGTCCAAGTTGGAATGCCTGGTGAATTAGTAAACCCTTTCTGTGACAGCACAAGAGCCACACACTGATAATGTCACCAAGTCTGTGTGGATAGGTGACCTGAAAGGAGAAGAGGTGTATGGAAAGGACCATGGAGGGGAATGGAAGGGAGGCAGTGTGGAAAACACCATTATGGGGAAATAAAGAGGGGAGCAAGAGGTCTGTGAGGTTGAAGGAAGGACAGGCTACCTGGCTTACCCAGTGCTTGTGCTGTGTCCTGGCAAATTAGGTCACAGGCACTACCTGCCACTGAAACTTATCCTAATATATAAGAATAGTTCATCAATTCCATTCACCCCTCACTCACCCAGATTCACCTGCTATTAACATTTTACCCCATTGGATTTATCCTGATTTCTCTACTTGACATTCTGGCTCTTGTGCTTCCTGTCTCTTTCTGTGGATACCAATATCCTGAAAGTAAGCTACCTACATCATGGTCTTTCGTCCCAGATATATCCATGTGTGCTTCCTAAGAGAGTCATTCTATGACATAATCAACTTTAGTACCATACTTTTATAACTTTAAAGTAACTTTATTTTTCAGAGACAGAGAGAGAGAGAGAGATAGACAGGGACAGACAGACAGAAATGGAGAGATGAAGAGCATCAATCATCAGTTTTTCGTTGCGAGACCTTAGTTGTTTATTGATTGCTTTCTCATATATGTCTTGACCACAGGCCTTCAGCAGACCGAGTAACCCCTTGCTTGAGACAGCGACCTTGGGTCCAAGCTGGTGAGCTCTTGCTCAAACCAGATGAGCCCACGCTCAAGCTGGCGACCTCGGGGTCTCGAACCTGGGTCTTTCACATCCTAACATTTTGATGTTTACTTTTAATGAGAAAATAAAGTTTTCAAAGATACAATCTGGACAGTAGAACCAATTTACATTTTCAATAACTGGAAAGAAAAGCAGGAGAAAGAAAGGAAGAAAAAAGAGCAATCCACCCAGCACATCTAAGTAGCATTGTGTATACACTCTCTCTCTCTCTCTCTCTCTCTCTCTCTCTCTCTCTCTCACACACACACACACACACACACACACACAATCATTTGGGAGAAGTAGTGGTTTTGATAATAATCATAACTGCAGAGCAAACTTTTTCATTTATGAAGATTTCTAATAAAGCTGTTTATATACATTAAATCCTCTTCACTTGCTTATAGGCATGGAATGTAGAGCCAAAATAGTACCATCAAAATACATTTGGCTGTAGTCAATATCAATCCTTTTTTATGAAATAAACAATGATTTAATAATGCTTTTCAAAATTTTGGTGCTTATAATGAAATGAAGACAATCTAATTAATAAATGGTGTTGAAAATTTTAGAGGGATATGCAAAGAAAAAATGAAATTAGACTACCAACTTACACCATGTACTAGACTCAAAATGAAATATTTAATATGTCATGAAACCAAAGATTTTTTTCATTTAGAAATTAAACTAATAGGTTGACATTGATCACAAAGAGTACATAGGTTTTAGCATTTAAACTATTGATTGTGTTGTGTGCCCATCATCCAAAATGAAATTAGTTTCCATTGTCATAATATTTGTCCTTTTTTACTCCATTCCCCCTCAGCCACCTCCTTCACATTTACCTATGTCCATGAATCTGTTTTATATCCACCTATGTGTGAAATCATATCATTCTTAGCTATATAAAACCATGAAAAATTTAGAGGAAAACAAGCAGTAAAATCTCAAACATCTCTCATAGCAATATTTTTGCTAATGTATTTCTTTTGTCAAGGGAAACAAAGAAAAAATAAACAAATACACAAAAAAGAAACCTTTTGCACTGTAAAAGAAACCATCGACAAAATGAAAAGACAACACACTGAAAGGGAAAATATATTCACTGATACACACAATAAAGTCTTAATATCCAAAATATATAAAGACTCATACAACTCAACACCAAACAAACAATCCAGTTAAAAATTAGACAAAGGGCCCTGACTAGATGGTTAGAACTTCATCGCGAATCACAGCTTACCAGTTTGGTCCCCAGTCTGGGCACATACAGGAGCAATTCAATGCCCCTGTCTCTCTATCTCTTACTCTCCTTTCTTCTATCTTTAGAATTAGTAAAATAAATATTAAATGATAAGCAAAGGACTTGAATAGTCACTTCTCCAAGAAGGACATACAGATGCCCAACAAGCAAATGAAAAAATGCTCATAGTTACTAATCATCAGAAAATTGCAAGGGGGATGCAGATCAAATGCATTCAGAAGAAAAGACTACTGTATATTTAAAACTTTTATTTTCATAAACCTAATGGTAACCACAGAAGAAAACCCCAAAACTTATACATATTACTTTAAAAAAAGGAACCAAAGAAAAGAACTATGAAATACCACCATAACTAAAAACAACAGACAGAAACACAAAGGATAAGAAACAATGGAGCACAGATCTCCCAGAAAACAATAGATAAGGTGAATATAGAAACTCCTCATGCATCAATAATCACCTTAAATGTTAATGAACTGAACTCATCAATTAAACTGGACAGAGTAGCAGATTGGACAAAATAAAAAACCAACAGTATTTTGCCTTCAGAAGACAAAAATGATCTACAGAAACAAAGGTAAACTCAATGTGAAAGGCTGAGAAATGATTCTTCAAACAAGTGGCACCCAAGGAAAAGCAGGTATAGCTGTACTTTTATCTCACAAAGTAAATTTCAAGATAAAAAAGTAAGGAGAGACTAAATCAGACATTTTATAATGATAAAGGGGACACTACATCATAAAGACATAACTTTTTTAAAAAATTTGGTGTTCCAATCAGGGAACACCAAAATATATAAAGCACCTGCTAACAAAACTAAAAGAAAAGCACTGACAAAGAAAAAATCATAGTAGGGAAACTAAATACCCCATTGACAGTTATAGATAAGTCATTCAAATATAAGTTCAAAAAAGAAATATCAGCCTTAAATGTCATATTAGACCAAAGGGACATAATTGACATTTATAGAGCCTCTCATCCCAGAACATCAGATTATATGTACATTCTTCTTCAGAGCACTGAGAGCATTATTAAGGACAGGCCATGTGTTGAGACACAAACCTGGTCTAAAAATAATTACGAAGATTAAAATTATATCAAACATATTTTCTGAACATAATGTTTTGAAATTAACTGCAAAAAAGTGGGGACACCTCTGAGTTGTGCTGACTTTCAATTTGTTCAACTTGTATTAAGTAGGACTTTAAATAGCAACAAAAATATACAAATAAAAAAACACAAATTCCAGATTCTAAGATGGTGACAGAGTAAGCAGATATTCCAACTGCCACCTCCCAGGACCAAATTGGATTACTACTTAATTTAAGAACAATCATCTTGAAAAAACAACTTTAGATTAAACAAAGAGGGCTCTTAAACCAAGGATCACAGAAGAGGCCACACTAAGAATGGTAGGAAGGGTGGAAACATGGAAAGGGCTGCCCTGTTCTCAGGAGCTAGCAGCAGCTGAGCATCTGGAGGGACTCTCACTATGGGAAAGGTCACTTTGAGAGGTGTGAATGCTCAACCCCAGGCCTGGAGCCCCAGCCTAGAGCCCCAGATCCTAGAAGAGGTGCCCACAGAGCATTTGGAGGTGAAAAGAGCCGGGTATCTGTCTGTGAGAAATAGACAAAGCTGTCAGAGACACAAGCTTCGTTTCAAAGGGCCCACAAAGAAAATCTTATTTACAGCCACTTGCCTGAGGCTCCATCAAGGGAGAGCTGCGAGGACTAGAGTTGCGTGAGGAGGGTTTAAAGTTAGAGGCTCAGGGAGAGACACCGTGGGAGATGGCTACAGGAATTCCTGTGCTGAGTCATTCTCCAATATGCAGTCACTATCTTTCTTCAGTGGGGCAGTCCCCTCTGAGTGGCATCAGCCTGGGGAAAAGCAACTGCACTACCCTTGGGAATTTTGCCTGCCCCAGTCGTGGAGACTGGGTCACTCTGAGAGGCCAGGAAGCAGGGGTCATGTCAATGACTCAGTTTTCTTGTGTTGAGGCCAGAACTTTCTGCCACAGGCTCCTGAGTCTAAGACTGGTGCTTCTGTCCCATAGAACACTTAGTAGAAACTGTCCAGAGTGTGGGCAGACCACACCTCTAGGTCTCAAAGGACACAACCATAAGACTCATGAGGCCACATCTTACTGAGGTCTATGAAAAAAAGTCTAGACAGACTGACACCTGGGGCCAAGGAGCAGAGCCACACCCACCACCATTTCTAATTCCTGAATTGCCTCAGGTTCTAGACTCTACCAGAAGTTTTTTCAGTGGCTGCAGGAGGTGGGGCTCAGGGAACCTTGGCCTTTTGTGGACCTTCTGCCAGACCGAGTGTAGATAAAAGGCAGCCTAGGTATGTGTATTGGTATTTGCATGTACGCCTGTGCCCAGCAGAGGCAACCACAATTCTGGATCACTTGTAGCTCCAAGAAGGTTGCTGAAGGCCAGTCACAAACTGTTTCCCACTGGTCTGTGAAGGGTTCCTGCTAGGGAGGCCCAAGGCTGGCAAATGCAGTGGCCTGCTACGAAGAGCATTGGTTCAGGACCTAACAACCCTTGCTAGAGTGGTATCCAAAGGTAGGGCTCCTCACACCTGGCCCAGCTGAGGTGAATTTCACTGTCTGTGATCAGCACTGGCAAAGCAGCTCATGTTTGTTGGATAGAGTAGAGCTTCACAGTCAGCCTGCAAATGTGCTGGATATCCTGCCCTCCTGGGCTCTATTCTACTGGGGGAAGGGAGAGAATCTTGGAGCATGGACTTATAAAGTGTGGGTCTCTGTGAGCTTAGTGTTGGATCTGGTCGAGGGGCTTAAGCACTTTTTGTAGGAGCTCAGTCAGCCTCAGGAGAGGACTCTGTCAGTCTTCCTCCCTGAGACCAGGGTCTCACCAGCTGTAAGAACTTCTGCAGAGGGGACTGTTGGCCCCATGTGATCTGAACCTGCAGCTCAACTTGTTGGGGGAAAATAAAATTTAAGTATCCAGCACTGGCTGAGGAATTAGGCTCTTGATTAAAGGCCACATTCCCCATTATGAGCTACTGAACAAGACACCCTTGATGTAGAGGGTCCCACCAACATTGCATTCCCAACTTCAGCTGCCCTAACCCAAGAAGCTTGCAACCTGTAGAGGAATTAGTTGGCTGAGGTCAGTCTAAGCCCACACTACAGTCTTTCTACAGAAGATTCTGTGGGAAGACCAGGCCTCTGCAAGAGGAGGGGAGCAGCTGAAAAGTGGAGGAAAATTTTATGGAGCTTGGGGCTTTTACGGAGCTGCTGTCATCTCTAAGCAGGACAAAGCTTATCCTTATATACAGGTAGGCCCTTCCCACACTATCCAGGCACATAAAATGCAGAAACAAACAGCAAAAAGAGCAGTAGCTGCAGACAGATAGCCAACAACAGGTTACAAAGAACAGCTGATGACAACTCAAGAAGATTTAGCACCAACATACTTGGTAGTGGCTGGCAGACAGCACCAACCCTAGACTCAGCTAGCTACACAAGCAGCACACCCAAAAGAGAAGTGTAGCAGCCACCAGACACTGTGGAGAATAAATATACCCAACAGGACAGAGATTGCACAGTGTGTAATACACATGATCAAGATTGACCCATAGAGCCAACCAGACTGAAGGGAAAATCGTACCAACAAAAGGACCAACTGCATTCAATACTCACATACAACAGGAGGGGAAATAGTACTCTTAAGAAGTATTCCTAGTACAAGAAAAACAGGTAGCCTGGAAGTCAGTACCACCAAGCCCATCTTCCTAATAAAGACACCACAAAAAATTTCAAAGTCAGACAGTACTACCTAATACATAGACAGAATTAGTAGTCAAAGAAATGTGACACAAATTAATCAACAAGAAAAATCCCAAGAAAAATAACTAAATGAAATAGAAGTAACCAAACTACCAGATGCAGAGTTTAAAGTGATGATTTTTAGGATGCTCAAGGATATTAGAACAACAATGGATGGTCATAATGAGCACCTAAATAAAGAGGTAGCAAGTATCAAAAAGAACATTGAAATCATAAAAAAAAACAGTCAGAAATGACAAATACAATATCAGAAATGAAGACTGCACTAGAAGGAATCAGTAGCAGGCAGGATAAAGCAAAGGATCAAATCAGTGATTTAGAAAACAAGATAAACAGCACAGAAGTAAAGCAGCAAAATGAAAAGAGGTGCAAAAAGGCGAGCAAACTCTTAGAGAGCTCTGTGTCAACATGAAGAGAAACAGCATTCACATCCTAGGGGTTCCTGAAGGAGAAAAGAATGAACAAGAGATAGAGAGTCTGGGCCTGACCTGTGGTGGCACAGTGGATAAAGCATCGACCTGGAAATGCTGAGGTTGCCGGTTCAAAACCCTGGGCTTGCCTGGTCAAGGCACATATGAGAGTTGATACTTCCAGCTCCTCCCCACCTTCTTTCTCTCTGTCTCTCCTCTCTCTCTCTCTGTCTCTCCCTCTCCTCTCTAAAACGAATAAATAAATAAAAAGAAAAAAAGAAAAAAAAAGAGATAGAGAGTCTGTTTGAAGAAATCATAGTTGAAATTTTCCCTAAATTAATGAAGGAAAAAATCACACAACTTCAAGAAGCACAGAAAGTCACATTAAAAAGGAGCCCAAGGAGCCCTACACCAACACATCATAATTAAAATACCAAAATTAAGAGACAATGAAAGAATACTAAAAACTGCAAGAGAAAAGCAGCTAATTACCTACAGAGGAGCCCCCATAAGGATGACATCCAACTTCTCAAGTGAAACACTTGAGGCCAGAAGGAATTGGCAAGAAATAGTCAAAGTAATGCAAAACAAGAACCTACAACCAAGACTACTTTATTCAGCAAGGCTGTCATTTAAAATGGAAGGAGAAATAAAAAGTTTCCCAGACAAAAACAAAAAAACAAACTCAAGGAATTCATTATAAACAAACCAGTACTTCAAGAAATGTTAAGGGACCTTGTGTAGGAAGAGCAAAGGAAAAAAAATCAAGACAGGGAGGATTGTAGATTTAAAGAATAAAAAAGCAATAAATAAGTATACTTTAATAATAACCTTAAATGTAAATGGATTAAATGTTCCAATCAAAAGACATAGTGTAACTGCATGGATAAGAAAACAGGACCCGTACATATGATGTCTACAGTAGGCCCACCTCAGAACAAAAGATATACATAGACTGAAAGTGAAGGGATGGAAAAAGTATTTCATGCAAGTGGAAATGAAAAAAAAGTTGGGGTAGCAATACTTATATGTAACAAAATAGCCTTTAAAACAAAGGCTATCATAAGGGATAAGGAAGGTCACTACATAATGATAAAGCAAGCAATCCAATAGGAGGATATAACCATTGTAAATATTTATGTGCCTAATATAGGAACACCTAAATATATAAAGCAGATTTGGATGGACATAAAGGGCAAGATCAACAGCAATATTATAATAGTAGGGGATTTTAATGCCCCAACAATATCAACAGAAAGATCCCTCAGACAGAAAATTAACAAAGAAACAGCCACCTTAAATGACACACTAGATCACCTGGATTTAATTGGTATATTCAGAACTTTTCACTCCAAAGCAGGAAAATATGCATTCTTTTCAGGTGCTCATGGTACATTCTCTCAGATAGATCACATGTTAGGTCAGAAAACAGTACTCAGTAAATTTAAGAAGATTGAAATCATATAAAGTATCTTCTCTGATCACAATGGCATGAAAGTAGAAATCAACTACAATAGAAAAACTGAAAAAGATTCAAACACTTGAAGTCTAAATAGCATGTTATTAATTAACAAGTGGGTTAACAGCCTGATCAAGGAAGAAATGAAAATTTTCCTTGAAACAAATGAAAATGAACATACAACAGCTCAAAATTTATGAGAAACAGCAAAAGCAGTCCTGGAAAAGAAGTTAATAGCATTACAGGCACACCTTAAGAAGCAAGAAAAAGCTCTAAAAAACAACTTAACCCTGCACCTAAAAGAACTAGAAAAAGAACAACAAACAAAGCCTAGAGGAAGTAGAGGAAAGGGAATCATTAAGATCAGAGTGGAAATAAATGACATAGAGGCTAAAAAAAAAAACACAAAATGTCCATGAGATCAACAGCTGTTTCTTTGAAAATAATTGACAAATCTTTAAACAGACTCATCAAAAAAAAAGAGAGAACTCAAAATAAATAAAATTAGAAATGAAAAGGAGGAGTAACAACTGACACTGCCGAAATGCAAAGGATTGTAAGAAAATACTGTGAAGATCTATATTTCAAAAAATTGGACAACCTAGGTAAAATGGATAAATTCCTAGAAACATACAATCTTCCAGGACTCAATCTGGAGGAATCTGGAAACCTAAACAGACCAATTACAATAAATAAAATTGAAACAGTTATCAAAAAACTACCAACAAACAAATGTCCTGGACCAGATGGCTTCACAAGAGAATTTTATCATACATTCAAAGAAGAACTAACACCTATTATTCTCAAGCTATTTCAAAAAATTAAGAGGCAGGAAGACTGCCAAGCTTCTTTTATGAGGCAAGCATTATCCTCATTTAAAACCAGGTGAAGATACTACAAAGAAAGAGAACTATAGACCAATATACCTGATGAACATAGATGCTAAAATTCTCAATAAAATATTAGCAAACTGGATCCAATAATACATTAAAAAATATATACATCATGATCATGTGGAATTTATTCCGGGGAAGCAAGGCTGGTGAAATATTCTCAAATCAATCAATATGATTCACCATATAAACAAAATGAAGAAAAAAATCACATGATTATATCAATAGATGCAGAAACAGCATTTAATAAAATCCAGCACCCATTTATGATTAAAAAAAAAAACAACTCTCAGCAAAATGGGAATACAGGGAACATACCTCAACATAATAAAGACCATCTATGATCAACCAACAGCCAGCATCCTATTCAATGGACAAAAATTAAATGCAATCCCCTTAGATTAGGAACAAGGCAGGGGTGCCCCCCTTCCATCACTCTAATTAAACACCGTTCTGGAAGTTCTAGCCATAGCAATCGGACAAGAAGAAGAAATATAAGGCATCCAAATTGGAAAAGAAGAAGTAAAACTATCATTTGATGGCATGATACTGTACAAAGAAAACCCTAAAGTCTCAGTATAAAAAAAAAAAAAAAAAAAAAAAAAACCCTACTAGACATGATAAATGAATTCAGCAGTGGCAGGATATAAAATTAATCTTCAGAAATCAGTGGCATTTTTATACACCAACAATAAACTGTCTGAAAGAGAAATTAAGGAAACAATCTCCTTCACTATTGCAACAAAAAAATAAATAAAGTACCTAGGAGTAAATATAACCAAGTTAAAAGATTTGTACTCAGAAAATTATAATACATTGAAAAAAGAAATCAAAAAAGATACAAACAAGTGGAAGCATATACTGTGTTCATGGATAGGAAGAATAAACATTGATAAAATGTCTATATTACCCAAAGCAATTTATAGATTCAATGCAATTCCTATTAAAATACCAATGACATACTTCAAAGATATAGAACAAATATTCCAAAAATTTATATGCAACCAAAAAGGAACACGAATAACCTCTGCAATCTTGAAAATGAAGAATAAAGTGGGAGGTATCACATTTCTTAATATCAAGTTATACTACAAGGCCATAGTAATCAAAACAGTCTTGTACTGGCATAAGAACAGGCATACAAATTAATGGAACAGAGCAAAGAATCCAGAAATAAATCCACAAATTTATGGTGAATCGATATTTGACAAAGGAATTAAGAGCATACAGTGGAGTAAAGACACTTTCTTTAATAAATGGTGTTGGGAAAATTGGACAGGTACATGCAATAAAAGTTAAATTAGACCGCCAACTTGCACCATTCACAAAAATCAACTCAAAATGGATAAAAGATTCAAATGTTAAGTCATGAAACCATAAGCATCTTGGAAGAAAGGATAGGCAGTAAACTCTCTGGTATCTCTCAGAGCAATATTTTTGCCAATATATCTCCATAGGCAAGTAAAATAAAGGACAAAATAGACAAATGACACCATATCAAATTAAAAAGCTTTTTCACAGCAAAGGACACCGTAAATAAAATAAAAACACAACCTACCCAATGGGAGAATATATTCGCCAATACGTCTGATAAGGGGTTAATAACCAAAATTTATAAAGAACTTCTAAAACTCAACATCAGGAAGTAAACAATCCAATTTAAAAATAGGCAAAAGAACTGAATAGACATTTCTCCAAAGAAGACATACAGATGTCCAGTAGACACATGGAAAAATGTTCAATGTCATTAATCATCAGAGAAATGCAAATTACAACCACAATGAAAGAGCACCTCACACCTTTAAGAATGGTGCTCAGTGGATGACGTCAGAGTAATGGCGGGGTAGGAAGCGATACCGATAAATCTCCCCCAAAACTCAACAAGATCTTCAACCAGAAACAGAAAAACCTATACTTGGAGCTACCAGATGCTTCGCAATACACCCAAAGGTATGATTGAGTGAAAAATTGGCTAAATATATAACCAAACCCCGAAGGAAATAGGGAGTAAGAAATGCTCCTCCTTCCTCACTAACCTAAACAGGGCGGCTTTCTCTGGTAACTGTGAATATAGAAACTGAGGCGGGCAAAGGGGGTGAATAGATCCAGGCCGCTGCAGCACAAACGGCCGAACCAGGCTGTGGCACACAGATCCAAGCCGAGGAAAATCTGATCCTGTGGCAACCCGGGCAATACAAGCTAACACTTGCGCCAAACCCAAACAAAGAAAGAAAAGCAGAGCGGCCATTTTACCCGGTCTCCTGGTCGGTGCGCAGTTAGTGGGCGAGAATTTCTTCCTGGGAAGGCCACGCACGGGAGGGAGTGAGAACTAATTCCAACGGTGGAGATTTTCTGTGCTGGAGGGTGTTTCACTCAGAGGGAACCGCGGCCGGCCTCATATCCTGGTTTGCGCACGCAGATAAGGAGTGAGCAATTCCTCCGAGTGCCTCGGCAGTGCGCGCCCGTGTTATCGCACAGAGGGGCAGAGTCAGGGGCCTTTGTGTGGGCCAAAGCGGAATCTCGAGCCGCCCCAGCGCCTTGCAAAAGCCGCGCACGGGGACGGAGCGAGACTCAATTCCAACGGTGGAGATTTTCCGTGCTGGAGGGTGTTTCACTCAGAGGGAACCGTGGCCAGCCTCATATCCTGGTTTGCGCGCGCAGATAAGGAGTGAGTGATTCCTCCGAGTGCCTCGGCAGTGTGCGCCCGTGTTATCGCACAGAGGGGCAGAGTCAGGGGCCTTTGTGTGGGCCAAAGCGAAATCTCGAGCTGCCCCAGCACCTTGCAAAAGCCGCACACGGGGACGGAGTGAGACTCAATTCCAACGCTACAACTTTTCCCTGCGGTTGGGGGTTTCACTCAGAGCGTGAGACTGCTGGCCAGATATCCTGGTCGCAGACAGTGAGTGAGAGTTTCCTCCAAGCGCCCCGGAAGTGGGCGCCCGCCTGTGTTACCGGACAGAGTGGCAGAGCCAGAGGTCTTTGAGTGGGCAGAAAGCCCGCCTGATTATGCTAGCAGCTCTGACTGACTGAGCCTTACCCAGAGCCCTGTGCTGAGTGGAAATAGAGTGGGGAGTTGCCAGCTCTTTGAGCCTCTTACTATCCAGGCAGAGGCAGCAGCAACCCCATAGCTGGATTATCAGGCTACTAATTAAGGAAGGAAAGACTAGGAGAAAGGCTCCAGGAACACGGACTCTCTCACTGTCGGAGCCTATAAATGCTATTGAGCTTCGACTGCCAACGAGACTAAAGCACAATACATGACATTGCCATAGAGACTTATCAACTGCAAACTTCTACCTGAGCGTGCCAAAGGGGCAGAACCCCGGGTACAGAGTCACCGACCAGGAAGAGGGAGAGAAAAGAAAAAGCAAGAAGATAACCTCTCAAAATCAAGAATAATCTGCAGACGTTATAACCTATCCCATTTTATTATATTTGTTCGTTTGTTTCTCTTATCTTCATTCTTGATACTTTCTTTTCCTCCTCCAATTTGGCCGATTAACTCTCTCCCGGTCTTACTCTCTCCTCTCCTTGAACTACACTACCCATAAGTGTTACATCTCCCATTATCTTTTCTCTTCTCTTCCTTTCTCTCTATGAGGGTTGCACTCCAAAACCCTTAACTCTCTCTCTCTCTCTCCTTTCTTTTTTCTTCTTTTAGTGGTTACCTCTTTTTTCTCTCTCTTTCTTCTCTCCCTCTATATTAGTTTCTTCCTTTCTCCTTTACATCTCCTCTCATTCAAACCTCAATAACAAACAAATTATCTTATCTGGGACTCAAACCTATGTTTGGGGCATTTTGGGGGGTTTTTACTTCACCTTTTTAACTCACTAGCAGTGCTCTCATCCCTGGCTCTCCATATTATCTAGTTCTTGTTCCACTAAATACAATAGTAATTTTTTAATTTGTCCCCCCATTTTTCCATTTTCCTCTTATTCCTCTCATCATAACTCTTAGACAACCAACACCTAAAAGCAAATCATTTCATTCTTGACCCAAATTTTTTCCTTATTTGCTTTTTGTGGGTCCATACGCTTTTTTTTTCTTTTTTCTTTCCTTTTTTTTTTTTTTTTGCCCCTTTATTACTTTTCCCCAATTCAGGCCCTCCATCACAGGCATTGTTTGTTATAATTCACAGTCCACCACAAGATTTTCTCAAAAAAGAGGGGAGAGGAGAGGAGAGGAAAAAAGGAGGGGGGGAATAATTTCCTTTTTTTTAATTTTTATTTTATTTTTCTTTATTTCATTATTAATTCTTTCTTTAAAAAAACAACTCTTTTTGATTTTTTATTTTTTTTATTGTTATTTTTTTAACTTTTTATTCTTTATTAAATCTCATTAATACTATCAACAAAACCACCCTCAGATGCCATTAAGGAAGAGAAAATCGAATATCATGGATACAAAAGAAAGAGAGGTAACACAGCTAGATGAGGAAAAATCTATGGAGAAAAAATTTAATATATTGGAAACCTTGGAGCTAAATGATAGAGAATTCAAGATAGAAATACTAAAAATCCTCCGAGATATACAAGAAAACACAGAAAGGCAATTTAGGGAGCTCAGAAAACAACTCAATGAACACAAAGAATATATGTCCAAGGAAATTGAAACTATAAAAACAAATCAAACAGAGATGAAAAACTCAATTCACGAGCTGAAAAACGAAATAACAAGCTTAGCTAATAGAACAGGTCAGATAGAAGAGAGGATTAGTGAAATAGAAGACAAGCAACTTGAGGCACAACAGAGAGAAGAAGAAAGAGACTCAAAAATTTAAAAAAATGAGATAGCCTACAAGAATTATCTGACTCCATCAAAAAGAATAACATAAGAATAATAGGTATATCAGAGGGAGAAGAGAGAGAAAATGGAATGGAGAACATACTCAAACAAATAATAGATGAGAACTTCCCAAGCCTGTGGAAAGAACTAAAGCCTCAAGTTCAAGAAGCAAACAGAACACCGAGTTTTCTTAACCCCAACAAACCTACTCCAAGGCATATCATAATGAAATTGACACAAACCAACAGCAAAGAAAAAATTCTCAAGGCAGCCAGGGAAAAGAAGAATACAACATATAAAGGAAGGCCCATTAGATTATCATCAGATTTCTCAGCAGAAACTCTACAAGCTAGAAGAGAGTGGACCCCAATATCTAAAGTCCTGAAAGAGAGGAACTTTCAGCCACGAATACTATACCCATCAAAGCTATCCTTCAAATACGAAGGAGAAATAAAAACATTCACAGATACAGAAAAGATGAGGGAATTTATCATCAGAAAACCCCCACTCCAGGAATTACTAAAGGGGGTTCTCCAATCAGATACAAAGAACAAAAAAAAACAGAGCCACAAGTAAAAGCTCCAAGAAGAACACAATAAAACCAAATTTAAACTGTGACAACAACAAAAAGAAAGAGGGGGAGAAGACGGAGATTAACAGTAGCAAAGGACGATGGAGTGCAAAAGTACTCACAAAATAGTTCGCTACAATGAACAGGGTAGGGACCCTTTTCATTACTCAAAGGTAACCACCATTGAAAAAACCACCACAGAAGCACATGAGATAAAAAAGATAGCAACAGAGGAAAGATGTATGGAATACAACCAAATAAAAACAAAAGATAGAAAAACGAAAGAGAAGGATCAAACAAGACACAAAACTAACAGAAAGCAAGATATAAAATGGCAATAGGGAACTCACAAGTATCAATAATTACACTAAATGTAAACGGATTAAACTCACCAATAAAAAGGCACAGAGTAGCAGAATGGATTAAAAAAGAAAATCCAACTGTATGCTGCCTACAGGAAACTCATCTAAGTAACAAGGATAAAAACAAATTCAAAGTGAAAGGCTGGAAAACAATACTCCAAGCAAATAACATCCAAAAAAAAGCAGGTGTAGCAATACTCATATCGGATAATGCTGACTACAAGACAGGAAAAGTACTTAGAGACAAAAATGGCCATTTCATAATGGCTAAGGGGACACTGAATCAAGAAGACATAACAATTCTTAATATATATGCACCAAACCAAGGAGCACCAAAATATATAAGACAGCTACTTATTGATCTTAAAACAAAAACTGACAAAAATACAATCATACTTGGAGACCTCAATACACCGCTGACGGCTCTAGATCGGTCATCCAAACAGAGAATCAACAAAGACATAGTGGCCTTAAACAAAACACTAGAGCACCTGGATATGATAGACATCTACAGGACATTTCATCCCAAAGTGACTGAGTATACATTTTTCTCCAGTGTACATGGATCATTCTCAAGAATTGACCATATGTTGGGCCACAAAAACAACATCAGCAAATTCAGAAAAATTGAAGTTGTACCAAGCATATTTTCTGATCATAAAGCCTTGAAACTAGAAATCAACTGCAAAAAAGAGGAAAAAAATCCCACAAAAATGTGGAAACTAAACAACATACTTTTAAAAAATGAATGGGTCAAAGAAGAAATAAGTGCAGAGATCAAAAGATATATACAGACTAATGAAAATGACAATACGACATATCAGAATCTATGGGATGCAGCAAAAGCAGTGATAAGAGGGAAGTTCATATCACTTCAGGCATATATGAACAAACAAGAGAGAGCCCAAGTGAACCACTTAACTTCTCACCTTAAGGAACTAGAAAAAGAAGAACAAAGACAACCCAAAACCAGCCGAAGAAAGGAGATAATAAAAGTCAGAGCAGAAATAAATGAATTAGAGAACAGAAAAACTATAGAAAAAATTAATAGAACAAGGAGCTGGTTCTTTGAAAAGATCAACAAAATTGACAAACCCTTGGCAAGACTTACCAAGGAAAAAAGAGAAAGAACTCATCTAAACAAAATCCAAAATGAAAGAGGAGAAATCACCACGGACACCGTAGATATACAAAGAATTATTGTAGAATACTATGAAAAACTTTATGCCACTAAATTCAACAACCTAGAAGAAATGGATAAATTCCTAGAACAATACAACCTTCCTAGACTGAGTCAGGAAGAAGCAGAAAGCCTAAACAGACCTATCAGTAGAGAAGAAATAGAAAAAACCATTAAAAACCTCCCCAAGGGTTCTCCAATCAGATACAAAGAACAAAAAAAAACAGAGCCACAAGTAAAAGCTCCAAGAAGAACACAATAAAACCAAATTTAAACTGTGACAACAACAAAAAGAAAGAGGGGGAGAAGACGGAGATTAACAGTAGCAAAGGACGATGGAGTGCAAAAGTACTCACAAAATAGTTCGCTACAATGAACAGGGTAGGGACCCTTTTCATTACTCAAAGGTAACCACCATTGAAAAAACCACCACAGAAGCACATGAGATAAAAAAGATAGCAACAGAGGAAAGATGTATGGAATACAACCAAATAAAAACAAAAGATAGAAAAACGAAAGAGAAGGATCAAACAAGACACAAAACTAACAGAAAGCAAGATATAAAATGGCAATAGGGAACTCACAAGTATCAATAATTACACTAAATGTAAACGGATTAAACTCACCAATAAAAAGGCACAGAGTAGCAGAATGGATTAAAAAAGAAAATCCAACTGTATGCTGCCTACAGGAAACTCATCTAAGTAACAAGGATAAAAACAAATTCAAAGTGAAAGGCTGGAAAACAATACTCCAAGCAAATAACATCCAAAAAAAAGCAGGTGTAGCAATACTCATATCGGATAATGCTGACTACAAGACAGGAAAAGTACTTAGAGACAAAAATGGCCATTTCATAATGGCTAAGGGGACACTGAATCAAGAAGACATAACAATTCTTAATATATATGCACCAAACCAAGGAGCACCAAAATATATAAGACAGCTACTTATTGATCTTAAAACAAAAACTGACAAAAATACAATCATACTTGGAGACCTCAATACACCGCTGACGGCTCTAGATCGGTCATCCAAACAGAGAATCAACAAAGACATAGTGGCCTTAAACAAAACACTAGAGCACCTGGATATGATAGACATCTACAGGACATTTCATCCCAAAGTGACTGAGTATACATTTTTCTCCAGTGTACATGGATCATTCTCAAGAATTGACCATATGTTGGGCCACAAAAACAACATCAGCAAATTCAGAAAAATTGAAGTTGTACCAAGCATATTTTCTGATCATAAAGCCTTGAAACTAGAAATCAACTGCAAAAAAGAGGAAAAAAATCCCACAAAAATGTGGAAACTAAACAACATACTTTTAAAAAATGAATGGGTCAAAGAAGAAATAAGTGCAGAGATCAAAAGATATATACAGACTAATGAAAATGACAATACGACATATCAGAATCTATGGGATGCAGCAAAAGCAGTGATAAGAGGGAAGTTCATATCACTTCAGGCATATATGAACAAACAAGAGAGAGCCCAAGTGAACCACTTAACTTCCCACCTTAAGGAACTAGAAAAAGAAGAACAAAGACAACCCAAAACCAGCCGAAGAAAGGAGATAATAAAAGTCAGAGCAGAAATAAATGAATTAGAGAACAGAAAAACTATAGAAAAAATTAATAGAACAAGGAGCTGGTTCTTTGAAAAGATCAACAAAATTGACAAACCCTTGGCAAGACTTACCAAGGAAAAAAGAGAAAGAACTCATCTAAACAAAATCCAAAATGAAAGAGGAGAAATCACCACGGACACCGTAGATATACAAAGAATTATTGTAGAATACTATGAAAAACTTTATGCCACTAAATTCAACAACCTAGAAGAAATGGATAAATTCCTAGAACAATACAACCTTCCTAGACTGAGTCAGGAAGAAGCAGAAAGCCTAAACAGACCTATCAGTAGAGAAGAAATAGAAAAAACCATTAAAAACCTCCCCAAAAATAAAAGTCCAGGCCCTGACGGCTATACCAGCGAATTTTATCAAACATTCAAAGAAGACTTGGTTCCTATTCTACTCAAAGTCTTCCAAAAAATTGAAGAAGAAGCAATACTTCCAAACACATTTTATGAGGCCAACATAACCCTCATACCAAAACCAGGCAAGGATGGCACAAAAAAAGAAAACTACAGACCAATATCTCTAATGAATACAGATGCTAAAATACTAAACAAAATACTAGCAAATCGAATACAACAACATATTAAAAAAATAATACATCATGATCAAGTGGGATTCATCCCAGAATCTCAAGGATGGTTCAACATACGTAAAACGGTTAATGTAATACACCATATCAACAAAACAAAGAACAAAAACCACATGATCTTATCAATAGATGCAGAAAAGGCTTTCGATAAAATACAACACAATTTTATGTTTAAGACTCTCAACAAAATGGGTATAGAAGGAAAATATCTCAACATGATAAAGGCCATATATGATAAACCATCAGCTAACATCATATTAAATGGAACTAAACTGAAGGCTTTCCCCCTTAAATCAGGAACAAGACAGGGTTGTCCACTCTCTCCACTCTTATTTAATGTGGTACTAGAGGTTCTAGCCAGAGCAATCAGACAAGACAAAGAAATAAAAAGCATCCATATCAGAAAAGAAGAAGTAAAGGTATCACTTTTTGCAGATGATATGATCCTATACATCGAAAACCCCAAAGAATCCACAAAAAGACTACTAGAAACAATAAGCCAATACAGTAAGGTCGCAGGATACAAAATTAACCTACAGAAGTCAATAGCCTTTCTATATGCCAACAATGAAACAACTGAGAAGGAACTCAAAAGAATAATCCCCTTCACGATTGCAACAAAAAAAATAAAATACTTAGGAATAAACATAACAAAGAATGTAAAGGACTTATATAATGAAAACTATAAACCATTGTTAAGGGAAATTGAAAAAGATATAATGAGATGGAAGAATATACCTTGTTCTTGGCTAGGAAGAATAAATATAATCAAGATGGCTATATTACCCAAAGCAATATACAAATTTAATGCAATTCCCATCAAACTTCCAATGACATTTTTTAAAGAAATAGAGCAAAAAATCATCAGATTTATATGGAACTATAAAAAACCCCGAATAGCCAAAGCAATCCTAAAGAAAAAGAATGAAGCTGGGGGCATAACAATACCTGACTTCAAACTCTATTATAGGGCCACGACAATCAAAACAGCATAGTATTGGCAGAAAAATAGACACTCAGACCAATGGAATAGAATAGAAAGTCCAGAAATAAAACCACATATATATAGTCAAATAATTTTTGATAAAGGGGCCAACAACACACAATGGAGAAAAGAAAGCCTCTCCAATAAATGGTGCTGGGAAAACTGGAAAGCCACATGCAAAAGAATGAAACTGGACTACAGTCTCTCCCCCTGTACAAAAATTAACTCAAAATGGATCAAAGATCTAAACATAAGACCTGAAACAATTAAGTACATAGAAGAAGACATAGGTACTCAACTCATGGACCTGGGTTTTAAAGAGCATTTTATGAATTTGACTCCAATGGCAAGAGAAGTGAAGGCAAAAATTAATGAATGGGACTACATCAGACTAAGAAGTTTTTGCTCAGCAAGAGAAACTGATAACAAAATAAACAGAAAGCCAACTAAATGGGAAATGATATTTTCAAACAACAGCTCAGATAAGGGCTTAATATCCAAAATATACAAAGAACTCATAAAACTCAACAACAAACAAACAAACAATCCAATAAAAAAATGGGAAGAGGATATGAATAGACACTTCTCCCAGGAAGAAATACAAATGGCCAACAGATATATGAAAAGATGCTCATCTTCTTTAGCTATTAGAGAAATGCAAATCAAAATGGCAATGAGATACCACCTCACACCTGTTCAATTAGCTGTTATTATCAAGTCAGGTAATAGCAAATGTTGGAGAGGCTGTGGAGAAAAAGGAACCCTCATCCACTGTTGGTGGGAATGTAAAGTAGTACAACCATTATGGAAGAAAGTATGGTGGTTCCTCAAAAAACTGAAAATAGAACTACCTTATGACCCAGCAATTCCCCTACTGGGTATATATCCCCAAAACTCAGAAACATTGATACGTAAAGACACATGCAGCCCCATGTTTATTGCAGCATTGTTCACAGTGGCCAGGACATGGAAACAACCAAAAAGCCCATCAATAGATGACTGGATAAAGAAGATGTGGCACATATACACTATGGAATACTACTCAGCCATAAGAAATGATGACATCGGAACATTTACAGCAAAATGGTGGGATCTTGATAACATGATACGAAGCGAAATAAGTAAATCAGAAAAAAACAGGAACTGTATTATTCCATACGTAGGTGGGACATAAAAGTGAAACTAAGAGACATTGATAAGAGTGTGGTGGTTACGGGGGGGAGGGGGGAATGGGGGAGGGAAAGGGGGAGGGGGAGGGGCACAGAGAGAACAAGAAAGAGGGTGACGGAGGACAATCTGACTTTGGGTGGTGGGTATGCAACATAATTGAACGACAAGATAACCTGGACTTGTTATCTTTGAATATATGTATCCTGATTTATTGATGTCACCCCATTAAAAAAATAAAATTATAAAAAAAAAAAAAAAAAAGAATGGTGCTCATTAACAAAACAACACATAATAAGTGCTGGAGAGGATGTGGAGAAAAGGGAACCCTTCTTCACTGCTGTTGGGAATGCAGACTGGTGCAGCCACTGTGGAAAACAGTATGGAGTTTCCTCAAAAAATTAAAAATATAACTGCCTTGACCCAGCTATCCCACTTTTAGGAATCTATCCTAAGAATACCAAATCACTGATTCAAAAAAAGATATGTTTACTGTAGCATTGTTTACAATAGGCAAGATCTGGAAACAGCCCAAGTGTCCGTCAGTGGAGAGTACATTAAAAAGCAGTGGTACATATACAGAATGGAATACTACACAGCCATGGAAAAGAAGGAAATCTTACCTTTTGCAATGGACTGGATGGACTTGGAGATTATTATGCTAAATGAAATAAGCCAGGCAGAGAAAGATAAATATCATATGATCTCACTTGTATATGGAATCTAAATAACAAAAGTGAACTGAAGGATAGAATAGATGCAGAAGTAGGGTCACAGGGAGCAGAGAGACAGCTGTCAGTGGGAAGGGAGATGAGGAGATGGGATCAGAGAAGGTGAAGGGGTTAGTGAAACTATATATACTAACACATGGATACAGATAACAGGACAGCAAATGCCAAAAGGAAGGTGGAGGGGAGGGCAATGGGGGAGAAGGGGGTGGGAGTGAGGGAATTTATTGAGTGGGATACTTGAATTTGTGTTAACACAATGAATTAAAATTAATAAAAAAATTAAAAAGTATTTGACTGAATATGGTGGGTTTTACTTAAGGGGCATTCTGTTCCATTGGTCTATATGTCTGTTTTTATGCCAATACCCTTTTGTATTGTATACTATTTGGTTACTATATTATGTAATATATGATATTTTCAGTAAGAATGCTCGTGGTTGCCAACTTTTTTTTCTCTCTCAAGACTGGCTTTTCATGATCCTTTGTGGTTTTATGTGACTTTTAAGAATCATTTTTATTTCTGCAAAAAATTCCAATGGGTTTTTTTTTTTTTTTTTTAGTGATAGAGACAGAGAGAAAGAGGGACAGGTAGACACGAAAGGAGGGAGACGAGAAGCATCAATTCTTCATTGTGGTATTTTAGTTGTTCATTGATTGCTTTTTCATATGTGCCTTGACCAGGGGCTACAGTTGAGCAAGTGACCCCTTGCTCAAGCCAGTGACCTTGGGCTCAACCAGCAACCATGGGGTCATGTCTATGATCCTATGCTCAAGCCAGCGAACCTGTGCTCAAGCTGTTGATCCCGCACTCAAACCAGCAACCTCAGGGTTTCGAACCTGGGTCCTCTGTGTCCCAGTCTGATGCTCTATCCACTGTGCTACTGCCTGGTCAAGCCCAATGATATCTTAATAAGTATTGCATTCAGTATGACAATATTTTTGTGTAACATTGATATTTTAACAATATAAGTCTTTTCATGCATGAACATAGAATTGTTATGTTTTCAAAGATCATTCCTAAGACCAATATTGAGGAGATTCCTTCCTATATTTTCTTCTAGTTTCAGGTTTTGCACTTAAAATTTAAATATTTTGAGTTTATCTTTATGTACTGTGTAGGATAAGAGTCCCATTTTATTCTTTTTCTAATTTGATTAGGTGATTAGGTGAAGAGACTATCTTTCTTTTTCCCATCTGTGTAATCATGGCACCTAAATGTGTCTTCATATTTATTTGTTTCTTCTTACAACAGTACTTCTTTTAAATATATATATATATATATATATATATATATATATATTCCATTTTCAGTGTACAAGTCTTTACTTTTATTTTTTTATTTTATACAGTTATTTTTTTATTATTTGCTTTAGAGAGGAGAGAGAGAAAGAGAGAGACAGAGAAAAGGGGGAGGAGCAGGAAGTATCAACTCCCATACGTGCCTGGAGCAGGCAATTTTGGGGTTTCAAACTGGTGACCTAAGCATTCCAGGTCGACGCTTTATCCATAGTGCCACCACAAGTCAGGCTCTTCCTAACTTAAGTTAATTCCTAAATATTTTATTCTTTTTAATACTATTGTAAATGAGATTGGTTTCTTTTTATTTTTATTTTTTTTTATTTACAGAGACAGAGAGAGAGAGTCAGAGAGAGAGATACATAGGGACAGACAGACAGAAACAAAGAGAGATGAGAAGTATCAATCATTAGTTTTTCCTTGCCACACCTTAGTTGTTCATTGATTGCTTTCTCAGATGTGCCTTGACCGTGGGCCTTCAGCATACAGAATAACCCCTTGCTCGAGCCAGCGACCCTGGGTCCAAGCTGGTGAGCTCTGTTCAAACCAGATGAGCCTGCACTCAAGCTGGCGACCTCGGGGTCTTGAACCTGGGTCCTCCGTATCCCAGTCCGACGCTCTATCCACTGCGCCACCACCTGGTCAGGCAATGAGATTGGTTTCTTAATTTCCTTTTGGCTTGTTTGTTAATAGTATACAGGAAAAAGACTGATTTTTATATGTTAATTTATTATATGGAAATGTGCTAAATTTATTTATTAGTCCCGATAGTATTTTAAATTAATTTTTAAATTATAGTTTACATAAAATATTATATTAATTTCAGGTATACAACATAATGATTAGACATTTATATACCTCAGCTTTTTTGTTTTAATCTCTAGGGTTTTTGGTCTGACCTGTGGTTGCGCAGTGGATAAAGCATCAACCTGGAACACTGAGGTTGCTGGTTCAAAACCCTGGGCTTGCCTGGTCAAGGCACATATGAGACTTGATGCTTCCTGCTCCCCCCCCCATATTCATTCTCTCTCTCTCTCTCTCTCTCTCTCTCTCTCTTTCAAAATGAATAAATAAAAATTCTAATCTTTAGTGTTTTCTACATATAAGATCACATCTTGTTCAAACAGAGATAATTTTACTATTTTCTTTTCTTTTCAATACCTTTTATTTCTTTTTTTTTTTTTTACTATTTGCTTTAGCTAGAATTCCTAGTACTGTGTTGAAAAAAATAAATGAAAATAGGCATCTTTGTTTTGTTCTTATAGGAAAAACTTTCAGTTTTTCACCATTAACCATAATGTTAGCTGTGGGTTTTTCATATATGGTTTTTATTATATTGAGGAATTTTCTTTGTTCAACTTTATTTTTAAATTTATTTTGTTCATTTTAGAAAGGAGAAATAGAAAGAGAGAGAGAGAAAGAAAGAGAGGAGAGAGAGAGAGAGAGAGAAGGGGGGAGGAGCAAGAAGCATCAACTCCACATATGTGCTTTGACCAGGCAAGCCCAGGGTTTTGAACTGGCAACCTCAGTGTTCCAGGTCAATGCTTTATCCACCGCACCACCACAGGTCAGGACTGTTCAACTTTTTGAAGTGTGTTTATTATAAAAGTGTGCTTTGATCACTTTCTCATTTTTTTTGTGTGTGTACTATCTTCTATAATTGTTTTCTTTGTGGTTACCATGGGTCTCATATAAAGCATCTTAAAACAATCTATGTTAAGCTGATATCAATTTAACTTCAAGTGTATACAAAACTTGACCCTTACTTCCTCCACACATTGCATGATACTAATGTCACAAATTGTATCTTTTTATATTAAATGTTCATGTTTTATATTGTTATTTTTATACTTTTATCTATCTTCTATAACAAAATTAAAGTGACTTATGCACTACATAAGGTCTCACAGTATTACAATATTCTATATTTGTCTATGTATTTAGTTTTATTACCGAGATTTATGTCTTTATGTTCTTTTATGTTGCTGTCTACTGTTCTTTAGTTTCAACTTGAAAAATCTTCTCTTAGCATTTCTTGTAATGCAAGTCTAGTAGTGATAAACTCCCTCAGCTTTTGTTTACCTGCAAAAATCTTTATTCCTTCATTTTTTGTAAAGTTTTGTCAGATATAGTATTATTGTTTGGTTGTTTTCTCTTTCAGCTCTTTGAATATATTATAAATTTCTTTTAGAGAATGTACTGATAATTTTGTGGATTTCTCTTGGATATGACATGTTTCTTTTCTCTTACTTTTTAAAAAAATTTTTGTTTTCTTCAACTTTTGACAATTCAAGCACAATGTGTCTTAGTATGGACTTTGAATTTATTTTTCCTTGAATCTGTTGGACTGCTGGAATCTGGATGTCCATCTCCATGTCTAGATTAAGGAAGTTTTCAGCCATTGTTTTTTCCAATAATCTTTCTTCTCTTTGTATTTTTCTCTTCTTCTGAGACACCAAAAAGTGCATATTTGATCCACTTGGTAGTATCCCATAAGTCATTTAGTATTCTCTCTCTCTCTCTCTCTCTCTCTATATATATATATATATATATATATGTGTGTGTGTGTGTGTGTGTGTGTGTGTGTGTGTATGTGTGTATATGTATATATATGTAAGTATACATATGTATGTATATAATATTTATATCTTTATATATTATATGCATATATATTTCTGCTTCTCTACCTGGATGATTTCCAATTGTCCATTTTAAGTACACTGAGTTTTTTTCTACTTTATTATGTCTGTTGTTAAATTTCTTTAGTGAATTTTTCAACTCAGTTATTATGCTTCATCTCTAATATTTCTATATTTTTTAATTTTTCATGTTTACTAATATTTTTATTTCTTCGTGAATCATTTTCCTGAGCTCAATGAGCCTCTTTATGGTAGTTATTTTGTATTCTTTTTCAAGTTGTATGTGTGTTTCTTCATGATATGTTTTAATATGTTTACTTTTGTCTTTAATTTGGCCACATTTCCCTGTATAGTCATGTATCTTATAATTTTGTATTTTACATTTGAGAATTTAAAGAAAAAGTCAACTTTACCAGTCTTTCTGAAGTGGCTTTGTACAGGGAAAAGGCCTTTAGTGTTCAGTTTGTTTTTAGTGGTCTGTCATACTTTTCTGTAGATATGCCTTCTCTGTACTTGTATTGATAATTTCAATTAGAAGAACTTAATGATTTAATTTTTTTCAAGATCTTGTGATATCTTGTTCTTTTGCATATATATCTGCTGTACTACAGGTTATATAGGGTTGTTATGAACTACCCAGCTCTTTATTCTTAGTGACCTCCAGGCATCTAGAATACACTGGTTCTATCAGCAATCTAAGATATGCAAGACAAGTCCAGAGTCTTGGGCAACACAATGAAAAGCCAAAATGTTAGAAAACTTCTCCACTCTTTTCTTTTTTCCTGTAAGTAAAGGCAACCGAGCTAAACTAGTTGTTACTATATACTGGATCATCGGTCTTTTGGAGCTGCAGGAAGCTGCCCAGCTCTCTTTGTTCTCTGTGGCTCCCAACATCTAGATTATGCAGTGCCCCCCAAAAACCTGAATGTTGGACACATTCTTCAATCATTACCCTTCCAGGGAGAAACAAGTAGTTGAAAGTTTTTTTCCCATTTACTCCATGCTAAGCAGAGAAAAGATGCCATGGTGAGTAAGTGTGTGTTGGTCTAAACCTTTGCTTTTGTTCTCAATGATGTCCAACTTCATATTCTTTCAATTCAGTGTTTAGATATGTGCAAGGCAAAATCCAGTCCCTCAAGTAGCTTCCTGAATAGTCTGTACATTGAACATATGCTTCAGTCTTTTTTTCCTTCCCAGTGGGAAGGTGGTAGTTAGAATTTTTCTCCCAAACTTCTACAGATGAAAATGTATTTTTTATATAAACTATCTTTTTGGAATATAAGTAATAGCAAGTTTAGTTTCATTTTTTCCAAATTTGATATTCAAATTGGAAACTTCAATCTTTTCCAGCTTTTTAGAAATGCATAAACACACCTGTACATACCTACCTATATGCATAATGATATATGTAGACTAACCATCAAATATATTTATTCATCAATTTTTTGGGTTTGTTAAAATATTTCTTATTACAACACCAAATTTAATAAAGATTTTTTTTGTAAAATGTCTTGTTATTTAACAATATTAAATTTGATAGTTACAAAAATAAAAATAAATAAAAAATAAATAAATAAATAATTATGTAACATAATAATGCCATAGTTAAAATGATTTTTTAAAAATTGTATGATTGTTCAGAATATGTTCACTATCCCCTTTACCCCCTTTACTTACTACTGGGAGAATATATTTTCCCTGCTATATTATTGTTGCTCCTGGATATGTGACTTACTTGATCAATGGCAAGTGAACAGATGTGATATACAAATGTCCAATAAATGCTAATTACTGTCACTCCTCATTAGCTTCTGACAGCTGCTTACAAAATAATATGTTCTTATGTAATGGATACAAATTCATTCTGGGCTCCCATATGGGAAAACACATCATTCAAATTTTACTTCTATCTTCAACCAAAATCTAAGCCAAAATAAGATGAAGAAAACTAATCAAAATCATAGATAACCTGAAGACTCAAAAATAAAAAATAAATATACTGCTCATAAAAATTAGGTGATATTTCAAAATAAATATGAAGCGGTAAAATAAAAGAAGCATTGGATTTCTTTATTAAACAAGAACATCAGAAAAGCAAACAAGTTAAAGAAAGTTGTTCAGTTATACAAATGAGATGCAAAACCAACTTTTATTTCATTGGTAAAAATGCACTATACAAAGGCTGAAAGTACTAGAGTATCTGCACATTCCCTGATCAACTAATTTTTGTGAGTAGTATATTTGTTTTAGTCCATGAGATTCTTAGGTTGCTTATTACTGTAGCAAAATCTGACTAATTTGTTATGTTTACAAAACATTTGCAATGCCTTGGCAGGGTGGCTCAGTTCATTGGAGTGTTATTCCAATCCACCAAGGTTGTGAATTTGGTCAAGCTCAGGTAAGAATCAACCAAAGAATACATAAATAAGTGGAACAACAAATTGATGTATCTCTCTCTCTCTTTAAAACCAATAAATAAAAAACGTTTAGAAAACATATTTGATGTATTAATTTCTAATACCCTTTTGTTGTAAGTAGTAAGCATAATAATATAAATATTATAATTATTGCTTAAGCAGTCAATAAAATTTTACTTTTATTGAAGACACAGAAGTCAAGACAGTAAGTGGTTGACATTTATTATGTGTCTTATAGGTATCTCTTGTTGTTTCTGTGGTTTCCTTAATTGGTCTTAAGATGACTGCTGTAATTCCAGATATTGCTTCAGCATTCAATGCAGGAAAATGGGAGAAAAGAAATAGATAACACATTGGTTTTCCTTTTTAATTGGAAAAGAAAATGTTTTTCCAAAGATGACCCTGGTAGATTTCATTTTATGCCCTGCTGTCCAAAACTGGATCACATGGCCATTCATATATATAATGCAGTCTATGAAGTGGAAAAATACATTGCCCTGATTGGGCTAGATAAATTGTGAGCCATTGTTGAGAGCTTCTACAATACTTTCCCATACAAAATCTGGCTTCTGATAGCAATGAAGAAAGGAGGCAGTGATAATGAATATTGGGAAGAAAACTGACAATAATTTCTATTGTTTGAATTGTTTATTGTATCTTTTAGGTCTTGATTTCTCCATCTACTGTAATGCCAGACTAGGGTAATACATATGCTTAACAAAATATATTTCAAAAATACATTTTGCTGCTTTTGAAAAATACTTTGTATTAATAATAAGACTTAACTAACAGATGTTGCACAGTTAATTGAAACAGGATAAGCACTGAAGTTAATTGAAGCAAAGAAAGTATAGTGTCAAGGTGAAGTCATCTTCACTTAAAGTTCATATTTAGTGGGAAGTCATGCTAACAACACAGCTAAAGAGAATAAAATTTGGTGTGTCAGATTTAATGATACAGAAAGTAGAAAAAGCTCTTATTAAAATGCAGTACAGGTACACAGTCTGAGAGAGTTTATGAGCCTTGAGTTTTATTGCTCACATTCTCCTATATGATTGGATGCTGTATATTATAATGCAATCTTCAGATGTTCAAAGTAAGGTTGTGACACTACTATAAAAAGCTTGTAATGCAAAAGAATTTCATCTCTGCAAGGTAAGTATCTATATATGCCGTTTTCACACTTTTAAAGATTATGAGAAACATAACCCTTTAATACTAATTAAAATCTAAAATACGATCAAACATCTAGCTTGTGAGTATTTAACTTTTTCTTTTGTATCATATTATTTTGCTCTAAAAATATAAATGTAAAACATTATCTCAGCCATACAATCCTTCCTTGGTTTAGTTAATATTAACTTTTATAAAAGTACTCTCTTACATTTTTTCCTTCCTTTCCAGAACAGCCAGTTTCCTCTTTACTTGGGGTGTAATAAGAAATATTTACAAGTATTTTCTTACTTATAACATGTCAAACCTTTTACTAGTTTTAAGAAAAACTCATCACTTTAATTAAAGTGAAATACCTAAAAGCAATTAACTTAGGTCATCTTCCACCTGTGGTCTTAATTGATCATATTTAAAACTCCATTTTTACTTTGGGTTTAATTTTTCTGTTTTAGTAAAATATAGAAAAAGCATGAATTTTCCTATAAAATAGTGAGAAGATGAAGAATAATGCAATCAGAAAATAACAAATTTAATTTTGCTATTCTGCTACAAATGCAGGTCCAAAAATGTTCTCAGTAAAAGCAATGTAATATTTTTATTATTAGAAATATAAAAATGTGGACTTCAGAAAAAATCCCAGAATCAGCCTTTCAATGTGCCAAGTGACTAAAAAAATAAATCACAACAAATAAAGCTGCATTCTACCTCAAGATCAATGCGTAACATATCTAACATATCAATAAGGAATCGTGGATCATAGGTGGCAGCTAGATAAAATAAACCTCTGGGCTCATTAAAATACTTGATAAAATAAAGAAAATGTAAACTATGGAGAAATAAAGATTAATTTACACTTTTTAATAAACTATAAAGTTCATATATAAATAGACACAGTAAACATTAAAACATGATGAAGTATTATTGACATTAATCTCAGTTTTTAATCTACCACTTTGAAGTAAAATAAAATAGCTTGTTTTTCCAGTTGTATGTGCTTTTGTTTAATAAAAAGTTAAGCTACTTAAGGGAAACAGGAGAATCAGAGCCTCAGAAAGTTAAGAGTTAAGTAGTTTTTGAAGAATTAAATAATGGCATATAAATATTGAAGGTCAATAGTTTTAAATTTATTATGCTACTCCTTTTTGGTCTACTCGGTAAGAAAAACTTCACTATGAAATTCTCTCATAATTTTCACATCTTTCAATAAACAATACAGGAGAATTACATTTTTTTCTTACTTTTTACCTTTGTTGATATTTTGTGCTTTATTAAGAAAAAATTAAGACCAGTAGGGAAGACAAGATGGTGCTGGAGTAGGCGAGCGTACCAACATCCACCTCCCAGAACCAAGGTGGATTACAAACTAATTTTAAGAACTATCATCTGGGCCTGACCTGTGGTGGTGCAGTGGATAATGCATTGACCTGGAATGCTGAGGTCACCGGTTCAAAACCCTGGGCTTACCTGGTCAAGGCACATATGGGAGTTGATGCTTCCTGCTTCTCCCTCCTCCTTCTCTCTCTCTCTCTCTCTCACACTCTCTCATCTCTAAAAATCAATAAAGTAAAAAATGTTAAAAAAAAAGAACTATCATCTGGTAAAACCAACTTTGGACTAAACTAAGAGGACTCTTCAACCAAAAAACACTGAAGAAACCACACTGAGACTGGTAGGAAAAGCAGAAACACAGAGAGGGCTGCCCAGCTCCCCGGAGCGAATGGCAGCTGGGAGAGACTCGTGTGGCAGGAAGTGAGTTTAGCAGAGAGGGGAGGATCCTGAATCCCAGGATGAAAGCCCCAGCCTGCAGCCCCAGAGCCTAGAAGAGGCATATGGACAGTATTTAGCTGGAAATAAGTCAGGATACGGTTTGTGCAAAAGAGCCTGATTACTCAGACCCAGGATTCTTCCTAAAGGGACCGCGCAGAACACCTCACTCACAACCACTCACCCGGGGCTCCGGGGACATGGAGAAAGGAGAGAACTGGAGTAGCAGGAAGAGAGTGTAATCTAGGAGGCACAGGGAGAAACATTTTGGGAAATAGCCACTCTAACCACTGGGACGAGTCACTCCCTAAATCTGAAGTGAATATTTCCCCTGGAAACAGCAATGCCAGCAAAGGGAAGCAAGACAAGCTCTTCTGTGGTACTCAGAGCAGAGCTGCTTAGAAGGAGGGAGCTTTTTGGACTACAGTAGTGAGCCTTAGAGTCTGAGCTGCAGTGCCTGCACCCCACATGGCTGAGGGCTTGCTGGAGGGCAGGAGATGGTGGGATGCAGAATCACGGTTCTGTAGGCAAGGGCAGAAACCAGCTGGCCATCACTGGGCCCAGATGTGAGCTCAGTCTTACCTGGCTGGGGAGAAGGGGGAATGCAAAAGCAGTCAACCCCAGCTGTTGGCAGCCTACAATCCAGCCTGCGGGAGAAGGGCAGGAACCCTGGAAGGGGTGGAGACCAGCCTTTGAGCAAGGGTGCAAGAGCACAGCTTTGCCCCACCCACAGAACTGAGGCCTGTGGCCTGAATTGGGAGCCGTCTCCTCCTGCAGGGATGGAGCCAAAAACCCAGAACAGGCAGAGTCCCACTACTGAGCATGGCCTGTGGAGCCAAGGCTTGCAGCTGTCCTACAAGTGGGCTTTTCTTGAAAGGGCTGGGTAAAAGCTCAGAAACAGGCGGAGACCCGCAGCTGAGCAAAGGTGGTCGCCACTGCCCTCAGGACCGAGCACTATGCCACCAATGGGGGTGGGGCAAAGGCCAAGGCCACCAAGGCTTGTACATCCAAGCTCGTGATCACAGCCACTCCCATGAAAGAGAGGTGGAAATCACAGCAACAGCCCCAGAGGACAGGCACTGGCAATGCCCGTACCCAAATGCCCTAGGCAGCAACAGCAGAGGGGGTGGCAGGCCTGCAGACAGACCATACCTAGGGAACAGAGGTCATACCCAGTGGAGTCCCATGATCAAAACCTTCCTTTAAACAGAGAAAATGATAAGGCAGAGAAATGCAACACAAATGAATCAAGAGAAATCCCCAGAAAAGGACCTGAATGAATCAGATATAACCAAATTACCAGATGCCAAGTTTAAAATAATGATTGTTAGGATGCTCAAAGATATTAGAAAAACAATAGACGGTCATTACAAACACCTAAAGAAAGAGATAACAAATATAAAAAGGACATTGAAATAATAAAAAAGAATCAGTCAGGAAAGACAAATACAATATCAGAAATGAAGAACACAATGAAAGGAATTAAAAGCAGGATGGATGAAGCTGAGACTTGAATCAGTGAGTTAGAGGACAAGATAAATAAAGGCATGGAAGCAGAGTAGAAAAAAGAAAAGAGACTCAAAAAGTCTGAGGAAACTCTAAGAGAGCTCTGTGACAACATAAAGAGAAATAACATCCACATAGTAGGGGTTCCTGAAGAAGAAGAGAAAGAACAAGGGATAGAGACTTTGTTCAAGGATATCATAGCTGAAAACTTCCCTCAATTAAGGCAGGAAAACATCTCACATGTTCAAGAATTACAGAGAACTCCATTAAAGAGAAACCCAAAGAAATCAACACCAGGACACATCATAATTAAAATACCAAAGCTAAGTGATAAAGAGAAAATATTAAAAGCTGCTAGAGAAAAAAAGACTATCACTTAAAAAAGAACCCCCATAAGAATGACTTCCAACTTCTCAACAGAAACACTTCAGGCCAGAACAGAATCACAAGAAATATTCAAAGTAATGCAGAACAAAAGCCTACAACCAAGACTACTTTATCCAGCAGAGCTATCATTTAAAATTGAAGGAGAAATAAAAACCTTTCCAGACAAAAAAAAAAAAAAAATCAAGGAATTCACTACAACCAAACCAAGGCTGCAAGAAATGCTAAGGGGCCTGTTGTAAATAGATCAAAGTAGAAAAGAATATAGCAAAAGAGAAATACAGTTTTAAAGAATAAAATGGCAATAAACAATTACATATCAATAACATCCTTAAAAGTAAATGGATTAAATGATCCAATCAAAAAACATAGGGTAGCTGCATGGATAAAAAAACACGTCCCATACATTTGCTGTCTACAAGAGACACACCATGAAACAAAAGATGCACATAGACTGAAGATAAGAGGATGGACAAAAATATTTCACGCAAATGGAAATGAAAATAAAGCTGGGGTAGCAATACTTATATCAGACAAAATAGACTTTAAAACAAAGAGTATAGTAAGAGATAAAGAAGCACCTAAATATATAAAGCAGACTTTGATGGATTTAAAGGGCGAGATGAACAGCAATACTATAATAGTAGGGGATTCCAATACCCCACTAACATCACTAGATAGATCCTCAAGAAATAAAATTAACAAAGAAACAACAGGCCCTGGCCGGTTGGCTCAGCGGTAGAGCGTCGGCCTAGCGTGCGGAGGACCTGGGTTCGATTCCCGGCCAGGGCACACAGGAGAAGCGCCCATTTGCTTCTCCACCCCTCCGCCGCGCTTTCCTCTCTGTCTCTCTCTTCCCCTCCCGCAGCCAAGGCTCCATTGGAGCAGAGATGGCCCGGGCGCTGGGCATGGCTCTGTGGCCTCTGCCTCAGGCGCTAGAGTGGCTCTGGTTGCAATATGGCGACGCCCAGGATGGGCAGAGCATCGCCCCCTGGGGGGCAGAGCACCGCCCCTGGTGGGTGTGCCAGGTGGATCCCGGTCGGGCGCATGCGGGAGTCTGTCTGACTGTCTCTCCCTGTTTCCAGCTTCAGAAAAATGAAAAAAAAAAAAAAAAAAAAAGAAACAACAGACTTAAAGGACATATTAGACCAACTCAATTTAATAGATATCTTCAGAACCTTTCACCCTAAAACAGCATAATATACATTCTTTTCAAGTGCTCATGGTACATTCTCTAGAATAGATCACGTGTTAGGGCACAAAAGCAGTCTCAACAAATTTAAGAAGATTGAAATCATATCCAGCACTATCTCTGATCACAATGGCATGAAACTAGAAATCAATCACAACAGAAAAACTAAAAAATACTCAAAGACTTAAAAATTAAATAGCATGTTATTAAATAACAAATGGGTAAAAAATGAGATCAAAGAAGAAATTTAAAAATTCCTAGAAATGGATGATACTGAGCATACATCAACTCAAAATTTATGGGACACAGCAAAAGCAGTACTGAGAGGGAAGTTCATAGCATTATAGGCATACCTCAAGAAGCTAGAAAAAGCTCAAATAAACAACTTGACCCTACATCTAAAAGAACTAGAAAAAAGAACAGCAAGTAAAGCCCAGAGCTAGTAGAAGGAAGGAAATAATAAAGATCAGAGCAGAAATAAATGACATAGAGGCTAAAGAAAAAATACAGAGGATCAATGAAACCAGGAACTAGTTCTTTGAAAAGGTAAACAAGATCTATGAACCTTTAACCAGACTCACCAAGAAAAAAAGAGAGAGGACTCAAATAAATAAAATTAGAAATGAGAGTGGAGAAATAACAACTGACTGACACAACAGAAATACAAAATATTGTAAAAAAAATACTATGAAGAAGTGTACGCAAAAAAACTAGACAACCTAGATGAAATAGACAAATTCCTTGAAACATATAATCTTCGAAAAATTAATCTGGAAGAATCAGAAAACCTAAACAGACCAATTACAACAAATGAGATTGAAACAGTTATCAAAAATCTTCCAAAAAAGAAAAGTCCTTGGCCTGATGGCTTTACAAGTGAATTCTACCAAATATTCAAAGAAGAACTAACTCCTATCCTTCTCAAGCTATTTCAAAAAATTCAAGAGAAAGGAAGACTTCCAAGCTCCTTTTATGAGGTGAGCATAATTCTGATTCCAAAATCAGGCAAAGACAACACAAAGAAAGAAAATTATAGGCCAATATCCCTGATGAATTTAGATGCTCAAATCCTCAACAAAATATTAGCAAACCAGATCCAGCAATATATGAAAACATATCATACACCATGATCAAGTGGGATTTATTCTGGGGAGGCAAGGCTGGTACAATATTTGCAAATCAATCAATGTGATTCATCACATAAACAAAAGGAAGGAGAAAAACCACATGATAATTTCAGTAGATGTGAAAAAGCATTTGATAAAATCCAGCATCCATTCATGATCAAAACTCTCAGCACCATGGGAATACAGGGAACATACCTCAACATGATAAAGGCCATCTATGACAAATTCACAGCCGACATCATACTCAATGGGCAAAAATTAAAAACAATCCCCTTAAGATCAGGAACAAGGCAGGGGTACCCCCTTTCACCACTCTTATTCAACATAGTTCTGGATGTCCTAACCACATCAATCAGGCAAGAAAAAGAAAAAAAGGCATCCAAATTGGAAAAGAAGAAGTAAAAATATCATTATTTGCAGATGATATGATAATGTATATAGAAAACCTTAAAATTGCAGTAAAAAAACTACTAAACCTGATAAATGAATTCAACAGGTTGACAGGATATAAAATTAATACTCAGAAATCAGAGGCATTTTTATACACTAACAATGAACTGTCAGAAAGAGAAATTAAGGAATCAATCCCCTTTACCATTGCAACTAAAAAAATAAATAAATAAAGTACCTAGGAATAAATTTAACCAGGGAGATTAAAGACTTGTACTCAGAAAATTATAAAACATTGATAAAAGAAATCTGCGAAGATACAAACAAGTGGAAACATATATCGTGCTCATGGTTAGGAAGAATAAACATCATTAAAATGTCTATATTACCCAAAGCAATTTATAAATTCAATGTAATACCGAGTAAAATACCAATGACTTACATCAAAGATAGAGAACATATATTCCAAAAATTTATGTGGAACCAAAAGAAACACGAATAGCCTCAGCAGTCTTGAAAAGGAGGAATAAACTTAGAGGTATCACACTTCTGGTTATCAAGTTATAGTATAAGGCCATTGTATTCAAAACAGTCTGGTACTGCCATAAGAACAGGCATATAGATCAATGGAACAGAACTGAGAACCCAGAAATAAACCCACACTTTTATGGACAACTGATATTTGACAAAGGAGGTAAGAGCATACATGGAGTAAAGACAACCTCTTCAACAGATGGTGTTGGGAAAATTGGACAGCTACCTGCAAAAAAATGAAAGTAGACCACCAACTTACACCATTCACAAAAATAAACTCAACATGAATAAAAGACTTAAATATAAGCCATAAAACCATAAGCATCTTAGAAGAAAATATAGGCAGTAAGCTCTCTGACATCTCTTGCAGCAATATATTTCTGATTTGTCTCCACAGGCAAGTGAAATAAAAGACAGGATAAACAAATGGAACTTTATCAAACTAAAAAGCTTATGCACAGCTTAAGACAATAAGAACAGAATAAAAAGACAAACTACACAATAGTAGAATATATTTGACAATGCATCTGATAAGGGGTTAATAACCGAAATTTATAAAGAACTTGTAAAACTTAATATCAGAAAGACAAACAATCCAATCCAAAAATGGGCAAAAGAAATGAATAGACAGATGGCCAATAGGCATATGAGAAAATGGTCAACATCACAAATCATTAGAGAAATGCAAATCAAAACCACAATGAGATATCACCTCACACAAGTCAGAATGGCACTCATCAACAAAACAACACAGAATAAGTGCTGGCGAGGATGTGGAGAAAAGGGAACCCCCCTGCACTGCTGGTTGGAATGCAGACTGGTGCAGCCGCTGTGGAAAACAGTATGGAGATTCCTCAAGAAATTAAAAATTGATCTGCCTTTTGACCCAGCTATACAACTCTTAGGAATATACCCCAAGAACACCATAGCACTGTTTGAAAAGAAGAAATGCACCCCCATGTTTATGGCAGCATTGTTCACAGTAGTGAAGATCTGGAAACAGTGGAAGTGTCCGTCAGTGGACGAGTGTATTAAAAAGCTTTGGTACATATATACTATGGAATACTACTCTGTCATAAGAAATGATGACATCGGATCATTTACAGCAACATGGATGGACCTTGATAACATTATATGGAGTGAAATAAGTAAATCAGAAAAAAAACCAAGAGCCTGACCTGTGGTGGCGCAGTGGATAAAGTGTCGACCTGGAAATGCTGAGGTCGCTGGTTCGAAACCCTGGGCTTGCCTGGTCAAGGCATATATGGGAGTTGATGCTTCCAGCTCCTCCCCCCTTCTCTCTCTCTGTCTCTCCTCTCTCTCTCTCTCTCTCTCTCTCTCTCTCTCTCTCTCTCTCCCTCTCCTCTCTAAAGTGAATAAATAAATTAATTAATTAAAAAAAATAAAAAAAAACAACTAAGAACTATATGATTCCATATATAGGTGGGACATAAAAATGAGACTCAGAGTCATGGACAAGAGTTGGGGGTTATGGGGTGGAGGGGAGGAAAGGGAGGGTTTAGGGGAGGGAATGGTCACAAAGAAAACCAGTTAGAAGGTGACGGAAGACAATTGGACTTTGGGTGATGGGAATGCAGCATAATCAAATGTCAAAATAACCTAGAGATGTTTTCTCTGAAATATGTACCCTGATTTATCAATCTCATTTCATTAAAATTAATCAAAAAAGAAAAAGAAAAGAGCAGTAAAATATACCTGCATAGCATTTAATAATAGCTGATAAAAGTAGAAAGCCTTCTTTAAAGAAATACAGCTTTTCCATTATAGTCATTACAAATAAGGAAGACTACATGCTGAAAAAATAAAAATAATCATGCCAAGACAACAATTCAAGATATAAAGACAAAATTAATTAAAAAAAACTGTTGTATTTTTCTATAATTTATAGCTATTGTGGCCAGCTACTTATAATAAGATTTATATAATGTACTGGTGTGGTAGTCTAGGGAAAGACCTGGTCAAAATCATTTGAATATTCTTGATGCATTTAAATTTATAAGACCTAATGGCTTGCTTCTTAAGGTGCAGAAAATGAGTAAGGTCATTGTAGAGTAAGTAGTTACTTGTTATAAGATCTTGTAGATAAGTGGAGAGACTCATGAATATTAGATAAGGGATATTAGTAAAGGTGAAAGTCTAGCAATTACACATTTAATCTGTATAATTTACAAAGGCATAGTAATTAACTTTTCAAACCTTTTGAAAACCTTGAGTTTTCTAGAAAAGCTTCATATATTCAAATGTTATGACTGAGTAAATTAAACATTTTCTAAACTATAATATTAAGTTTGGGATATCAAGGAGAAGTTATAAAAATCTTTTTATATGAAGTTTAATTCAGAGGTAAGAACTTAGAACAAAATACTAATTGTAATCTAAAATATAAACTTCATTCAGAACCAATGATTTAATGAGGTCATAATTAGTAGTTTTGAGGTAAATGAAAGCCCAAAATATAAGGACATACACAAACACACATGCATTTGCATGCATGCACATATAATATAGTGTTCACAAAAATTAAGGGATATTTCAAAATAAATATGAAGTGATAAAAAAGAAGCATTTGATTTTTTATTAAACAAAAACATCAGAAAATCAAACGACAAGTCAAAGAAAGTTGTTTAATTATGCAAATGAGATGCAAAACCAACTTTAATTTCACTAGTGAAAATACACTATACAAACAAAGCTGAAAGTACTGGAGTATCTGCACATTCCCTGATCCTCTAATTTTTGCAAATGAAGCCAAACTATAAGGACTGTATATAGAGAAAAGATAAACATAATTTAGACAATTATGCCCAAGCTAAAAGATTCTACACTGTAAAAACAGAATATAGACTAGATAATTTCCCACATTCCTTATAGTGATAAGGTGTTGTGGATCTGTTAGAGACAACCAGCAGCTTTGAAGACAGGCACAGAGCATAACAAAGAGTTGTTTAAAATATTCAAAGAGGATAAAAATTATTCAACAGGAAATCATTTTATTTCTCATTGACCATATTGTCTCACAAATACTACCTCAAAACTCTTTTATCAAAGAGAGATATGTATTATATTAGACATCATTGTTGATATGTTGATATTAGGTTTGAACAACACTTGTAGCAGAACTGTAATGGGAGAGATTAAAAAGCCATTTTGCAAGATGATTTGACAATTTAGCTATTGAGTGTATATGTACAAAAGATGGGGGAAAAGAAAAAGTCAAAAACACTTTTAATTTATGAGCCTTGGGCTTGGGAAAATTATATTAACATTGATTAAATTGGGTGAGACAGAAGTGAAACTAGTTTTTGAATAGAAGATGACTGTTTCATTTTTTTGTCAAATAAATTTAAGAAATATCCAATGCCCTGGTCAGTTGACTCAGCAATAGAACATCAACCAGGCATGTGGAATTATCAGGTTTGATTCCCAGTCAGGGCACACAGGAGAAGCGACCATCTGCTTCTCCACTTTTCACCCTTCCCTTCCCTTCTCTCTCTCTCTCTCTCTCTCTCTCTCTCTCTCTCTCTCTTTCTCTCTCTCTCCCCTCTCTCTCTCTTGTCCCCTCCTGCAGCCATGGCTCAAATGAGCAAGTTGGCTCCAGGCACTAAGAATGTTCCATGGCCTCACCTGAGGTACTAAAATAGCTCCGTCGCCAAGCAATGGAGTAGCAGCCCCAGATGGGCAGTGTATCAGCCCCAGACAGGGTTGCAGGGGGAATCCTGGTCGGGGTTAATGCGGGAGTCCATCTTTCTGCCTCCCTGACTCTAACTCGATTAAAAGAAAAGAGAAAATGAAATATCCAATAAACAATTTAAAGTATATAATAGGAACCTGGTAGAGATGTTAAATATGGAATCTAGTTTTGGCTACAAACTTTCTGAGGGCAGAGATCTTGTCTAATATATCTTTGCTTTTTTTGCCAGAGGCCTACAAGTAGAATATTCTGACACAGAACTTGATACATAAAAGATTCCTAATATGTATATGCGGAATGGATGATTAATATATAAGCACTTGTATAAATAATGATAAAAACAAGTAATCTAAAAAAAGTATTTAAAAAGAACTGAGTTTAGCATTATACAAGAAAAAGGAGAAAAACCAAGATTATGTTGTCATAACTGCCAAAAGTTTAGTGTTTCAATAATGTGATTCCCAGGATATTTCAGGTTTCAGGTATATAGATGAAATTTTGTATCAACATTTAAATTGTAATAGTGCAATAAAATTCCTCACTCTAATCAGGAATTTGTTTATTTTTTTCATCAACCCTTACACATAATCTCAATTATGTTTGTAAATAGCTTAACTACCACCTGCAGCATTCTCATTACTGCTCAGCTTAATCCTGTTGTTTCTTATTTATTCTATCTTTGTTCATGCTTTTGTTAACTCTTTAGACCCTTTGGAAATCTTATTGTATTACATATAAACTTCATTAAATACTTATTTTTCCATTAGGTCTTTAATATCTTCACTTTAACTAAATTTCTTACAAAATGACTCGTCTTACCCCCTATCAACTATGTCTTCTTCCACTCACCATAAAACATTATAACAGAGTTTGCTCACTTCTTATCCTCTAGTGCCATTTGCACACAATATGTGGTCAGAAACCTGAAAAAATCACTGACAGTAGTCTGTTCCTTTGACATCTGGTATTAATTTACACTTTCTACTCTTTTCCAGACTCATCATATTCAATTTCAAGAAAAATATTCCTCAAAATATTTGTCACCTGAATCAGAAATTTCCTTTTTTCTCAGTTCATTGCTATTGCCCTGTATGACTTCGATTTCTATATTAGTGACTATAAACATAACAAATTCACATATTTATAGCTCAATTTTATTAAATTAGACCCCAAAATATTTTTATCTCATCAGTGTAGCCACATAGTATAATTTTAAAAACTTTTCCATCTTGTTCTTTCTAACTACAACTTTTTTACCTTCAGTTTATCTCACCCATTCACATTTTTAGGGACTATTTGCTTCTACTGTTAACTTCCATACTCTTAACTCTCTCTATGCTTTAAAGTTCATCAATCTCATTCTGATTTTAATTGATTTATAGTTTTATTCTGCTTTTATCTGAAATCATGTAGTAAGTGGCTCACAAAAATAAATGTTTACTTATTTGGCAGATTATCTGTCAGTTTGGGTTGACTACAGTTCTTCTCAATATGTCTTCTTCATTCTGGAATTCAAAATGAAGGAGAAACCCTTATCTTAATATTAAGTTATCATGGTAGAAGTTATCATGGTAGAACCACATGCTGCTTCTTAAAAAAAAACCTTATACTCAGAGGTTTAACTTCCATTTCATTTGTCAAAGTAAGTCATATATAAAAGCCTATAGTCAATGAGCCAAGGACTTACATACCTCTCCCTCAATGAAGGTCAAATAAGAAATATACACCATTGATGAATAATGATATCAAACAATAAATATAAACTTTAGAAGAGTAGTCAACATAAATTTCTATTGCCAGTAAAGTCTATGATGCTTTTGCTGGAACCATATATATTTCTTGCCACATCCAACACTCCAAGCTCCAACATGAAATGTCAGCATCCATAATCCTCTTTTAGATTTCTTGGATGTGAAACATCAATAAAGAAAGTCACAAAGCCATGGGTGTGGGTCCACTTAAGAATTCGGTTATGCATTTCATCATTCTTTACTGCTTAGCAGGTTTCTGTACAGTTCTTATGTCCATTAACTGCCCCTACTCTTGTGATGTTAAATATTTCCTTATCATTTCACTTCAAATTCACAGTTCTTGTCCCTTCATTTTTAACAGATAGTTTCGACTATCTTAAAGATTTTTTTCAATTATTTCTTTTATATTCTCTTGCCACCTTGATTGTTCTTTGAAACTTATTTTACTATGTGTCTTTTTCTAACACTCAGATCATGAGTTTCTTCAGTGTCTGACCTCACTACATTAATGTGCTTGAAATTATAAGGAATTTGGAATCCAACCGATTTAGATTGGGACTATAACTGTCCTCAGTAGAGAAGTATTAATACTTCACATGAGTAATGTGAGAATTAAGTGAGACAATATTAAAAACACATAATAGGTAATGATAATTTGTTTTCTTCTTTTTTTATGCTTAGTATATATTAGTTTCCATTTGCTCTCTGTTGCCAAAGTAATTTACATATTACATACAGTCTTTCTCACTAGACACTGGTGTATTTAAGGATAGCATGTATTATTTATTACTGTAGATCTGATGGAGTTATGCAAAGCATCAATAAGTGCATGAAGAATGACTGGTAAATGAATGGTTGAGTACTGTTTTAATTTCTAGGATTGAGTTTCTTAAGTAGGCTTTCCCTCTTCCTTTGAGAGTGTCATCCATACATACCTTTCTATTGTGTTTTTCTTTCTATTACTTACATCTCTTTTTCAAAAACATTTTCTTTAAGGTATCTTTCATTGATTGCAAAATGTGGTTATGATTCTCCACATCTTTCCGTTTCAGCACCCGTATAGAACAGGACTTTAACTGTTGGAATCAAGATATGAAGTCTATTTACTCACTCCTTGAATTTGAGTTGTACTTGTGATTTGCTTTGACAAAAATAATGCCACAGAAAAAACTGAGTCCTTGTTTTGAGTGAGGACTCAAACCTCTAAAAGCCTGTGACTTTCACTTATTGTCATGGAATACTGTCTAGAAAACATGAGAACAATCCAGGAATAGGATTGGGCCACAATAAGAAATGTATGGCCCAATCACACTTGCTGCTCCAGAGAATAGCACAAAAGCTGTCAAACATGAGAATAAAACCTTCTTAAAATAACCATATCTCTGATGACCCACCAACTCATTCTCTTTTACTTTTTCATAAAATTTGGCACTGTTTAATATGTGCAGATCAGGGTGATGTCCACAAGGTGGGGAAAGTAAAGAACACATTACATACTTGTGTATTTCTACCTTCTAGGCATGAGACTAGCTATTTTATGTAATTTATCTCATTTGACATTGACAACCATATTCTCATTTAGGCAAAATGCTTTATTCAATAGGCAAGAAAACTAAATAATAAACCTCAAATAAGTAAAAATAAATAAATGAATAAATAAATAAAAGATTAAGCAATTTTTTCAAGGTAATAAAGTTAATATGAGTCTACATCTACCAATATATAAAAATTCCTCAGGCTGAAATTACAGATAAAAAGTGACTGTTGTCTGACCCGTGGTGATGCAGTGGATAAAGTGTCAATCTGGAGTGTTGAGGTCACTCATTTGAAACCTTGGGCATAGTCAAGGCACATACAAGAAACAGCTACTATTCCAAGTTGATGCTTCCTGTTCCTTTCCCCTTCTATTTTTCTCCTCTCTCTAAAAATCATTAATAAAATCTTTAAATTTTTTTAAAGTGACTGTTAAGTGATACCTCTATTATATATCACAAATAATTAATAGACGATTATGTAAATAGTGTGATCTTATTATGCACTAAATAGAAGCACAGTAATATATACCTGTATATATACATATCTATCTATCTATCTATCTATCTATCTATCTATCTATCTATCTATACACACACACACACACACACACACAGGTAGCTAAAATTTGATTTCAAATTGTGAAGTTCACCCTTTAATGTCTTGTGTCAATAAGTTTTATGTACTTTCTGTTAGCATTTATTTATCCAGTAACTTCGTTGTATTTTTTTATTCTGCAAGCATGAACTAATATAGTATCATCATGTTTAACTCTCTGGTTTTTTTCATAATTACAAAGTTAAGTTTCTCTTCACTCAACAAAGATTAATTTAGTAATATGAGAGTAACGTCAGAGAAATGGCGCTGTAAAGAGTGTGACCGAGAAATCTCCCCAAAATTTCAACAAGTTCATCAACCAGAGACAGAAAAATCTATACTTGGAGCATCTGGGAATCCCACATACTGAAAACAAAGGTAAGATTGAGCGAAAAATTGAGTAAATATATAATCAACCCTGAAAGAAATAAGACGGAGAAAGGAACACTCTGCCTTCCTCACTAACCTGAGCAAAGTCTGCTTTCACATGGAACTAAGAGTCGGGGTGGGGCTAAGGGTGTAGAGGAAGCTAGGCTGTGGCACAGATGTTCGTTCAAGCTGAGGAAAGAGTTTGCCTGTGGTGAATCAGCCCATGCGAGCAGCAGCTGCCAGCGGCATGCGGGGAGTGCGCCAAAGCAAACTTCCCTACGCCCGAGCTTCTCTGAGCAGGCAGGACGCCTCACCCAGCCATTCAAGCTAACAATCAAGCATCGGAAGAGGGGCATGCAAGCAGCTTGCAGTCCTTCCTGAAGCAGATCTGTGGATCCAATCACTGAAATTAGCTTAACCCATGGCCTGCTCACCTCCCAACTGACCTATGTGGCTCTAACTGACAAGATCTCTCTCAGTTCAGTGATCTAAGACAAGAAGCATGATATTTTTTAGTGCCTCTTGCTAAAGGAGTGGGGCAAACTCTGATTGGCAGAACTTTCAAACTCAGGGACATACGCTAAAAAGAGGGACTTGGCAGATGTTAAGACCTCCTGTACTGCAGGCAGTGACTAGGGCATCTTCTTCCCAGCCAAAACAGGTTAAAAAGTGCAAAAAGTATAGGGAGAGTGGTCCCACAGAGTGCTAGGCCTACTGAACAGGCCTGGAGACTCATAGAAAGTCAACTTGAGAGCAATTGGCTCCAAGCCCCGCCTGATTATGCTGGCAGCTCTGACTGACAGAGTCTTACCCAGAGCCCTCTGCTGAGTGGGGATAGAATGGGGATTTGCCAGCTCTTTGAGCCTCTTACTTCCCAGGTAGAGGCAGCTGAATCATAGCTGAATCATCAGGCTGCTAATTCAGGAAGGAGAGACTAGGAGAGAGGCTCTGGGAAAAGGGACTTGATTGTCGGAGCCTGCAAACGCTAACAAGCCTTGACTACCAACGAGACAGAAGCCGAATATATGACATCACCGTAGAGTCTCATCAACTGCAAATGTCTACCTAAGTGTGCCAAAGGGGCAGAGATCGGGTGCAGAGTCACCAACCAGGAAGAGGGAGAGGAAAGAAAAAGAAATTAACCTCTCAAAATCAAGAAAAATCCATAGACTTTATAAATTGTTCCACTATTTTCTTTTTGTTTCTTTCATCATCTAGCCTTTATTATTATTATTTCTTTTTCCTCCACGTTGGACCTTTTATTCTCTCCCCATTTTATTCTTTCCTCTTCTTGAACTACACTACCCATAAGTGTTACATCTCCCATTTTATTTCTTTTCTTCTTCCTTACTCTCCATGAGGGTTACACTCCAAAATCCTTAACTCTCTTTCTCTCTCTTGTTTTTTTTTCTTTTTCTTTTCCACTTTTTCTTTTTCTCCCTCTCTGTTAGTTTCTTCTTTTCTCCTTTTATTTTCCTCTCATTCAATTCTCAATCACAGAAAAATTATCTTATTTGGGATTCAAGTGTTTTTTTGTGCATTTTGGGTGCTTTTTACTTCAATTTTTCACACATTAGCACTCCCCCCAACCCAGGCTTTCCATTCTATTTAGTTTTTGCTCCACTTAATACAATAGTAATTTTTTTCTTTTTTCTTGTTTCCCTCTTATCCTCTCATTCTATCTCTTAGTCGATCATCACTTACAAGCAAATCATTTTATACTTGACCCAAATTTTTTCCTTTTTTGCATTTTGTGGGTCCCTACCTCCTCTTTTGCCCCTTGAACACTTTCCCCCAAATCAGGCCCTCTATTATAGGCAGTTTTTGTTCCATTTAGCATAATATAATTCACAGTTCATTACAATATTTTCCGAAGGAGGAGGGGAGAGGGGGGGAAGAGAAGGGAAATAAAGGGGAAATAATAAATTATTATTATTGCTTTTATTATTATTATTTTTTCCAAATTTTTTTCTTTTTTTTAATTTTTATTCTTTATTAATTCTCATTAGTACTATCAACAAGACCACCCTCAGATGTCATTAAGAAAAAGGAAATCGAATATCATGGATACAAAAGATAGCGAAGTAGCACAGATAGATGTCAAGAAATCTATGGAGAAAAAAATAATGTATAGGAAACCTTAGAGTTAAATGACAGAGAATTTAAAATAAAAATTCTAAAAATACTCAGAGATATACAAGAAAACACAGAAAGGAAATTTAGGGAGCTCAGAAAAGAACTCAATAAACACAAAGAATATATTAGCACGAAAATTTAAACTATAAAAAAAATCAAATAGAGATGAAAAACTCAATTCATGAACTGAAAAACAATGTAACAAGCTTAGCTGATAGAACAGGCCAGATAGAAGGTAGCATTAGTGACATAAAAGATAAGCAACTTCAGGCACAACAGAAAGAAGAAGAGAGAGACTCAAAAATTTAAAAAAAAAATGAGAAAGCCCCACAGGAATTGTCTGACTCCATCAAAAACAATAACATAAGAATAATAGGTATATTAGAGGGAGAAGAGAGAGAAAATGAAATGGATAATATATTCAAACAAATAATAGATGAGAACTTCTGAAGCCTGTGGAAAGAACTAAAGCCTCAAATTCAAGAAGCAAACAGAACACCGAGTTTTCTTAACCACAACAAACCTACTCCAAGGCACATCATAATAAAATTGGCACAAACCAATGACAAAGAAAAAATTCTCAAGGCAGCCAGGGAAAAGAAGAATACAACATATAAAGGAAGCCTATTAGATTATCACCAGATTTCTCAGCAGAAACTCTACAAGCTAGAAAAGAGTGGACTCCAATATTTAAAGCCCTGAAAGAGAGGAACTTTTAGCCAAGAATACTATATGCATCAAAGCTATCCTTCAAATATGAAGGAGAAATAAAAACATTCACAAATACAGAAAAGATGAGGGAATTTATTATCAGAAAACCCCCACTCCAGGAAATACTAAAGGGAGTTTTCCAACCAGATTCAAAGAACAAAACAAAACAAAACCACAAGTAAAAGCTCCACATAAAACACAATAAAATCAAATTTAAACTGTGACAACAAAAACAGAAAAAAGGGGGGAGAGGACGGAGATTAACAGTAGCAAAGGACAATGGAGTGCAGACACACTCCTAAGATAGGGTACTACAATGAATATGGTTGGTACCTTTCTCATTACTTAATGGTAACCACCCTTGAAAAAACCACCACAGAAGCACATGATTAAAAAAGTTAGCAACAGAGGAAAGAAGTATGGAATACAAACAAACAAAAACAAATGACAGAAAAGCAAAAGAGAAGAATCAAACAAGATACAAAACTAACAGAAAGCAATTTATAAAATGGCAATAGGGAACACACAAGTGTCAATAATTACACTAAATGTAAGTGGATTAAACTCACCAATAAAAAGACATATAGTAGCAGAATGGATTAAAAAAGGCAACTGTATGCTGCCTACAAGAAACACATCTAAGCAACAAGGATAAAAACAAATTTAAAGTGAAAGGATGGAAAACAATACCCTAAGCAAATAACGTCCAAAACAAAGCAGGTGTAGCAATACTCGTATCTAATAATGCTGATTACAAGACACCAAAAGTACTCAGAGACAAAAATGGTCATTTCATAATGATTAAGGGGACATTGAATCAAGAAGACATAACAATTCTTAATATATATGCAGCAAACGAAGGAGCACCGAAATACATAAGACAGCTACTTATTGACCTAAAAACAAAAACCGACAAAATTACAATCATACTTGGAGACCTCAATACACCGCTGATGGCTCTAGATCATTCATCCAAACAGAAAATCAACAAAAATATATTGGCCTTAAATGAATCACTATAGCACCTGGACATGATAGACATCTAAAGGACACTTCATCCCAAAGCAACAGAGTATATATTTTTCTCTAGTGTACATGGAACATTCTCAAGACTTGACCATATGTTGGGCCACAGAAATAACATCAGCAAATTCAGAAATATCGAAATTGTACCAAGCATATTTTCTGATCATAAAGCCTTGAAACTAGAATTCAACTGCAAAAAAGAGCAAAAAAACCCCACAAAAATGTGGAAACTAAACAACATACTTTTAAAAAATGAATGGGTCAAAGAAGAAATAAGCGCAAAGATCAAAAGGTATATACAGACAAATGAAAATGACAATACGACATATCAGAATCTCTGGGATGCAGCAAAAGCAGTAGTAATAAGAGGGACGTTCATATCACTTCAAGCCTATATGAACAAATAAGAGAGAACTCAAGTAAACCACTTAACTTCACAACTTAAGGCACTAGAAAAAGAAGAACAAAGACAACCCAAAACCAGCCGAAGAAAGGAAATAATAAAAATCAGAGCAGAAATAAATGAAATAGAGAATAGAAAAACTATAGAAAAAATTAATAAAACAAGGAGCTGGTTCTTTGAAAATATCAACAAAATTGACAAACCCTTGGCAAAACTCACCAAGAAAAAAAGAAAAAGGACTCATATAAACAAAATATAAAATGAAAGAGGAGAAATCACCATAGACATCATAGATATACAAAGAATTATTGTAGAATATTATAAACAACTATATGCCACCAAATTCAACAATCTAGAAGAAATGGATAAATTCCTGGAACAATACAATCTTCCTAGACTGAGTTATGAAGAAGCAGAAAGCCTAAACAAACCAATTATCAGTGAGGAAATAGAAAAAAACTATTAAAAACCTCCCCAAAAATAAAAGTCCAGGCCCAGACGGTTATACTAATGAATTCTATCAAACATTCAAAGATGACTTGGTTCCTATTCTACTCAATGTCTTCCCGAAAATTGAAGAAGAAGCTATACTTCTAAACATATTTAATGAGGCCAACATAACCCTCATACCAAAACCTGGCAAGGACGGCACAAAAAAAGAAAACTACAGACCAATATCTCAAATGAATACAGATACTAAAATACTAAACAAAATACTATCAAATCGAATACAACAACATATTAAAAAAATAATACATCATGATCAAGTGGGATTCATCCCAGTATCTCAAGGATGGTTCAACATACATAAAAACAGTTAATGTAATTCATTATATCAACAGAACAAAGAACAAAAACCACATGATCTCTCAATAGATTCAGAAAAGGCATTCGATAAAATACAATACAAATTTATATTTAAGACACTCAACAAAATGGGTATAGAAGGAAAATATCTCAACATAATAAAGGCCATATGTGATAAACCATCAGCCAACATCATATTAAATGGCATAAAACTGAGGACTTTCCTCCTTAAATCAGTAACAAGACAAGGTTTTCCACTCTTTCCACTCTTATTTAACATGGTACTAGAAGTTCTGGCCAGAGCAATTAGACAAGAGAAAGAAATAAAAGGCATCCATATCAGAAAAGAAGAAGTAAAGGTATCACTTTTTGCAGATGATATGATCCTATACATCTAAAACCCCAAAGACTCCACAAAAAGCGTTCTAGAAACAATAAACCAATACGGTAAGGTCGCAGGATACAAAATTAATATACAAAAGTCCATAGCCTTTCTATATGCCAACAATGAAATGTTAGAAAACGAACTAAAAAAAAAATAATCCCCTTCACGATTGCAAAAAATAAAATAAAATATCTAGGAATAAACATAACAAAGAACGTAAAGGTCCTATATAACACAAACTACAAAGCATTGTTAAGGGAAATTGAAAAAAATACAATGAGATGGAAAAATATTCCTTGTTCTTGGATAGGAAAAATAAATACAATCAAAATGGCCAAATTACCCAAAGCAATTAATAAATTTAATGCAATTCCCATCAAAATTCCAATGACATTTTTTTAAAGAAATGTAACAAAAATTCATCAGATTTATATGGATCTATAGAAAACCCCGAATAGCCAAAGCAATCCTAAGGAAAAAGAATGAAGCTGGGGACATTACAATACCTGACTTCAAACTATATTATAGGGCCACGACAATCAAAACAGCTTGGTATTGGCAGAAAAATAGACACTCAGACCAATGGAACAGAATAGAAAGTCCAGAAAAAAAACCCCACATATATACTGTCAAATAATTTTGATAAATGGGCCAACAACATACAATGGAGAAAAGAAAGGCTCTTTAACAAATGGTACTGGGAAAACTGGAAAGCCACATGCAAAAGAATGAAACTCGACTACAGCTTGACCCCTTGTAGGAAAATTAATTCAAAATGAATTAAGGACCTAAATATAAGACCTGAAACAATAAAGTACATAGAAGAAGACATAGGTACTAAACTCATGGACCTGGGTTTTAAAGAGCATTTTATGAATTTGACTCCAATGGCAAGAAAAGTGAAGGCAAAAATTAATGAATGGGACTACATCAGACTAAGAAGTTTTTGCTCAGCAAGAGAAACTGATAACAAAATAAACAGAAAGCCAACTAAGTGGGAAATGATCTTTTTAAACAACAGCTCAGATAAGGGCCTAATATCCAAAATATACAAAGAACTCATAAAACTCAACAACAAACAAACAAACAATCCAATAAAAAAATGGGAAGAGGACATGAACAGACATTTCTCCCAGGAAGAAATACAAATGGCCAACAGATATATGAAAAGATGCTCATCTACATTAGTTATTAGAGACATGCCAATCAAAACTACACTGAGATACCACCTCACACCTGTTAGATTAGCTATTATCAACAAGACAGGTAATAGCAAATGTTGGAGAGGCTGTGTAGAAAAAGGAACCCTCATTCACTGTTGGTGGGAATGTAAAGTAGTACAACCATTATGAAAGAAAGTATGGTGGTTCCTCAAAAAACTGAAAATAGAACTACCTTATGACCCAGCAATCCCTCTACTGGGTATATACCCTCAAAACTCAGAAACGTTTATACATAACGACATGTCGCCCTATGTTCATTGCAGCATTGTTCACAGTGGCCATGACATGGAAACAACCAAAAAGCCCTTTAATACAAGACTGGATAAAGAAATGTGGCACATAAACACTATGGAATACTACTCAGCCATAAGAAGTGATGACATCAGATCATTTACAACAAAATGGTGGGATCTTGATAACATTATACGGAGTGAAATAAGTAAATCAGAAAAAAACAAGAACTACATGATTCCATACACAGATGGGACATAAAAACGAGACTAAGAGACATAGACAAGAGTGTAGTGGTTACAGGGGGCAGGGGAGAAGGAGAGATAGGGGAAGGGGAGGGGGTGGAGCACAAAGAAAACTAGATAGAAGGTTACGGAGGACAATCTGACTTTGGGTGATGGGTATGGAACTAATTGAATGACAAGATAACCTGGACATGTTTTCTTTGAATATATGTACCCTGATTTATTGTTGTCACCCCATTAACATTAATAAAAATTTATTTATATAAAAAAATTTAGTAATATATAAAGTACACTGGGCATGTTGGCTGTTATCTCCTTTGAGATTACTCAGCCACCAACAACTGGCATAGATATTAATGGACTTATGGAAATGCAGTAATTTTTCAATATATGTAATGAGAATACCTTATAGTCACTATAATATTTACCTCATTGTAAAATATTAGAAATCATTCTTCATGCTAACATATTGCTTATTTAGTTATAATTTAATTATAAGAGGACAAAATGTACACTAAACTTTGAAGAAGCATGATAAAATATGTGACCATATCAAAATTAATACTTCTAAACTGTCAGAAACAAAATCTCAGTATAAATAGCCAAAGCAAAGAAAAGGTTTCAACTTACCATACTAAAAAAGGACTGGTCATGAAATCACTGTATTATCAAATGCCATGGATGAAATTGACTTCAGAGTTTTAACTTTTATTTTAAAAATGACGTACCTGAAGTAAGGGGAAGCAAGTTAGTAAAAGTACTTGATCTAGATCATAGTTTTATATTTCTAGGCTTATTCTCTATCCAGTAAGTCATGCTGGGAAAATGATAGCAATGGCATTAGAGTTGGAATAATTGCACCATTAGATAATTAACTTAGAAACCAAAAGATTTGTGTATAAATCTTTGCATTATAACTTACTTTTTTGTGTTCTTGAACAAGTCACTGTTTTTTCTTAGTTTTTACTTCTTCCTACATAAAATGAGGGTTTTGTACTAAATAATCTTTTAGATCCTTTCCAGTTCTGACACTGTACTCTGAGTATCCAGCTACTACACAAAATGTTTTTTAAATTAATTTTAATGGGGTGACATTGATAAATCATGGAACATATGTTCAGAGAAAACATCTCCAAGTTATTTTGACATTTGATTATGTTGCATTCCCATCACCCAAAGTCAAGTTGTCTTCCATCACCTTCTATCTGGTTTACTTTGTGCCTCTCTCCTCCCTTCCCTCAGCCCCCCCCCCAACCACCATACTCTTGTCCATGTCTCTGAGTCTCATTTTTATGTTCCATATCCTGTTACTCCATTCCTCCATAAAACTTTTAAATGAATATCCAAAATGGGGTTTTATTTAGCAATCCTAATGAACTTGTTCTTTTACTATTCAACCAGTTCTGTCTTTAACTTCTTTTAATTGTTGGCATTCTTTCACATACATCTTTTGCAAAGGCAGAACACAAAGATTCTGTCCTAGATTGCAAATTACGGGAAGGCAAAGAGTGTATTTAACTTCACATTTTGTCTCCATTGTTTAATACATAATAGGTGTTCAAAAAGCATTGATGACTTTCTAAGTATCTCTTGCATCTAACACAGTTGCTTGCTTTCAGTATGAAATGATAAATAGCTGATAATGATAACAGTAATATATTGAGTTCTTCCAATGTATGAGGCAGTGTATTAAATATTTTACATATATTATGCCTTATAATTCACACATAACTCTTATACTGTAGGTGCTATTATCATATCTCTTTTACACATAAGGAAACTAAGGTTAAGGTATAGATGAACAATAAAATATTATTCAGTCATATAAAAGTAATGAAATTTTACATTTGTAAAAACATGGATAGACCTAGATGGTGCTAGGTGAAATAAGTAAGGCATAGAAAGACAAATACCATATGATTTCACTTAAAGTAAACAAACAAAACAGAAACAGACTTATAGACACAGAGTACAGACGAATGGTTGCCAAATTGGAGAAGAGATGAGTGAAAAGGTGAAGGGACTAAGAAGTAAGTATAAATTGACAGTTACACAATAGTCACAAAAATGTAAAGTACAGCATAGAGAATATAGTCAATAATAATGTAATAATTATGTGTGGTGACAGATGGGTACTAGACTTATCAGGGAGAGCACTTCATAAGTTGTATAAATCTCTAACCACTATGCTGTACACCTGAAACTAATATAATATTGAATGTTATATAATTGAAAAAATTAAAAAAGAAATAGAAAAGATAGCTTAAGATTACATAGTAATTAAGTTGTACAGATAGAATTTGAAACCAATATTTTGAATAGAGTAAGATGATAATAAAAAATGTTTAATTTATAACCACTTCATAAGTAAACTGAATTATTCCAAATACAATTATTTGTCTCAAATATCCTTATCCAAATATAAGTAGTAATTTTTAGTAGTGCAAAAATGGTATTTTATGCTATTTACCATAACTTCATTTATTCATTTAGTTGTACATTCATTCAACAAACATTTTTTATGACCTACTTTGTGCCCAGGATGGAAATTGGTAATGCCTGATTTTATATTAATATGATTTTGTTATTCTTAGTAAGTATAACTTATATTACTGGCTTAATAATATATATATATATATATATATATATATATATATATATATATATATATATTTTTTTTTTTTTTTTTTTTTTTTGTATTTTTCTGAAGCTGGAAAAGGGGAGAGACAGCCAGACAGACTCCCACATGTGCCCGACCGGGATCCACCCGGCACGCCCACCAGGGGCAACGCTCTGCCCACCAGGGGGCGATGCTCTGCCCCTCCGGGGCGTCGCTCTGCCGTGACCAGAGCTATTCTAGCGCCTGGGGCAGAGGCCAAGGAGCCATCCCCAGCACCCGGGCCATCTTTGCCCCGATGGAGCCTCGGCTGCGGGAGGGGAAGAGAGAGACAGAGAGGAAGGAGGTGGGGGTGGAGAAGCAGATGGGCGCTTCTCCTATGTGCCCTGGCTGGGAATCGAACCCGGGTCCCTCACACGCCAGGCTGACGCTCTACCGCTGAGCCAACTGGCCAGGGCCATAATATATTTTTTGCATCCAGAAAGATTGCACTATTTTCTTAAACTGTGACTCAATGTCAAATTCCTTCTCTAACTATAGTTGAGTATATAGCAAAATTTTTGGATATTGAGAAAAAGAAAAAATCTCCTAAGTTATTACTACATAAGGTACGAACATTGTAATTTATCCTTCTGTGCTTCATTGCACAAAGAAAAATATCAACAAAGAATAACGTTTGTAGAACCAAAATTATGTTTTTGAAATGCTGGAATGTAATCAACCTACTCAGAAAGGAAAAAAAAAAAAACAAAAAACCTCTGAAGTATCACACTTACTCTGTTATTATCTATAGTTATTGTGCTTGATAGTAGGGCTTTTTGTTTCACATATGACAACAAAGAAAATTAAAAAAATACCTTGTAATTTGAGTACACTTTAAGTTTATTTCCTGGACCACCATAGTCTTTCTTTCTATATTAAGTATTTTCTTATTTTTTTGTAAGCTGTTGTGACCTGATCCTTTTAAGTGAAAATTCCTTAGCATTCTGCAGAATTATTGTTTATCATTTTCTTTCTTAAAGGTTTCTGACAGCAAATCAAAACACAAATCCATTCTATTATTTTTAAGTATTATTGTGTAGAATATTTTAAACTGTATAAAACAAACAAAATATTTACTATTAATTCTCAGTAGAGAAAACTGGATTATGTATAGTTTTGTTTTGTTTTTTACAGAGACAGAGAGAGAGTCAGAGAGAGGGATAGATAGGAACAGACAGACAGGAATGAAGAGATATGAGAAGCATCAATCATTAGTTTTTTGTTGTGACACCTTAGTTGTTCATTGACTGCTTTCTCATATGTGTTTTGACCGTGGGGCTACAGCAGACTGAATAACCCCTTGCTCGAGTCAGCGACCTTGTGTCCAAGCTGGTGAGCTTTGCTCAAACCAGTTGAGTCTGCGCTCAAACTGGCAACCTCGGGGCCATGAACCTGGGTCATCTGCATCCCAGTCTGACGCTTTATCCACTGTGCCACCACCTGGTCAGGCTGGATTATATTTTTTAATACAGTCTTGCTTTGCAAAAATACAAAAGAATAAATTGGACTAATGGAGAAAAAATAAAAACAGAGGACGGTCATGAATTTTATAAATGTAAAGAGCAACATATATTTGAACCAAATGTATATTCACAATTTTATATCAAATGATTACTCAGGATATATTTTGTAAGGCATTAGACAACTTATAGAATTTTTGCTATTTTAAAGTTTAATACTGTTTTCATGATGTTTAAAATCTTAATCAATTTATTAAACATTTTTATGAAAGCTTTGTTTATTTGGCAATTGCAACACGATTTTTAAAAGCTAACATTTTTAGTTAAAAATAGTAAATTACTTATGTTGTTAGGCCTAGAATTGTGAGAATCATTGCATTTTGTAAGAATGTTTTAGTGTAGGGGTCAGTAACCTTTTTTTCTGAGAGAGCCATGAGCACCACATATTTTAAAATATAATTCTGTGAAAGCCATACAATGACCCGTGTACATTACGCATTATCCAATAAAAATTTATTGTTGTCCCGGAAGACAGCTGTGATTGGTTCCAGCCACCTGCAACCATGAACATGAGCGGTAGGAAATGGATTATAATACATGAGAATGTTTTATATTTTTAACGTTATTATTATTTTTATTAAAGATTTGTCTGCGAGCCAGATGCAGCCATCAAAAAAACCACATCTGGTTCGTGAGTCATAGGTTCCCAACCCCTGTTTTAGTGTAAGTCCAACAATTTTCTTTTTTCCAATTCAATTTATTGGAGTAACGTTAGTTTATAAAATTATGTAAGTTTCAGGAGTACAATTTTATAATATACCATCTGTATATTGTATTGTGTGTTCACCTAACAACAGTTTTTATAGAGGTTCTGCGAGATGTTTCTTATTTCAAAAATACTAGAATTTCTTAGTACATAATCTTCAGAAACTTGGTAAATTATATCTCCTTCCTATGTATAATATACATTGGAATATCAGGAGTTTTGAAGTCCTATAGCAAAAAAAGCTCCTTTAAGTTCGTAATGCAGAATTCCCAATTTATTTATTCATGAAGCCATTTTTATCAAGTTAAATTTTACATAACTGATAATATACTTTGAGAAGCACTGTAAGTTATTATGTTGATAAATAATTATCTTTAGAAATGTTAGAAAGAAAGAACTTTGAAGTTTCCTAACTGATCCCAGTCAACACTGGTAAGGACCAAAATGCTACAGTTTATCACTTACACCTAAAAGAATACACAGCTCCATCTGTTAACTTCAAGTCCCACATGCTCTAATAAAGAAGAGAAACAAGGATATTTCAAATGGAAATTGATTATAAACATAGGAAAACGAAGAGAATAAGGTGAGTAGTTAAAAAGTAGTAAAAGCATCATTAGAGCCATGATAGAAACTCTAGATCAAGCATCTGTAAAATATGGTCTTGCACAACATATTTGTAAACTTCCACTTCTTCCAGTCTTATTCATTGATCAGTTATACAACTTTACCATTTAAATTCTTATCCTTTCCACAATATACATACATGGACACACATACACACACATAAACACACATTTAGCACTGCGATAACCAGAGTATTAAAACTACTAGACATAAATATTGTTATAAAGGGCACTAGCTAATTGACTGATTCTAAATCAAGAGCAAAACTCTTTCATAAGAATATTTTCCAAAATTATAAATTTTTTTGCCACTAAATAGAGTCCTTGGGAAAATAACTGAGCAACGGCATTTAACATAATAGAATAACATGCATATTCCTTGCATACACACATTATGAATATTCTGTGTAGCCTAATTTGTATATTAAGCAGATAACATGATTTCTCATGGAAACAGATTTTTTTTTAAATATATTAAATAATAAAGAAAATATAAATAAGTTAAAGATAAAGAAAGACATCCTACCATTAAAGTTTGGGATAAATTAAAAAATTATTTCACCTAGTGACTTGATAAGAGTATTCAAAACAAGATAGGACACATTGAAAAGATTTTAGTACTAAATGAAGTAGGAGTAAAAACTGAGAAAAATAATCAAAAAATGATGAATAGATAAATGTATCTCCAACGAGTACAAATAAGTGAAATAATAATGTTATTAAAATGCTACTATATCATATTTAAATAAATAATATATTTAAGCTTTGGCCAGATGGCTCAGTTAGCTAGAGCATAGTCCCAAAACACAGAGCTTGCCAATTTGATCCCTAGTCAGGGCACTTACAGGAATGGGTTGATGTTCCTCTCTTTCTCTCTCCATTCCTCTCCTGCTAAAATAATTTAAAATTTTTTTCTGTTTGTTTTTTGTTTGTTTGTTTGTTTTTATTAATTTTAATGGGGTGACATTAATAAATCAGCATACATATGTTCAAAGAAAACATCTCTAGGTTATCTTGTCATTCAATTATGTTGCATACCCGTCACCCAGGGTCAACTTGTCCTCTTTCACCTTCTATCTGGTTCTCTTTGTGCCCTGGCCCTCCCCCTCTCCCTCCTGCTTCTCCCTTCCCCCCAGTAACCACCACACTCTTGCCCATGTTTCTTATTCTCATTTTTATGTCCAACCTATGTATGGAATCATGCAGTTCTTAGTTTTTTCTGATTTACTTATTTCACTCCATATAATGTTATCAAGATCCATCTATTTTGTTGTAAATGATCTGATGTCATCATTTCTTATGGCTGAGTAGTATTTCATAGTATATATGTACCACATCTTCTTTATCCAGGCATCTATTGAAGGGCTTTTTGGTTGTTTCCATGTCTTGGCCACTGTGAACAATGCTGCAATGAACATGGGGTTGCATGTGTCTTTACGTACCAATGTTTTTGAGTTATGTGGGTATATTCCACAAAAGATTATTAGAAACAATAAACCAATACAGTAAGGTCGCAGGATACAAAATTAATATACAAAAGTCCATAGCCTATCTATATGCCAACAACGAAACATTAGAAAACAAACTCAAAAAAATAATCACTTTCACTGTTGCAACAACAACAAAAAAATACCTAGGAATAAACATAACAAAGAATGTAAAGGACCCATATAATGAAAACTACAAAGCATTGGTAATGGAAATAAAAAAAGATTCAATGAAATGGAAAAATATTCCTTGTTCTTGGATAGGAAAAATAAATATAATCAAAATGACCATATTATCCAAAGCAATATACAAATTTAATGCAATTCCCATCAAAATTCCTATGACATTTTTTAAAGAAATGGAACAAAAAATCATCAGATTTATATGGAACTATAAAAAACCCCGAATAGCCAAAGCAATCCTAAGGAAAAAGAATGAAGCTGGGGGCATTACAATACCTGACTTCAAATTATATTATAGAGCCATGACAATCAAAACAGCATGGTATTGGCAGAAAAATAAACACTCAGACCAATGGAACAGAATAGAAAGTCCAGAAAAAAACCACATATATATGGTCAAATAATTTTTGATAAAAGGGCCAACAACACACAATGGAGAAAAGAAAGCCTCTTCAACAAATGGTGCTGGGAAAACTGGAAAGCCACGTGCAAAAGAATGATACTTGACTACAGCTTGTCCCCTTGTACTAAAATTAATTCAAAATGGACCAAAGACTTAAATATAAGACCTGAAACAATAAAGTACAGAGGAGAAATCATAGGTACTAAACTCATGGACCTTGGTTTTAAAGAGCATTTTATGAATTTGACTCCAAAGGCAAGGGAAGTGAAGGCAAAGATAAATGAATGGGACCACATCAGACTAAGAACTTTTTGCACAGCAAGAGAAACTGTTTGTTTTTTAGCAAGAGAGATTGTTGGGATAGATGGGGACACAAAGACAGGAAGGGAGAGAGATGAGAAGCATCAACTCAGAGTTGTGGCACCTTAGTTGTTCATTGATTGCTTCTCAATCTGTGCCTTGACTAGGGTACTCCAGCTGAGCAAGAAACCTTCTTGCTCAAACCAGCGATATTGGGCTCAAGCCAGGGACCATGGAGTCATGCCTATGATTCTACACTCAAGCTGGTGAGGCCACACTTAAGCCAGATGATTCTGCACACAAGCTGGCAAACTCAGGGTTTTGAACCTGGGTGCTCAACATCCCAATCTGACACTCTATCCACTGCATCACAACCTGGTCAGGCAATAGAAGTTTTTTTTAAAAAATACTTTTAAATAATATATTTAATTTAAAAATAAGGCTTTCTTATTATTACACTGGACCTTGATAAAGCCATGAATAGGATATTGCAAAGTGATGCTGAATATACTAAACAATTTATAAAAATTACAAAAAAGAAGCTTATGCCAACATTTTAATATTCAATATTTAATGTAATCTAAATATTATATTTTGTTAACAGGAAAAACAAATATATTATAATCCTGTTGCAGAAATTTAAAGAAAAGGTAATTTATCTATCATGATTTTAGTTTTGAACACCTAAAAGACAGTATCCTCCCAAAATATCATTAAAAATAATAAACTCATTGAAATAAAAGAAGCAAATATTTACATTCTGTATATTTATGTACCTTATTATTTTACCCAGTGCCACTATGAAATACATATTGTTATTCCATTTTATGAGTGGAAAACCTAGACTCTTAAGTTATTAAACAATTTGTTCAATGTCACAAAGAATGTGAGTGGTTGATCTGTGATTTGAAACAAAAGATATTTTAAAGACTATTCTTGGCCCAGGTCGATTTGCCCAGTAGGTAGAGTACCAGTCAGGTATATGGATGTCCCGGGTTCAATCCCTGGTCAAAGCACACATAAAAAGCAACTATCTGCTTCCCTTCTTCTCCCTCTCCTCCTTCTCTCTCCCTTCACCTCTTGTAGCCAGTGACTCAATCGTTTTAAGCATCAGTTCTGGGTACTGAGAATAGCTTGGTTGATCCAAACATCAGCTCCAGATGGAGTTGCCAGACAGATCCTACTCATGCGCATACCAGAGTTCATCTTACTATATCCCTTCCTCTCACTAAATAAATAAATAAATAAAATCAATATCTTCAATTTTATGTTATTGTGGTTCAAAATAATACTATACAATTTTTCAATGTTTTACATCATAATAGTCCATTACATGCTATTTATTTACAGTGGCTTTTCTCAGTTGCCATTACTGCTAAATTGTTTTCACATAATGATGCTAATAAATTACTTATTAATGATCAACTAAGTAAATTATTATAAAGAAATCAAGGTATGTGCAGTATTTCTCTTGAATAAGCAGAAATGAAGGAACTCATAGGAGTGTATTTTATTTTTAAACTCAACCTGACCCAGAAAGACAGATTTTTAACTTTTCTCATGACAAATTTATAAAAATAAGAGATAATTGAAAGACATTATATTATAGATTTCTGGCTATAGGAAAAAATGTAATTTTAAACAAGATAATGCTCAGTTAGAGTAAAAATATAAAATTGTCACAATACTGCTGCAAACTTTATAAGAGAGAAACCTGGAGACATAAGAATATGCTCTCTTGGGTAAAAAGATATAATAATTATTACATTTTTTTCTCAATCATACTACATTTTTGCTCTCTGCCAACCAGTTTTCTAAAATTCTTCATTCCTATACTGAATTAAACTGTATTTTTTTAGTAAACTTTGTGTTCTTTTAAAACTATTGTTTTTTTCGAGCAACTAATCTTGTCTTTTTTAACTATGAAGGTCACCTCCAAAATTCAAACATATCTCATTACAATCTGGCTTATCATATTCAAGGACTATCACAGCCACTACAGTTTGTATGAGTGCTTCAACAGTTCCATTTTATCTATACCCAGAAAATTCCATTTTCTCATTACAATCTGAAAGTTCTCTTCAAGGACTCTCTCCACAGTATAAGTAAATAGAAGGATATTAAATTATAACAGTGAAGAGCTTGGTTACTTTCATTGCAATCAATACTTAAGAAATATCATTAAGACATAGGTGAATCTAATATATAGCTCTTGAAATAAACAAAAACTCTTTCACAAAGAACATAGCCAGCTCTTATTTAGGCTACAGCAAGTAATAGGAGAATGCTTGTATGAGATTCTTATTTTCTCGATTTGCTTACCGTGCAATCAAAAAAGAAACTTATATTTTAGTTATTTGGCAGGAGGACTAAGATTCATAGAAAATATTACCACATTAGTAAAATCTTCAAGAAAATATTAAGAAACCAGATCCAACAATATATTAAAATGTTTATACACCATGATCAAATGGAATTTATTCTAGGAGGCAAAGGTTGGTACAATATTCACAAATCAATAAACATGATACATCACATAAGTAAAATGAAGAATAAAAACCACATAATTTTATCATAGATGCAAGATAAGTATTTGATATAATCCAGCACTCACTTATAATAAACACATTCAACCAAGTGGGAATAGAAGGTAAAAATCTCAATGTAATAAAGGTCATATATGACAAACCCACAGCCACTAGAATACTCAGTGGGTAAAAATTGCAAGTTTTTTTCTTAAAATTGGGTATAAGACAGATGTCCACTTTAACTACTCTTTTAAAAAATATTTAAATTGAATTTATTAGTGTGACACTAGTTAGTATAATTATATAGATTTTAGGTGCCTAATTCTAAACACACCTCTGTGTATTGTGTGTTCATCTCCTCAAGTCAAGTCTTCACCCATCATCATTTAGGTCTCCATATCCTCCTTTATTTACCCTGTCCTTGCAGTCACCAAACTGCAACATTCTTACTCAACATAGTACTGGAAGGCCTAGCCACAGCAATCAGACAAGAAGAAAAAATAAAAGACATCTAAATTGGAAAGAAAGAAATAAAACTGTCATTATTTACAGATAACATGGTACAGTATATACAGAACCTTAAAGATTTTATCAAGAAACTACTAGAACTTATAAATGAATTCAAAAAAGTAGAGAGATAAAATATAAATATTTATAAATCAGTTGCATTCTTATACACCAATAATGACCTAAGGGAAAAGGAAACTAAGAAAACAATCCCATTCACAATTGCTTCAAAAAATAAAATACTTAGAAATAAATTTAACCAAGGATGCAAAAGACCTGTCCTTAGAAAATCCTAAAACAGTGAGAAAAAAAATGAAGAAGGTACAAATAACTGGAAGCATACACAGTGTTCATGGATTGAAAAAAATAACATCGTTCAATTGTCCATAAGGCACATAGCAATCTGTAGATTCAATGAAATTCTCATCAAGATATCAATGGCATATTTCATAGAACTAGAAAAATATTTCGAAAATCTATGTGGAACTACATAAAAACCCAAATGGCCTCAGCAATCTTGAAAAAGAAGAACAAAGGTGGAGGAATCACATGATCTGATATCAAGGAATACTTTAAAGCCATAGTAGTTATTATACTGGCATAAAGACAGATGTGTAGATCAATGGAACAGAATAAAGAACTGAGAAATACATGTAACTCATTATGGTTAATTAATATTTGACAAAGTAGACAAGAAATACAATGTGGTAAATAGAGTTTATTCAATAAATGGTTTTGGGAATATTGAACAGATACATACAAAAAAATGAAACTAGACCACCTTCTTAGATCATTTACAAGAATCATCTCAAAATGGCTTAAAAACTTAAATATAAGACTCAAAATCATAAAAATCTTAGAAGAAAATATAGGTAGTAAAATCTCAAACATTTCTCAGAGCAATAATCTTTTTGATGATATCTCTTCAGGCAATGAAACAAAATAAAAAATAAACAAAGAGTATTAGATCAAACTAAAAGGTTTTGTACAGCAAAGAAAACCATCAACAAAATGAAAAGGCAACCCACCTAATGAGAGAACATATTTGCCAATGATACATCTGATAAGGGGTATATATCTAAAATTAATGAAGAACTTATAAAACTCAATACCAAGCAAACAAAGAATACAATTAAAAACTGGACAAAGATATACAGATGTCTAATAGACATATAAAAAGATACTCAACTCCATGAATTTTCCGAGAAATGCAAATTAAAACTACAATGAGATGTCACCTCATACCTATCAGAATGATTATTATAAGTAAATCAACAAACAAGTATTGGGATCCTATGAGAAGAAAATGGAATACGCATGCACTCTTTGTGGAATGTAGATTGGTGCAGCCACCTTGGGAAGCAGTATCGAGTTACCTTAAAAAAACTAAAAATGGAACTGCTTATGATCAAGCAATTCCACTTCTAGGAATATATACAAATAAACCTGAAACACTAATTGAAAAACCATATTCACCATTATGTTCACTGCAGTATTATTTACAATAACCAAGATTTGGAAGCAGCCCAGGTGTTCTTCAGTAGATGGATGGATAAAAAATCATGGTACGTTTACACAATGGACTATTATTCAACCATAAAAAGGGGAAATCTTACTTTTTTGTGGCAATATGGACCTGAAGAACATTATGCTAAGTGAAATAAGCCAATCAGAGACAGACAAGTACCATATGAGTTCATTCATGTGTGAAATATAATGAACAAAAAAATAAACTAACAAAAATACAATACTTAAGAATAAATTTAACTAAAATATTAAAATATCTGTATAATAAAACTACAAGACATTGTTGAAGAAACTTGAAATAGACACATTAAATGGAAAGACAACCTGTGCTCATGAATTTAAAGAATTAATATTGTTAAAATGTTCTTAATATTCAAAGCTAGTTATGTATTTTAGACAATCCTTATATAAATTCCAATGTCATTCCTTACAGAAATAGAAAACAAAACCTTAAAATTATTATGAAATGAAACAATAACCCAAATAGCCAAAAAATATATTTAGAAAAGTAAACAAAGGTATAGGCATCCCATTTTCCGATTTTAAATTATACTACAAAACTATGGTAATTAAAACAGTGTGGAACCGGCATAAATTATGCACATAGTTTAATGGAATAAAATTAAGAGCCTCACATTAACCTCCTGTATATACAGTCAGTTAATATTTAACATAAGTACCATAAACACTCAATGCAGAAAAGATGATCTCTACCACAAACTGTGTTGCGATAACTAGATAACCACATACAGAACAATAAAATTGGACCCCCATCTTACACCACTCAAAAAAGCTAACTTAAAATGGATTAAGCACTTAAACATAAAACCTGGTACCATAAAATTTATAAAAGAAAACAGGGAAAATATTTCTTGACATTGGACTGTGAAATATGTCATATATATATATTTATATATAGCACCAGAGGCAGACACAACAACAAAAAAAATCAACAAGTGAAACTACATCAAACTAAAGAGCTTCTGCATAGCAAAGGAAATGGTAATATAACCTACAGAATGAAACAATATAGCAACAGACTCTATATCATATAAGATATTAATATTCCAAAAAATAAAGAACTCATACAACTCAAAACATAACAACAACAACAAAAAGCCAAGTTGATTAAAAAGTGAACAGAGAAACTAAATAGACATTTTTCCAAAGAAAACAACCAAATGGTCCAAGTGTCCAACATCACTAATCATCAAGAAAATGCAAAGCTAAACCATATTTTCTCACCTTGCATATATCTGAATGGCTATCATCAAGATGAAAAGAGATAACAAGTGTTGACTAAGATGTGGAGAAATGAACCATTTGTATACTGTTAGTAGAAATGTAAATTCATTTTCTACCATTAAAAAATATGGAGGGTCCTCAAAATTAAAAATATATATACAACTATTGTATGACTCAACAATTCCACCTTTGATTAAATACCCAAAAGAACTGCCTGACCTGTGGTGGCGCAGTGAATAATGTGTTGACCTGGAAATGCTGAGGTCGCCGGTTCGAAACCCTGGGCTTGCCTGGTCAAGGCACATATGGGAGTTGATGCTTCCAGCTCCTCCCCCCTTCTCTCTCTCTGTCTCTCTCTCTCTCCTTCTCTCTCTCCTCTCTAAAAATGAATTAAGAAAAAAAAAAGATAAAAAAATACCCAAAAGAACTTAAAACACAATATCAAAGACATACATACACATCATGCTAATTGTAACATTATTTATAGCAGCCAAAATATAGAAACAACCTAAGTGTTCAACAATAGATGAATAAATAAAGATGATGTGACATATATACACAATAGAATATTATTCAGTCATGAGAAAAAAGAAAATCCTGCCATTTGCGACATCATGGATGGTGTTCTGAGTCTTTAAAGGACCATTTTACTCTTCTATCAAGCAATGTTTCAAGATGGCGAGAAAGATGGTTAGACTGGCAAAATCCATCAGATTAGGCCCATTGTCTCACTTTTTTTGTTGTGAAGTGAGTTCCTTGATTATACTAATGCTATATGGAATACAATGATAGTAGATAAACCATTCTGTAAGTCAACTGAAATTTGGCAGAAACATTACATATAAGAAAACATTATCCAGATAAAGTATTCTTATTTCTAGTAAGAACAAAATACTACACCTTTTATAATACAAGTTGTCCAAAGTAATCAACAAGCCACCAAGTAGCTGAATAATCATTCATATGCACCCATACTGGAAATACAGTGCTTATCTCTGCTACTAGCAGATTGGACACTCAGAAGTGGCCATAGCCAGATGAGACTTGGTAAAGTGAAATCAATGTTGCTGAGCCCACACATCTTCCATCCTTGCCACCATGGTCCCTTTAATCATTAAGCCATTAGACAATGCCATGTGTGATGGAAAAAGAGACAGACTGCTATTTACAGAATGGGTCATTCTACAAACTTGATTTTTAAAATTTTGTGAAGAGGTCACCCTTTGAGAGCATTCACCTGGACCACAAATCCTATATACTTTTTGCACAGTCAGAGAAGTCTACCCATATAAGTATTCTCCAAATTTCCTTGTCATCAAATTTCCAATCATGCTCTTTCCAAAATCCTTCACAATTCAGACAAACCATTGGACAAAACCTAGAAATCAGCCTACAGATACAAGTCTGGACATTTCTTCTTCCAAACAAAGGGGGAAACTAAGTGTATTATTCAAAGGTTACCAGGAACAGCAGGTGGGTGTATGGGAGCAAAGAGGAACAAATATACTGTGAAGGAAAATAATTAGAGTTGGGTAATGGACACACAATGCAATCAACAATTCAAATGCTATAAAGATGTTCAGCTGAAACCTATGTACTTTTATTGATCAGTGTCACCCCATTAAATTTAATTTCAAAATAAGATATAAATTATTTAAAATTTTAAGAAGTTTTTCTTATTAAAATTTTCCATACTAATACTCGTTTTTTAATATTTATTCAAATTATTAGGGTGATACTGACTAATGAAATTATGTTTCAGGTGTACTATTTTATAATACATCATCTGAATATCGAATTATGTGTTCACCACTCAAAGTCAAGTCTCTTTCCATCACATTTATCTTTCTTTTACCCTCTTCCATTTTCCACCACCCCCCTTTCCCTCTGAAAATCACCAACTATTGTCTGTGTCTATGAGTTGTTTTTTTTTTTAATACTCATCAATTTTTTCATCCAGGACACAACACCCCCTTCCCTCTAACAGCTGTCAGTTTGTTTTCCATATCTATTAGTATGTTTCTATTTTGTTTGTTAAAATCCACATATGAGTAAAATCAGGTGAAATTTGTCTTTCTCTGACTGGCTTATTTCATTCAAGCATAATACACTCCAGGTCTAGCCATGTTGTGGTAAAAGGTAAGTTTTTCTTTTTTCAGCTGAGTAATGTTTCATTGAGCAAATGTACCATAGCTTTTTCATCCACTCATCAACGAATGAACACTTAGGCTGCTTCCAAATCTTAGCTATTGTAAATAATGCTGCAATGAACATAAGGGTGCATATATTATTTTCAATCAGTGTTTTGGTTTTCTTCATATATAATCCCAGAAGTGTAATTACTGGGACATAATGAAGTTCCACTTTTATTTTTTTGAAGTGATTCACTACTGATTTCAACAATGACTGCACCAATCCACATTCCCACCAACAGTGCATCAGTGTTCCCTTTTCTCTGCATCCTCAGTAACACTTGTCTTGCCTTCTCTTGAATTTTTAACGATAATTTAGGAAGACTAGGTGTTCTTCTTTGAATGGTTAGTAAAACTCATCATTTGTTTGTTGGGAGTTTTTTTTAATTACTGCTTCAATTTCATTAGTTGTAATCTATTCAAATTCACAGATTCTTTCTGACTCAGTTTTAAAAGATTGTATGTTTCTAGTAATTTATGCATTTGGTACAGATTGTTCAATTTGTTAGCATGTAGTTGTTCATAATATTTTCTTAGAACCCTTTTCTGTGGAGTCAGTTGTTAGTTATTTTTCCTTTCTGATATCATTTACAGTAGTACCTTGAGATATGAACAGACTAACATACAAATTTTTTTCAGATACGAGTTGCGACTCGGTTCATATTTTTGTTTGAGATCCGAGTGAAATTCTGAGATACAAGTTGTGATTCGGGAAGCTGCAGCTAGTTGGTGTGTTGGCGCATAGGTCTAGTATTGGCAGTTTGATATACAAGTTGACTGACTTATGAGCTGGGTGACAGAACGAATTAAATTCGTATCTCAAGGTACCACTGTATTTGGGTTCTGTCTCTTTTTTTCTTAGTGAGTCTGGATATAGATTTGTCAACTTGTTTATTTTTCCAAAGAACTAGCTGATGTTTTGCCTGACCAGGTGGTGTCACAGTGGATAGAGCATCGGACAGGCTCATCTGGTTTGAGCAAAGCTCACCAGCTTGGACCCAAGGTCACTGGCTTGAGCAAGGGGTTACTCAGTCTGCTGTAGCCCCATGGTCAAGGCACATATGAGAAAGCAATCAATGAACTACTAAGGTGTCGCAACGAAAAACTAATGATTGATGCTTCTCATCTCTCTCCATTCCTGTCTGTCCCTATCTATCCTTCTCTCTAACTCTCTGTCTCTGTAAAAAAAAAAAAGAACCAGCTGATGTTTTCATTGATATTTTGTATGTTTTATGCTGTTTCATTTATTGTTTCTCTAATCTTTATTAAATTTTCTTTCCTTCTACTCTCTTTTTTATAGTGGCTGAACCAATATACATTTTCACCAACAGTGCATAAGGGTTCCCTTTTCTCCATATCCTTGCCAACAGTTTTTATTTTTCATCTTTTTTATAATAGCCATTCTAACAAGTGTGATATATTTTTTGTTGTAGTTTTGATTCACATTTTCTTTATGATAAATAATGTTGAGCATTTTTTTCATGTACTTGTTGATCTTCTATACTATAGGTCTTCTTTGGAAAGTATTCAGATTCTTGATTTATTATTTCTTTATATTTTGTTTTTTAATTACAGTTACATTTAATATTTTATATTAATTTCCAGTGTACAACACAGTGGTTAGACAATCTTAAACTCTACAAAGTAAACTCTCTGATATTTTAAGTACTCATCTGGCACCATGCATAGTTATTACAATATTATTGACTTCCTTATGCTGTACTTTACATCTCTGTGGCTATTCTACAACTAGCAATTTGTACCTCTTAATCTCTTCACCTCCACCCAGTCCCCTACCTCCTCCTTTATGTCAACCATTAGTTTGTTCTCTGTATCTATGACTCTTGGATAGTTTGTTTGTTGGTTGCTTGATTTGTTAGTTGGTTTGTTGGTTGGTTTTTTGGATTTGAGTTTATGAGTTCTTTATATATTTTGGATATTAACTTCTTATCAGATATGTGATTTACAAATATTGTCTCCCATTCATCAGGTATCAATCAGGTGATAAAATTTGCTTAAGATGGTCCAGAGGACAATCCCTTTGCTAGAGCAATAATAAAAGCACTAACGAGGAGAGAAGGCTCCAGTATCGAACATACAAGCTTCATTTGGAGGCTTACAATGCTTTGTAAGCCAAAGTTGATAATAAGAGATTCTGCCACAGAACAGGATTCCCTAATGATAATGGGAATGCTAGCTTATGGAAAGCAGAGGCCACGTGGAAGCACTTAACAATGAGAAAAATTATAGACATAGTTTCTGCAGTATCTAACTGGGATGAGATAACAATATTTCTGGTTGATAGACTATGGTGTTTCTAGAATTGAGATGGATGAAAAGACAAAAACAGCACAAATTGATTTCCATAACCAAAGTATATGAAAAGGTGATGTGCAGCAGAGATATTTTATTTAAATATTTACTTTCATATTAATATTTTAATAAAATTGATATTTCTCTCTTTTCTTATCCAGGCTTCTACTCTTTGGTTTGTTATATTTAACTGATATTATTTTACTCCATTTATTTCTCTGTGGCAATTCATAAACTTATTCTAGATACAATGTTTTTCTGATTCCTCTCCTTTTATAACATGTCATTTTTACATTACCAAAACATTTAACATTTAAATATACCATCTTGTTACAATGTTTCCCCATTTATTTTTAGTCTCAGATCTGTAATTATACATGCTTCTTGATCTCCACCAATTCTTTTACTAAAGTTCCATAGTCATAAATTGTTTAGAAGAAATCTGTCCTCATAAGTGGCTTGTGAACACAGTATTTTCTTGATTATTCGTTGCTTGAAAATGTCTTATTTTAATTTTGAAGCTTGAAGGGCAGTTAGTTTAATAAATCCTGTGAAAAGTTATTGGAAAATTATATTGTGGATCTATTTTTTTCCTTATTTTTAAATTTTTCCATTGATTTGAGAGAGAGAGAGGAAAGGGGAAAGAGAGAGACAGAGAGAGAGAGAAAAAAAAACAAGAGAAAATGAAGGAGAGTAAGAAAGAGAAAGAAATAGCAACTCCTCGTTCCACTTAGTTGTTCCATTTAGTTGTGCACTCGTTGGTTGTTTCTCATAAGTGGCCTTATTCTGGATCAAAGCATGTCCTCTATGCACTGGGATGATGCTTTATTCACTGAGCCATCTGTTTAGGGGTAGATCTAATGTTGACATAATTATTTTTTTACATTTAAATATTTTCAATATAAACTTGTGTGATCTCAAATCTTTGTATCAGTAGTAAACAAACCAAATAAGCATAAAACAACAAAGCTAATGTAATTTATATTTGAAAATTACTTTAATAGAGTGTATCATATGGAAACTAAAATGCTTCTCAAAATATAAATAAAGTATTAACTTGTAAAGCATAATTGTATTTGCTTCCAGGCTCATTGCCTTTATTATAGAGCAGAATATTTATTATATATGAATATTTGTATAATATTATCTTTATTAAATGCCAGAAATATTTGTTCACACAGATTCTGTGAGATTTCAATTAATAATTTACAAATAATTTATGCTTTATTTATAATCTAATTAATGTCATGATTTTGTTAATAAACAAAATTTATCTGATTATATATATTTAAAGATTGGTTTTATTAAATGATTCATGAATCAGACAACATTTCATCCAGCAAGCAGAGAGATGCTCTAAGGGATTATACAAGATAAAAGACATTTATAGACAGAAGAGAAAAACAAGGAAGTTATCAGCAAGGAGAAATGGAAGTTCACTGGAGGAAAGTAAGAGTTCAGATGATGGTGGCTTCTCATTGGCTGTGCTGTGGCATTTCTAATGACTGGGTTTGTTGCTAGACACAAGGAAAATCTTCTTCTCTCCCGTTGGAGTAGTAAAATAGTTGCACTTCTTGTATGGTAGTGCAATGTATTTTTCTTCTGGATGGGTTCTGAAAGTAAATTAACTGGCGTTATAACTGGCATAGTCTCCCTATTCGAGTTAATTGACAGTAAAATCTGAAAGCTTTCTCTACAAACTTTCTTAACTCCAATTTAAACTCAGGTTTCCATTTATTTATATCACAAATATTTATGAAATAACACCTCTGTGTAGGTTAGTATACTAAGGATTAAGAATGCAGCAATCAGGTTTTGCACAAATAAAGTTGAAATTCTGGAGAAGTAGGTGGAAAATACATGAGCAGATACATAATTAGATGGTTAGGTAATGACAAATATTATGAAGGTTAGAAGCAACATAAAATATTTTTGAATGATCAGTGCTAGAGAAGGTTTTTATGAGAATGCTGCCTTTGAGCAGAGAGATGATTAAAGCAAAAAGAGTGAGGTATTTGAATATCTGGAAGAAGGACATTTCAGGCAGAGGAAACAAGTGCAAACTCTTTGAGGTAAGTGTATTTGTTTATAATGAAATTCAGATTATCTAAAAAATATGGTGACAGAAATGAAGAGATTAAGAAGTAAAAATTGTTAGTTACAAAATAGTCACAGAGATCTAAAGTACAGCATAACAAATATAGTCAATAATGTTGTAATAACTAAATATTATGACAGGTAGATACCAAAACATCAAGAAATCACTTTCTAAAATATATGATTGCCTAATCACTGTGCTATACATTTAAAACTAAAACAAAATAATATTCAATGTTACTGTAATTTAAAAATAAAATTAATAATTAATAATAACTAAATCATTTTAAAATAATTATTAAAATAAAAATATACATTGTATTGAAAATGTAAAGAAATCATTAAGCTTTCATATTAGGTCTAATGACATAAAATTAGTAATTGATGACTTTGGAGAAAATGGTGAATGAATTAAATTTCCAGAAACTGACAATAGTGATTAGATATAAATTCACACTTTCAAATTTTAGATTTTCTTGTTTTTAGTGCATTTTTATTTAATTTTTACTTTAAAACAATCTAAAACTTAAAAGAAAAAATGACAAGAACAGTACAATAAACTTTTTCACTGAAATATTTAACAGCATCTTGTCAAACTGATGCCCCATTACTCTGAAAACCTCAGTAAAAATCATCACAATCAGATAATATACTTTGATACATTATAAACATATTTTCCCAGACCATATTCAAGTTTCAACAATTGTCTCAATAATGTTCTTTATAGTAAAAAGTTACAGTTCATAATTCTGTGTTTTATTTGTCATGCCCCTTTCTTTAGTCTCTTTTATTCTGGATTAATTCCTCAGTTTTTATTTGACTTTCATGAAGATTTCAGGCTTGATATTTCAGCATGTCTAATGTTTTCTTATGATTATAGTCAGAGCAAGCATCTTTGGCAAAGATAGCATTAAAATGATGATGTGCCATCCTAATGTGTTGTGTAAGAACTCAGAGCATTTAAAAAAAATAAAATAAAATAAAAAGAACTCAGAGCATTTCAGTTTGATCACTTTGATCGCTTGACAAGCTTCTCCACTGAAGCTAAATATTTTCTTTTTGTACTTAAAAATCATTTATGAGAAGGCACTTTGAAACCATGTAAAAATCCCTTTCCTATCAAAATTTTATTTTTTGTTTTGTTTTAACTTATTTTTGTTATATTAGTTAAGTATAATTTCCATAAAATAAAATAAATCCTTTAAGTAAATAAATTGATAAGTTTTGACAAATATATATATAGTCTTATAAACATTACCAACATATAGAATATTTTCAAGTTACAAAAATATTTTTATTGAATCTCTCACATTTATACACATCAGCTATTAAAAGTCAGTGACCAAGACATAGAAACAACTACAGTACCCTTTGATAGAGGATTGGATAAAGAAGATGTGGTACATATATACAATGGTTTTCTACTCAACCATAAGAAATGATGACATATTGTCATTACAATGACATGGATGGACCTTGAGAACTTTATACTGAGTTAAATAAGTGAATCAGAAAAAAATAAAAACTGTATGATTCTAAACATAAGTGGGACACAAAATTGAGACTCATGAACATAGATTTAAGAGTGCAGTGGTTATCTGGGGAGTGGGATGTGCAGGGGAGAGAAAAGGGGGTTGGGGAAAGGTATAAAGAGGAACAAATATAAGGTGATGGAGGATGATTTGACTTTGGGTAATGGGTATACAACATAATTGACTGTTTAAATGATGTGGAGATATTTTTTTCTAAATCTATGTACTCTTGTTGATCAATGTCACCTTGTTAAATTTAATTTTCTAGAAAGAAAAGTCAATTTGTTCTGGTATATCTTTTAAAAATACTCTATAATCAAACAATCTTGGCATGAATTGTTTCCTTCTTCAGAACAAATTTATTTACATGCCAGGATAATGAAGATAGAGATGTTTTCCTCCCCTCCACAGAGCAGATCAACATATCCTAAACATAATTTTAAAATGACCTTCTCCGGATGAGATTGTGAGAAGGCAACTTGTAAGGCCAACTATAGATCATTTTGAAGTTGACTTGAAGGTATCTCAGTTTTTCAGTGTGTCTAGGCTGCCTTGACCAATCTGGATAAATTCTAATGGTCATTGTCATTACCTTGCAACACTCCCTTATGCTTTATGTTAAAACAGTGAAAACACTTAAGAGATTTTGTAATGCCAAAAGAACAGCAGGTGCTTTATGTTCAGGTAGCCCCTCTAAAAAGGTAACCTCTGTGTGAGAGTTGCATAAGATAGTCAAAGTGTACAGATATGGTGGCCACACTCAGAAAGCAACAAGAGAGAATGTGACCATTGAACCAACAGATTCCCAATGCTGAAGTATTTGGCATCAATAATGATGAACTTATCATTTAGTATAAGACTTTGGATAGGTTGTAAACATTGGAAGTTTATGTGGTTGAACCATGAGTAGCTGATTGTCTGCTTAAAACCAAAATTAAATGTACCTTCCTTATTAAAATGGAGCCACACTCTATCTATATCCTCTGATACCTTAATTCCCCTTTGAACTTCACATTACCTATTTTATTTATTTATTTATTTATTTATTTATTTATTTATTTATTTATTTATTGTATTTTTCTGAAGTTGGAAACGGGGAGGCAGTCAGACAGACTCCCACATGCGCCTGACCGGGATCCACCTGACATGCCCACTAGGGGGCGTTGCTCTGTTGCAACCAGAGCCATTCCAGCACCTGAGGCAGAGGCCATGGAGCCATCCTCAGCACCTGGGCCAACTTTGCTCCAATGGAGCCCCAGCTGTGGGAGGGGAAGAGAGAGACAGAGAGGAAGGAGAGGGGGAGAGGTGGAGAAGCAGATGAGTGCTTCTCCTGTGTGCCCTGGCCTGGAATTGAACCCAGGACTTCTGCAAGCCAGGCTGACACTCTACCACTGAGCCAACTGGCCAGGGCCACACATTACCTATTTTAAAGAAAAAAGTGAATAAGGATTAGACTGAGAATTTCTTATCCCTATAGGCAACTGGAGGACCTAAACAGGCAGCTGAGTATGCCAGGAACCTCAACCAAGTGCAAGATGCAAACTTTAGTGTCTTTGTTGAATACTATTGCCCAACTTATCATCTTACTCAGTCCAATCAGATGTATATGTGTCTGTGTTGGTGTTGAGGGATAGCAGTAGGGAGGTTGGAGAAGTGCCTCGATTAAATCCATGCATTTTTACCAGAGTTCTTGCTATCAAAAGGAACAGAATTTCATTTTGTGGGTGGGGTTCTTCGGGCCAATTTGATATACTGTCAGTATTGCTACTATATATAAATGTATAATAGGGATTTGTGTGTTATATACTTATATTTCCCTATTCCATAAGTGTCAGAAGGTAATCACCCAATCATTAAATGCTACATATACAGAAGTGGTAAACTGTTCCCCAACCCGTCTCTTTAAAAAAATACTGAATCACAGAAAGAAGAAGAGAGACTACAGATTTTAGTTTTAAAATAAATTGAAATAATAAGAGATAACACATCCAATACAAAAACTGCATAACCAGTAAATTTGAACAAAGAAAGATGGAAGCTTAGAGTGGATTATCATCAACTGAATTTATTTGTTGCTCCTATATCTCTAGCTGTACCAGATATTGTGACTGTAGCTAAACCCATTGCACATACTGATGGCGCTTGGACATTGCCAATGTCCTCTTTTCTATTTCACTGACACCCTAAAGCAAAGACTAATTTGCATTTATGTGGCAAGACCTCCAATATGAGTATGTAGTATTTCTCCAGGAGTACCTAACTCACCTGCCATTTGCAACCACTGGGTGTCATAGAATTTAGCATAATTGCCTTTCCCATCTGTTCCAAATTTCCATCTATATAGATCATGACCTGGTGGTTTTAAAGTAAGAAGCTTTTGTCATAAAAAAAAGCTCTGTGTGTATATGTTGTCCCATCCCCACCAGCAAAAGCTGTTGATAAAACCTGGAGAATTTCAGAGGACCACTCACAAAGTAACAGTTTCTTGGGTTTATTTGAATAGGTTTACAATGCTTAATCTCTCTGGCAGTCATGGAGATGCTACTGTCTTTTGACCTCACACTTGAGAGTCAATAATTTATTGGACTATTTAAATATTAAAGATAGTATTAGTATCAGCTAACCTACTAGTCAGCATTCTTTAAGAAGGACTCAAACAACAAGATTATGTGGCAGTGGTCCAGCCATCTCTTGCAGGTTGTCTACCTCTGGTTCTCACATTCATAATGACCGTATTTGAGTTTCAAAGTTCTGACTGATAACTTTACCATTTGTTGGCTCAGGTAAAAAAGAAAAAAGAAAAAAAAGTAGCCTTTATCAGAATATGATCCCTGGGATTTTGGATCCAGCATCTTCCTAACTTGACTAACCATTACACTACTTTTGGAAAATAGCTATCAGTTTGCCACAGGGCTCTAGTCAAAACTGAACACCTGACCAAAGAAGACATGTGACTTGTTAATCTGGCTTTTTTATTTTGGAGTGAGTTACCTCAGAGTCAATGATTTATAAGGTCATAAAAAGTTTAATAAAACTCATTTGTCTAACAGAAATAGTATATTAAAAAAAAGTTTGGCCTAATGTAGCATTGCCAGATAAAATACAAGATATCCAATTAAATTTAAATTTCAGAGAAACAACATTTTTGGTATAAGTATATAACATGTTCTGGTGTGAAGTTCAATATTAAAATTAGTTGAAATTCAAATTTAACTGAGACTCTTGTATTTTGATTTGCAAAATCTTATATCTCTATTCATCAGCATCTAGGCTATACATGAAAAAGTGGTAGCTGTCCCACTGGGGGAAAGTTTATTTCTGATACATTGCCTTAAGTAAAGCTGCTGACCTGATGCATCCCTGGATATAACAATGGTCCTCAAAATGCCTGAGTCTGGTTCACTGATGACTCAGCTAATCTGAAATTATTCAATGGTCCCTGGCATGCTGCAACTGTTTATCCTCAGCACCTGCCATGATGGACCAAAAATGTGTGTGTTTGCTCTGCTAAGTTGGCAGAATTCTAACTAACATTCATAGCTCTAACCAAAAGCTACCTTGATAAACTTTGTTATATTTCACTGACAGTTGAACTGTTATCAACAGCCTGGCTATTTTATCTGCCAAGTTGAAAATGAAAAACTGATAGATAAATAACATGGCTCTTTGAGGCTGTGAAATGTGGGGGGGAAATCATGAATGTGGTTGAGCTATCTGGGTCATTTCATATAGATGCTCACTCTGAAAGCCAATTTTCTAATTACACTAACTGGAATCAACCTGCTGTTGAACTTGCACTCCCCAGAATGCTATCATTGCTGCCTGGATTGATCAGTATAATGAATATGTCAAGTAAAACACATTAACATTCTGATGCAGATGTTACCACCACATTACATATTTGTGACTACTACTAAAATTTGACCCCATTGACTTAAAGTGAGCGAAGGTGTTCTACATAAGGTATGGCCCCTGCCTGCCCCTGGCAGATACACTGCATCAGAACTTCTATTCTTTCAAAACAGTTAATTAACTGAGACATTAATCTTATAATCTCTCAGTATAATTCTGGATTTTTAAAATTATTTAAATTTTATTAATTTTCACAGAATTTATACTTGAGGGTTTTTTAAAAAAAATTATACTTACAAAATTAGAGTGGTTAGATCTTTCAGATGATTTGTTTCTTCAGCGAGATCCTCCTATCAGGCCCGGCCATTTTTTTTATTAGTGCTAGCTATCTATAGTTAAAGATACTATATTGTATATATTATTTTTCCTTCTTTTTCAAGTTGAGAGGAGGGTGATAGAGAGATAGACTCCCGCATGCGACCTGACCAGAATACACCCGGCAACTTTTGTCTGGGGCTAATACACTGCCCATCTGTGGCCATGCTAGCAACTGAGCTATTTTTAGTGCCATAGATGGAGGTTCCATGGAACATCCTCAGCACTCAGGGCCAAATTACTCCAACCAATTGAGCCATGGCTGCCGGAAGGGAAGAGAGAAAGAGAAGTGGGCAGCGGAGGGGTGGAGATCCTCACTTCTCCTGGAAGCCTTAACCAGGAATTGAACCCGAGACATCCACCTGCTGAGCTGATGGTCTACCACTGAGCCAACCAGCCAGGGAAGAGATACTGTATTGCATATTTAAAAAAAGAGACAGTTAGTGAACATTTCAGAATTTATGGACCATAAGATCTCTCTTTTTTTGCTTATATGGCATGTGACTTTCTAATTTTCTGAGAACCACTTATTAAAGAGGCTTTCTGTAATCCATCAGGTATTTTTGGTTCCTTTGTTAAAGATTATTTGCCCATTTATTTGTGGTTTTATTTCTGGGCTCTCAGTTCTGTTCCATTGCTCTGTATGTCTGTTTTTCTGCCAATATCATGCTGTTTGATGTGGCTCTGTAGTATTATTTGAAGTCAGGTGTGATATCTGTGGCTGCATTCTTTTTTCTCAAGACTGATTTGGCTATTTGAGTCCTTTTTTGGTTCCATACAAAGAAAAAAAATCTCCTTCAATTTAAATGATAGCTTTGTTGTATATAGCAGTTTTGTTTGTAAGTCTTTGCTTTTAATTGCTTTCAATATTTCATGCTAATCCTTTCTTGCCTAAAATATTTCTGTTGAAAAATCAGCTGACAGTTTTATGTAAGCTTTCTTGTAGGTAAGAACTATCTTTATTTTAACATTTCCCATTTTAATTATGATGTGCCTTGATGGGGTCCTTTTATGGTACATCTTGTTTTGGACACTGTGTTCCTTTGTGACTTGTGTGTCTATTTTTTTTTAACAGGTAAAGAAATTTTCAGTCATTATTTCTTCAAATAGGTTATCAATTATTTGCTCTCTCTCTTTTACATCTGTAACCACTACGATGTGGATGTTGTTACACTCATGTTGTCCCAAAGGCGCCTTAAATTATTTTTATTTTTAATTCTTTTTTACTTCTTGCTTCTTTGATTGGGTATTTTTTTCTACCTTTTCATTCAAATTACTGATTCCATCTGCTTTATCCAACCTATTGTTTATTCCTTCTTGCATATCCTAGATTTCAGATATTGCTCTTTTTTTTCTTAGCAAGAGGAGGGGAGATAGAGAAACAGACACCCACATGGGTCCTGACCTGGATCCACTCAATGAACTCCCTCTGAGGCTTATGCTCGAATCACCTGAGCTATCCTCAAAGCCTAAGGCCAACACTGGGACCAACTGAGCTCTTCTCAGCACCCAGTGTCAATGATTGAACAAATCAAGCCACTGCTTGTGAGAGGGGAAGAGAGAGAGAAGGAGGAGAGAGAGGGAAAGAGAAGCAGATGGTTGCTTCCCATGTTTGTTCTGACTGGCAATCAAACCTGGGACTTCCACACACTGGGCCAATGCTCTGTTTACTGAGCCAAGCAGCCAGGGCCATATTCTTCATTTTTGACTGGTCCTTTTTTATGGTTTTTATGTCCTTTTTTATGCTATTTTAATTCTCACTAAGTTTCTTAAACATTTTTATAACCATTAATTTAAACTTTATTTCTGATAAATTGTTTGCTTCTATTTTATTCAGCTCTTTTTCTGGAGATGTCTTCTATTCATTCATTTGGGGCCTGTTTCTTTGTCTTTCCATTTTAGCTGTTCTTATTGTTTTGTTTTCTTCTTCTTCTTCTTCTTCTTCTTCTTCTTCTTCTTCTTCTTCTTCTTCTTCTTCTTCTTCTTCTTCTTCTTCTTCTTCTATGTATTAGATAGATCTTCTATGATTCCCAGTATTTGTGTGGTGACCCTATATAGTAGTTGTCCTCTGGGTCTAGTGTTGCAGTCTTCCTGATCACATGAGCTGGATGATCGATGATCCAGAAATGTTTTTTGTGCGGGTTATGTGGGTGCTCCTGTTGTAAACAGTGCTTAACTGTTATTTACCAATTTGTGTGTAAGATTGACCCTTAAGTGAGCTCACTGTGAGTCTCAATCCCTACCTTTGAGCTTCTGTGCAAGCATTCACCACATAAAACAGAATTTATGTTAGTGTTTTTTGGTGCCTGTGGATATCTTTTGGATATGCTGCTTGTGAAGCTAATTGAATCTTGTTCTAATGTTGTCTGAAGTTGGCCACTGGATGTGTCAGTTCTGGACTTCAGGGAGGAACTATAGTGCTAGCTAATGTCAGACACTACCTCTGACTACCTTTGAGCAACCAGTTTGGAGCTACAAAGCAACTCACAGTTTGTGGGTGCTTCTGCTAAGTCTGAGTGCATGATGGAAGGATGAAGCTGTGCACCAAGGCTAGCTTTTACTAGAACCAGACTTGGGGGCAGGTCAGCAAAGTCCCAATGCACCCTGAAATCTGCCTCTACCTGCCTCCACCTGATGGCTGCCTTGTAGGCTCAGACATTGAAAAAGCCTCTGGCTGTACTTTTCAGCAGGGCTCAATTCTACAAGGTAGAGCAATAGAGAGCTCAGAGGGTGGGACTAAATCTTTTTGCCAGGCTGATGCTTCAAAGTGAAAACTGCTCAACCCACAAAAAATGGCATCTGTGGTATGGGAAATTGACTCAATTCAGAGATACTGATGGCTGTCCCTTCAATTGTTTTCCTACGACCACAAACCCCAGACTTTTCCTCACACATCTTTATTCTATTCTGTCTTTCCTCCAGTAGAGCCCAAGGTGAGTGCCTGGGAATAAAATTTTGTGCATTGGCCTTTTAAGTGGGTGCCTGCGTCCCTGCAAACTTTGATCTCTCCTTGGTAAACAGAAACCTGCTGCTTTTCACAGCCAGATATTATGTAAGTACCTCTTCTTAGCTCTGGTGCTCTGAATTAGAGAGCACCGCTTGGGGTTAAGACTCCACACTTCTCAGGGAGAATTGTTGCAACTGAGGTATTCCTTTGAAACTTCAGTTGTTTCCTGCTATAGTGAGACCACCCTTTTTTGTTTCTTTACCCTTCTTACCAGTCTTGATGTGGCTTCTCTATAAATCTGTGGTTATAAGACTTTTCTTCAGCTAATCTTCAATTGGTTATTAGGGCAATTGTTCAATAATTTAGTTGTAATTCTAGTATGGTACTGGGAGAAGGTGAGTGTAGCTTCCAGTTACTCTGCCACCATTTTGGATCTCCCAGAAAAAAAAAAGTTTTTTTTTAAAAAAACAAAATTGGTAAATCCTCAGCTAGACTAGCAAAAATGAAAGACAACTCAAATAAATAAAATAAGAACTTAAAAGAGATATTTCACGCCTGACCTGCGGTAGCGCAGTGGATAAAGCGTCGACTTGGAAATGCTGAGGTCGCCGGTTCGAAACCCTGGGCTTGCCTGGTCAAGGTACATATGGGAGTTGATGCTTTCTGCTCCTCCCCCTTCTCTCTCTCTCTTCTCTCTCTCTCTCCCTCTCTCTCTCTTCTTTCTAAAATAAATAAATAAAATTAAAAAAAAGATTTTAAAAGAGATATTTCAACTGATTCCTAAGATCTACAAAGTTTCATAAGAGATAATTATAAATAATTACAGAGTAAAAAATTAGATAACCTAGCAGAAACATATAAATACTTAAAAATATGCAACCTACTGAGACTGTATCAGGAAAACATAAAATATATGAGTGTATAAATAATGAGTAAGTAGATTGAATCAGTAATAAAAAATTTAGCAATAAATAAAAATTGTGGGATCAAAGAGTTCACTTGTATATTCAGCCAAACACTTAAAGAAGTATAAACAATAACTTTTTAAATCATATTCATAAAATTTAAAGAAGAGGGAAGACCTCCAATGTTATTTTACAGAATCATCAGTACCCTGAGAAAAGTTAAATAAGAAGTAAAAACTATAGAAAAATATTCCAGATATATGTAGATGTAAAAATTCTCAAGAACATGTTATCAAAGTGAATTCTACATCACATGTAAAGAATCATAGTCATGCCATGTTCATCCTGGGATTATACTTAAGCTTTTAAAATGGTCTCACATGTACAGATTAATAAATAAACTATACCACATTAGTAGAATAAAAGATTATTAAAATTACAGTATTGACCAGACCTGTGGTGGCACAGTAGATAAAGCATAGACCTGGAATGCTGAGGTCACCAGTTTAATACCCTGGGCCTGCCCAGTCAAGGCACATATGGGAGTTGATGCTTCTCGCTCCTCCTCCCTGCATCTCCATTTCTGTCTCTCTCTACTCTCTCTAAAGTCAATAAATAAAAATTTTTAATTATATTATATATTATCTTAATGAATGCAAAAGAGCACTAAAAAAATTCATTTTTAACAATAAAAATGTTCACTGAATTCTTATAGAATGAACATGCCTCAACATAATAAAGGCCTTATATGACAATTCCATAACTACCCCCATTCAAGATGGTAAAAAATTAAAAAGGTTTTTCTCTAAAATCAAGTATGAGATAAAGAGACTTACTCTTACCAATCTTATTTAATATTACTAAAAGTTTTTTGTTTTCTTTCTTAGCTAGCTAGACAGAGACAGAGAGAGGGACAGATAGGGGCAGACAGGCAGGAAGGGAGAGAGGTAAGAAGCATCAGTTCTTCATTTTTGCACCTTAGTTGTTCATTGATTGGTTTCTCATATGTGCTTTGACAAGGGGGCTATAGCAGACCAAGTTACCTTTGCTTAAGTTGGTGACTTTGGGATCAAGCCAGTAACCATAGGGTCATGCCTAGGATCCCACACTCAAGCCAGCAACCCTGTACTCAACCTGGTGAGCCCAAGCTCAAGCTAGATGAGCCCACACTCAAGCCGGTGACCTTGGGGTTTCAAACCTTGGTCCTCTGCATCCCAGTCCAATGCTTTATCCACTGTGTCATGGCCTGATCAGGCAGTACTGGAAGTTCTGACCAGCACAATCAGGCAACAAAAATAACAGAGGCAGTAAAAAAACAGAGAGCTGTAACAGTGTCACTATGTATGAATGATATGACCTTGTATATAAAAAAATTCGAAAACCTCCACCAAAGATTACAAGAACTGATCAACAAATTCAGCAAAGTTACAGGATATAAAATTAACATAAAAATTGACTGTGTTTCAATACATATACATTAAAACATTTGAAAAATAAAGAAAGAAAACAATCCCATTTAAAGTGCCATTAAAAAATAATCCTGACCAGGCACTGATGCAGTGTATAGAACATCAAATTGGGATGTAAAGGACCCAGGTTCAAAACCTCAAGGTCACCAGCTTTGTCACCGTCCAGCCATGACAAGTCTATTACGGGGTCCTTGAATGGGAAAAGGTATGGAATTAAATAAATGATAGACATAGAATTAAAGATATATACATAAAGATGGGTTCGGAAGGACTGCACAGTGAACAGTCACTACTGTTCCTAAGCCTATGTAATGGCGGCTCCAGAAGTGCATCCGCCTTTATTCAGGGAAAAAACGTGGTCCATTAGCAATTAAATTGTTTCCAAGACAACTCAAAGACAACCCCCACCATACCATTTAGATACAACTTTATACCAATTAGAAACTAGCTTCCAGCCTCTTCTGGAGAACATGGGTGGGATAAGCAAGAATCAGGTATAGCTCCTTGTTAACTGGGCAGGTGAGATGGGGGGTTAGGCCCAGCACCTCTGTCCCCTGGATATCCATATTATAAAAACACCCTGTTTATATTTAGGTCCCCAACAAGCTTGAGCGCAGGCTCATCTGGTTTGAACAAGGCTCGCCAGTTTGAGCCCGAGGTCGCTGGCTTGAGAAAGGGGTCATTCACTATGCTGTAGCTTCCCCCTGGTCAAGGCATATATGACAAAGCAATCAATGAACAGCTAAGGTGCTGCAACAAAGAGTTGATACTTCTCATTTCTCTCCCTTCCTGTCTGTTTGTCCTTATCTGTCCCTCTCTTTGTCTCTGTCACACACAAAAAATAAAAGTAAAACAGGGGTAACTAAGAATATGAAATATCTGTACAAAAATATTATAAGATTTTATTGAAACAAGTTCAAAAATGTCATAAGCAAATGAAAAGACATCTTGTGTTCATGAATAAGAATAATTATTGCTGAAATGTTCTGGCCCTGGCCGGTTGGCTCAGCGGTAGAGCGTCGGCCTGGCGTGCGGGGGACCCAGGTTCGATTCCCGGCCAGGGCACATAGGAGAAACGCCCATTTGCTTCTCCACCCCCCTCCCCTCCTTCCTCTCTGTCTCTCTCTTCCCCTCCCACAGCCAAGGCTCCATTGGAGCAAAGATGGCCCAGGCACTGGGGATGGCTCCTTGGCCTCTGCCCCAGGTGCTAGAGTGGCTCTGGTCACGGCAGAGCTACGCCCCGGAGGGGCAGAGCATCGCCCCCTGGTGGGCAGAGCGTCACCCCTGGTGGGCGTGCCGGGTGGATCCCGGTCGGGGGTCGGGCGCATGCGGGAGTCTGTCTGACTGTCTCTCCCCATTTCCAGCTTCAGAAAAATACCAAAAAAAAAGTTCCTATTAGCCAAAAACAGCTACATATTTAGTAAAAATAATACAAAAATTTCAATAGATATTTCACAGAAATAGAAATAAAATTCTAAAATATGAATGAAACAACAAAAGTCGTTTAATAGCTAAAGCAGTTCTCAAAAAAGAACAAAGCTGGAGGTATCACACTTCCTTAATTCAAACTACACTATGAAGGTATAGTGATCAAAGAAGTGTAATACTGGCATAAAAATAAAAATATAGAAAAATGGACCAGAATTGAAGGCCCCAAAATAAACCCTTTCATATAGGGTCTATTAATATGTGATAAGGAGCTAATACTTAATGAGAAAGAATCATCTATTTAATAAATATTGTTAAAACTGGATAATTTCATAAAATTTGATATTATGTCACTCACAGTAGTTAACTCAAAATGGATTAAAGACTTAAACACAGAACCTGAAACCCTAAACTCCCAGAATAAAATATAGAAAAAATGTTTTTTTTTACATTGGTTTTTGCAACTATTATTTGTAATGACACCAAAAGCACAATCAACAAAACCAAAAATCAATATGTGAGACTAAATAAAAATAAAAATTTATTATTATACAGAAAAAAAACCACTGAAGAAATTGAAAGAAAATTATAAAATGAGAAAAATATTTGTAAACCATATATCAAATAAGCAGTTATAATCCAAAATATGTAAGAAACTCATGCAACTCAATAGTAAGAACTAAGCAATTCTACTATGTGATAAACTGCATGCTTATTAATTAATTACTAACTTCTCCAAAAGTGTATAAACTGGTCAGTCAGCTGAGATTGTGAAGGTAGTTTTTCAGATCTGAGTCCTCTGCCTTCTCAAGTAGCTGGCAATCTTGATTAAAGACACTTTTATATCTACACAGTCCCTGTCTCTTGTAAATTGGCAAAGAAAGGGTGATGGACAACACTAATCCCAGCTTATTTTGGTAACATTCTCAGTAAGTAGCCCTCACCTTCCTTGGTTAGTAGGTTCATTTTTTGGGACCTATAACCAGGGAAGCATTGAACAATGGCAGTTTGTTCAAACTAGCTCCCTGACTCCATGCTTACTCTATCTCTTTATCTGTCTTTACTCTCCATGCCTTGGACTTTTGTGTCAAGCTCTTTGAGCCCTTGTACTATCTGTTGACAGGGATACTGCTGTATCTTCCTCACCTCTTGGCACCACTGACCCCTCACAACATCTCCTGAGATGCATAGCTTTTACTACCTGGCCTCCTGAGACTAACTCTGAATGAGGGCTTGCTGGATTGCTCATTACTGTAACAATCACTGGCATAACTCTTGCTTACAAGCTTTACTTCCAGTCTACTGTTCTTTGTCTATACTTCATAGCCTCCAGGCATTTAACTTATCTCCTGCAGGTTTCCTTCTTTAAATTTTCTTCTCATGACATAGTGTAGCACAATTCTAAGTGGGCTTACCCAGGACCACCTTGTAGACTTGGACCTGTGCTAGGTACCAACAGGGGCCCATCTTGCCCCAACATCTCCTCACTTTGCATAAGGTAAACTTCAGTGAGTTTTCTTGGAGTTCTAGACCTCCCTCTTTTAAAGTAAGAAGCTGACTTTGTTTTAAATGTTTTATTTAAAATCCTCAAAGTGGAGTTAAAGATTAAGGATTGGGAGATCTTAGGCTAAGGATAAAAGTGGATATAATTTAGGGACAAAAGAAAAATGGATGACTGATTTTTAACTTTGGCTTTTTAATTGGAATTGCTTTCTGAGGGTCTGAATGAAACCTTATGCTGCATAAATAACAGCCTGAACTCATTCAACTCTAAAGATAAGAAGCATTTTTTTCCTCCAGCCCAAGTCTTAGGTATTCTTAAATGACTAAGAATCTTTGTGGAGGTATCAGAGGGAATCCCTCATGATGTGCATAAACCCTATAGAGAATTCCAACTCAACCATAATTAATTAGTTAATTCATCTTGGGACACACACATAAACATTGGTTACCTTATGCTCTGACCTCACAGTTGTATTACACAGCTAGGAAGAAAAAAAAACTGATACTATAGGAGGATTAGAGATGACTCAAAAGGTGACAGCCCCTTGGTGCAGTCCACAAGCAGCACACGTCAACCCACTACACAATATCCCTAGAAATTTGTTCAGAGTCTGCTGATCTCAAAATAAACTAAAATTAACATGGAAAATTATGCTAACAAAGCTGGAAACTTCAAGGCCTCAGGATCCATTAATATTCCTGCAGATATACAATTAATAGAAAATCTTTACTTACAAGTACTTACAGAAATGGAAAGATTTAATTTTAACTGATACTAACTTAAGATGACCAAAATGTAATTCTTTTTTTATGCTTAAATTAATTTTTTGCACGTAAAATTAGAAAATCCATCTCAAAATTAAACTTATCTTCATTGAAATCTAGTAGCTTCTAGGAGGTCTTTGAATATTTTTTTTAAAAAGCTCCACAAGAGAAAACTAATCTTGAGACTGATTTAACATACGTAAACCATCTTTTCTTTCATGAAACCATCTTTTACTTTCCATGAGATCTTCAATGACAGCTTAACAGAGTACCTACTCTACACAGAACAGCCCAAAACAACCCAGACAGAGACTTGCAGGGACACCTTTTACTCCTGTCTTGTTATATAGCTGTCTTTCTATAGTTGGGGAACAAGTTCACTGTGCCTCTAGAGACCAATTTTTGGGTGCATACTTGCCAACTGGGAACATTTTTACCTTGAGTCCCTCAAGAAAAGGGCTAATCTTTTGCCCTGGGTTCACAATAAAGTGAGCAATGGAGAGGTTTGAACAGTCAAATGCACCATTAATTTTAATACAGGTACTATCTTGCAGCTAGACCTGTTTTGCTGTTCTCAAGGGAAATGGATGGAGGTTCCGTATCCAATCTTAGAGACAACCCTAAGCCCTGTGCTGTCTGTAAACTAGAAAAATATACCCAGTTGGAAAGCAACATTCTAAAAATACGTGAATGGATTCATCAGTTCTTTGCAAACATTTGGTGGCAACCCACTTACTGAGGTATTAAAAACAACTGTTGTTTTACAAATGAAGTAATCACAGACAAGAAGTGTGGTTCCAGAAACAATTCAAAGCACAGCAAATATTTTTCTTTCCCATACCTCCCTTATTCATCTTAAAAAAGCTCATAGAGGATTTGCTTTATGAAACCAAGGTCCTTCTAGGACCTTTTAAGATGTAAATACATAGTTTTCAAGTACTTTTCTCTGGCCAATCTTTTTAAAATGAATATATCTAGGAGGTAATTCTTATCAAAAGTGGAAAATCCTTAACCATCTGAGTAGATAAATTTTACTTATTTCAGATGTTCTTTTCAATATTAGTGAATTTTTATAAAACTTTTGAATACCTACATATTTTGAAATAACATGAAAATGGAAATGTTGATTGTTAGAAAAGTATTAAATTCCCCTATTTTTGGCTTTGTATTACAGAAAAGCTAGATAATAGATTTAGAGTTGTTAATGAATATCTTTTACTCTATTAAAAATATGTTTCTAGAAAGAATGAATGTGTTTGCCAATGGAAGAGCTATTTACCAATCTATTTATCAATCTAAAAGAATACTAATTGCCTACTTTTAAGATGTCATTAAAAATTAAGTTTGAAAGAAATTGTACGCTTATAGTAATAGAAGACAAAAAGCGTCAAGATATTTTTTGAGGGAAAAGAAAGTCAGTTGTTCTAAAGCTGATTATTGCTCATTGAGTAAGAAAAGTCAAACCATAAAAGACTAGGGAAGTTGTAGAAGACTCCGGTATCCCTTCCCCTACATGACCCTTTTCTGGTGACATTCTTTGGCAACCTAGACTGAACCAGGAGTTGTTTTCATTACTCTTTCTCTACTCATTGTCAGTATGGAAGAATGTACTTGTCAGCAAGCAGACTAAATCTACTTCATTACAAGGTGCCTCACTAATGCAGAGATGAAAGGTAAACCTGCCCTTTGGAACAAAGTCACTTGCCCACATGACCACCCAAGGTGATACCTGGGTGACAGGATTGATTGAGTCAGGACCTGGTCACCCTGATATCAGAAACAAACTATTCCCTCCTCCATAATTTTGCTAATGTGAAGTTGAGTGCTCTGCCTTAGCAGGGATAATTCATCACCAGGTCTTCTGGTAACCACCATGATTGTTGGTAAGGGCACTCTCAGGACACAAGGAAAGCACATCTATAGGACAAACACACTTTCTCTTTGTATTTCTTTCTCTAATAAGAACCTGATATTTTTTACCTGATTCAGGGTACATTAATCAATCTCCTGGATGATGCACTATTGTGACTCATACTATGACTCTCAGTCCTCTATATCTGGAACACTTATTACACTAATTTTGACAAATTCACTCTTGTCATATTACATCATATTTTCTGTCACTAAATTTCTCTTTCTCACATTTAAACAACTCTTTGGGAATTTATATATGTAATTCCTTGAATGTGGTCAAGACTTTCTTTGTTTCTACTGATCATTCATGGTGCTTAAAACTTTCACTGAGAGTCTCAGCAAGCCATTCTGCTGGATAATTAAGAGTTTCCTTGCCCTTCTCCAGTCTTCTTGAAAGTTGTCAAGAACAGGCCCTGGACAATTGGCTCAGTGGTCAAGTGTCAGCGAGCCTGTGGATGTACCGAGTTTGATTTCCAGTCAGGGCACACAGGAGATGTGCTCATTTGCTTCTCTTTCCCTCCTCCTCTTGCCTCTCTCTCTCTCTTCCTCTCTTTTCCTCTCTTCCTGCAGCCAAGGCTTGATTAGAGCGCTTTAGCTGTGGGTGCTGAGGATGGCTCCATGGCCTCAGCTTCAGGAGCAAAAAAATGGCTCCAATTTCAAAGGTAGCAAGAGCCCCAAATGGGCAGAGCATTGCTCCCTAGTAGGCTTGTCAGGTGGATACTGGTCAGCATGCATGCTGGAGTCTGTCTCTGCCATCCTTCCTCTCACTAAATTTGAAAGAAAGAAAGGAAGAAAGGGAGAGAGGAAGAAAAGGAAAGAAAGAAAGAAAGAAAGAAAGAAAGAAAGAGAGAGAGAGAGAGAGAGAGAGAGAGAGGAAGGAAGGAAGGAAGGAAGGAAGGAAGGAAGGAAGGAAGGAAGGAAGGAAGGAAGGAAGGAAGGAAGGAAGAGGGAAGATAGAAAGGGAGGGAAGAAAGGGAAAGATAGTTGTCAAGAACAAATGAAAAAAAAATCTTGTACTTTCTCTACAAAAATTAATGATTCAAATTACATGTATGGTCTTTTATTTGTATGTATTTTGTGAGACATATGTTTATCTGTATAATATGTGGTTTATCTTCTGCTTCCTGGTAACATTACTGGGGTGTAATATTTTATCGGAATAAAGAGATTAAATGCTTATATATATATTAATCAGAATCATGTGGTCTGAATAAAATATTTAATATTAAAATCAGTTTAAGTTTGATTGATATATTTTAGTTATTGCCATTAAATATATGTTTATTTTACATGGGTTTACAAAAATTTTATATTATTATCTTTTGGTTAAGTATGTTTGACAACTCTGCCAATGTTTACATTTTCATGGACTTTTTCTTAAGTTTAGAAATGACACTAGTTATTTCAATAAACCTTTGGAATACTTCAAGAATCTTTTCTTTCTCCTCATAAAAGAGAAGTTTTAAACTAATTAAGCTTATTTAATATGCTTGAAATTATATGGAAAGCTTTATTAAATAAAAATAATAATAACTATATTATATTTGTATACATATATTTTTAATTAAAGTGGATGTTCTAGAGAATATATAATAACTTTCAAGAGTCTAGAGTTTTGATATACTCACGTTCGTAATTCTACTTATCTTAAAATTTATATTTTAGAGAAAAGGAAAGTTCTTTTTCAATTGCATTATAATCATACCTGTAACTGTGTCATTCTAAGTTTGTTATTTATAGACAGCTATTATTTTATTAAGATGCATTTGCAAATATGATACATCTTTAGAAAGATCCATGAAAAAGGCTTTGAATTACTCTGAATTACAGATTTCTAAGCAAATCATATCATTGAAGTTGAAGATTTACAGAACTCTAAGAAATAACTGGAATTATAAAATACTGGTGGATAATTAGGATACACAAAATTGATTTTTGTATGTGTATGTGACAGAGACAGAGAGAGGGTCAGAGAGAGGGACAGACAGAAAGGAAGGGAGAGAGATGAGAGACATCAATTCTTTGTTGAGGCACCTTAGTTGTTCATTGATTGCTTTCTTATATGTGCCTTGACTGGGGGGCTACAGCAAACCGAGTAACCTCTTGTTCAAGCCAGTGACCCCATGCTTAAGCTGGTGTGCCTTGTTCAAACCAGATGAGCCAGCACTTGAGCTGGCAACCTCAGGGTTTCGAACCTGGGTCTTCCATGTCCCTGTCTGACACTCTACCCACTCTGCTACTGCCGGTAAGGCCAAAATTGATTATTTGTGACTTAGTGAACTGCTTATGATTATTATTCTTATGACTCTATTTAAAATATTGCAGATTTTTAAATCTTTTTTTTCAGACATTAGAAAATTTGATTTCTTCTTGGAGCAATTTGGGAAATTATACCCTCATAAGCAATATTAAAGCATTTATATTTTTTCCCTCCATAATCCCTCTAGAATTTGGCAACTCTTAATGAATATTACTATTTTATGGTGTCATGTTTGCTTATATGAATCCAATAAAAATCATTTCTCCTTATAATAGAACAGATAAAATCAATTTCCAGTTGTGCTTTTATTAAACAAAACTTTGACTGGAATGTCATGATGGAGAGAAGCATACTTAGACTCTGGATGTCACCAGAAAGTTGTAAGGAATTAAGATTGACTTTGGAAGCCAATAAAAACCTCTTGGAGAAACAGCTTGGTACTTTGCTTATTCATATGGTTCATGGTAGTCTTTCTAGGTAGGAAAAAAAGCTTGCTTTCTTGGGAGATGACAAAGAAAGAACCTCACAACATTTTTGAGGACCTCAAAAACTTGAAGAATTCACCCAATCCTATATGCATTGCAGGCAAAGCCTAATGACAGCTATGAGGTCTGGTTTCTCTACCCTGAGTGGCTAATTAAAGTTCAATCTGGAAATTCTTTATGAGGTTCTAACAGGGGAGAGTTAAGAGAACCTATATGATCAATTACTATTCCTGTTATGTTTATGCAAATAATGAAACCAAATTGAAGCTGGATTTAATTGCAGCAAACAAATTGGTCTTAATTTGGCTGTTTGATAAAATTAAGAACAATTTTAGGGGGAAAATGTGTTTCAATGTAATCTATAATGTAATTATGGATCTTAGACTCTCATTCAATTAATTGTCTTCAAAATTTTATTTGACATCAATAAATTCAGTTCATAATCTTGAATTTATTTTAATATTTAGTTATAACTCTCCAAATTAATGTTTCATTTTTTCCCATCCTTTGACTTAGAATTATTGAGAACTAAAAAGTTTTTTTTTCTCATTTTAGCAGTTGTAAATTACAGCCAAAGGACTTGATAAAACTTTGAGAAATTCCCACAGCAGCTCATACTTAAACCATCTTAGTGACTGATATGGTGTAAACTATGCAGAATTTACATCACCAGATATTCAATCTGCAGAGAAGGAAGATCTATCAAATTGTCACTGTTTGCTTTCATTTCAGCAAAAGAACTGTTGAGTTTTACATCTAAAAATCTTCTTAACAGACAGCCTTAGAGACTTAGAAACTAATTTAGAATTTGCTCTGATCCTTAACTTTTGACTTTTTCTTTTCTCCCCTATAAACACAACCCTTATTAAATACCTGATTTCCTGTTTACACAATATACATCTCACTTTGGGAGTCCATCTGCATCACCTCCTCTTGAAATGAGACTCAACAATTTAACTGAACTGACTTGTTTTCAATGCTACAAAATTGAGATCTTTCCTTCAGGCACATCTTCTGTTTTGCTCAAATACATTTTTATAGAAATTCTGTACAAGTTTTGATATTCTTACATTGACAGCTCCAACACTCCCACACTGCCTGGATGGGGTGGGCAAGTGTGAAAAGTCACAGCATTTTCCTGCTCCTTAGTTGAATTCAAGGGAGGTGAGAAGTTGCAAAAACCTTTCATTTCCTGTCTGGGGATGGAGATCCAAAGCACTTGTGGCACTGTCTCATTTTCAGCCAACGTCACAGAAAGGAAATACTCTCTTGCTGCACTGCTAAGCCCATGGGTTTACACAGTAAACACACTTTACCATGACCTTCCTATAATCAGTGAGCAAGCCCAACACCCTACACTCTGTAGCAGCCTTGCTGAAGTCAGTAGTCCCATGCAATCCCATAAGGGACACCCCCTTGATTGCCTGACACTGACAACTGAGCTTCATGAGATTGTAACAGTCTCAGAGACTCTCTTGGTGGGCTACAACCTCCAGGGCACTGTCCAAATGGCAGAGTGAAACAAAGCCCCAGTCTTTAGGAGAAAAAAAGCCTATTTTCTTAGCTTGAAGATTCAACCTGAGGGACAGGCTTTAGGCTTCATACATACCTAAAAGCTAGGAGCAATTTCTATGGAAAAATAGCAGGAGACATCATTTTTGCATGTACCCTTGTCCTTGCTACAACTTGCTGAGTCTTTCCAGAAAAAAGCTTAAACACTCCTCTGGTATCCTTTTGTGATAACTGTTGCCTAGTGCACATCTCCAGATCTCTTGGTTTGGAGTTCAACAAAGATAATGTTTGGGTCCCCATAGGACTGTATAAATGTGTGTCTTATAAAAACTGTTGCCTGAAGATCTGGCTTCCAATCAGCCTGAAAGTCAGTGCTAAATAATATTCTTTCTTTATGAACACTGGCACATTGTGGTACAGATTCAATGGGAGAATATTAAGAATAAATCACATGGAGAGGGTAAGTACAAAGATTTGAGAAACAACCAAGAGCTAGGGCAAGTGTGAACAAGGAGGATCATCATTCAAACAAGGCCACACTTTCAGCACCGAGAAAGGTAGCTGTTTCACCTAATACACAACAAAAACAAAATCAAACAAAATAAGAACACAAAGCTACATTTTCCAAATAAGAGAACAAGCATTAACCTTCCTCTTTCCCAAAAAGAAAGACCTTAATAATATGGACATAAGTAATATACCTGATACAAATTTAAAGTGATGATCATAAAGATGGTCACCAAACTTGGAAAAAAATGGATGAAGAGTGAAAACTTCAACAAAGATGCATAAAATATTAAAAGCACCAAACAAATGCAGACACGTTTATCCAAAATAAAACATTTGTTTGATTCTTCTCAAACATTTTCCTTAGTGATACAGACTCAGTCAATAGACACAAGATGTACATTAACAAAAATTTACAGGCAACATTAAATATGTGTGTGAGTGTGTGTGTGTATAGCCATTTCATAACTCAAATTTTCTAGATTTTAATTTTAGTTTACTTACCCTACCACTGAGCCAATTACAAATACACACACACACACACACACACACACACACACACACATACTTACCTTTTGGTTTCATCTCGCTTTTATTTATTCTTTTTCTTTTATTAAGTGAGAGGGAGGGAGGGAGGGAGGGAGGCAGAGAGACAGACTCTTGCATGCACCCTGACCAGGATCCACCCAGCAAGCCCCATACAGAGGATGATATTCTGCCTATCTGTGGCCGGCCATGGTTCCATTGCTTGGCAACCAAGCTATTTCAGTACTTGAGGCGAGGCCATAGAGCCATTCTCAGGGCCCGGAGCCAACTTGTTCAAATCATTTGAGCTGCAGGAGAGGAAGAGAGAAAAGGAGGGAAACGGAGAGGGGTGGAGAAGCATATAGTTGCTTCTACTGTGTTTCCTGACCAGAAATTGAACCTGAGACATACACATGTCAGGTGGAAGCTCTACTGTTAAGCCAACCATCCAGGGCCCTTATTTATTCTACTTCATATATATTGTGCATCTTATAGAAGTCTCAATAAGCAATATTCATTTTAAAAGGTTTATCAATTTAACGGCAATAAAATTAAGAACTTAATTCATTAAAATATTTATTAAAAAGTGAAAACAAATAAAAAGACAAACCACACAATGAGAGAACATATACGACAATACATCTGATAAGGGGTTAATAACCAAAATTTATAAAAAAAATTGTAAAACTCAACACTAGGAAGATAAACAATCCAATCAAAAAATGGGCAAAAGAAACGAATAGACACTTTTCCAAAGAGGAAATACAGATGACCAATAGACAGATGAAAAAATGTTTAACATCACTAATTATTAGAGAAATGCAAATTAAAACCACAATGAGATATCACCTCACACCAGTCAGAATGGCGCTTAGCAACAAAACAACACATGATAGGTGCTGGTGAGAATGTGGAGAAAGGGGAACCCTCCTGCACTGCTGGTGGGAATGCAGACTGGTGCAGCTAGTGTAGAAAACAGTATGGAGTTTCCTCAAAAAATTAAAAATGGAACTGCCCTTTGACCCAGCTATACCACTTATAGGAATATATCCCAAGAACACTATGTCACTGACTCAAAAGAAGAAATGCACCCCTATGTTTATGGCAGCATTGTTCACAATACTGAAGATCTGGAAACAGCCCAAGTGTCCGTCAGTGGATGAGTGGATTAAAAAGTAGTAGTACATATATACAATGGAATACTATGGGGCCATGAAAAAGAAGGAAATCTTACCTTTTGCAATAACATGGGTGGACCTGGAAACTATTATATTAAGTGAAATAAACCAGGCAGAGAAAGAAAAATATCATATGACCTCACTCATTTGAGGAATCCAAGGAACAATGTGAACTGAGGAAGGGAATTAAACCTGAAGGGAAGGGGGGAGGAAGCTGTTAGGAGGGGGATGGGGAGATGTTGAGGGGAATACAGGGGAGGAGGGATGCATTCGGGGAGACACTAGAATCTATGTAAACGCAATAAATAAATAAAAAGGGAAAACATAAATAATGGTCTTAAAGAAGACATTTAAAACACAAAGAATGAAGTTCAGTATTCAGATGTATAGTAATAATGTCTGAGAAAAACAACTAAATACAAAATGGGAAATAACATTGTTTCACTTTATCGATGTCTTTTCACATTCATTTTTGATACTTTTTTCCCCAATAGCCAGCACTTGAATCTTTTTTTTTTTTTGTCCATGAAGCCAGCCTATAGGTATTGGTTCCGTTTGTTTGCATAGGGAATAGAAGGTAACCAGAAAATTATATTGCCTTGGGAGTACCTCTTAAACAAGGAGTTGAGTATGGTGGCATGAATGTTCATTTTTCCATTCTGGATCCCACCACTACACTGCTAAGTGTCTCCTGGAAATATTTTCAAAGAAAATGTTATTGTGTGAATTCCCAACACAAGGTGTGTTTCTGATACAAACGGACACTTTAAATAAAGAAAACACAAATGGAAAACAAATATATGAAACAAAGTAAACATTCTTCAATGATCAAGAAAATGTAGGCGCTGGCTCTGTTCGGTTAGCTCTGTGGTAGAGCATCGGCCTGGCATGCGGAGTCCTGGGTTCGATTCCCAGCCAGGGCACACAGGAGAAGCGCCCATCTGCTTCTCCACCCCTCCCCCTCTCTTCCTCTCTGTCTCTCTCTTCCCCTCCTGCAGCCAAGGCTCCATTGGAGCAAAGTTTGCCCAGTCGCTGAGGATGGCTCTGTGGCCTCTGCCTCAGGCGCTAGAATGGCTCTGGTTGTGTCAGAGCATGCCCCAGATGGGCAGAGCATCGCCCCCTGGTGGGCATGCCAGGTGGATCCCGGTCGGGTGCATGCGGGAGTCTGTCTGACTACCTTCTGGTTTCCAACTTCAGAAAAATACAAAAAAAAAAAAAAAAAAGAAAGAAAGAAAGAAAAGAAAAGAAAAGAAAATGCAGGCACTGGCCAGTGTGGACCTGGCATATGGATGTCCTGGGTTCAATTACTAATCAGGGCACACAGGAGAAGTGACCATCTGTTTCTTCTCGACTCCCCCTCCCCTTTCTGTCTCTCTTTCCTTCCCGCAGCCAGTGAGTCAATTGGTTTGAGCTTTGGCTATGGGCAGTGAGGATAGCTTGGTTGGTCCAAGTATGTCACCCTAAGGTGCTAAAAATAGCTAAATACTAGAGCAATGACCCTAAACGGGGTTGCTGGGTGGATCTGAGCTGGAGCGCAAAGGGGAGTCTGTCTCACTATCTCCCCTCCTCTCACTTAAAAAATATAAAATGTGGTCCTGGCCGGTTGGCTCAGCAGTAGAGCGTTGGCCTGGCATGCGGGGGACCCGGGTTTGATTCCCGGCCAGGGCACATAGGAGAAGCGCCCATTTGCTTTTTCACCCCCACTCCTTCCTCTCTGTCTCTCTCTTCCCCTCCCGCAGCCAAGGCTCCATTCGAGCAAAGATGGCCCGGGCGCTGGGGATGGCTCCTTGGCCTCTGCCCCAGGCGCTAGAGTGGCTCTGGTCGCAGCAGAGCGACGCCCGGGAGGGGCAGAGCATCGCCCCTGGTGGGCGTGCCGGATGGATCCCGGTCGGTTGCATGCGGGAGTCTGTCTGACTGTCTCTCCCCGTTTCCAGCTTCAGAAAAAAAAAAATATATATATATATAAAATGCAAATTAATTTTACAATTGGATTCATTTTTATATGCATTGGATTGATAAAAAATGAAGATGTCTGAAAACTCCAAGTGTTGATGAGAATGCAAATTAATAAGAAACCTATAAATTACAGGCATGAGTGCAAACTTGTACACTTTGATAAATTTTCACACTATTGGTAAAACTGAGTATTCACAGGCTTTATTACTCAGAAGTTTATATATACATAATATATATAAATGTAGTATATACATTTCCTCTAGATAGACAAGTCCCCTAGAATCTTTCTACTTAAAATGTTTATGAAAACCAGAAGCATAGCCTGACCAGGTAGTGGTGCAGTAGACAGAGCACTGACCTTGGAGGTTGAGGTCCCAGGTTCAAAACCCAAAGGACACCAGCCTGAGCACAGGCTAACCAGTTTGCATACGGGATCACCATCTTGAGTGTGGTGACCCTGAATGTTCCCTGGCTTTAGCCATCTACTGCAATGGCATTTTCAATTTAACAAAATCCACAAATTTTTTCAAAATCAAACATTTTAGAAGCACCATCTTAGAGAAATATGACATAGATATTTAATGCTCATGGTGTATGTATATATATAATCTTCCTCACATTTACTAGACACTTTCTAGTTAAGTTGGATCACATGACTAGTTCTGCCCAGTGGGCTGAAGGTGGAAGTGACACGTGTTACTTCTGGGACCATGGATTTAAGAACAGATGCATTATCCTGCAGGTCTCTCCTTTCCCACACTGTGGTGATCTGAAAACCATGTTTACTATAAATTAGTATCTGAATGATGAATCAGTCTGAAGCAATGATTCATCCCTTGGAGTATCTTCAGACTTAGGCTAGATGACTATATCTTAAGCCACACAAATTTCAGATTTTAAAATAGTTTATTCTTTTCTCTTTCTCTGTAAGTAAGCAATACTTGAAATATTTCAGATGTAGCTTTTTTGCTGCAAGAAAATTTTTAGTGATTGATTCATACCATCTTCTCTGAAATCGTTTCACAAAATATGTATATTCATGAATTAAAACCAATTGGTACACAACACTGACAGTTCCATGAAAAATTTGCCTAGATACAGAGGGTAAACTTACACAACTGTTGTAATTCTTTATCATAACAAAACAGAAACAACAAACTGTCAGCAAAGCTGCAGTGTAAAGCTAATACGACTGAACCACATTTATCTTAATTTGCTCCACTGAGCTATGTATAATATTTGACATTTTGTCATAATTTTATATTTATGGGCCTTAACTGTGACACTACTATTTGTTTTTTTTCTGTTCTTTTATTGAAAAGTTGTTAATTTAAAGTTCTAATTATAATGGACATTATAAACTACATACAACTATGATTTTATCTAATTGAATGAAAATATGATTTAAAGGCATAGTGAATTAAGACATATTTCCTTTTGTCATTAATTCACAGATTATTAGTGTGTAATATGAAATAAAGAGCTCTTCTAAACCATGATATATAATGCATATTTTTTATTTAAATAACTGAACAATTTTGAAAATTTTGGATCATTAATTTTTTTAAAAATTCAGTTTTTTACAAGTTTAACACAAGCATTATTATTTGATATCCTAATTAAATTAAGCAGATATTAATCATATTTCTAAGCTATAGAGAACTTAAGTTTAGAGAACAGTCCAAGGTTCCCAAAGTCATTGCTTTTCATCTGGATTAAAGCTAGAGTGTGAGAATACTTCTTTCTCAAACAGTAATTCACATAAATTATTTTCAAAATTCTCCTTTAAGTTTTGAAAAGTTTATAGCTCAAATGTTATACATAAAGTATATTCTTTCAAAATTCATTAGAAGCTTTTTTTCATGTGTATCATGGAAATCTTAAAATTCAGTACAGAGATGTCTGTGCTGTTACTTACAGCCAACCATGTTAAGAGTAAAATTATGAGTATTTTAAAAAATATTTCAAACAGGCAAAGAATGTTACAAATATCACTTTCTTTTTCCTAGGCTACCAGTATACTATCCAAAATTATGTTTCTTCTTTACTTCTGACAGAAGCCAACTTATTTGGAAAGAGAAGACTGCATTTCTCAGTGAGAGCAAAGGATAGATAGAGAGAAGAAAAGAAGGAAATGTCAAATAAATCAGCAATGATTGTAATCTGTAGATTCATTTTTTAAATATATCCTAAGTATTACCTCCCATTCTATAGCTGAAACCAGACCATCTTCAATATTGTTCAATACCTTACATTGGATATTGCCTCATTTGGTAATGCAAGACCACAACACCCTGAAAAGACTCTCTGCAAATATTTCTAGGCATTCCAATGGAGTGTATTACAGTTGCTTTTGGACAAGTACAGTTTACTACCACAAAGAATGCTTTAGGCAAAGCTGCTTCTGTTGGACATGAGAGCCAATGCAGTTACTTTCAACTACTATATATTTCTTGGTTTTACTGCCACATTTCCTGGTTATCATCATATCCAGTGTACATCAATAAGTATATCTATATTCAGTGTAGCTATCAAAACTAATTTACTAGAACTCTGATGAGGCCAGGCTAGTGTTTTGTGATGAAATGAGAAAGAAAATTTTCTCTCATTTATACAATACACTCTGCTAGGGAGTGCCGAAGCAGTAAAGTTTATACTCCAAAATTTTAGAGGTTTTCATAAAAAATATTTAATTTTTTATCTACAATTTGGTGGTTCTTCATACATAAGGCATTAGATATCTTTAATCACTAAGCATAATTTCTGGTCCCTTCTTTAAAGAGTGTGTTCTAGTCAAGTTGTCATGTACAAAGTTTAGCTTCAAAGGCATATAACATTTGGAGTAATTAAAAGGTAGCTTTTTTGGTCTCCTTTTTACTGTAACAAAATAACAAATGTTTTATTTTTTCATACTGGCTGACACCTTTCATGGTGGGTTTTGTTTTGTTTTTTCTTTTGAATTTCTACTTCAGAAACTGATAGAATTTCAAAAAAATTGATAAATGGTCTGTTAACACTTTTTAAAACACCATGAATTATTATTAATAAGAATGACAGAATATTGACTGCAAGTTTTGACCTATACATAGAATACTCAAGTGATCTAATCACAATAATTATTACAAATATTTTGATAGAGAGTGACAATATTTCATGATAGTCTTTCTAAAAAATATCTGTCTTACAATTGCATAAGAATTATTATTAATTTAATTTACTGAGTAAATACTATGTAAATAATATATATAGCTTACTAAATATACATTTTTCTATATTCCTGTTGACTCTAAGCCTCTACCTTTTAGAAATCTGAAATAGTGATATTCACTGTTTTAGGGAAGTTGCCATAGAAGAATAAAAATGAGATAATAAAGACATTACATGTTTATATTTTTGTCCCCAAAGTTTCAATTACTTTTCCAAGTATAAACCAAGAAATATTTGAAAAATATGGAATTGAGTGAAACCAGTTATCTGTATTAATAAATACAACCTCCTCACAAATATACAAAGATCCTCTGATTGGAGAAAAGAAAAGGAGTTGGAAAAGAAACAAGATAATTAGATACGGTGAAATCTCTGAGAGTAGCCAGCCATGTTTTTTTACCACTACAGAGTTAGCTTCCATATAAAAAATAGCAACAAAGTTCTTCCAAGTTAAAGATATGAGAATAGAGAGTGAAGCCCTGGCTGATGAATCAGTGGATGGAATGTTGGCATGGCATATGGATGTCCCGGGTTTAATTCCCAGCCAGGTCACACAGGAGAAGCTTCTCCCCTCCTCCGTTCCCCCTTCTCATTCTCTTTCTCTCCCACACCCAGTGGCTTGATTGGTTCAAGCTTGGCCTTGGGCACTGAGGATAGCTCCATTGGAGCACATCAGTCTCAGGTACGAAAATAGCTCAGTACTTGGCATCGATCCCAGGCAGGGTTGCTAGGTGGATCCTGGTCAGGGCACATGCAAGAGTCTGCCTCACTATCTCCCCTCTTCTCATATAAAAAAGAGAAAAAGAGAGAGACAGAGAGAAAATAGAGAGTAAGAGTGCCTTCATTGTATCTGTTTACCCTGAGAAGGTGCAAGCTTTACAGTATTTTCTTTCTTCCTTTTTTTGTTTTCTTCCTTCTTTCCTTCTTTCTTTCTTTTCATTCTTTCTTTCTTCTTCCTTCTTTCCTTCCTTTATTTCTTTTCATTCTCTTTCTTCAATTACCACCCCACTAGAAAATAAAGAAAACTTCATGTGGTTTCCAATAAGTTAGGATGGTAGTAATATTATTAAAAGTACAAATATATATAACCTTCAAAGACAGAAAGAATAGAAATTCTGACCTGATATGTAAATGAACAAGATAATTGACACTGCTGTCAGAAAAAATAGTGCCTTAATTGTAAAACTGAACTACAAAAACGTAACATTGTATTTTGTGAATACCTGCATTACATGGTATATATGCTCTTGTGTTTTTTTGTGTGTATATGCATTTAAATGTAAGTGTATATGTGTTTGTTAGTCCTAAAAAGTGGACTATCAAAAAATTTGAGAACCTATATATTTTAGTGTTCATGGGGTTAAAAAAGCAGAAAATTTTAACAGGAGTAAAGTTTTCAAAAGTGTCAAGTACACCAGAGGCAAAAAGGGGAGAAAGGGGAGAATAATTGGCTTTTTAATACATGGCATTATATCAGAGTGTTAAAATAGAAGCCATACTGTGCAAATAGCTAAGATATGTGTGAAGAAATATAGATGGCAGGAGCAAATCATTCATTTGAATGTTTAACAGTGAAAAGAAAAGAGGATGTTTGCTTAGTACTCGATTCAGAAACACACAGGTCTTCTATCCTTCCCGGTCAGAAAGATAGCTTGTTAAGTAGAAAAAAAATTAATTTATAAAATTATTTTAATAGTAATAAGGATGAAATACAATCATTTTAAAGAATCAGAACCCTCTATTGCAAAAACATTTCTCATTAGATCAAAGCCAATCCAGATGTCAAAATTCATTTCATATGAATAAACAGTATATTACAAGAAAACAAGATCAGGCCCAATTATGTTTTCAAGAATTATTAACACACAGTAGTGTTAAAATAAAGGTAAAATATTTTAATCTCTTCAAGCTGTGCAAGGATATTGCTATGCAATTCATTAGGTCAATTATATGCATTTGAACATTGTTGGTACACAGTCTTCTTGGCAAGCCCTCTCACTGCTTTATTATTTCCTTCCTTCTACTACATTTGGGTTTTACTTGCTGTTCTTTTTCTAGTTCTTTTAGATGCAGGGTTAAGTTGTTTATTTGAGCTTTTTCTAGCTTCTTGAAGTGTGCCTACAGTGCTATGAACTTCCCTCTCAGTACTACTTTTGCTGTGTCCCATAAATTTTGAGTTGTTGTATGCCCATTGTCATTCGTTTCTAGGAATTTTTTTATTTCTTCTTTGATCTCATTCTTAATCCATTCGTTATTTAACAACTTGCTATTTAGTTTCCATGTATTTGAGAATTTTTGAGCTTTTCTGTTGTGGTTCATTTCTAGTTTCATGCCATTGTGATCAGAGAAAGTGCTTGATACGATTTCAATCTTCTTAAATTTGTTGAGAGCACTTTTGTGCCCTAACATGTGGTCTATCCTAGAGAATGTACCATGAGCACTTGAAAAGAATGTATATTCTGCTGCTTTAGGGTGAAAGGTTCTGAAGATATCTATTAAATCGAGTTGATCTAGTATATCCAATAAGTCTGCTCTTTCTTTGTTAATTTTCTTTCTTGAGGATCTATCTAGTGATGTTAGTGGGGTATTGAAATCCCGTACTATTATAGCATTGCTGTTGATCTCGCCCTTTAAATCCATCAAAGTCTGCTTTATATATTTAGGTGTTCCTATATTAGGTGCATAGATATTTATAATAGTTATATCTTCCTGTTGGATTACTCCCTTTATCATTATGTAGTGGCCTTCTTTATCTCTTACTATATCCTTTGTTTTAAAGTCCACTTTGTCTGATATAAGTATTGCTACCCCAGCTTTTTTTTCATTTCCATTTGCATGAAATGTTTTTTTCCATCCTTTTACCTTCAGTGTATGTGTATCTTTTGTTCTAAGGTGTGTCTCTTGTAGACAGCATATGTACAGGTCCTGTTTTCTTATCCACACAGCTATCCTATGTCTTTTGATTGGATCACTTAATTCATTTACATTTAAGGTTATTATTGATATGTAGTTGTTTATTGCCATTTTATTCTTTAAAGCTGTATTCCCTTTTGGCTATATTCTTTTCCCATTTTGATCTGTTTACAACAGGCCCCTTAACATTTCCTGCAGCATTGGTTTGGTTGTAATGAATTCCTTGAATTGTTTTTTTCTGGGAAGCTTTTTTATTTCTCCTTCAATTTAAACAATAGCCTTGCTGGATAAAGTAGTCTTGGTTGTAGGTTCTTGTTCTGCATTACTTTGCATATTTCTTGCCATTCTCTTCTGGCCTCAAGTGTTTCTGTTGAGAAGTTGGATGTCATCCTTATGGAGGCTCCTTTGTAGGTGATAGCTTTTTTTTTTCTCTTGCATCATTTAATATTTTCTGTTTATCGCTTAGCTTTGGTATTTTAATTATGATGTGTTTTGGTGTAGGTTTCTTTGGGTTTCTCTTTAATGGAGTCCTCTGTGCTTCTTGAACCTGTATTAATTTAGGGAAGTTTTCATCTATGATATGATTTAACAAAGTCTCTATCCCTTGTTCTTTTTTTCCTTCTTCAGGAACCCCTATGATGCGGATGTTATTTCTCTTCATGTCCCAGAGCTCTCTAAGAGTTTCCTCAGACTTTTTGAGTCTTTTTTCTTTTTTCTTCTTTGCTTTTATGCATTCATTCCAGTTGTCCTCCAACTTGCTGATTTGATACTCAGCTCTATCTATCCTGTTTTTAATTCCTTCCATTGTGGTTTTTATTTCTGATATTGTATTTGTCATCTCTGACTGATTCTTGTTTATACTTGCTATTTCTTTATTTAGGTGTTCATAATGACCATCCATTGTTGTTCTAAGATCACTAAGCATCCTTACAATCACTATTTTGAACTCCGCATCTGGAAGTTTGGTTATTTCCATATCACTCAGTTCATCCCCTGAAGGTGTCTCTTGTGGTTTCATTTGGATTGCACTTCTTTGTCTTCTCATTATGTCTATGTTTGGGTGTTTTGCTTATAGAGCTGGTTGAGTCTAGGCTTGGTGTTGTCTGTCTCCAGTTTTCAGTTGTGTTATTTCTAGTTCTTCTTGGGTTGGTATCAGCTATTATTTGTAATCCACTTTCGGATTTAGGCAGCTTTGAAGTCTTGATTTGTTTGTTTTCTTAACAGGTGATAGTCTTGTTTACTGATCTCAGCAGGGGGCTTCCTTGAAACTGTATCCAGGAATGCTATGGGTGTAACCTGAGACTCTGAAGGCCTCTTCCACCAACTAATCTCTCTGGGGGCAGGGTGTTTTCTCAGCTTCAGTAGGGGGAGGTGTATCTCAGATCTCCATGGAGACATGAGTTATTGCCCCTCCTCCTCCTCCCCACTTCTTGTTTTCAGCTGTGTCTTGTGCTGATGGGAGCTGGAGAGATGTCTGGAGATCTCTGATCTGGAAGCAATTCAGTACTGTTTTGTGGGGAAGGATCAGTCCCTCCTCCAGCTATGGCCGCCTCCAGCTTGAATGAGTCAACTTTTTTTTTTTTTTAAATATCTGATTCTTTTTTTTTTTTTACTTTATTTATTCATTTTTAGAGAGGAGAGAGAGACAGAGAGGGAGAGAGAGACAGAGAGAGAGAAGGGGGGAGGAGCTGGAAGCATCAACTCCCATATGTGCCTTGACCAGGCAAGCCCAGGGTTTCGAACCGGCAACCTCAGCATTTCCAGGTCGACGCTTTATCCACTGCGCCACCACAGGCCAGGCGAGTCAACTTTTTTTAGGTCGTTTCCTGCATTCCTTAGCCCCTCACAGTCTGTCCCTCTCTCTTTCCTTTCCACTTGGGAGATAAGTTGGTCTTTTCAACACACCTAGCTCCCTGGTTGCCAGGCAAGTGACTGTGAGCAGTATTTTCTGCTCTTTTCCCTGGAGTTAGACCCCCTCTGGGCTCTCAGCTTCATCCCTCCCCCCTCTGTTCCTGTAAGCTGAGGAGATTCAGGCATGCCCTACCAGGTTTGTTGTGGCTTCTTCTTTGTTCCTTGGTTTTTGAGAGCTGTTCTTGTCATCCAGAGTTGGTTTTTCATGTTGATTTTTTCTAAATTGATTTGTATTCCAGTTTGCTGGTGAGAGCTGGGCGTCTGTGCATCCACCTACTCCGCTGCCATCTTCAAGTCAGATGGATCCTATATCCTTTCTTGATTGGTGTTCTCACTTCCAATTTTTTTCACCTATGGATGGAATGAACATTACTACAGGTGCTCAGAATACACTGTTGCACAGATGAACACTAAGAAAGAGTGAGGAATGTCAATGTGTGATTTCCACATTGGGCGGCTGCCCAGACACCCACCTCAGAGAAAATCCTAATTACAAGTGCATTTTAACAACTGGTTTGCAAACTCAACAAAAATTAGATATTGTTTCTACTAAATTGTTGCCAACCAGTTGAATCCCACTGCTGGCTGCCCCTCCAAGAGAGAATATGGAGCTAGCAAAACATTGTGGTTCCTCAAAAAATTAAGAGTAGAATTACCATATGACCCAGCAATCCTACTGGGTATCTATTCCAAAATACATTGGTACACAAAGACACATGCACCCCCATGTCCAGCACAGCATTATTCACAGTGGCTAAGATATGGAAACAGACAGTGTCCTATGATAGAGGATTGTATAAAGATATGGTACAAAATACTGCGATTCCTGGATAGAATACTGCTCTGTCCAGATTAAGTGCAGAGATAGTGAGGCTCTGCTACATGTGTACATAGGACTACCTCATTTGAAGGAAGTGCAGAGCCACCAAACTTTGCAGTACCCACATGCAGGTTTGCCTTATAAGGAGAGAGTGGGATTTTGCTGCGCATTTACTCAATTCTGTTCCACCACAGAGAAGGTAGAGCTAATGGCTCTGAGACACAAACATGCATAGCAGCCCTACTCAGACCCTGCTCTGACAACTGACAAAGTAACAGCACACACCAAAAGCACACTGGGAAAAACCTTTTATTAGAAGGACAAAGAAGCAGCTGCACACCAGTTTGCTGCACCTGGAGCCCAGTGCTTCAGACCAGGTGCTGCACTTGCCTGCCTTGTCTACAACAGGGTTGACTAACTATTTGACACATAGAGACTACATTTTCAAGGTGGGAGAGATAGCTATATCACTCAACTTATAGGAACAAACAAAGAAAGTCAAAATGGAGAGAAAAGAATATATTGCAAATGGAGGAACCAAAAAATATTCCAGAGAAAAAAATCTAATGAAACAAAAATAAGTAATTTGTCTAATAAAGAATTCAAAGGAACAGTCGTAAGGATGTTGAGAGTAAACTAGAACTCAGAAAGCACTTCACATAGAGATAGAAAATGTATTAAACAGATCAAAAATAAAAAAATACAATAACTAAAATGAATACATTAGAAAGAATCAATAGCAGATAAGTCAGTATACAAGAACAGATTAGTTATCTGAAAAACAGAATAGTGGAGATCACCCAATAAAAACAGCAAAATAAAAAATAATATAAAATAATTTGGCCCCAGCTGATTAGCTAAACTGGCTAAAAGCATCATCCTGAAATGACAAGTTTATAGTTTCAATCCCCAGTAAGAGCACACATGGGAAGTAACCAATTAATGCACAACTCAGTGGAAAACAAATGAATATTTCCTTTCCCTCTCCCCCTTTCTTTCTCCTCTCTGTCTTAATGAATAAATTAAAAAAAAATGAAGCCCTGGCCAGATAGCTCGGTTGGTTGGAGCATCATCCTGGAGCACAGAGGTTGCTGCTTCGATTCCCCAGTCAGGCAATCCGCCATCCACAATTACCTCTCAGCATAAACACCCATAGCCTTACATAGGCCATATACACACGGCGCTGCCATACACTCACATACCAATTAGGCAAAGTGTTTGCAGCCAGTAAGCCAGTGAGCAAGCCTAACACAACTGCCCTGTATTTTGCTCCTTTAGGGTTGCTCATCTCACAATAGGTACATTACATACATACCAAAACTGACAATTACAAAGGTACCCTTTACAATATCTCCCTGAGCACTCTACCTAGGGAATTAACTGAAGGCCCACCTCTAGCTATCCACCCCAAAGTAGGTGGGAGGGCCTGTATAGTCCAGGGCTGTGTCCTTTGAAAAAAGTGAACTCGGTGCATTTCTGCAACTGGGTGAGAGCAGCTTCCTGGTGCAGGAGGGCCTACACAGGTGCCACAGCCACCCCCACCCCCATTAGGGGCTCCCATAGTTGCAGTCTCAGCTGTCTGTGCAAATAACTTTTATTAATGGACCTCAGCATCTTTACATAAGTGCTCTTGTCTGTTGCCACAAGCCCCATTCAAACCACTCAGCAAGCTCACAGGACCTGGCATGGTCAAACACATTAAAGGGCTGTGCTGCCTTGACAGTTCTCTAAGCGAACATGAACACCAGCCATTTTCCTGGCAGATGCTGGGGCTACTCACTTCCCCTGCTTTTTCAGTGGCTGGAATTTCTGTTCTGACTCAAGCTGCTGCCATAGTTCCAACAAGACTCTATTAAGCCTGTCATCTAATTTCTCCCTATCTGCCCCAGCAGCAATCAAATCTACCCACACCTGTGTTTGAGTAACCTTTACAGGCCCATTTCTCATGTTAGGGGGGCAGTACGGGCAGCAGCCCTCACAGCCTTGTGATCCATCTTTGTTTTGGAGAGCATGAGAACATCCACTCCTATGTCCTGCAACTGCAGGAAACAGGCTGCCAGTGGCTCAGTGGGTTTTTGCCTGAATTGTACCCCCAACTCCATCAGCTTTGCCTATGTGTAAGCCTGGACCACAGAGAGCTCCACTACCTGGGGAGGAAGCTGTGGCTGCCCCTGAGGGACTCTTGGCTGCTGGGTCTTTACCTTCTTGGTGACCATTGGCCAGGTTCTCAGTCTGCAGATGGTAGTTGCAGCCCAAGCCTCCCCTTCAGAAGAGAAGGAGTCAGAAATTCCTGCGCCTGCTGACTCAGAGCCACTCCACTGGCAGAAATATAGCTTTGCCTTCTGCACCCACTTCAGCTCCTGTGGCTGCTAGCACCTGGCCTGAAGCTGACTCTCAAGCTCCTGAACCCACTACCAAAATTCAACTTCCAGGGCAAACTGCAACTCATGAACCCGTAACTCTTTGTCTAGAGATTGCTCCATTTCCAGGCTCCTTTGTTGCTCAGCCTGCACTTCACACTGCAGCTCTCAAACCTTGTTGGCCTCCTTCTCCAGCACTCCCTCCAGTTCGTGCCATCACTGGTTCTCAGCCTGCAGTCTGACTTGCAGTTCTCAGATCTGCAGCTCTTTCTGCAGTGCCTGTTCTAGCTCATGCCACTTAGTCCACAGCTCACTCTGGAGCTCTTGACCTTGGGTCACCTCTTGCATAGAGCTCTCAGTTTCCTCTCACATGGCTGTTAAAAACACCCAGCTTACAGCCCCCAAAAGGAGGGCCATGGGGAACCATATCTTGGAGAAGATAAACCACTCCTCTACCCTACCCTTCAAGAGTTGAAAGCGTTGGGCCATTCCATTTGATAAAGTCTCACAACGGTAGACAAGCAGGGAAAAATCTCTTCTTAGACAAAGGAACAACAAAAAATGGTCCCTCACAGTGATGGGAAGGCAACTCGCCATCCACAATCCCCAATTCCCCTGACCACAAGCACTCATAGCCTTATATGGAGCATACACACATGCCACTGCCACACACTCACACACCAATCAGAGAAAGTGCTTTGAGCCAGTAAATCAGTGAGCAAGCTTAATACAGCTGCCCCCCAGCCAGTATAGAAAACAGTATGGAAATTTCTTGAAAACAATAAAAATGATTTACCATATGACTACACTAATTTGAAAAGACATAGCTCCCTTATATATATTGCAGCATCATTTACAATAAGCAAAATATGGAAACAACCTGGCTGTCCATTGATAGATTGCTAGATAAATGGATATCAAGTTTTAGTTACAAACCAAACTTACAGAGTTAAGTTTATAAAAAGGTATGCACACCAAGAGGCAGAGATTATTCAAGCCACTCTAAGGTCTTTCCAACACAGACTGAGATTGACCAGTTATGCAATAGATTGTGAGTGATAAAATTGTTAAATGGGAAGGCTAAACAGAACTAGGTTAGCTTAAAGTAATATCCAAAAAACTGTTTCCATAAACTTGTTTATTTCAAAGTCTCAATCAACAAACATAACATTTGTTGATTTAACAATATGTAAAGGCAATCTGTAACTCTCAGCCCTGAGTTTATATAGAGAATAATAATTCTCAGCTATCAGAAAAGATAAAATATTGCTATTTGCCATAACATAGTACGATCTTTAGAATATTATGCAAAGCAAAATAAGATGGGAAAAGTTAAGAACAATATGATTCCATTCATATGTGGGATATAAAACTGAAAGCAGCAAATGAAGAAACAAGAAAAATTAAAAAACAAAAACTCATAGACACAACAGTATGGTGATTACTAGAGGGAAGAGGGCCAGAGTGAGAAAATAACAGGCAAAAAGTGTCAAATATATGATGACTAAAGAAAATTTGATTTTGGATGATGGGCACACAATGCAATATCAGATGATGTATTATAGAAATGTATACTTGAAACCTATATAATCTTGTTAACCAATGTCACCCCAATAAATTTAGTAAAATTTAAAAAACATGGTCCTGGCCAGTTTGCTCAATGGTGGAGTATCATCCTGGCATGTGGATGTCCCAGGTTTGATTCCCAGTCAGGGCACATAAGAAAAGTGATTGTCTGTTTCTCCTCCCCTCCTCCTCCCCTTTCTCTCTCTCTTTCTCTCTGTTTCCCTCCTGCAGCCATAACTCGATTGGTTTGAGCACATCAGCCCCAGGAGCTAAGGATGGCTTCATGGAGTCTCTGTCTCAGGTGCTAAAATTAGCTTGGTTGCCAGCATGGCCCCAGATGGGCAGAGAATCTGTCCCAGACATGGGTTACTGGGTGGATTCCAGTTGGGGCACATGTGGAAATCCGTCTATCTTTCTTTCTTTCACTTGGAAAAAAACACCCTGAATTATGTTTTTTTATTAAGTATTCATGCTTGTTTCTGAAAAAAAAAAAAAGAAAGTCATATTAAACCATTGAGAACTGAGGTAATGGAGATTCTGAATTCATAAAAGACACACAGCTTAATGAAAAAGAATAATCATTGCTGTGGCTGGATAGCTCAGTTGGTTAAAACATTGTCCCAAAACACAGAGGTTGCTGGTTTGATCCCCAGTCAGGGCACATGCAGGGACAGCTCGATGTTCCTGTCTCTTTCTCTCTCTCTCCTTACCTCTCTCTTTAAAATCAGCAAAATAAAAAATATATATAAAAGAAAAAGAATAAACATTTAAATATACTGTAATCTTCAAATTACATTTATATTAGGAATACAATCATTAAAAAAGCTGTACTTTCTCCACTTAATTTGAGAGAATGATATACAATATATTACATATCTTAATTTAGGAAATGGTGGCATTGCTTTGCTAACATAAATGGCATGTCAGAATACAATATGAGAAACTTTCATATGTTAATCTAAGAGAAGTTCAAATCAAAACTTCAAATTAAAATGAAAAAAATCTTACCAGTCTTAAAGACTGGTTCATATAGTTTCTAGAGCTTGACTGAGAACTAAATATACTTTCTGCTTTTTTGGATCCTTTCTAGTTGTATATAATTAACAATTCCCAGGTGAGCCTACTCAAGTTTCTTTTAGCCTTCAGTGTGCTTGATTGCAAGACCAACAGCTCTTAAAAGATAAAAAGATAAATTCTGAGGTCCTTCAGAATTGGACCTCATAGAGTAATCCTAAACCATGCCCCAGATGATTAGTTTTGCAAAATGGCTCAACTTACAAGTGAGCAACTCTAAGTCCTATACAAGTTGTATAATGAACTACAAAATTAACAAGTTTAATTTGGTTCATTTTTTATCAAAATTAAATGTAACAAAAAAATTAAATTAGAAATAAATGTGCCTAACCAGGCTGTGGTGCATCAGGTTGGGATGTGGAAGACCCAGGTTCGAGACCCCAAGGTCGCCAGCTTGAGCATAGGCTCATCTGGTTTGAGCAAAGCTCACAGCTTGGACCCAAGGTCTCTGGCTCAAGCAAGGGGTTACTCGGCCTGCTGTAGCCCCATGGTCAAGGCACATATGAGAAAGCAATCAATGAACAACTAAGGTGTCGCAATGAAAAACTGATGATTGATGCTTCTTGTGTCTTTCCGTTCCTGTCTGTCTGTCCCTGTCTATCACTCTCGCTGACTCTCTCTCTCTCTGTAAAAAACAAAACATAACAAAACAAAAAACAAAAAAACAAAAACAAACAAAAAAAAGAAATAAATGATACTTTATAATATCTGGCCTCTAGTAAAGATTATCAATTAGTTTACCAATACCTCTGGTTCTCTTAGGAAGTGATGAAAACCCAATATTTTAATTTATATTTTGAAAATCCAATTGAAGTTGCAAATAGCTGACTAAGTGCAACATTAAAAGAAAGGTCAAGCATTGAATTAGAAAGGTCCTCTTTATATAAACCACTGATATTTCTATTCATGTGCCAAGATAAAAATAAATTGCTTTCCCTATGACACTATGGAGCAATCTGAATCATCAACTAAACTTGAAACTAAAGTTACTGTTCTACAGAAAATAAATATGTTATATAATTGAACACAATTTACAAAAGGTATATATAAACATTATATTGAAAGCGTTTCATTCAACTGGTATACTTAGAAAAGAAATAAAAATATTGTTCCCTTAATATATAAAAGTTTTGCATCTCCAGGTGACATAGCTTAGAATAACTTTTTAACACAGATATGCATGGTATATAGACATTATGCATTCACGTAACTGTAAAATGAAAGAAATAATTGTTGCTTTGTTATTGAGCTAAATGCTTATCACTAAATCATTAGTCAACTTTATAAAATATGTTACAAACTTCATGATTTTAAATACTATTCCTGATGGTTTCTAAAGGTAGCATAGACATCTGACAATAAGAACTGAGGTGCTGAGTCACAAACCAGCTGAGATCTTAAAACTAATGTTGTATATTCTATGACTAGTAAAGAGAAAGAGTAACTGTCAGAAACTAGGTTAATTCAATTGTCCAAATTCTTATTTAATAATAAGTACTTCATATAAATTATTTTTGGAACAACTTATAAGGTAAGCAGACACATTTTCCTTCCAGGAAAATATGTATAAAGAAATATATTACCTTTTCCTATCAAAAAAGAGCATATTGTAATACCTCAGCTAAAACAGGTCGGAAAAAAATGAAAGAAGCAAACATAAGGTACCTGGGTTATCTTTTCTAATTGAATTGTATTGGGTTGACACTGGTTAACATGATTATACAGGTTTCAGGTGTCCAATTTTACAACACATCTCTTACAACTTATTATGTGTTCACTTTCCCTAAGTTAAGTCTCTATCCATCACCATTTATTCCCCAATACCTCTTTCATATCTCCACCCCTCTATCATCACACTGTTGTCCGTGTCCATGACACTTTTTTCTTTTTTGTCCTTTTTTGCTTTAACCCTCAACCTCCTTCACCCAATACCCTGCCCTCGACACAGCTGTCAGCCTACTCTCTATGTATGAAGCTGTCTCTATTTTGTTTATTTCATTTTGTTTATTAGATTCTGCATATGAGTGAAATCATACAGTACTTGTCTTTTTGTGACTGACTTATTTCACTTAGCAGAATGATCGCCAAGGGTTTTCTTAATATAAGGTCTACCGGAAAGTTCTGTCTGTTTCTATCACAACAAGTTTCAACACGTAAGCACATGTTTATTTGGCGCATGTGTGCCTCTCTATTTTTATCACTTAATGTACACAAACTGACATAACAAATTAACTAAAACAAAGTTGATTCACGTTAGTCTTATGTGTGAAGCGATAGTGTACCCATGGTTACTGATAAAGTTCATTTACACCACTGTATTGTATACGAATTTCAACAAGGAAGAAATGCAACAGAAGCATGTAGAAATTTATTGAAAGTGTTTGGTGAAGGTACAGTTTCTGATAGGACATGCAGAAGATAGTTCGAAAAATTCGAAACAGGTGATTTTGACCTTTCTGATAAGCCACGTTCTGGACGACCATCTTTGATGGATGACGATGTTGTTAAGACCATGTTGGAGCAAGATCCTTTTCTGACAACATCAGAGATCACAGAAAGGCTTAATTCAGCTCAGCAAACCATTTTGGACCATATTCAGAAGACAGGATTGGTGTGGAAATATATTATTTAATAAAGTTTATTGATGGTAAGAAAAATTTGTATTTTGCTATGTTCCAAAACCGAACAGAACTTTCCGGTAGACCTTATATTAATTGTGATGGCTGCAACTTAGAGGATGATTAAATGGTAAATGAAAAAAAATCATTGTATGTAATCATTCTTCTGCATATCAGAGCCTAGATTTTTTTCCCATTAATCAAACTCCAAAAACTTCAATCCATCTTCCTTTCCCTACAGAATTAAAAATTTACATTTACATGTTTATAATTAAAACATGTTATATAAATGCAAATTAATAATGTATATAATAGCTGTTATGCTAATTTTTATTCTTCATGAAGAAAGATTATAGAATCTTTTGAAATATGCCAATAGCATTTAGATATTCACTCATATACTTTAATTCTTATAAATTTTACTAAAACTAGAAATGGTTCAACCTAAAGTTAATGTAAATATTTATCATTAGTTTATTATAAGCTGAGTCCATTCTGTAGAACATACAAAATCCTTAGATCTAAAAAACTATTTAACAGATGGTTTAGATTTGCATCCAGGTTTACCTCTCAAAAATCCTACATCATTAAATATAAAAATATATGTATATTATAAAATGTTAAATAGTAAATTAGCAGAGATTCAGTATATTAAAGTTTGTAAAATGTAAAACAAAGATCAATATTTCTTTGTGTTTCAGCTTCTGAACTCTATTAATGCAGCCCATTCTAAAAATAATGAATAACAAAATATAAATTGATGAATAAAATGAGTAATTGCCAATAATAATATTAGTAAAACATAGCTATATATACATCTATCAAAATCCTTCAACATTAATCATACCAATATACTTATTTGTTTTAAATTGTAGAACAGTGTGATCATTGTATGTAAAAAGGCATACCTTCTGTCATTAAAAATACATATAATTAAATTTAAAATTCAATTTTACAGAGTTTAAATGACATCCCACTAAACTTTTAGAAATCAAGACCAATATTGTCTCTTGTAATTTAGCATTCACAAGAGTAAGTAGTATTATCAATTCCATGTTCTCAGAGAGCATATTAGTATGTTTTTTAGGTAAAATTAACTACTTTGTAGCTTGTCAACCTTTCAAATGATTATCTACATTGTACCTGTAACTAAATTGTAATTACTCAGTTAAATTCTGAATTTATAATATTTGTTGGGCAGATAAAATATATCATGCTCACTTTGTTAAAGATAGCAGTGCCCACATGGAAGCCTGTCGCCCAGGTGATTGCTTGGGATGGGCGTGATTGTGTTAATACTAGAAAGCCCGGCAGTCATATGAAATGACCACTGTTCTAGATATTATAAATTGTAATTAAAATGATTTGTGCAAAGGTGTCTGCTAATTCAAACTGAATTACCCAGGGCAGGTGGTGAGGACGCCCCTTTGCTTACTGCCCCACGGGGTTTCCCCCTTCTACTTGCTTAATTGCTTAAAGTAGAGTGCAATGAAGGAAATCACTGGCGGTACATTTCTTAAGAGCCACCACTAGCTCAATAAATAAAGGTGATTTAAATAATAAAATGTTAATTCACATGTCAAAGATCTCTTTGTACACAACATTTCTTGTGTAGATCTTTCCATCATTTTTAAGCTCGCCTTGCAGAGGACCATCAATTATTTTTAATTTTACATTCATTCTTTCACGAACTCTTGAACAGGCAACATAAAGTTGACTGTGTCCAAATGCAGGCTCAGGTAAAAAAATGCCAACACGCTTAAACGTTTGGCCCTGAGACTTATTGATGGTCATAGCAAAGGCAAGTTTTACAGGAAATTGTCTACGTCTCAATTGAAACAGCAACCCTGTTTAAGATAGAGCCAAATCAATTCTTGGAATGACATGTATTTCACCTTTAGAGGAGCCAGTCAAAGACTTAGCTATTATGACATTATTTTTCAATTGGAGAACCTCTAGTCTTGTACCATTTCAAAGACCCCTTCTGGTGTTAAGATTTCTTAACAGCATAATAATTGCTCCAATCTTTAACCTCAATTTGTGAGGTGGCATGCCAGAAGGCAGGACTATTTGAATGCCATGGCAACTTCACCCCATTGGCTAGTACAGTTATGCAAGCAACCAATAAGCTATCGGCGACAAACAGACATTTAAGCCGCATATAATAAAGATGTGTTGGGGGAGGGCTTTCCTGCCAAAAGGTTTTAAAAGGAAGAAAGATCACATTGTTCTGGGAGAAGAGTGATTGTGTTTTAGGAGGAGAGCAGAGAGGAAAGCAGAGAAAGGCCACGTGGAGGAGAGGAGAGGCAGCCAAGATGGCGGAGTGCTGAAGGAGAAGCCAGTTTTTACAGAGTTTGTGAAGGAATAAGGAGATGGGAACAGAGGTGAATGAGGCTGGGGAGCTAGAAACCTTTGATTCTAGGAAACTCAGATAAGTCAGTAGCTTTGTGAGCACTGAATGAGTGGGTTTTGGAGCCCAGTGCAAGTTTACTTGCCCGCCGGGTGTAAGCTAGGATTAAAGCTAGTGGCCCACCAGTTCTTGGCTCTGTTGTTTCATTACCATCTATTCGAATCAAATGCGAACCTGCATGGGCCAGGCGGCTGTGATGGTGGTCGTGGCTACTGGCTTTACAATATTCTTGTTTGATTTACACATGTAAATTATTTTTTGTTTTTTTTGTTTGTTTGTTTTTATAACAATGGCACATATATCAGCTTGAATGACATGTTCTAAAACTTAAAACCCATAACAGTGTCATTATAGGTTTCAGGTTATATATTTCTACATATATTTTAGAAAAAGATGGTAGTAACTCACAGATCTTGCTTTGACAAACCAAAGGTATTCAATATTCTAATTCTCATCTTTGTAAATTATAAATTATAATGGACGTTCAAACACATTTTGTTATATGCTATAAATATGGAGTCTGAAAAAGTATTTTGTTTATATTAAATGAGCTAAATTTCAAAATAAAAATATCAAAACAGAGTATGTTATAACTTTCAAAAATAAAGGTCATCTCTGGCTACTACCTTTCCCATATCTGAAAAATGAATGGATGCTTCTATTTGTGTTTATATTGTACTGCTTAGCTGCAGAGAATCTGAAGACTTAAACTTTGCTCAGTGAAATCACACAATAGCTACTGAAGTGGAGCTACCTATGGTGTGTAACAATGGAAACTTTTTTTTTGAGTTAGAATGGGGAAATAGGTATTCATATCATGAATTTCAATGTTGGTATTGAAATAAGCAGAGACTAATATGTACTTTGTAGGTAATATATACACAAGAAAAATATTTTATTACTTTCCCAAATTTGAGTGTTAGTTATGTTAGTAAGGACATACTCATGTAAAAGTATTGTTCAAATATAAACTCTGGTTTAACCAGATCATGAGATTTCTCATTTCCAAATGTTAATTTGTTTAACTATTATTTTAAGAAGTATTCCTTCAATACAATGTTTTGGAGAGTTACATTCTTTACTTGGATTAAACTATGAAGTAAAAGAGGTAAACAGAAATTTGAATTGTTTAAATTTAAGAATCAAAAAATGTAAAATCAATGCAATCATAGGTATACCGTAATTCTGTTATATTTTTTTTGTTCAGCAAAAGTGAATTGATTGCAAATATATTAATGCTATATAAGGCCCAGTCGGGTGGCTCAATGGACAAAGTTCCGGCTCAGCTTATGGACATCCCAGGTTCAGTTCCTGGTCAGAACACATGAGAGAAGTGACCATCTGCTTCTCTTCCCCTCCCACAGCCAGTGGCTGGATTGGTTTGAGCATTGGCCTGGGGCGCTAACAATAGCTCGGTTGGTCTGAGCGTATCATCTTCAGGAGCTTCGGTTTTATATCCAAAAATCATCACTGAAGTCAATGTCAAGATTTTTTTCCCCTATGTTCAGCAGTTTTACAGTTTCAAGTGTTATGATTAAGTATTTAATCCATTTTTGTGACTTCTGTTAGATAAGGATTCAATTTTATTTTTTTGTATGTGCATATTGTTTTCCCAGCACTATTTACTAAAGAAAGTTATCTATTCCACATGTGTATTTTTGCAGCCTGTTGAAGATCAATTGACCACATATGGGTGATTGTATTTTTGGGTTCTGTATTATGTACCTGTTGGCTAAATGAGTTTGTAAAATGTGATTTTTGAGTTTGCTCACTTTTATTGTTAAAAATGGTGCTGGGCAGTGCCAGGCATAATGGTCTATGAAATAACAAATTACCTTCCTGCTTGGGAAAGCCATTGTCTTGCTAATGTTTGCTGGAGGAGAAGTTTTCACACCAGAAAAGTTTTGAGAAAAGAGAATGAGAAGGAGAAAGAGATAGCCATTTTTGCAAAGGAAGAGCAAAGAGAGAGAAGAAAGGAGAAAGTGTGCAAATGGGGAGATGAAGGGCTTTTGTGAGCTCCACTGAGACTGGTGAGGCTTTTGATTCTAGGAGAAACCTGAGAAGATTCTCTTGGTTGTGGAACCGGAGAATATGTCAGTAGCTTTGTGAGCTCTGAATGAAAAGGGAAGTGTTTTCCCTGTGTGTTTGCTCGGCGGCCGGTGCGCGACTTGAATAAAAGAATGACCCACCAGTTTTTGGCTCCACTGTTTCTTTACCATCTGCCTGAATCCAATATGAACCTGCATGTGAATGGCCACGATGGCTGCAACTACTGGCCATACAGTGCCATTAGGCTATGCAGCAGTCTTCCCCTTATCCATGAGGGATAGAGCCAAGACCCTCAGTGGATGTCTGAAACTGTAGACAATATCAAACCCTCTATATGCTTTTCTATCTATACATATATACTATGATAAAGTTTAATTTAAAATTTAGACACAATAAGAAATAAGCAATAATATCTAATAAAATAGAACAATTATAATATAGTTATATTATATTATTGTAACATAGATTGTGTGAATTACTGTGACAAAGTTTATGTGAATGGCTTTGGGGCCATTATTAAGTATAATAAGGGTTACATAAACACAAGCGTGCAACATAATGACAGTAGATCTCATAATTAATATGACTACTAAGTGATTAATGAGTGGGTAGTATATACAGTAGATAGATTTTAAAAGGGTTGATTTATACCATAAACAGAATAAAACAAGATGGAACAAAATTTCATAATTTCAAAACTTGTGAATTGTTTATTTTTAGAATTTTTTGTTTAATATTTTCAGACCACAGTTAACCACAGGTAACTGAAACTGCAGAAATCAAAACCATGGGTAAGAGGACACTACTGTATGTGTATGTCTGTTTATTTTTATACAAGTAACACACTGGGGTTTTTTGTGTTTGTTTTTTAGTAACATGCTGTTTTAAGAGAGTCCTGCACTCTGGTACTTATTGCAGCATTATTCACAATATGTAAGACATAGAAGTAAATTAAATATTCATGGATAGATAAATGGATAAAGAAAATGTAATATATACATGAAATGTGAGACTGTTCAGCCTTAAAAAGAAGGCTGACAAATTTGCAACAACATGAATAACCTTAGAAAATATTATTCTAAGTGAAATAAACCAGTCACTAAAGAACAAATGCTCCATAACTCCACTTTTATGAAAAACCTAAGATAATGAAACTTACAAAAGCAAAGTATAGAGTGGTGTTTGCTAGGGGTTGGGGAGAGGTGTGAATGGGAAATGTTAATAAAAAATACAAATATTCAGTTATACAAGATGAATAAGTCTTAGGGATCTGTTCTATAACAAAGTGCATACAGTTAATAATATAGTATTGTATACTTAAAACTTTGCTAAGGTTATATATCTTACATTGAGTGCTTTTATTACAAAAATATAATAATATTAAATAAAGGTGGTGGGAAGGAACTTGGAGGTAATGAATATGTTACGGCACAGATTGTGGAGATGGTTATATGGATATATACTTACCTTCAAACTCATCAGTTGTATATACTTATTATGCATAGTTTTTTATATATCAATTATATCTCAATAACATGGTTTAAAAAAATTAAAGGCTTGTAAATATTTTTTCAGTGCAGTATTCTTTGTGTATGTTAAATATCATAGCAAGGAGGTGTTTAAAAAGAAATAAAATAAGTGTAAAATATGAACATTGTTTTATAATTTTAAAAATGAACATGGAGGAACAAAGTTTTATTTTTAAACAGGTTTATGTCCTCTTAAGATTCTCATTTGTGAGCATTGTAAACATGAAATGATGTTAAAACTTGGTTAAATGCTTTTCTGCATCTATTGCAATGATCATATGATTTTTGTCTTTTTTCTGATGGTGAGACTTATCATATTAATTGATTTGAATACAGACGGTCGTGGACTTACAATGGTTTGTTTTATGATGTTTTTGACTTTTCAATGGTGTAAAAGCAATACCCATTTAGTAAAAACTGTACTTTGAGTTTTTTTTGTAATAATTTTATTTTTTTAATGGGGTGACATCAATAAATCAGGATACATATATTCAAAGATAACAAGTCCAGGTTATCTTGTCGTTCAATTATGTTGCTCAATTCCTGTGCTAGAGATATGTGGTCCGCTATTCTTTTAGGAGTCTGGCATGCAGCCATGAGCCGCAGCTCCCAGTAAACTGAAGCGTCCAATCAGCCACATAATCATGAGGGGAAACAGCCAATACTCACAGTGTTGCTAGTGTTTTTCGTTTTTGTTCAATGCATCAAACATTCTTCAGGCCCAGTGTGTTTTCAGCTGTGTATATCAAGGATAAGTACCCATATAACGATTCCGTTTTTCATACTCAGTATAGCATTCAGTAAGTTATATGAGATAGTTAACCCTTTACTATAAAATAAGCTATGTGTTAGATGATCTTTCTAGACTGTAGGCTAATGTAAATGTTCTGAGCATATTTAAGGTAGTCTAGGTTAAGCTATAATGTTTAGTAGGTTAGGTGTATTAAATATACTTTAAACTTACAGTATTTTCAACTTATGATGGTTTTATAGAGAGGTAACCCCTTATAAGTTGAGAAACATCTGTATGTTGAACGATTGTAAAATCCCATAGATAAACCACAATTGCCTATGGTGTGTAATCTTCTAATGTGCTGATGAATTCAATTGGCTAATGATTTCTTAAGGAATCTTGTATCTACCAGTATATCCATCAGGAGAGCTAGATTGTAGTTATTCTCTTTTTTTAATTTCCTTGATATCAGGGTAATAATGGACTCATAAAATAAATTTTTAAGTTTTCCTTCTTTTTCAGAAAAGAACTGGTGTCAGTTATTTCTTAACTGTTTTGTACAATTCACCTTTGAAGCCATTCTTTCCTGGCTTTTTTTCTTTGGAGGTTTTGGGTAACTAATTCCAACTTCCTTGTTATTTATGTATTCATATTTCCTATTTTTTCATGATTCAGTTTCGGTAAATTGTATATTTCCAAAAACTTAAATTTTTCTTAGGTTATGCAAATTGTTCATAGTAATCTCTCATTTTCTTAATGATGTGGCATCAGTTATAACGTCTCCTTATATATTTTCTTTATTTGTTTGAGTCTTCTATGATTCTTAGTTTAGCAAAGGGTTTGTCAACTTTATTTATCTTTACAAAATTCTAAATTGTTTAGGTTTTCTTTCTATTTTCTAATATCTATTTTGTTTATTTCTGTTCTTATCTCATGATTTTCTCCTTATAACTTTGTTTTTTTAAGTTCTTTGAGCTGTGAAGTTATGTTGTTTATTTGAGATCTTTTCTTTTTAATGTGGATAATTATTAAAATAAAATTTCTTTTTAGACTACAAGATACAACTATTAGAATTAATAAACAATACAAAAAAGTTGCAGGATACCACAACTACATATAAAAGTCAGTTGGATTTCTATACATTAACATCAAAATATCTGAAAAAAATTAATAAAATGATTGTATCTACAATAGTATAAAATAATACTTAAACAACCATAGAGGTGAGGAATATAAAATAAAAACTAAAAAAATAATAAAACTGAATGAAAAATATTGGAAACCCAAATAAATGGGAAAAAATTGGTATTCATTTGTTAGAAAACATAATATTGTTAAAATGGTCATATTTTCCAAAGCCATCTACAGATTCAAATCATTGCCTATCAAAACTCAAATGCCATTGTTTTACAGAAATAGAGGAAAAAATCCTAAAATTTATATGGCACAGCAAAAGGCCTCGATTAGTTAAAGCAATATTGAGAACAAAGTTTTAAGCATCACACATGTTAATTTCAATGTGTATATGCAAAGCTTTCATAATTAAACTAGCATGGGGCCAGCACATAAACATAAAAACAAACATACAGACCAATGGAATATGTAGAGTCCAGAAATAAATTTACACATAAACTATCAAGTGTTCTTTGATGAGCATGCCAATGCACAATAAAGAAAGAATAGTCTTCCCTGATTTCACAGAACTGGAATTCCCAAAAAACTGGTTTTCTGAAAAATAAAATAAAATAAAGAAAAAATAGTCTTTTCAACAAATAATATTGGAAAACTTAATAACTGCATACAAAATAATTAAATAGAACTCTTATTTTACACTACACAAAAACAACTCAAAATGAATTAATACTTAAACTTAAAACTTGAAATCTGAAAATTTCTACAGGCAGATTATCAAGAAAAAAATAGAGAGAGCCCAAATAAATAAAATCAGAAATAAAAGAGGAGAGATTGCAACTAACACAAAAAGCATACAAAAGTTTGTTAAAGAACACTATGACAGTTATGTGCCAACAAATTGGACATCCTAGAAGAAATGGATGCATTTCTGGAAATAAATAACCTTCCAATATTCAACCGGGGAGAAACTGAAAATGTGAGCAGACTAATTAATGGAAATAAAATTAAATAATAATAATAATTATTATTATTATTATAAAAACGCCCAGTGAACATAAACCCAGATCAGACTGCTTCACAAGTGAATTGTGCTAAACATTTTTAAAAGAATACTAAACATTCTCAAACTATGCCAAAAATTTGAAGAAGAAGGAAAACTTTCAAAGTCATTCTACAAACCCAGCATTATTCTGATACCAAAACTAAAGACACTACGAAAAAAGAATGACAAACAAATATCCCTAATTAAAATAAATTTAAAGGGATTAAGAAGTACCAATTGGTTTTTACAAAATAAGTACAAGGATGTATAGTACAGCATAAGGAATATAGTCAATAATATTCAAATAAGTATGTATAAAAATGTGTGTGAGATTAATTGGGATGGTCCATTAGTAAGTTATGGAATGTCTAATCACCGAGGTGTACACCTGAAAGGAATATAATAATGTATTTCAACTAAAATTGGAAAATAAAAATAATTTTAAAATGAAAAAATAAATTAAAAGTTAAAAAATTAAATGTCAACAAATTCCAAATGTTGGCAAGGCTGTGGAGAAAAGGGAAACGTCATAAACTGCTGGTAGTACTGTAAATTGGTGCTGCCACTCCACTATAGAAAATATTATAGAGATTTTCTCAAAAAACTGAAAATAGATCTACCACATGACCCAGCAATTCCACTTCTTGGTATTTATCCAAAGGCAACAACAACACTAATTCTAAAACAAACATGAAACCTTATATTCAATGCTAGGCTATTTAAAATAGCCAATGTATGAAACCAACCTGGATGTTTACGGATAGATATAATGGTAAATATATGTGTGTGTGTGTGTGTGTGTGTGTGTGTGTGTGTGTAAGCATATATGCATACATATACTCAGAAATTTAAAAAAGTAAATCTTGCCACTTGTGGTAATGTGGTGACACGGATAGACCTAGAGGGTATTTATTTGAAGAGTGAAGTAAACAAAAGAGGAAAACAAGTACTGCATGGTTTCACTTATATATGAAATTTTAAAAGTATCAGATGAACAAATAAAACAAAACAAAAAGACATAAAACAAACAACAAACTAAAGGTTTCCAGGAAGATGGGGATGGAGAGAGGTGTGAAAAAAGTGAACTACACAGTCAATAATGATGTGGTAACATTGCAGAGTGACAGGTAGTTACTAGCCTTAGTGAGGTGAGAAGATATATAAATGCTAAATCACTGTTTTGTACACTTGAACTCAATGAAACATTGTATACCAACTATACTTAAAATACATACATACATATATACATACATACTATGCAGGTAAGTTTTATCTGATTTCAGATTATATTTAAGCTTTTTTTCTTTTTCTTTCTTTTTTTTCCTTTAAAGAAGACAACAGGCAGCTTTTTTTTCCAGGAATAATTTACTTTCACACTGGGTCATGACCTTTTGCAAATGCTAATAAATTTCAGTGTATTACAATGTCTCTCTAGTATAGCTAGTAGGGATATGAACTGTAACAAAATATATGGGCATTCTGTTAATGGTTAGATCTGTTTACAAGTATTGTTTTGTTTTTTTTTTTTCACTTCCCTTGAACAGTTTTCTCTCATCTCTGTTTAAATTATTATTTAACCAACTGCTCTATAGATACCTCTGTCGATCTCTGGTTCTCTCTTCCTCTCTTTCTCATTCTCTCTCTTTCTCTCTGTGTCACTCTGTCTCTCTTTCTTTTGGCACCTCTCTCCACTCTGATATTCTCCCACGTTATTTTGCCATTTACCATGAGATGAGGTACATTCTCTAAAACTTATCTAAACCAAACTCTGATCTTTGTCTCCTTAACTCAAGAGAATTTCCGGAATCAGTTTTAATTTTTTTCTCTGTGCTGTCTTGGAACTTGCTAATGCAATTGTAGAGCTAACCTGATTTGTGATTTCCTTTTACCCCCAACATCCAGCAGAGAGCTGGTGAAAAGCAAGTGTCAGTGATCTTAACTGAGTCAAACATAGTCATAATCACAAGATTTTTATTTCTCAATGCCTCAAAAATTATATTGGTTATTTTATGTTTAGTTTTTTTATTGTGAAGGAGCAAAAATTTTGCCAGTCTGAATCTGCTTTTTTGGAATATTGACTTTAAACTGATTATTAAGGAAGAGAAGACTCAGAAAGAACTTTTGACCCTCCTCCTTTCTTGCCCAAAAGATTCAGACACAGAAACCAGTTTTGGGAAGAAAATTTTAGGATGTCACCTTAGCCTGATTTTTTTTAAGTATAAGAAACAATAAGGCTTAGGCAGGGATCTGTTAGCTACATATCCCCTCAGTCTCATTGTTTCTAGGTCACCTCGCAAGGAATTTCCTTCCCTGTGCATTCTGCTCTTCCTCAGCTGCCTGTAAATTACCCATTCTCACTTCTGAAATTAAATATGTCATTCCCCTCCCCACCTCCTTTTTCTTTTGTTTAAAATTGTCTTTACATATCAATGTTTCTGAGTTTTGGGGGTATATACCCAGTAGAGGGATCACTGGGTCATAAGGTAGTTCTATTTTCAGTTTTTTGAGGAACCACCATACTTTCTTCCATAATGGTTGTACTACTTTACATTCCCACCAACAGTGGATGAGGGTTCCTTTTTCTCCACAACCTCTCCAACATTTGCTATTACCTGTCTTGTTAATAATAGCTAATCTAACAGATGTGAGGTGGAATCTCATTGCAGTTTTGATTTGCATTTCTCTAATAACTAAAGAAGATGAGCATCTTTTCATATATCTGTTGGCCATTTGTATTTCTTCCTGGGAGAAGTGTCTGTTCATGTCCTCTTCCCATTTTTTTATTGGATTCTTTACTTGTTTGTTGTTGAGTTTTAGGAGTTCTTTGTATATTTTGGATATTAGGCCCTTATCTGAGCAGGTGTTTAAAAATATCATTTCCCATTTAGTTGGCTGTCTGTTTATCTTGTTATCAGTTATTCTTGCTGAGCAAAAACTTCTTAGTCTGATGTAGTCCCATTCATTAATTTTAGCCTTCACTTCTCTTGCCTTTGGAGTCAAATTCATAAAATGCTCTTTAAAGCCCAGGTCCATGAGTTTAGTACCTATGTCTTCTTCTATGTACTTTATTGTTTCATGTCTTACGTTTAGATCTTTGATCCATTTTGAGTTAATTTTAGTACAGGGGGACAAACTGTAGTCCAGTTTCATTCTTTTGCATGTGGCTTTCCAGTTTTCCCAGCACCATTTGTTGAAGAGACTTTCTTTTCTCCATTGTGTGTTGTTGGCCCCTTTATCAAAAATTATTTGACTATATATATGTGGTTTTATTTCTGGGCTTTCTATTCTGTTCCATTGGTCTGAATGTCTATTTTTCTAAATAAATAAATAAATAAAATTTAAAAAAATTGTCTTATATACCCAATGTTGCCATAATGACTTAGGAATTTTCATGGATTTATTTTGTGTATGTTAATTGTCCATACACATATATTAAACTTTGATTTTCTCCTGTTAATCTGTTTTTGTTAATTTGGTTATTAGCCCAGCCCAGAATATCTTAGAAGGTGAGAGAGAAAGTGTTAATATTTATGTTAGCCTCCATCGTCCACTGTAGCAGGAGGGTGATTCTCATAAGATGTAAGCCCTCATGGGCAGAAGAAGAATTTTACAAATATTAATAAATAAAAAGATTAATGCTCAGATTTTAATTCAAAGAATGAGTGGGAGGAAAAAGTAAATAAATAGCAACACTTTCTTTTAGTATTCATATGAACTTTTCTCCTTAGTATTCAAGGGATTATAAAATATTTGTGCCACCTTTTACTTGGCAAATATTTTAAGTTATGCATGCTTTTGAAATAAATTTCTAGGCCCCCAAATGAGCCACTCCTGCTCACTTTAGTAAACCAGGCTTTTGTATTTCTGATGCTCTGCTTAATCACAAAAGTAATATATCCAGTAATATATCCAACTTTGGGGTTTGTACTTATAATATATACTTATGCCTTGTCCCCACATTGCTGCTTTTAGCAGTCAATGAGCTTGTTGTTACCCAAACATCCATTGAGAAATGTGCCTCACTACTTGTGAGATGATGCCAGTGGAAATGGTGTTTTTTCATGGAGTTGTAAGGAAAGCATGCCAGGGAACCGTGAATGGGAGGTTGTGGCTTGGTGGTAAGATTTAATGGGGTTGAAATAAAAGGCTGCCCTCAGGTTCCCAGTGTCTCATCTTCATCCATTCTGCCATGGAAAAAGTCCAGCCTACTCTTCATCACACTCAGAAGAAATACCAGTTGCCATAAATTCTGTGCCATTGTGTAGTCCAGTGTTTTTCAACCACAGGTCTGCGGACTGGTCGGCCATAAATTTCATGCTGGTCTGTGAAAGAGTTAACCCCCCTAATGCTGTATAAAGATTATAGACCAATGATCTTAAGTCAAATTTACTTATGCTTAGGGTGATTTCTGACTTAGTAGTCCCTGAAATAATTCTATTTTCACCAGTCCTCAAGTGTAAAAAGATTGAAAACCACTGATTTAGTCCATGTTGGTGTCCTCATCCAGCTAACATAGTCTATTCCTGGCTGTGTTATGTATGGCTGGCCTTGTCTGCAGGCACATATGGAGTTTGTACAATTGCTGGCTGCATGGCTGTTATGACCACATGGTTGAGCATGTGTTACATGCTGAAAAACAAGGGATAGTGTGCTCTTTGTTAAACTAAGGTTATATTACCTCAAGCTTGGGAAAAACCAGGAGCTCTTCAGACTAATTAATAAACTTCTCAACACTTTATGGGCTTTTGTTGGATCCTTCCCTTAACCAATTCATGCCTTAGATCTTCTGGGGTTTTGTGTCCCTTATTTAATCCAATCCTTTTCCCAGGATAGACAAATAGGTTTGTATAATCACCATCTTAGTTCCTATTGCGCATGCCTCACAGATGAAGCACCTCCCTTTGTACCATCTTGATGTCTATTGAGCATGTACCCAGCAAAGTAATTTCTCCTGCTGTTTATTTCTCCACCTATAGTCTGAGTGATTGAGAAACTGACCCTTCCTCCTTACATGGGGTAAAGGGAGAGAGGTGTTAATCCTCTTGGTTGAGCAAGGCTGTTATTCCCTGGGGTGTCTGAAGCTGTTACATCTTAGTGAAGCAAGCAGGCTTATTATCTGATTCAGCCAGCTCCCTGGTTTATTATTCCCTGTGCTGCCTTCCCTTATTAATATCTAACCACCTGTGCTAAAATAGGCACTGTGTTCCCTCAATGCATAGGTTGTTTTTCCTTGAATAAAGGACATCAAACTAGACATTAAATTGTTTTTTGTTGTCATTTGACAGTTTCAGCAATGAAAGTGGAATCCGAAGCCATCTGCAGAAGATTCCAAGGACACCTCTAAGCTGCAGATGAAGATACCCATAGAACCTTTTTAGTCTGATGCCTCTTTGCTGTTCTATGGCTTCTCCAGTAAACATATCTGGGGTCCCAGCACTGCTTATTTTATGGTATGAGCTCTTTACAATTGTTTGTCTCAATAGTTCTAACTAGAAAATTTGAGTGTGAGAGTCTTCAGTTTTTGTTTGTTTGTTTGTTTGTTTGTTTTCACAGAGAAACTTTTTGAACTCAAGCATTTGGGTTGGTGGTCAACTTCCTCTACAACAGGGTTTGGGAAACTTTTTGGCTGAGAAAGCCATGAATGCCACATATTTTAAAATATAATTCCGTGAGAACCATACAGTGACCCTTATATGTTATGCATTATCCAATAAAAATTTGGTGTTGTCCTGGAGGACAGCTGTGATTGGCTCCAGCCACCCACAACCATGAACATGAGTGGTAGGAAATGAATAGATTGTCATACATGATAATGTTTTATATTTTTAAAAATTATTAGTTTTTTTGGCCTGACCTGTGGTGGCGCAGTGGATAAAGCATCGACCTGGAAATGCTGAGGTCGCCGGTTCGAAACCCTGGGCTTGCCTGGTCAAGGCATATATGGGAGTTGATGCTTCCAGCTCCTCCCCACCTTCTCTCTCTCTCTCTCTCTGTCTCTCTCTCCCTCTCTGTCTCTCTCTCTTCCTTTCTCCTCTCTAAAATGAATAAATAAAATAAAATAAAAAATTATAAAAAAAAAAAAAAAAAAAAAAAATTATTAGTTTTTTTTTATTAAAGATTTGTCTGTGAGCCAGATGCAGCCATCAAAAGAGCCACATCTGGTTTGCAAGCCATAGGTTCCTGACCCCTGCTCTACAAGATATTCACCTTTGGGAGGACCTAACATGTCTCAGCAACAATACATAGGCAGCCAGAAACGTATTATTGTGTTGAATTGGGGAGAATTATTTCAAAGGAAAAATAATGGATATTTTTAAATCTAAAAAAAGTAGAGTGGCAGCCAGAGAAGACTCACAATGAAGGTATTCTAGTATGGATGATGTGTAGCAGTCAATAGGGCACTCAAAAAAGACTTGAGGTAAGTCCACATCATAAAGTGCTTTGGGACTTGGGAAAATAAATTAAGAAAAAAAATTGAACTTTTTTTTTTCTACCAATGGCACATAAAATTTAAGTGGGAATTTAGAGAAATCATTATGAGTCAGTAGGACATATGCCACTAGGAAGCAATCTTCTAGTAAAAGGAAAAAAAATAACAATAATGCTAATAAGAAGCTCAGAAACCAAAGCTGAAAAATTGATGGGCATGGCTTGAGCATATAAAAGCTGTTAGAGGACCTGCTATCTAAATCTAAGACTCTTTCCCTATAGGAATTAGTTCATAGAATGGGTTAAATTGACACTGCATCATCTGTCAACTTCAAAAAAATTCTGTGCATCCTTTCAATATGTGAAGACACAAAATTCAGTGTATGCAATCCAGAAGAGGGATTTTTGTTTTGTTTTGTTTTTTAAAAAAGGATCTTCAAGTTCCAAAGAATTGAACACTCCAACTTCTGGCATACATGCTTATTTTCTGTCTTAAGAGCATTGGTCCTGGAAACTATAGTTATTAAAACAACCTAGAATGCCTGACCAGGTGTTGGTGCAGTGGATACAGTGTTGGACTGGGATGCGGAGGACCCAGGTTTGAGACCCCGAGGTCGCCAGCTTGAGTGCGGCTCATCTGGTTTGAGCAAAGCTCACCAGCTTGGACCCAAGGTCACTGGCTTGAGCAAGGGGTTACTTGGTCTGCTGAAGGCCCACGGTCAAGGCACATATGAAAAGCAATCAATGAACAACTAAGGTGTCACAACAAAAAACTGATGATTGATACTTTTCATTTCTCTCAGTTCCTATCTATCCCTCTCTCTGTCTCTGCAATTAAAAAAAAATCTAGAATTACAGTAACCATTGTGGGGAACTTTTCAATTAAACAAGGTTTTTGATTTTAGAAGAGCACTTGTAAGTAAGTGTTTCTGAATTAACCAAAATTGGATTTAACTGGCAGCAGCCTTCAAACACTGTAAAGATTCCAAAATTACTTTATTGAAAAATATATTAAGTAGGCCTTGGCTGCTTAGCTCAATCAGTTAAGAGGGTAGTTCCAAAATGACAGGTTTGTGGTTTCAATCTCTGGTCAGGGTACATATGGGAAGTAACTAATCAATGCACGACTGAGTGGAACAACAAATGAATGCTTCCCTTCCCCCTCCCCTCTCTCTCTGTTCCTCTCTCTGTGTCTCTAAATATTAATCCAAAAATAAATAAATAAATAAATAAATAAATAAATAAATAAATCCTGACCAGATAACTCGGTTGATTGGAGCATCGTCCCAGAGCATGGAAGTTGCTGGTTTGATTCCCTCGTCAGGTCACATACAAGAGTAGCTTGAAGTTCCTGTCTCTTTCTTCCTACCTCTCTCTCTCTCAAAAAAATCACAAAAAGCTAATGGAAAAAATAAAGATACAAAATGTACTTAAAACAAAACTACAAGACTGATGTGACTTCTACTGTTCTCCTTCATCTTCCTTTACTTGAGCATTCACAGTCTACTAATCCTCTTCTTAAATTGCCTTTCCACTCTAAAGTGGCAAAATACCATAAATAAAGCCTGCCAAGTTTGTGGTTTTACAACTGCAACAGCTGCCTGACCAGGCTGTGGCACAGTGGATAGAGTGTTGGACTGGGACACAGATGACCCACGTTCTAGACCCCGAGGTTGTCTGCTTGAGTGTGGGCTCATCTGGTTTGAACAAAACTCACTGGCTTGAGCTCAAGGGCACTGGCTCGAACAAGGAGTCACTCGGTCTGCTGTAGCCTCCCCTCCTTCCCTCTGGTCAAGGCACATATGAGAGAGCAATCGGTGAACAACTAAGGTGCTGCAATGAAAAATTGATGCTTCTCATCTCTCTCCCTTCCTGTCTGTCTGTTCCTATCTGCCCCTCTCTCTGTCTCTCTCTGGCTCTGTCACAAAAAAAATAATAATAACTGCAACAACTCTAAGGCCAGAAATCTAAAAAAATACCTGGGCCCCCCTCCCAATGCAGCCTCCTATGATTTATCATTAATAAATTGGCCTCGAATTCAGTGTCTTATTTTTAATCAACCCAGACACTTAAAAAAGGAGATTGTTTTTAATAATTTTGTGTAAATCTTATCACATCAACTGAAATGTCTCCATATCTGTCACTGGGGAAAACCCCAGTCCAGGGAGCTTCTCCTTCTCAGTTCTTGTCACACTGTCAAGAAAGAATTCAGGCAAGAGACAAAATGTAACATTCGAGCAAAGCAAGCAATTTCTTAGAAGAATACGCTTGGCATAAAGTACAATCAGGCAACTCAGTGAGTCTGAGCATGCCACCTGATGGGGGTTTTAAGGGTTATATGGTTTTTAGCTGTAAGTTTCAAGGTTCCCCTTTCTGGTATCAGGACTACCATACAGGATTTCAAGACTTTCCGTTTTATACCACTGTGGAGCCATTGGAACATATTTGAATCTTGTTTGGGCAGATCTTAAAACTGCTGATTCCCTTATTTAGTGGGTGAGACAAATGCCTCTTGTTCCCAATTTTCCTTCTCCTACTCTAGTACTATCTATCCTGCCTAATATTTTCCCCTTAAGGTATACCATCCAAATGTTTTTGGGGTGTTGAAGGCTGATGGTCAGTCTTTCATAACTACGCCCTTTTTATTGAAGACATATACCTGGTTCTGGAATGGCATTACTTGTTTCCTGTCTTGGAAGTAAGGATTAGGGTTCTGTATGGAATTTCTCAACAACCTGGTCTAGAGGTTGAGAGGTATATTTGAATATCCTGGTCAGATAGCTATTTGTGGACAAATTGTTTCTAGCCTGAAAGATATAAAATGTATAAGGACATTAAAAATATAAGATCCAGCCTGATTGGTAGTGACACTGTGGATACAGCATTGACCTCGGATGCTGAGGACCCAGGTTCAAAACCTGAGATCAACAGTTTGAGCACGGGCTCACCAGCTTGAGCATGAGCTCACGAGCTTGAGCGTGGGTTGCTAGCTTGAAGGTAAGTTCATAGACATGACCCATGGTCGCTGACTTGAAGCCCAAGGTCTCTGACTTGAGCAAGGTGTCTCTGGCTCAGCTGGAGTCCCCTGGTCAAAGCACCAATGAACAACTAAATCAATGATTGTACTGGCAATCAATAAACAACTAAAGTGGTACAACTAAGAGTTTAATGCTTCTCATCTCTACCTCTCTTCCTTCATGTCTGTCTCTGTCTTTCTCTATCTCTCTCTCTCTCTTTCTCACTAAAAGAAAATACAAGATCCTAAAAGAAGTAGACCTAGAAAAATAATAGCCAAGAACTATATGACCAGACACTGGACCAGAAACTTTACCTGTGTTTGGCCTGGGCATGGAGCTGCCTGGCCTTGTCTAGAAAATGTTAAATATGGTTTTGGACTTTGCCTGTTTGGTTGACCTCAAATAAACCTTTCTTTCAAAGAATGACACATATACCTTCTTGTGCAACAATTAACATATCTAAGTTTCGTCTGTTTTGGAGGATGATTGCCTTCGAGGAGCCGCTTTGAGTCTGAAGGATGAAGACAAAAGCTGTAGTTTGGGTGGCAAGTTGAGTTATCTTAGAGAAGAGACAGACAGATGTTTGCTAAGACTGCACCAGTGATCCCAGTGGCTGCTCCTTCTCCATTCAACGTGTTGATTCCTATTAGAATGGGAATTAGGGCCCTCCTATATTAGAGATGCTGTGAGCTGTGTTCAAGGGGTTAGCTATGGGAGGACTAGCTTCTCTAACAGATAGAGTGGGCAAAACATATTGTAGGGTGTAAAGTCCTGTCATGTTGTCATATAGGCATTGATAAATGGCATCTCCACAGACAAAAATATAATTCTTTCTGAAGATGGAAGCATTCTGATATATGATATACATTGAATTGAGTTTCACTAAATTCGGTGCCAACATGGATTCTACTGAAGGTGTACTTCGAGAAGTATGTACTGGCAAAGCTTGGTGCAGTTAAAGAGTTAAAACAAAGGGTGTTATTGTGGGAAGCCATGCTAGTTTTGTCCTTTTAAGACAAAACATATCAGGTAGTGTCAATAAAAGTGTTCCTCTAGGAATAGTTATGAGCAAGGGATCAGCTGTCTCTTCCTATGCTTCCCTGATAAGACTTGGCCATTAAAGCTAGGTGGGAGCAATGTAAGGGTATTCCTTGACAAAATTCTCTAGAGTAGACTTGTCTCTGAGAAATAGATATATCTGTTGGAGAAATAAGATGAGAGATATATAAGGGAGGGTCTGAAAAGAGAGAGTGTGTTTGGTTGTTGAAATGTATTTGAGGTGCTGGCCAGCTGGCTCAGTGGTAGAACATCTGCCAGGCATGCAGACATCTCTAGTTTGATTTTTGGTCAGAGTACACAAGAGACGCAACCATCTGCTTCCCCCCCTCCTTTTTCCCCTTTTCTTTTTCTTCCCCTCCCACAGCCAGTGGCTTGATTGGTTCCAGCATTGGCCCCAGGTGTTGAGGATAGCTCCTTGGTCTGAGCATTGTTTCTGGGCACTGAGAATAGCTTGATTGACGTGAACATTGGCCCCAGATGGGGTTGCCAGGTGAATCCCAGTTGGGGCACTTGCAGGAGTCTATCTCACTATCTCTGTTCCTCTCACTTAAAAAAAATGAAAAAAAATGTATTTGAACAGTAATTGTGAGGTCAGTTGACAATGGGGGAAGGTCAGAGGAGGAACCGGGTTCTGGGACTTTGGCTGGAACTACCCACATCCATGCCCGCCAAAAGAAATGGCCCAGGAGCACCTTGAAAAAGAACGGCTGTCTGTCAGCCAATGAAATTTCGCCACATCATATCAACCAGCCACCACCATACCAATGCTATAAATCTCCCCCCACCCCAAACGTGGGAATCTGCGGGACTTCTCTGGCCTGTCTTGTGAATCAGAAAACTTCATCCAGGATGTGCTCTAAATAAAGCTGTTGCTAGTCCACACTTGGTAGCTATGCCCTTCTTTCTTCCTCAGCGGGAAATACCTTACAGTAATGTTAAAAGATGTGTTACTTAAAGATTTTACATGCTACTCTAGGTCAGAATGGAGACAGAGGGAGGCTTCAGTTTTAAGTTGAATCCTGGTATAGATGGGTCTCATAATAAGGTGAGTGAGACCCTTTTTGGTAGTGGATACATATAATCCCTAGTATCCAGAAGAAATTGAAGAGTACACAAACCATTGCATTTGAGCCCAGAGCTGCAGAGAAGCTGACCATGCTTCTCTGGACAGACCTAGAGCTGGTAGACATATCAAACAAGTGATTGTAGGTAGTGTGAGCCAATAAGTTAACTGTAACCTATAAGGGCTTAATAAAGGGAGAGGTATTGAGTAGGAATGTGAGTTTAAGACAGAGTAACAGGGAGAGAATAGTCCATGGAATGATTTTGGCTGGGAGTCTTATCATTGTTTGGATTGTATGGCTAAGGCTAACAATAGGAAAAATTCCATCTAGAAAGGAGTGAGTCCTTATACATAAGTCTAGTAATATAAAGAGAATCCAAAGGAGGGTAGTAAGCCAGAATAAAGGCAGCTTTAAGGCTACATTATCAGTCATGACTTTTCTAGAATTTTTAAAGAGTAGCCACAGGTCTTCGATGGGTTCACAAGCCTAGTTATTGTCCCCTGATTTTTCTATTACTTGTTCAATTGAATGATAAGGCTTCACTCTAGAATGATGGATCCAATGACGGATAATTTATTTGCTGTGAGAATAGAAAGTATGACTGTAAGGTCCCTTCTAATTAAGCATGAGTTGGGAAGCCAGGGATCTCTTCTTCCAGGCTTATATTAAAACCTGAGTTGCAGGTTTATACAGAGGAGTTGTAGTGGTAGGAAGAAGCATATTTATCTCAATTTCTTGAATGGCCTTTTGAAGGTTTGCTGAAAAAGTGATGTGTCTTATGATATTATTGAGCTCTTCATCAAGTGAGAGCTGTGTAAAGAAAAAGCCTTTCATATAAAGGTTTAGATAGACTTAGACCTAACAACAGAGTTGGACTTACTTGTATTTTCAGTAGAGCAATGGGCAGCATTAAGATACAGTTCTGATGAGTTTCCTGACATAATTTAGCCAGTGTACTTTTCAAGGTCTGATGTGCCCTCTTGACTTTTCCTTTTTTTTCCTTTTTTTGTGACAGAGACAGAGAGAAGGGAAGATAAGGACAAACAGACATGAAGAGAGAGAGATGAGAAACATCAATTGTTCATTGTAACATCTTAGTTGTTCTTTGATTGCTTTTTCATGTGTACCTTGACCTGGGGGCTTTAGCAAGGGAAGTGACCCCTTGCTCTAGCCTGCAAGCTTGGGCTTCAAGGCAATGACCCTTGGGCTCAAGCCGGCGACCATGGGGTCATGTCTATGATCCCACACTCAAACCAGGGAACCCACACTCAAGCTGGTGAGCCTGCACTCAAGTCATTGACCTAAGCATTTTGAACCTGGGTCCTCTGTGTCCCAGTCCAATGTTCTATCCACTGTTCCACCGCCTGGTCAAGTTTGACTTTTCTTGATGACTAAGGTCTTGAGCTGGGTGAAGGTGCCTTTTGATGCTTAAGTTCTTATTAACCTTTTGAGTTATTTATGAAATAAATGAAGGGTCATTAGCACTTTGTAAAGACCAAGGGAGTTCAAATTATGCAATTAATTATTTCAATATATTTTGACTACTTCTGAGGCCCATTCTATTCTAGTGAGAACTGCTTCAACTCTGTAAAGGTGTCTATTAGAACTAATAAATATTTATGATGTGACATGAGAGCATTAGGGTAAATTCGAATTGCCAATCTTCCCTTAGATATGCTCTTATTTTCTGTACTGGCACTACCAACTGAGGGGATGGTCTTGAGCCTTAAGGGTTATTTAGAGTGCAGAGAGGGCAGTTTTGATTTATTTGTTTAATAGTTCTCTGTAATCCCTTTGCTGGTAAAGATGTATATACCGATCAATCTCAGTTAAATTATCTCTCTTAAAGTGACAGGACTCACATAAGCCTTTCATTACGTTCCATTATGTATTTTGGCAAAGGTAAATAAGACTCTTTTTTATTCAATTTTACTCTATTTTTAGTGTATCCAAACTGCTGAATTAATTCACTCTTCTCTCTTGTACACTGAGGTATAACTTGACTTAAGGTTGTTGTGGGTATTAGAGCCCAACTACTGGTTCTCTTGCTGTATCTACTTTCTTTCTTGTTTTTATAAAAGTATTTATTATATTGATTTGAGAAAGACAGAGTGAGAGAGAGAGAGAGAGAGAGAGAGAGAGAGAGAGAGAGAGAGAGAGAAAGGAAGAGAGGGAGAGGGAGAGAGAGTGACAGGAACTTTGATCTGCTCCTGTAGGTGTCCTGACCGGGGATTGAACAAGCAACCTCCATCTCAGAATGATGCTCCAACCAACTAGCTATCTGGCCAGGGTTGTAACTACTTTCTTAGCAGTGTGGTCAGCAAACCTGACTACCAATGAATTTGATCTATTCTATTTTGGTGACCCCTACAATAAATCACTGCTGTTTCTTAGGGTAACTTAACAGCTTCTAGAAGGCTTAAAATGTAAGGTCTATATTTTATTGGTTTCTGTTTTGTATTTAGATATCCCTTTTCTTTTCAAAGAGTGGCATGGGCATGTATTGTTAAAAATGCATATATAGAATCAGTATATATATTTAATCTTTTATCTTTCCCTAATTCTAAATCTCTTGTGCAGGCTATTAGTGCCGCTCATTGTGCTGAGGTTCCTGGGCACAAAACCTGAGCCTCTGTGACAGCATGCTGTGACACTACTGCATATCTGGCTTAGGGTACCCCTTACCTCACAAAACTTCCACTGGATTTGAAAGTGGTTGGTCTTTTGCATCTGGTCTGTTAGCATAAACTTGATCTATGATTTTATAATACGTATGTATACTTGTTGTGTTTGGGGTAGCCATTAAGGTGTCTGGATTCAAGATGGAGCAGTTTCCAATATTTACATATGAGTTTTCTATTATTGCACTATATAATAATATATTATATTATTCTATATAATCACATATTGCAACATGTGATTATTGGTAAACTAGTGAAGTCATTTAGTATTGAGCAATGGGCCATTTCAATGAGAAGTATATGGAGTTGTATATTGATCTAATAATATCTTAAGTGTTTCTTCTGAAAACAAGGCTGCTGTTGTTACTACCTTGAAGCAATGAGTTCAGCCTTTGGTCACTGTATCTAATTCTTTTGAAAAATAGCCTATGGGCCTCTTGGCAGGTTCCAAGTACTGAGTCAAGACCCCTAAGGCTAGACCCTGTTTTTCAGTGACATATAATTGGAAGAGATTTTCTAAATTTGGTAAGCTTAGGGCTAGTGCTTGTGTAAGAGCTTCTTTTAGTTGTTCAAAAGCCCTTTGTTGTTTTTCCCCCAGTATAAGCTGGTTGACGCTTATTGATCACTCTCTTTTAAAGCCTTATGGAAGAGTCTGGTCTTTTCTCTATCTCCTAGAATCTATAATCTGCAATATCCTGTTAATTATAAGAATCCTCAGAGTTATTTCTGAGTGTTGGGCTTCAGAAAGGTTAAAATGGCTTGTACTCTATTTGAGGATATTTTTCTTTTTCCAGGAGTCAATATAAGGCCTACTATTTTACTTCATTTTGCAATATTTATGTCTTAGTCTTAGATTTTTTTTTTTTTACAGAGACAGAGAGTCAGAGAGAGGGATAGATAAGGATAGACAGGAAAGGAGGGAGATGAGGGGCATCAATTCTTTGCCACTGCACCTTAGTTGTTCATTTCTTGCTTTCTCATATGTGCTTTGATGGGGGGGGAGGCTACGGCACACCACGTGACCCCTTGCTCAAGCCAGTGATCCAGGGCTCAAGGTGGTGAGCCTTGCTTAAACCAGATGAGCCCATGCTCAAGCTGGCGACCTCAAGGTTTTGAACCTGGATCCTCCTCATCCCAGTCCAATGCTCTATCCACTGCGCCACTGCCTGGTTAGGCACCTTATATCTTTTATATCTTCTACCTGCCAGAAAATTTCGGGTCTGTGTTACATGTCTGTGGCCTAGCTCCTCCATGGGAGAACAGATAAGTCATCAACATACTGAATTATTTGAGCACTCCCTTAAGTTATGGGTCTCTTAAGTCTTCTGCCAATGTCTGTCCAAGTAAATTGGGCTATTCTTATATCCCTGAAGGATGTCAGTTCAGATTAATATTAGTTGTTGTTTGTTTCCCTGTGAGTCCATCCATTCAAAGGCAAAAAAAAAAAGGCCATCTGGCTCCAGCTGGGTGTAGAAAAAGGCCTCTTTTAAATCCAGTACAGAGAACCATTGGGTTTGGGAAGGAATCTGTCCTAAGGTAATGGAAGGATTTGGTACCACAGGGTGTATAGGGATGACTGCCTCATTGATTGTCCTTAAATGTTGAAATAGTCTGTAGGTCCTATTATTTTTCTTAATAGGAAAAATAGGAGTATTACATGGAGAATTCCAAGCTGTTAGCAACCCATGATAAAGAAATGTAGTAATTATTTTTGTAACCTTTCTCTGGACTCCAAATGTAGGGGATATTGTTTTCTATCAGGAAAATTCATTAAACCTTCTAAACCAGTGGTTTTCAAACTTTTTGAAGTCGGGGCACATTTAAAATCCTACAAATGATTGTAGGCACACTATATACAAATTTCTGAGAAATATGTTATAGTAATTAAGTCAAATATTAAAGAAAAAATATAAAATCCAAGCATGCTTTTATGGTAATTAAATGAAATAAATATGACAAAATTAAATTTATTCTGACATTAGAAAGCATTTTTATGTTACATTTTTTGTTATGCTTTTTAGAATTTGTAAAAAAGAGGGGATTAAAAATAAAAAAAACAAAAAAAGTTATCTTTTTATATATATAGATACATTCTTAGTAAGATTTAATAAATTTGGCAGGTCTTAGCACAAATGTGTTAAGTTTTTTCATTCTTGTGTTTATGAGAACCATGAGCCTGATGTGTCCTAGCGATTTCCTCAATGTTTGGGCATATATTTGAAAGGCAAACTCTCATTTCCTTGTCAACACATTGAAGAATTCCTCTCTTTTTACTCTTAATTGTGTTGACTACAGAAAACCCCCACCATACATATCATCTTAACTTTACACCAAATAAAGGATAGGAGAAACTTGCCTCCAGTTTTTCTGGGGAACATGGGGGGGTAGTGTAAATAATCCAGCACCACAGCTTAAAGGCATTTTGCAACCTCATCAGGCAAGTGAGGTGGGGAGTTGGGCTGACTATCAGGTTATAGCCAATTCCCCATACCTCTGTCCCCCAAAAATCTAAACTCCAAAAACCCTGTTGGTTTTATGGTCCCCAACAAGCACGTATTTCTCTGGAATACCATCGGGCACATCTGGAAATCTTCTAGGGCAGTGGTCCCCAACCTTTTTGGACCATGGACCGGTTTAATGTCAGAAAACATTTTCACAGATGGGCCTTTAGTGTGGGATGAATATATGTATCATGTGACCAAGACAAACGTCAAGAGTGAGTCTTAGACAGATGTAACAGAGGGAATCTGGTCACTTTTTAAAAATAAAACATTGTTCAGACTTAAATATAAATAAAATGGAAATAATATAAGTTATTTATTCTTTCTCTGAGGACCAGTACCAAATGGCCCATGGACCGGTAGTGGTCCATGGCCTGGGGGTTGGAGACCACTGTTCTAGGGCACACCAGTGTGCCCTGGCATACACTTTGAGAACCACTGTTCTAAACTGATCAAAATTGGTTTGGCTTTGTGAACTTGTCCCAGAATTTTGGGTGCCCATGCTTCGAAGTTAAGTTCTGGTGTTTTATTTATATTAATTTTAATTGGTCTTCTTTTAATGAATAATGTCACAATAAGGATAGGTTTCTCAGTGCCCATAGAGAAAAGTATTTGATTCCTAACTGTACTCAAGATATCTCTGTCAAACAATAGAGTGCAGCACATTGCCATAACTAAAAATTTGTGTGCAAAGATGGCTTCCTACTCCCAGAGACAGTTTAGGAGCGGAGTAAAATGTTTTGTCCAGGGTGTGCCATCTAATGTTTATATGTCCATGGCATTTGAAGAAAGAGTTTTCTAATGGAAGCTTAGCACAGAGAAGGCAGCTCCTGTTTCTAAAAGAAAATTAATAGGCCTTCTTTTTTTTTTTTTTTTTTTGTATTTTTCCGAAGCTGGAAATGGGGAGACAGTCAGACAGACTCCCGCATGTGTCCAACCAGGATCCACCTGGCACGCCCACCAGGGGCGAAGCTCTGCCCACCAGGGGGCGATGCTCTGCCCCTCCAGGGCGTCGCTCTGCCGCTACCAGAGCCACTCCAGTGCCCGGGGCAGAGGCCAAGGAGCCATCCCCAGCGCCCGGGCCATCTTTGCTCCAATGGAGCCTTGGCTGCGGGAGGGGAAGAGAGAGACAGAGAGGAAGGAGGGGGGGTGGAGAAGCAAATGGGTGCTTCTCCTATGTGCCCTGGCCAGGAATCGAACCCGGGTCCCCCGCACGCCAGGCCGACGCTCTACCGCCGAGCCATCCGGCCAGGGCCTAGGCCTTCTTGCCACTTCAAGTGTTCCCTTAGCTCCATCCTTTCTATGATGATGTTTCTAGTGGGAGCTGACCAGGGTGTAAGACTCCATAAGTTTAAAGCAATGGCACCTCAGGGTGAAGACCCAGGGTCTTTTCAACTCTTGGGGCAGTCTCTTTTCCAATAGTCAAATTTTCAGCACAAGAGGCATGGCTTTCAAGGAAACCCCATTCCAGGACATTCTTGATTTCATTTATTTCAATGTCCAGGCTTTTTGAATTTATGCAAATTGCCAGAGGGAGTGCTCTTTGGCTTTCCCTTTTGTGGACCTTGAGGCCATTGCCAGTGTAGGGCAGCTACTAACTGGGCCTCCCTTTTCTCTTAACTTTTCTCCTTTTCTGAGGCCCTTTTCTTTTTTATCTCTATTCTAGAACACTGAGGAAGCTACCCTTCCATGGGAGTTGCCAGTGCCATTCCCAATTTTTGTATTTTTTTCTAATATGTGGGGCTGATGAGTCATAAACTTTTCTTTCAGTACTATTTTCCTTGCAGGATCTTTAGCATCTAGGTTAGTGTATTTGATTATAACCTCCCACAGTCTTTCTAAGAAGGTTGTTGGGTTCCTTTAAGGCCTATGGTCAATGGTTGTCAGCTTCTTATAATCAACTAATTTAAATATTTTAAAGAATAAACACTGAGCTAATATTTTTAAAATTAATTTTGATGAACAATTATTTTATAATTTTTTATTTGAAAAAATGGTTTATAGTGATAGTCATTTCTCACTATAATATAAGAGAAAAGCTTATCTTATTTGAGATTATAAATACAGAAAAATAAATTTATATGTACTGATATGTATATGTTTAATATCTGGAATTATTACCTTTTATTTTTAGCTTTTAGTATATAATTTTTTCTTATGTACAGGTTTTAATATGGAGGCAAACACATCTAAACTTAACATTATTATTAGCATTATTTTGTAGCTTGTTATGTAATTGAGATAAGTAGATAAAACATTGATAGTAAATAATATAGTAAAACTGAAGACATTTGTGCTAAGGCACACCCTCTGAAAAACATTTGAATCACATAAATCATACAGATATATAGAAATTTCACACATATAGATATATGGGAAAATTATTGGAACTTTCTGTGAAACTATATTAGATTTTTTAATTTGACATGTTCTGTGGTAGATAGAGAAAGAGTCAGAGAGAGGTATAGATAGGGACAGACAGAAAGGAACGGAGAGACATGAGAAGCATCAATCATCAGTTTTTCGTTGCAACACCTTAGTTGTTCATTGATTGCTTTCTCAAATGTGCCTTGACTGTGGGCCTTCAGCAGACCGAGTAACCCCTTGTTTGAGCCAGTGACCTTGGATCTAAGCTGGTGAGCTTTTGCTCAAACCAGATGAGCCCACACTCAAGCTGGTGACCTCAAGGTCTCGAACCTGGGTCTTCCGTATACCAGTCCGACGTTCTATTCACTGCGCCACCACCTGGTCAGGCTCATACATTCAATTTTTATGTATACAATTTAATTGGAAGAAACTGTTTTTACTATTAGATAGCTTGTTGAACACTTTTGGATTTTCTAAAATTGAGCATCTTTCTAAAATACATACCTAAAAATGCTGTTACTAATTCACATGCATGTACTAGTCACTTTTCCTTTAGCAAGGATTTTATAATAACTGTAGAAAATAAAAGTTGATGAGAACAGCATTTGGATTCTTACAAAAACTATGGTCATTTGAGGAAAACATCTATTTAAAGAATTAAATAAGATATAAATGATATAGAAGATTATCATTTAAAATTATTTTTTGTTGATAATTAATATTACCATGGGTTTTATTTTGCTTCTGTTTTCAACATGTTTGCATTGTATTGTGCTTGATGAACTAACAAACCAAAGGCATAGAGCCATTGGCCAAAATTTTTTTGAGAACCAGAAAATATAACCATTGATGAGGTTAATTTATTCATCAGGACCCAACAAACGGAGGCTGCAATAGTGGCTCAGTCCAAGTCACAGATCTAAATCTAAGTCATATTGCACTTAAGGGAAACACCTGTCAAGAAAGCCTAACGTGCATTAAACCCTCCAATTTTCCTGACTCTAAAAAATAGAACCTGCTGGTTTTACAAGGACATTAGATTCTAGTGCTGTTTTTGAGTTTCTACTTTTAATGTGCTATAAAACTTTCTCTTGCCCAAAATCCCTCAGGAAGAGTGCTCTACTTCTTGTAAAGCTCTGTATTCCTGGAAATTGTTTCTTTTGAATAAAGGACATCAAACTTGTTGCTAAATTGTTTTACCTTTTTCATTTGACACTATGTATTAATGTCTTGTTTCTAGTACTTACTAACTAAACAAAAGCCTTTATCTTATTCCCAAACTTAATAAGGCACCTTAATATACTAAAATATACAGTAATAGGATTTACCTTACACAGGAAAAATTTGATACATTTTTAAAATAAAAACAATATTTAATTCTCTGGCACAGATCATTGCAGAATTTTGTTTTTAAGAAATATTGGCTTGCCTTAATTTCTTTGTAAATATTTGATTTTTTGTGTGACATAGACAGAGCGAGAGACAGAGGGACATACAGAGACAGGAAGGGAGAGAGATGAGATGCATCAATTCCTCGTTGCAGCACATTAGTTGTTCATTGACTGCTTTCCTACATGTGCCCTGACCGGGGGTGGGGAGGGGCGCTGCAGCAGACAAGTGACCCCTTGCTCAAACCAATGACCTTGGTCTCAAGCTGGTGAGCCTTGCTCAAACCAGATGAGCCCACGCTTAAGCAGGTGACCTGGGGGTATCGAACCTGGATCCTCTGCATCTCAGTCCGGCCCTCTATCCACTGCAACACTGCCTGGTCAGGCTCTTTGTAAATATTTTAATAACAACTATATGTTGCCTGTTTTTTTACCTGTTACCACTTTTATATAAAACAACAAAATATGCCCCTTTGGCATAAGAATTATTTTGGCCTGATTATTTTTTGAAACTCCAGACAAAGTAGAAGTTCTGAAACAGTTGAAATTGCCCTTTTGTAAAGTAAATATTTATAGAGAAAATTTACATTAGGAAGAAGCCTTTACAGGAAGAAAGCTAATACCCTAAAATACTTTTCATTCCTCAGGAAGACATCCTCGCAAGGCAAGTCTATCTTTGTTTATCCAACACTTTCTCCTTGCAATCTCTCTTTGATCTCCCCTCTCCTCATCCCCCCATTTTTTTTGCTTAGGTTATACTTAAGGCAGTAGCTAGGGTTATCTTAGGGACTTCATTTATTTTTTCTGGGTATCTCCCATGTACACGTAGAGCATACATGCTAATAAACTTTTGTATACTTTTTCCTTATTAATTTTCTATTACAGGGGTCTCAGCCAGAAATTTAGAAGGGTTATGAGAAAGTTACTTTTTTTCTACACACAATTACATATTTTCTAACAATAGCTAAAAATATACTTTTTGAATATAAAAAATACTTGAGATCAATTTTGTTCAAAGGATAATATTATTCATAAACATACAGCTCCTTATAATTGTGACTAGAGAAAAAAGTGCTTATATACAATTAACTATGGTCAAAGAATAAACAAGCATATTAAAATTTTGAGTTTATTTAAGCAAAACTTGATTTGAATTCAGCAGCATGTAATTTAAGAGATATAATGGAGATCCAATGAATTGTACACTATGAAAGACTTTTATAGGCACAAGAAATTAGAACAAAGAAGTTATACTAGAGAAAAAAGCATGTTGCTTATTGCAAGTTAAATTTTCTTTAGTGGATGGCAGGGGTCTGTCAACATAAGAAACCTCCAAATTAGTAAGATATTTTTTATGAGTTTATTTGAGTCAAACAGTCAATTGCTAGGAAATAAAATCTCAATGGATTGGGAAAATGCTCCAGAAAAGGAAAGGGCAGTTTCATTACTTATTTTATACATCAGAATCAAAGGGGAAAACAGAAAAGTGTATATGAAATGTATCAGTGATAGACTTGGGAGGTAGGAGAAAGCAAAGTGGAGAAATTCTTGGGATTGAATAAAAATCAAAATGTAGATGCATACATTTTTTACATTAGCAGTATAAGATCATTAACAGTTAACAATTAACCTGATAATAGCAACAATGGGGGATTTGTGGTTCCTGCTCTGGTGGGGTGGCTGTACCTTGAGGGGGCAGGAAAAGATTACTTTTATGTTTCAAAGGCATGCCATCAGGTACATCATTGTAGATGCAAAAGACAACAGACAGACTTGATTAAGGTAAGCACCACTGTTCAAAGAAAAATACCTTCCTAGGGCATGACTACCCACCATGAACTACTTTTATTTAGAATGTTTTAATTTTAGACCATCCTGTGTGGTTTAGGCCTCTGAGTTTCCAAGGCCATTGTGCAGGGCTCACCTTAGCTTGTATGGTTTGGTCTGTGGCCCCATCTTTTTTTTTTTTTTTTTTTGGCTACAGCATAGATGAGAAGCAATTTATGACACAACTAAAAGGAACAAGTTGATGCTCTCTCCTTCTTTCTCTCTCTCTCCCTTCCTTCCTTCATTCCTCTATCTCAAAATATATAAATAAATAAATATCATTAAGTATTTTGACCCAAATTCAGAGACCAATGTAAGCAAGTTAGACTATTATATGAAGCTTGGCCCTGGCTGGTTTGCTCACTGGATAGAGCTTTGGCCCATGTGCAGAAGTCCTTGGTCTGATCCCTGGTCTTGGCACACATAAGAGGAGACCATCAGCTTGTATTCTCTTCCCTCTCCTCCTTCTCTTTTTCTCTTCCCCTCTCAAACCAGTGGCTTGATTAGTTCAAGCATAGGTGCCTGGCACTGAGGATAGCTTGATTGGTCCAAGTTCATCAGCCTCAGGTGCTGAGGATAGCTTGGTTGATTCGAGCATTAGTCCCAGATGGAGGTTGGTCCTGGTTGAGGTGCATGCAAGAGTCTGTCTCTCTATTTCTCCTTCTTTCACTAAAAAAAACTTTCTACAATGTTCCTAGTTCTGTTATAGCAATTAAATACGTAGAAATATAAAAATATGGAGGATATATAAAAGTAATTAAGATATAATATTAAAATTAATTAAGGATATTAAATAAACTTATACAGTTTGAATAGGAATTAATACAATGTGTGCAGATGTGGTAAACAGATGCTGACTTTCAAGCAGGGCCCAGTTAGAGTCTGTGTGAAGTTATATATAGATAAGAAGTGGTTTGATGTTATAACTCTGTAATGTGATAAACTGACTCTGACTTTCGAGCAGGGCCCAATTAGTGTGTGTGTGAAGTTATACATAGATAAGAAGTGGCTTGATGTCATAACTTTGTAAGTTAACATAAACAAGAAGCTTCCCTAGGAACATCTTAAAAAGTAGTTTGATGTAACATTTCAGTAGATTAACATAAAGGGGCTCCCTGTGAAGAACTCCCAAAAAGGTGGTTTGAGGTGATAATCCTGTAGATTGACACCTGTTAGAAGGCGTTGGCCAGAAAAGGTACTAAATCTGGGGTGTCCCCTGCTGAAGTAGTTGCCCAAACTCCAACTTGAACATGGACTGTCTCCACGCCACTGCTCTGAGCTCTGACCAAAGACAGCCGAGAGGAGCATGCCAACGGGACCCCCTCAAGCTGTACCCAGGCACGCCAAAAGGATTTGTGTGAAATAAATTGCCTGTGTGATTCTTGCAACTAACTTGTGTGTTGGTTGTGTTTTCCTCCAGTGGCACCTAGTGTCAGCACTGATTAGTAGCATCCTCACAGCCAATTCAAGAGTAGTCTGGAAGAGGCTGCAAGCCCTGCTGATAAGCAGGAGTGTCTTATTGCACGGGGAAGTGGAATCAGGGACACCTGATTGACATAGAGCTTGGGCTCTACTGGAACAAGTTCCTGATAGCTTGCCTCTGAATAGTTAACCCATTCAGAAGTAACAAACTTAAAAACAACCCACTTTGTCTTAATTTCCTCAAAAATGTATCTCCATGACTTATACTTTCAATTACCAAAAATATAATTTCTTTCCAACTTAATCAGAATTCCTAATTCTTAGAAATCTTAATTTCCAGTGACAACTAAACATTAAGCAATTAATATTTGTCAGATTGGCAAATTTGTGAATATATTTCATAACCTTTAACAACACAGGCCTTTTGTTGGCAATTATTTATAATTTATTGGAAACCTATATTGTTAATAAAGTACAAATCATATTCAGTAACATCAAATACTATCTTTTAATTTCTCTGTAATAAGTAGCCAAAATAGTTAAACAAATTAATCTAACAAGTGATTTTCAGATTTTTATATTTTTATTTTCTTTTGAAATTCAATTAAACGTTTAGATATACAATAATTTTTGTTATTTAATTTAGTAAAACTCCAAAGTTTTAAATTATTAGACTTTGAAAAAATTATGTTTAAGCATATATATCATATCCTATAATATAATTATTACTAAAAAGTTTTATGAAAAACCTTTTATTTATACCTACTTATTAATTCTTAATAATTATGAGATTTTAATTTTTACTGAATTCATTTTCTTGGCAAGTTATATAACAAAAATAAACTTATTTTTGTAGACTCAGGTAAAACAAAAATATATTAAATATTAATAACTATTAAAAGACAGCTATCTAATCAAAACAAACTTAAACTAGATATAATATTAACTATTTTGACAGACCATATTGAAAAGTACTTGAGTTAGTTTGTTATATTTCTTAATTTATGCGTTATTTAAAATATTTTTTATATTTATTTTTATTTTATTATTCATATTTTTTATTTTTTTCTTCAAGAAGATCCTTTAACATTTCATGTAATACTGGTCTGGTGATGATAAACTCCTTTAGCATTACTTATCTGGGAAGGTCTTTATATGTCCTTCAATTCTAAATGCTAGTTTTGCTAAGTAGAATAATCTTTTTGTAGGTCCTTCTTTTTCATCACTTTGAATATTTCTTGACAATCCCTTCCAGCCTCGAAAGTTTCTCTTCAGAAATCAGGTGACAGTCTTGTGAGAGGTAACTAACTGCTTTTCTTTTGTTTATTTTAAGATTCTCTTTTTGTCTTTAATTTTTTGCATTTTAATTATAATGTCTTGGTGCGGGCCATTTAGTGTTTATTTTGTTTGGGACTCTGTGCTTCCTTGTCTTATAACTATTTTCTTCACCAGGTTAAGGAAATTTTCTGTCATTATTTTTTTCAAATAGGTTTTCAGTTTCTTGACCTCTGTCTTTTCCTCACTGCATTCCTGTGATGCAAATGTTGATACTCTTGAAGTTGTCCCAGAAGTAGAGGATCTTTATACCATCTTCATTTTTTTTGAGTCTTTATTTTCTTTTCTTTTTTCTGCTTTGATTGGGTGTTTGTTGGGCAAATAAGTTTGTAAAATGTGAGTTTTATGCTCGCTTTGTTAAAAATGGTGCTGCCATTTTTAACAAGCTGCCCAGATATGTGATCTGTGAAACTGCTAATTACCTTCTTGCTTGGGAAGGGCCTTTGTTATGCTAATGTGTGATGGAGGAGGGGCTTTCACGACAAAAAGTTTTAAGAAAAGAAGAAGGAGGAAGAAAGAATCCATGTTTTTTGCAGAGTGAGAGCAGGGAGGAAGTGTGCTGAGGAGAAGCAGCAGCCAAGATGGCAGGGTGCTGAAGGAGAAGCCAATTTGTGCAGAGTGTAAGAAGCCATATTGGCAGATGGGAAACCAGAGGTGATTTATACTGGGGGGAGGGCTTTGATTCTAGGAAAAACCAGAAAAATTCTCCTGGTTGTGGAACCGGAGAACATGTGAGTGGGTTTTGGTGTTCTCTGTGTGTTTGTTTTTACTAGCTAGCTGGTTGAGAGGCTAGAATAAAGGAATGGCCCACCAGTTTTTTGACTCTGCTGTTTCTTTACCTTCTGACTGAATCTAATGTGAACCTACATGTGATGGCGACATTGGCTGCAACTACTGACCTTACAGTGTTTTTTGCTTCTTTATACTCCAAATCACCAATATGATTTTCAGTGTTATTTAAGCGACTGTAGATTTCCTTTAATTATTCTTTATTTTAGTGTATTCTTCATTTCTTACTGTTTTTTTTATAGTTTTTGTATCCTTTGCCATGCTGTTGACGTTTTCACTAAGTTCCTTAAGCATCTTTATAACCATTGTTTTAGACTCTGTATCTGATTGCTTGCTTGCCTACATTTCATTTAGTTATTTTTCTGGTGGTTTTTCTTTTCTTTCATTTGGAACCTGTTTGTCTCCATATTTTGGCTGCTTCCATGTGTTCACTGGTATGGAGCAGAACTTGCTTCAGTGAGGCTGCTTTGGTGCTCACCAAGTCTGCCCCTTGAGGATGCCATTTGTGGAGGTGGTAGGGTTGCAATCTGGCAGGGTCTGAAGTTGCCTACCCAGTGCACTGGCTTTCGGGCCTACTAAGCAATGCAAGGCCAGAAACCACCTGTGCCCTGCCTAGGACAACCTGGCATAAGCTACAGAGCAATCTGCATAAGGCTGCTACTTGTGCTGGGCTTAGAGGTGCCCAGGAAAGACCAAGCTGTGAGCCAAGGCAGGATATTCAGTGCTGAGACTGGAACCACTTAGCAAGAGGTACAATGTGTGAAGGTCAGAGGCTATTTGTTTGAGAGATTTTATGAAAGTCTGAAGCACAGAGTAAGACAGGTCAGTCATAGGGAAAGGCCACAGTAAATTACTTGGGTAGGCATGCAAGTTGGTGGGGTGTGGTCTCAGGGAATCACCAGGGCAGAGAAAACAGTGAGTCAGGTTGATGGAGACTCAGATATGGCACCCCCCTGACAGCTCTCTGTGTGTATGTGGCAGGAGGTGTTTAAGAAAAGGAACATGACCTCTGCCAGCATTTTTGTCTGGCAAAAAGCTACCCTCAGCTCTTATCCTGATGCTTGACAAGTCAGTTCCTATCTGTATGTTCCTATTTCTTTTTTTTCCCAAGCTGCTGCCCCAGCACTGGAGCTCAGAGAGAGTGAGTTCAAGTAAATCTGTGTGTGAGCCCTTTAGGAAGAGCTACATGGGACTCCAGCAGCCCTCCGTCCTCCTTGGCCTCAATCACCTCTGGTTTTTACAGTCAGAAGTTATAAGAACTTCTCTTCTTTGCACTGGAGCCCTGGATTGGGGGGCGTGGTTTTGACTGGGACCCCTCACTCCTTAGGGGGTAACTTCACAGCCAAGACATCTTTCTCAATTTTAATCTACCTAACGTGGGTGTGAGACTAGCCCATTCCATGTCTTTCTTTACCCTTCCTGCCAGTCCCAATGGTTTCTTTAAATCTCTAGTTGTGGGACTTGTATTCAGCAGGCAGGTCTAAATAATGCTTGTGCTGTAATTTAATAGTAATTCTGATGTGGTTGTGGGAGGGTCCCAGTACCCTGTTGACCTATCTTACCATATTGACCTTTAATTTTTTTAAGTTAATCAAATATTATAAACTAATAATACCACCTAGAGGTAAAAAAAATATTCTATACCTATATAAGCCCAGATAAACAGAGATATCACAAACAGATATTATATACATAAACAAAATCATTAATATTGGTAGGAAGACACAAGATTTTTTATTTGCCCTTGACCATTAAAAAAATCACTATTACACTTTGAAAAAATTAACTTTCATTTTGCCAACTTTTTTGAACAGCTATTAATTCCTTTAAAAAGTGTTCAAATATACTGTGGTTGCTAAAAACAATAAAAATTTTTTCCACCTCTAAGGTTTTCTGGCCTCTCAAATTAAGAGTGGCAAATTAACAGAAGAAAAATCAAAGGTTAATACATGCACATGGGGATTGACATAAGAATAATAATTTCATAAAATTGTAAAGACAGTGAAACAATGTTGGGTATATAGGACATTTTTAGGCAAAAGAAAAACTGGAGAGACAAAGCATTAAGTTTGGTAAATGAGAATGGGTGATTTATAGGTAGGTAGAAAGAGCAGAACACGCATGGCAGAATAATCCTTGTTAGATGACTCAGAAACAATGGAAGACAGAGGATATCTAGCTCACAGCCACCTGCCTAAACGCTTCTTGTTTCTCATACTTAATACAACTTAGGCTAAGGTAACCTCTTAAGCGCTCCTTCCTGAAGCAGGTTTCTCTTTTGTATCTCTTGGGCAAGAAAGGGGATAGTGTCAGAAGCTCTTTCTGAGTCTTTTGTTTCTTAATATAAAATCAATATTCAAAATGAAACTTCAGAATGACAGAATGTTTTCCCATAAATACTAATTCTCATAATATATCGTAATAACCATTTTAAAATCTCTACCTTGTAAGGAAAACTTTAACTTTCCTTTCTTCTTAAAATACTACTCAGCCATAAAAAATGATGACATCGGATCATTTACAACAACATGGATGGACCTTTATAACATTATACTGAGCGAAATAAGTAAATCAGAAAAAACTAAGACCTATATGATTCCATACATAGGTGGGACATAAAAATGAGACTCAGAGACATGGACAAGAGTATAGGGGTTATGGGGTGGAGGGTAGGAGAGGGAGGGGGTTGGGGAAGGAGAGGGGCACAAAGAAAACCAGTTAGAAGGTGACGGAAGACAATTGGACTTTGGGTGATGGGAATGCAGCATAATCAAATGTCAAAATAACCTAGAGATGTTTTCTCTGAACATATGTACCCTGATTTATCAATGCCACCCCATTAAAATTAATTTAAAAAATATAAAAAATATAATAAATAAATAAAACCAAAAACAAACAAACAAAATAACAACACAAAAAACTCATCAATTAATGTTTGAATTAGAACTGTAAGACCCAGAAAGTGAAATAAAATAAAAAAAATTAAGTCTGAAGTCTAGGGCATTTCTGTGTATTTTTTTCTTCTTGTGCTAAAGACTGTTCTTTCAATGTCCTAATTTTTTTACAATACTTGCAAATATCCGGAAGTAAATAGGAATTCATATAGGCATGTAAATTGCAAAGACAATGAGGCAACTTTGAATATATAAGAATTTTGGACAAAGGATTGTAGGAGGGAAAATAAGGTCTTAGATTTCAGAAGTGAGAATGAGTTATTTACAGGTAGTTGAGGGAGAACTGAACACATATGGCAAGAAACTCCTTGCTAGGTGACACAGAAAAAATGGGACACAGTCACCTGCCTGAAGTCCTCCTGTTTACCATATGTAATTAAAATTAGGCTAAAGCAACATCTTAAGATCTTTCTGAAGTAGATTTCTCTAACTGAATCTCTTGGCAGGAAAGGTCTGATCTTGAGTCTTGTTTAAGGTTAATAAACAGCTTAAAATCAATATTCCCCAAAAAGGTAGTTTCAGAATGGCAAATTTTGTTCCATTCACTTTATATTGATTAGCACATACACTTTCAGAAAATACATCACTACTACTATAACGCCTAATTCTTTTTTAAAATTATTTTTATTCATCTATTCATTTTAGAGAATAGAGACAGAGAGATAGAGAGAGAAGCGGTGGAGCAAGAAGCACCAACTCCCATATGCATCTTGACCCGGTAAACCCAGTGTCTCGAACCAGTGACCTCAGTGTTCCATGTGGATGCTTCATCCACTGTGCCACCACAGGTCAGGCCAAAGCCTAATTCTTATGTAATTGGACATTCTGTTGAAGATTTTGTGCCTACATCTAGCACTGGAAATTTAGGTCTCTCTTTTTGTTCTTTCTGCATTTGTTCATTTCTGTGTTGTCTTCTGGTATAATAGGCAATATCCTGATTTGATGTTATATTAACAGTAGTCAAATGTATTAATAAATTCTCAATTTGTATGCATACATACTTTTTATATCTTTTGTTTTATCATTATTTTATTCTCTTTCTTACTATTACTGTTTTAGTTATAGCTGACATATTCTCAATTTTATTCATTGATAGGATTTTCTTTAAAATGTATAAGTTTAATATTTAATCATATGGTTTAAAACAATAAAAATATATAAATATACATATAGAAACAATATGTATAATTTGTGTGGTCTCCCAGGATAACCATAAATTCTGTAATATGGCGTATATAAAATGCTAGGTCCACTGATATTTTGGTGTTATGGTTTATTCCTTATAGTTGAGATGTTGTTATGGTTTTTTCCTGTTGTGGTTATACCTTAGAATGTCAGCAGCATGATATTAACAAGGTCCATAAAGAGTAGTCAAAAAGAATCTGGGTCAAGATATCAAAAACACGGAGATATGAAGGAGAAAACAAGCCCTCTAAGCATTGGCTTTTAGATGATACTAACATAATAATGTTTTTTATTTTTTTATTATAAGAAATACATACTGTTTCTGTGGATTAAAACAGATGATATTTTCTCAAAGCTCTTTTTCCTCTCCTTTAAAATACACATGCAAAGAATAAAGATATTAAAATACATATTTTAAAATATTTTGTGAGAGGAATTGGTCATGGAAAAGACACAATATATATTTTCACAAAATGGGTTGACAGGCAAAATACATGAATTTTGTTCACCCCCCCAAAAAAATACCAAGCTAAACTAAATTATATATAATATACAATTACATTTTTGGAAGTAAACACTTTATAAAATTTATATAACCTGATAAAAATAATTCTTTCCTTTACCATAACTCTATTTATGACATTAATATTTCATTGAAACCATATTACAACTTAAAAAAAACATCTACTATAAATTACTTGGTGAAAATTCTTATTAAAATATGTAGTATTGATTTTCAAAAATCTTTCATAACAGTTTAAAATTGTTTCTTATATAGTTTGTTTTATATTTGCAGACTTGAATTTGCTTTGCTGATAAACACAACATGGGCTTCTTATATTTTATTTTGCGAACCAATAGCAGTGTCAGTTATACTGGAAACGTGACTTCTTTTATTTAAGTGAGAGGAGAAGAGATAGAGAGACAGACTCCAGCAAGCCCCTGATTGGGATCTACTTGGCAACCACCGGTCTAGGGCCAACGCTTGAGCAGATCGTGCTACTGGTTGCAAGAGGAGTGAGAGGGGAAGAGAAAGGGGAGGGGGAAGAAGGAGGGGAAGAGAATAAGAGCAGATGGACATTTCTCATGTGTGACCCTGACTGGGGATCGAACTCAGTATGTCCACACGCCACGTTGACTCTCTATCCACTGAGCCAACCATCCAGGACTGGAAATGTGACTCTTAAAGATATCTCATAGATTTGTATAAAATAGTAAAAATCTAGTATTATATTAAATATTACTGATTAGTCTTACAATTTATCTTTTTAAGAATTAAAATATCAGCATTTATTATGCATGGCCAGTATTCATAGCCACCATCATTGCCGTCTGGCCAATTCAAGTTCAGGTTTGATTCAGACCAATGCTAATGAAGCAACAGAGCCAAAAACTGGTGGTCTATTGTCCTTTATTCTAGACTTGCTCTCAGCAAGTGAGTAAATACACACAGTTGGAAATACTTACCTTTGCATTCAGGGCTCCCAAAGCCACTAACTCACCTGAGTTTTCCTAGAATCAAAGGCTTCCACTTCACCAGTCTTATTCACCTCTGTTCCCCATCTCCTTCTCCTCCACGAACTGGCTTCTCCTTCCCCATTCCACCATTTTGGCTGCCTCCTTCACGTGGCTTCCTTGCCCTGAAGGAACATTCCAACCTGGGCTCCTCCTCCCTACAAAAATGTGGCCACTCTCCTACAAAAAGGCCTCCTAGCTCCTCCTTTTAAAACCTTTTGGCACGAAAGTCCTCCGCCAACACATATTAGCATACCCACTCCCCTCCCAAGCAAGAAAACAATTAATATTATCACCTAGGTGATGGCCATCCACATGGGCAGCACCATATTTAAAAAGTGAGCAAAATATATCTTTTCTGCCCAACAATCATTATTTTATTTCTTTTTTTAAAATTTAATTTAATTTTTTAATAGATAAATTTTTATTAATGTTAATGGGATGACATCAATAAATCAGGGTACATATATTCAAAGAAAACATATCCAGGTTATCTTGTCATTCAATTATGTTGCATACCCATCACCCAAAGTCAGATTGTCCTCTGTCACCCTCTATCTAGTTTTCTTTGTGCCCCTCCCCCTCCCCCTTCCCTCTCCTCCTTCTCTCCTGCGCCCCCCTCCTCTCCACCCCCGGTAACCACCACACTCTTGTCCATGTCTCTTAGTCTCGTTTTTATGTCCCACTAATGCATGGAATCATGTAGTTTTTGGTTTTTTCTGATTTACGTATTTCACTCCGTATAATGTTATCAAGATCCCACCATTTTGTTGTAAATGATCCCATGTCATCATTTCTTATGGCTGAGTAGTATTCCATAGTGTATATGTGCCACATCTTCTTTATCCAGTCTTCTATTGAGGGGCTTTTTGTTTGTTTCCATGTCTTGGCCACTGTGAACAATGCTGCAATGAACATGGGGCTACATGTGTCTTTACGTATCAATGTTTTTGAGTTTTTGGGGCATATACCCAGTAGAGGGATTGCTGGGCCATAAGGTAGTTCTATTTTCAGTTTTTTGAGGAACCACCATACTTTCTTCCATAATGGTTGTACTACTTTACATTCCCACCAACAGTGGATGAGGGTTCCTTTTTCTACACAGCCTCTCCAGCATTTGCTATTACCTGTCTTGTTGATAATAGCTAATCTAAAAGGTGTGAGGTGGTATCTCATTGTAGTTTTGATTTGCATTTCTCTAATAACTAATGAAGATGAGCATCTTTTCATATATCTGTTGGCCATTTGTATTTCTTCCTGGGAGAAGTGTCTGTTCATGTCCTCTTCCCATTTTTTTATTGGATTATTTGTTTGTTTGTTGTTGAGTTTTATGAGTTCTTTGTAAATTTTGGATATTAGGCCCTTATCTGAGCTGTTGTTTGAAAATAACATTACCCATTTAGTTGGCTGTCTGTTTATTTTGTTGTCAGTTTCTCTTGCTGAGCAAAAACTTTTTTAGTCTGATGTAGTCCCATTCGTTTATCTTTGCCTTCACTTCTCTTGCCTTTGGAGTCAAATTCATAAAATGCTCTTTAAAACCCAGGTCCATGAGTTTAGTACCTATTCTTCTTCTATGTACTTTATTGTTTCAGGTCTTATATTTAGGTCTTTGACCCATTTTGAATTAATTTTAGTACAAGGAGGCAAGCTATAGTTGAGTTTCATTCTTTTGCATGTGGCTTTCCAGTTTTCCCAGCACCATTTTTGGAAGAAGCTTTCTTTTCTCCATTGTGTGTTGTTGGCCCCTTTATCAAAAATTACTTGACCATATATATGTGTTTTTTTTCTGGACTTTCTATTCTGTTCCATTGGTTTCTGCCAATACCATGCTGTTTTGATTATCGTGGCCACACAAATTTATGTTTAAGACACTCAACAAAATGGGTATAGAAGGAAAATATCTCAACATGATAAAGGCCATATATGATAAACCGTCAGCCAACATCATATTAAATGGCATAAAACTAAGGACTCTCTCCCTTAAATCAGGAACAAGACACTGTTGTCCACTCTCTCCACTCTTATTTAACGTGGTGCTAGAAGTTCTGGTCAGAGCAATCAGACTAGAGAAACGCATAAAAGGCATCCATATCAGAAAAGAAGAAGTAAAGGTATCCCTTTTTGCAGATGATATGATCCTATACATCGAAAACCCCAAAGACTCCACAAAAAGATTACTAGAAATAATAAACCAATACAGTAAGGTCGCAGGATACAAAATTAACATACAAAAGTCCATAGCCTTTCTATATGCCAACAATGAAATATTAGAAAACGAACTCAAAAAAATAATCCCCTTCACGATTGCAACAAAAAAAATAAAATACCTAGGAATAAACATAACAAAGAATGTAAAGGACCTATATAACAAAAACTACAAAGCATTGTTAAGGGAAATCGAAAAAGATACAATGAGAAGGAAAAATATTCCTTGTTCGTGGATAGGAAGAATAAATATAATCAAAATGGCCATATTACCCAAAGCAATCTATAAATTTAATGCAATTTCCATCAAAATTCCTATGACATTCTTTAAAGAAATGGAACAAAAAATCATCAGATTTATATAGAACTATATAAATCCCCAATTAGCCAAAGCAATCCTAAGGAAAAAGAATGAAGCTGGGGGCATAACAATACCTGAGTTCAAACTATATTTTATTTCTTTTTAAATTTAACTTATTAAGGTGACATTAGTTAAGAAAACCAAACAAGTTTTAACTGTATAATTCAACAAAACCTCATCTGCACATTGAATCGTGCACATCGCCCAAGCAGTCTCTTTTTGTTCCCATTTATTCCCACTTTGCCCACCTTCACCTACCTCTACCCCCTTTCCCTCTGGCTATCCCCACACTGTTGTCTGTGTCTATGTGTTATATATATATTTTTTCAAGAGCTTTTTAAATACAAAATATTGTTTTTAAACAACCCACAGTGGGAAAACGGAGTCTAGAGGAATCCAACCAGCCTGACCATAACTATGGAGTAAATATCAATAGCAAACAAGAGAGAAAACAAGCTCTGTTTGAAATTTATCTAATTACATTTCCTTTAAAACAGTAGTTCTCAAATTTAATAACACATCAGAATCACCTGGATAGCTTGTAAAAACAAAGTGCTGTTTTACCCCCATATTTTTCATGTGGCTGAGGTCTTAATAATTTGCATTTTTATCAAGTTTCTAAGTGATGCTGATGCGGCTGGGCTGGAGATCACAGTTTGAAAAGCACTGCCTTAGAGAAACTGGAGATTAACTTCATAAGCCTGTTGGCATACTTCAACAGACTTGACTTTAAACATGGGTTTTCACAAAAATATTCTATTACTGGTAGTGGACAACAGTAATCAAGTGTCTTCAAAAAATGCTTATTTTAATTTTTATTTAAATCCTAATCTATCTTGTAACATGAAATTTTAAAATTTGTTTTATTTCTTGGTGAACAGTAGATATTGTTCCCTAAGTAGCAACATAAAATTAGTTTGATGAAGATTTTTAAACATCATTGTTCTGGGACAATAAATAAAACCAATATTTGTTGTTCCAGAAGAGAATCTTCTGTTTCCTACGTTATGAACCTTCAATAACTAATTGTGATTTTGAACTTCCCTGTTTGATTCAACTATTTCTTCACCGTCTGATATTTAGGTTTCTTTTCTAAAAGGACACATTTTGTATTCCTGAGACAATAGTACCACAATAAAACTGAAGCCATTCAAAATGTCTTTAGAATTTCAAATGCTTATTTATCTTTAAATAAAAATAATTACAGACTTAAAAAAGGATAGATATTAATTAATTGAAAAAAGATTATTTTAATGTGGAATATACTTTGATATTAGAAATCTGCAAGCATTTCAAAATAAAACAGAAATACTTTTCTTTTTAAGGGTAAAGAAGAGGCAGGCAGAGATAAACAAAATTTTTGGAAGGAAAGCTGAACAAACAAGGGAAAATGATCAATGGGTTCTGACAAGTAAGTTTTCTGCTAGTTCTGTTGATTGCCTGGAGAATTTGTTAAGGGAGGAACATTTTACTTTGTGCTTGTTTAGGCTCAGTAGCAAGCAGAGTTCAGGGTCCTGTAGGAAAAGAAAATCTGAGTAAATGTTGGCCAACACAAAGCAAAAAATAAGAAATGGGCAATTGTAAACACTTTGTCACTTAGAACTGTGAAAAGTTAACGTAAGTGGAACCATTTTAAAATAGAGCTATGGAAGCCATCCAGAGAAATTACTTTGTATTTCCTACTCCTCAAACCTTGGGAATGTTTGAATTGGGTAAAATAACCTTTGGATTGGGTCAAATCAGCCTTGTTTTCCAAATCACTGTAACACTAACAAGAAAACTTTTAACCCAACTATGAGTATTAAATATTAAGGACATTCTTTAGAATTAGCATCACCATATATAGCTAAATAATAACTTAGCTTAGTAGCACCAATAGAAGTTTCTTACTTAGCTCGTTAGCACCAACAAAAATTTCTTACTTCTATTTATATACTTATTTCACTTCTCTTTCACATAAAAAAACTCCTTGCTTTTACCTTATAATTAGAACACAGTTTGGGTTTCTACCTAAATCTATGCTTCCCAATTGCAATTCTTTTATTGTAAACAAATACTTATCATCTCTCATTCTGACCTTATATTTTTAGATTACAGAACAAAATTGTCAATTAAATTATATTTAGCAGTCTATAATTTGTAAACCATATTACTTAACACAACAAAAATTCAAGTTAGATTTACTGATTTATTATTATAATATAAATATATACTGCTCACAAAAATAAGGGGATATTTCATAGCTTCATTTGGAAATATCCCCTAATTTTTGTGAGAAGTATATTATTTATTTACTGACTAATAAAACTAAAAAAGTTGGAAAATAATATTTATATAATATTTTACAATCTTTAATCTTCTTCACTATCTGTGCACACAAACACAGTATGTTCATATATCTTTCATTTCAGGGGTTTCAAACAGAACTCAGTAAAAAGTAGAGGGAAAATAATATTTTCTGTCCTACATTTTTCTTATAGGAGGGTATACTACAGAAATAAAATTGAACTAGTTGACCCCTTTAGCATAATAAAATATCTCAAAAATTTTCAATATCTAAATAAAGGAATAATTGTTAAGATGATTATCTTCTTAAAAATGTATTGTCACTGACACTTATTAAACTTTGGTTGCCTTAAAATTACCTTTTATTGTGAGGACCCTAATAGTGAAGGCAGGATGTGAGCTCTGGTTCTCATGAGAAACTGCAGAAGCCCCAGCTCCCCTGTGCTGGGCAGCCTGCTCTGGTGCCAGCTCTCATGCACATTTGGGCTAACTTTGCCTTGGTTTCCAGGCGCTTCTAGATACAGTGCCTTCCTTGTAGGGCATGGGTTAACTGACACAGCAGTTGACATCACCACACTGATGTAATGGTTCATGTGATATTAGCCCCACGCTGCTGCTGCTGTTGGCCCCAAGCCTTATCTTCCCCCGGGGGCACTGCTAGAGAGAAGGCAGGAGACGGGAGACATCAGAACTGAGGAGACAGGAGCTTCAGGAACACAGATGAAGCAGCAATAAAGCATTAAAAAATGCACCACCATGTCTTCAGCTCCTTTTGCTTTTTTTTCACCTTAGGGCTCTCACCGCCTAAGTCACCCTTGATGGAGCAGGTGTGCTCCGACATTTAGTTATATAGAAAAAGAAACCAGTTTCTAGAAGATATAAAATTGAAAAATCACAGTCTAAAAAATAATTTTAAAAATTTAAATTATGGTATATAGTACTTTCCCACAAATGACCCCAAATTCATAGCTACTTACTACATTATAAATGTGAGCACTTGATAGAGTATTCAGTAAACAAATAGGATATTACTGGGGATATATGCATCACTTACAAACCTCAATATTTTATTTCGGAGAAAAAATATTTGAAAGAGATTTTGGCATTCTGATATTAGCAAATTGTTTTTTGTTTTTTTCTGTAATAATATTAGATTTAACAAAACTCTTAAGTTAATAAGAATACCATAAAGACATCATCTTGATTTTTCAAAACACAATAATAATTGTAAAAAAGGTACAGTTTAATTTTGTAACAGTGAAACTCTCAGTCTCTGCCTCCATCATATTCCTGCCAGCTTTGTTCCCTAGGCCTTCAAACTAATACCGCCTCCTGCTATAGAAATATTAATCAGTAAAGAAATTCTGCTTGCAATTTGGATATTTAAAGAACAGCCCTTGCAAGAAGATGCCTTTCCCCAGGAGGTGGAGGAAATATGTACAAAAATAATTATTGATTTTCAAAGATTTGCAGGAATTTCAAAAATGGACTCAGATCAGTCAGAGTCAACTGCTTGGAAACAAAGGAAATAAGAGATTTCTAGACTTTCTCTAACCCCTGCTGGTGCTCATATGTTTGTGGTTGTCAATCACCCAGTGGTGAGATCAGCCGGTTTGCACCGGTTCAGCAGAACTGATACCTACTTTTTTGTTGAGTTCAGCGAACTGGTTGTTAAAATGTCACTTGTCATCAGGGTTCTATCTAAGGTGGGAGCCCGGGCAGCTGCCCAATGTGGAAATCAAACATTGACATTCCTTATTCTTTTTAACATTCATCTGCACAACAGCGTATTCTAAGCGCCCATAGTAATGTTCATCTCATCCATAAGTGAAAAATATTGCAAGTGTGGACACCAATCAAGAAGCAATATTTAAATATCTTAATAACAGTTTTATTGATTTTTGTCAGGTGTTATTAATACTTTTCATTAATATTTTTAAAGTCTTATAATATAGTTTTATGTTCCTCTTTCATTGTTCTTATTTAAGTATTAAGTGTGTGAAATAATAAACTATCTTTTGGTATATCATTTTTTTTACACTTAAAACGGTCATTAAGGCAAAGAACTGGTTGTTAAATTATTTGAATCCCACCATTGCAATCATCTCTTGCCCTTCCCATTTTCCCTTTCCTTCATATTAAAGAAACCTGAACTCTGTACTTACTTAAAATGAACTCAAGGAACTTCTAGGGCCCCCACTTTTTGGAATGGCACCTTCTCAACCAATACATTTTTTCTTACCCCAAACTCTAACGATTTGAGTTTTGGTCTTCTGGAGTTTCAGGCTCATAGACTTTAGACCAGTAACACTATTACTTTAACTCATCTTGCAAAATTAAAAAAAAAAAACAACAACAACAAAAAAACACATTGGGTTATCACATCAAGTAAAAATTTTAACATCTTATAAAGTTTATAACAAACTTAATAACAATTTTCAACATTCCTGATAGAACTAGTGTTCATATAACATGTTAAAACATTTGAAGAAGTTAATGATTATTAGCAAGAAGAAAATTTATAGGTTCCCTTTCAAATTCTTTTCTCATATTTTATTAATTTGATAGAATTATGGAAGGACTACTAAACATAGATTATTTTGAAGAGATGCAATTTAAAATAAAATAGCACTTACACTGGAAGTCCAAAGACTTAAGAAAATGTTTCAGAAAAACCCACACATAAGCTAGATAAATCAAAATCCATTTTTTAAAAATTATTTTAATTTTTTTATTTTGTTGGACTTTCTTTTTCTTTTGTTTTTTGCTCAATCCCTCCAAAACCCGCACAACCTCCCCCACTCAGCCCAGCTGTCAGGTTACTCCACATACCAGTGAAATCATATATTTGTCCATTGCTTTTTTTAAAAAATGAATAAAATTGAGAAATTTTGAATAACACTGTTTGAGGGGGGAAAAAACGGAATGTGTACTTCACCACAAACTCTAAAGACATAGAAGAAAGATATTAAGACAATACAATCAATATATTTATTTATATTTTTATGTGAATAAATTTTGATAAGGATGAATAATCATTTGTCTATTAAAGATATTTAATTTATTGTTAAAATATTTCCAAAAATAAAATATTAAATATAATAACCTCATCAGGGAATTTTCCCAAATATAAAAAAATGTAAATCTTAAATGAATTTTTCCACAAAAATATCAAGGAAAACTCTTTATAAAGCCAAGACAAGTTAGATAATAAAACTTCACTAATCTGTTACAAAATGGAAAAGTGACCGTTTTCTTATATACTTGAAAAAAATTCTAAATAAAATATTAATGTCTATCAAGTTATATATGAAATGGGTACTGTATCATGATTAATTTTTTTAGTGAGAAGAGGGGAAATAGACAGACTTCCGCATATGCCCTGACAGGGATCCACCCAATAACCCCTGACTGGAGTAGATGTTTGAATCTATCAAGCTGTCTTCATCACTCAGGGCCAATGCTCAGTACAATGTAGCCACTGGCTGCAGGAGGGGAAGATAGAGGGGAGGAGATGGTTGTTTCTCATGTGTGCATTGACTGGAAATCGAACCCTGGAGATCCATACACTGGATGGAGGCTCTGTCCATTGAGTAAACCAGCCATGGCCTTATTTATTTATTTCAGGGCCATACAAAAAATGATTTTAATGTACACAGACTCCATTTCTGAGGATATTGAATAGAATTTCCAAAGGTGGAAGAGAACCACCCAACATAGCACTGCCACATCTTTTTTTTCATACAAGTAGGCATTATGAGTGATCAGACAAAAAAACTTGATTCTTGAGTGACTAGATTGTGAAAGAAACTGAGCCCCACAATTATGCGGCAGGACTAGGCAGCAACCATGGCAGTTGGTAGTTTCAGTCTGTCAGGCTCTGGATTGTGGTCCCACTTCCCTTCCACTCCACCACTCTGCTACTGAGAACTCCACTGCGGTAGACAGCCTAATCCTCAGGGTTACAGTGGAAAATACTCTGTGCGCTATGAACGGTATTTTTCAAACCTAAGTTAAGCTCAGAGTTCTTAAACCATAAAACCGTTGCTTAGAGGGTACTACTATGAGGCTCTCTTGAGAAGGAAATTTATAAATAAGAACAGAATAAACAGTAACACATTCTCCCCACAAGTATATTCAGTGACAAAAAAAAAAGTTGGGAGAAGGAAGAAGAAATATATAAAAAAGAAATATATATATATATATATATATATATATATATATATATATATATATATATATAGAGAGAGAGAGAGAGAGAGAGAGAAAAGAATAAAAAAAGAGGAAAGCAAGCAAGCAAGAAGATACAGGGAGGGGTTGGGGGAGGAAACATGCAAAATTTGAACAAAGGCTTACAATTTGAAGAAATTAGAACTCTAAAATTTACTAAAATGATTTATACAGCAAAAAATATATAAAAAAACATTTATTGATGGGCTTTTGCACCTCTATACCACAAGTCTGAATTAACTTCAACATCTGCTTAAATGCACCACTGTAGACATTTCATGAACTTAATCAATGCTGGAACTCAAATTACAGTTATACCTGGGCATCCCCCCCAAAAAAAAATTTAAGCATAACACCTCCTATAATCTTAGAGGAGTAATTAAATATAAAAAAAGATAAATTGTTCTTTGTTCCTTTTACCCACGATTTTATTTTTTGTCTAAATTTCCCATTGTCATAGAGTCCATTGCCTTAAAATAGTTCATGGTGAGCATGGAAATTCTAAGATAAAGATTAATAAATTTGCTTAAGTCTCTGGCACTTAAATATTGGCTTGATAAAATGGGATCCCACATATCTCTTAGCTAAAATAGTCAATAGGGCCCAATGTGAATTTAAACAAAGCCTTCAAGTGTTGAAATTTATTACAGAAGACTTAATTAGTGAAGAAGTATTAATTACCTCTACTGCTTTCTCTATTTTGCAACCCAATCTTGCCTGTTCTTAAACTTGGAAAGAATGAATAATGCCTCAAACTGAATCACTGCAAGTTTATTTTTGGGTTCCATCCTTTCAAATTTTCACATCCAATATTCAATATTATTAAAATGATCACACTATCCAATTAGCAATCTGTAAATATTTTTGCAATTATAAATGTGGCTAATATGTACTATTGAGTGCCTATTTGAACAGCCTCTCAGGCACAGTTTTTCTTCATTTACAAAGGGTAATACTGCATCTTTATCAGGCTACCCATGAGATATATCAGCAGCCATGTTATCGTGCAGAATCTTTACAGACAGAATGTCAACTGCATCTACCTTTCTCCAGAAACATAGATATGGCATTATACTAATAATACTATCTTCTGAGGAGATTCATTTGACAAACTCATTAAGAAGATACAAGTTCATCATTTTTATCAATTTGGACTCTGTAGTCAAAATACTCCTCAGTTAAAATTTGACTTAATCTCAGTGACATTATTTACACATGGGCCCACATTGAATGAAGCTTACTCTAACAAGAGGTTCTGGAATAAGTTTGAATTGAAAGCAGCATGTATTCAGAATCTCCTCTTGTACCTTCTGGAGTCTCCAAATCAACTACAATGGTCATAAATTGTTTGTGGGTGTCTGATGCAAGAAACTGCTTCTCAAGCCCTGGCTGGTTGGCTCAGTGGTTGAGAGTTGGCCTGGAGTGTGGATGGCCTGGGTTTGATTTCTGGTCAGGACACACAAGAGAAATAGCCATCTCCTTCTCTCCCCCTCCTCCTCTCCCTTTTCTCTCTCTCTTCCCCTCTAGCAGCCATAGCTCAATTAGTTCGAGCACACCACCCTATGTGCTGAGGATGGCTCCCTGGAGCCACTAAAAATATCTTGGTTGCAAGCATGTCCCCAGATGGGGGCTGCCAGGTGGATTTGGTTGGGGCATAAGCAAGAGTCTATCTCTCTATCTCCTCTCCTATCACTTGGAAAATAAATTAAAAAAAAAAAAAGGAAAACTTCCCTCCTCAGCATTACATTATACATCATTAGAATCATTAGAATGACAATTATTGGGTAGAGATTCTCACATAACTTGAGTCTGTGACCCTATATAACTAGCTACCAATTATACATTGGGTCATGAAAGAGGCATGTCACAAGGTTGACAAAGCTACCCAGGGTCCCTTGCGATAAAGATGGAGCCAAACCTGGGGCCTCTGGCATATTCCACATGAATGAGTGTGTGAACTCCCCATCCTCAGTACCTTGCTAGATGCCATCACGCTGGAGGAGCTAATTCCTCCACATAGCACTTCACTACCTGGGGGGTCCCTTGAGATTAAATGATAAAACAACAATGGGGATTCAAATACTTTCTGAGTGGCATAGACTATCTGGATAACACCATCATAAGTGATAGAACTCTAAGGTGTTGCTGTTTTTTTATCCTTTATCCCAGATGACTCCGATAAATGACAAGATCCAAGAGTCACTACAGTTGGCCAAACTTAAGGCAGCCATCTTAATACTGAATGTCACAACCAACAATTGGCATTATCTGTGTGTGTGTGTGTTTGTGTATTTAACTCTAAGGTTATTTGCTGAATGTTGCCTTTTTTAAGGTAAAGAATTCTGGGAATCTTACTAAATGTAAATCAAGGTAAGAAATATCTGTATGTATACTAAGAACACAATAAAAGGCCTCATCAGGACATGTTTTGGGATTTTTTTTTTTTTTTGGAGTGAGAAGCGGGGAGGCAGAGAGACAAACTCCTGCATGCACCCAATTGGGATCCACCCAGTGTACTCACTAAGTGACAATGCTGTGCCTATCTGGGGCATTGCTCTATTGCAACCTGAGCCATTCTAGTGCCTGAGGTGGAGGCCATAGAGCCATCCTCAGGGCCCAGGCCAACTTTGCTCCAATAGAGCCTTGGCTGAGGGAGAGGAAGAGAGAGATAAAGAGAAAGGAGAGGGTAAAGGGTGGAGAAGCAGATGGGCGCTTCTGCTGTGTTCCCTGACCAAGAATCAAACACAGGGCTTCCACATGCCAGGTCAACGCTCTACTACTGAGCCAACTGGCCAAGGCCAGGACATTTTTTTAAAATTTATTTTTAGTTTAAAAAATTAATGATAGAAACTGAGACAAATATTTCACTTCTTAAGATACACAATTCTGGGCTCTTTGAAAAGACATTTAATGGAACTTTTATCTTTTCAATAGGCCCCTCACAGCCTGTTAAATTTAGTGGCATACTGGGCTCCTCAGAGAAACCCTACTTAAGTCACAAAGTGATACATAGACCTTCTGCTGGGTGTCATTATTTCCCCATGGACTAATTAATCTAAACTCTATCCCCCAAGAAGCATATACTTCCCATACTAATGCCACCCAGGTCCCTGTTTTGTCTTTATTGGCCATAAAAGGGGATAACCCTCTGAAGTTCAAGTGTTTGATGACTATCTTATCACTTGGCTCTCTCCCTCAGTGTCACATACCTACTTTCCTGTGCAGGGAGACACTTCTACTCCCTTAAAAGTCTACATTATTACAAAGACTCAAATTATATCAAGGCCTCAAGGGGTCAATAGTAATGTCTGGTCTAAAAATTCAAGTGCTGTCTTGGCATCTTTGAGGCCCATAGGGACCCATAAGCCTAGCTGTGAGTTCCTCTGATCTTATGAGACAAGCTTCCTGTCACCACCACCCAGTAGGTAAATCCCCTTACTCAGCTAGTTATGCTATCAGCCAGAACAGCTACACCCTGTCTGGTTCTGTATCTAAAGGGTTTTACTTACCTGTAAGCCCACAGAATTATTCCAACAAACCAATCAATCACTGGCTACAGTGGGGTATTCACGTTGTAAAAATTCATGATTTGTATATATTTTTTCTTTATGAAATACTCAGTAATAAAACAAAAAATATTTTTTTTAAATTCAAATTAGTTTAACACACACTATTAAGAGAATAAGAAAGTCTAGGTATGAGGCTGGAAATGTAGCTTTCAGGTCATCAGGATGCATATTTTGCACAAAAACATATCTATAAATGTGAAGATAAAATATACTTTCATATTTTAATAGGACCTAGAAATTAGAAATATAGCCGAAAGTACTGGTAATCTTGTCAACTGCTAAAATTTTTTCCTTAGTGTAACTGGTGGAATTTGAATAAGTTGGTGTCCTAGTAGAATATAAAATCTAAATTAAATAGGGGAAAATTTTTTTCAGAATAAAATTCTTGCCTGCTTGAAACTTCCACTTGCTTCAGATATTATTAATCTTATAAATACAAATATTTCTTTCACACACATACACATTTCAACTTATATTTAAATATACTCTGGACCAATCATTCATGAACTTTTGTGTGCATTGTAATTTCTGAAAAGTTTGTTAAAAACCAAATTTTCAATGCCAATGACAAGAGTTCCTGAATTAACAAGTCCGGGGCAAAGCCCACAAGTTAACCTTTCTAACACTTTCCCAGATATTGCTGATGCTGCTTCTCTTATGTCCACACTTTGAGAACCACTGAAATAGACATAATTAACTCTGTTTAATTAAGAAGAAAATTGTTATTTTAAGCTTGTAAAGTTGTAGATAAGCTTGAAATTTCTATTTTAATATTTAATTATTTCAATTGCTAAGAATAAAAACTTTTGTATAGAAATGGTGGGTGACATGGATTATAACAGCAGGTAGGATTTAACAATTATTAAATCAATTAAAGGTGATCCTGAATGGAGGAAAAGTCTCTGAAAGGTATACACAGATAATAATATTCTGTACAGCTGTTTACTAGATTTAATAAACTAATATCAATGGAATGGATTATCTGGCTTATTTAACTCTCACCTGTTTCCCTGATGAAAAACTCACATGAAAAGAAACAAATCAATCAGTTCAATTGTGATTTGTAACGTAATTATACATATGAATGATAATATCTCTGACATTGTTTTGAATGGAGATATAGTGTTGTAACAATTGAAAGGATAACATTTGAATCAATTTCATGGAATTCTGTAGGTGAATTTGAAAAGACTTTTTTTTTTCAAGAAAGTCACCAGTCCTTCTTAGGGTACCATGGCAGTACTTCTTCTGTCATATATGTAATTTGTGTAGGCAGACTTTCAAAAGGCATGATAGAAAGCAGGCTGAGAGCTTTCAGTGTGGGGAAGTCTGGCGAGGGGGTAGAAAGATTGAGCTGAAAAAGAAAAAAGAGAAAGTGAAAATTCATGAATGTGGACAACAGTGTGGTGAATGTGGGTCTAGTACAGTGGGAAGAGGTAGAGGAAGGTATGGGAAGGATAAATTGTGTTGGATGCAGACTTGATTTCGGGTGGTGAACACATAATGCAGTGTACAAATGAGGTGTTATGGTACTGTGCTCCTGAAACTTGTATAATTTTGTTGACAATGTCACCCCCAATAAAGTCAATAAATAAAAAGCATGAATTATGTGCCACTTTCTTGGATCTTTCTGTACATTTTATGTTATCCTTTCAATGTTCTGTCGGTTAAGTTTTGTGTGTATTTGAAAAACAGGAAACTAAATTTAAGAAGCGATAAGTAACTTTTTCAATTTCATAAATAAAATAACCATAATAGGATTTAGACCCAAGACAATTAGATTTTGAAAGAGTTCTGTTCAACTTAATAAAATTTTTTGATGGTAGCTGAGTTACTTGCTGTCTGTTTCTCTATAGTCAACCTAGGTAAAGATAAGAATAGAGATGTAAGATGATAAAAAAAAAAGTACCAGAACAAGAACCACTTTATTGTTTCTTGGTAATGTAAGTTTCAACATGTTCCTAGGGTCTGACTTAAGTCTTCCCCATGGCTTAGCTAAGTCTATCCCTTAATTCTGAACTCTTTTTTCAGACCTAATTATATTTTCTGCATCCGACTACACTTAGCTCCATGATTTTCAGTGCCAGACCTCACCAATGTCTCTCCTTATCTGAGTTTTTTCTTGTTAAACAAATACATAGTCAAACCATTCTGTCACTACCCTGATCACACACTCTGCTCCTATTGAAGAATGACTGTATTTTATTATTCTGTAGCTTTATGGTGATTATAAGTGCATCTGTATGTACTATTACTACTGAGCAACAACATTTAATGAACAATTGTGTTCCATCCAGTAAATGCTAGGTATTTATTATTTCACTTAATTATATGTATTATTTTATTTACACAATAATTCTATAAGTCTTAAGTTTATCCTCATTGCAATTTAAAATTAAGATTTATTATGAAGAAAGTATATAATGTCTGATTACATAAAGCTCAGTCAAGGGCTGAAGAAGGCTAAGCTTCATGCTGTTCTTGAGATTAAGATACCGGTAAAGTTCCTGAGACTATATGTAAGAACAATTTTAAACTTTTTGTTCAGGGCCCTGGCCAGCTTGCTTGACGGTAGAATGTTGGCTTCGGGTCTGGAAGTCTCAGGTTCGATTCCAGGTCAGGGCACACAAGAGAAGTGACCATCTGCTTCTCTATTCCTCCCCCTCCTCTCTCTGTCTCTCTCTCTCTCTCTCTCTCTCTCTCTCTCTTTCATCTTTTCCTGTTTTCCTGCAGCCATGGCTCAATTGATTTGAGTGCATTGGTCTTGGGTGCTAAGGATGTATCGGGCAAGTGAGTTTGTAAAATTTGTATTTTTTGAGTTTACTCACTTTTATTGTTAAAAATGATGCTGGACAGCCACATCTGTGCTTGCCCTCAGAGCAGGGCAGTTGATTCTAAATTGCGAATTACATTCCTGCTTAGGAGGGGTTGTTGTTTTGCTAATGTTTGCTGGAGCAGGGGTTTTTGTGGGCCCAGGCAGTTTTTGCAGGGACAGTAGAGAGAATGCAGAGTGCTGAAGAAGAGGCCAGTTTTTGCAGAGAAAGATAAGGTGTACAGATGGGGAACCAGAGCTGAGGGGCTTTTGGAGCCCTACTGAGGCTTGTGGGAGCCTTTGATTCAAGGAGGAACCAGAGAAGATTCTCCTGATTGTGGAACTGGGGAATATATCAGGGCTTTGGGAGCTCTGAATGAAAGGAAAATGTTTTCCTTGCCTGTTTGCTTGTTGGCTGGTGTGAGATTTTAATAAAAGAATGGCCCACCATTTTTGGCTCCACTGTTTCTTTACCATCTGCCTGATGGAGGTGGCCACTGACCCTACAGGATGGCTCCATGAAGGCCTCTGTCTCAGCTGCTAATAAAAGCTAGGTTGTGAGTATGGGCCCCAGATGGGGGTTGTGAGGTGGATCCCAGTCAGGGTGCATGCAGGAATCTATCTCACTATGTTCTCTCCTCTCACTTAATTAAAAAACAATTTTTTTTCTTTTTTTACTCAGGCTTTCAGTCAAAATGGTGAGTTAGGTAAATTCAGTACTATATCATCCTACAAACATATCAAAACTAAAACTAAATTACAGAAAAACCCTTATTCAGAACATCCTGGAATCTAGCTGAACAGAATCCCTATGTCTAAGGACATAAAGAAAAAACCATGTCAAGACTAATAAGAGGGACAGAGATGTGAAACACTCTGATTCCATACCCACATATAGCAACTAAAATCTAGAGGGTGATCTTGGCTACAGAGGTCCACTTTGAGGAATAAGGGGGGGGGAGGTCACAGCCCCACATCAGGCCACCCAGCCCAAGGTTTTGGTACTGCGAAGTTCTTATAACTTCTGGCTGAGAGAGAAAGAAGACTGCAGATGTCTCTGAAGTTCCTCTTGAAGAGCGCAAACACAGTGCTACTGGGATGCCCTTGCTCTGAGCTCCAGTGCTGGGGCAGTAAGATGAAAGGTGCCCAAGTGATAGGGGAACCCATGAGTTAGAAATTTGGCTTCAGTAATAGTAGTTTGTAATTGTAATCCATAGGAGATCGTGTAAGGGTTGCGAAATAGTTAATTTGCTTGCTAGTCTCTCTTAATAGCTCCCTGGCTTTCCCTGTTGAAATGTACAGAGAAGTTTATCTTTGCAAGAAGGCCTGGGGAGTGTCCTTGGAATCAAGCGTCTGGTAGGAGCCCAGAGATAGGAAAAGGAGACTGCCGGTCTGAATTACTCTGTCATGGGAGGAATGCAAAAAACAGATGGTCCATTATCTCAAGGACAGAGCATCTTGCTAACCCCTTGTCTACGTGACTAACTGCACAAACTTACTCTCTGTACTATTACTAACAACTGCTGAACTTTATCAAAACAGGAACTGAGAATTAAATAGTAAGAAAAAAAAGCAATACCTTATGGCACTTACATGAGGAAAAACAAATGATAATCACACACATAAATTAGATCATTTTCAAGAGTGTTAGTGTATGTCAAAATTTATTTTAAAAAAGATAACTTTTATTCAAATTTAAATATTTCTGTCAACATCATAACCATTTTACATTTTTTAAAATATGCCGTATCTTCCTCAATGTGCTTCTCGTGTTGTCTTAATTTTTAAATAAGTTATAACTTGTAAACTCATTTTCCCTATATGTAACAATTTAAATTTACAGATTTATTATAAATTACAAACAAAAATTATTAAACATGTCAAACCAGTGAAGAAAGGAATAATAGTCATATACTAAAATAAAACTTGATTTTCTGATCTCTAGCACTTTATGAATTCATAGATCAATCTTTATCTTTGAGGTTTTATTAATGAATTCATTTTATAAACTTAATTTTTCAATATTTATGCAAACTAATGAAATTAAGACCTGCTATTGATCTTTTTGCAAATAAAAGGTGAATAATATTTTTTCCATGCCATTGTCTCTTAAAAAGTTTTTTACGTAAAACATACACAATGGCCCTGGTTGGTTGCTCAGTGCATAAAGTGTCTGCCTGGGAATGGACCTCCCAGGTTCAATTCCCGGTCAGGTCATACAGGAGAAACAACCATCTGCTTCTTTTCCCCTCTGTCTCCCTCTTCTCTCCCTCTTTCCCTCTGCAGCCAATAGCTCAATTGCTATGAGTGTGGCCCCAAGATCTCAGGATAACTCAATTGGTCTGAAAGGATCAGCTTTGTGCACTAAAAATAGCTCAATCTCAAACATTGTCCCAGAAGAGGTTGCTAGGTGGATACCGGGGTGCCTGTGGGAGTCTGCCTCCTCTCACCTAAATACACATTCATACACACACACACTCATGCACACACACACAAATACACACATAAATAGAATAATATCCAGTCAGAAAATAAAGACAATTCTTCATTGTAGAAAAAAATAAAATTGTCCATGTATTTTCTTATTTTACTATTAGTAGTGATTTGTTTGTTTAACATTTAAGACACATAGCCTCATTTATATATTGAATACATACTGTGTTTTCAAGGTCTGAACTAAACTTTTCAAAGGAGTGAAATGTGTGGTGTCTTACATATGCAATGTTTTTTCAATGCCTGCACAAGTTCAAAACTAAAAAGAATTTAAGAAACGTATTTGTTAGGTATAGCCACTGTCTCTAAGCTTTTCTATCCCTCAGCTAGTTGGTAGGTATATAGTTTATATTGGAAACATGAACAAATTATGAGGAAGAAACACATATAAGAATTATTTATCCACATTCTATTTTGTCTGCTACATATATTACATTAGTGTGCATATTAGATGTTGCTCATTTTGAGTCATTTTTTTCTTTAAGCTATGATTTTATAAGCTTAGGCTTCTAATATGGTAGAGCAGCATAAAAGAGTGCACTGAGATACAGCTGTTTATATTTAAAGAACTTAAATGTTAGCTTTATTCAGACAAGTTTATGATGAAAAGTATAAAGAGACTGCATCATATGGTCATGAAATACATTAGTAAACAAAGAAAATGTCATTTTCCCAGGATAGAAGAAGTGGAAATATTGTATCACCTTATTTTTGGATCTTTTTGATTTTTTTAAAATGGAGACACAAAATAAAAAATATTCAATAAAAATAATCACATTCTTTTGGGGTATCATTTCCAATTGCTGCCATGAACATTAATAGCTAACTGTACACACATAGAAAGTTCAAAGTGCTCCATAGTCTTGTCCTTTTTCCTCTTCCTCCAACCACACATATAACTCAGCCCAATTTAAAGTCAAGATCCAAAAGTTTATTTTATTGGTCATTGAATAAAATGATATAAGGGCTGAGAAAAATACAATAGTTTTCTGGCTACTTTTCTTTGCTATTGATGTCTGTGTTTATATTTTTATTTAACATTTTTATTTTCAATTTATTGTGTTGACATGGTTTCAAGTGACCAACTCAATATGACACACTCTACACACCTCATTGTGCCCATCTATGCCGCAAACCCCATGCAAAGTCTCTTTCTCTTTTTCTACCCTTGTTTTACCTCCTTTGCCCCCTCCCTTACCTCCACCTCCCTCTTATTCTAATAGGAAAACACATTGAATCTTTGCAGAAAAAACATCTTATTAAGATAGACAAGAAGAGCTAAGAGTAAGTTGTTTCTAAAACCCAAAATCTAAGCAAGTGTAACTAAGGGAAAAATATGATAATGTGAATGGAAAAATGAACTAAATCTATGAAATATGATGTTAGAGTGTGTGAAGAAACAAAACATTTAATAGTGATGAAGAAAGCATCACTTCTTTTGTCTCTCAGCAGTGCCTATGTTGAGCTTACTCTGTTTGGAAAACATCTAGAAGAAAGAATAATTTCAAAACAGAGTATCTAAAAAAAAGGAGGGGATTATCAGGAGTAAGATAACATAAACAAGTTATTAAACATAAAGACCATGGAACAGAAGAGAAGGGGTTTCAAACAAAGGAACAGTGTTACTGAATATATTTGCTTAGCAGCGGGAATGTTTGTCATGAAACAGTGTACCAATAAAATAAAATAATATAAAATAAAATAAAAAATAAAGTAAAATAAAATAAAATAAAAAACTCTGTCAGCATCAAATGAAGATATGGGATTCTCAGAGGCCAATTAAGGAGAAACTGGTTTTACTTTATTTGTAATCAGGTGAAAATTTTGTCTGATACTGACATTAATTTAAAATATTTGTGAATACAGGTATAAAATAACTTGAGTGAATTGGAGGGAATTAGAAGTAAAAAAAGAGATAATCTTATTACAGCTAACCATGTTATAATGATATTGTGACATGCACATTTTAAAATACTGTACTCATAGAATATTCAGTACTTCTGGTAACAATAAAAAATTAATAAACTGGTAAAGGTGTCATTTAAGTCAAAGAGAATAATACAATATAGCCTTAATATCTGTTGTCATTATCATTTTTTACATTAGAAAATTAATAGTTGTTTTTTGAAGATCAAGTGAGGATATTTATTTATACAGGAGAGCTTACCAACATCACAAAATGCATAAGAATAACACTATGCTGAGAGATCATAATAAAATATAAATGTTTTACTTCTCTGTAAATACAAGACATACATATAAAAAGATAGAGAAAAGACATGTGTATTGTGTATCAACTCATTAGCAGTTAATGAAGCAGAGAATAACAGAAGTCTAGGAGGAAATAGCAAAAAGTATAAGTGAAAAAATCAAGAAATGAAATAGCTAATGAGCACAATGAGCCAACTTTGGTTTTCAAGTTTGGATTTAGATAGCACCAGCTGCCTTCACCCAGTGCCCATTAGAAGGAAGCCCATGGAGGAAATAATCTTCAATAGATAATTACATTTAAAATGTTTCTTTTCCCCCCAAAAGGTCACAAACCCTCACAGTGTTTTTGTCATTATGATTGTTTAGAACAGAGTTAAATGTAAAATGGTCAGAAATACAAAGTAAATTTGAAAAAAAACACATTTTTCCAATTGTACTTGTTTCTAAGAAGCTCTCCTTGCAAATCATTTTAAGTATTAAACTTGAAATATGTAGAGAATTTGGTTTTGAGCCTTTCAAATACATGTCATTGAAGTCCCTGAAGGATTCAGATGATCCTGGACACATTCTTCCTTGAATAAATATTTTTGTAAGATATTTTTACATTAGGATCTTCACATTATTTTCTTTCGGCTCTATAAAAGTTTGTATCAAAGTGGAAAGTATTTTAAAAATAAACTTGGGAAATTAGGCTTTAATAAAAAAAGGGAAAACTATTTTCAAAGATTCCTGGAAGTTTTTATCAGATGGATGCATGAGACACTTATATAGACATTAAATAGTATTTTGCTTAGACATTTGTAAACATTTACCACAACAATTTAAAAAATATAATATAAACAATTTACTTGGCATTATCAGATTTTTATAATGTTTTAATTGATATAATTGTAATATATGTATATATATATATGAAGCATAAAACTACTTTCTCATGTGTGAATGATAGACAAAGAGAACAAGCTCTCACTCTTTCCTGTTTTTTCCTTTTTTCTTTGGCAGGCAGAATAATGCAACCCCAACATGTTTATGCCATAACCTATAAAACCTTGCATGGAGAAAGGGACTTTGATATGTGATTAAAATATAAATCTTGAGATGGGGATACTGTGTTTTATTATCTGGGTGGACCCATTACAATCATAAGGTTCTTATAAAAGAAAAGAAGTATCATTAAAATGAGAGAGATATGTTTAAACTTCTATGCTTTTGGCTTTGAAGATGAAGGGACAGGACACGAGCCAAAGAATCTAGTTGACCACATGAATTTAGAAAAGGCAAAATATAACAGATTATCCAAGCATTCAGAAGGAACATAGGCTCATATGTGGACAAGTCCTGTCACGGGTGAGGACGACGAAGACGCAAAGACTTGACTCCGGAGACCAGGTTCAGTGATGCAGATCCACTTTATTCAGGAAGTAAGCTAGCTTATATAGATGGGTTTAGCCAATAGGATGTTACAGCGTATTCCTCAAAGCCAATGGCTGAAAAGGTCAGGGAGCTGCGTGGTTGTCGCTGAGTCACTTCCTTATGGCATGCGAGCTCCTTTCCTGGGTATGACCAGGAGGGTTTCAGCTGCTGGAGTATTCTCACAACATTACATCAGCCACAGCTGCTAGGAATGTGCTCTGCGCTCCACCTACACTCATAGGCTTGAGAAAACCTTGTTTTGAATCCAATGAGATCCATTTTTGATTTTGTGACATCTAAAATTGTAAGGTAATAATCTATGTTGCTTTACACCACTGTTTTGAGGACTTTTTTTTACAGCAGCAATTGGAAACTAATGCAACAATGTTCACTTGTATTCTCTTTATTGAGTCTCTAACACATATCAAATGCTATTCTGAGTTCTGAGAAAATAATAATTAGCAAAATCTAATACATGGTGTTACATATTTTTAATGACATAATGAGAAAGTCTATAGATCTTTTTCCCAGCAAAACAGCCATAACTAATAAAAAAAATTATTAAAACATCAACAGGCTTGGGATGGTGGCTCAGTGAATAGAGCATCAGCCTGGGATATGGATGTCCCAGGTTCAATTCAAGGTCAGGGCACACAGGAGAAGCAACCATATGCTTTCTCCTTCTCCTTCTGTCACTTCTCTCCTTCTTTACCTCCTACAGCCAGTGGCTCCATTGGGTCAAGCTTGGCTACAGGCACTGAGGATAACTTGGTTGGTTTGAGCACATCAGCCTCAGGTGCTAAAAATAACTCAGTACTTGAACACTGGCCCCAGATAAGTTAGCCAGGTGGATCCTGGCCGGGGTACATGTGGGAGTCTGCCTTACTATCTCCCATCCTCTCACCTAAACAAACAAACAAACAAAAAAAGAATTGCAATGAAATTTAAATTCATTAAAAGTTACCATAAAAAACAACATATAATCAAACATTTGTTCAAGAAAATCTACCAAATATTATTAAGAACAGTTAGTCTGTAGCATTTCAGATTTTCCTTGTGTACCTATTCTCCTCCCAATGCTGCCACATCTTCAGCCTGTTACACTGATGGAAATGCCACTCCAAGTGGTTGTGGCCAAGAAAACAAGGCTCTTTCTTCCTACAGCTCCCATTCAAGTGCAATGTTATGTCACCAGAAGGAGATAGCTGCATTTCTCATCACTCCAAGTTTAGTGTGGCAGGAGCAAAATTCCAAGAGTATGTGGCCAAGAGGTCATCAGATATGATGAGTAAATACTAGAACAGCAATTGTCCTTACCCCAGTTTGCTTATAGGGCAAAGTTTCAACATTGGTGAGGTGAACTGAGATTAGAGGTTACTGTACAAGTGAGTGAAATTCTGAGAGAAGCTGAACATTGTCCCTGCCCACAACCCTAGAACAATGGTTCAGACATTTTGCACTGTATAGATGCAGGCTCTGAGAAGAAATAGTTCTGAAATTTTCTTCTTTTAAAGACCTTTCAGACTTAAGAAAACAACTTAGCCCTGGTAAGTTTACTCAGTAGTAGAGCGTCAGTCAAGAGTGTGGATGTCCTGGATTCAATTCCCAGTCAGGGCACACAAAAGAAGTGACCATCTACTTCTCCACTCCTCTCCCTCCGCCTTCTCTCTCTCTCTCTCTTTTTTTTTTATTTTTCCATTTTTTTTTCATTTTTCTGAAGCTGGAAACGGGGAGAGACAGTCAGACAGACTCCCACATGCGCCCGACCGGGATCCACCCGGCACGCCCACCAGGGGCGACGCTCTGCCCATCAGGGGGCGATGCTCTGCCCATCCTGGGTGTCGCCATATTGCGACCAGAGCCACTCTAGCGCCTGAGGCAGAGGCCACAGAGCCATCCCCAGCGCCCGGGCCATCTCTGCTCCAATGGAGCCTTGGCTGCGGGAGGGGAAGAGAGAGACAGAGAGGAAAGCACGGCGGAGGGGTGGAGAAGCAAATGGGCGCTTCTCCTGTGTGCCCTGGCTGAGAATCGAACCCGGGTCCTCTGCACGCTAGGCCGATGCTCTACCGCTGAGCCAACCGGCCAGGGCTCTCTCTCTTTTCTCCTCCCACAACCATAGCTTTATTGGTTTGAACGCATTGCCCCAGGTGCTGAGGATGGCGTCATGGAGGCTCTACCTCAGGCATTAAACAATATCTTGGTTGTGAATATGGCCCTAGATTGGGGGGGGGGTCCCAGGTGGATTTAGTTGGGGCGCACATGAGACTGTCTCTATCTCTCCCCTTTCACTTGGAAAAAAAAAACAGTGTGTAAAGAACTTCAAGTTTGAAGATTATGTTAAAAATAATGGTGTTTTGAAGGTAAGTAATTAAGAGGAAGCTGGTATCTCTAGAAGAACAACAAGCTAAATCATAGATTAGCAAGTTTACTAGAAAGAAATCAAGATACAGTTAGGAAGAGCCATTCTGGGATCCAAACAAATCCCAAAGGCTGGACTCATAACTCCCCCCACCCTCTGCAAAGGGGTTCAAACTTAATTTCTTGAGAATGTGAAGCAATGGATGCCCCAGGGCATTGTTAACATCAGCAGAGCAATCATCCTGCAATTATTAGAACTTTACAGCTGGGGTGATCAGGAAACAAGACAGTCAAAGTGAATCCCATAAAATCACTGTCACACTAGAATGACTACGTGCACACTTAAGGCCGCGTTCTCCCAACAGTGGAACCAAAGTCTTCATATGCTGAAAATGTAAACTTAAAAAAAAATTTCAGCCTAGTCACAAAACAAATAAACAATTAAGCAATGACAGTAAAATACCCTGGGGCAGATCATTACCCAACATTGCTCTATATATTATGAAAAAAGTCCAGTTTTCAATATAAAATTACAAGAAATGAAAAGAAACAGGAATGTTTGATACACACATATACATATATTTTTAAATTATATAACAGAAACCATTGGAAAAAAGAGCTCAGCTGTTATAATTAACAAATATTTCAAAGCAAAAATTATCTATATATTCAAAGAAATAAAATAGAACAAGTGATGAAAAAGCCTCATTAAATTGAGAACAGTTTTAAACAAGCAGAAATCGTTAAAAATAATCAAATGGAACTTTTGGAGTTGACAAGTATAACTGAAATTCAAAGAATCACATTAGAGGGGATCAATGATTAATATGAACACAAAAAAGAAAAAAATAGTAAAATTTAAGGTACATTAATAGAGATTACTGCCTTGGCCATTGGCTCAGTGGTAGAGCATTGGCCTGGCGTGCAGGAGTCCCGGGTTCAATTCCCGGCCAGGGCACACAGGAGTAGCGCCCATCTGCTTCACCCCTCCCCTTCTCCTTCCTCTCTGTCTCTCTCTTCCCCTCCCGCAGCCAAGGCTCCATTGGAGCAGAGTTGGCCTGGGCACTGAGGATGGCTCTGTGGCCTCTGCTTCAGGCGCTAGAATGGCTCTGGTTGCAACAGAGCGACGCCCCAGATAGGCAGAGCATCGCCCCCTGGTGGGTGTGCCGGGTGGATCCTGGTTGGGCGCATATGGGAGTCTGTCTGACTGCCTCCCCGTTTCCATCTTTTTAAAGAAAAATAAAAATTAAAAAAATAAAATTAAAAAAAATAGAGATTATGTAACCTAAATATACAGAGAAAAAAAGAGGAGGGCATAATTCAATATGTTATGCTTTTGAGGTTGAGTGTAATCTCTAAAATAATCGTAAATAAAAATAATACACACACACACACACACACAAAGGAAACGAGTAAAGAATCAAAATTATACACTACAAAATACAATTAAACAAGGAAGTGATATGATCAAGATGGTAGACCAGGAAGCTCCAGGTTCTTGTTCTCTATAAAAATATCAGATAAACAGTCACAGATGACGAATATAACTTTGTGGGAGTTCTAGAAACAAGTCAATAATCTGCATCAACCAAGTGAAAAAAAAAAACATACTCAAAACAATAGAAAATGTGGCATTTTCATTCACTCTTGCTCACCGTCTCACTGGTTTGGCATGATGCAGTCAGGGGAAACAACTCAAGTCTCAGTTTTCTTCTTCCAGATAAAAGGAAATAGTGAAACATTTACAGTGTTCTGGTTTAACTGTGGGCTGTCCAATAAATTGGTTTCTGTCTTTTCAGACTTAGAGTTCACAAGAGAATGGCAGCGTAATTTTGCATAGTTCAGATATCAGGCTGAAAAAGAGCACAGAAGACAGTAGGGGCCACCTGAATGTGAAAACCACATGGGTACCACAGACCCACAAAGACATGGGGGCAAGAGAATACCGACACAAGTAAAACAATAGAATACCTAAGGCTTGAAAGTAGAAAGCATAAGTGATACTCTAAAAGGAAAGAAGATATTTGAAAGCAACCATATATATGGAGAATTTCAGAAACACACACAAACATACACACACACACACGCAGAGATCCAAGGAAAGCACATCCCCGAAAAGGTCTGAGAGTACCTTAAGCCATGATGCTAAGTTAATTTATAAAGGTCTTCTTCTGCATAAAGCCATTCTGCAAAGACAGGCAGAAACGGATATTTTGTCAAATGCTTAATGTTTGTTAAGATCTCAAGGCATACAAAGAAACAGAAAAACCTAATTTATTCAAAGAAACAAAATAAATCTCCAGAAACTGACCCTTAAAAAAATACAAGCATCAGTAGTATTCAGAGAAAAACTTTAAAATAATTGGCTTGCATATGCTGAAAGAGCTACTAAAACATATAGAAAACCAAAGGAAATAAAAAATGGTATATGGATAAAATGAGAAAGTCAACAAAGAGAAATGACAAAAAAACAGACTGATAGCTGTTAGAGGGAAAAGGGGTTGGGGGCTGGGTGAAAAAATGTGAAGAGATTAAGCAAAAAAGTTCATAGATACAGACAAGGGTTTGGTGATTATGGAAAGGAAAGGAGGTAGGAGAGGTAAAAGAGTGTAAAAGGGAGGTAAATGGTGATGAAAGGAGACTTGAATTGAGGTGGCAAATGCACAGTGCCGTGTACAGATGACATATTATGGATAGCATACCTGACACTTATGCAGTTTTAGTAACCAATATCACCCTATAAATTCAGTGTATAAAATAAAACAAAATAAAAAAGGAAATTATGATATATAACTGTAGAGAAATTCTGGAATTAAAAATATATAATAACTGAATTTAAATTTTTACTAGAGGGACTTCAACAGACTAAAGAACCAGTCAAGTTAACATAGGTGACTGAAGTTGAATCTGAGAAACAAAACAAAAAATAATTAAGAAAAGCAAACAACCTAACAGACTTATGAATAACCATTAAACACACAAATATATATACACTATGGGAATACTGGAAGTAGAAGAGAGAAAGGGAAGAAAACTGATTTGAAGAAAAAGTAATTTTAAACTTCTATAGTTTGAGGAAAATCATGAACATACAAGTATAAACAGCTTAATAAACTCCAAGTAGGAAACACAAAAAGATCCTCAAAATGTCACATTACAATCCAAAAGATGAAAGCCAAAGATAAAATCTTGAAAGCAGCCAAAGTTACCTGTCACATACAAGATATTTTCTGTAAAATTTCCTGTAGTTTTCTCAATAAAAAACTTACAGTGTACACATGGTGTAATGGTGTCATATTGAGTTGTTCACTTGAAACCTGTACTGTTTGGTGAACCATGTCAACCCAATAAATTTAAAAAATAAAGAAGAAAGCTTGAAGTCTAGAAGTCAGTATATGATATATATTTAGTGTTACAGGAAAAAATACTTGACAATTGTATATCTGGCAAAATTAACTTCAAACCTGAAGAAATTAAGACATTCCCAAATAAACAAAAGCTAGTGAAGTTCACTACTACTAGATCTTTCCTATAAGAAATATTAAAGAGATTTATTTAAGTTGACACAAAATTACAGTAGACAGTAACCCAAAACCATAAAAATATTTAAAGATCTATGGTAAAGGTAAATAGATGAACAAATATAAATGTAAATATAATGCAATTTTGGGTTATGAAAATATTTTTATTTCTTTATAGAATATATAACACAGAAGCACAAAATAGTTTTAAATTTATGTTAACAAAATACACAATATATAATATTTAATTAGTGACACCAATAACATTAAGTATAGAAGGGAGAACTGTAAAGAAATATTTTTGTTTAAAACTGAAGTTGGTATCAGTTTCAAATAGATTGCCATAACATAAAATGTTATATGTAATCTTCATGGTAACCATGAAGAAAATATCTATGAAAGAGGGGACTCAAAATACATTAATACATAAAATTAACTAAATACTAGGTCAGGGAAGATATAAGAGACAAGCTATAAAGCACATAGAAAACAATAAAATAGTAATAGTACTTCATTTTCTATTATTAATTACTTTAAATGTAAACAATTAACCCCTCAATTAAAATAAATAGATAGAATGGCTACAAAACAAACACAACAAAAACAAAAAATAAACATGCAACAGTCATATGCTATTGACAAGGAATTTACTTTAGATCTATGTACACACATAGCTTGAAAGTTAAAGAACAGGCCCTGGCCAGTTGGCTCAGTGGTAGAGCAGCAGCCTGGTGTGTGGAAGTCCCGGGTTTAATTCTCGGTCAGGGCACACAGGAGAGGCGCCCATCTGCTTCTCCATCCCCCCCCCTTGTTTCTCTCTCTCTCTCTTCCCCTCCTGCAGCCATGGCTCTACTGGAGCAAGATGACCTGGGTGTTGAGGATGGCTCCATGGCCTCTGCCTCAGGCACTAAGATCTCTATTTGGAGCAATTAAGCAGCAGCCCAGATTAGCAAAACATCGCCCCCTAGTGGAATTTCTAAGTGGATTCCAGTCAGGAGCCTGCCTCACTATCTTCTTTCCTCTCACTTAAAAAAAGAGAAGAAAGGACATAATATAATGATAAAAAGTTCAATTCACCAAGAAGATAGGATAATTATAAACATACACATACTAAACATCAGAGCTCCTAAATATAGTATGGAGCAAACATTAAACATAATTGATGAAAGAGACAACGGTACAATAATCATAGATTTTAATAGCCCCTGCAAATAATAAGACAATCAGCTGAAAAAGTAATTGAGGACTTGAACATCACACTAAATTAACAGAACATGATAGAAATATATAGACATTTTATCCAACAATAACAAGTCACACAGTTTTCTTAGGTACCTAGAGAACATTATAATAGGCCATACCTTAGGTTTCCAAACAACACTAATTAAATATGAAAAGATGGAAATTATGTGGAATACCATTTCTGGTCACAATATAATGAAACAAGAAATCAATGGCAGAGGATAATTGGAACTACACAAATATGTGGAAATTAAACATCATCTTCTTAAACAAATAAGTAAAAAAAAATTCACAAGGGAAATTAGAATATATATTGACAAAAATAAAAATGGACTCACAATACACCAAAATTTATAGGAGGCAGTGAAAGCTGTGCTAAGAAAAATGTATAGGTGAAATACTTGCATTAAAAAGGAAAGACAGCCTGACCAGGCAGTGGCGCAGTGGATAGGGCATCAGACTGGGATGTGGAAGACCCAGGTCCGAGACCCCGAGGTTGCCAGTTTGAGCGCAGGCTCATCTGACTTGAGCAAAAAGCTCGCCAGCTTGGATCCAAGGTCGCTGGCTCCAGCAAGGGGTTACTCGGTCTGCTGAAGGCCCACGGTCAAGGCACATATGAGAAAGCAATCAATGAACAACTAAGGTGTCGCAATGAGTAACGAAAAACTAATGATTGATGCTTGTCATCTGTCTGTTCCTGTCTGTCTGTCCCTGTCTATCCCTCACTCTGACTCCTCTCTCTCTCTGTCTCTGTAAAAAAAAAAAAAAAAAAGGAAAGACAATCTCAAATCAGCAATATCATTGTACATACAAGGAATTAAAATAAAGAATAAATAATACTCAAAGATAACATAAGGAATAATAGAGAGTAAAACACAGATAAACAAAATAGAATAAAAAATCAAAAAGAATGAATGAAAAAGCATTAGTTCTTCAAAAACATCAGATAAATTGATAAACCTTTAGCTATTGACTAAAAATAAAAGAGAAATGTCAAATACCTAAAGTCAGGAACAAAATTGGTGACATTATTACTGATATTACAGAAATAAAACAATGTTAGAAAACAGTGGTGTGAGCAATTGTACACAAAAAAATTGGATAGCAGAGCTGAATAAGACAAATCCTAAAAAATCACAACTTTTTAAAATTACATCTTAAAGAAATAGAAACTCTAAATAGATATCATCAGTAAGAAGAATGAGTCAGTAATAAAAAAAAATCGCCCACCAAAGTAAAGTTCAGTCCCAGATGGCATTATTGGTGAATTATAGTAAATATTTAAATAAAAATTAAGACTCCCTCTTAAAACTTCCAAAAATTTGAAAAATAAAAATCTAAATTCATTCTACAGAGCCAGTGACATGTTACCACCAAATCCAGAGAAATACATTAAAAGAACTCAATCTCAGGCCTGGACAGTTGGCTCAGCAGTAGAGCTTCGGCCAGGCGTGTGGAAGTCCCAGGTTCGATTCCTGGTCAGGGCACATAAGAGAAGAACCCATCTGCTTCTCCACCCCTCCCCCTCTCCTTCCTCTCTGTCTCTCTCTTCCCCTCCCACAGCCAAGGCTCTACTGGGGCAATGTTGGGCCGGGTGCTGAGGATGGCTCCATGCTCTCTCGTAGGGGGTTAGAATGGTTCCAGCCACAAGGGAGCAATGCCCCAGAGGGGAAGAGCATCACGCCTGGTAGGCATGCCAGGTGGATCCCAGTTGGACCCATGCGGGAGTCTGTCTGATTGCCTCCCTGCTTCTAACTTTGGAAAAATACAATAAACAATCAAACAAACAAAGAAAAAAATTCCTTATAAGGACTGATGCAAAAATTCTCAACAAAATTCTTGGAAACTGAATTCCACAGTATGTTTAATGAGTATGCATTATGATCAAGGGGGATTAATTCTTAGAAGGCAAGAATAATTCAACAAATTAAAAATAAATGTAGTACATCATACTAACAGAATAAAGAGACAAATAAAGTTGTAATTTTAAATGATGCAAAACAAACATTTGTTAAAATGCAATGCGTTTTATTGATTTAAAAAGAAAACAACTAAAATAATAGGAATGGAAGGGAACTAATCAACATAATGAAGGTCATATATGAAAACCTCAATGTTGTTTTATATACACAATAGTGAAGAGCTATACTTTTTTTTCTCTAAAATTATCAACAAAATAATATCCACTTCTACCCCTTTTATTCAACCAAGTATTGGAAGTCCCAGTCAGATAATTACGCAAAAAAAAAAAAAAATTAAATTAGGTCCTGGCCAGTTGGCTCAGCAGTAGAGCGTCGGCTTGGCATGCGGGGGGACCCGGGTTCGATTCCCGGCCAGGGCACATAGGAGAAGCGCCCATTTGCTTCTCCACCCCGCCCCCCTCCTTCCTCTCTGTCTCTCTCTTCCCCTCCCGCAGCCAAGGCTCCATTGGAGCAAAGACGGCCTGGGCGCTGGGGATGGCTCCTTGGCCTCTGCCTCAGGCGCTAGAGTGGCTCTGGTCGTGGCAGAGCGATGCCTGGGAGGGGCAGAGCATCGCCTCCTGGTGGGCAGAGCGTCGCCCCTGGTGGGCGTGCCGGGTGGATCCCGGTCGGGCGCATGCGGGAGTCTGTCTGACTGTCTCTCCCCGTTTCCAGCTTCAGCTTTACAAAAAAAAAAATTAAATTAAACTACAACAACAATATGAAAAAAACAACTTTTTAAAAAATAAATAAAACATCAAAATTGAAAAAGAAGTAAAATTATCTCTTTCATAGACTACATCTCATATGTAGAAAATACTAAAGATTTAAAGACATGATAGAACTAATAAATATATTTGTTAGAGTTGTAGAAAACAAAATCAACACACAAAAATCAGTTGTATTTTAATACACTGATAATGAAAAATTAAAAAGTGAATAAAAGAATTCAATTTACAATAGCACCAAAATCAGTAAGATAGTTAGGAATCAACCAAGAAAAGAAAAGATTTGTACACCGAAGAATAAAATATGTTGTTGAAAGAAATTAATGAAGACACATATAAATGGAAAAACATATTGCACTGAATGATTTGCACACCTAATAGTATTAAGAAGTCAATACTACCCAAAGTGACCTAGAGATTCAACTAAATCCTTATCATAATTTCAATTACATTTTCTTCCCATAAATAGAAAATTTCACCCTAAAATTAATATGGAATCTCAAAAAAAAACCTCATATAGCCAAAATAATCTTTTTCTTAAAAAAAAAAAAAGGAACAAATAGCCTGACCAGGTGGTGGTGCAGTGGATAGAGCGTCTGACTGGTATGCTGAGGACCCAGGTTCGAGACCCCAAGGTCACCAGCTTGAGCGCGGGCTTATCTGGTTTGAGCAAAAGCTCACCAGCTTGGATCCAAGGTCACTGGCTTGAGCAAGGGGTTACTCGGTCTGCTGAAGGCCCGCGGTCAAGGCACATATGAGAAAGCAATCAATGAACAACTAAGGTGTAGCAATGAAAAACTGATGATTGATGTTTCTCATCTCTCTCTGTTCCTGTCTGTCTGTCCCTATCTCTCTCTCTCTGACTCTCTCTCTGTCAGAGAGGAAAAAAAGGAACAAATATAGAAGCCTCACACTTCTTGATTTCAAAAGTTCTTATAAATACAAAGTAAGCAAGAGTATGTCATAATGAGAGACTTGTATAGACTAATAAAATAGACTAGAAAGCCCAGAAATAAAACATCACATATATGGCTAAATGATTTTTGACAAGAGTGGCAAGACTATTCACTGAGGAAGGAATAGTCTTCCTTTCATGGTATTGATAAAACTGTATTTCAACATGGAAAAGAATGAAATCAAGTCCTTATCTTACCACTGCATGCAAATATTTACTCAAAAAAAATCAAAGACCTAAACATAGGAGGTAAAACTATAAAACTCTTAAGAATAAAACTTGGAAGTGTCATGACATTAGCTTTGGCAATGATTTTTTGGATATGATACCAAAAACACAGGCAACAACAACAAAAAATAGATACATTGAACTTCATCAAAAGTTTTAAAAAATGTTTTGCACCAAATGACACAACTGAGAAAGTGAAAAAGCAACTATATGAACCGTGGAAATATTTGAAAAATATATATCTGAAGGAAGGATTAATATCCAGAATACATAACAAACTTCTACAACTGAACAACAATAAAAAAAAACAACCCAGCAATCCATTTAAAAGTGCATAAAATACAAAAACAGACTATTTTTTTTAAATGAAGTTATTCAAAGAGCCCAAGAACACATGAAAAGGTGCTCAATATCACTAATTATTGAGGGATATAAATAACAAAACTGCAGTGAGATATCACTTCCCATCCATTAAGATGGCAATTATCAAAACAACAGAAAATAATGCTATTGAGTATGTAAGGAAACTGGAGCACTTGAATTTTGCTTGTAGGCATAAGAAATTGTACAATAATTGTGAAAAGAATTATGGCAGTTTTTCCAAAAGTTAAACAGCATTACCATATGGTTCAACCAGTTTACTTTCAAATATGTACCTCCAAAAAATTGATAGCAGGGATTCATACAAATACAGTTATATCAATTTTCAAAGAAGCATCATTCACAGTAGCTAATATTTGAAAATAATTTGTGTCCATCCACAGATGAATGGGTACATTTAAAAAATATAATGCACACACAAACCACAGTGATACTACATAGCCATAAAAACTAATGAAATTTTGAGATGTGTTACAGTATCCTAACATATGGATGATTTTAGAAAAAGTATGCTAAGGGAAATAAGACAGACAAAAAAAGGACACAAATTGTATGATTTGATTTATATGAAATATCTAGAATAATTAAATTCATAGAAATAGATAGTAGGTCACAGTTTATCAGTGGATACATTGAGCTGGGAATGAGGAGTTATTTCTTAATGGATTAAAAGTTTCTATTTGGGATGAAACATTTTTGGAAATAGTGTTGATGGTTGTATAACACTGAATATCTTGTCATTCAATTGTACGTTTAAAATGGTTGAAACGGCAAAATTTGTTATATGTATTTTTTGCCATAATAAATATAAGGGAATGTAGAACTCACACATGCTATAACATGGATAAGCCTTTCAAATATTATACTATGCAAAAGAAGACAGAGACAAAAGTTCACATATTCCATTTATATGAAAAGCCTAGAAGAAGCAAATCCATAGAGAAAGGGAATAATGAGATGTGCATATTGTAATTATTTTTAAACAATTACAGTGTTTTTTTTTTATAAGGTGATAATAACGTTTTGAACTACATAATGGTGATGATTCCACAACATTGTGAGTATACTAAAAACAACAAAATTGTAATTTTAAAATAGTAATTAAAAACATTATTGAACTTATTGAGGTGATATTGGTTAAGGAAATTATATAGGTTTCAAGTGTGCAATTTTATAACACATCATCTGTATATTGTGTTGTGTGTTCACCACTCAAAATCAAGTCTGTTTTACTTACCTTATTCCACCTTTGCCAACTTCTACTTCTCCCTGCACCCTTTCCCTTTGATAATCCACCATAATGTTGTCTGTGTCTTAAGTATTTTATGTTTAAGACCTTCATCTTTTTCATCCTGAACCCTAAACCCTCTCCACTCTGACAGTTGTCAGTCTGTTCTCTGTATCCATGGGTCTGTTTATATTTTGTTTGTTTATTTTGTTCATTAGATTCTACATATAAGTGAACTTATATCATATTTGACTTTCTCTGACTGGCTTATTTCACTTAGCAAAATATTCTCCAGGTCCATCCATGTTGTTGCAAAACATAAGATTTTCTTTTTTGAGGCCAAGTAGTATTTCATTGTGAAATATATTACTGCTTTTTATCCACTCATCTACTGATGGACACTTGGGATGCTTTCAAATCTTGGTTATTGTAAATAGTGCTGCAGTGAAATAGAATTGCATATATTCTTTTGAATTAGTGTTTTGCATTCCTTCAGTTATATTCCCAGAAATGGAATCGTTGGGTCATAACATAGTTCATTATATTTTTGAAGAAATTCCATACTGTTTTCCACAGTGGCTGCACCAACCTGCATTCCCACCAGTAGTGTAGAAGGGTTTCCTTTCTTCCATATCCATGTCAACACTTGTTGTTTGTTGATTTATTGATGATAATCATTCTGACAGGTGTGAAGTAGTATCTCATTATGATTTCAATTTGCATTTCTCTGACAATAGATGATGTTGAGCATCTTTTCATATGTCTATTGACCATCTGTATATCCTCTTTGGAGAAGTGTCTATTTAGGTACTTTGCCCCCTTTTTAATTGGATTTTCTTTTGTTGTTGACTTGTATAAAGTTCTTATAAATTTTGGATATAACTCCTTAGTAGATATATAATTGACAAATATGTTCTTTTTCTTTCCTTTTTTTTATTTTGAAGTGAGAAACTGGGAAACAGAAGAGAGACAGACTCCCGCATGTGCCCAACTGGGATCCACCTGGCAAGCTCACTAGGGGGCTATGCTCTGCCCATCTGGACCTTTGTTCTGTTGCAACCGGAGCCATTCTAGCACCTGAGACTGAGACTATTGAGCCATCCTCAGTGCCCAGGACAATTTTACTCCAATGGAGTCTTGGCTGCGGGAGGAGAAGAGAAAAATAGACAGAAAGAAGAGGCGAAGGGTGCAGAAGCACCTGGGCACATCTTCTGTGTGCCCTGGCTGGAAATCAAACCTGGTACTTCCACACACTGGGCCAATGCTCTACCACTGATCCAACTGGCCAGGGCTCAGCAAATGTGTTCTTTTATTCATTGTATTGTCACTTCATTTTGTTGTTGGTGCCCTTTGCAGTGCAAAACCTTTTAGTTTGATGTAGTGCTAATTGTTTATATTTTCTTTTGTTACTCTTGCTTAAGGAAATACAGCAGAAGAAATATTGCTATAAGAATTGTCTTACTGCCTATGTTTTCTTCTAAGTTTTTTACATTTTTAAATCTAATATTTAAGTGTTTAATTTTTTATTCTTTTTATTTATTAATTTTAGAGATGAGAGAGAGAGAAATAAAAGGAAGAGAGAATGGGGGAGAAGCAGGAAGCATCAACTTCCATATGTGCCTTGATGAGGTAAGTCCAAGGTTTCCAACCAGCAACCTCAGCATTGTAGATCAATGCTTTATCCACTGCACCACCACAGGTCAGGCCTAATATTTTAATCTTTAATCCATTTTTAGTTTCTGCTTCTGAATTATGTAAGAAGGTGGTTTAGTTTCATTTTATTTTTGCATGTATTTGTCTAATTTTTCCAAAAAGCATTTATTAAATAAACTATCTTTACCACTATGTGTGGTCTTGAATCTTTTATCAAGTATAGTTGACCATTAAGGTTTAGGTTTATTTCTGGACTTTTAATTGTGTTCTGTTGACTTATATGTCTGGTTTTTACCAGAACCGTGCTGTTTTAATTACTATGGGCCTATAAATTTAATTTGATATCAGGTAGCATAATTCGTACAACTTTGTTCTTTTTTCTCAAGATTGCTATAGCTATTTGGGGTCTTTTGTGATTCCATATGAATTTTTAGAGTATTTGTTCTAGTTCTGTGAAATTTGCCACTATATCTTGATAGGAATTATGTTGAATCTATAGATTGCTTTGGACAGTGTGGACAATTTAATGATGATAATTCTTCCTATCCATGATCATGGTATATGCTTCCACTTACTTGTATCTTCAATTTCTTTCTTCAATGTCTTACAATTTTTAGAGTACAGTTCTTTTATATCCTTGGTTAAATTTCTTCTTAGTTATGCGATTTTTTATATAATTCTAAACGGAATTATTTTATTAGTTTCCCTTTCTGATAGTTCATTATTGATGCAAAAATGCCACTTATTTTTGGATATATATTTTGTATTCCTGCTACTTTACTAAATTCATTTCTCAATTCTAGTAGTTTGTGTGTGTGTGTGTGTGTGTGTGTGTGTGTGTGTGTAATCTTTAGGGTTCTCTTAAAACAGTAATTTTTACACTATTTAAATTTAATCTTAATTTAAAAAATTATCCATAAAAAGAATGTTGTTTTTATCACTATATTAATATTTCATTACCTTTTTGTTTAGTATCATGACTATTACTGATACTTTTTATTAGACAAAAATATGAAAATAGCTTTCATAAAAATTATTATTAAGAATGAATTAATACTATAAAAGAAATCAATGAGACTTAAGAAAATATGGTAATTATGCCTAAGAACAAATAAGAAAATAACAAGGATCTCCAGTAAATAAATTTTGTAATACAGAAACAAATGATTAGTTATAAACTATTTAATAGAAAAATACTAAAAAAGAAAGTGGTAAAACATTGGAAGAAGTGTTAGAGATAGGGTGCTAAGGACTTTTACCCCAAGTAAATAAAAACTCTGTTATTAAAAAATGTCACACACAGAAAGGATACTGAAGTAAATATTGTGAGTTGAAAATTGTTTGGAAATATTCTACTTATAAAATGGGTCTTTATACTATTAATTTCTAAAAGACATAAGATTGTCAGTCGTCTTATTTAGAACTAATCTTTAAAGAGTTCTTTCTCAGCTTCATTTAAACTCACACATTTTTGTGATGATAAAATAGAAAGGAGATGAAATACCACTCAAGAAACTAAAAAAATTTAGGCACAATATAAAACACTTTTATCCATCTCATGCAGTTATCTAATTATCTCAATGTAACATTTAAGAAGCAATAATATCTCCAGTGTGCTATAGACTTCAGCAAGAGTTTTTATTATATAAAATATTATAACCTTCACAATACATTTCAAAGACATAAAGTTAAATTTACTGATTTAGAAAAGTTTTATATCATAGTTAAAATAATGCATTCCAGTACCAGTTGTTTTTCTTATATGGATTTCACTTAAAACCTTTTTCCTCCACAGTTCTCAGGTTTGCTTCTTATTGGTTTTCTTCCAATTTTCACTGAAGGCTATTAGTATGTTTATATGCAAACACAAGATTTTTTAAATGCAACGTTTAACTCACTAAATGCATAACAGGTGTGTTCAAAATTATATGCTAAATGTTCAAAATAAACTATATGTTATGAATTAGTAAACATATAATATTAAAATATCATTTAATTTACTGTTTATTTTACTTCCTTATTTTTTTTTTACCAATTAAAAAATTTTTTTTAGACAATTAATTTTAACAGGGTGACATTGATCAATTAGAGTACATAGATTTAGAGAAAACATCTCCAAATCATTGACATTTGATTATGTTGTATACCCATCACCCAAAGTCAAATTGTCCTCTGTCATTTTTTCTTTGGTTTTCTTTATGCCCTTCCCCTCCCCCTGGTAACCCCCACACTCTTGTCCATGTCCATGAGTCTTAATTTTGTGTCCCACCTATGTATGGAATCATACAGTTCTTATTTTTTTTCTGATTTACTTATTTCACTCAGTATAATGTTCTCAAGGTCCATCCATGTTGTTGTAAATAATTCTATGTCATCATTTTTTATGGTTGAGTAGTATTCCATACTATGTATGTACCACATCTTCTTTATCCAATCTTCTATTGAAGGGATTTTTGGTTGGTTCCATGTCTTGGCCACTGTGAACAATGCTGCGATGAACATGGGGCTGCATGTGTCTTTGCGTACCAATGTTTTTAAGTTTTGGGGGTATATAACCAGTAGAGAGATTGCCGAGTCATATAGTAGTTCTATACTTAATTTTTTTTGAGGAACCACCATACTTTCTTCCATAATGGGTATACTACTTTACATTCCCACCAACAGTTAATGAGGATTCCTTTTTCTCCACAGCCTCTCCAACACTTGTTATTACCTGCCTTGTTGTTAATAGCTAGTCTAACAGGTGTGAGGTGGTATCTTATTGTAGTTTTAATTTGCATTGCTCTAATAGCTAGTGAATATGAGCATCTTTTCATATATTTATTGGCCATTTGTATTTCTTCCTGCGAGAAGTGTCTGTTCATGTTCTCTTCCCATTTTTTTTATTGGATTGTTTGCTTGTTTGTTGTTGAGTTTTGTGAGTTCTTTGTATATTTTGGATATTAGGCCCTTATCTGAGTTGTTGTTTGAAAATATTATCTCTCCTTTATTTGGCTGACTGTTCTGTTGTCAGTTTTGTTTTTTGTTTTTTTGCTGAAGCAAAAGCTTCTTAGTCTGATGTAGTCCCATTCATTTATCTTTGCCTTCACTTCCCTTGCCTTTGGAGTCAAATTCATAAAGTGCTCTTTGTAACCAAGGTCATGAGTTTAGTACCTATATTTTCTTTTTCTTCTATGTAATTTATTGTTTCAGGTCTTATATTTAGTCTTTGATCCATTTTGAATTAATTTTGGTACAGGGGGACAAACTGTTTACTTCTTAACTTTTGTAAAAATAAACTATGTTTTGTGAAAAGAGGGTTCTGCTTAGTGATTAACATTGGGAACATTGGAAAAGGAAGAATAAACCACATTTTACTTCTTTCACTTCAAAAATTCTTTTCTCTTTGTTTTTAACCTTTTTATTAGAATTGTACTGCATGGTATGCAGCACAATGAAACTAAATTTTCATTTAAGGGTACCATGTTAAAACTTACCTATATTTTCACTTATTTGTTTATTTGTGTTTTATGCATTCTTCTAGTAATTTCAAAATTGATTGATCACATTTTAAAAATACATGAAATTAAATAAACAATGCTAAAGAATAAACAATAAATAATAAATTTAGAAAAAATCAAGCACAAGGATGAAAAACGGGCCCAAGAATCATACAATTTGATATATTTCATTATTAATCTCCATGCACTCAGAGGTGAACCTCATATTTAGTAATAAAGTTTTTCACAGAAAATATGAAATAGAAAAAACCATCATTAGGTTTTGCATAGCATCCATTAGATAAAAATAAAACAGTTGCTAAAAAATCAGGTTTGTATAAAAAGTTTTATCTACTGAGCATCTTAATAAAGAAAACAGTTTTAATGAAATACATAACCCCAAAATTCTTAGAGAAGATGCAATATGAACAATACTACTATCACTAGTTTTATAGTGCAAACTAAACATATTACTTTTCTTACTACTTTACATGTATTTAAATTAATCTTCATAAAAATTTCTGAGATAGCTACTACTGTTATTCTTATTTACAGATGAGGGGACTGAAACACAAAGAGGTTAAGAACATGCCAAAGATCATACATACAGTAAAAAGAATAACAAGTATTTTAACCAAAGCACTTTTGAATTTATTGATATCACAGGTTATCTTTTTATTCTATTAATATTGAATAGGATAATAACAACTACTAGCTACTGAATTCTTACTATGTACTGTTAGGTTTAGGTCCATGGCTCTTTTAAATCCAGGTCCCTTTAAACTCAAATTCCCCATACTCAACCTCCCACTAGGACAACTTCTTTATTATACATCTCCTTCACCCAACTCCCACTTAAGCAACTCCTCCCACCCTGGGAAGGTTCTGGGAACTATCTTTGGGACAAGGCCTTAAGGAGGGATCCAAGGGTTGGGGAAAGGGAGATGGTCGGTGACTGAGACCACAAACCAGGACATGCTAATCTGAGCATGTCCAGGTGCACCAACCCCCACTTCAGCAAATGCCTGCAATAGTCCCTACATGAGACACTCCTTCCTGATGCCACTAGGGTCTCAGCCCATCCTGCTCACAGATACGTAAATAAATTTCTTATCAAATTCATCAGTTCTTATGCATCCCTCCTTCTGCCGACCAACTTTTGGTGCCAAAACCTGGGAAAGTCTCATGAGAGCAGGATCAGAACAGCACTCTGGTCTCCAACTACCCTAAGCTTGCAGTGCAGAGAGCAGTGAACAGCAGAAGCTCATCCCAATCTTACCCCCAAATCCTACTTGTGGTTGCAGGGCAAACACACTCCAGTTCCTTCCCCATGGACACTCTTAAGCCAAGCAAGGAGGACTGCAGACATTGGGAATTTTTCTCTTCATTTCTGATTTCTAAGTCCACACTGGTCATCAATTTTAGTGAGGGACCCTAAAATCCTCCTCAGGTCTTCCAACTCACTCTTTCTTGGCTTCAGCCCTCATCTCATCTTGAAAGTTTTACCAATTAGGCCAGAAAACTCACTCAACTTAGGACCCCTTAGACTCGGGGAGGCTTGACCTAAAGGACTCCTCTCATTCTCTTTGGGTGGCTCAGCTATCTATAAGTATGCCTATCCATAGGGAGTCACTCCCAAGGATTGTAATCAAATCATTCACTCCTGCCCTTGTTGCAATTCTCTCTCCTTTCTCACATTCCACACCTCCAAAATCCATGCCCTTAGACTGTTTCCTCAAAAATCTAAACTATCTCAGCCTTAAGGAAAACATCAAGCCAAAGTACCTCAGTCTGGCCTTAATTCTCAATGGCCTGAGAATGGCATTTTCAGTTTCAAAACCTTATGAGACCTCAACAACTTCTGTCACTGCAACGAAAAGTGGTCAGCAATTTCCTATGTCCAGGCCTTCTTCAACTTTAACCTTCAACTCTCTCTCTGTTAATACTGCTCCACCTATCAAATTCTTCTCAAATTTAGAAAATGCTAGCTTAAAAATTAAACTAAATCAATGAAAAGCATTAAGCTATGCTGTTCTGATTATATATTCTCTGTGTAATAGTCTCATTCCTGTATCTAGATGTTCTGGGTATAGCCACTTTAAAATTGGAATGTGTAAGGAGCACTCATTTAAATTTAAATAGAATGCAATTGTATATACTGGACTTGTTCCTGTATTCTGTAACGTCTTTCCATTTTAATTGTTATGACTATATATGTATTCTCTCCTCTGTTAAGGGCCAAATTACAACTTTACTATTTAGTTTAATCAGGTTTTATTTATGTGTCATGATCATATATCTGTACTGTAATTGTCTTGTTTCTATGTAATGAATTTCAGTTTAAGAGCTCTCATCTGTCTCATCTATCCATCTGTCTGTCTGAGATTTTTGGTGTTCTATACACACTGAGAATTCCCTGTCTCTGGCATTTAGGCTTTGTTTTATCAGGGCCTTGTAAAGGTTGTTTACAGTACTGCTTAGTAAGACTAGAGGAGACACTCCAGGAATGAAAAATCTCATTACCCTTCCAGAAAGTAAAACTCAGAAATAGAAGAGTATGCATATGGCACTTCTAAAATCCAAGTGGCTCAGTAGCCCATCCCCTCCCTTATCTTAGGCCTTCTAGGAAGGCTGCCAATGGCAAATGAGGAATGTTGCCTTCTCTACAATATTAATAATACTATTTACACATATAATAAAATACAAAACTATCCCAACTGTTTTATTTTTAACAAGGTAATCTACAGAAGCATTTAATATTACTACTGGTTTAAATTTAATTAATGTTTTTTGAAGTTCTTAAGAAAAAATATATGTTTGTTTTTTCTGGGTTTACAGAAAGTTTCTGTTATCTCTGTTATGTCTTCTAAAAATAGAAGTATATTTGCCAATAGGAAAAAAAAACAACTGTTTCTAAGGGTCATAAAATATGTTCTTAAAAATATCAATCTCAAATTGCTAATTACTGATGTAGTTGTGACTAAAAGTTAAGGTTTTTAAAAATTGAGAATTTTGATTAATTGGAAATAAATTATACAGTTTTTGAGATAAAAGGTAAAGGAAAAGGAAGAAAGTAAGTTGTTCTAAAGGCTGGTTATTTCTAAATGGATAAGAAATTTATGAACGTTGCAATAGGTTTGTCCAGGTTGTAGAGGGTTTGTGCACAGAGACAAATAAAAAGAAAAAACAAAATAACTGAGAAAGTAAAAAAAAAATGAAAAAAATACATACATATTACAGGAAAAAGGAACATTAGAAGGGAAATTCTAAACCTGGCCTCTATGGTTTTCAATAATCAGGAGGAGGAACAGAGAATAGCCTAAACCCAGGCCTTATGAATGTTTGCCATGGGGGTCTCCTAGGTTATAAAACATAAAGGCCCTCAAAATTCTAGAAGGGATTTTTCTGGCCCTCCCCAAGAAGCCTGCTTTAAATGCACACATGAGGGACACTAGAGCTGTTCTTGTTCCAATTCCAGGCCACCAGCCAGACCCTGCTCTCTCTGTGATTGTGTAGGCCATTGAAAGTCAGACCACCCACGAGTCCCTCAAGGCGCAAGGTTGTCCCTGGCCTCTACCCAGCACTGGCTTAGACGCACCTTCACATTTTGACATCCTGGGGAAAAGAAGAAGACTGAAGGGGCCTGGCCTTGCCACAGGCCTCCACATCCACCATCCGAATGCCAGAACCTTGGGTAACTGTACAGGTCACCAGTAAGGCCATTCCTTTCTTATTTGAAATGAGGGCTACTTATCTGACACTTTCTAAGTTTTCGGGACTGCTCTTTTCTTCCTCCATCTCAATTATGGGGTCCACAGTATTCCCTCCAACTCACTGATCACCCCTCTTTTTCTCCTTTGTTGTCTAGAAAATCATCCCTTTACCCATTCCATCCTCATTGTTCCCAGCAGACTAAACCCCATCGTATGGCAAGACAAGAGAGCAAAAAAAATCCCTCACTTTTGGACAACCAACAATAGTTCTTTCCTCCCACAATCTTTCGACTTATTCTCTCACAAAGCTATACAAACTCTCCCTCCTTCCTGATTTCAAGCCTTTCCTTCCACCAAACTATTAAGGTCAAGTTCTTCCCCCTAGAAACCACATCCCAACAAACTGAATCAATAGCTCTCACCAGAGCCCTTGCCCTAGCCCAGGGATGTGAAATTAACTTATGCACTGACTTCAAATATATCTTTCATATCATACACTCACACTACATTTTAAAAACACTCACCCCTATCTCCCCAATAAAGACCCCATTACTCTACACACTCCGCTACTAACCCAAGCCCCCTTGTGCTTCACCAGAACATCAGAGAACACTTCAGTTAGCCACCTGCCAAAGCCTGCATGTAACATCACTGTCACTCTGCAACTTCTGACCATATATTGGTCTCAATGAGTAAGCTACCAGGTCTCTTTTGAGGCAAACAGTTGCTTTCTCCAACCAGTCCTGTTTTCCTCCTTTCTCATATTACAAGCCTCTTCTTTTAAATGATCTTATCACCCCCTCTCTCTTTCCCTTGGGTCACCTCCTAATTCGGTGTTTTCTCCCATTTTCACTGCACCCGATGCGCAACTACCCATCTCTCTCCCTTTATCTGGGTTGCAGTGGCATCTGTATTATCGGTCTGGACAGCAGAATCCCCCCCACGAGCATATCTGCCTATCCTCTTTCCCATCTCTTCTCAATTTATTTATTTCCCTGCTTAACACACCAAAGAGCGTTCTTCCTTTGCAGCATGAATGCCTACCTTTTCCTTCCTACTAATGTGACAAAAACTTGTTCTCTAGTATACTTTTCTCCCAATGTTGATATAGCCCCCAACAATGAGTCCCTACCAATTCCAGTCATCCAGCAACTCCAGCACACGAGGGCAGCACAACTCATCCTGCTTGTAGTAACTCTAGGCATAACTTCAGGAGTTGGGATGGGTATAGACGGACTAACAACAGCTCTACAATACTTCAAAACCCTATCAGAGAATTGACAAGAGAGCCTAGATAATATTACAAAAAGTTTAGTCAATTTACAGGACCAAATAGAATTCCTCAGAGTCATTGCCTTACAATCCAAGTGAGGATTAGATGTTCTCACAACCAAAAAACGGGACTTTGACTCTTCTTAGAAAAGAAATGCTGCTTATATGTCAATCAATCAGTACTAGTTAGAGATGTTGCTCATAAGCTAACTGAAAGGGCCACTAAGATAAGAGAACATTAATCTAATCCAACACCTGGGACACTTGGTTAAACAATATCAATAGGAATGTATGACTACTCCCTTTCATAGGTTCAGCAATTTTCTTCAACTTGGCTCTAATTTTTGGACTGTGTCTTGTATGTCTATTTTCTTCATTTCTCCAAGACTGCCTTAAGGCATTTACAAACCAGTGTATCAGAGAGATTATGTTATTTCAAGCCACCATTTCATACCAGGTCCTAGCCCAAATGTCAGAAGATTGATATCAACAACTAGCTGACTCCCATTGTCACATCCCCCTAAATGCTTCAATGACTCTAACCAACAGGAAGCAGCTACAGAAGAAGAGACCTTCGCCACTTTTTCTTAAACAACAAAAGGCTGAAATGTTAGGTTTGGGTCCAGGCCTCCTTTAAATCCAAGTACCTTTATTTTTTTATTTTTAACTTTATTCAGTTTTTTAGAGAGAGAGAGAGAGAGAGAGAGAGAGAGAGAGAGAAGGGAGAGGAGCAGAAAGCAGCAACTCTCATATGTGCCTTGGGCAGGCAAGCCCAAGATTTTGAACCAGTGACCTCAGCATTCCCAGGTCAACACTTTATCCACTGCACCACCACAGGTCAGGCAATTCCAAGTCTCTTTAAACTCAAATTTTCCTAACCTAACCTCCCACTAGGGAAGCTTCTTCATTAAGTGTCTCCCTCACCCAAACTTCCCCTCCCCTTAAGCAACTCCCTTCACCCTGGGAAGGTTCTGGAAACGGTCTTTGGGACAAGGCCATCAGGAGGTACCTGAGGATTGGGAAAGGGAGACAATCTGTGCTTAAGGCCATAAATCAGGATATGCTAATCTGAGCATGTCCAGGTGCACCAACTCCCATGTCAGCAAATGCCTGCAGTAGTCCCTATATGAGACACCCTCTTCCTACAGGGCTACCACTAGGAATGATGCCACTAGCATCTCAGCTCATCTGCATGCAGATGCATAAATAAACTTCTTATAAAACTCATCAGGTCTTGTCTGTCCCTCCTTTAGCCAACCTAACAGGTATTACTATAATACCCAATGTATAAGACGCAACACTTTTCTAAAAATTTGGGGTCTAGAAAATAGATGTATCTTATACAGTGGTTGTAGATTTTTTCATTTAAATTTGACAGTGATGAAGAGTTGTATGAATTTTATAATGAGTAAAACTTGTGTTCAATAACTTTATGTAATATACGTTTTTTTTCCAAATTTTGGACCCCAAAATTAAGGTGCATTTTATAAGTGATAATGTCTTATACATGGGGAAATACGGTAGTTACCCTTTCATTTTATGAGGTCAAAATTCAAAATTATTTTCCCTTTCTTACATATAAGAAACCTCAGCATGTAAGTCAAAGAATTTAAAAAACTTGCCAAGGTCATAAAGCTAGCAATTGGTTGAGCCAAGATTTAAAGGAGCCCACACTCAGGTATTACACTATGTTGTTTCATGCATATACCATACTAATACATGATAGAATACAACTGTGTATATGTGTAATAATAAAAGGACATAAGAATTAAAACCAGAATTGGTATAACTGTCTGTATTTTATGAAAAAATGGTATATTTCACATCAAAAAGAATATATATTAATATAATTGTTCCTTTTTCTGGTCAAGGAGGGAAAAGCGATTTTATAAATTTCTATGACCATTAAGTTGAATGATTAATGACTACTTGCATATGCAAAATAATGCTAGAGTTAAATAATGGTAGAGAGGTAAATAATTCTGCAAAATTAAAATGGAATAGTTTTTCAAAGACAGAAAGTGCAAGAAAGACTGGTAAGGGAAGTATTACTGAAGGACATTATTGATAAACCTCTCAGAAAATTTAAAACTGTCAGACCTGAACTAGCTGAATTTTTATAAGAGTAGTATGTTTAAATTAAAAGGGGCTATGTTCCATGGCTTGTCTGTCCCTGAGAAGAATCAAGTCAGCACAGGTAGGCTTGTGAATTGAATAATTTTTGGAGATCTCTCGATGTATATATGGTTCTTGGTCCAACTGGGGTAAGTTTAAGCCAGTTGTGTGTTTACTTATATTCATAAAATGTATTTGCAAGCATACCTCTTACATATCTATAAACATACACAAATACACACACACACACACACACACACAGAAATTGGGCAGAAAAGGCAATTGCATACATTACGGTTTGCCAGAATTAAGAAGCAAGAGATAAGGGAAGAGGTTCAGAATATAATTTTTGTGCCATAGTAAGAATTATTTAAACTAAAAAAAATTTTTCTTAGTCTTTTCCATAGCTAACATATTTTTGAAGCTGTACTATATTTTGATTGTATTGAATATCCTTTCCAATTATACTTAATCCAGACTTAATTTAATATATCATGTTACAAAATCAATGCATGATTATTAATAGTTCTTGCAAATTTCTTTGCCACAGTACTTAGTTTGCTATGAGTTGGTAAAAACAAGATTAGATCTCTACCTTTAGGCTCATTGAAATTTTCTCACCATCCTGGGTTAGACTGTGGAGAATGGGAATGCTCAAGCCATTTCAGCACAGAAAATATCCCCAAGGTTTTGTTTGTTTGTATATATGTTTGGGTGGTAATTTCTTACCACTATTCATCATTTCTCTCTCCTTACATTCAGACCCCGGATCTAGCCTTTTAGTTACACCTGAAAACAAAATTGTTATCTTCAGTTATCCATCTGTTATTGGCAATTGATTCAAACCTAAACATAAAGATAATAGAGGTAATGGAGGGTTAATTAACAGCTCTCACCGAAGTGCTGCACTTTTGGCTTTTCCATTGGCCACAGATAACAAGCTGCTTGCAACTACATTAGCAGCAACACTGACTAGCTCTCTCTGGGTCAGGCCGCTCTGATCTTTGCACTCTAAACTTGTCATCGGTCCATTCTCATCATCCAACCTTACCCATAATCAAGCTTCTCATACTGATTTTTTGAAAGGTGTAAAATAAGAAAAGCACAATTAAAATTTTCAGGGGAGTGATGTAGCATCCACCGGGTACGAGAACAAATGTCGGAGACTTTCAGGAGTTAAGATGTTACTTTATTGGCCAGTTTAACCTGCGCAGGGGCGAACTCCCGAGATGTCCGGAGACACCGTGCCCACAAGGAGCTGCAAATGGGAGCCACGCCTGGAGCTTACAGCCAAGCCCTTATATATCCTAAGTGAGCAAGCATAGACAGAAGCAGATGTGGCAGTTTAGCTATTGGCTAGGGAGGTCACACGCAGTATAGCAACAGGGGCCGGCATAGCAACAGGGGCCGGTTTTAGCTTAGTGGCGAATTTCAAACCTAAACTTCTGATAAGGGTCTCTGACCTTCTTTGTTCCCAGCCTCACAGGAGCCATATCAGCACTTACTGTTCCTGCAATAGTTACACTCTTTGGCAGCTCCAGTACTCCCTGAATCTAACATTCCCCCATCTCTTTTGGGCATAAATCAAACCCTTGATTCTTCATCAGTGGGGAGAATGGTATAAGGCTGGGGCTCATGAGAATTTTCTACTTTAGCTGTAGCTATAAGCTAATTGGGTCTTATACACTGGCTAGTGATTAGCCTACTACGCCTCTCACAATGGTCAGCGATGAGCTCAGGGGGAGAGGGGTATTTATAGGCGAAACCTACAAGGTTACAATGTTTTCAGCACATTTGTACAATATCTTTGCAAAAGTACACAAGCACACACTGTTTTAAGATAATAAACTGTTGATACTTTCCTGCAATATGGGCAGGGCTAATACACAAGGAACGTGTCCTGCCTTGTATTTTTCTTCTCTGTACTAACTTCTTACAACTTGCACAAACCTTCTGCAACTTACATAAACCTTCAACTTTCATGCACTTTCTTATCCAGAAATAACTGGCCTTTATAACAACTTGCTTTTCTCTTTTCTTTTTAAAAGTACCTCTATACTTTATACTTTCTATTATCAAAACTATACAATTCCTTTCTAGTCAAAACTCTTGATTTAAAAATCTTTAACCTTTAGTAACAATTAAGTTGACTTTCTTTTTATCCTAGTTTCCCTTTTCCTAAAGCCTGATTAAAAGAGTCCTTAGTTAGTTCCTCTAGGCATTAGCCATGCGTGGACCAGTTAACTTCTGGTTTGTGGCTGAAGCAGGGCATGCTGTCCTTCTCAGGGTCAGCTTACAAGGGTTGGCAGGGTCAGTCTTCGCTGTCCACAAAGGTGTCTCTGCTGGGCCTGCAAGCTTCAGCCGGCTGCGGTGGACCCAGGTGGGTATGCCTTCTACCTTGGCAGTAGTGGGGGTGCTCAGGATCATGGTGTGTGGACCCGTCTACGTGGGAGTCAGTCCTTGGGTGGTGTACTTCTAGAAGTGCCTCTTGGACAGTCTTTGAACAGTTTTCTGAGTAACCTGTAAAACCTTCTTATGTCCTACTTTCTACAGTATAGACGTATCCCTTGATGGGGCCGGGAAGCCTGGCAGGCTTTCAGTTCAATGACCTTTCTTTCTACTCTGAAGCAGGGCCTGCAAGGACTTGAGGAAATTATGATTAGAAATCTCTAGTTCCCCTCTGGTCAATCGAGGTACAAGGGGCACAGGTTGCCCAAATAAGATTTCATAAGGGGTCTATTTATTGAGATAGGGGGTACATCTGTTTCTAAAAAGGGCGAAAGGGAGGAGCTCAACCTAGTTTTCGCCGGTCTCCCCTCTCAGCTTAATTATAGTTTCCTTCAGAATCCTTTTCATTCTTTCTACCTGTGCTGAACTTTGGGGCCTATAAATGCAATGCAATTTCTAGTTAATACCTAACTTCGTGGCTAATTCTTGAGATATCCTGGATATGAATGCAGGTCCATTGTCTGATCCTAGGGCTAGGGGAATGCCATGTCTAGGTATGATTTCCCTTAATAAGACTTTGCAGACTGTGGAAGCAGCCTCTCCTCACGTGGGGAATGCTTCCACCTATCCTGAGGTGTCTAATAATACTAGTAGATACTTATAACCTGACTTCCCAGGGGTCATATCTGTGAAATCTATTTCCTACAGTTCTCCCGGAGCTTTCCCCCAATACCTTATAAAGGGGGTAGCTTCTTATTCTGTGCATTTACTCTGGCACAGATGCTGCACCTCGAGACAATGGAGTGGACAATATCTCTGATGTTGGGCCCTACATAATACTTCCTAATAAGTTGTTCTAGCTTGTTTTGTCCTAGATGGGTACTAGTATGAATACTTCCTACTATTTCTCTTACTATTCCCTGGGGTAAATAGAGCCGGGAGTCTGGAAGCTCTATCTCCCCCTGCTGATTTTTCTTCCCTTTCAGCTGCATCCTTTCCTGCTCTTCTTCTGGGGAATAACTAGGATCCGGAGGTAGCGTTGGCTTAGGCAGCAATGGCAGAAGGCTTTCTTGTGGCCTAGTGGCTGCCCCTCTCTGGTGTCCTTTGCAGTGGATGATTGCAACTTTGGTAGGTAGCTAAATGGCGTTTAGGAGGGCAAGAATTTCATTGCGATTTTTAATGTCTTTCCCCCTGCTGTCTGTAAGCCTCTCTCCTTGTATATGGCTCCATGGACATGGGCAGTGGCGAATGCATACCGGCTGTCAGTATAGATGTTGGCAACTTTTCCCTCTGCTATCTGTAAGGCTCAGGTTAGTCCTATTAGCTCTGCCCTTTGTGCAGATGTTCCTGCGGGCAGTGCTTCTGCCACAGGACCTTATTTTCCATGGCCACTGCTGCCCCTGCATGTCGCTGTCCATCCTTAATAAAACTGCTCCCGTCTGTAAAGAGGGTCAGGTCTGCCTTCCTATATAGTTGATCCTTAATTCCGGGCGGGAGCCAGTCACTGTGTCAAGGATTTGTTTGCAACTGTGGACCAAAGTGGAGTCGCTGGGTTTAGGGCAGCAGTTTTGAGGAACTGAACAGATGGAGGGTTCAGCAGCTGAGCCTGATACTGCATTAGCCGCACATTAGATAGCCACCTGTCAGGAGGTGCTCGCAGCACTTGCTCTCTATGTAGTGTTCCTCAATGACTTTGATGTCCTGCCCTAAAGTTAATTTACTAGCCTCCTTGACTAGTATGGAGGTGGCAGCAAATGCCCTCAGACATGTTGGCCATCCCGAGGCTCTAGGATCAAGTCTCTTGGACAGATAGGCAACAGGCCTCTTCTACAGCCCAAGTTCCTGGCTCAGTACTCCTAAGGCTACCCCTCCCTTTTCTGCTATAAATAGCTGAAAGGGTTTGGCCAGATCTGGCAGGGCCAGAGCTGGGGCAGCCACCAGGGCCTCTTTCAGCGCTTGGAACGCTTGTTTCTTCTTATCTGTCCATGTGAACTGCTCTTCCTTACCCCTGGTCAGTTCATGCAGGGGTTTAGCTAGTTCTGCAAAGCCTAATATCCACAATTGGCAGTATCCTACTGCACCTTGGAATTCTCGTACCTGTCTCTTGTTAGTAGGCTCAGGGATCTGCAAGACCGTCTGAATTCACTGGCTGGATAATGTCCTTTATCCTCCCTGTAAGTTATAACCCAAATAACTTACAGTTTGCGTCACAATCTCGGCCTTCTTCGCGGAGACTCGATACTCTATTCGCCCGAGATCTTGTAGCAGGTCCAAGATAGCTTCCTCATACTCTCCTTTATCCTTGGCAGCTATGAGGATGTCATCCACATACTGGAGCAGTACAATTGACGGATGGGAGAAGCGGAAAGTCTGTAGATCTTTGCTGAGGGCTTTATTAAAAATGGTGGGGGAATTCTTAAACCCTTGTGGTAGTCTGGTCCAAGTGAACTGCCCTACCAGTCTATTATCTGGGTTATTCTATTCAAAGGCAAAGATCCCTTGGCTCTGAGGTGCCAGGGGAATACAAAAGAAGGCATCCTTTAAATCCAGGGCAGAATAATAGGTATGAGTTGGAGGCAATGAGCTCAGTAAGGTATACGGGTTGGGCACCGTTGGATGAATAGTCTCTACCTGTGCATTCACCTCCCGCAAGTCCTGGACCGGATGATAGTCTTGGCTCCCCGGTTTCTGGACAGGAAGCAGTGGGGTATTCCAGGCTGATTGGCACCTTCGAAGGATGCCTGCCTCCAGCAGGCGTTGCAAGTGCCGGGCGATTCCCTGTTTAGCTCGGGCTGGGACCGGGTACTGCCTGATCTTAACCGGTCTAGTAGTGCTAAGCAGTTGCACCAGGACAGGCGGTTGGTGAGCAGCCAAACCTGGGGGGTTGGTTTCCGCCCAAACCTCAGGTACCTGGGCACGCAGGGCATCTGGAACCCTTTCCTCAGCCTCCTTACCTTCTAGGACGGTGGCAAGTAAGTGTTCTTCAGACAGTAGGACAATTACTTCTATGCTGACCTCTGCCTCTTTGTTCCCCATAGGGTTTTCCTCCTGTCGGAAGGTTATGGTGGCCTGAAGTTTCTGCAATAAGTCCCTTCCAAGCAGTGGGTAAGGGCAGTCTGGAATGACTAGGAAAGAATGGGTGATGGTGCCTCGACCTAAGTCAGTATTCTTGTGGTGCCCATGGGTAAGGCTTCTGCTTTGTCCGTTGCCCCTCTTATCTTAGTAGTTGTCTTCTGCATCTGGCCCTGTGGTTTCTCTAGAACTGAGTAGGTGGCTCCCATGTTGACTAGGAAGTCTATTAGTTTTCCTTCGACTGTTAAGGTGACTATGGGCTCCTGGGAGCTGGCGGAAATGGAGCCCTGGCCCTTTTGCTGTCCCTTTTCCCTTTGGGAGGAGTTTATGGGCAGTGGCAGCAATCAGAATTTTGGCAACTTCCTTCACCCTGCCAACCTCCGGATCATCCCTATTGACATACATCTTCTGGGCTATCTCTAATAGCTTGCTTCTATTCTCTCCCTCGAACCCCTCAATCTTCTGAAGCTTTTTCCTAATATCTGAAGCGGCCTGAGTCACAAAGGCTATATTTACTAGTCTCCTGTTCTCTTCTGCCTCAGGATCTAGAGGGGTATATACTCTATAAGCCCCTATGAGTCTCTCTAGAAAGGCTGCTGGGAATTCCTCTCTTCCCTGGATGACTTTACTTACTTTACTAAAGTTGGTTGACTTTCTAGCTGCTGCCTTGAGCCCTCTCAACAGAGCCCAGCGATACTGGAGGAGCACGTCCCTTCTCCCAGCGGTATTAGGGTCCCAGGTAGGAGGTTGAGACGGGAGAACATCTTCTATTTCCCTTCTTCCCTCCTAAGTTTCCCTTTCTTCTCCTAATACTGCCTTAGCTGTTTCTCTCATTATTCTGTCCCTTTCTTCAGAAGTGAAGAGGGTTTGTAAAATCTGCTGACAATCATCCCATGTGGGCTGATGGGTCCTAAAAATGGTCTCAAGGAGAGATATTAGTCCCTGAGGTTTCTCGGAAAATGGGGGATTCTGATGTTTCCAATTGTATAAATCACTAGTGGAAAAAGGCACATAGATGAGGCGAGGAGGTGCCCGTGGGCCAGCATCTGGTGCCAGCGGCGCCTCCCGGAGGAGGAGGCAAAATGGCTGCCCTCCCGGAGGAGGAGACAAAATGGCTGCCCTCCCGGAGGAGGAGACAAAATGGCTGCCCTCATCTACCCACACATCCATATACAGGTATTGGTCTGGGTGGGGAGCCCTATAGACCATGGCTCTGACAGCAAACAAAATTGGAAGGTCAAAAGTGCCCTCTGTGGGCCGTCCTACATTAAATGCAGGCTATTCCAGCTGGCTCAAGGTCGGGAGGAAACCTGGACTTGGCTGCAGACCTCCGTACCCCTGAGCCCTCTTCTGGAAATCAGAAAAATTCTTCAACAGGCACTCGAGTGGGGATCCCGGCACAGACTCCTGTTGTCCCATCCTAGATGACTCAGGAATAATGAGAAAGGGTAGGATACAGGCAACACACACTATTAACACAAGGAACACACTTGTCTCTCTCACACTCAATTCAGTCATTTGAGCTCAGACAAAATGCAGCGCAGCGCAAAACTGATTCCTAATGTGACCGGTCACTCCCAAAGTTAGCAAATCCAAATATCCAAATTTCAGAGAGCGGCATCCCGCTTCTGAAAGCCCTGGGTAGGTTACCAGCGGCATCCCACCTACTACCTCAGGTTTATATGCTCCGGAGCCCAAAACCAAACCAAATGAGGATCTTCCGTGAATACTTACTCAGCTCGAACTGTCCTTCCGGTCTCCAACCCAAAACTCCGCCAAGGGAGCATCCCGGACGAGCCCCCAAAATGTAGCATCCACCGGGTACGAGAACAAATGTCGGAGACTTTCAGGAGTTAAGATGTTACTTTATTGGCCAGTTTAACCTGCGCAGGGGCGAACTCCCGAGATGTCCGGAGACACCGTGCCCACAAGGAGCTGCAAATGGGAGCCGCGCCTGGAGCTTACAGCCAAGCCCTTATATATCCTAAGTGAGCAAGCATAGACAGAAGCAGATGTGGCAGTTTAGCTATTGGCTAGGGAGGTCACATGCAGCATAGCAACAGGGGCCGGCATAGCAACAGGGGCCGGTTTTAGCTTAGTGGTGAATTTCAAACCTAAACTTCTGATAAGGGTCTCTGACCTTCTTTGTTCCCAGCCTCACAGGAGCCATATCAGCACTTACTGTTCCTACAATAGTTACACTCTTTGGCAGCTCCAGTACTCCCTGAATCTAACAAGTGACAACCTCTTAACTTTCTCTTTTTATTATCATGTTTACTTCTCTGCCCCTTTGGGACAGTGGTGTAATTCCTTTACACTAAATTCTTATTGAGGATATTTATTCTGCATTTCTAATGAAAGTGGACTTATAAACCTTCTGCTCTAACCTGTGCCTTAGAGGGTACCCTTTAGATATGTAAAGAATTAACCTTTAACTAAAATGGGTATGTCCTATTTAAGCAAAACTCTCAGACTGAGCTCTTGTTTGCCAATGCAATAGAAACATAATGGGACAATTTCTTTTTACACTTAGGTCAGTCTTTCTTGCAAATAAACACATACCTCATGTGAATATAGATCTATACTGGTAACATTGTCACTTTAATTAAAAGCTGATTTATACTAATACTTTATGGTTTAATCTGTGGCTGGACTTAGAAATAATAATTGAGTAAAGTCGATTTGGCCTAATTAATTTTAATTTTTCCTTGTGACATTTTTCTTTAGTATAAATAACCATAACTGAAATAAATAACATGCAACAAAATATAATTGTTACAGACAGAATGTTTATGTTCCAATATTCACTAAAGTGATGGTATTTGAATGTGGGGCTTTGCAAGAAATTAAGTCATGAAGATGGAATCCACGTAAATTAAATTAGGCTTTTTGTCGGAAACTGCATAAGTAGGAAGACAATCATAGGCCGATTTGATGGCGGGCACACCAGTCGCGCCCTGGGCCCCGACATTTGAAGGGCCCCACAAAACCCAATTTTACACTTTTTTCTAATGACACCAAGTTTAGTTTCATATGTGCAATGTTAACATTCATACTACATAGTATTTTTATTTATTTAATTATATGGTTAACATGTATTTTTATTTTGCCTGTCTCTTTTTTATAAGGGGCCCAATATTTTCTTCTGTGCCCGGGGTCTCAACCGACCTTAATCCTTCTCTGAAGACAATAGAAAATCATCCTGTAGCACTAAAAAAAAAATAAAATGTTCAACAAAAATTCTGTACCCAGTGAAAATATCTTTCAAATATGCAAGCAGAATTAATACATTTTCAGAAAATAAAAATTGAGATAATGTGTTTCCAGGAGAGCTGCACAACCAGAAATGTTAAAAGATATTTTCAGGGAGAAGCAGAATATATCAAATGGAACTCTAAGATTGTAAAAACCAATAAGAAGAACATAAAATGTGAAATATATACAAAATATATGAAAGAAAAGTTTTCTAACTTTTAACTTTTTTTTCTTCTTTTTTCAAGTGAGAGGAGGGGAGATAGACTCCAGCATACACTCCAACCTGGATCCACCCAGCAAACCCTTTTGGGGGCCGATGTTCTGCCTATCTGGGGCCATGCTCACATTCAACCTATTTTTCACACCTGATGAGAGGCTCTAAGGAGCCATCCTCAGTGCCCGGAGCTGATGTACTCAAATGAATAGAGGGTATGGGAGGGGAAGAGAGAAAGAGAGAGAGAAGGGGGAGAGGAGGGGTGGAGAAGCAGATGGTCACTTTTCCTCTGTGCACTGACCAGGAATCAAACCTGTGACATCTGCACACAGGGTCAATGTTCTACCACTAAGCAACCAGCCAGGACATAACTTTTAATCTTTAAGAGATTTGTTAAAATGTAATTCACACATAATTTACCCATGTAAGGTGCACAGTTGAATGATTTTTATGGTAGTCACAGAATTGTGCAACAATCACCAGTCAAATTTAGAATCATTTTATTATTATTATTATTATTATTATTATTATTATTATATATTTTGGTGAGAGAGGAAGGGAGAGAGAAAGACAGGAATATCAATCTGTTCTTGTATGTGCCCTGACCAGGGACTGAATCGGCAACCTCTGCTCTTAAGGACAGTATTCTAACCAACCGAGCTATCCAGCCAGATCTAGAGTATTTTAATTACCCAATAAGGTAATCTTCTATGATTTAGATATTACCTCTACAATGAATAAAATAATGTTGCCACCAAATTCATTTTCATCTGAAACCTCGGAAGCTTCTATTCATTGTAAGAGGGGGGTCGTGGCAGATGTAATTAAAGATCTCAATATGATATCTTACTAGAGGTAGGATGGAACCCAAATCCAATGTCTGGTGTCCTTATAAGAAGAAGGAAGGACACAGGAACACATAGAGAAAGTGGCAGCATGAAGTGGAAGCAAAGATTAAAATGATGACTCCATAGGTAAGAAAATGCCCACGATTAAGGGCAACCACCAGAAGCTAGGAGAGAAGAGTCAGTTTTTCCCTCAGAACCTACAGGAGGAATCAATCTTACTGACCTTGATTTTAAATTTTTGCCATTCTTCAATTTTTCCATTTCATCTAAATGATCTAATTTTTTTGCATTCATTTTTGTTCATAGTATTCATTTTCATTATTTTTATTCTTTAAGAATGGTAGTATTCTCTCCTTTAGAATTCTTGTTTCTAATAATTTCAATATTTTTCTCTTTGTCAGCTTAAGAAAAATGATGTTGGCCCTGGCCGGTTGGCTCAATGGTAGAGCGTCGGCCTGGCGTATGGGAGTCCTGGGTTTGATTCCCGGTCAGGGCACACAGGAGGAGCGCCCATCTGCTTCTCCACCCCTCCCCCTCTCCTTCCTCTCTGTCTCTCTCTTCCTCTCCTGCAGCCGAGGCTCCATTGGAGCAAAGTTTGCCTGGGCACTGAGGATGGCTCTGTGGCCTCTGCCTCAGGCGCTAGAATGGCTCTGATTGCGGCAGAGCGACGCCCCAGATGGGCAGAGCATCGCCCCTTGGTGGGCATGTCGGGTGGATCCCGGTCAGGCACATGCGGGAGTATATCTGACTGCCTCCCCATTTCCAACTTCAGAAAAATACAAAAAAAAAAGAAAGAAAAATATGTCAATTTTGTTAATACTCCCAAGAACCAACATTTAGTTGCACTAATTTTTCTCTATTGTTTTCCTATATACTCAATTTCAATTTAAATTAGCTCTTCTGCTTTTTTTATTATTGTTTTAATTTTTTAAATTATTTTCATTTTTATTTGAGAGGGAGAGAGATAGAAAGACAGACTCCTACATGTGCCCTGACCAGGATCCACCCAGCAACCCCCATCTGGGGCTGATACTTGAATCAACCAAGCTGTTTTTAGTACCTGAAGCTGAATGCTCAGACCAACCAAACTACCCTCAGCACCAAGTTTGATGCTTAAACCAATTGAGCCTCTGGTTGCAGGAAGGGAAGAGGGAGAGAACAAGGAGAGAGAGGGGGAGAGAAGCAGATGGTCACTTATCTTCTGTGCCCTGACTGGGAATTGAACCTGGGGTGTGTATACAATGGACAATGCTCTATCCACTGAGCAACTGGCCAGAGCCTCTTCTGTTTTTTAAAGATCATTTTGCTTTTTTTTTCTAGAGTCTTAATGTGAAAAATTGAGTTGCTGATTTGCAATTTTCCTTTCCTTTTAACGAAGTCATTTACATATAAAAACTAGTCTCAAACAATTACTTTTACTTTTGCATCTCATAAGTCTCAGTTACTGTGCAATTTTTATTCATCTAGAAGTATTTTCTAATTTTCTGTTTTAAAAATATTATTAAATCATGTGTTGATTATTTGTGTGTGTGTGTGTGTGTGTGACAGAGACAGAGAGAGAGACAAAGAGGGACAGATAAGGACAGACAGACAGGAAGGGAGAGAAATGAGAACTATCAATTCTTCATTGCACCTCCTAGTTGCCAGCGACTTGGGCTCAAGCCAGAGACCTTTGGGCTCAAGCCAGCGACCATGGGGTCATGTCTATGACCCTGTGTTCAAGCTGGTGAGCCTACGCTTAAGCTTGATGAGCCCGCGCTCAAACCAGCCACCTCGTGGTTTTGAATCTGGGTTTTCAGTGTCCCATCTGACACATCTACTGTGCCACTGCCTGGTCAGGTTGTGTTGTTTAATTTTTGAAAAACTTTGTGAATTTTCCAAATGTATTTATTTATTACATTCTAGTTCCATTCCACTGTGAATGGAGAATGAATTTTATATTTTAACATTTATTGAGGCTTACTGAATAACTTAATATGTAGTCTATCCTAGAGAATGCTCCATGTCCATTTGAGAAGAACGTGTATTCTGCTATTGTTCATGACATATCTGTTATGTATAGTTTGTTTATAATTTTGTTCAACTCTTTCTATTATCTTATTAATCTTCTGATGCCAGAATGTAAAATAGTAAAAAAAAAAGTTACTAAGTCATTTTTGAGGCCAACATTACCTTGATACCAAAACCAGTAAAGACTTTACAAAGAAACATATTTTTAGTCTAATATAGTTCATAAATATAGAACTGAAATTCCTTAAAACTATAGGAGATTGAATTTAGTAATACATGAAAAGATAAATATAATAGCCAAGTAGAAACTGTCCCAAGAATATAAGATAGGTTAAATATTTGAAAATCAATTTAATTCACTGTATTAGTTAATTTTAAAAATTGTGATTTCAATAATTTTAAAAGTGTATTGGACAGAATTGAACATCTATTAATGTTAAAAATATCCACAATATTGTGAAGAATTTTCTAAACTTGATAATAGGCTTCTATGAAAAAAAATTGTCATCATACTTAATGATAAAAGACTAAATGTTTTCATGCTCAGAATGGCAAGGTTGTTTACTTGCACCATTATATTCAACATTGTACTAAAGGTATTAGCCTATACAATGAAAAAAGAAAAAGAAATAAATGAAGAAATAAAACTTTTTATTCTTAGACAACATAATCAGGTATATAGCAAATCAAATAAATCTTCAAATAGTTTTCAACTAACTAAGTGGCTTTAACAAGTTTGCAGAGAAAAAGATCAGAAAATACAGTTCAATAATATTTTTACATCTTGTAAAAAATAAAGTTTGGAATAAAAATACCATATAAATTACATTTAAGAACATAAAATACTTGGAAGTAAAAATACAAAAGTGAGGCAATATTTATATGTTGATCACTGAAACATTGTATATTGGAAGGTGCTCTACATCATATATCATCAGGGAAATGCAAATTGAAACAGCAGTGAGATACCACTACACACATATTAAAATAGATGTAGAACAAAAATAATTTTTATTTATTGCTGGTGAGAATGCAAAATGGCACAGCCATATTGGAAGATAGCTAGGCAGGTTTTTACAAAGTTAAACATATCTAAATGAATGTTTCAGCTTTTGTACTCCCTAGTATTTATCCAAGTTAAAAATTTATGTCTATATAGAACCATAACACAAATATTTGTAGAAGCTTCATTCAAAATTATTACAGCTTGGAAGCAACCATAATGTTTTTCATTAGGTGAATGAATAAACTCTGGTACAACCAGAAAATGGAATATAATTAAGTGTTAAAAGATATGAGCTGTCGAGCCATGAAAAAATATAGAGTAATCTTAAACGCATATTGAAGTAATCTGAAGTGCATATTACTTGAAAGAAACCAGTGAGAAGTTTAAATACTGTATGATTCCAACTACATGACATTCTGGAGATAGGAAACCCTATGAAGACAATAAAAATATCTGTCTAGGTGGTCAGGAAAAAGAGGAGAATAAGTAGAGCATAAAAGATATTTTAAGACAGTAAAAATACATTGTATGAAATTAAAACAATAGGTATATGTCATCATACACTCGTCCAACAAATAAAATGTGTAACACCAAAAGTGAACCCTAACTTAAACTATGGATTTTGTGTGATTATAATGACTCAATGTTGGTTTGTTTATTTATTTATTTATTTATTTATTTATTTATTTATTTATTTTACAGGGACAGAGAGAGAGTCAGAGAGAGGGATAAACAGGGATGACAGACAGGAACGGAGAGAGATGAGAAGCATCAATTATCAGTTTTTTGTTGTGAGACCTTAGTTGTTCATTGATTGCTTTCTCATATGTGCAATGACCACAGGCCTTCAACAGACCAAGTAACCCCTTGCTCAAGCCAGCAACCTTGGATCCAAGCTGTGAAATTTCTCAAACCAGACGAGCCCATGCTCAAGCTGGCGACCTCGGAGTCTCAAACCTGGGTTCTCTGCATCCCAGTTTGATGTTCTATCCACTGCTTCACGGCCTGGTCAGGCGGTTTATTCTTGATAAAAAAAAAAAAAAAAAATATATATATATATATATATATATATATATATATATCATATATATCATTTTGTTGAGTGATTTTTTTCTGCTTTACTGACATATAAATAACATATAAGAGTCAGTTATTTTATTCAATAGATGTAAAATATGTTGATTTGATATACATACTTTGCAAAAGGATAACCAAGATAGTGCTAGCTTGTACTGCCATCATATAACATAATAAACATTTCTTTAAGTCAGGGGTCTCAAACTCGCGGCCCGCGGGCCACATGCGGCCCGCCGAACAATTTTGTGCGGCCCACAGCCTAATCCACGAAGTTCAAAATATTTTGGATAAAATTAAGTAAGCCTAGGGGCCTACTTGTATATTTCATTTCTCTAGCATCCTAGCTAGATATTAGCTTAGTTAACAGCAGTTGTGATGCGAACTACAGTTTCTGGTTGTTTTGTGACACTGAGTAAACTGCATGTACGATTGTGCTTGTTGTACTGATTTTTTTTTTGTTTTCAACTGCAGTGAGAAAAGTGTTGTGTAACAGTTGCCTTTTGTAGACCTAGTGCGGCCCCCCGAAGGGCTGTGATCTTGCTCTGCGGCCCACATGCTGAGTGGAGTTTGAGACTCCTGCTTTAAGTGGTAAGAACATATCAGATCTTTTCTCTTACCAAGCTCCAAGTATATAATACAGCATTATTGACTCTGATCACCATTCTGTGCATTAAATTCCTAGAGACTATTTATTTTATAACTGCAAGTTTGTACCCTTTAACCAACATCCATCTTCCTGTTTTCCTCAGCACCCTGCCCTTGCTAACCACCATTCAACTGTTCCTAACAGTTTGGCTTTTTTAGATTACACATATAAAGAATATTATGCAATATTTGTCTCTTTCTGTCTTTTTTCTTTATATGGCATAACACCATCAAGATCCATCCATGGTGTACAAATATCAGAATTTCATTCATTCGCATGGCTCAATATTATTACATTGTATATGTTCACCACACCTTGTGTATCCATTCACCTGTAGCTGTATACTTAGGTTGTTTCCTTATCTTGAATATTGTGAATAATTCTGAAATAAACATTGAAGTGCATATGTCTTTTCAAGATTCTGTTCATATTTATTTGGATATATACCCAGAAATAAGATTGCTGCATCCTGTGGTAGTTTAAAAATTTATTTATTTTTTTGGAAAACCTTCACCATGTTTATACTAGTAGCTGAACCAATTTACATTCCTAACAACAGTGCACAATGCTTCTCTTTTCTCCACATCCTTGCCAATATTTGTCATTTCTTGTATTTTTGATGATAGCAAGTGTGTGTTGATATGTCATTGTGGTTTTGATTTGTGTTGCCTTGATGAGTGATGTTGATCATTCTTCAGGTACTTTTAGTCAATTTTGATGCCTCATTTGGAAAAATGTCTAGTCACTTCCACTATACTATTTTCAATCAGTTTTTTATTTTGCTATTGAATTGTATGGGTTCTTTATATACTTTGGATATTAACCTCTTATCTAATATATGATTTATAAATATTTTATCCCATTGTGTAGGTTAACTTTTCATTTTTTTGATTGTTTCTTTTGCAGAAACTTTTTAGTATCATGTAATCACATTTATTTTTTCCTTTGCTGCTTTTGATTTTTGTTTTATTTATAAAAACAATTGATGACAAAATAAATTTCATGGTTTTTCTCGTGTTTTCTTCTAGTTTTATGTTTTTCATTTTTATGTGTAAAGCTTTAGTCTATTTTAAGTTAATTTTTGTAATTAAAGTAAAATAAGGATTCCGTTTTATTCTTCTGCATATGGTTATCCAGTTTTTCAGATACCATCTACTGAAGAGACTATCTTTCCTTCATTGAAAAATTTTTTACTTCTTGTCATATATTAGTTGACAATCTATGCGGAGTTTATTACTGGACCCTCAATCCTGTGCCATTGGTCTATATTCCATATTCATGCTAGTACCATACTGTTTTGATTACTATAGCTTTGTAACATACTTTGAAATCAGAAAGAAACAGATTTTGGTTGTTAGAGAAAGGATTTATCTTACCTTCATTTCTGGACAAAATTCTGGTTATACACTTTTGGTTGGCAGTTACTTTCTTTTTATTTTCTTTCTTTCTTTCTTTCTTTCTTTCTTTCTTTCTTTCTTTCTTTCTTTCTTTCTTTTATTAAGTAAGAAGCAAGGAGGCAGAGACAGACTCTTACATGTGCCTCAACTGGGATCTCCCTGGCAAGACCCCTGCTCGACTGTGTTCTGCCCAGCTGGGGCTGTTGCTCCATTGCTTGGCAACTGAGCTATTTCAACACTTGAGGCAAGGCCATGGAACCTTCCTCAGTACCTGGGGCCAACTTGCTCAAATCAAGCCATGGCTGTATGAGGAGAAGAGAGAGAAAGATAAAGAAAGGGGAGGGGTTGGGGAAGAGAAACAGATGGTTGCTTTTCTTGTGTGCCCTGACAGGTAATCGAACCCAGGACAGTCGCACACCAGGCTGGTGCTCTGCCACTGAGCCAACCGACCAGGGCCTACTGTTACTTTCTTTCAGCACTTTGAATTATATCATTTTATTCTATTGCCTGAAAGTTCCCTACTGAGTAATCCACTCATATAAACTTATGGAGATTTTCTTGTATGAGATTTTTTTTCTACTAGCTTTGAAATTATTTCTCTGTCTTTAATTACTGACACCTATATTGCAATGTGTCTTGGAGGAGAATATTTTGGTGAATTTCTAGGTGACTTATTAGTGTTATGAATTTAGATATCTAAATCTTTCCTCAGTTTTGGGAATTTTTTCAACCGTTATTTCTTTAAATAACATCGGGGAACATTTTTTTTTTCATTTTCTGTTGCATGAGGTTTTAGAACTGTTTCTATATATATCTCCATCACTGATTCCAAATCTGAAATCCATTCCTTGGTGCATGCTCCATTTTGTATGCAATTTTATTTTCTTTTTGTAACAGTTAAAGGCATGCATTGAATTTTAAATTGAAGTGAAAGAGCAATGACTCTTGGATTTAACATAGCCACAAGAAAATTAATGTTTTACAAACGTCACTTTTACATAATAGTAGTTGTTTTTAAATGTAAAAGATAATTATCGGATAAAAAATATATCTGAAAAAAATGGCATAAGATCACACATCCTAATATTCCTTCAGCAATATGACCTATCCTACAATCTGAGACATTCCCAGTTCCAGTTTTCAATAGATTTATTTCTTCTAAGGATGAAGAAAGTGAACATGGTGATCAAGTATATTTTGATAAGATGCATGAGGAAGTGGTTGTAAAATCTGAAGGATCTTCTTCTGATGCCAAGCAGTCATTAACCCCTCAGCAGTTTAGCCATCCTAAATTGAATGATTTAGTAAGAGATTTGGGCTTATCAAAGAAAACCGCTGAGTTATTAGCCTCCAGGCTTCAAGAAAAGAATGTACTTCACTGGTAAGCTGAAGTATCTCATTTTAGGAAGTGTAAACAAGTTTTTGTGGATCTTTTTTCTGAAGACAAACACTTTGTTTACTGTCATGATATCAGTAGTCTTCTCAGCCAGCTAGGTGTTACCACTTACAGTCCAACAGAATGGCATCTATTTCTTGACAGCTCTAAACAGAGTCTGAAATGTGTTCTCCTATACAACGGTAATGTTTATGCAGTGGTTCCAATTGGTTATTCAACTCATCTACGAGAAGATTATGATGACATAAATATTGTCCTCGACTTTCTGAAGTATGAGGAGCATAACTGGATCATTTATGTGGATCTTAAAATGGTAAATTTCCTGCTAGGACAACAGAGAAATTTCATGAAGTATCCTTGCTTTCTGTGTTTGTGGGACAGCTGAGCTCGGGAGAAACATTGGACACAGAAAGAGTGGCCTAAACGTGAAGCTCTGGAAGTAGGGATGCAAAAATATTGTGAATGAACCTGTAGTTAATTGAGACAGGATCATTTACCCCCAAGTTAACATCAAACTTGGCTTAATGAAGCAGTTTGTTCAGGCTTTGAATAGAGAAAGTGAATGCTTTCAACATATTATTTCTGCTTTTCCTGCCTTGTCTTTTGAGAAGATAAAAGCAGGTGTATTCGATGGACCTCATATTCGAACACTCATATGTGCCAAAGAATTTGCCAGGAAGATGCATAAGGAGGAAAAAGTAGCATGGCAGTCTTTTGTGGCAGTTACAAAGAACTTCCTTGGCAACAAAAAAGCAGAAAACTATGAACTTCTGGTTCAAAGGATGCTGTTGGCTTTCCATGACATTAGATGTAACATGAGCATTGAGATTCACTTCCTGAACAGTCACCTCGATAAGTTTCCCGAAAATGTTGGAGCTGTTCATGATGAGCAGACTACTGCTGGAGCATCAGATGAGATTGTCCTCAACAAGTACACAAACGCAAGAGCTACAAACGCAATTTTTTGCCTGAATAGAATTTAAATAAGTTTTGCACAAATTTTATGATTAAAGTAAGTGTTTTAATATGTTCTATTTTGAAATTGTAGACAAATTCTGATGCAATCATATCTTTTAGTGTCTTAGTGTATTACTGCATTATATAAATTATTATATTTTCACAAAGATGATGCCCAAGAAGACATTGTACTTCATTATGTTAAACTAAAAGTTGAAATTGTACAATAACATGAAAACCTAAAATCTTGAATTGCAAAAAACAGTAGCTTACAGAGAAAACATGTCAGATTTGAGATCAGCACACTCGAATTAGGTAAGAACAAGTGTTTTTTAGATGCAACAAAAATGTTTTTCCTCAGTGTCATTTTTGTACCTTTTTCTTCTTCTTTACTCTTTCTGAAAATTCACTGTTTTACACATTATTTCTTATAATGGTATCCTATAAGTTCTATGAGATTTTTTTCTCCACTTATTGTATTTTTGTCTTTGAACTTATCATAAAATGGGTTTTCTGACTTTATTGTACATGAGGCTTACATATGTATCTAATTAAATTTGGTCACTTTCTCTTGCTATCAGTCTCATATTTATTTGATTATTAGAACCTTGAAGGGTAGAGAAAATATTTTTTTCTCCCCTGCAGTAGTCTCTCCAGTTTTGTTGTTGTTGTTGCTGTTGCTAGCTTTCTCTATATGTCCCAACCTTGCCAGTCTTTGTGGAGTAAAACCAAAGTATAACTTTCTTACAGTGTCCCAATAGGCTGTGGAAGCTAATCACTCACACTGTTATCCTTACCTTGTAAAGGACACTCTTTCCAGCTGAGAAGTCCCTTTTTATGCTGAGCAATGTTGGCTTGCAGAGTGGGATAATGCAGTCAAAATAAATATGTCTTTTTTTTTCTTCCTTTGCATTTATTGTCATTTTTTTATAACATTGTGTTATGAAATTTTTAAGTGAATTCCAGAGCTTTTCCAGGTTGCCCTAGTTTATGGATTTTTGTGGGAAGACAGAGACTGAAATTTCTCATCTCAACATCTTGGAATTGTCACTCTGGTAATTTTGTTAATATTAGGGAAAGCTATAAATGTGTGGGTGCAAAGGATATATAGAAAATTTTTTTACAATTTTTTAATTTTTTGTAAATATAAATTTTTTATAAAATATAATTTTTAAAAAATATTAAATTATTGATGTGAAAATTTTAAGGAGTTTTTTAATAACTAGAGATTATTTTATGTATTATAAAGCTAAATATTCTTATGGCAAAATCTCTACATATTGATCTTTCCACTCAATAAAATCATATTTAAAATTTCAGTCCTCATTTCTGTAAAAATTGGCAACTTTATTTTAAATTTTTATTGAAAATAGAATAAAATAGATTACTTTGTGATATATCTCATTCTGTCAATGAAAAAATATTAAAAGCTGTAAGAGAAAAACAGGCAATCACCTACAAAGGATCATCCATAAGGATGACATCTGAATTCTCAACAGAAACATTTGAGACCAGAAGGGAATTGCAAGAAATATTCAAAGTAATTCAGAACAAGAACCTACAACCAAGACTTCTTTATCCAGCAAGACTATCATTTAAAATTGAAAGGGAAATAAAAAGATTCCCAGAGTGAAAAAAAAACTCAAGGAACTTATCACAACCAAGCCAATGCTGCAAGAAATATTAAGGGGCCTACTGTAGACAGAACAAAGGGGTAAAATATATATAGTAAAAGAAGAATATAGATTTTTAAAAAAGCAATAAACAACTACATATAAATAGGAACCTTAAATGTAAATGGCTGAAATGCTCCAATGAAAAGACATAGGGTAGCTGAATGGATAAGAAAACAGGACCAGTACATTTGCTGTCTATATGAGACCCACCTTAAAACAAAAGATACAGATAGACTGAAAGTAAAAGGATAAAAGAAATATTTCATTCAAAAGAAAATGGAAAAAAAAGCTGGGATAACAATACTTATATCTGACAAAATAGACTTTAAAACAAAGACTATAGTAAGGGATAAATAAGGTCACTACATAATGATAAAGGGAGCAATCTGACAGGAAGAGATAACCATTATAAATATCTATGCACCTAATATAGAATTAAGGGCACACTAGATCAACTGGATTTAATAGGTAGCTTCAGAACCTTTCACCTTAAAGCAGCAGAATATACATTCTTCTCAAGTGTACATGGCACATTCTTAAGGATAAACCACATATTAGGGCATAGATTGAGTCTCAACAAATTTAAGACAATTCAAACCATATCAAGAATCTTTTCTGACCAAAATGGCATTAAACTGGAAATCAACTACAATAGGAAAACTGACAAACACTCAAACACTTGGAAACTAAAGAGCATGTTATTAAACAATGAATGGGTTAATAATGAGATCAAGGAAGAAGTAAAAAATTTTCTTGAAACAAATGAAAATGAGCATACAACAACTCAAAATCTGTGGGACACAGCAAAAGCAGTCCTGAGAGGGAAGTTCAAAGCATTACAGGCAAACCTTAAGAAGCTAGAAAAAGCTCAACTAAACAATTTAATCCTGCAAACAAAATAACTAGAAAAAGAACAGCAAGTAAGCCTAGAGTAGATGGAAGGAAATAATAAAGATCAGAGCAGAAATAAATGACATAGAGACTAAAAAAAAAAAATACATAGAATCAGTGAAACCAAGATCTGGTTCTTTGCAAAAGTAAGTAAGATCAATGAACTCTTAGCCAGACTCATCAAGAAAAAAAGAGAAAGGACTCAAATAAATAAAATTAATAATGAGTGTGGAGAAGTAACAACAGACACAGCAGAAAAACAAAGGATTGTAAGAAAATACTATGAAGAACTGTATGCGAAAAAATTAGACAACCTAGGTGAAATGGACAAACTCCTTGAAAAATATAATCTTTAGAAAATCAATCTGGAAGAATCAGAAAACCTAAATAGACTGATTACAACAAATGAGGCCGAAACAGTTATCAAAAAACATCCAACAAACAAAAGCCAGGTAGCTTCACAGGTGAATTCCACCAAACATTCAAAGAAGAACTAATTCCTATCTGAAAAAAGCATTCAATAAAATCCAGCACCCATTTATGATCAAAACTCTCAGCAAAGTGGGAATATAGGGAACATACAACAATATAATAAAGGCCAACTATGACAGGCCCATAGACAACATTATACTCAATGGATAAAAGTTAAAAGCAATCTCCTTAAGATCAGGAACAAGGCAGGAGTGCCCCCTTTCACTATTCTTATTCAATATAGTTCTGGAAGTCCTAGCCACAGATCAGACAAGAAGAAGAAATAAAAAGCATCCAAATTGGAAAAGAGAAGTAAAGCTATCTTTATTTGCTGATGATATGATTGATACTGTACCTAGAGAAACCTAAAGTTGCAGTCAAAAAACTACTGGACCTGATAAATGAATTCAACAAGGTGTCAGGATATAAAATTAATACTCAGAAATCAGAGGCATTTTTATACAGCAAGAATGATATGTCTGAAAGAGAAATTAAGAAAACAATCCCCTTCACTATTGCAACAAATAAATAAAATACCTAGGAGTAAGTTTAACCAGGGAGATTAAAGACTTATACTCGGAAAATTATAAAACATTGATTAAAGAAATCAAGGAAGATACAAACAACTGGAAGCATATACTGTGTTCATAAATAGAAAGAATAAACATCATTAAAATGTCCATATTACCCAAAGCAATTTATAAATTCAATGCAATTCCTCTTAAAATACCAAGGACATACTTCAAAGATATAGAACAAATATTCCAAAAATTCATATGGAACCAAAAAAGAACAAGAATAGCCTCAGCAATATTGAAAAAGAAAAATAAAGTGGATATAATCACACTTCTGGACATCTAGTTATACTACAAGGTCATTGTACTCAAAACAGCTTGGTACTAGCATAAGAACAAGCATATAGATCAATGGAACAGAACAGAGAACCCAGAAATATACCCGCACCTTTATAAACAATTGATATTTGACAAGGGTGATAATAGCATGCAGTGGAGTAAAGACAATCTCTTTAACAAATGGAAAAATTGGACAGCTACCTGCAAAAAAATGAAACTAGACCACCAACTTACACCATTCACAAAAATAAACTCAAAATGGATAAAAGACTTAAATGTAAGTCATGAAACCATAAGCATCCTAGAGGAAAACATAGACAATAAGCTCTCCAACATCAGTTGCAACAATATATTTGCTAATGTATCTCCATAGGCAAGGGATATAAAGGACAGGATAAACAAATGGGACTACATCAAATTAAAAAGCTTTTGCACAGCTAAAGACAATATGAACAAAATAAAAAGGCAAACCACACAATGGGAGAACGTATTCGACAATATGTCTGATAAGAGGTTAATAACCAAAATTTATAAAGAACTTGTAAAATTCAACACCAGGAAGATTCAGTCCAACGAAAACATGGGCAAAAGAAATGAATAGATACATCTCCAAAGAGGACACACAGATGGCCAATTGGCATATGAAAAAATGCTCAACATCACTAATCGTTAGAGAAATGCAAATTAAAACCACAATGAGATATCACCTCACACCAGTCAGAATGGTGCTCATCAACAAAACAACACAGAATAAGTGCTGGTCAGGATGTGGAGAAAAGGGAATCCTCCTGCACAGACTGGAGCAATCACTGTGGAAAACAGTATGGAGGTTCCTCAAAAAATTAAAAATCAAACTGCCTTTTGACCCAGCCATCCCACTTTTGGGAATATATCCCAAGAACACCACATCAACGAGTCAAAAGTAGAAATGCACCACCATGTATATGGCAGCATTTTTTACAATAGCCAAGATCTGGAAACAGCCCAAGTGTCCATCAGTGGACGAGTGGATTAAAAATAGTGGTACATATACACAATGGAATACTATGGGGCCATGAAAAAGAAGGAAACATTATTTTTTGCAACGACATGGATGGACCTAGAAACTACTATGTTAAGTGAAATAAGCCAGGCAGAGAAAGAAAAATACCATATGACCTCACTCATCTGATGAATCCAATGAACAATGTGAACTGAGGAGCAGAATAGAGACAGAGGTGGGAATCAAAGGATCCAATAGGAAAGCAGACAGAGGGAAAGGAGATGATAGGCTGATAGGATGAGATGAGAGCAGAAAAGGAAATTCTGGAGGGAAGGGGGGAGGGCGTTATGGGGAGGATTACAAGGGAGATGTACTGGGGAACATAGCGGAGGGGAGGATGAATTTGGGGGGGGGACACTAGAATCTATGTAAACACAATAAATTAATAAAAAGAAAAGAAAAATCCTTTTGTTCTGGTCAGATGGCTCAGTGGATGAAGTGTGGACCTGGTGCACTGGAGGTTGTACACCCTGGTCAGTGCACAACTAAATGGAATGACTAGGTAGAATAACAGATTGATGCTTCTCTCTCTCTCTCTCTCTCTTCCTTCCCCTCTCCCTTTCACTACCCCCACCTCTTTCTCTCTCTTTCTTCCTCTATCAATCCAGTGGGAGAAATTTTTGAGTCTTGTTTTTGTTTATTTATTGATTTTTAGATAGAGGAGAGGGGGAGAAGGGGGGAGAAGCAAGAAGCATCAACTAATAGTATGTGGTTGCTCACCGTATGTGCCTTGATTGAACAAGCCCAGGGTTTTGAACCAGCAACCTTGGCATTCCAGGTTGATGATTTATCCACTGTGCCACCACAGGGCAAGCTAAGTCTTTTTATATTATATTTAATTGAAGATGTCTGTATGACCTCATATTATAAAAAATAAAATCTCCTAGCTCTAGCTAGTAAAAGGACCTAGAAATAATTTCCTCCCCTAGTAGCAGTAAACACATCTAGCTTTTAAATCTTGATTTCTAACTACAACTCCCTACCAAAAAGAACCAGATCTTTTTACATAAATAAGTAATTTTAAACAGTAAGACAAAAAATAAAAATTATTAGGATTGGAAAGGAAGAAAAAAAACTGCCATTATTTATAGACACCACAGTTTATTTACATAGAAAAACCAAGAAAGCAACAATTTATTAGGAATAATAGGAGTTCTTCAGGGTTGCTGGATAAAAATTGATACATAAAAATAAAAACAATTTATGATTATTATAAATTATATTTTTAATCAAAATATAAAATATCTTGGGAATAAATCTGACATTAAGAATCCTATTTTATTTTATTTTTTTTTATTTTTTTGTATTTTTCTGAAGTTGGAAACAGGGAGGCAGTCAGACAGACTCCTGCATGCACCCGACCAGGATCCACCTGGCATGTTCACCAGGGAGCGATGCTCTGCCCATCTGGGGCATCACTCAGCTGCATCCAGAGACATCCTAGCACCTGAGGCAGAGGCCATAGAGCCATTCTCAGCGCCCGGGTCATCTTTGTTTCAGTGGAGCCTTGGCTGCAACAGGGGAAGAGAGAGACAGAGAGAAAAAAGAGGGGGAGGCGTGGAGAAACAGATGGGTGCTCCTCCTGTGTACCCTGGTCGGAAATCGAACCTGGGACTCCTGCACGCCAGGCTGACGCTCTACAACTGAGCCAACTAGCCAGGGCCAACAAACCTATTTTAAAAAGCAATTCGGTATTTATTATCTAATGATTGTAGATGCCCTACTATTCTGGAAAACTACTAGTGGGTGTATATAAAAACAACATCCTCTCACTGGTCACAGAAGACTCAATTTTTTTTCTTAAAATACACTAAACATTATTTTATGAACTGAGGATTCAGCAGCAAATAAGCATTTTTTATAATAGCCAAAGATTGGATACAGTGTAAGTATCTATCAATAGGAGTATGAGTAATTGGTTATATTCATACAGTGGAAATACTGTGTAGCAGTTAAAGCAGTTAAATAAGAGATAAATTTGTCAGCATGAAAAAAACTAAAAGAATATTATTACATGAAAGAGGAAAATTGTAGACATGTACAATATAATATTTATGTAATATAAAACAATAGTATAAAAAAGAAAAACAAACAAAAAAACAAAAACAACATTAAATAAACCAACAAACCCTGGTTTTCCACCACTAAAATTTAAGTGAACACTGCTAAGTTTTAATTTCAGAGTTAAATGTGATGTTAGGAGCTGCAATAAAGGGATTATGCCTTATTTTAAAGTTTAGAAGTTTGTTCCAAATTTCTGTCAAAACCAAGGTAGAGAAATCGTTATGTCACCAAGCTAAGAAATGTGGATTAATATCTTGAGGTAATTAGTCAGTTAGAGTTATCCTGAAAGAGCAACACCAATAAAAATTTATAGAACTCTGACCAGGTGGTGGCACAGTGGATAGATCATCAGACTGGGATGTGGAGGACCCAGGTTTGAGACCTTGAGGTCGCCAGCTTGAGTGAGAGCTCATCTGGTTTGAGCGAAGCTCACCAGCTTGAGCCCAAGGTCGCTGGCTCGAGCAAGGTGTCACTCAGTCTGCTGTGAGCCCCCCCCCCACTCAAGGCACATATGAGAAATCAATCAATGAACAACTAAGGAAACACAACGAAGAATTGTTGTTTCTCATCTCTCTCCTTTCCTGTCTGTCTGTCCCTATTTGTCCCTCTCTCTGACTTTCTCTGTCTCTCCCACAAGAAAAAAATAAAAGGTATAGAACTCTTAGGTAGGGCACTGGGCTTTCCATTGAGATTAGAATAATTTCTGAGTAGCTTCATCTATAATCTAAGGCACAGGGCGACCTAAAGTGAGACAGCCCACAGAGAACCTACTCTGTGTGTGCACATGTGACTGAGTGTGTGTGTATGTATCTGTCTTCCAAGTGTTATAGGAACACAAGCTGAGAAAAATAGTAATCAGAAAAATGACCCACAGGTCTGGTTGCCTGTTTCCAATGAAAGCCAAACTTACATTATACTGAGTGAAATAAGTAAATCAGAAAAAACTAAGACCTATATGATTCCATACAGAGGTGGGACATAAAAATGAGACTCAGAGACATGGACAACAGTGTTGGGGTTACAGGGTGGGGGGGAGGAGAGGGACAGGGTTGGGGGAGGGGAGGGGCACAAAGAAAACCAGTTAGAAGGTGACGGAAGACAATTTTATCAATGTCACCCCATTAAAATTAATAAAAAAAAAGAAAGCCAAACTTACAATGTAAGTGCTGATGAGAACAAAGATGTTTATTCAACTGTAGCCACCTGAGAAGATGAAGTACTTCTGTTCTCATAATCTTATCTTTTTTTTTTTTTTTTTTTTTTTTGCAGGAAACGGTTTTTATGAAGAGGGAAATAAACAAAACATAAACCAAAGGCATCAAAAAGAGGGGTTTGATAGTTCTTTGCTTAGGGGACTCAGCACAATCTGTTCAGATTACTGGTTGAGTGTCAGCAGATCTTCCAAAGCTGGCATATCTGAAGGTCAGACTGCTTTTTTTTTTTCATTGTTAGTTACAGGAACTGAATCTAGCAAGTTACTTACAAACTATGGATTTTTGTTCTATGTAACAGGTTCTCTTTCCTACAATCAAGTTTTCCTCTTCTGTGGACAAGGCCCACAGGGGGTGAGGATGACAGAGACACAGAGACCCGACTTCGGGGACCAGGTTCAGTGACACAGATCCACTTTATTCAGGATGTAAGCTAGCTTATATATACAGGTTCAGTCTATAGGATATTACAGCGTATACTTCATAGCCAATGGCTGAAAAGATCAGGGAGCTGCGTGGTTGGCGCTAAGTCACTTCCTTATTGCGGGTGAGCTTCCTTCCTGGGTATGCCCAGGAGGCTTCTGGGAGCTAGAGTATTCTCACTGCATTGAGTCAGCCACAGCTGCTAGAAATGCGCTCTGCACCTACCTACATCTCCCCCTTTTCTTTTAATTAAGGCCAGTTGACCTTGCTTGATGACTGCTTGTTGCTGTTGTAGCTTCTGAATGCTACGCATTAAGCAATGGAACCCTAGTAGAACTAAAGCAACTATAATACCTATTACACTATATACTAATAGATTAGCTGAATTAAACAATGAGGCAAGCTTCTGTAATGTTTGACTAGTTAGGAAATAGAACGTGGGTCTTAAACAGGGGATTCCTCCTAGAGGTCGGGATGTCATTTCCCTCCCATTGTGTTACAGACACCTCCCAGGTGCCGTTAAACACAGTTCCGTTTTGATTGTAAAAAATGGATGTAGGTCCATGCACGCCCCTTTCCTACAAAGGTTCCAGGATCCAAACATAGAACGGATGGCTTGCTGTGGGCTGTGTACTGCATATGGTTGCATTCCGTCTGTCAGCTTCCAATGCCATACTCCGAGGTTGATGGTCTGTGCATCCAGGCCAGAGGCAATGCAGCAGTCTCTCCAGGGAATTCCTTCTCTCGGGAGTGTTCTTAAATGTTTTTTATACAGGAATGGGCAAAGAGGCGACCCTAGGAAGGCAAGGTTAGTGAGGAGGTCCCAGCTGTTGTTAGCTAGGCAGAGGAGGGCTTATAGGCCAAGTATTGAGCCTTGGTTGGTAATACTGTTTTCAGCAAAGTCCCCTGTAGTATGATTTCGAAGGAAGACCCACCCCTCCGAGGGGATGGTGTTATTATTCAGAGTAAACTTAAGTAGCATTGGATCACTGAAGTTACCCCATATAGTGCCATTCCACTGTTGGGATTCCTGGCCACTATTGTCACAAGGGAGACTAAGGGAGTAGTTACTGGAATATACTGCTAGAAACTATGGGCTATTAACTTCAACAGGCATAATTATGCTAGGGTGGGGAACGGCTGCACAGATGTGGGGGTTTGCCCACATCTGCGAGTCAGCGGTCACTATAGCACACACAAGCAAGAACAGAGTACCAGAACCTGGGGGCTCATCAGGAGCCATTCTCTGTGCCCACCCTGCCAAAGCCTCCACATCCCCCCAGGTGATGGAGTGTGCACGCTGGCCACGAGTTATTCCTCTGGAGTGCTGAGGACCTCCTCCCCTTAGGCGTAGTCGGTGTGGAGGAGACTAGGACTGTGGCTTTGGACAGGTGAAGACTGAACCACTTAGTGGGTGCCCAAGAAACCTTGTAAAGCAGGTTGGGGGGTTCCTGGGATCCAAATTGACTGAAAAACACAAGAATAACATCTCCTTTGCGTTAGAAGAAGGTGTTATCCCCACCACTGTGCTGTGGCTGGGTCTTTCCAGCACCATTTCAAAGAGAGGGGAAGGTGAGAGAGAAAGCAAGAGATACAGAAAAATAGACAAGACAGATAGACAAATGAGGGGGGGGGGGAGAAAAAAGACACATGGGGGCGTATAGGTTGGCCCATAGGTCTATAGTGGGAACACGTGTTGGAGTTAAAGGTGGGGTAGAAAATGGCATCTGAGAGTCTGGGGTGGGGCATTGAGCCCTGGCAGGGAATGTGGAAGTAACGACTTTTGCTCCTTCAGATGGCGGAGCTGATGGCGTGGTTTCTAATGTATCTAGTTTCATTTCTGTGTGCTTGGCTGCAAGTCCATCAAACTCGGAGGCTAAACTACTTTCCTCCTCAGTGGAGGGGGGCAAATAGGGAGGTAGGGCTCCTCAGAGAGAGAGGCAGCCTGCAATATCTTTGGCACTAGTGGAGAGTCCCCAGCAGGAGCACCGGTCAGGCAGGCATGTATCGCTAGCAGGGCAAGAATGAGGCTGAGAGGGAAGGTTTGTCCTTCATGTACTTTGGCCTAATGGATGCACCAGAAAGCTCAGGCCCAAGTATTGGGGTCCCAAAAGGCACATCCCAGAGCCAAGGGTTGAAACCTGAGAGGTTTTCCCAGTAGGTACAAAGATCCTTCTCACTAACTTTAACCTGCCTTCTCTGCAATAGGGCATAGAGGGATCGAGCCTACAGGGCTTGGGAGTAAGGAAGAAGTTTCCCATTGCAGAGGGTCACTCACCCATCCCTTGGATGCCAGTTAGGTCCCTGCCCGACGTTGAGCGCCAGTTGTGGACAAGTCCTGCCGGGGGTGAGGATGACGGAGACACAAAGACCCGTCTCCAGGGACCAGGTTCAGTGACGCAGATCCACTTTATTAAGGAAGTAAGCTAGCTTATATACACAGGTTCAACCTATAGGGTGTTACAGCATGTCCTTCATAGCCAATGGCCGAAAATGTCAAGGAGCTGCCTGGTTAGCACTGAGTTACTTCCTTACAGTGGGTGAGCTCCCTCCTGGGTGTGTCTTAGGAGGGTTTCATGTGCTGGAGTATTCTCACAGCATTGCATCAGCCACAGCTACTAGGAATGTGCTGTGCGCTCTACCTACTCTCTTGGTCTTGAGCAAGCTGCATTGTGGTGGGAGTGAGGAGAAGGGGGACTGAGGTGTAGCTCCCACTTATGCTCATTTTTCTTGCTCAGATGTTAACCCTGATCTGCATCAGTCAGAGGGGAACAAACTTTTTAAGTGTAATGCAAACCTGCCTAGAGGTAAAAGCACAGGATTGATTATATACTTTTGATTTATTACAGAATACATAACTATGACCACTAAACTGATGATATTGAATCATGGTTATATGAACAATAAATTGGATTTAACAGTTTACAGAAATTCTTTTATAAGCTTATTTTGTTAGTACATTTTTATTTAGCACTATCTTATGGCTAGTCAGACTAAGATCAGGAAATCAGTAAGATAGCATGTTTACTTCTGGTTACATCATCATGGAGATACTGACTGGATTGCTAAATTTCATCACTGTCTCAATTTTGAGGGCAAGTTTCCTCTTTTATTCCATTGAGCTAGTAGGCCAATACCAGGACAAATTAATCAAAATTATGGGACTTTAAGAGTTGAATGCAAGTAGGTGAAACTACAATGCTTTATCACTGTGAAATGTTCACTCTAATAATTGTACAATAGGAAGTTGAGAATGTACATTTCACCTAACAAAATGCATTTGAATTCTCATGTTGAATAACTTACATAAGCAGATGGTCTGTATAACATATGAGGCCTCTAATTTCTTTAAAAGAGTGGTTCTAAATCCTGACTGCACATTTAAAATTTTTAAAAAGTTCTGAAGATCTTGCCTCATTCCCAAGTTAAATTAGAATCTCTTAAGCAGTGGCCTGAGGCATATATTTAAGCTTTTGAGATGATTCTTATGTACAGTTATAGTGGAGAGCCACTATCTTAGAATATTAAGGAAGCCTCCTACAGAAAAAGAGTAGTTGCTATTCTAGAGGTGGTTCAGCATTTATCTGCTGATCCAAATTGTTATAATAGTTTACATTAACAATATTACTATTATTAGAAGTTGACTATTAGCCAAGCTCTTTATATTATTTTTTAAATTAAATGAGAATCAGGGAGGCAGAGAGATAGACTCCCACATGCACCCAGACCAGGATCTAACCAGCAAGCACCCTATAAGACAGTGCTCAGTGCCTGGGACCAATTGCTCAAATGAGTCATGGCTGCAGGAGGGGAAGAGAGAGAAGGGGTGAAGGAATGGGGTGAAGAAGCAGATGGTTGCTTCTCTTGAGTGCTCTAACCAGGAATAAAACTCAGGACTTCCACATGCCAGGCCAATGCTGTACTGCTAAGCCAATTGACCAAGGCCTAGCCAAACTCTTTAATACAAAATTTGCATAAATTATATCCTATAACCCTCACATTAAGCCAATAAATCAAGTGCTATTATATTGTCCATTTTAGTAATTAAGGAAATAAGGCTTATATAATAAGTTATTTGTACAAAATTTCTTAAATCAGAATTGGGAGATATAAAATTAGAATTCAAGATTCTGGGCCTGGCTGGTTGGCTCAGTGGATAGAGCATCATGTGGACTTCTAAGTTCAACTCCTGGTCAGGGCACACAAGAGAAGTAACCTTCTGTTTCTCTTCCCCTCCCTCTCCCCCTTCTTTCCCTCTTTCTCTCTCACAGCCAGTGGCTTGATTGGTTCAAGTGTCAGCCCCGAGCACTGAATATAGTTGGTCTGAGCACATCAGCTTCAAGTGCTAAAAATGACTCAGTTAATTCCAGCGTCAACCACTGTTGGGGGTTGCCAGGTGGATCCCAGTCGTGGTGCATGAGAGAATCTGCTTCACCATCTCCCCACCTCAAAAAAGAAAAAAAAATAATGAGAGAAAATTACCTAAATTTTACAAAGAGAATGAACTTTTAAATACATATGTCCAAAGAACTTCAAATTGGCTGAACTTCAATAAATCTTCACTTAGACATAGTATACGACAAAAGTTAAAGAAAGAGATAATTTTGAAACAATCAAGAGAAAAGCAACCTGTCACATTAAAAGGAACATCAATAAAAAGTAAATTTTTCAGCAGAAACCTGTATGTCAAGAGAGAATGGGATGATAAAATCAAAGTGCTGGAAGAAAAAAAAAAACTGCCAACAAAGAATATTTTACTCAACAAAGCTTGTCTTCTAAGAGTAAAAAAACAAAACAAAACAAAACAAAAAACAACAAAAAAAACAAGAATGTTCACTTTTTCCACTTCTATTCAACGCAGTACTAGAAATCACGGCCAAAGAAATTAGACAATAAAAAGAAATAAAAGGCTTTCAAATTGGAATAGAAGTAAAACTGTTTCTTTTGCAGATGATTATATCAAATATATGTAGAAAACCATAAAGAATTCACCATAAAGCTGTTAGATTTAATCAACAAATTTACTAAAGTTGCAGGACACAATATCAATATATAAAATTTAGATTTTTTTATATACTAATCATCATTTTAAAAAGAATTCTTATTAACAAAACAACATAAAAAGCAATAGAATAGGAATAAATTTAATCAAGTAGGTGAACAATCTATTCATTGAAAATTATAAAACATTGATGAAAAATTGAAGAAGACAAAAATATTTAAAGATATCTTGTGTTTAGGAATTAAAACAATTAGTATTATAAAAATTCCATACTACCCATAGCCATCTATCAATTTAATGCAATTCCTATTAAAGTGGCATTTCACCACACACATCTCAAACAGGTAGCTATATGAGATCATGAATATGTTAATTAGTTTGATTACTTCACAATATTTGTATATAAAATCAGCAAGTTGTTCATCTTAAAATTTAAACAATGAAAAACATCTTCTGGAAATATTTATGCAAGACTTTCTTTGGTTTAAAAAACCACTTTGATCATTAAGAAAATTAACAATGAAATTTATGGCAAAGAATACATTGGACAACATAATTTTATAAAGTAATATTAAGTTAGTGGAACCTAAAATACAAAGCAAAATATATCTGCATTAACAGAATGTTTTCTATGAAATACATATATGTATATATTATATATAATGGTATATACATATTAATTTTTTTAATTTTTTTCCTCCTTTCTAAGTGAGAGGAGGGAAGATAGAGAGACAGATTCCTGTATGCCCCCCAACTGAGATACAACCGATGACCCCAAACTGGAGCCAATACTCTGCCTATCTGGGGCCGCACTGGCAACCGAGTTATTTTTAGGCATGAGGCAAAGGCTCGACAGAGCCATCCTCAGTGCCCGGGGCCAATGCATTCCAACCAATTGAGCCATGACTGTGGTAGGAGAAGAAAGAGAGAAAGAGAGAGAGAGAATAAGGAGGGGAGGGGAGATGATTGCTTTTCCTGTGTACCCTGACTGGAATCGAACTTGGGACATCCACATGTCAGGCCAGTGCTCTACCACTGAGACAATTGGCCAGTCCCAGATAATGAATGTTTGTAAAAGTCAAAGAAGAGATGGAATTTTTGATCCTTCAGTCTTCTAATCAACATTGTCCATATCACTTAGTAAATGAGAAATTAAAAGCTCAAAGATGAATGAAAGACTGCTAAGGTAGGAACAGTATACATATCCAGATATTCAATATTATTATTTTCCCATTTTAGAATAAATTTAACAGAAGAGGCCAGTTGTATAAATATAAGTAATATGTATATCTTTATCATACAATTTATAACTACATGACAGAAATTTCTAAATTTATAAATGTTATATACGCTTCTGTGTTCATATACAAAGTACAATAAAGGGTCGAACAATCCAAACTTCATTCAAGCTATGTAGATGAAAAACATTGAAAAATCAGGCAACCAAATGTTAATTTCTTCCATAGGAGGTTTTATTTTTGTCCAAATTACCTATATTAGTACTTCAACCCTCTGCTTTGCTTTGCTCGTGAAGGCATAGTTTTAATGTGTTTTATGTCACATTACATCCATGGCTTTTAAAGACTTTGTCAGTTTTAATATGCTTAGTTTGTTATGCGTGGATGCTGCAAATTTTATCTGCCATACACAGCAGCTTTTATATCCTTTACATCTCTCCTACATCAGCCATGCGTCAGGATAAACAACACGCCGTAAAAGAGCAGAAGGCACAGTTAAGATAGAATCATTATGCAAATAGGTTATGGCATGCCTTATATGTGAACAGCTTCCCTAAAGAGACCTAATTGGATGACTGACCTATAAAGCATTTAATTTGTTGTTAGCATTTCATTTAATTGTCTTCTAGTTCCTCTAGGAATAAAACTTTTAATTGTAAAAAGTTCTAAATGACACAATGGTTAATTTCTTTTCCTGTAAGTAACAGGTTTCCTCATTGTAGAACACAAAATTGTATACTATCATTTTATAACTGCTTCTCTGGTATGGTTTTTAAACTCTGAGATAATGAGAGGATCTAGAGTAGTTTAATAGATCACTTCTTATCTTGTAAAAGCTTGTTTTAGGAAATGATTGTCTTATTGATATGCACACAACTTTATGATCACAAAACAGAGAAGAATATGAATGTAGAGAGAGTATGATTCTTCATTAAGAATATAATGATTTTTTTTCATTTTAGTACAGAAAACCTTCTGTAGTATGGAATCTATATTTTAACATTTGTTAATGAAGAAGATGTAAATATATCAGAGATTAGTAATGTTAAGACATTTTTGGCTGGTAATACACATTTCTAAGTGTTAACCTTTTTCTCACACACTTTAGTTATGCACACTTCCCATCCAAGTACTAACCAGGCCCGACCCTGCTTAGCTTCCGAGATCAGACGAGATCGGGCGCGTTCAGGGTGGTATGGCCGTAGACAGTTATGCACACTTCAAACAAAATTATCCTAATTTTTTTTCCAAAACATAACTTAATGGTTCTCAAACTGCCTTGCACACTGGAGTCATCTAAAGAGCTTCAAAAAACTATTATTATCTGTGTCCCACCCATTCATCTTGGATGTGGCCTGGTCTTTGGAATTTTTTGGATACCCAAGCAATTAAACTATGCAGACAATACTGGGAAAAACTGATACAAACTAGAAGTATGGGAATTCAGGTTCATTGTTACAGTTTCAAAATTAGAGAACAAAACAATAACTAAATACTTGCTTATTAAGCTACCCTATTACACAAAACTAATAGTTTTCTTAGATGCTAATGGAATACACACACACACCTTCTGAAAAATATTTTGACTATGGGAAAGAACCTCTCCAATCTGCTTTACTGTATGATTATAGTAGAATAGCTAGTACAATGACACAAACAAATAAGAATTACTTTCTGCTTTCAGAGGTATATGGTGCCTGTTGCATTTTATCTATAAATTATTAAAAAATAATTACATAAAAGTGCTATTACAAGCAAAATTAGTTTAAAGTTATGAAATACAAACTAATGTTTTTTTTCCTCCTATTATCCACAGGCACAGACATACTGTCAATAGTTCATATGCTTTCATAGTCACTGAATGAGAAACCAACACTAGGCAGATCAAATTAGTAGTGAATAATATAGTTTTCTTTCTTTTTTTCTTTAATTTTTTTTAGTGCGGTATCAGTGATATACAACTTACTCTTTTTTCTATATATGTACTTGAAACATTGCCCAGATTAAGTGAGTTTAAATAAGACATGGTGGCAGAATTACTATAGGACTATGTAATGACGTATAAAAGTATTTTTTTATCAGAAAATCTAACAATCATCAGTGTGTCAAGACATAAGTGCTAAAATATCAATATGAAATTATGAATTAATTATAGTTTAGAAAAAAACAAGCTCACAGGAGCCTACCTACTTCAAATATAACTTACTGAGTCACATTTAGGGTGAAAAATTAAAATGACTTGCCTGGGATAAAAGGGTTTAGAAAAAGGAACAATTTTCAGTGTTAAAATTGGGATAGTGCACACAATACAATTCAAAGATGATGTTTTATACAATTGTACATTTGAAACCTATGTAATTTTATTAACCAATGTCACCCCAATAAAATCAATAAAAAATTAGGATTGTGATGACAACAAGGATCTATTAATCAATCTAACATATTTGATGTTAGAAATTCTAAAATCCCCTTTATTGTTTTAAGCTACTTATTTTTAAAATTAATTTTTAATTTTAGGGTAGTTTAGATATGTGGAAAAGTTGTGAGTATAGTAGTATAACATATTCTCTTTTACCCAATACTTAGATTTTCTTGATTTCACCTTAATTATTTTTGTTTCAGTATCTCATCTAACATACCACTACATTACTTTCAAAGATTATATCTCATTAAGCTCTGTCCCAAAACTTGAAGGTGGAAAACGTTTTCTAATTTATTTTATGAAGCTAGTATTACCATACATCAAAGCTAAAAAAGGCTTTGGCCAGTTGGCTCAGTGGTAGAGCACTGGCCTGGCATGTGGATGTCCCATGTTTGATTATCAGTCAGAGCACACAGAAAAAGTGACCATCTGCTTCTCCACTCCTTCCTCTCTCTCTCTTCTTTCTCTTTCTTCCTGCTCCTGCAGCCATGGCTCCATCCGTTTGAGCAAGTTGGTCCTGGGCACTGAGGACAGCTTGGTGGCCTCATTATAGGTGCCAAAATAGCTCAGTTGCTGAGCAACAGAGCAGTGGCCCCAGATAGGCAGAGCATCACAGGGTAGGGGACTTGCCGGGTGGATCCCGTTTGGGGCACATGCAGAAGTCTATCTCTGCCTCCTTGCCTCTCACTTAATTTAAAAAAAAAAAAAACTAAACTAAGACACCTAAGAAACTTAAAAATCAATAACTCCTATGAATACTGATGCAAAAGTAAGTTCTCAACAAAGTACTATCAAAATAATTGAACATTATATCTAAAGTATCATACACTAACCCCAAGTCGAACAAAGTTAACATTTTCAGCATATGATGCTGGAACAACTTGTGCAACCACATACAGCAAAATAAATCTAGACACAGAACTTACACAATTCATAAAAAATAACTCAAAATGGATTATAGATCTAAATATAAAACTCAAAACTATAAAACTTATAGAAGATAAAGTAGAAGATATCTTAGATGACCTTGTCTATGGCAATGGCTCTTTAGGTACAACACTAAAAGCATGATTTATAACATAAAATTGGTAAGCATGATTTCATTACAATTTTAAAAACATCTGCCCTACAAAAGACAATGTCAAGAGAACAAGAAAACAAGTTACAAATTTAAAAAAATATGTAGTAAAGACATATCTGACTAAGTACTATTATCACAATATACAAAGAACTCATAAACATAACAATAACAAAACAACCCCATTTAAAATATGCCAAAGACCTTTATAGACATCTTACCAAAGACAACATACTGATTGCAAATAAGCTTATGAAAATATACTTCACATCATATTTCATCAGGGAAATGAAAAGTAAAACAACGAAATACCATTAATCATCAAATAAAATGGACAAATCCAGAATACTGATAACACCAAATGCTAGTGGGGATGTGCAGAAACAAGAACTATCATTCATGGATAGTGAGAATGCAAAATAGTACAGCCACTCTGGAAAACCGTTTAACATTTTCTTACAAAGTTAAATATAGTCTTATCATATGATCCAGCATTTTTTCTCCTTGATATTTACCCAAAAGATTTTAAATTTATGTCCACACAAAGTTTCACATGTTTGTAACAGCTTTATGTATAATTGACAAAACTTAGAAGCAACCAAGATGTCCTACAGTAGCTGAATGGATAAATAAATTGCATTGCATTCATACAGTAGAATATTATAAAAAATAAAAAGAAACAAAAAAAAAGACAGGAAAAGCCATGGGTTAATATTGAATGCATATTACTAACTAAAAGAAGCAAATCTGAAAGGCTACATACTCTATGATTCTAACTATATTACGTTCTAAAAAAAGCAAAAAGATTCAGTGGTTGTCGGGATTGGTAGAGCATGGGGGAGGGGATAAATAGAGTGCAGAAGATTATTAGGACAGTGAAGGTATTTTGTATAAACCATAATGAGGATTCATGTTATTATACATTGTTCAAACCTACTGAATGCACAACACAAAAGTGAAATACGAAGTTCCTCGGGTTATGACACAGTTCTGTTTCTACAACAGTGACATAACCAAAATTTTGGTGTAAGTCAGAACACATCCTAGTCTAACACAAATGAAACACTTGCATTTTTAATAGTCCAAATGGCTTAGATAAGCATACTAGGGGACGTCAACTCCCTCACTCATATGCTACCTTACTGAGTATTCCGCTGAATGCAACCGAACTAGTTCATGTATGCAATCCATTAGTACAACACAAATGGCATAAGCTGAAACACTCATGTCTCATTTTTTTAAAGTTTTATGGGAGGGAGCATTGTAAAGTTGAAATGTATGTCAAAACTATTGTAACCCAAGGAACCCCTATATATCACAAACTATGGACTTTGGGTCATTTTGATGTGTTATAAATTGTAATAAAAGTATCACTCTAGTAGGGGATGTTAATAATGGGTGAAGCTATAAATATGTGAAGGCAGAGAGTATTTGGGAAATCTCTGTATCTTCCCCTCAATTTTTCTGTTAACCCAAAACTGATCTAAAAAATCTTAACAGTCCTGACCTGTGGTATCGCAGTAGATAAAGCGTCACCCTGAAATGTTGAAGTTGCCAGTTCAAAACGCTAGGCTTGCTTGGTCAAGACACATATAAAGTTGATACTTCTTGTTACTCCCCCTTCTCTCTCTGTCTCTCCTCTTTAAAATTAATAAAGTCTTAAAAAATTAAAAATCTTAACAAAAACAAAAAAAAATTAAAAATGAGTCAGCATATATACCCCATTAAATTAAATGAAAAAAAAAAAAAGACCAACTTCATTGGTGCAGAAAAAGCATTTGACAAAATTCAGCAACCTTTGATGATTAAAAAAAAACTCTCAAGAAGTTAAGAATTTAAGAAAAATGCCTCAACATAATGAATGTCATATACGAAAAAAACATAGACAACATCATATATTAAATGGAGAGAGGAAGAAAGATTTTCTTCAAAGTTTAGGAACAAGATAAGGGTATTTGCTTTTGCCACACTTGTTCAACATGTTATTAGAAGTTCCATTAAGAGCAATTAGCCAGAAAAAGAAATTTAGACATCCAAATTTGAAAGGAAGAGGTAAAATGATATCTGATCACAGACAACATAATTATATGTGTGGAATATCCTAAGGATTTACATACGCACAAAGAAATAAAGTTAATAAACAAATTCAGCAAAGTTCTAGGATATAAAATTAACTCACAAGAATCAGTTGCATTTCTATACACTAACTAAAAATTCTAAAATTAAGAAAATAATTCAATTTATAAAACATCCATAAAAAGTAAATGCTTAGAAATAAACATAACTAAAGGAGTGAAAAACTTGTATACTAAAAACTATAAAACTGCCAAGAGAAATTAAGAAGGACAAAAAAATGAAAGGATATCCTAAATTTATGGTTGGAAAAATTAATGTTTTTTAAGATAGCAAGAATACCCAGCTCTGGCTGGTTGGATCAATGGATAGAGTGCCGGCCCTATGTATGGACTCCCAGTTTGGATTCCCAGTCAGGGTGCACAAGACAAGAGACCACCTCCTTCTCTTCCCCTCCCTCTCCCTCTTCTCTCCCTCTTCTCTTTTTGCATGCAGCCAGTGGCTCAATTGGTTCAAATGTTGGTCCCAGGAGCTGAGGATGGCTCAGTTGGTGCCAGTCAGCTTCAAGCACTAAAAACAGATTAGTTGATTTGAGCATCAGCCGCAGATGGGGGTGCCAAGTGGATCTGGGCTGAGGCACGTGTGGAAGCCTATCTCACTATCTCCCTTCCTCTCACTTAAAAAAAAAAAGAATACCAAAAGCAATTAATAGATTCAATACAATAGTTATTAACTCAAATAGTGATTTATCAGAAATAAAATAAAGGCATTCTTAAGTTCATGTAAAATATCAAGTCATCCTGAATAAATAAAATACCTAAAGAAAAAAAGAACAAACTTGAAATGACATTTCCTTATTTCAAAACATACTACAAAAGTTACACTGATCAAAATATCATGGTACTAGCATAAAGAGAAAGATAACTAACAGAATAGAAGAGAGAATTCAGACAAAACCTCAGTTGTACAGTAAAATAATTCTTCATAAAGCTGCCAAAACCTTTCAATAATGCAAAGTCTGTATTTTCAATAAATAGTTCCAGAAAAACTAGATATTCATATGCAAAAACATAATTTAGACACTTGCCTTACACCATATACAAAAATAAACTCACAATGAGTCAAAGACCTAAATATAACAGCTAAAAATATAAAAAACTTAGAAGAAAAATAGAGAATAAAGTTTAATGACATTGCATTTGGTAATTATTAAGTCAAATGGAAAGGTAACTCTTTTTAAAATAAATAAATTAGTTTTGACAATAACTTAAAGAAACAAAAATTTTTGTGTCAAAAGACATCATTAAGAGAACGAAAAGAGCCTGACCAGGTGGTGGCATAGTGGATAGAGCATCGGACTGGGATGCGGAGGACCCAGGTTCGAAACCCCGAGGTCACCAGCTTGAGTGTGGGCTCATCTGGTTTGAGCAAAGCTCACCAGCTTGGACCCAAGGTCGCTGGCTCAAGCAAGGGGTTACTGGGTCTGCTGAAGGCCCACGGCCAAGGCACATATGAGAAAGCAATTAATGAACAACTAAGGTGTAGCAACGAAAAACTGATGATTGATGCTTCTCATCTCTCTCCATTCCTGTCTGTCTGTCCCTATCTATCCCTCTCTCTGACTCTCTCACTATCTCTGTAAAAAGAGAGAGAGAGAGAGAGAGAGAATGAAAAGACAACTTCAGGAAAAAGAGAAGATATTTGAAAATCATGGGTTAATATCCAGAAAATATAAAATACCCCCAATACACAACTAAATCAATGACAACAAAATTTTCACACCCAAACAGTACAATTAAAAATAGGCAAAGGATTTCAATAGATGTTTCACCAAAGAAGGTATGGAAACACATGGCCTATGGGCACATAAAGATAGCATCACTATCATTAATTATTATGAAAGTGCAAGCCAAACTACAATGAAATAACACTTTAATAAATTAAGGTATGTTTTATTAAAGTGAATAAAATATATTAACACAAGGATATGGAGAAATTAAAATCCTTGAGTCCTGATGATGGGGATGTAAAATGGTGCAGCCACTGAACAACTTCCTGACCATTCCTCAGAAACGTTAGAGAATTACCATTGATCCCATAATTTCATTCTTAGGTATATAGCTAACCATATTGGAAACAGAAGATTTGAACAGATATTTGTAATCCTGCATTTATGGTAACATTTTTCACTGTAGCCATTTTTCAATTTAAGAGTTCATTGATAGAAAAATGAATAAACAAAATTTGATGCATACATATAATGAAATATTACTCATCTTTAAATTCAGATACATGCTACAGAATGGATAAACCTTATAGATCTCAAGCCAAGTGAAATAAACAGACATGCAAGGACAAATACTTTATGATTCTTGTGTAAGGTACCTAAATTTGTCAAATGCATAGTGACAAAAATTAGAATGGTACTTGGTCAAGTTTGAGTACCTGTTCGTGAAAATGAAAAAGTTACAGAGATAGACTGTGTTGATGTTTGGTCAACAATGTGAATGTAATTAATGTCACTGAACTGTACAACTAAATATGATTAAAATGGTAAATTTATGTTCTGTATAGTATAATAAAAAAGAACTTATTTTAGTAATTTGAAATATAAATTTCAAATTTGTATTGTTTTATATATATATATGTAACACTTGCATACATCACTATTATTTACTTCTTTGTCCATAATATTTTAGAGCATAATTTCTGTTATTAATTTTAATTATGAGTCGTTTTGGGTTATGTAAGCAACATATCTGTGTTTAGCAGCTTTATTTATTCTTTGCATATCTGAAAATAGTTTCTTTACTCTGAAAATAATTGATGCTTTGACTGAGTAAAAAGTAGAGTATATTATTCAGTAAAATATATTTTTTTATAAATAATTTCCATTTTATTGATTGAATATAAATATAAATGAGTGTGTACTGGAAAAGGAATAAAATGGTATAGTTTCTGAAAAGATAAATGTCATTTTTTTACTTATATATACCTTTTCTATATTTCATAGATAGACATAAACATAAACATACATTCAAACACATGCATAGAAATAAACTAGAAATTGCTAGAATATACAGTAGTGATATTTCTTTTCAATGAAGTTTTCATATCTGACTCCATTCTAGTCTCATCTTCAATAAATTATAAACTTCTAACAGGCATAAATTAAATTATTTTCACTACATGTTACATAACTTTTATACATTAAAATGGTCTAAACGTACATACATGTAAACATAGATAAAAATTATTTTATAATGTGATGTTCATGTGAAAAAGTGATGCACCTGGAACAAACAATAGATAAACGTTCCCAATCTGAAAGGTGATTTGGTGTATATTTAAACATCTGTGCCAAAAGGAGCATGAGATAAGGAAGTTTGCACAAAGTTTAGGAAATTAATTTTTTTAGTTTCTACATATAGATAATAATCATCATCTCAGAATTATAATGAAAAAATAAAATAATGAATGTGAAAATTATTAAAAAAAATGAATTTAAATGTTTTACTGTGGGTAGAGCGCAGAGCGCATTCCTAGCAGCTGTGGCTGATGCAATGCTGAGAGAATAGTCCAGCTCCTGGAAGCCTCCTGGGCATACCCAGGAAGGAAGCGCACCCACTATAAGGAAGTGATTTAGCGCCAACCATGCAGCTCCCTGATCTTTTCAGCCATTGGCTTTGAGGAACACACTGTAATACCCTATAGGCTGAACCCATCTATATAAGCTAGCGTACTTCCTGAATAAAGTGAATCTGCGCCGCTGAACCTGGTCCCCAGAGTTGGGTCTTTGCGTCACTGTTGTCCTTACCCCCGGCAGGACTTGTCCACAACTGGCAGCCAAGGTCGGGTAGGGACCTAAATGGCATCCAAGGGACGCATGCCCTGGGAGGGCAAAGGAGTTCCCCCAAGTGACCCTCTGCAATTGGAAACATTCTCCCCCACTCTCGAGCCCTGCAGGCTTGAGCCCTGCATGCCCTATTGCAGAGTAGGCAAGTTGAAGTTTGCAAAAAGGATCCCTGTACTTACTGGGAAATCCTCTCTGGTTTCAATACCTGGCTCCAGGACGTGCCTCTTTGGGACTCTGATACTTGGGCCTGAGCTTTCCAGAGTGTCCATTTGGCCAAAGTACATGGGGGACAAACCTTTCCTCTCGATCTCATTCCTTCCCTGCTAGCCATACATGCCTGCCTGACCAGTTCTCCTCCTGGAGACCCTCCACCAGTGCCAAAGATATTACAGGCTGCTCCCCTCTCTGAGGAGCCCTTACCTCCCTATTCACCACCCTCCACTGAGGAAGAGTGTATATAGTTTAGCCTCTGAATTTGACAAAATCGCGATTGAGCCACAGAAACGAAACCAACAGAATTGCTAACTGTGCCCTCAGCTCTGCTGCAGGAAAAAGCGGAAGTCGCTACTTCTGCATTTCCTGCCGGGGCTCAATGCCCCACCTCAGCTTCTCAGATGCCATTTTCTCCAACACGTGTTCCTGCTGCAGACCCATGGGTCAGCCTATACGCCCCCATGTTTCTTTTTTTTTCTGTCTTATCTATTTTTCTATATCTCTCAATCTCTCCCCCCCCCCCACCCCTCTCTCTGAAATGACTTTGGAAGGACCTAGCCACGACAAAGTGGCAGAAATCACACCATCTTCTAATGAAGGGAGAGGTTATGCTTGTGTTTTTCAGCCAATTTGGATCCCAGGAACCCCCCATCCTGCTTGACAGGGTTTCTTGGGCACCCACTAAGTGGTTCAGCCTTCACTCGTCCAAAGCCACAGCCCTGGCCTTCTCCACACTGACTACGCCTGAGGGGAAGAGGTCCTCAGCACTCCAGAAGAAGACCTTGCTGCCCGTGTACATACTCCATCACCTGGGGGGATGTGGAGGCTTTGGCGGGGTGGGCCCAGAGAATTGCCCTTGATGGGCCCCCAGGCCCTGGTGCTCTGTTCTTGCTTATGTGTGCTATAGTAACTGCTGACTCCCAGAAGCAGGCGGTGGCAGCCCAGGGCTTGAGCCCAACAGGGCGAGCTGGTGTTTTCAGTTCATCTTTGGAGGATGAGGAGAATTGGGCTGGAGTCAAGATTCGCAGACTCCAGAAGGTAAACTACGGCAGCTGCAGCGGGAGGATGAATGGAAGCCAGGCTTGCATCGCCGAGTGGCTGCTGGAATGGCAGGTAGTGCCTGCTAAGCCGCTGGTGGGTTTGCTGACATTTTGGGACATATGGATGGATGCTATCATGCTCTTCGAATCAGAGATGGAAATGCTGACTGTCATTGCCACATGCTCCTCTTTGGGACAGTGTAATACCTGCCAGGATGGCAGGGGTTAGGGGGGTGGCTGATGCCCCATGTGCATGGACTGATTTCCTGGACTATGCCCCGAATGAGCACTGGCTCCTTTGTTGGATGGACTTACGAATTTTGGACACTAAAATACTCTTATGGAGTGTGGGGTGGCTTTGCTGGAGGCCCTTCCCCTGCCCCAGGAAGATTTTCCCATGGCTAGAAAGAAGGGAAAGGACATTTTGTAAAAATGCTTTTGGCATAGTGCTCAGAAACTGGTTAAGTGTACCTCTGTAATAGTTGAAATTGTATGATTTGTCATGTTGTAATTTGTGTAATGTGCCTTGCAACTATATGCAGTACGCAGCCCATGGCAAGCCATCCATTCTGTTTGGACGCTGGGACCTTTGTGGGAAGGGGGCGTGCATGGACCTACGTCCATTTTTTACAATAAAAATGAAACAGTGTTTAACGGCACCTAGAAGCTCAAACATTACAGAAGCTTGCCTCATTGTTTAATCCAGCTAATCTATTAGCGTATAGTATAATTTACTAGGGTTCCATTGCATAATTTGTATCATTCAGAAGCTATAACAGCAAGCTGCCATTCATCAAGTCCAATTGGTCTTAATTAAAAGAGGAGGGGGAGATGTGGGTGGATAGCAGAGCACATTCCTAGCAGCTGTGGCTGATGCAATGCTGTGACAATACTCCAGCTCCCAGAACCCTCCTGGGCATACCAGGAAGGAAGCTCATCTGCTATAAGGAAGTGACTTAGCGCCAACCATGCAGCTCCCTGATCTTTTCAGCCATTGGCTTTGAAGAACATGCTGTGACATCCTATTGGCTGAACCTGTGTATATAAGCTAGCTTACTTCCTGAATAAAGTGGATCTGCGTCACTGAACCTGGTCCCAGAGTCGGGTCTTTGCATCTCTGTCGTCCTCACCCCCAGCAGGACTTGTCCACATTTTACTGAATTTTAATACTTTCAGAAATAATTCTTGCAAATTAAGAAATTTGTTTTACCTTTTGTCCCCAAAATATTTATTTATGAAAGCATAAATTTTAACATAGACTTTTACTATAGTATTATATTTTTAAATTTATTTTTAAATTTTTATTGAATATATTGAGGTGACATTGATTAATTCTATAATGCACCACCCCAAGTCATGTCTCCTTCCATCACCAATTATCCCCCCTTTACCCCTCCCTCCCCCATCCCCTTTCTCACTTGCAATCCTCATACTGTGGTCTGTGTATTTGAGGTTTCTTTTCTTTGCTTGATCCCTCCCCCTTTTTTATCCAGCTCCCCAACTCACATTTCAGCATTATATATTTTAAAATGAATTATGAAAATCTCTCTAGTCTATGTTGTAGTAAAGTCTTATCAAAAGTAAAACAATCTTTTATAAACAATATATATCTCTGTAAAGCCATAATTAAAAAATTTGTTAGCATGTTGAAATTTTAAAAAATGGCATTAAACTTATACTTTGCTTCTCTACATGTTGAAATGGGTAGAATTGTTTTGGAGTTTTTGTTATTTAAGTTGTACTGTCTCCGAAAGTTACAACTTAACTACAAATTATATTACTATGTCATGAAAGGCTTACAGTTTTTATAGAACATGAAAACAAGTGTACATAAAAACATTTTATGTATATATTTTAGTAATAAGCCAATAAAAAGTAGAAAATTCTCAAAGAGAAAGTAAACAAATGCAAATAAAAATAATTAAATATAGAAGATAAACTACATGGAATCAAAGTAGAAATTAGGATATCAAAACCATCTTTAGAAAAATGTAAATTCATTTTTTTATGCTTCAATCTAAATGGCCACCATGATAATTTCAGTCCACATGATAAAAAACATAATTGAGAAAATCTTCTTTACCCAGGATTACCATGCACATCATATACACGGTTGATGTTTAATAATCCCAAACCACTAAAAAGAAAATTAGTAACAAAACTGAGAACTCAAATTGTGCTTATGGACCTCTAGAGATACTTCAGAATATACCAGAATCTTGAACGAGGCAAGATAGCAATTCCCAAAAATCTTTGGTAAAATGCAAATATTGCTTGAGGAAATGTTACATCAATACGTGATTATATTGGGTTAATATTAATTAGTTGTCTGTGTACCTGATAGAAAGTGCTTTGGTAGTCTGAGAAGCAGTTTGGGCCTGAGAATATTTTTTTTAATACAACAGAGTGATCTGCCAGCAACTAGTGGGAGCAAACAGCTCGATACCATCAGGGAAAGAAGCAGTCAGAGAGGCCTACCCAAATCACTTTCATTCCATAGTGACTGTCAGCATACACAAGTCTGCATCCCTTGAGGAACAAGATCAGAGGTTTAACCCTGCGGTGTAGGGGTTGCAGCGGTTAATAGACTGCCAGAAGCTCAATTTAGCTGGGAAGATTGAGCATACTGAGAGACTCAGCTGCCAGGTCTGAGAAGGCAACTGAAGCAACAAACCTAAAATATGTCAATGTAGGATTTGTTGACATAAGAAATGGCCAAACGTATAGAGAATTTTTATAGGTTTATTTGAGTCAAAACTGATGACAGTTGACAGCAAGCAGGATCAATAATGCTCTGGAGAATAACCATTTTCAGTTTCTCCTATGCATTTAGATTAAGGAAGGAATTTAAGAGTGATTACATGAAGATGGGATAAAGCAAGGCAGGGACTGGATTACAGGGTAGTGAACAATACTGTGGGTTTTCTTGGGGTTGCATAAAGCTTCGAGAGGTATTATTTCTTGGCATTTATTTATTTATTTATTTATTTATTTATTTATTGTGAGTGCATGAGAGAGAGACAAAGAGAGAGGGAGAAAGGACAGACAGGAAGGGAGAGAGATGAGAAGCATCAACTCATAGTTGCAGCACTTTTAGTTGTTCATTGATTGCTTTTTTTATACTTGTCTTGACAGTGATGGGTAGCTCCAGCTGAGCCAGTTACCTCTTGATCAAGCCAGCAACCTTGGGCTTCAAGCCACAGACCATGGAGTCATGTCGAAGATCCCACTCTCAAGCCAGTCAGTGAGCCTGTACTCAAGCTGGTGAGCCTGTGCTTAAGCCAGATGAGTCTGCGCTCAAGCCAGTTATCTCAGGGTGCGAACCTGGATCTTTGGCATCGCTGGCCAACACTCCATCCACTGTGCCACTACCTGATCAGGTATTTCTGGCATTTTAAAGGTATGGTGACATAGATGTACGAGAAAAATGGACAGGGCTTGCTCAAGAAGTTTTTCACTATAGGCTACCCACTATGACCTTCTCGGGAACTTGTGATCAGATCACCCAGTGAAGTTAATTTGAGGAAAATATCATTTTTATCCACAAAAGAAACAATTAAGCCTTTAATCACTTACTTTGTTACAAAAATCAAGAAGCTAAAACCAGGTAAAACACACACACACACACACACACACACACACACACACAGAAAAGTATCTTCAAATTCTCTTCTACCTCTTCCCAATAATGAGATCTCAGCTGAGACACTGGAAGATTTCAGCAGAAGACCCCAGATAAAGAGATCTAGTAATAAAGGAGCTTAGTTAAGGATACAAATGTGCTTAAGAACAGGACTGAGTCCTTGACTGAAACTCCTTTTAGCGGTTTCAAAGCATTGGCTGTGTGCCAAGTCTGATGTAGTGAGAGCAGATTTCTCCCTGTGATGTTTCCAAGTCAAGACTGTAATTATTGATGGTCAGGCATGAAAACCCACACATAGGTTTTAACCAGGACATTTTACAAGTGTGAATGTTTTAGCTTTCAGATATATGTGATACCATAATGTATTTCTATCTCTTTGACTGACTCCTTTTACTTTTTTTAGAGAGAGAGAGTGAGGGTGAGAGAGAAACAGGGACAGAGACAGAAAGGGAGAGAGATGAGAAACATCAACTTATAGTTGTAGCACCTTAGTTGTTCATTGATTGCTTTCTCATATGTGCCTCGATCAGGGGGCTCCAGCTGAGCAAGTGACCTGCTTGCTCAAGCCAGCTACCATATTTATGATCCCATGCTCAAGTCAGTGACCCAGAGTTCAAGCTCTTGAGCCTGCACTGAAGCTGGATGAGCCCACTCTCAAGCCAATGACCTCAGGGTTTTGAACCTGGGTCCTCAGTATCCCAGGCTGATGCTCTATCCGCTGTGCCACTGCCTGATCAGGCTATTTCACTTCTTATAATGTGCTTAAGGTTCATCTATATTGTCACAAATGACTGAATGTGCTTTTTGTGATGGTTGAGTAAATACTTCTTTCCATGTATATACTATATCTTTTTTATCCATTCATGTATTAATGGCCAGTTAGGTGTTTCAATGTCTTGGCTATTGTCAATAATGCTGCAATAAACATAAGAATGTATATATCTCTTTGATATCCTGTTTTTATTTACTTTGGAAGATAGCCAGAAGCAGAATTGCTGGATTATATGATAAATCATTTTTTTATTTTTGGAGAAACTTCCATATTGTTTTTCATAGTGGTTGATCAATTCACATTTCCCTTTTCTTTGCATCCTCACTAACACTTGTTATATCTCATCTTGTTGATAGCCATTCTTGCAGGTATGAGGTAATAACTCATTATGATATTGATTTGCACTTCACTGATGATTAGTGATATTGAGCATCTTTTCATGTCCTGTTAGCCATTTGAATATTTTCTTTTGAAAAATGTCTAGTTGCTCTGACCACTGCAGATAATTTTGTATTTTTTTTATTGAGTCACATGAGTTCTGTATATATTTTGGATATTAACCCTTATTTGATATATGGTTTACAAAACTTTTCTTCTATTCTGTAGTTCGCCTTTTCATTTTGTTAATTGTTTCTTTCACCATGCAGGAGCTTTTAGGTTTAATGTAGTTACACTGATTTTTGCTTTTGGTGTCATATCCAAAGAGTGATTGCCAAGACAAACATCAAGTAGCTTCTTCCCTATGTTTTCTTCTTGGAGATTTATGATATCAGGTCTTATGTTTAAGTATGATCCATTTCAAATTAATTTTTGAGAGGAATATAAGATCAGGGTCCAGTTTCATTGTTCTGCATGTGTTTATCCACTTTTCCCAGCACAATTTGATGAAGAGACTGTCCTTTCCCTATTGGATGCCTTTGGCTCTCTTGTTGAATATTTATTGACTGTTATGTGAGGGTTTAATTCTGGGTTCCCTATTCTATTCCATTGGTATATGTATATTTCTTTTTTCTGTTAGTACCATACTGTTTCCTTACTATAGTTTTGTAGTACATTTTAAAATCAGAAAGTGTAATCTCTATGGTTCTGTTCTTTTTCCTCATGATTGCGTTGGCTCTTCAGAATCTTTGTGGATCCATACAATTCTGCGTTTTTTTTTTCTTTCAGTTAGTATTTTGTTAAGGATTGCAATTAAATCTATAGATGGATTTAGGTAGCATGGACATTTTAACAATATTAATTTATGTGATCCATAAACATAGGATGCTTTTATATTTATTTGTGTCTTCTTTAATATTTTTCAGCAGTCTTAAGTTTTTGTTGTACAGTCTTTCACTTTCTTGGATAAATTCATTCCTTATTATATTATTGTTTTTGATGCTATCTTGAAAGGGATAATTGTTGTTTTAATTGAAGTGGGGAGATAGAGATAGACACCCTCATGTGCCCCCACTAAGATACACCCCACAACACCTGTCTGGGGCAGATGCATGTCAGTGGAGCTACTTTTAGCCCCTGAAGCTGAAAAGCTCTGACCAACTGAGCTATCCTCAGCTCTGGGGGCCAAGGCTCACCAATCAAGCCACTGGATGAGGAAGAAGACAGAGAGTAGGGGAAGATGGAGGGGATGAAAAGCAGCTGGTCACGTCTGTGTGCCTTGACCAGGAATCCAAACCAGGATGTCCATAGGCCTATCCTCTGAGCCACCAGCCACGGAAGGGATAGTTGTCTTTAGTCCTTTTCAGATGTTTCATTATTAGTGTAAAGATATGCAACTGATTTCTGTATGTTGATTTTATACCCTGCATCTTTATTTCGTTTTTCCAGTTTGATCTTTTTATTTTCTTCATTCGGATAACTTTAGGCTTTATATTAACTTCTTATTTAGTTCCTTGAAGTGTGAAATTAGATTGTTTATTGAAGATCTTTATAATTTCTTAATATCTGCATCTACTACTACAAAGTTTCCTTTCAGAACTGCTCTTATTGCATACCAAAATTTTGATATGTTCTATTTTAATTTTTATTTATTTTAATGTAATTTATGTGTTTTTTAAAGTTTCTTCTTTGACCCATCAGTTATTCAGAAGTGTATTTTCTAGTTCCCACATATTTGTACAATTTCCAGGGTTTTTTTTGTTTGTTTTTGATTTCTAGTCTTACACCATTGTGGTCAGAAAAGATACTTGATATGATTTTAATTAAAAATTTTTTCGAAGATCTGTTTTGTGCCCTACCCTATAATCTACTCTGTATATTGTTCTGTATCTGTTTGAGCTAAAGTATGGGTCAATTTGTATGTTTCCTTGTTTATTTTTTATCTGAGGTATATTATTATTATTATTATTGTACTGTCTATTTCTCCCTTTAGATCTGTTATTTGCCTAATATATTTAGGTGTTTGATGATATATATATATTAAAAATTATTATTTCTTCTTAATATATTGACCCCTTTATTATAATAAAATTAACTTCTTTGTTTCTATTATTATTTTTTTTGGCTTGAAATCTATTTGGTCTTATAAATGTATGGCTAACCCCACTTTCTTTTCTACTTGCATGAAATATCTTTTTTCCATCCATTTACTTTGAACCTATGTGTCTTTAAAGGTGAAATCAGCCCCTTGTAGATAGCATATGGATGACCCTTATTTTTTTTTAATCTATCCAGACACACTGTCTTTTGATTGGTGAGTTAAAATCATTTCTATTTAGAATAATTATTAAAATTTTAAGGTCTTATTATAGTCATGTTATCATTTGTATTTTTTAAATTTTTATGTCTATTGGTTTTTTCCCTATGTTTCTTCTTACTTTTGTATATTTATGCTTATCCCCGTAAATATGCTTATTTTCCCCTTTATACTTCATGATTCTACTCTAAATTTTTGCTTTATGGTTACCACGAGGCTTACATGAAATACTTCATGTGTAACACAGTCTATTTATGCAATAGCTACATATTTTTGTATAAAGCTTTCACCTTTTTAATGATGCCCTTTTATATTTCTGTCACAATTTACCTTTTTCAGGTTGCACATTGTTAAATTACAGTAGCTATAGTTACTTTTAATTTTCTTTTCTTTTAACCTTCATATTATAATTAAGTGGCTAATAAATCATTTTAATATAGTTACAGTTTTCTAATTTTGTTTATTTTTCACCTTTACTTGAGTGTTGCATGTTTGCATGTGTTTAGGCAACTGATTAACATAATTTATTTTTCAGCTTGTAGAGCTCCTTTTGGCATTTTTTGCAAGGCAGATCTACTGATGATGAACTTCCTCAGCATTTATTTCTGGTTTCTGTGAAATTTTTAAATTCTTCTTTATATCCTAATAATAAATTTACCTGACAAAGTATACTTGGTTGGCAATTTTAACCTTTCAACACATTGGACATGTTATTCCACTCTCTCCTGATCCATAGATTTTCTTTCAAGGAAACCACTGTTGCCCTGGCCGGTTGGCTCAGTGGTAGAGTGTCGGGCTGGCGTGCAGAAGTCCCGGGTTCGATTCCCGGCCAGGGCACACAGGAGAGGCACCCATCTGCTTCTCCACCCCTCCCCCTCTCCTTCCTCTCTGTCTCTCTCTTCCCCTCCCACAGCCAAGGCTCTACCGGAGCAAAGATGGCCCAGGCGCTGGGGTTGGCTCCTTGGCCTCTGCCCCATGCACTGGAGTGGCTCTGGTCGCAACAGGGTGATGCCCCGGAGGGGCAGAGCATCGCCCCCTGGTGGGCGTGCCCGGTGGATCCCAGTCGGGCGCAGGAATCTGTATGACTGTCTCTCCCGGTTTCCGGCTTCAGAAAAATACAGGGAAAAAAAAAAAAAGAAAACCACTGTTAGCTTAATGGTAGTTCCTTTGTATGTTACTTTCATTTTTCCTTTATTTCATTTAGATTATTTGTTCTTGATTTTTGACAATTTTATTTTAATATGTCTTGGAGAAGTCTTTTTTTTTTCTTGAGATAATAAGATATTTATTCATTAGCTCCATGGAGTTGTTTGTCTAATTGTTTCTTCAGTTGTATGTCTAATTGTTTTCTCATTAAAAAAAACAAACCAATCTGCCTGCCCTTCTCCCTCAGATACACCAGTTTATTTCATATATTTTATTTGTGATATATTCTAATAAACCTTGCAGTGTTTATTAATTTTTAAAAATCTTGATTCTCTTTTCTAATTGAATATTTCATATATTCCTATACTCCAAGTCACTTATTCTTTCTTCCATCTCATCTTCTATCTTACTAATTCTCTCTATTTTATTCATCTCATTCATTGAATTCTTCTGTTCCAGAATTTCTGTTTGTTTGTTTTTAATAATTTTAATCTATTTGGTAAATAACTCACCTTGTTCATTAATTTCATTCCTGAGTTTGTTGAATTTCCTTTCTGAGTTTTCTTATATTTCAGTGAATTTCTTCATAACAGCTATTTTGTGTATTTTTTAGAAAATTAAATTTAATGGAGTGACATTGATCAATAAGAGTGTATAGGTTTCAGGTAAACATTTCTATAGCATTTGAACTGTTGACTGTGTTGTGTGCCCATCACCCAAAGGCAAATCATTTTCTATCACTGTATATTTGTCCCTTTTTATTCCCCTACTCCCCACACACTTCTCTCCCACCACCCTCCCCTTGGTAATCACTTCACTTTTATGTATGTCCATGAGTTTCATTTTATATCCCACTTATGTATGAAATCATATAGTTCTTAGCTTCTGATTTTCTTATTTCACTTAGTGCAGTGTTCACAAGGTCCATCCATGTTGTTGTAAATGGCAATATGTCATCATTTCTTATGACTCAGTAACTTTCCATTGTATATATGTACCACATCTTCTTTATCCAATCCTCTATTAAGGATCACTTTTGAATTCTTCATCAGTTATATTACAATATTTTATTATTTTTGAGCTTCATTGTTAGATAATTCTTATTTTCTTATGTGATATCATATTTTTTTTCATTTTTCAATATTGTGGCAATATATACTTCTTATTTTTCATTTAAAGTAGGAGAAAACCTTCTTGAGTTAATGATTTAGGTTTACTCTGTTCTTATAATTCAACAAGCTGACATTCAAAAATTTTCTTTTGTACTGAAGAAGGTAGCACCATAGATCCAGTTTGTGATTTTTTTCTACTGGAGCTCATAAATTTCTTTGGAAACATGGACAGTAATAAGCAAAGTAGTAGGGTAGGTGTTGGTTTAGGACCAGGAGCTTCATGATGCCAATGGACCAGTAGGAAGTTCCTCAAGTGGGGACTTCTAGACGTTTGCAAATGTACGTTCTGCTGAAATGCCAAAACAGATAGCAGGGAATGTGCTTATACACTAATCATGCAAAGTGCAAGTGAGCAAGCATAACATAGCTATTTTCCGAATGGAGGGAAGGGGGTACCATTTATCCTGTTTGGTATTCTCTAAGCTTCCTGGATCTTTAGTTTGGTGCTTGCCACTAATTTTGGGAAATTATTCCTTATTATTGCTTCAAATATTCCTCTTGTTGCTTTCTCTCTTTTCCTTCTGGTGTTTTCATAACACATATGATACACCTTTAAAGTTGTCCCATAGTTCTTGCATAGTCTATTATTTGTTTGTTTGTTTATTTTTACTTCTTCCTTTTTGCTTTTTAGATTCTTTTTTCTCTTTAAATCTCCTTTAATGTGTCCTCAGTTCACTGGTTCTGTTCTCAGCTGTGTCATTTACTAATGAGTTTTTTAAAGGAATTCTTCATTACTATTATAGTGGAGTTTTTTTTTATTCTATCATTTCTTTTTTATTCCTTCTTAGAATTTTCACCCTCTGTTTACATTATTTGTTTGCTGCTGCACTTGGTCTACTTTTAATATTAGAGTCATTAACTTATTAATCATAGTTTTAAAAATATCTGGTCTGGTTATTCAACATCTTTATTATAAGTCTGCTTGTGATACTTGTTTTGTCTATTCAACTATGCTTTTTGCCTTTTAATATGCCATATATATATATATTGTTGTTGTTGAAACCTGGGTGTCATGTGCTGGGTAAAAGGAATCCCAATAGAAAGACCTTCAGTGATGTGGGTGCGTGCTAAGGTGTGTGGGATGAAAAAGTATTCTATGGTTCCATGATCCAGTCTCATTCTTTTGATAGATTGTTCTCTTGGGCTGTGACTTTTACTAGAATTTTTCAATCCTGCCCCTTAGGAAAGGAACCAAATAACTTCCCCATGTGGAAAGCTAAAGAGGGCTGGATTTAGGTATTGCTCTTTCTCTAAGACAGTTATACTTTGATTAACCCCAGTGGGTTAGGTTCTTTTTAAATAGGTTTTTGTATAAGTCAGGTCTTGTTAAGAAGAAATAATGTTCTAAGCATTTTTCCAAGTGACTACTCCCCTTTGTCCCTAAAATTAAATGGTGACTTTTCTCCAGCCATCTCTTTGAGAATCTGGTAGGGATCCTGGAATTAAAACTCATCAAAGCTAAATCTTTCTGGCATTTTCAAATCTCAGACTTGTACATACATAGTATCTAACAATTCATCAATTACAGTTGAGGTTTTCCTACTATGCTACTGGTTCTTTAAGTGATTTCTGCTGGTGGGTTTTTCATTTAGTTACCTGTGATTCTATGTTATCTATATTTCCAATCTTTAGGGAAGCAGTTTGCTCTATGGCCTCAATTATCTGATAAATTTAAGTAGAGTTATTTAATTTTTAGTTTTTCATGATATTTTTTCTGATTATTATGATGAAGTAATGAATTCCAAAGCTTTTATGTGCTGGACTGAAACCAGAACTCTTTTGTCCACAAATTTGATAACTTAGATTAAATTGACATACTCCTTGAAAGACATAAACAGCTAAAATTCACACAAGAAAAATAATATCAATTGATTTATATTTAGTAAATAAATTAAATCAACAATTTATAGCTTCCTAAAAAACAAATTACCAGATGTTTCACTGGGAAGTTCTATTAAAACCTAATTGTAAAGCCAGTAGCCGCAGCCACCATCATAGCCACCTAGCCTGTGCAGGTTCGCATTTGATTTGGACAGATGGTAATGAAACAATGGAGCCAATAACTAGTAGCCATTAGCTTTAATCTTAGCTTGCACCTGGAGGCAAGAAATACACACAGTGGGAAAATTCTTCCCTTTCCATTCAGGGCTCCCAAAGCCACTGACTTATTCGAGTTTTCCTAGGATCAAAGGTTTCTAGCTCACCAGCCTTATTCACCTCTGTTCCCCATTTTCTTCTCTCTGCACAAACTGGCTTCTCCTTCAGCACTCCACCATCCTGGCTGCTTCTCCTCTCCTCCACATGGCGTTTCTCTGCTCTCCTCTCTAATGCTAATCTTAGGAACTGAGAAAGAGCAAGCTCCCGGTCTGACCCATTTTATAGTGTCAGACCATTTATAGAAATCAAAACATTTAGTCCAATATAAAACAAGGAAGTCTCTGATACAAAGTCACTTATCTGAAGCATAATGGGATTCCTCATAAGAGTGCACCACCTACTATTGTGCAACTGTCAAGGGTGTGGGGAAAAGCTTAGTCTTAAAAGTAAGCCTTAGGCTATAACAACCCTGCCTGTCTATAGCCTGTCTCCCACACCCAATGCAAAGTATAAGCAAGCAAACATATACATTATATTTGCAAACTTATTTGACCAACACTAATGAAAGAATAACATAAGTTTTCTACATTCTTTTCCAGAATGTAGAATCAAAAGTAACACTTTCTTTTTATGTTATTAGGCCAGCATTATTTTAATATAAAAACCACTTAAAAATGTTATAAGAAAATCTCATAGACTAATAATATCTCTCATGAACATAAATATAGAAGTTCTCAACAAAATACTAGCAATTTATACCCAACATTACTGAAAAATATATATTCACCATTGTTGGTCAAGTAAGTTTGTAAATATGATTTTTGTTTGCTTGCTTATAGTTTGTATCAGGGGTAGGGAATGCCAGATATAGTGGTCTGTGAGGTTGCAGGTTGCTTTCCTGATTGGGAGGGGCGTTGTCTTGATAATATTTACTGGAAGGGAGATTCTGCCCCACCACTGAAAGGTGTGGGAGGATTTCTTTTTTCTTCTCTCCCTTATCCCTTGCCTTCTATGGAAAAAGCAGGTTTTCTGCTTTTCCCTTGGCTTTTCTTGTGGCTTACCTGTCTTGGTGAGACACCAATAAACAGAATGGCCCACCATCCTCCAACTCTACCATTTCTTTACCATCTGCCCAAATTCAATGAGAACCTTCATGAGCCATGTGGCTGTGGTGATGGCTATGGCTACTGGCTGTACAACCATGACAAAGTGGGATTCTCTCAAGATATGCAATGTTTACTCAACATTTAAAAATTAACTAATGCAATCCATTATATCAACAGGCTCTAAAAGAAAAACCATGTGATCATCAATTAACACAGAATGATAATTTGACAAAATTAAACCCGCATTTATGATAAAAAAAACTCTCAGCTAACTGGAAAAAGAAGAGATATTACTCAATGTAATGAAGACAGTCTCTTCAATAAATGGTATTAGAAAAATTGGACAGATACATGAAAACAAGTGAAATTAGACCATTTTCTCTGTATACAAAAATAAACTCAAAATAAATTAAAGAATTAAATGTAGACCTAAAACTTCTAGAAAAAAACATGGGAAATAAACCATTTATTATTTGTCTTAGCAGTATCTTTTTTGATATATCTCTTAGAGGAAAGTCAACAAAAGAAAAAATAAGTAAATGAGACTATGCCACCTAAAATAAACTTTCATCACAAGGGAAACCATCAGCAAAACAAAAAGGCAATCTACTGAATGGGAGAAGGTATAAGCAAATGATATATAAAGAACTCATACAGCTGAACATCCAAAATATCTAATTAAAAACTATTAACATGAATAGACTTTCTCCAAAAAGGATATACAAGTGGTGAACAAACACATGAAAAGATGTTCAACATCACTAATCACCAGCAAAATGCAAATAAAACTACAAAGAGATGTCATCTAAAACCTGTCAGAATAGCTATTTTTAATAAATGAGCAAACAATAAGTTTTGGTAAGGATGTGGAGAAAAAGGAAATTTATTGTGTAATATTGATAGAATTAAAAACTGGGGGGACTGGCCTGACCTTTGGTAGCACAGTGGATAAAACTTTCACTTGGAATGCTGAGGTCACTGGTTCAAAATCTTTGACTTGCCTGGTCAAGGCATATATGAAAGTTGATGCTTCCTCCTCCTCCCCCCTTCTCTCTCTCTCATCTCTCTCTAAAAATGAAGAAGTAAAATAAAAACATTAAAATTAATAATAATTAAAAATTTTAATAAAGCTGGTACAACCACAATGGAATACATTATGAAGGTTTCTTTAAAAATTAATAATAAAAATACTTTATGATACAACATTTCTACCCTCTGATATTTATCCAAATAAATCCACAATACTAATTTAAAAAGATACATTCACCCTTATGTTTATTAGAGGATTATTTACAATAACTAAGATATGAAAAATCCTAAGTGTACATGTGTACATCAATAAATAAATACATAGAAATGGTATGATAGATATTCTACTGGAAAGTTCTGTCCGTTTCTATCACAACAAGTTTTGACACATAAGCACATGTTTATTTGGCACATGTGTGCCTCTCTATTTTTATCACTTAATATACACAAACTGACATAGCAAATTAACTAAAACAAAGTTGATTCACGTTAGTCTTATGCGTGAAGCCATAGTGTACCCATGGCTACTGATAAAGTTCATTTACGCCACTGTAATTTTTACAAATTTCAACAAGGAAGAAATGCTACAGAAGCATGTCTGTCACATCCACCATATTCCCTGGACTTAGCACCCTCCGACTATCACTTGTTTTTGTCCTTACAAAATTTTTGTTTGTTTGTTTTTTTCATTTTTCCGAAGCTAGAAACAGGGAGGCAGTCAGACAGACTCCCGCATGCGCCCGACCAGGATCCACCTAGCATGCCCACCAGGGGGCGATGCCCTGCCCCTCTGGGGCATAGCTCTGTTGCGTTCAGAGCCATTCTAGCGCCTGAGGCAGAGGCCACAGAGCCATCTCCAGTGCCCGGGCCATCTTTGTTCCAATGGAGCCTCGCTGTGGGAGGGGAAGAGAGAGACAGAGAGGAAGGAGAGGGGGAGGGGTAGAACAGCAAATGGGCGCCTCTCCTGTGTGCCCTGGCCAGAATCGAACCCAGGACTCCTGCATGCCAGGCCGACGCTCTACCGCTGAGCCAACCGGCCAGGGCCTTACAAAATTTTTTGAAGGGCAAAAAATTCAAAAACGAAGCAGATATCAAACAAGCACTGGTTCAATTTTTTGCATCAAAAGATAAAATATTTTTCAAAAATGGGATATACAAATTGCCCTCATGCTGGCAAGAAATCATTAATAATAATGGCAATTATATTATTTAATAAAGTTTATTGACAGTAAGAAAAATTTATATTTGTTTTATTGCAAAAACGGACAGAACTTTCTGGTAGACCTTTTATATATGGTGTATACGGTATATACACACACAATGGAATATTAATAAGCCATAAAAAAGAACAAAATCATTTCTTTTGTGACAATGTGGATGGATCTAAAGGGTATGATACTAGGTGAATCTAAAATACAAAATAAGCAATCAAACAGAACAAAAACAAACTGATAATACAGAGAAGAAACTGATGGTTAAAGAATGAGAGGAGGTTGAGGGGATGGGTACAAATGGTGAAAGAGATTAATAGGTACAAATATCCAGTTATTAAAATAGTCATGGGGCCTGATCAGGCAGTGGCACAGGGGATAGAGCATTAGACTGGGATGCAGAAGACCCAGATTCAAGACCCCGAGGTTGGCAGCTTGAGTGCAGGCTCATCTGGTTTGAGCAAGGCTCACCAGCTAGAACCCAAGGTCACTGGCATGAGCAAGGAGACACTTGGTCTGCTGTAGCCCCCAGGTCAAGACACATATGAGAAATCAATCAATGATCAACTAAGGTGTCACAACAAAGAGTTAATGCTTCTTATCTCTCTCTCTTCCTGTCTGTCTGTCCCTATCGGTCCCTGTGTCTGACTCTGTCACAAAAAAAAATAGTCATGGAGATTAAAATACAGAATATGGAATATAGTCAAGAATATTGTAATAACTATAAGTGGTGCCAGATTGGTAATAGATTTATCAGGTTGATAACTTTACTAGGTATATAAATGTCACTATGTTTTACACCAAAAACTAATATAATATTGTATGTCATCTATAATTAAAAATAAATTAAAGCAAAACAAGACAAACTGATGTATATGAGTATCAAGAAATATATGTTTTTATCTTTTTTAATATTTCAATATTTTATTGTACTCTTTACCAACTTCTTATTTTGAAAAGCTTTAAATCTGTGGAAAAATTGCAAAAACATTAAATTTGCATTCCATACCTTTCAAAAAAGAAAATGAAATATAAAAAGCTGAAAATACAACTGTGGACAAGTTCTGCCGGGGGTGAGGATGACGGAGATGCAAAGACCCGATTCCGAGGACTAAGTTCAGTGATGCAGTTCCACTTTATTCAGAAAGTAAGCTAGCTTATATACATGGGTTTAGCCAATAGGATGTTACAGGGTGTCCTTCATAGCCAATGGCTGAAAAGATCAGGGAGCTGCATGGTTGGTGCTAAGTCACTTCTTTATAGTGGGCAAGCTTCCTTCCTGGGTATGCCCAGGAGGCTTCTGAGAGATGGAGTATTCTCACAGCATTGCATCAGCCACAGCTTCTAGGATGAGCTCTATGCTCCACCCACAACTCCCACTTCTCTTTTAATTAAGGCAAATTGGACTTGATGAATGACAGCTTACTGTTCTTGTAGTTTCTGAATGCTACACATTATGCAATGGAACTCTAGTAGAACTAAAACAACTATAATACCTATCATACTATATGCTAATAGATTAGCTAGATTAAACAATGAGTCAGGCTTCTGTAATGTTGGACTAGTTAGAAAATAGAACGGGGATCTTAAACAGGGGATTCCTCCTAGGGGTCAGGATGTCATTTCCCTCCCATTGTGTTACAGAGACCTTCTAGGTGCCATTAAACACAGTTCCATTTTGATTTAAAAATGGACATAGGTCCATGCATGCCCCCTTCCCACAAAGGTCCCAGCGTCCAAATATGGAATGGATGGCTTGCCATAGGCTGAGTACTGCATATGGTTGCATTCCATCTCTCAGCTTCCGAAACTGGAGGGTATGCAGGCGTTGGAGGCATCGTTGGTGAGGTCATCTTGGGACACCGGGAGTGGCCGTATGTTCCTTCCTGGAATCCAAATCAGATGTGGGCTATTTTCTGGAAAAACACAAGCATAACCTCTCCTTTGTGTTAGAAGAGGGTGCGGTCCCTATCACTGAGCTGTGACTGGGTCCTTCCACCATACTAATGGCAACGAGGTCGGTTGGCTACAAAAGCCTCCCCAATGTTTATAAGCAGGAATTACTACTTCAGAATCAAAAGTTAAATAATTGAGAGTGAATACAGCACTGAGGAGCACTTCTCCAGGTGAGGCCTGGGGCATATCCCCCTTTCTTTTTTAATTTGAAGTTTAATGTCTCTGTGTTGCCGTTTTACAACGGCTTGTCCTTGGGGATTATAAGGAATGCCAAGGTGGTGTATGATTTGCCATTGGGAACAAAAGGCTTTAAATTGGCTGCTGGTATAACAGAGCCCATTGTCAGTTTTAATTTCCCAAGGTACACCAAGGCAAAGCATGGCCTGTCAAAGGGCACGAATTGCATGTGTTGTTTTTTCTTCTGCTAGGGCCGTGGCTGAGACGGCTCCGGAGAACGTGTCTACTGCTATGTGTTTGGCAAATTGGGGGACATGAGTGACGTCTATTTGCCACACAGCATTAGGCTGTAAGCCTCAAGGGTTGACACCCTGTGGTTTTAGGGGGCCTAAGGGTAGTAAGGGTCTGCACTCTTTAATTGTTACTGAACTAGTTTGTGTAATTCTTTTAATTTAGAGGCTGTTAATAGCCACTGTTCAACCCAAATTGGTTGGTCGGTATCCCATGTCAGTTTGATGGGTTCCGGAGTTTTTAATTGAGCAGTGGCCTTTAGAGTTGGAGGGGGCTGGCTGGTAATAGAGACACGAAGTACAGACAGCACATCCCATTCCCAAAGTGTATGTGGCAATTCAGTCATAAATAAAGGACTGAAAACTCCAGTCACCCCATTAGGATCTGTCCAATGGAATGGCCGGATGGCTTGTTGGGCTGGTCGAATGCCACTAACTACTTGTACTAAAGGTCTGGGCTGCGTGGCTCAGCTTTTCTTTTTATCTTCCTCTCTGATTACAGAAACATCAGCACCAGAATCTATGAGCCCAAGGACGGAATGGCCCTCTACTCGCAGGGTTAGAAAGGCCTTATTCTGGATTAAGGGTAAAGTCCAATAGACTCCTCTGTGGAATTGCTCTCTTATGGGCTGGGCTGAGAACTGCCTCGCTTCCCGTTTAAAGGCTCTAGAGGCTTTCCATCTGAAGTGGTGGTTGAGCGACAATCTCGTTTCCAGTGAAATCCCTTTCTACAACGGGGGGCACACAGAAGGTGGCCTTTTATCATTCTTTCCTTTCCTATTAGGGCACTGCCGTGTACAATGTCCTGTGCCCTTGCATTCAAATCAGGCTCCTTGTCTCAGTTGGCTTCCCTGATGGGAGACATTCAACTGGGCTGCAAGAGTGGTAGCATGGGCTGCCGCTGAGTTGCTGCCCGCATCTCAGCAGGCGAGGACCCAATCATCTAGGGGTGTAGCTCTAATTGGCCCTATTGCCTGTCTACACTCTCCATTGGTGCCTTACCACACCAATTCTTTAGTTAGAGCATCGGCTGCATCAGCGTGTGTAACTTTATGCTTTACAGCTTCTTGGACCCTTCCTAGAAAATCTGTAAAAGGTTCATTAGGACCCTGAAGCAATTTGGAAAGCTTTAAGGACCTTCCATGAGCATTAGTTTGAGTAAATGCTCTAGTGGAATGTAGGTGCACTTGATCAAAATACTGAGGGGATCCTGTAGCCTGTACGGCAGGGGAACCAAATTGCCCTTCTCCTTTGAGGGCTTCCGGGGGGAGGTTAATACCAGCCCTTTGATTTCTTCCACCTATTATTTCACATTGCTCATTGTATAAAGCTTTCCCTTGAATTAAGTCTCCCATGGTAAGGACTGCTCGGGCTAAAGTTTTCCAATCATGGGGACAATTTAAATCAACACTGATATTTTCAAGTAATTGCTGAACATAGGGGGAATGAAGGCCATCTTCCTGGATAGCTCTTCTGAGAGTAACGACTGTTTTTTGGTCATGTGGATACCATGCTTATGGTCGTACAGCGCTAGGGTTAATATTGACCGGGAAAAGGTGAGGGGCCTCTAGTCCTAATGCTGCACGAAAAATATCTCTTTGCTGATACATGGGGACATACAGACTGGCCCATGGGTCTGCAGCAGGAACATGTGTTGGAGAAAATGGCGTCTGAGAGGCTGGGGTGGGACATTGAGCCCCAGCAGGGAATGCACACGTAGCAACTTCTGCTTTTCTCAGTGGTGGAGCTGATGACACATTTAGCAATTCGGTTAGTTTCATTTCTGTGCACTCAGCCACAAATTCGGAGGCTAAACTACTTTCTTCTTCAGTTGAGGGGAGGTCAAATAGGGAGGTAGGGGCTCCTCTGAAAGAGGAGCAGCTTGCAGGACCCCAGGGACCGGTGGAGGGTCCCCAGCAGGAGCACTGGTCAAGCAGGTGTGTATTGTCAATAAGGCAGGAGTGAGGCCGAGAGGGAAGGCCCGTCCTTCATGTACCTTGGCCAAAAGAACACGTCGAAGAGCTCGGGCCCAAGTATCTGCATCTCAGAGGGGTGCGTCCTCAATCCAGGGATTGAGACCAGAGAAAATCTCCCAGTAAGTATAGAGATCCTTCTCACAAACTTCAACTCACCTACTCTGCAATAGGGTGTGCAGGGCTCAAGCCTGCGGGTCTCGAGAGTGGGGGAGAAGGTTTCCCATTGCAGAGGGTCACTCACCCGTCCCTTGGATGCTGGATAGGTCCCTGCCCAACGTTGGGCACCAGTTGTGGACAAGTCCTGCTGGGGGTGAGGACAACGGAGACACAAAGACCAAACTCTGGGGACCAGGTTCAGTGATGCAGATCCACTTTATTCAGGAAGTAAGCTAGCTTATATACATGGGTTTAGCCAATAGGGTGTTACAGTGTGTCCTTCATAGCCATTGGCTGAAAAGATCAGGGAGTTGCGTGGTTGGCACTAAGTCACTTCCTTATAGTGGGCGAGCTTCCTTCCTGAGTATGCCCAGGAGGCTTCTGGGAGCTGGAGTATTCTCACAGCATTGCATCAGCCACACCTCCTAGGATGCGCTCTGCACTCCATCCACATACAACATTGTAATGTAACAACTCAGTGAAAAAATCAGCAAAATACCTGATAGACACCTTCACCAATAAAGCTATAGAGATAAAAAATAAACATTAAAAAAATACTTATCATTATTTGTTTTGGGGAAACTTCAAATTAAATGAAAAATGAGAGGCTAATACACACTTATTTAAATGGCGAAAATTCCCCAAACTGACAATACCACATCCTGACAAGGACATGGTGAAGGAGAAACTCCTATTCCTTACTCGTGGGAATTCAAAATGGTATAAGCTTTTTGGAAAACATGTTGACAGTTTTTCGCAAAGCCAAACATAGTCTTACCATATAGTACTGCAGTGGAACTCCTTGGAATTTTTCCAATTGGTTTGAAAACTTAGGCTCACATAAAACCTTGCATGCTGGTATTTATAGTAGTAGATTTATTCATAATCAGCAAAAACTAGAAGCTACCAAGATGATCTTTTTGAAGTGGAAAGCTTAGTAAAGCTTTCTTTCTTTCTTTCTTTTATTTTATTTTATTTTATTTATTTTTTTTTTTTTTTTACGATGGTGTTGGGGCTATGTATAGAAGGGAGTTCAGCATTTTGCCCATGAATATTTTTGGCCAATTTAATGAACTATTGTAAGTTGCATTAGTATCTCCAATTAATTTTCTCTTTCCATTTATACTTATTTGACATTGCTATAGATCTAAATATATCAGAAAAATATGAGAATGTGCAATTTTAGAATCTGTGCCCTAAAAATTATATTATATATATAATACATGCTTATTTTCTTCTACCTCGGCTTTTGACATGAGAAAAACGAACTTGGGCTATACCAATGGTTTTAGGAGGAAGATGAGCAAAACATGGATGAAAGCCATCTTACATAAGAACTTCATTCGAATGGTAGGTCAGCAAAACCCAGCTAAAACTCAGATATATGAGCAAGTTCTGCCTATATAATTAAAAGCTACCTAAATCTGACCAACCTGGATTAAATTAAAACACAAATAATATGAAAATGTGTAAATAAATGTTTATTGTATGCTACTGAGATTAGTTGTATGGTAAAAACATAATTTTGATAATTTCTAAATGTAGGTACTAGAAAAAGCCAAAATGTGCTGCTTATAAGAGACATAAAATGCAGAAATGCAGAAAGGCTAAAAAACTTACACTACAAGAACACTAAACAAAAGAAAGTTGTTATAAATAATAACAAATGAAATAGATCTTAAGACAAAGGATTATTCAAGATCAGAGATATTTTGCAATAAGAAAAGATTAAATACATTAGAACTATATAAAGAATACATAAAATAGTCATTTATATACTCAAATGAATAATTAAAAATAGAGAAAAATAAAAAAAATAGAGAACAGTTCATAAACATAATAGGAATAAAACTGAAATCTGTCATCAAATGAAAGAACAGCCCTGGCTGGTTGGCTCAGTGATAGAGTGTCGGCCTGGTGTGCGGAAATCCGGGGTTCAATTCCCAGCCAGGGCACACAGGAGAAGCACCAATCTGCTTCTCCATCCCTCCCCCTCTCCTTCCTCTCTATCTCTCTCTTCCCTTCCCGCAGCCAAGGCTCCATTGGAGCAAAGATGGCCTGAGCACTGGGGATGGCTCCATGGCCTCTGCCTCAGGCACTAGAATGGCTCTGGTTGCAACAGAGCAAAGCCTCAGATGGGCAGAGCATCACCCCCTGGTGGGCATGCCGGGTGGATCCCGGTCGGGCGCATGTAGGAGTCTGTCTGACTGCCTCCCTGTTTCCAGCTTCAGAAAAATACAAAAAAAAAAAAAAAAAAGAGCAAATAGGTTAAATATTATGGTATACATATATATAATTTAAATAACTTAATTAACAATAATACTTAGTGTATAACTGAATTAAGAATTTTAGATTACACTTATTTTCAAGTATCCAAGATTATTTACAGGGAATCCTCGGGTTGCGACAGTCTCGACATACAATGTTGAGAGTTTACGATGCTCACTCTCATAAAAACTTAAAAAGTTGAGACATGAGTGTTTCAGCTTACACTGTTAATGCCATACTCACAGACTATGTGAGCAAACTAGTTTGGTTGCGCACAGTGGAATATGCAGTAGCGCAGTATATGAGTGAGGGAGTTGGTGTTTCCCAGTATACTTACCTACTCTTTTTTGGACTGTTAAAAGTGCAAGTGTTTCACTTGTGTTAGGCTAGGGTGTGTTTTTACTCACACCAAAATTTGGGTCCATCACTGTCATAGGAATGGAACTGTAATAATCGAGAATCCCTTGTGCCTAATTTCACCATATTCAGGAACATTTGATCTGCTTCATCCAATCAAAAAATGACTAGAAAATGTTAATAAAATTCATAATGGTGGGCATTTTTTATATCTATTAGTATATATATGAAACTGAAATAACATTTGGGGTTAAGACGAATGATTATGATGATTTTATATTGCAATTAAAGATGTGTGATGAGTCCTGGCCAGATAATTCAATTGGTTAGAGCATTGTTCCAAAGCACATAGGTTGCCCTGGCCAGTTGGCTCAGTGATAGAGTGTCAGCCTGGTGTGTGGATGTCCTGGGTTCGCTTCCCAGTCAGGACACACAGGAGAAGCGCCCATCTGCTTCTCCACCCTTCACTCTCTCCTTTCTTTCTATCTCTCTCTTCTTCTCCTGCAGCCAAGGCTCCAACTGGAGTAAAGTTGTCTCAGGCACTGAGGATGGTTCCATGGTCTTTGCCTCAGGCAGTAGAATGGCTCCGGTTGCAATGCCCCACATGAGCAGAGCATAGCGCCTAGTGGACATGCTGGGTGGATCCCGGTCAGGCACATGCGGGGAGTCTGTCTCTCTGCCTCCCTATTTCTCATTTCAGAAAAATATTTTTTAAAATCTACTTATAACTTATGATTTCCCAAAAACTTAGTTGTCTCTTGATATCATTGCGGAATTGGTTCGAGGACCCTTCTGGGGATACCAAAATCCACAAATGCTCAGGTTTTCTATATAAAATAATATAGATCAATGCATACAATTGGCCCTCAGCATCACTCATAAGTAGACCTCTGTAGTTCAAACCCATGTTGTTCAAGGCTCAACTGTATGTGTGTGTGTGTGTGTGTATATATATATATATATATATATGGTCATAAAAAATAAAATAGTTGGTGACAGAAGACAATTTGACTTTGGATGAGGGGTATGCAACATAATCAAATGTCAAAATAATCTGGAGATGTTTTCTCTGAATATATGTACCCAGATTTATTAATGTCACTGCATTAAAATTAATAAAAATAAGATAAAACATACAAAAATGATTCAAGTAAACAAAATTTTATTATGTAATTTGCTTATGAACAAATGTAAGTAATTAAGTACAACAAATTAACAAAAATAAAATAAAATAGTTGGAATTAAACATATTAATTATACTAATAAATATGGATAAGCTTAACTTATTTAAATAAAATGTTTTAATTTGTCTCATAAAACAAAACCCTAAAACATGCTGTTTATAAGAGTCACATTTAAGGAGAGTAATGTCAGAGGAGTGATTGCATGAGAGATCCTTTTCGTCTCCCTCTTGAAGTTTTAATTTGAACAGATGTAATTCCACAATGGACTCCATGTTTAATGCACAAACAGGTCTGAGATATCTGTGCATTGAAACATCTAAGGGTGGACAAGTGGATATGAAATAAGTAGGCGAGAGGGGAAAAATCTGAAACAACACATGGATGCAGCCCTGCAGCTTGGAGCTCATTACAGAGCTCAACCCAGAGAGGTATCTGGTTGTAACTGACACTGCCTTCAGCTGGGAGGAGCAAAAAGTGCCCATTCTTGCAAAAATGAGCAGTATGATCTGAAGCTGAGCCCAGTGACCTGGTCAGGGACTAAGCAGAGGGGTGTCCATGGTTGTGTGGCAATCAGCATTCCAGAGAAAGAAACAAAGGCATGGAATCTGGCTGCCTCCCTTCACCCTCCAAGAGCTTGCTTCCTCTCATCTTTTGTGTCAGGTTGCTGAGCACATTATCTGCAAACCCAAGAACTGGTACTACAGAAACATTTTACCCCTGACTGAAGGATACACTCTGTGACTAAACGTGGGGCCCGGTGAAGACACAGAGGGGACTTCATGGAGGTCCAAGGTCACCATTGCTGGGAGGGCAAAACAACAAAGAAGGCTGTTGGATTTTCAAAGCTCATAGTACCCCGCACATTAAGGCTGCACTGTGGGCATCTCACTGTGGAGGATATCACTGGGATTTAATGGATTTGGAGCTCCATTGTCCATTAAGTTCCCTCCAAGTTTGGTCCCCTAGGATTGGGACAACTAGATCACAAGGGAAATGATATATTAATTTTTTTGAAGTCTATATAAATTCTGGACATGTCATGATTATGCGTGGTTATACATTACAAAATATGGGAGTAATATTTTTTAAATATTTTGGCCTGACCTGTGGTGGCGCAGTGGATAAAGCGTCGACCTGGAAATGCTGAGGTCGCTGGTTCAAAACCCTGGGCTTGCCTGGTCAAGGCACATATGGGAGTTGATGCTTCCAGCTCCTCCCCCCTTCTCTCTCTCTGTCTCTCTCTCTGTCTCTCTCTCTCTGTCTGTCTCTCCCTCTCCTCTCTAAAATGAATAAATAAAAATAAATAAATAAAAAATTTTAAAAAAATGAGAAACTTCTTTAAAAAAATATTTTAAACAACTGGTTGGATTTTCTTAATTTTTTTTCATAGAAATTGATCCACTAAAAATTGTGATTAGCAAAATGACCCTAATTTGGCTTTTACTTTATCAGAGACTTGTAATTACTCTGTCTCTTAGAAATCGGATGTGTGCTGCGCATGTGAAAACTTTTTCAGAAATTTGCATATTATTAAATAATATAATGTAAACATAAATATTATAATAAATTTAGCTTCTATTAACTTATGGAAAATATTAAGTCCAAAATTAGAAATTTAAAGTTTTTGATCTAAAACTATAATCTGTTTTATATATTAAACTTTATGGAAAGTTTTACTTTTTAAAATGAATTTAAAATATATGATACAAAATGTCACTAACTAATTAAATGTTTTCTTGCTAACAAAACATGAGAAAAAGTAAATTGTAGTTTGATATGGCAGCTTTTCCATATATGCCTCTCAGATTAGACTTTGCTTTAAATGCAATTTCTTCTTGACACTGATAACTGTTAAATAATTTACAAAATTTTTACTAACATGGGTCTAAATTATTATTAAGACAGAGAAAACTTCACTGATAATAAAATAATTTTTTGATCTCAAATGTTCACAGTAACTGGAGGTGTATATTTTACAAGGTTTCATTCTACATAAAGTGAGCCATAGTTTAAGGAAATTGATCATCCTAATTTTATTGTCTGGGCCACTCAGTAACTTTGACAATTTTTTATCAAAAGTAATTAAAACTAAATCCAATGGTGCATATATTGTGTAACAATTTTCCCCAAGATGGGTAGAGAGCTATTTGAAGGCACAGCTCATTAACTTTATTGCCAATCCCTTAGAGTACTGAAAGGAAAAATGTATGATGTGTCCATTACCATCTCCCTTTGCTACAAAGCTCATGAGCTGTCCACCCATTTGCTGGAAGAATATAATAACACAGAAGGTGTTCCACTTTGGATGCAAAGGAAGCATATCATGTTTGAAAGATAACTTTCATTTATTTAATTTATATATGAAGAATATAATTCACTCCCAAATAGTTTATATTTAAAAGAAAAAAGAAAAATTATGGGTACTATCAGAAAAAATATACCTACAGTGTATTGGCATGAATGGTATCCTCATTAACTGCATACTTTATAAAAACTTTATGGGCTAAATATATTAAAATTTTAGTGTCTAATGAAAATAATTTCAGAGTCTTTCCTTTTAAAAGCAGGATGATTTATAACGCATATTTGTGGTCCACTTAAACGTAATGGCTGTCATCAATAGGAAAAATGTACAATATTGTTCTAGCAATTGCTATTTTCTGGTATATGTCATAACAAAATTTCAATGCATTTGTAGTATAGACCTTTATGTAAACCTTATTTATGAGGAGTATTTTTTTCTAACTTTAAAAGATAAAAATCCGAGACTTCAGCTCTCAAGAGCTAAAAAATGAATCTGATAAAACTCACTGAAATATAATAATGCTTATTGCAACTACAATATAAGCAGGTAAAGTGATTAAATTGGTAGGAATCTGTAGTTGTACATTATTTGGTTCCATGTATTTATATGTGGGATTGCTTTACAAAAGGTAGTATGTGACTGTTACCAAGGAGATGAAAAGATAATTTTGCCTCCTTAAAATTCTATTAAGAATAGTAATTATATAAAGATTAGAATTACCTTTCATGTAATATATAGTCTTCAATAAAGATTAAGCTATATTCTGAATATACATATTCATATATGTATCTACAGTACCACATGAAAAATCAATTCATAAGAATATTTATAAATTACAATGAATGTTAAACATTCTCAGTCATAATAATTGCTTAATATAACTAACAAAATTTTAAGCTGAGAAAGATGCAAAACAGAATGAGTAGTCAACATGGTAAAGATTAAGAAACTGATTTACTTCACAACATAGAGCCAAAAGTCATTTTGTCAATCCAGTAATTTCCAGATCTAATCACACAGGGATCATTAACAGTACACGCAATTGTATAAATGTGTTCTGTAAGGCCTCGATATGATCAAAGTTACTGCCAGGGAGAGACATAAGGAGGTGGAGGAGGGTAGAGGAGGGATAAATAGTGATGGACAGAAACTTGACTTGATGTGGTGAACACACACTATAATGTACAGGTGATGAGTTGTAGAATTGTGTACTTGAAACCTGTGTAATTTTGTTAAGCAATGTCACTCCAATAAATTAAATAAAAAGCAAAAAATATCTGCATTTAAATAATATCATAAAAGGTACACTTTCTGGTGGCAAATCCTGTTTTCTCTTACCCAAAAGAGATCAAGATGTTTTGGTAAAGTTACTTTACAAACTATAAAATACTATATACATAAAAGTAGTATCTACTGGACTCTTTTAAAAAATGCTATTTCAAATTCTTGCATAACGCCTCCCTAAGTAACTCACATTGTTCTGTACATAAGGTGACTCCATCTTAGAGGAATCAAGCAATGTGGTACCTGATTATTAAATTGTGATAAGGTGCCAAAGAATTGTAAAACTTAGTATTGGTAACGCCATTTTAAAGAGGAAAATTCAGGTTTCTTGCCCCTCCTTTCTTTAGAGAATGGAGAGAGAAGAATGTGGGAGCTTCCTGGCTTACAAGGACAACTGGGTCATGTAGTCACACTTTAACTATAGTTCTCTTAAAGAATAAAGGTTATCTGAAGAACTTCCTTTCCCTTTCAATAAGACACAATATTTACATATCCTACACTGATTTTAACTCTTCCTCTCCTCCTGGAGTCCTGAGAGTAACATATACCTCTAGACAAAGGAATGGGGGTAGACAATAAAAGGTTTATGAATGTCTTTGGTATGTAAAAGGACATTACTATTGTGTTACCTTGTAAGTTTTAATATGAAGTAATGTTTTTTTATAGATCCTATAGACAAATGTTGTAAAGCTTGTTAATGATTGATTATTGTGTCATGCTCCCCTCTTTTTCCCCCAACCTATATGTGATCAAGTCTATATAACTAGCTTCATGGCTATTTTTGGGACACATATGATTTGGGTTAGCTACATCCCATGTAAGTCACATGTAGCCAGCTTATTAATAAATCTCCTACTAAAAATTCTTCTGTATCCTGCCTTGGTGTCTCTATGTAACCCGCGGAATTAAGATACATTACTGTATAACAAAATAAGACTCTTTGCAGCTATATATTAGTATCAAAATGCCTTGTAATGCTTTTGCTTCTTGGATAGAATATAGATAACTCCATCCACACAATATAAAATAAGATAATATTAAATTCAAGAATTTTTAAAAACATGTTGGAGATACAGGATTACAGAGGAGACAACTGGTCTTATGTTTATTTCCTATATTCTTTTATTTTTTTAATCAGGAAATTTGAGTTATAACCTTGGAAATCTGAAGGAAAGATCACAACCTAGAGTCCCAGGGAAGAGTTGAAACTGGAGTGTAAAGTCTGTCTAGAGGCAAAATGCTTTCTCCTTTGTCACTTTAGTCTTTTGACTAATTAGATGAAGCCCATCCACATTGTATAAACTACTTTATTCAAAGTATACTGATATATGTATAGTAGTAATTTCATCAAAAAATACCTCCACAAAGACATTTAGACTGCTGTTCGACCAAATATCCAGATACAATTGCCTAATGCAGTGAACACATAAACTTAACCATAATAGACAATATCTCACCAGCCCATATTTTGCTTTAGGAAATGTGTCAAGTATTTTAGCTGAACTCTTGTTACCAATGTGTGCTCTCATCTCCCGCAGGTGAGCACATGATAAATTCCTCCCGCCCCCAGGCATTGCCATTCCTTTTATTTTGGTCTAGTTAGCTCCTCTGCAACTTCAACTTCCTGGTTCAGTATGTTCCTGGTGGTTTTGAAGAAAGTCATGAATTTGAAGCTAATACAGCTCAGATTGAGAGCAATGCTTTTATCTCTCTGTATCCCGGGGTGGTACCCAGATGTCCAGATGTCAGCACTGTATGTGAAACGTCCATCTGTGTTTCGTTATATACTTCATGCCTGTTGCTTCCACCTGCAGTACAAGACTCCATGATGCACATCACTGCATTTTCCTTAAGCACTCTGAAAATCACAGCAATCTGTATCTTTGTTTATGGGAATTTACAAATGAGTTTGAGAATTTCTATGAGTATTGTTGGGAAAACAAATTTGCAACAAGTGATTTTTAGGTTTTCTCGCTTGTATTGGGGCAGCACCATGTGTGTATAGTCTGTGGAAGGCTGTGGGTGCTTGCCCTCAGGGCGGCAGATTACGAATTATGGATTGTCTTCCTCCATGGGGAGGGTCGATTGTTTGCTGGAAATGGGGTATCCCCCCACCCAGCCGTTTTGCTGGAGAGTGCTGAGGGGCTTGAGAGCCCTGCTGAGGCTGGTGGAAGCCTGTGAGTCTGGTGAGTCCAGAGAATAAGTCCGGTAAATTGGGATCCCTGAAAGAAAGGAATCAGTCTTCCCTGCCTGTTTGCTCTTCTGCCGTAAGGAGACTTTAATAAATGGAATGGCCCACCATTTTCTGGCTCTACAGTTCCTTTACCATCTGCCTGAATGCAATATGAACCTGCATGGCCAGGGTAGTGGTCATTGGCCTTACAAGTATAAATCCAAGAGTTTGTCCAAACTTTAGAAACAACCCATACAGAGACATAGTGTAAAATGGACAGAAGAAGAGATGGTGATCAAAACTTTTTGTTGCCATGGTTCTTCTCTTTGAAAAATCTTCCTTTGCCATTACTACCATCATTATTAGCCCAGCTGGTAGAAACTAATAGCAATATCTGTATATGTATTTGCATATTAGAGTACTATAAAGTACCAACGTTGAGGAAATCCTAGAGCAATGTTTTTCAGAGCATGGGTTTATTTTCATGTTAAGTGAAGAGTCAAATATATTACTTATTCTATCAGTAAGCTATTTAGCATGCTACAGTTTACAGATGTTGGAAGAGTGAAGAAGATTTCTAGGTCAGAGAAAAAGAACTTGACTACTTATGGCACAATAGGCAGCATGAGCTTCATGTTTTTATCAGCTTCCCTTCTCACCAAGGCCTGCAGGAGAGATGCAGAGATGGCAGGTGAATACTGCACACACAGTGGGTTTGTGTCACAGCTGAGAATCCAGGGACGTAGGAAACTCCCTGATATTACAGACAGTCTGCTAGAAAGGTCATCCACTGCTTATCCCAACATGTGATGTTGTCTGTACTGTGCTGCTCAAGAAATGAACCTACCTTCTGCCCAGACTTGCCTTATCTTGCAAGACTTGCTATACAATCATGCATCAAAAGGTAGTTTATAATCAAGTCCATTAGTGCCTGTTGTGGTCTGAATTGCTTGTGTTTCCCTAAATTCATGTTTAAATACTAACCCCCAAGGTAGACAGTATTAGGAAGTGAGGTCTTTGGGAGGTGATTATATTATGAAGGCAGCGTCCTCATGAATGGGATTAATGTCCTAACAAAGAAAGCCGGGAAGAGCTCCATTGCCCATTCCATTATGTGAGCTTACAGTGAGAATATCGCCTATAAACAAGTGGACTCTCATCAGACGCTGAATCTGTTGATACCTGTCTTAGACATCCCAGACTGCAGAACGGTGAGAAATGAATTTCTGTTGTCTGTAAGCCACATGGTCTGTGGTATTTTCTTATAATGATCTGGACAGACTAAGACAATGCAAGTGCTCATGCAAATGTGACATGTACATGAACAATTGTTTCTCCATGATTCATTGGTGATCATGAAATCTCTTTAGTGGGTCACAACTAGCACATTCAAACAATAGAATGGGATACATGGGGGCATAACAGATAGTATGGTTACATATTGTTTAATGTTACTCATTTCTTTCATTAATAGGTGTGTGTGTGTGTGTGTATGTGTGTGTGTCTGTGTGTGCCTGGTAATAATGTATTATGTATTCCTTACTGTGGATTATGATCACTGAATGTTGAAAACTACTGTCCTAGAACACTTTCCATTGCAGAAAGATTCAGTAGGTAAGAATTCATGAAAGAATAATGTGTCTGAGGTGTATCTTTTACCTGGCCATTGCAGTGAGATATTTGGAAAAATCTTTATTAATATTCAGTAGTGTCATGAATGTCATAAGTTTGAAAATCATTTATTAACTTCATTTGTTTGCTCATAGGATTTATAGTGTGTCTGTTAGAACTGTTCATCTTCAGTATCTCCTTTTAGAAAAAAACCTCATTTGCCATCAAACAAAAATAATTTAGCTATTGCAAGCTTTAACTATTACTTAACACAATTTAAAATAAAATCGACTCTCATGGCCCCATTTTTTTTATCTTGAGGGCAAAAATTAAAGCAAATTTCAAAAATATTATTTTAAAAATAACAATAGCCTGACCAGGTGGTGGCATAGTGAATAGAGCATTGGACTGGGACATGGGGGAACCAGGTTCAAAACCCTGAGGTCGCCAGCTTGAGCCCAAGGTAGCTGGCTTGAGCAAGGGGTCACTCGGTCTGCTGTAGCCCACCCGGTCAAGGCACATATGAGAAAGCAATCAATGAACAACTAAGGTGCCACAATGAAGAATTGATGCTTCTCATCTCTCTCCCTTCCTGTCTATCTGTCCTTATCTGTCCCTCTCTTTATCTCTCTCTGTCTCTGTTACAAAAAATAAAAACAAAAAATAAGCAAAAATAACAATAAACACTGACATGTTAACATAAATAACCCATTTTTTTAAAAGAAAATTGGCTACATTTATTGAAAAAAGTGGCGTTTTTTACATTTTTACAAATCTTTTTATTTCCTAATTTGATAAAAGCAGTGGGATTCTCACATTTGTTTCTTTCTGTATGCTATTGTAAAATATTGTTTGGGTTGAAGTATGTGAAGAAAATGCGGCCTCACATAGACATGAAGTTAGAAAAGAGAGGATCATGCAGACACCCTGTAAGGTCCTGAGTACCTGAGACTCTTATGACCTCACTTTCACAATTGTTCTGTCAGATATTTCTTTCTCATGTCACCACCCAACCGGCCGTGAAATCAGAATCCTGATCTTATGAAAGCAATATTTGAAAAATCTTCTTTGTATGCTCTGTCTTCTGCACCTGTATTAACACTCCTTTCATTCAGACCCTAATCCTCTCATGTGGAGTCTCAAAATACCTTCCCACCTGGTCTCTGTGTTTAACCAGACCCTTGCATTCTGATTTCTATTCTGTCCTCACAATGATTTTTTTAACATTCAAATCTGACCAGGTGACACCCCAGTTCAAATTATAAAATTGCTTTTTCTCACTTACAGGATCAAGTTTAAATTTGTCTTAAGCATGGTATATCAGACCACCCATGGTTAGGCTTATACCTACCTCTCCAATAATTTGTGGTATAGTCATACGGCATGTGAAAGATACTTTCTCATTCTTTTGTACTTTCCTGTGTCTCTTTCATCCATAATGCCTTTTCTGTCTCTTACCCACTCCATGAAATCTTAGTCATTCCTCAAGATTTAACTCAGGCATAGTTACCTAACTCCTCTACCCTTTCCAGTTTTTATGCTAGGTTTGGGTGATTTTTGATATCACTTGCTAAAGAAGAATTGGGAAGATATATGTTAACACTTGACAATATGCTTATCAAAATAAACATGCTCCAAGTTTGATATTCTTAGTATAATGTAAAAATCCCTGCTTTATTTGAAACTTTTCTATAAGTATTAAATTTATATGAAGTTTCATTCACACAGTTATCTAAGGCAAATTTAGAAGGAAGAAGGGAAAGGTTAAAATAATATATTTAATAAATGCTGTCTGGACCCAGTATTTTTTCATCTGAAAGCATTTATTTATTTATTTGTTTGTTTGTTTTAAAAAGAAAAGAGTGATTTTATTTTCAAATTGTTTTCAGAAAAAAATGAAATGACAAGAACACATACAAAGACTTAACTCTTTCATGGAACTATGAACTGTTAGCAGAAGAAGGGACTTCTGAAGTATTTGTCCCTCTCCTTCTGGAATCAATTCTTAACTGTCCCTCACTTATATATCATATATGACCAGCCTCCTCAAATTTGTCCCACGTTTGTTGTACTTCATCTCATAAAATAACAAATAATTTTTAATCATTTAAAACAAAAGAAAGAAATTAAAATAAGCCAGACAGGCTTCTTGTGTTATACATTTTTAGAGAAAGGACACAACCTTTAAGCAGCTTTGTAACATGCAGAGCACAAAACTAGCTTTAAAACAACAAAAACGATTCTGTGCACTTGTGTTATTTAAAATGGAACAACGGCTCTCATCTTCCTCGATAAAAAGTGACAAACTTTATTCATCAATTTCATTAACTTAACTGTGGTTCACCTCATTTTACATTTGGGATGAGGCTGAAACCAAAACATAACAATCAGCTAACCCAGAGCTATTAATAAAAAAAAAGAACTTTAAAATATTATTATGAGAAGAGATCAAATGAAAATCAGTCTTGGATAACACAACAAATTTCCAAATACATAAATAAATTCTATTATTTACTAAAAATTTCCAGTATCAGAAGATCCTGCTTACATCAGAAAAATACATAAAGTGAAAAGAATTTAAGTAAATGTGATTATATGGTTTATTTCAGGTCTACTGGTCTAATTGCTAGCCAGATGAGTCTCTGAGTTCTCAACAGATGGGACCAGTTCTTTCAAAGAGATAGGGTGAATGGCAAACGTGTTGCCAAAGTCGGTTTTTGTGGCTGCCATTTTTACAGCAACAGCAAAACCCTGAGCATTTCATCACACCCAGTTCCTTGCATATGGATCCCAACCACTGTTAGCACAAACCATTTTCATTACACATTTTGTTTTCCTTTTGGTAATTTCATGATACATTGGGGTAAAGGTCATTGAATAACGAGTCTTCATATTTTCTTTTCCATATTTAGAAATGGCCTCATCTTCCTTGAGCTCCATTGTGCCAACAGGAGGGTGGCTGAGAACCACTGTGGGGATGTTGTCATAATCTAATTTAGAATCTTCTTTTCATTCGAAAAGTCTATATGCAAGTTTTCAGCCTGCAGCTATGGCAACTGAAGTAACTTCCTGTACCTGTGAGTACTTCAGAACCTCTATGTCAGCGTTCTCCAGCTCTTCAGTCAGTTGGAACTGATAATGGAATCAAAATTTCTTAGTACCTTATTGTGTCATATAAGGAGTGATGTCTCAGCAACCAGGACAGGATCCCAGCTATCTCCATAGCAATGTACCTGGCACCAACAATGAAGCTGCAGCTCGGCAGTTCTTCCAGTTGAAAAAAATTCCATCACTGGTTATTTTTAGTCTGGCACCAGGGATTGGCTCTCCTGTGGACACAAGGGCACGGCAACTGTTGAAATCAGAATGTGAGGAGAAGTGTACTTTTTCCCACTGACCTCTACTGTGGGCTTGGGATCACACGGCCAGGGATAACTTCTGTATGGGCCTTGGTTAGATAATTTTTACAGATGGTGTTCAGATAGCGCACATTGGCATCCTGCTTTTCCTTTATAACCCGTTGGTTGAATTTACTGTCACAAGATTGAAAGCCATAATCGACATAATCGTGCATGAATTCAAAGTGGACAGTTGTGTTCCATTTAACCTTTTTTGGGTACGGTACATATCCAATATTCACACAACTGCCACCCAGCTGTGGCTTTCCACCACAGCAACCCTGGCGCCGAGCTCGGATGCCAGGCGCGTGATGCCAGCCCTCTCGGGCCACAGGCCCATCACCAGGTAGTTGGAAACCACGGAGCCCGCGGCGGAGGGCGGGCCTTGCGGCTGCAGCTCCCGCCTGCACAGCAGGTGCAGACCGCGGGGCCGGACGGCGCTGGCTGGCCAGCCCAGGCAGCGAGCAGCCAGAGAAGGTGCCGCTGTTACCCTCCAGCTCTGCCTCGCGTTCGTGCCCAGGCACCGCTTATTTATTTTTTTAAATGTGTCAAATTTTATTTTTTAACAAAGAAAGGTCAAAGTTTAGTAAATGCACAAGGGGAATTTGCAAAGACTTAATAATTTCATGAAAATTCCGAAAACAGGCATCATTGAGTATATAAGACATTTTGGACAAAAGAGAAAGAGGGAAATGCAGTATTAGATTTCAGAAGTGAGAATGGGTGATTTATCATTTCCATTTAACACGTTCTATATTAGTTTCAGAAACTCTCAGTTCTCCTTCAGTAAGTTTGCTGAGCCCTCACCCCAACCAACTCCCTTTCAAGCTCCCACACTCCATAGCTAGTTATCACAGAATTAGGGACAGACCCCATGTCCAGGAACATTGAAAACTGTGTCCTTTAGCAAATTCACGAGAAAAATGAGAACGTGGCTAACCTCTCCCTCATTTGCCATAGTTAAGCTGCCACTTGTTACCTTGTTCCTTATACAATTCCCTATGTAGCAGCCTTGTTTACTTTCTAACTATATATAAACTGAAAAGAAATTTGCCTTTCATCTATGTAAGATTAGTTTGTTCTACTTCACCATAGAAAAGAACCCTTTAAATTTTATAAAAACATAATGTAATCTACAGTCTCAATTTTTAGAACAATCTTGTAGAAGGACTCCGAAACAGAATTAACATTTTCACAAATTTAATAGGAAAAAAAAAAGAAAGCTACTTATACAGTAAATGGCAATGGATAAAGATAACTCAAATAAATATTTTAAGTGAAAAATGATATGCTTTTCAAAAGTTCACTCAGATATTTTCAAAATCATGTAAACACTAATTGCATTCTTCATGTGTGACTCCAAAGACACACTATTTTCTGCCTTTCATGAAAACAGCAATAAAACTGAAGAGCTCAAACACTTTTATTTGCAAAGCTATAAAATATTTAAGCTATTCTATAATCATAAATGGATTTGGACATTGCCAGTAAGTTAATCAAAATATTTTTATGTAAAAAAAATCAATTGAAGAGGTATGCTGGTACTTAAGTCAAAATACATTAAGTCTTGGCACTCTTCATTAATACAGTTCCTCATCTTATTTTTTTTAATTAATAACAACTTACGCCATGCAATAAAATCCACTGTCCATCAAAGTATTCTTATTTCCAACATGCTCATAAATAATTTTTGATAGTTGTAAATGCAAATTACCGGACCTTTCTAAAGATTGGATTCAGAAATTTGCATTTCTAACCAGTCTTCACATTGATTTTCTTGATGTACTTTAAAGTTTGTGTGTATTCTTAAAATACAGTTGGGAGGGAACAATATGTTGTGTGTCATCCTTGTCAATGCACCCTTTCCTGAAGTCCCAATCAGTTTAAAATTATTTATCATTTATTGATTTTTTAGTGAGAAAGGAAGAGAGACAGAGACAGAAACAAGAACATCAAGCTATTCCTGTATGTGCCCTGATTCAAGATTGAACCGGCAACCTCTGTGCTTCAGGTCGATGCTAACCAACTGAGCTATCCAGCCAGCATTACCAAATCAGTTTAATTCAAAGATTCTCACAGTCCCTGCCTTCTCCAAAGCAATCCCAGAGATATCAGAATTACATATTTGTCCAGACAAAGTATCCTGCTGGCAGCCCAGTACAAGGTTATCTGCAAAGAATAAGTATAATGAAGACAAATAATTAAGACAACTATTATTACTGAATATATCTAATATATCTAATATATATATTCAACAGAACAGGTTAGATATTTTTCTTATATCTTCTTATTTTTAAAACTCTAGAAAATGATATAGATAATATTCTCATTTAGTACTTTAAGAAACTTAGGCTCATAGATGTTAAGTAACTTGTTTAGGGTCACACAACTTGTTTAGGATTTCTGGTAGAGCCTAAGTTAGAACGCAGGTTTTTGCTTCAAAACAGCCATGCTCTTGCAACACTGCCTTTGATCGTAAAAAAATCAAATCAGCCCTGGCCGGTTGGCTCAGTGGTAGAGCGTCGACCTGGTGTGCAGGAGGAGTCCTGGGTTCGACTCCCAGCCAGGGCACACAGGAGAAGTGCCCATCTGCTTCTCCACCCCTCCCCCCCCTTCCTCTCTGTCTCTCTCTTCTCCTCCCGCAGCCAAGGCTCCATTGGAGCAAAGTTGGCCCGGGCGCTTAGGATAGCTCTATGGCCTCTGCCTCAGGCACTAGAATGGCTCTGGTTGCAACAGAGCGACGCCCCAGATGGGCAGAGCATCACCCCCTGGTGGGCGTGCCGGGTGGATCCCTGTCGGGCGCATGCAGGAGTCTGTCTGACTGCCTCCCCGTTTCCAACTTCAGAAAAATACAAAAAACAAACAAACATTCAAATCAGTCACTGGAGGTGAAGGGAAGATGGATAAAAGAAAAAAAATACTCTCAAGGAACCAAATCTTCTGTTGCTTTCACAATAGGTAAAGTATTACTTAATTCTTTGGGACTCTCTTACTGTCTTCACTCCACATTCTGCTGTTTTCAGTATCTACTTAGTCCTGGTAACTCCAGTGGTAAATTCTACCACCTTTGGTCAATATCAGCTACATTATTGACCCCTGAATTACACTAATATGAAACATACATATGTCCAACCTTAAGTTCCAATTTTATAATACAGTAATCATTGACTCCACTTGTTTGGCTATTTGTGTGTGTATGTGTGTTTGTGTGTGTGTGTGTGTGTGTGTGAGAGAGAGAGAGAGAGAGAGAGAAAGAGAGATAGAGAGACAGAGAGAGACAGAGAAAGAGACAGAGAGACGGACAGATAAGGAAAGACAGACAGGAAAGGAGAGAGATGAGAAGCAGCAATTCTTCTTCATGGCACCTTAGTTGTTCATTGATGTTCTCATATGTGCCTTGACTGGGGGGGCTGCAGCAGACCAAGTGACCCATTGCTCAAGCCAGCGACCTTGGGCTCAAGCTGGTGAGCCTTGCTGAAACCAGATGAGCCTACACTCAAACTGGCAATTTCGAAGTTTGAAACCTGGGTCCTCTACATCCCAGTCTGACACTCTATCCACTATGCCACCATGTGATCAGTCACCACTTGGCTATTTTAATGTAATCTATTTATTTAGAATTTTAACTCAACGTTAATTAAAATTGAACAAAATAAAAATCTACCTGCTTGGTCTCACACCACTAGCTCCACTGGCTAGTGTCTACCATCCTGGAGGGCACAGACATTGAGCATCACTGTGTGGAAGTGCTGCCCATATGCACAGGTAAAAGGAAATTTCATATTTAAGAACTTAGTACCTTTGGTGCAGGAACAAATATTTTCTACTTACAGACTTATTTTCATAATTACTTTAAAAATCTTGGCCCTGGCCGGTTGGCTCAGTGGTAGAGCATCGGCCTGGTGTGCAGAAGTCCCGGGTTCGATTCCCAGCCAGGGCACACAGGAGAAGCGCCCATCTGCTTCTCCACCCCTCCCCCTCTCCTTCCTCTCTGTCTCTCTCTTCCCCTCCCGCAGCGAGGCTCCATTCGAGCAAAGATGGCCCAGGCACTGGGGATGGCTCCTTGGCCTCTGCCCCAGGTGCTAGAGTGGCTCTGGTTGCAACAGAGCGACGCCCCAGATAGGCAGAGCATCACCCCCTGGTGGGCGTGCCGGGTGGATCCCGGTCGGGCGCATGCGGGAGTCTCTCTGACTGTCTCTCCCCATTTCCAGCTTCAGAAAAATAAAAAAATAAAAAATAAATAAAAAAATAAAAATCTTAAGCCATTGATGTTAAAAATAATAGATTATAAACTGTTTTTTCTACATGCACACTGACCGGGATCCACCTGGCAACCCCTGTCTTGGACTGATGCTTGAGTATTGAGCTATCTTTAGTGCCAGAGACCAACTAAGCCATTTGCTGCGAGACAAGAAGAGAAAGAGAAGGGGGAGAGAGAGGAAGAGAGAAGCAGATAGTTGCTTCTCACCTGTGCCCTGACTAGGGATTGGACCCAGGATGTCTGCATGCTGGGCCAATGCTCTATCTACTGAACCAACCATTCTAGGCTAATATAAAGTGTTTTTATAGTAATAATCTGCATATTACAGTGATTAGGCATTTTTGAATGTACAGATTCTAAAGGGGAAATTGGATTTCTTTTCATTACACAAGTATTTTCATGAAATTAATTTTTACCTTTACAACTATATAGATCCAGGCAGTTAAGACTGTTGAGGAGCAGTTCCACACATCTTTCAACAGCATGAGTCCTGAACTATTAGTTTCAAATATATACACACACACACACACACACACACCAAACAGCCTTGGAAGAGAGAGTAGGGGACAGATTTGTTTTTTGAGCAGTTGAGTATAGATAATATCTATGTTTGGGGAAAACTTGCGCAGTTTTGAAAGAATTCTCCTTTCCAAGATCAGGAGGATCCTAAGTTTGTGGCCGCTTAGCTGTGACACAAACCCACTGTGTGCAGCACCCACAAGGTCTACTCCTCATCCTCACAGTGGGTCTAGTCTTGGGGGCCAGGGGAACTGAAGTCAGTGAAGCTTATGTTGTCTGCTGGGCTGTGACTAATAAAGCCATGTCTCTAACACAGGAGTCTGGGTCAGTCAGCCAGCCTCCATGAAACTGACTGGTTCACATGTGGTCTTGAAAGTTGGCTGAGGTCTCAGATCGCATAGAGCTCTGAGACAATGAGACAAATTAGAGCTGGTAGATGTGGATGCAAAAAGGGGTTCTATCAAAAATAATCTCACAGATAGATCTGATCATATGTTCTTAAGTAGGCAGATCATGGTGGGTTATCACACCCTAGGCATATAACTTTTGAGGGAAAAGGTTTGTTTGCTTAAGCAAGCCCTGTCCATATTCTTGTGCATCTTGGTTAACACACCTTTGAAATATGGGTACCCACCCTCAAGAAAGCACATAACCTTGTTAAAGGTCATGTAACCTACTCCTCACCGGGCTTTCTCCCAGCTTTATATAATCTTCCTTATGTCCCCTCTTTAATTTAAAATGCATAAAAGAAGCTGCAGATTGTCACAATGAGAAGTGGTTTTTTTGTTTGTATTATTTTATTTTTCAAATCTGTTAAGATCTTGCTTTTAGGCATATCCTCTGTTTAAATAAAATAAATTGTTATAAAATGTCTCTAAAGTTGAACATCCTTACTGAGATGTAGGTAGGTTCTGAGAAGTGGGGTACAACCCAGAGTGTGAAAGAGAGGAGGAGTGGTCAAAGGGTGTGGATAGAAGGTATGGGACATGCAGAAGTCTGGGGGAAAAAACACATCATTTTAAATTATAACAACTACTAATCTACTAATTTTTTTCCATTTAAATTTAGATCATAAAGTAGATGGTTTAATATTAATCTTGGTCAAAAACAAAACAAAGCCCTGGCCTGTTGGCTCTGTGGTGGAGCATTGGGCCAGCATGTGGATGTCCGGGTTTGATTCCTCTTCTGGATACACAGGAGAAGCACCCATCTGCTCCTACACCCCTCCCCTCTTGCTTCTCTCTCTTTCTCTGTTCTCCTCCCCTCCCACAACCAAGGTTCAATTAGAGTGAGTTGGCTCCTGGTACTGAGGATGGCTCCGTGGCCTCCACATCAGGCACTAAAATGGCTCTGGTTGCAACAAAGCAACAGCACAGTTGCCAGGTGGATCTCAGTCAGGTGCATGCTGTAGTCTGTCTCTGCCTCCCCTCCTCTCACTGAAAAACAACAGGAACAACAGCAGCAGCAAAAAAAAAACAAAAAAAAAAAAAAACCCACCTGGAGACACAGGTTCTTCAGAATAAAATTGATACCTAATCACCTTTGTAATCTTCATCTAGTTTTTTTCTCACCATTGTCAGTTCTAAAGGACTCCTCATTAAACATTATTCCACCGATTGTTGGGACTGTGCTCCTCATCCTAAGGACACCACCTCTTATTTTCGCTTCCCCAGTCCTAAATCACTAAAGACAGCTTTTAGTAACATGTAGGTTAAAAGTGATCTGTCTCACACTCACCCCTCCCCCAACCACGCCCCGTCCCCAGGACTCCCCCCTCCCCTCCACACACACCCTGGTGTGGAAGGTGTACACTGGGTGCCCAGAAAGATGAGGAAACGCCACTTCATTGATAGAAGCCAAAAGACAACCAGTTGAACTTCCAAAGTTTTATTTAAGTGGTGGTGTTGTCATTTACTGCCTTATTACATGGCATACTTCTCAGTAAGTTCTCGAGCTTTTGAGTGAAACTTTGCCCTATCCTCTAAGTAGAGGCTCCCAATTTCTAGATTACTTACATCTTCTAGGCTGGGCTGACACAACAGAGATCTGACTGATTGCAATATTTGAGAAATTATCATTTTTGAGGACCATCCTGACCAAAAGAGTTCCATAGAGACAGCCCCATATCTATCAACATTGGGGTGGTAAATTGGGGTAATAAACATGATCTTGGGTGGGTTGAAGGGGTAACACCATGGAAAGTTCATCTTGATGATAAAAACTCCTCTCTCGTAAGGACTGTCCTTGGGCCCCACGATATTCCCTTGCCACTCAAGCATGTTGTCTCCCACAGGCCCCACAGAGTAGTGCTCTTGGGGGTTCCGTGACATATCCAGGAGCTCCTTGGTGAGCCGCCTCACGGCCTTGGACACGGGATGCGCCATGGGGCTGATCCTCGTCCGCAGGCTTCCCTGTGGGGAGAAAGAGAGGACACCATCTGCTAGGGGAGGAGCAACCTGTCAAATGGATGGATGAGCAAGGTGACAGGGTACAGGGATGGTAGCAGAGAGGGGGTTGAGGGAGGAGAGAGTAGGAACTGGCCCGGACTGGTGGGCTACTGGACACCTGTGGCCTGTGCAGCCTCTGGCTCCACCACCGCTGTCAGCGGCTCCACCACCGATGCCTCCGCTGCGCTGCCACCTCCTCCCATCTCTCCTCACCTGGAGACCACCGCTCAGACACTGCGTTGGCCAGAGTCCAGGCTGTCCTTAACAGTTGACAGCAGGAGACAGGGCAGCTCCTTCCCACGCCGCTTTGTCCCTGCCGGTCTTCCCTGCTGTTCGCCTCTGCTGTGTACTTTTGGTTGCTTGGCAACAGTAGAACATCATTTCTGTGACATTGCAGGGTCCATGCTAATGACTTCACTACATCAGTAGAGGAGGTAGGGGGCAGTTTAGAGAGGTGAATTGAAGTGAGAAAGGGTGGGTGGAGGCAGGGACCACGGAAGGGAATGGAAGGGGAGATGCAGTATGGGCGGGACCACTTTGGGGGAATGGAGGGGCACACAGTGTGTGAGATACCATTATCAGGTAATGGAGGGGAACACAGTGTGGGAGGGCCTATTATAGGGGAATGGAGGGGCACACAGTATGGGAGGGACCATTATGGGGTAATAAATGGGTATTCAGGTAAGATGCATTCAGAAGAAAAAAGATTACTGTATACATGAAACATTTTTTGCATAAACTTAATGGTAACATAAAAGAAACCCAGAACATAGACTCATAACTTTAAAAAAGAAGAATCACAAGAAAGAAGTATGGAACATCACCATAACTAAAACGACAGAGAAACAGAAGGAAAAAGAAACAATGGCAACCCATATCTCCCAGAAAATAATAGATAAAACGGCTATAGGAAATCCTCATACAGCAATAATCACCCTAAGTATAAATAGACTGAACTCACCAATAAAAAGTCATAGAGTAGCAGATAGAATCAAAAAGCAAAAACCAACAGTATTCTGCCATTAAGACACACAACTAATCTGCAAAGGTAAAGATAAATTCAAAGTGAAAGGGTGAAAACTGATCCTCCAAGTAAATGGCATCCACAGAAAAAGAAGAGTAGCCATATTTATATCTGAAAAAAAAATTAATTTCAGGATTAAAAGTTAAGAAGAAACAAAAATTGACATTTTATCATGATAAAGGGGACACAACATCAAGAAGACATAAAATTTCTCAATATATATACACACAATCAGGGAACTGAAAAATATATAAATAACTAAGAACTGAACTAAAGGGAAAAATGACAAAAACAAACAAAAAAACTATAATAAGGAAAATAAATACCCCATTGACAAGTATGGATAGATCATTCAAACAGAAAATATAAAGATGTGTCAGCTCTAGATGGCACATTAGATCAAATGGATGTGATTGACACTTACAAAGCCTTTCATCAGAGTATATATTATTCCCCAGTGCACTTTGAGCATTCTCAAGAATATATCATATGTTGGACACAAAATTAGCCTTAAAAAATTAGATAGAAATCATACCAAATATACTGTCTGACAATAGTGCTTTGAATTTATAAATTAACTGCACAAAAGAAGTGGATAAAAATAGAAAGATGTAGAGATTAAACAACATGCTACTAAAAGAACAACTGGGTGAAAAAAAAGATAAGATCAAAAGTAACACAGTGACAATATGACAAATCAAAATACTTGGGATGCACAAAAAATAGTAATAAGAAGGAAGTTTATATCATTGCAGGTCTATCTCAAAAAGCAAGAAAAATCTCAAGTAAACAGCCTGATATTACATATAAAATGACTAGAAACAAAAGAACAAATCAGCCCAAAGTCAGCAGAAGAAGAAAAATAATAAAAATTAGAACACAATTAAAGAAAATAAAACAGAGTACAAGAAAACTATACAAAAAATTACTACAAGAAATATTTGCTTCTTTGAAAAGATTAGTAAAATTGACAACACTGTGGTTAGACTCTAAGGAAAAAAGAAAAGCTTCAAATAAATTCAGAAATAAAAGAGAATTGACTGCATATATCAAAGAAATACAAAGTATCATACAAGAATTTTATGAAAGACTATATGACACAAAATTTAATAGAAATGGAAAAGTTTTGGTAAATATGTAACCTTCCTAGACTGACTCATGAAGAATTGGAAAATCTAAATAGACTGATCAACAATAAAAAAATTAAAACAGCCATCAAAACCCTCCTAAGAAGTAAAATTCCAGGACAAGATGACTTCCCTGGTGAATTTGACAAAATAGTCAAAGTAAATTTGATATCTATTCTTCTCAAATTCTAAAAAATTGAAGAGGCAATACTTTCCAACACAGTTTATGAGGCCAACATAATCCTGATACCAAAACTTGACAAAAATAACACAAGAAATGAAAGCTACAGATAAATATCTCTGATAAATACAGATACAAAAATTCTAAAAAAATAATATCAAAGGGAATACAACAATATGTTATAAGAATAATACATAGGGGTCCTGGCTGGTTGGCTCAGCGGTAGAGCGTCAGCCTGGCGTGCAGGGGACCCGGGTTCGATTCCCGGCCAGGGCACATAGGAGAAGCGCCCATTTGCTTCTCCACCCCTCCCCCTCCTTCCTCTCTGTCTCTCTCTTCCCCTCCCGCAGCCAAGGCTCCATTGGAGCAAAGATGGCCCGGGCACTGGGGATGGCTCCTTGGCCTCTGCCCTAGGCGCTAGAGTGGCTCTTGTCGCAGCAGAGCGACACCTCAGAGGGGCAGAGCATCGCCCCCTGGTGGGCAGAGCGTCGCCCCTGGTGGGCGTGCCGGGTGGATCCTGGTCGGGCGCATGTGGGAGTCTGTCTGCCTCTCTCTCCCTGTTTCCAGCTTCAGAAAAATACAAAAAAAAAAAAAAGAAAGAATAATACATAGGAGAAAAAAGATGGCAGCGGAGTAGGCGGATGCACAGACGCCCAGCTCTCACCACGAAACTGGAATACAAATCAATTTAGGAAAAATCAGCATGAAAAACCAACTCTGAATTGCAAGAACATCTCTCAAAAACCAAGGAGCAAAGAGGAAATCACAGGAGTCCTGGTAGGGAGCCCCTAAACCTCCACTGCTTGCCAGAACAGAGGGGGGGGGGCTGAGAGCCCAGAGAGGATCTCGGAGGGAGGGGAGCAGAAACTACTGCTCACAGCCACTTGCCTGGCGACCAGGGAGCGAGGTGCGTTGAAAGGACCAGCTTATCTCCCAGGTGGAGAGGACAGGGAGAGGGACAGACTGTGAGGGGATAAGGAATGCAGGAGAGGAGCTAAAAGGGCTGACTCATCTGTGCTGGAGGCGGCCATAGCTGGGGAAGGGACTGACCCTTTCACAAAGCACAGCTGAAGTGCTTCTGGATCAGAGACCTCCGAACATCACTCCAGCTCCAATCAGCGCAACAAGACACAGCTGAAAACAAGAAGTGGGGAGGAGGGGCAGTAACTCAGGTCTCCATGAAGATCTGAGATACACCTCCCCCTACTGAAGCTGAGAAAACACCCTGCCCCCAGTGTGTCTAGCTGGCTAAAGAGGCCTTCAGAGTCTCAGATTATACCCACTGCATTCCTGGATACAGTATCAAGGAAGCCCCCTGCTGAGATCAGTAAACAAGACTATCACCTGTTAAGAAAACAAACAAATCAAGACTACAAAGCTGCCCAAATCCAAAAGTGGATTACAGATAACAGCTGATACCAACCCAAGAAGACCTAGAAATAACACAAATGAAAACTGGAGGCAGACAACACCAAGCCTAGACTCAACCAACTCTACAAATAAAACAAAAAAAAGAGGATGAGAAGACAAAGGAGTGCAATCTAAATGAAACCACAAGAGACACCTTCGAGAGATGAACTGAGTGATATGGAAATAATCAAACTTCCAGATGCGGAGTTCAAAATAATGATTGTGAGGATGCTTAGAAATCTTAGAACAACAATGGAGGGGCAGTTTGAAAACCTAAATAAAGAAATAGCAAGTATAAAAAAGAATCAGTTGGAGACGACAGATACAATATCAGAAATAAAGACCACAATGGAAGGAATTAAAAACAGGATAGATAGAGCAGAGGATCGAATCAGCAAGTTAGAGGACAACTGGAATGAAGGCATGAAAGCAGAGAAGAAAAGAGAAAAAAGACTCAAAAAGTCAGAGGAAACTCTTAGAGAGCTCTGTGACAACATGAAGAGAAATAACATCCGCATCATAGGGGTTCCTGAAGAAGAAGAAAAAGAACAAAGGATAGAGACTTTGTTCAATCATATCATAGCTGAAAACTTGCCTAAATTTTTTTTTAAATAAATTTTTATTAATGGTAATGGGATGACATTAATAAATCAAGGTACATATATTCAAAGAAAACATGTCTAGGTTATTTGGTCATTAAATTATGTTGCATACCCCTCGCCCAAAGTCAGATTGTCCTCCGCCACCCTCTATCTAGTTCTCTGTGCCCCTCCCCCTCCCCCTAATTCTCTCCCTCCCTCCCTCTCATGTCCTCCCTGCCCCCACCCCTGGTAACAACCACACTCTTGTCCATGTCTCTTAGTCTCGTTTTTATGTTCCACCAATGTATGGAATCATGTAGTTCTTGTTTTTTTCTGATTTACTTATTTCACTCCGTATAATGTTATCAAGATCCCACCATTTTGCTGTAAATGATCTGATGTCATCATTTCTTATGGCTGAGTAGTATTCCATAGTGTATATGTGCCACATCTTCTTTATCCAGTCTTCTATTGAAGGGCTTTTTGGTTGTTTCCATGTCTTGGCCACTGTGAACAGTGCTGCAATGAACATGGGGCTACATGTGTCTTTACGTATCAATGTTTCTGAGGTTTGGGGGTATATACCCAGTAGAGGGATTGCTGGGTCATAAGGTAGTTCTATTTGCAGTTTTCTGAGGAACCACCATACTTTCCTCCATAATGGTTGTACTACTTTACAGTCCCACCAACAGTGAATGAGGGCTCCTTTTTCTCCACAGCCTCTCCAACATTTGCTATTACCCGTCTTGTTGAAAATAGCTAATCTAACAGGGGTGAGGTGGTATCTCATTGTAGTTTTGATTTGCATTTCTCTAATAACTAATGAAGATGAGCATCTTTTCATGTATCTGTGGGCCATTTGTATCTCTTCCTGGGAGAAGTTCATGTCCTCTTCCCATTTTTTTATTGGATTGTTTGTTTGTTTGTTGTTGAGTTTTATGAGTTCTTTGTAAATTTTGGATATTAGGGCTTTATCTGAGCTGTTGTTTGAAAATATCATTTCCCATTTAGTTGGCTGTCTGTTTATTTCGATATCAGTTTCTCTTGCTGAGCAAAAACTTTTTATTCTGATGTAGTCCCATTCATTTATCTTTCCCTTCACTTCTATTGCCATTGGAGTCAAGTTCATAAAATGTTCTTTAAAACCCAGGTCCATGAGTTTAGTACCTATGTCTTCTTCTATGTACTTTATTGTTTCAGGTCTTATATTTAGGTCTTTAATCCATTTTGAATTAATTTTAGTACACGGGGACAGGCTATAGTCGAGTTTCATTCTTTTGCATGTGGCTTTCCAGTTTTCCCAACACCATTTGTTGAAGAGGCTTTCTTTTCTCCATTGTGTGTTGTTGGCCCCTTTATCAAAGATTATTTGACCATATATATGTGGTTTTATTTCTGGGCTTTCTATTCTGTTCCATTGGTCTGAGTGTCTATTTTTCTGCCAATACCATGCTGTTTTGATTATCGTGGCCCTATAATATAGTTTGAAGTCAGGTATTGTAATGCCCCCAGCTTCATTCTTTTTCCTTAGGATTGTTTTGGCTATTCGGGGTTTTTTATAGTTCCATATAAATCTGATGATTTTTTGTTCCATTTCTTTAAAAAAATCTCATAGGAATTTTGATGGGAATTGCATTAAATTTGTATATTGCTTTGGGTAATATGGCCATTTTGATTATATTTATTCTTCCTATCCAAGAACAACGAATATTTTTCCATCTCATTGTATCTTTTTCGATTTCCCTTAACAATGCTTTGTAATTTTCATTATATAGGTCCTTTACGTTCTTTGTTATGTTTATTCCTAGGTATTTTTGTTGTTGTTGTTGCAATCGTGAAGGGGATTATTGTTTTGAGTTCGTTTTCTAATATTTCATTGTTGGCATATAGAAAGGCTATGGACTTTTGTATGTTAATTTTGTAACCTGCGACCTTACTGTATTGGTTTATTGTTTCTAATAATCTTTTTGTGAAGTCCTTCGGGTTTTCAATGTATATGATCATATCATCAGCAAAAAGTGATACCTTTACTTCTTCTTTTCCGATATGGATGCCTTTTATTTCTTTGTCTTGTCTGATTGCTCTGGCCAGAACTTCTAGCACCACGTTAAATAAGACTGGAGAGAGTGGACAACCCTGTCTTGTGCCTGATTTAAGGTAGAAAGTCCTCAGTTTTATGCCGTTTAATATGATGTTGGCTGATGGTTTATCATATATGGCCTTTATCATGTTGAGATATTTTCCTTCTATACCCATTTTGTTGAGAGTCTTAAACATAAAATTGTGTTGTATTTTATCAAAAGCCTTTTCTGCATCTATTGATAAGATCATGTGGTTTTTGTTCTTTGTTTTGTTGATATGGTGTATTACGATAACCATTTTACGTATGTTGAACCATCCTTGAGATTCTGGGATGAATCCCACTTGATCATGATGTATTATTTTTTTAATATGTTGTTGTTTTCGGTTCGCCAGTATTTTGTTTAGTATTTTAGCATCTGTATTCATTAGAGATATTGGTCTGTAATTTTCTTTCTTTGTGCCATCTTTGCCAGGTTTTGGTATGAGGGTTATGTTGGCCTCATAAAATGTGTTTGGAAGTATTGCTTCTTCTTCAATTTTTTGGAAGACTTTGAGTAGGAATGGAACCAAGTCTTCTTTGAATGTTTGATAGAATTCACTAGTATAACCGTCTGGGCCTGGACTTTTATTTTTGGGGAGGTTTTTAATAGTTTTTTCTATTTCCTCCCTGCTGATTGGTCTGTTTAGGCTTTCTGCTTCTTCATGACTCAGTCTAGGAAGGTTGTATTGTTCTAGGAATTTATCCATTTCTTCTAGATTGTTGTATTTGGTGGCATATAATTTTTCATAGTATTCTACAATAATTCTTTGTATATCTATGATGTCTGTGGTGATCTCTCCTCTTTCATTTTGAATTTTATTTATTTGAGTCCTGTGCCTTTTTTCCTTGGTGAGTCTTGCCAAGGGTTTGTCAATTATGTTGATCTTTTCAAAGAACCAGCTCCTTGTTTTGTTGATTTTTTCTATAGTTTTTCTGTTCTCTATTTCATTTATTTCTGCTCTGATTTTTATTATCTCCTTTCTTTAGCTGGTTTTGGGTTGTCTTTGTTCTTTTTCTAGTTCTTTAAGGTGTGAAGTTAAGTGGTTTACTTCAGCTCTCTCTTGTTTGTTCATGTAGGCCTGAAGTGATATGAACTTTCCTCTTATTACTGCTTTTGCTGCATCCCAGAGATTCTGATATGTCGTATTTTCATTTTCATTTGTCTTTATATATCTTTTGATCTCTGCGCTTATTTCTTCTTTGACCCATTCATTTTTTAGAAGTATGTTGTTTAGTTTCCACATTTTTGTGGGTTTTTCCCCCTCTTTTTTGCAGTTGAATTCTAGTTTCAAGGCTTTATGATCAGAAAATATGCTTGGTACAATTTCAATTTTTCTAAATTTGCTGATATTGTCTTTGTGGCCCAACATATGGTCAATTCTTGAGAATGTTCCATGTACACTAGAGAAAAATGTGTACTCTGTCGCTTTGGGATGAAGTGTCCTGTAGATGTCTATCATATCCAGGTGTTCTAGTATTTCGTTTAAGGCCACTATATCTTTATTGATTCTCTGTTTGGATGACCGATCTAGAGCCGTGAGCGGTGTATTGAGGTCTCCAAGTATGATTGTATTTTTGTTAGTTTTTGTTTTAAGGTCAATAAGTAGCTGTCTTATATATTTTTTTGCTCCTTGGTTTGGTGCATATATATTAAGGATTATTATGTCTTCTTGATTCAGCTTCCCCTTAATCATTATGAAATGACCATTTTTGTCTCTGAGTACTTTTTCTGTCTTGTAGTCAGCATTATTAGATATGAGTATTGCTACACCTGCTTTTTTTTGGGTGTTGTTTGCTTGGAGTATTGTTTTCCAGCCTTTCACTTTGAATTTGTTTTTATCCTTGTTGCTTAGATGTGTTTCTTGTAGGCAGCATATAGTTGGATTTTCTTTTTTAATCCATTCTGCTACTCTGTCTTTTTATTGGTAAGTTTAATCCATTTACATTTATTGTAATTATTGACACTTGTGGGTTCCCTACTGCCATTTTATAAATTGCTTTCTGTTAGTTTTGTATCTTGTTTGATTCTTCTCTTTTCTTTTTCTATCATTTGTTTTTGTTTGTTTGTGTTCCATACTTCTTTCCTCTGTTGCTACCTTTTTTAAGTCAAGTGTTTTTGTGATGGTTTTTTCAAGGGTGGTTACCATTAAGTAATGAAAAGGGTACCTACCATATTCATTGTAGTACCCTATCTTATGACTATTTCTGCACTTCATTGTCCTTTGCCACTGTTAATCTCCATCCTCTCCCCCCTTTTTTTCCTTTGTTGTCACAGTTTAAGTTTGGTTTTATTGTGTTCTTCTTGGAGCTGTTACTTGTGGTGTTGTTTTCTTTTGTTCTTTGAATCTGGTTGGAAAAACCCCTTTAGTATTTCCTGGAGTGGGGGCTTTCTGCTGATAAATTCTCTCATCTTTTCTGTATTTGTGAATGTTTTTATATCTCCTTTGTACTTGAAGGATAACATTGATGGGTATAGTATTCTTGGCTGAAAGTTCCTCTCTTTCAGGGCTTTAAATATTGGGGTCCACTCTCTTCTAGCTTGTAGATTTTCTGCTGAGAAATCTGATGATAATCTAATAGGCCTTCCTTTATATGTTGTACTCTTCTTTTCCCTGGCTGCCTTGAGAATTTTTTCTTTGTCATTGGTTTGTGTCATCTTTATTATGATGTGCCTTGGAGTGGGTTTGTTGGGGTTAAGAAAACTCAGTGTTCTGTTTGCTTCTTGAATTTGAGGCTTTAGTTCTTTCCACAGGCTTCGGAAGTTCTCGTCTATTATTTGAGTATATTCTCCATTCCATTTTCTTTCTCTTCTCCCTCTGATATACCTATTATTCTTATGTTATTCTTTCTGATGGAGTCAGACAATTCCTGTAGGGCTTTCTCATTTTTTATTATTTTTGAGTCTCTTTCTTCTTCTCTCTGTTGTGCCTCAAGTTGTTTGTCTTCTATTTCACTAATCCTATCCTCAATCTGGGCTGTTCTGTTAGGTTAGCTTGTTACCTCATTTTTCAGCTCGTGAATTGAGTTTTTCATTTCTGTTTGATTTGTTTTTATAGTTTCAATTTCCTTGGTAATATATTCTTTGTGTTCATTGAGTTGTTTTCTGATCTCCCTAAATTGCCTTTCTGTTTTTTTTTGTATATCTCTGAGTATCTTTAAGATTTCTATTTTAAATTCTCTGTCATTTAGCTCCAAGGCTTCCAATATGTTAAGTCTTTTCTCCATAGATTTTTCCACATCTATTTGTGTTACCTCTCTTTCTTTTGTATCCATAATATTCGATTTCCTCTTTCTTATTGGCATCTGAGGGTGGTCTTGTTGATAGCACTAATTAGAATTAATAAAGAGTAAAAAGTAAAAAAAAAACAACAACAAAAAAGGTAAAACACCCCACAAAAAATATATATAATTTATTGTTTCCCCCTTTTTTCTTTCTTCTCTTTCCCTCCTCTTCCCTCCTCAGGGAAATATCGTGATGACCTGTGAATTATATTATGCTAAATGTAACAAAAACTGCCTATAATGGAGGGCCTGATTTGGGGTGAAGAGTTCAAGGGGCAAAAAAAGGGAGTAGCGACCTACTAAATGCAAAAAAATAAAAAAGGAAGAAAATCTTAGACAAGCATAAGATGATTTGCTTGTAAGTGATGGTCAACTAAGAGATATACTGAGAGGGATAAGAGGGAACCAGAAAAAAGGGGAAAAAAAAAAGAATGAAGAAAAAAAATAAAAATAATAAGTAAAAATCTGTTGTATTAAGTGGAGCGAAGACTAAATACAATGGAGACCTTGGGTTGGGAGGAATGCCAGTGAGTTAAAAAGCAATGTAAAAAGTACACAAACTGCCACAAAAATAAACAAACAAACAAAAAAAACAAAAACAAAAGCAAAAAAGAAAAATAAAACAAAAAAAAAACCTTGAGTCCCAAATTAACTAATTTGTTCGTGATTGAGGATTAAATGGGAGGAAAAGTAAAACGAGAAAAGAAAAAATGAATAGAAAGGAAAAAATAAGAAAAAGAGAAAAACAAAGGAAGAAAAAAAAGGAAGAGAAAAAACAAAATAAAGCAAAACAAAAATAAAACAAAAAAGGAGAGAGTGAGAGTTAAATGTTTTGGAGTATAACCTTAAAGGACGGTGAGGATGAAGAAGAGAAATAAAATGTAACACTCATGGGTAGTGTAGTTCAAGAAAAGGGAAGCATAAGATGGGCAGAGAATAGAAGGACCAAGGTGGAGGAAATAGAAATAATAATAATAAAGGCAATAAGATAGAAGAAACAGACAACAACAACAAAAAAATTAGTGGAACAAGTTGTAAATTCTGTGGATTTTTCTTGATTTTGAGAGGTTAACTTCTTCCTTTTTCTTTTCTCTCCCTCTTCCTGTTCGGTGACTCTGTACCCCAGGCTCTGCCCCTGTGTCACACTTAGGTAGGGATTTGCAGTTGATGGGATTCTATGGCAATGTCATATAATTGGCTTTAGTCTTGCTGGTAGTCAAGGCTTGTTGGCGTTTGCAGGGTCCAACGATGAGAGAGTTTGCTTTCGTGGAGTCTCTCTCCTAGTCCCCCCTTCCTGAATTAGCAGCCTGGTGATCCAGCTATAAGGCTGCAACTGCTTCTGCCTGGGGAATAAGAGGCTCAAAGAGCTAGGATATCCCCACTCTATCCCCACTCAGCGCAAGGCTTTGGGAAAGGCTCTGGCAGTCAGAGCCTCCAGTGTAATCAGGTGGGGGTGGGAGTCAATTGTTGTCAAGGTGACTGTTCAGCGCCTAGCATTCAGTTGGACCACTCAACCCAGGCTTTCCACACTTTGTAGCCTGTTTTGGCTGGGAAGAAGAGGCACTAGTCTCTGCTTGCGACTAGTGTAGTATAGATCTTATTATCTGCCAAGTCCCTCTTGTTAGCGTTTATCCCTGAATATGGAGGCTCTATCAATCAGAAGTTGCCCCCGCCCCTTTAGCAAGGGGCTCTAAAAAATATCACGCCTCTTATCTTGGATCGCTGAACTGAGAGAGATCTCATCAATTAGAACCCGTGGGTGCGCAGATTTCATGGGTTAAGCTAATTTCAGTGATTGGGTCCGCAGCTGTGCTCCCGAAGGTATTTCAGGCTGCCTGCGTGCCCCTCCCCCAACGCTTGATTGTTAGCTTGAATAGCTGGATGAGGTGCCTGCCCATGGAGAGAATCTCCCAAGTAGGGAAGACCGCCCCGGCGCCTCTCCTGCTCACCCCGCCGCTGGCGGCTGGGGCGCACCGGGTGCAGGATAATGGGGCACCCTGGTTGTGCGGGCCAGTAGGGTGCTCTGGGCACGTGGAATGCCCAGGGCACGCGCACGAATGGGGTTCTCTGGGCACTGGTGGCTGGGGACTCTCACACGCAGTGTGCGGGCCGCTGGGAATGTTAGCGGTGCTCGCTCTGCAACTGGACCGGGCGCGCCGGCGGCTGCTCACCACTCCCAAGTGTGGGCGGTGCTCGCTCTGCAACCGGACTGGGCTCACGCCGGCGGCTGCTCGCCACTCCCGCTCCCGAGTGTGGGATGACTCACCACAGGCGCACTCTCTCCGTGGCTTGAATGAACATCCCTGCGGTAGTTAACTTCCTCCACACCCTCGTCTCTCAGAATCAAGTGATAATAGTCCTTTCGCTTTCATTTTGTGTGGAACTCCGGAATGCTCCAAGGATAAATTTTTCTGTTTCTAGTTGATAAATTTGTTGTGATTTTGGGGAGATCTGTCAGATGCGCTGCTCACGGCGCCATTTCCGTGACGTCACCCTACTTCCCTAAATTAATGCAAGAGAAACTCTCACAAATCCAAGAAGAACATAGGACTCCATTAAAGAGAAACCCAAAGAAACCTACACCAAGACACATCATAATTAAAATACCAAAGCTAAGCGATAAAGAGAAAATATTAAAAGCTGCTAGAGAAAAAAAAGTTATCACCTACAAAGGAGCCCCCATAAGGATGACATCTGACTTATGAACAGAAACACTTGAGGCCAGAAGGGAATGGCAAGAAATTTTCAAAGTAATTCAGAACAAGAACCTACAACCAAGACTATTTTATCCAGCAAGGCTATCATTTAAAATTGAAGGAGAAATAAAAAGCTTCCCAGACAAAAAACAACTCAAGGAATTCATTACAACCAAACCAATGCTGCAGGAAATATTAAGGGGCCTGGTGTAAACAGATCAAAGTGGGAAAAGAATACAAAAAAAAAAAAAAAGAATACACCTTTAAAGAAGAAAATGGCAATAAACAACTACATATCAATAATAACCTTAAATGTAAATGAATTAAATGATCCAATCAAAAGACATAGGGTAGCTGCGTGGATAAGAAAACAGTACCCATACATATGTTGTCTACAAGAGACACACCTTAGAACAAAAGACACACATAGATTGAAGGAAAAAGGATGGAAAAAAAACGTTTCATGCAAACGGAAATGAAAAAAAAAAACTGGGGTAGCAATACTTATATCAGACAAATTGGACTTTAAAACAAAGCATATAGTAAGAGATAAAGAAGGCCACTACATAATGATAAAGGGAGTAATCCAACAGGAAAATATAACTATTATAAATATCTATGCACCTAATATAGGAGCACCCAAATATATAAAGCAGACTTTGATGGATTTGAAGGGCGAGATCAACAGCAATACTATAATAGTAGGGGATTTCAATACCTCACTAACATCACTAGATAGATCCTCAAGAAAGAAAATTAACAAAGAAACAGCAGACTTATTGGATATACTAGATCAACTCGATTTAATAGATATCTTCAGAACCTTTCACCCTAAAGCAGCAGAATATACATTCTTTTCAAGTGCTCATGGTACATTCTCTAGGATAGACCACATGTTAGGGCAAAAAAGTGCTCTCAACAAATTTAAGAAGACTGAAATCATATCAAGCACTTTCTCCGATCACAACGGCATGAAACTAGAAATGAACCACAACAGAAAAGCTCAAAAATTCTCAAACACATGGAAACTAAATAGCTGGTTGTTAAATAATGAATGGATTAAGAATGAGATCAAAGAAGAAATAAAAAAATTCCTAGAAACGAATGACAATGAGCATACAACAACTCAAAATTTATGGGACACAGCAATAGCAGTGCTGAGAGGGAAGTTCATAGCACTACAGGCACACTTTCAGAAGCTAGAAAAAGCTCAAATAAACAACTTAACCCTGCATCTAAAAGAATTAGTAAAGAACAGCAAGTAAAGCCCAAATGTAGTAGAAGGAAGGAAATAATAAAGATCAGAGCAGAAATAAATGACATAGAAGCTAAAGAAACAACACAGAAGATCAATGAAACTAGGAGCTGGTTCTTTGAAAAGGTAAACAAGATCGATGAACCTTTAACTAGACTCACCAAGAAAAAGAGAGAAAGGACTCAAATAAATAAAATTAGAAATGAGAGAGGAGAAATAACAACTGACATAACAGAAATACAAAATATTATAAGAAAATACTATGAAGAACTGTATGCCAAAAAACTAGACAACCTAGATGAAATAGACAAATTCCTTGAAACATACAATCTTCTAAAAATCAATCTGGAAGAATCAGAAAACCTAAACAGACCGATTACACCAAATGAGATCAAAACAGTTATCAAAAAACTCCCAACAAAAAAAAGTCCAGGGCCCGATGGCTTCACAACAGAATTCTACCAAATATTCAAAGAAGAACTAACTCCTATCTTTCTCAAACTATTTCAAAAAATTCAAGAGGAAGAAAGACTTCCAAGCTCCTTTTATGAGGTGAGCATAATTCTGATTCCAAAAGCAGGCAAAGACAACACAAAGAAAGAAAATTATAGGCCAATATCTCTGATGAATATAGATGCTAAAATCTTCAACAAAATATTAGTAAACCGGATCCAAAAATATATGGAAAAAATCATACACCATGATCAAGTGGGATTTATTCTGGGGAGGCAAGGATGGTACAATATTTGTAAATTAATCAATGTGATTCATCACATAAACAAAAGGAAGGAGAAAAACCACATGATAATTTCAATAGACGCAGAAAAAGCATTTGATAAAATCCAGCACCCATTCATGATCAAAACTCTCAGCAAAGTGGGAATACAGGGAACATACCTCAACATGATAAAAGCCATCTATGAGAAACCCACAGCCAACATCATACTCAATGGGCAAAAATTAAAAGCAACACGCTTAAGATCAGGAACAAGGCAGGGGTGCCCCCTTTCACCACTCTTATTTAATATGGTCCTGGAAGTCCTAGCCACAGCTATCAGACAAGAAGAAGAAATAAAAGGAATTCAAGTGGGAAAAGAAGAAGTAAAACTATCATTATTTGCAGATGATATGATATTGTATATAGAAAACCCTAAAGTCTCAGTCAAAAAGCTACTGGACCTGATAAATGAATTCAGCAAAGTGGCAGGATATAAAATCAATACTCAGAAATCAGAGGCATTTTTATACACCAACAATGAACAGTCAGAAAGAAAAATTAAGGAAACAATCCCCTTCACAATTACAACCAAAAAAATAAAGTACCTAGGAATAAACTTAACCAAGGAGACTAAAGACTTGTACTCGGAAAATTACAAAGCATTGATAAAAGAAATCAAGGAAGATACAAACAAGTGGAAGCATATACCGTGCTCATGGTTAGGAAGAATAAACATCATTAAAATGTCTATATTACCCAAAGCAATCTATAAATTCAATGCAATACCAATTAAAATACCAATGACATACTTCAAAGATATAGACCACATATTCCAAAAATTTATATGGAACCAAAAGAGAACACCAATAGCCTCAGCAATCTTAAAAAAGAAGGACAAAGTGGGAGGTATCACACTTCCTGATATCAGGTTATACTACAAAGCTACTGTAATCAAAACAGCCTGGTACTGGCATAAGAACAGGCATATAGACCAGTGGAACAGAACAGAGAATTCAGAAATAAACCCATAGTTCTATGGACAACTGATATTTGACAAAGGAGACAAGGAAATACAATGGAGTAAAGACAGCCTCTTTAACAAATGGTGTTGGGAAAATTGGACAGCTACCTGCAAAAAAATGAAACTAGATCACCAGCTTACACCACTCACAAAAATAAACTCAAAATGGATAAAAGACTTAAATGTAGGCCGTGAAACCATAAGCATCTTAGAAGAAAACATAGGCAGTAAGCTCTCTGAGATCTCTCGGAGCAATATATTTGCTGATTTATCTCCACGGGGAAGTGAAATAAAAGACAGGATAAACAAATGGGACTATATCAAACTAAAACGCTTCTGCACAGCTAAAGACAACAAGAACAGAATAAAAAGACAAACTACACAATGGGAGAACATATTAGACAATATGTCTGATAAGGTGTTAATAACCAAAATTTATAAAGAACTCGTAAATCTCAGCACCAGGAAGACAAACAATCCAATCCAAAAATGGGCAAAAGAGATGAATAGACACTTCTCCAAAGAGGACATACAGATGGCCACCAGGCATATGAAAAAATGCTCAACATCACTAATCATTAGAGAAATGCAAATTAAAACCACAATGAGATGTCACCTCACAGCAGTCAGAATGGTGCTCTTCAACAAAACAACACAGAATAAGTGCTGGTGAGGATGTGGAGAAAAGGAAACCCTCCTGTACTGCTGGTTGGAATGGAGACTGGTCAGCCTCTGTGGAAAACAGTATGGAGATTCCTCAAAAAACTGAAAATTGAACTGCCTTTTGACCCAGCTATCCCACTTTTAGTAATATATCCCAAGGACACCATAGAACGGCTCGAAAAGGAGAAATGCACCCCCATGTTTGTGGCAGCATTGTTCACAATAGCGAAGATCTGGAAACAACCCAGGTGTCCGTCAGAAGACGAGTGGATTAAAAAGCTTTGGTACATATATACTATGGAGTACTACTCAGCCATAAGAAATGATGACATCAGATCTTTTACAATAACATGGATGGACCTTGATAACATTATACGGAGTGAAATAAGTAAATCAGAAAAAAAACTAAGAACTACATGAATCCATACATAGTAGGGACATAAAAATGAGACTCAGAGACATGAACAGAATGTGATGGCCACAGGGGTGGGGGGTGGGGGATGGAGGGAGGGGGGATGGGGTAAACAAGGAGAGAGGGTTTCGGGGAGGGTAGGGGCACAAAGAAAACCAGATAGAAGGTGACAGAAGACAATTTAATTTTGGGGGAGGTGTATACAACACAATCAAATGTCAAAATAATCTAAAGATGTTTTCTCTCAAAATATGTACCCTGATTTATCAATGTCACTGCATTAAATTTAATAAATAAATAAAAAAAGAATAATACATAGCAATCAAGTGAGTTTTATTCCAAGGGCACACAGATAGTCCAACACATAGATATTGATTAATGTAAACATAAACAAAATAAAGAATAAAAATATATCATCATATCAATAGATGCAGATTAAAGCATTTGACAAAATGCAATATCTATTTATGATTAAAACACTCAATAAAATAGGAACAGAAGAAAAGTACCTCACACCATAAAGTCCACATATGACACACATTAAGCAAATATTCTTAGTGTTGAAAAACTTAGAGAAAGCTTTCTCTTTAAGATTAGGAAAAAGACGAGGATGTCCACTCTCACCACTCTTAATTAACATAGTATTGGAAGTTTCAGCCAGAGTAATAAGGCAAGAGAAATAAATAAAATGCACCCAAATTGGGAATGAAGAAGTCAGAGTACTCCTTTTTGCAGATGTCTGTTTCTTTACGTAGAAAATCTTAAAGACTTTACTGTTGAAAACAATAAACAAATACAGTAAATTTGCAGAAAACAAAATCAATGTACAAATATCCATTGCATTCCTAAATATTAACAAAGAAATTTCAGAATAAAAAATTTAAAAAACCATTCTTTTGCAATTGCAACAAAAAAATAAAAGTATTTAGAATAACCTTAACAAATAATGTGAAAAAACCATACAATGAAAATTACAAAGCATTGTTAAAAGAGATTAAAAACACAAAAAAATGGAAAGATAAATTGTGCACATTAATTAGAAGAAACAGTAAAGTTAAAATGTTCATATTACCCAAAACAAATACAGATTTAATGTAATCGCCATCAAAATCCAAATTTTAATTTTTAAAGAAATACAGCAAAAAAAATCAGGTTTGTTCAGAAACACAAAATACCTTAACTAGGCAAAGCATCTTCAGGAAAATGAACAAAGCCAGAGGTATCACACTACTGACTTCAGATTACACTACAGAGCAACAATAATCAAAACAACATGATACTCATTCCCACCAGTAGTGCAGGAGGGTACTCTTTTCTCCACATCCTCGCCAGCACTTACTTTTTGTTGTTTTGTTGATGAGTGCCACTCTGACTGGTGTGAGGTGATATCTCATTGTGATTTTAATATGCATTTCTCTAATGATTAGTGATGTTGAGTACTTCTTCATATGCCTATTGGCCATCTGTATATCCTCTTTGGAGAAGTGTCTATTCATTTCTTTCGCCCATGTTTTGATTGGATTGTTTGTCTTCCTGATGTTGAGTTTAACAACTTCCTTATAAATTTTGGTTATTAACCCCTTATCAGACATATTGTTGAATATGTCCTCCCATTGTATACTTTGTCTTTTTATTCTTTTCTTATTGTCTTTAGCTGTGCAAAACCTTTTTAGCTTGATATAGTCCCATTTGTTTATCAGCCACTGTGGAAAACAGTATGGAGATTCCTCAAAAAATTAAAAATCGAATTGCCTTTTGACCCAGGTATCCCACTTTTAGGAATATACCCTAAGAACACCATAAAACTGTTCCAAAGGAGAAATGCACCCCCATGTTCATGACAGCATTGTTCACAATAGCAAAGTTCTGGAAACAGCCCAAGTGTCCGTCAATGGACAAGTGGATTAAAAAGCTTTGGTACCGGAGATCTGAAGATGGCAGAAGAGTAGGCAGATGCACAGACTCCAAGCTCACACCACTGTACTAGATTATAAATTAATTTATGAACAATCAGCATGAAAAACCAAATCAGGACTACAAGAACAGCTCTCAAAAACCAAGGAGCAAAGAAGAAACAACAACAAACCTGGTAGGGAGTGCCTGAATCTCCCTTGCTAACAGGAATGGAGGGGGGGGGGTGAGGCTGAGAGCCCAGAGGGAATCACACTCCAAAAAAAAAAAGAGCAATAAATACTGCTCACAGCCACTTGCCTGGGGACAAGGAAATGAGGTGTGTTGAAAGGGCCCTCCTCTTACAAAAAGAAAGGGAAGAGAAAGAAATGGACAGTGAGGGGGAGATGAATGGAGGAGACAACCTGAAAAGCTGACTCATTCAGTGCTGGAGGTGGCCATAACTGGGGGAGGGGCTGATCCTTGCACAAAGCAAAATACAAAAGTACTTCCAGGTCACAGAGATACAGACATCTCTCCAGCTCCACTCAGCACAACAAGACACAGCTGAAAACAAGAAGTGGGGAGGAGGGGCAGTAACTCAGGTCTTCATGTAGATCTGAGATACACCTCCCACTACTGAAGCTGAGAAAGCAATCCACCCCGAGAGAGATTAATTGGCAGAAGAGGACTTCAGAGCCTCAGGTCACACCCACTGCATTCCTGGATACAGTTTCAAATAAGCCCCCTGCTGAGATCAGCAAACAAGACAATCAGCTGTTAAGAAAACAAACAATTCAAAACTTCAAAGAAGCCCAAATCTGAAAGTGTATTACAAATAATAGCTACCCAAGAAGACCTAGAAATAACACAATTGAAAACTGGAGGCAGACAACACCAAGCCTAGACTCAACCAGCTCTACAAACAAAACACACAAAAACACAGATACAATGAGAAGACAGAGAAGTGCAATCCAAATGAAACCACAAGAGAAACATCCAGGAAATGAACTGAGTGATATGGAAATAACCAAACTTCCAGATGTGGAGTTCAAAATAATGATTGTAAGGATGCTTAGGGATCTTAGAACAAAAATGGATGATCATTACAAACACCTAGATAAAGAAATAGCAAGTATAAAAAAGGATACTGAAATATTAAAAAAAAAATCAGTTGGAGATGAAAAATACAGTATCAGAAATGAAGACCACAATGGGAGGAATTACAAACAGGATGGATAGAGCTGAGGATCGAATCAGCAAGTTGGATGACAACTGGAATGAAGGCATGAAAGCAGAGAAGAAAAAAGAAAAGAGACTCAAAAAGTCTGAGGAAACTCTTAGAGAGCTCTGTGACAACATAAAGAGAAATAACATCTTCATTATAGGAGTTCCTGAGGAAGAACAGAAAGAACAAGGGATAGAGACTTTGTTCAATCTTATCATAGCTGAAACTTCCCTAAATTAATGGAGGAGAAACTCTCACAAATTCAAGAAGCACAGAGAGCTCCATTAAAGAGAAACCCAAAGAAACCTACACCAAGACACATCATAATTAAAATACCAAAGCTAAGTGATAAAGAGAAAATATTAAAAGCTGCTAGAGAAAAAAGACTATCACTTACAAAAGAGCCCCCATAAGGATGACATCTGACTTCTCAACAGAAACACTTGAGGCCAGAAGGGAATGGCAAGAAATATTCAAAGTAATGTAGAAAAAGAACCTACAACCAAGACTACTTTATCCAGCAAGGCTATCATTTAAAATCGAAGGAGAAATAAAAAGCTACCCAGACAATAAAAAATCTCAAGGAATTCATTTCAACCAAACCAATGCTAAAGGCAATGTTAAGGGGCATGGTATAACAGATCAAAATGGGAAAAGAGTATAGCAAAAGAGGAATACAGCTTTAAAGAATAAAATGGCAATAAACAACTACATATCAATAATAACCTTAAATGTAAATGGATTAAATGATCCAATCAAAAGACATAGGGTAGCTGCGTGGATAAGAAAACAGGACCCGTACATATGCTGTCTACAAAAGAAACACCTTAAAATAAAAGATGCACATAGACTGAAGGTAAAAGGATGGAAAAAAACATTTCATGCAAATAGGAATAAAAAGAAAGGATGGGGTAGCAATACTTATATCAGACAAAATGGACTTTAAAACAAAGAATATAGTAAGAGATAAAGAAGGCTACTACATAATGATAAAGGGAGCAATCCAACAGGAAGATATAACTATTATAAATATCTACACACCTAATATAGGAGCACCTAAATATATAAAGCAGACTTTGATGGATATAAAGGGCGAGATAAACAGCAATACTATAGTAGTAAGGGATTTCAATACCCTACTAACATCACTAGATAGACCTTCAAGAAAAAAACAAAGAAACAGCAAAATTAAAGACACACTATATAAATTTGATTTAATAGATATCTTCAGAACCTTTCACCCTAAAGCAGCAGAATATACATTCCTTTTAAGTGCTCCTGGTACATTCTCTAGGATAGACCACATGTTAGGACACAAAAGTGGTCTCAACAAATTGAAGAAGATTGAAATCATATCAAGCACTATCTCTCATCACAATGGCATGAAACTAGAAATCAACCACAACAGAAAAGCTCAAAAATTCTCAAACACATGCAAACTAAATACTAGGTTGTTAAATAACGAATGGATTAAGTATGAGATCAAAGAAGAAATAAAAAAATTCCTAGAAACAAATGATAATGAGCATACATCAACTCAATATTTATAAGACACAGCAAAAATAGTACTGAGAGGGAAGTTCATGGCACTACAGGCACACTTTAGGAAGCTAGAAAAAGTTTAAATAAACAACTTAATCCTGCATTTAAAAGAACTAGAAAAAGAACAGCAAGTAAAGCCCAAATGTAGTAGAAGGAAGGAAATAATAAAGATCAGAGCAGAAATAAATGACATAGAAGCTAAAGAAACAACACAGAAGATCAATGAAACTAGGAGCTGGTTCTTTGAAAAGGTAAACAAGATCGATGAACCTTTAACTAGACTCACCAAGAAGAAAAGAGAGAGGACTCAAATAAATAAAATTAGAAATGAGAGTGCAAAATAACAATCGACAAAACAGAAAGAAAAAATATTGTAAGAAAATACTATGAATAACTGTATGATAAAAAACTAGACAACCTAGATGACATGGACAGATTCCATGAAACAAACGATCTTCCAAAAATCAATCTGGAAGAATCAGAAAACCTAAGTGGATAGATTATACCAAATGAGATCGAAACAGTTATCAAAAAAGTCCCAACAAAAAAAAGTCCTTGGCCTAATGGCTTCACAAGTGAATTCTACCAAATATTCAAAGAAGAACTAACTCCTAACCTTCTCAAGCTCTTCAAAAAATTCAAGAGGAAGGAAGACTTCCAAGCTCCTTTTATGAGGCAAACATAATTGTGATTCCAAAAGCAGGCAAAGACAACACAAAGAAAGAAAATTATAGGCCAATATCCCTGATGAATATAGATGCTATAATCCTCAACAAAATATTAGCACACCGGATCCAACAATATATGAAAAAATCATACACCATGATCAAGTGGGATTTATTCTGGGGAGGCAAGGCTGGTACAATATTCGCAAATCAATCAATGTGATTCATCACATAAACAAAAGGAAGGAGAAAAACCACATGATATTTTCAATAGATGCAGAAAAAGTATTTGATAAAATCCAGCATCCACTCATGATCAAAGCTCTCAACAAAGTGGGAATACAAGGAACATACCTCAAAATGATAAAAGCCATCTATGACAAACCCACAGCCAACATCATACTCAATGGACAAAAATTAAAAGAAATCCCCTTAAGATCAGGAACAAGGCAGGGGTGCTCCCTTTCACCACTCTTATTCAACATAGTCCTGGAAGTCCTAGCCACAGCAATCAGAAAAGAAGAAGATATAAAAGGCATTCAAGTTGGAAAAGAAGAAGTGAAGCTACCATTATTTGCAGATGATACAATATTGTATATAGAAAACCCTAAAGTCTGAGTCAAAAAATTACTGGACCTGATAAATGAATTCAGCAAAGTGGCAGGATATAAAATTAATACTCAGAAATCAGAGGCTTTTTTATACACCAACAATGAACAGTCAGAAAGAGAAATTAAGGAAACAATCCCCTTCACTATTATAACCAAAAAAAATAAAGTACCTAGGAGTACATTTAACCAAGGAGATTAAAGACTTGTACTTGGAAAATTATAAAACACTGATAAAAGAAATCAAGGAAGATACAAACTAGTGGAAGCATATACCGTGCTCATGGTTAGGAAGAATAAACATCATTAAAATGTCTATATTACCCAAAGCAATTTATATTCAATGCAATACCAATTAAAATACCAAGGACATCCTTTAAAGATATAGATCACATATTCCAAAAATTTATATGGAACCAAAAGGTAACATGAATAGCCACAGCAATTTTAAAAAAGAAAAATAAGGGGGAGGTATCACACTTCCTGATATCAAGCTATACTACAAGGCCATTGTACTCAAAACAGCCTGGTACTGGCATAAGAACACGCACATAGATCAATGGAACAGAATGGAGAACCCAGAAATTAATCCACAGCTCTATGGGCAACTGATATTTGACAAAGGATGTAAGGACATACAATGGAATAAAGATAGCCTCTTTAATAAATGGTGTTGGGAAAATTGGACGACTACCTGCAAAAAAAATGAAACTGGACTACCAACTTACACCATTCATAAAAATAAACTCGAAATGGATAAAAGACTTAAATGTAAGGCATGAAACCATAAGCATCTTAGAAGAAAACATAGGCAGTAAGCTCTCTGAGATCTCTCACAGCAATATATTTGCTGATTTATCTCCAACGGCAAGGGAAATAAAAGACAGGATAAACAAATGACACTATATAAAACTAAAAAGCTTTTGCACAGCCAAAGACAATAAGAAAAGAATAAAAAGACAAACTACACAATGGGAGAACATATTTGACAGTATATCTGATAAGGGGTTAATAACCAAAATTTATAAAGAACTTGTAAATCTCAACACCAGAAAGACAAAAAATCCAATCAAGAAATCGACAAAAGAAATGAATAGACACTTCTCCAAAGAGGACATACAGATGGCCAATAGGCATATGAAAAAATGTTCAACATCACTAATCATTAGAGAAATGCAAATTAAAACCACAATGAGATATCACCTCTCACCAGTCAGAATGGCACTCATCAACAAAACAACACAGAATAAGTGCTGGTGAGGAAGTGAAGAAAAGGGAACCCTCCTGCACTGCTGGTGGGAATGGAGACTGGTCGCCTCTGTGGAAAACAGTATGGAGATTCCTCTAAAAATTGAAAATCGAACTGCCTTTTGACCCAGCTATCCCACTTTTAGGAATATACCCCAGGAGCACCATAGAATGGTTCTAGATGGAGAAATGCACCCTCATGTTTATAGCAGCATTGTTCACAATAGCGAAGATCTGGAAACAGCCCAAGTTTATGTCAGTGGACGAGTGGATTAAAAAGCTTTGGTACATATATACTATGGAATACTACTCAGTCATAAGAAATGATGACATTGGATCATTTACAATAACATGGATGGACCTTGATATCATTATATGGAATGAAATAATTAAATCAGAAAAAAACAAGAACTATATGAACCCATACATAGATGGGACATAAAAATGAGTCTCAGAGACATGCACAAGAATGTGATGGTAACAGGGGTTGGGGTGGAGGGGTGGGAAGGAGGCGAGGAAAGAGAGGGAGGGGGGGAGGGGGAGGGGAGGGGCACATAGAAAACCAGATAGAAGGTGACGGTAGACAATTTGAGTTTGGGTGAGGGGTATGCATCATAATCAAATGTCAAAATAATATGGAGATGTTTTCTCGGAACATATGTATCTTGATTTATCAATGTCACTGCATTAAAATTAATAAAAATAATATAAAAAAGCTTTGGTACATATATACTACGGAATAGTTCTCAGTCATAAGAAATGATGACATCAGATCATTTACAATGACATAGATGGACCTTGATAACATTATACTGAGTGAAATAAGTAAATCAGAAAAAACTAAGAATTATATGATTCCATACATAGGTGGGACATAAAATTGAGACTCAGAGACATGGACAAGAATGTGATGGTAATGGGGGGGGTGGAGGAAGGAGAGAGAGGGGGTGGAGTGAGGGGAGGGGGACAAGGAAAATTAGAAGGTGACGGAAGACAATTTGACTTTGGGTGAGGGTTATGCATCATAATCAATTGTCAAAATAATCTGAAGATGTTTTCTCTGAACATATGTACCCTGACTTATCAATGTCACCCCATTAAAATTAATAAGTTAAAAAAGAAACCCAAAATACAATAACATAGTACTGCCAGAAAAACAGACACTTAAGCCAATAAAAGAGAATTGAGAACTCAGAAATAAAACTACATGTATATGGGCAAATAATTTTTGGCAATAGAGCCAAAAACATACAATGGCAAAAAGAAAGTTTTGTCAATAAGTGGTGCTGATAAAATTGAAAAGCCACATGCAAAAAAATAAAACCAGACTACAGTTTTTTCCCCATGAAATCAGTTCAAAATTGAATCAAAGCCCTGGCTGGTTTGCTCAGCGGTAAAGCGTCGGCCTAGCGTGCGGAGGACTCGGGTTTGATTCCCGGCCAGGGCACACAGGAGAAGCACCCATTTGCTTCTCCACCCCTCCGCCGTGCTTTCCTCTCTGTCTCTCTTTTCCCCTCCCGCAGCTAAGGCTCCATTGGAGCAAAGATGGCCCAGGCACTGGGGATGGCTCTGTGGCCTCTGCCTCAGGCGCTAGAGTGGCTCTGGTCGCAACATGGCGACACCCCGGAGGGGCAGAGCATCGCCCCCTGGTGGGCAGAGCGTCGCCCCATGGTGGGCATGCTGGGTGGATCCCGGTCGGGTGCATGCGGGAGTCTGTCTGACTGTCTCTCCCTGTTTCCAGCTTCAGAAAAATGAAAAAAAAAATTGAATCAAAGACTTAAACATAGGATCTGAAACAATAAATTATGTAGAAGAAAACATAAATACTCAACATATGAACCTTCTTCTTATAGAGCATTTTCTGAATTTGATCTCAAAGGAAAAAGGAAGTAAAAGCAAAAATAAGTGAATGGAAACATATCAGATCAAACAGCTTCTACACAGCGAAAGAAACCATCAACAAAACAAAAAGGCAACCAACCAAATGGGAGAAGTTATTTTAAAACACTTTTGATAAGGGGTTAATCTCAAAAAAAAAAAAAAAAAAAAAAAAAAATATATATATATATATATATATATATATATATATATATATATATATATATATAAAGAACATATACAATTCAACAACAAAACCCCTAAACAATTCAATTGAAAAATGAGCAAAAGACCTGAACAGAGACTTCTCCTAAAAAGACAGACAAATGGCCCACAGATATATAAAAGATGCTCAACATTACTAGCTATTATGGAAATGCAGATCAAAACTACATTGAGATATTACCTCACACCTGTTAAAAAGGCTATTATCAACAATAAAGTAATAGCAAGTATTGGAGGGGATGTAGAAAAAAAGAAATTCTCATTTACTGCTGGTGGGAATGTAAACTGCTATAGCTTCTATGTAAACAGTATGGAGGTTCCTCAAAAATTAAGAATAAAGTTACCATATGACCTAACAATCCCTATACTGGGCATTTACTTGAAAATGTTGAAATCATTTATTTGCAAAGATACATGCACCTTATGTTCAGTGCAGCATTATTCACAGTGTCCAAGACATGGAAACAACCAAAGTATCCCTAGGTAGAGGTTTGGATAAAGAAGATGTGGTCCATATATAAAATGGCATACTATTCAGCCATAAAATGATGAAATATTGCCCTTTGCAACAACATGGGTGTATCTTGAGAATATTATGCTAAGCAAAATAAATCAGACAGAAAAAGCTAAGAACTATATGATTTTACTCACATGTGGAATATTAAACTGAAACTTATAGACCCTGACAACTATATGGTGGTTACCAGAAGAAAGGGAAGGAGCAGGTAGTAAAGGGCAAATGGGATCAAATATATGATGACCAAGAATAATTTTACTTTAAGTGATGGGCACACAATGCAATGTATAGATTATGTCTCATGGAAATATACACATGTAACCTATATAACCTTATTAACCAATGTCATGCCCAATAAATTTAATTAATTACAAATAAAAAGTTAACACACATAAAATTCAGAAAGAATTAAAATAAGAAGATAAATCAAAGGATACAAGACAGTAAGTAAAACAACTCAAGAAACAAAATAAAAATAAATGCAGAAAGTAATAAAGAATTTAATAGTGAAAGGATAGATCTGACTAATCAATCTGTTTTTAGTAATAAAACATACAAATGTTTATTTCATCTGCTACTTTAAAAAGCAAGGACAAATATATAAATAAGAAACAATAATGGGATATACTTATTGAAATAAATCAAAAGCAAAAAACAGCTGTGCATACCTAAAGCACATAAATATGAAAATCTGGATGAAATAATTTTTAAGTGAAATATAGATTATGAAATTTGATTCCATTACAGTTAAAGTCTTTCTAAAAAGAAATAGTTATTGAAGAAGTCTCCGCATAAAACTACATCAAGCCCATATAATTTCACTGTAAAATTCTATCAAATATTCAGAGACTAGATAATGGTAATATATTATAAATTATTTTAGAGTGTTGTAAAGATAATTTTATTTTACAAAACAAGTATAACACTAATACTTACATGAGGTAAAAGCAGTAAATGAAAGAAAATGGAATATAAAAATATATCAATGCAAAATATCTAAATAAATATTTGCTGACAGATTCCAACACCATAATAAGAGAATAAGATATTATAATTAAGTGGTATTTAAAGAATACTAGGTGGGTCGATATTTTAAAAATGTATTACTATCACATTAATTGAATATTAATTCATATTAATAAATATAAGGAAAAAGTCATGTGACTATACCTTAAAATACTAAAAATTGCTTTGAGAAATAAACACCTATTTGGAAATGGAAAAATGACCCAGTGGTCTGCCTGCCTGTTGTCACGAAAACCAATTACATGACAAAGGTACTGATAAGAAAGAAAAAGTTTTATTCATGTGCTGGCCACCTGAAAAAATGGGGGCACTCCTGTCCTCAAAAACCTAAATCTCCCTCTCTTGGTGCAGAAAAAGAGTTTTTATAAGGAAGAAAAAGGAAGAGTAATGAGAAAAACTAAAACGAATCAAATAAAGGGGTTTGACAGTTTTTTTGCTGAGAAGATTCAGCACAATTTATTCAGAAAAGTGGATGAAGATCCCATATCTCTCAGAGTTAGCATATCTGAAGATTAGAGTCTGTTCTGTTGTTCTAGGAACTGAGGTTAGCAAGTAATTTATAAACTTAAGGAATTTTGTTTCATGCAACAGGTGTTCACAGATTCCCATAGTCAGTCTGTGCTCCTGCTTGAAAGTTAATTGTTGATGTGCATCAGCTAGAAGAAAATAGGTCTTTTAACTGTTACGAGAACTTGGCTGGAGGTAAAAGCACAGGATTAATGATATACTATTGATTTGTTACAGAATACGTAACTGTGATCACTAAACCAGTAATATTGAATTATGGTTATAAAAACAGCAAACTGGATTTAACAATTTACAAGAATCCTTTTATAAGCCTACTTTGTTAGTATATTCTTCTTTAGTTCTCTTTTATTGCTAATCAGACCAATATCAGTAAATCAGTAACATAGCATATTTATTCCCAGTTATGTATTCATAACAAAAAAGCTCAGGAAACCGTGGGTGGAGCACAGAGCACATTCCTAGCAGCTGTGGCTGATGCAATGCTGTGAGAATACTCCAGCTCCCAGAACCCTCCTCGGCATACCCAGGAAGGGAGCTCGTCCGCTATAAGGAAGTGACTTAGCACTGACCACGCAGCTCCCTGATCTTTTCAGCCATTGGCTTTGAGTAACACGCTGTAACACCCTACTGGCTGAACCCATATATATAAGCTAGTTTACTTCCTAAATAAAGTGGATCTGTGTCACTGAACCTGATCCCCGGAGTCGGGTCTTTGCATCTCCGTCGTCCTCACCCCCAGCAAGACTTCTCCATAACTGGTGCCCAATGTTGGGCAAGGACCTAACCAGCATCCAAGGGACTGGTGAGTGACCCTCTGCAATGGGAAACCTTCTCCCCGACTCTCGAGCCCCACAGGCTTGAGCCCTGCATGCCCTATTGCAGAGTAGATGAGTTGAAGTTTGTGAAAAGGATCTGTGTACTTTCTGGGAGATTCTCTATAGTCTCAATCTCTGTATTGAGGACACACCCCTCTGGGACCTGGATACTTGAGCCCACGCTCTCTGATGCATTTGTTCAGCCGAGGTGCATGGGGGACAAACCTTTCTTTTTGGCCTCACTCCTACCTTATTGGCAATACATGCCTGTGCTGGGGACCCTCCACCGGTCCTTAAGGTCCTACAGGTTACTCCTCTTTCAGAGGAACCCCTACCTTCCTATTCACCCTCTTCACTGAGGAGAAAAGTAGTTTAGCCTCCGAGTTTGACAAAATTGCGGCTGAGCGTGCAGAAACGAAACCAACCTAATTGCTAACTGCACCCTCAGCTCTGCCGCAGGAAAAAGCAGCAGTCACTCCTTCTGTATTCCCTGCAAGGGTTCAGTGCCCCACCTCAGACTCTTAGACACCATTTTCTCCAACACGTGTTCCTGCTGCAGACCCATGGGCCAGCCTATATGCCCCCATGTGTCTTTTTTCTTTCTTTCTATCTGTCTTGTCTATTTTTCTGTATCTCTCGCTCACTCTCTCCCCTGACCCTCTCTCTGAAATGATGCTGGAAGGACCCAGCCACAGCACAGTGGTGGGGATCACACATTCTTCTAATGCAAGGAAGAGGTTATGCTTGTGTTTTTCAGCCAATTTGGATCCCAGGAACCCCCCAACCTGCTTGACAGGGTTTCTTGGGTACCCACTAAATTGTTCAGTCTTTACCTGTCCAAAGCCACAGCCCTGGCCTTCTCCACACTGACTATGCCTGAGGGGAAGAGGTCCACAGTGCTCCAGAAGAAGACCTGGTGGCTGGCATGCACGCCCCATCACCTGGGGGAATGTGGAGGCTTTGGCGGGGCGGGCCCAGAGAATTGCCCCTGACGGGCCCCCAGGCCCTGGTACTCTGTTCTTGCTTATGTGTGCTGACTCCCAGACACAGGTAGCCTGGGGCTCGAGCCCAGCTGCATGAGCTGGTGTATTCAGTTCATCTTTGGAGGATGAGGAGAATTGGGCCGGAGTCACGATTCACAGACTCCAGAAGGTAAACGGTGGCAGCTGCGACAGGAGGATGAATGGAAGCCAGGCTTGCATTGCCAAGTGGCCGCTGGAACATCAGGGAGTGCTTGCTAAGCCGCTGGTGAGTTTGCTGACATTTTGGGACATAGGGTGGGTACCATCATGCTCTCCAGAGCAGAGGTGGAAATGCTGACTGCCATTGCCATGTGCTCCTCTTTGGGACAGTGTAAGACTGACAGGATGGCAGGGTTGAGGGGGGTGGCTGATGCCCTATGTGTGTGGACTGATTTCCTGGACTATGACCAGAGTGGGCACTGGTTCCTTTGTTGGATGGACTCACGGATTTTGGACAATGTGAAATACCCTGATGGGGGTGGGGTGACTTTGCTGGAGGCCCTTACCCTGCCCTGGGAAGCTTTTCCCATGGCTAGAAAGAAGACCAAGGACATTTTGTGCTTTTGGCATAGTGCTCAGAGACTGGTAAAATGTACCTTTGTAATTGTTGAAATTGTATGATTTGTCATGTTGTTGTAATTTGTGTAATATGCCTTGCAACCATATGCACTACGCAGCCCACGGCAAGCCATCCGTTCTATGTTTGGATGCTGGGACCTTTGTGGGAGGGGGCGTGCCAGACCTACGTCCATTTTTTACAATCAAAATGGAACTGTGTTTAATGGCACCTAGAAGTTCTCTGTAACACAATGGGAGGGAAATGACATCCCAACCTCTAGGAGGAATCATCTGTTTAAGACCCTCGCTCTATTTCCTAACTAGTCAAACATTACAGAAGCCTGCCTCATTGTTTAATCCAGCTAATCTATTAGCATATAGTATAATAAGTATTATAGTTGTTTTAGTTCTACTAGGGTTCCATTGCATAATGCGTAGCATTTTGAAGCTACAAGAACAGCAAGCTGACATTCATCAAGTCCTATTGGCCTTAATTAAAAGAGACAGGGGACTTGTGGGTGGAGTGCAGAGCACATTCCTAGCAGCTGTGGCTGATGCAATGCTGTGAGAATACTCCAGCTCCCAGAAGCCTCCTGGCATACCCAGGAAAGGAGCTCGCCCGCTATAAAAAAGTGACTTAGTGCCAACCCTGCAGCTCCCTGATCTTTTCAGCCATTGGCTGAAGGATACACTGTAACATCCTATTGGCTGAACCCATGTATATAAGCTAGTTTACTTACTGAATAAAATGGATCTGCGTCACTGAACCTGGTCTCCAGAGTTGGGTCTTTGTGTCTTCATCGTCCTCACCCCCGGCAGGACTTGTCCACAGGAAACTAGTAATTTGAGTAATATTCCACAGAATGGTAATATATACATCTCAATCCTAAACAAGTATTTCATTTAATGGAGAAACATTGCATGTATTTCCACTAAGTTCAGGGACAAAACAAAGGTACTTACTATCTCTGCTTCAATGTAACGTTACTATTAACTTCTATTCAACACTATTGAATATTTTATTGATATAATCCAATGTAATTAAGCAAAAGAAAATTCAATGAAGCCTAAAAATACATTTTTTAAAGAAGTAAAATGATCTTTATTTGCAGATGATATGCTAGTTATATTGGGAAGGAAATTCCCTAAAATTATCACCATTTACAATAGTTTACTAAAATTCAGCAGGATATGTTGTATTCATGGCTATTATTTATTTCATTAAAAGTTTGAAAAGAAAAATCAGCAAAGAAAAAAGATGTATTCAGAAAATTCTGGACAAAACCAGGTGCAATAAGTGATTCCCAGTGGAATCACACAAGATGCACTTAATTCTCCCAGCAATCAATTTTTAATATAAAATGTTTACAAAAGAAACTCATTGATGATTCTTAATGGAAACTGGTCATGGAAGTCTCCTTTGCATAATACACATCAAAATCCCTGTGTCTCAGAAGAAAAGCAAGTATTCACTATAAAAAATCTTGTTTATACAGCAATTTAGGCACAGTGAGCCACCTATATCAATACTGGGAATGGTATAAACCTTCTCAAACCCTACACCCCACATACTGCGAGGAGATCTTAGAAAAGTTTACAGTCTCAGGCCTGTTATGTTAATTATTTTCTATACAACAATGTACCTGAAGAACTCCAATGAATCAATGATAAGACTAACTTAAAAAAAGACTAACTTAAGAAAATGTATTAAGATAGGATGATACAAAGTTAACATACCAAGTCAGTAGACTTCATATACACAAACAAACTGAGTAATGAAATATGCCTAAAAAATCCTCTTTACAATAACAATAAAGAATAACAAGAAATGTGCAAAAGCTACATTCAGAACAATTTAAAACCTTCCTGAATGACACTTAAAAAGACTTGAAATAGAAAATATCCTTTTATCTTGGATAACACCAATCAATATTATAAGGAGGTCAATTCTTCTCAAATTTATTTGTTAATTTAATATAATTTTAATAAAAATATTTTGAAAATAATTTTAATGAGTTATACACTTTGATACTATTTTTACCTAGTAAAAATATGAAAGAATAAAAGAAAGTACTCAATAAAGAAAACTGAGAAAGAATTTGCCTTCTCAGTCATTGAAACATACTTCAGAGCCTCTATAATTAACACAGTACAGTGATGGCACACAAATAAAAAAAATAGACCATCGGAATATAGTTTAAGGTCTATAATTAGACAAAAAAATGTATGTATATTTAATGTATGACAAAAGTGGTATCAATTCATAAGGTAAAAATAGACTTCTTCACCTTTTTCACCCAGCCCCACAAAACCCCTACCCCTCTGACAGCTGTCAGCCTATGTTCTATCTATGAATTCATTTCTATTTTCTGTGTTAATTTATTTTGTTCATTAGATTCCACATTTGTGTGGAATCATATGGTATATGTCTTTTTCCTGACTGCCTTATTTCACTTAGCATAATGTGAAGGAATTAAGTTAAAAAAAAAACACCTCAAAACACAAACACCAGTATGGTGATTACCAGAGGGAGGGAAAGGGGGTGGGCGGGAAGTAGAAGAATGTATAGGGGTGATAAATGGTGAAGGAAGGAGACCTGACTTGAGCTGGTGAACACACAATACAATATACAAATGACGCATTATAGAATTGTAAAACTGCAACCTATATATTTTTACTAACCAATGTCACCCCAATAAATTAAAAAAAAATTATTCTGAGTGAATGAAGCCAGACAAAGAAGTAGATTTCACAGTAAATGATTATTGGGCAACTATGTAACCATTTGGAGAAAATATAAAATTAGACTTATGCCAAAGAATATGCCAAAGAATAAATTATGATATAAATTTTTAAAATCCTTGAAGGAAACATGACTTATTTTTCTTAATAGAAATTCATTTATTATTTTTTATTAAGATATAAGTGACATACAGATTACATATATTGGATTCAGGTATATGACATAATGAATCAAACAATATTTGTGTATAGTGTAAAATGATCACCACAATAAGGCTAGTTATTGTTCATGACCACTCATAATTACAAAATTTTTCTCTTTCCTTTTTTGAGCGAGAGAGACAGACAGGAAAGGAGAGAGATGAGAAGCATGAACTCATTGTCAACTCATAGTTGCGGCACCTTAATTGTTCATTGATTGCTTTCTCATATGTGCCCTGACCAGGGGACTATAGCCAAGCCAGTGACCCCTTGTTGAAGCCAGAGACCTTGGGCTCAAACCAGCTACTATGGGGTCACACTTATGATCCCATGCTCAAGCTGGCGACCACGCACTCAAGCTAGTGAGCCTGTGCTCAAGCTGGTGACCTCAGTATTTTCAAACTGGGTCCTCAGTGTCCCAGGCTGATACTTTATCCACTATTCTACCACCTGGTCAGGCTTCCTCTTCCCTTCTGATGAAGACTTTTAGGATTTATTCTTTTTACAACTTTCAATATGCAATACAATATTATTAACTATAAACACCAGGTTATAGTTACAGGTAAATTTACAGGTAAATTTATCTTTAACCACATAATCCAGTGTTTCCCAACCTTTTTTGTGCCATGCCCCACCTTAACCTTTCAAAAATTTGTATGCCCCCCCCTATGTAACATACATAATTTTTAACATTAAAAAATTGATTTGTTCACTTAATAAACATAAATGATAGGTTCTAGGAAGTAATCACTGTGAAATTGTTAACAAACTACAGTAAGTAAAATTTCAAAACATATAATGAAAAACAGAAATTTAAATTCCAAATAATTTTAATACAGATTTTTCTTTTTTTTAATATTTTATTTATTGATTTTTTAGAGAGAGAGGAGTGAGAGAGAGAGAGACAGAGAGAGAGAGAAGGGGGAGGAGCAGGAAGCTTCAACTCCCATATGTGCCTTGACCAGGCAAGCCCAAGGTTTCGAACTGGCGACCTCAGTGTTCCAGGTCGACGCTTTATCCACTGCGCCACCACAGGTCAGGCAGATTTTTCTATATTAATTTATTATTTTAATTTAGTGTGATCCTTGCGCTTGATGCTTGCTGCACAGAGATTTTATATTAGGTTCCGATTTGGTTAGCTTTAGTCTCAAGTCTCCACGTTGTGTTATATCCAGCCGATTTCTTTTTTTTACCAGTAAATCATTTACAGCACTAAATCTACATTCAGCTAAAAATGAAGATGGAAACAGTAGCAATAGTTTTCTTGCACATTTGGTTGAATTTGGGTATTTGATTTCTGTTTCCTCACAAAGCCATGCCATCTCTCCTTTGATATTAAATAAAGCTTTAACTGACTCATCATTTTGCAATTCTGCGAGTTCTTCTTGATACTGCATATTTGATATATCAGACAAATCCACTAACATTGGCTGCATCATCCATGTTGGGAAATCAATTTGTTTTAAATCAGAAAATCTTTCTTTTAAATCAGCCGATAGAATATTCAAATGATTGACAATAACAAGTAAAGCGGTATCAGTTACTTCACATTTTTGGAGCCAATGAAACTGTTTAAAGTTTTTGTTGTTAATATGTTTCTGACATAACTCAATCTTGGTAATGAAACCAAATGTCTTTGCTTTTGCATCGACAAGAGTTTTATTTGTTCCTTGAAGTTGCTTATTTAATATATTTAGTTTTTCAAAGAGATCGGCTAATTAACTCACAAATGCTTTACCATCTATTGTTAACAGATACTTCATTTCAGGTTTGTCACTTAAAAAATCACTAAGAGTATCAAACAGTTCCATAAATCTTTTCAAACAGTTTCCTTTAGATAGCCATCTTACTTCAGTATGAAGTAAAAGTCTCACATGGTCTTCATTTTGTTCTTCACAAAATAGCTTGAAAAGATGCTCATATTTGGCACTAGCTTTAATAGCATTAACACACTTTATTACTGTATGTAATACTTCATTCAGAACAGGCGAGATGTTTTTAGCTACCAAGCTTTCCCTATGAATAACACAATGCACAAGAATCATTTCTGGATTCGCATCTTTCATCAATTTTAAGCAGCCATTTTTCTTGCCCATCATATTGAGAGCACCATCTGCAGCACAAGATGTTATATTTTTCATTGGTATATCATTGACATCTAAGTAGTTTTTTAGCTTATTATATATATCTTTGGAGATAGTGGTGCTTTCTAATCTTTCACAGAACAACATTTCTTCAGCAAAATGTCCTTTATCAATATATCTTACGTAAGTTATCAATACTGCCTCACTGTCTCTCAAAGTTGATTCATCCATTTGCAAGGAGAATTTTCTTGTTTTCAGCTTTTCAATAAGTTGTTTTTCAAAATCCTCACTCATTTCGTCTATTCTTCCGCTAACAGAATTGTTACTGAGTGGCATAGCTTTTACATCTTTGTCATCTTTTTCAAGAACCATTTCAAAAAATGCTAATATTGACGGTTTTATTAAATTCTCTCCTATAGTGTGATTTTCTCCAGTTTTAGTGATGAATGAAGAAATTTGATAACTAGCCTCAAGAACACGATTATTAGTTGAAGTATGAGCAGTAAATAGAGACTTTAATGTTGTTCTTTTTTCAAAATTTTTCTTTAAAGTTTTAAAGTAACTCAAATCTGAATTAATATGAGCACTATGTTTCGCCTTCAAATGCGCCTCAAGACAACCTCGTTTCATTGATTCATTGGTCAAGCATTGCTGGCATAAAAGACAAAAAGGAATCCGCTCATCATGAACAGCGGGTATGAACCCAAATTTTAAATATTCCTCTGAATATTGGTGAGTATTTTTCTTGCTTGCACCACTCATTTTACTATGGGCTATAATAAAAATAAGATCAATTAAAAACTAATATTAAAATATGTGTTAAAATATATTCAATGTGACACAGAGTAAACGTATACTAAAAATTCATATTTATTTAAATGTATATAACACATTTACTACACTACCACCTCAAATAAAAAGGTATCTATATTTTTTCCACTTGACAAAATTTTCTGGAAAGTTATGCTTCTAAAATTAAAATTGTCGTGCATGCACTATTATAGCCCCAATAATATTTATAAAATATTAATGCTTTCTAGCCCCGATGCAAGAAGTACTTAATAAAGAGTTTAATATTGATAAAAATAAAATCAAATACTTACCAATTATATCTATACAATATATATATGTATATTTATTAAATCAACGAGCTTGTACAACAGTTTTGACTGACACTTATTTCAAATTAACACCAACTGAATGATGTGAAACACTACAGAAGTTGCGATGGGCCAATTAGGTGAGTATAACTGCGTTGTTTAGGGAGTTTTTTAAAACGTCCGGGGTTCCCCACGGCAGACGGCACGCTCTGCGGTGAACCCAGGACTAAGTTTACTTGACGACGCCAATCACCCAGTTGATATTTTGGTCTCGTCAAACGAAATTATACTTAATAATTATTTACCACAATTATTTAAGAATTGCATTTTTTGTTAAATTTGGCACCGATATCTAGCATTGCATTTAAATGGCCCGGGGCGAAAGAGTTAAAGTCGTGTCGAGTCCATTTTCAAATTGCCCCCCTTAACTATCGAATTGCCCCCTTGTGGGGCATGGGCCCCACATTGGGAAACACCGACATAATCCAAAGAAGATAAATGATAGCTAAATCTGTTTAGAAAAAAAAGTCACCATCATCAGAGTCAAAAGGCAACTGACAAAAAGAAAATATGTGCAATATTATGCTATAAAATAAAGGCCATTTTCCTGATAAAGCACTATCATATTAAATATTGAGGAATAGAGGTCCAAAACTGAACACACACACACACACACACACGGAAAGAAAACATGGATAGAAAATTGAGCATAATCAAAAAATGACCCTTAAACATATTGAAAAAAATCTCAAGCTCACTCATAAATAGAAATACGTCTATTTTTCAAAAAATAAGACAGCATTCCTCACCTATAAATTGGATAAAAAAATAAAAAGAAAAAGAAAAAGAGAAAAGAAAGGTAACATATTCCATTGGTGAAGTTGTGAGAAGGCAAGTTTTCAGTTCAACTTCAGTTGCTTAGGTCAAAATTCTTGAAAAAAATGTTTTTAATTAAATTTATTTTGGGATAATTGTAAATTTACATGCAGTTGTGGGAAGAAACACCAGCATTCCAAGTGCCTTTATCCAGTTCCTTCCAATGGTGATATGTTGGAAAACTATAGTGCAATATCACAATCAAGATACTGGCATTGCTAACCAAACACGTTATTCTAATTTTCCAGATTTATTTATAGTCATTTTTGTATGTGTGTCAATGTATTTGTATTTAGTTCTACACAATATCATCGCACATACGGGCTCTTGCAACCTGCCACCATTGCAGCTGAGAAACACATATAAAATGTCAGGTTTTTTTTTTCCCCACACCTCATGCCCTAACCAGTAAAAAATCCAAAGGGATCTATTTAGAACATATGTGAAATTATAACATTTTTCAGGGAGTTGTGAAGTTAAAACCTAAGCCTTTGTAACTGACTACAGAATTATAGGTTATGGCCTCTGCCTAGCTCCTCGACCTTATCTTTTACCACTCTGCCCAGCGCTCACTTTGCTAACACTTATTGATCTTTCTGACTTGAATGCATTTCTCACACATTTGTACAGGCCTCCCCATTTCTATAAGGACTCTGTTACAATGTCATCAGTTTAGGAAAACCTTTCCTGACTCCTTTATGTAAAATAGTACCCCATAGCTTGGCATTACCTATTTTTCACATCCTGCTTTTATTTTCTCCACAGCATTTATTAGTATTTAGAGATTTTATACACACACACACAAAAACACACACACACTCATATATGCATATGTTTATAATGTGTGCATCTTCCTATTGGATTGCAAGTTTCATGAAATTTATTTTGCCTAGTCCTATACTTCTAGCACTTGACTAGCGCTGTAATATACAGTAAACTGAATAGCATTTGATGAATAAATGAATGAAAGAAAATAAAACACAAACAAGCCCTGTCTAATGGTAGTGGTGACGATGAACTGAGGTTTCTTATGACTTCAATTACATGTAGTTTTATAGCCTAGCTCTAGAAATCCTCTCCCTACACCCCTTCTCTGAGTCCTAGCCTTGTCCCTAGATAATCAGCAACCTTTGAGGCAGCAGAAGGCAGAAGCCTGGACCTGACTGATGGCCACAGGTCCAGAACTCTGGCAGGTTAAAGATGCCCTCCTAACCTAAGTTATGTTTCAGTTCCTCAGCCCTAAGGTGGAATGACCTCCTGGCTACTTTTCCATGAAAGCAACAGAGGGACTCTGAAAGGACTTCAGAACTGTCCTTAATACCTGAAGAAATGATTTATTACCCTTAATTCACCTCCTACCAATCAGCTCTCAACATGGTCCTGAACGTCTAACTTGTTAGATAGAATAAAAAGTAGCTCCATTTTGCCCCTTCTTACTCCCATCCTCATTAGGACCGTGCAGATCACAGTGAACACATTCTAAACCCAAAAGCTATGGACATGGTTGAGTCAATGGCTATAAACACCCTCCTGGTGTTCCTGCAACTTACTAACTGCAGACTGAGCCACCTAGATTCCAAAGAGCAGAAGAAGTTCTTCCAGCTCCCTAGCAAAGAGCATGTCAGCAGGAACTTTCAAACCCTGTAAAACCCCCAGACTCCTCCTTATCGGAGCTGATGCCTTTTTTGGCCTCAGCCCATCTTCATCCAGGTGCACTAATAAAGTCCATTGTTTTACCTCCCTTGGCCTCACCTGATTCTTCTCAGCAAACCTAACATAACCTATGATATCTTGGGATTTTGTCCTATATAATCTGTAAACTACATGCCATAATGCCATAAGGAGTCAAGCCTTTACAAAATTAGCTTCCCACCTCTGAATTTGTAAAATCAATATTAAACTATTTTTTTCTCTCTATACTGAAAACTCTTGCTCATGAAATTTTTAGGGCCAGTGAACCAGGCACATAGATAAAGAAAAAATATTGGGTCCCATCAAAAATTTGGGAGACCCTATTGAATAAATGTAGCCAGATAAGAGATCAATTAAAATAAAAAACTAAACGCTTTTAATCTGTGAAATTTGACCTAGTTTTAGTTGATTTGTCAGTCTGTTGATTTACCTCTCTATCCATTGTGAAAAATGTACACTCAGGTCTGTGTAAGCACAGAAAAAAATATATTTGTCAGGATATGATATGCCCCAAAGTTCTCAGAGTATATAGCTAATACTGTTGACAATACATCTAAATCCACGTGTCATCTCTCAGCTTTGTAGCAAGATCTGTGCTCAGGATTTGGATCACCAAACTTTAGAGCTTACCCTTAGGTACTGTATTTACTGACCTGCATGGAGATTTCTGGGGCTTGATCTCTGATTTCCCTGAACCACCTGTAGACAAACACTGACAAAACTGAAAGTACAAGGTCCTCAGCATCTTTATCTGGAAATAGAAAACAGACAAACACAAATCTATGAGGCTAGGCTGACTACATTATGTATGGGACACAGTGGAAATTAAAATGGGGAGATTCTTGCTCAAAAGTTAAAAGGAGCCCTTCTAAGTAAGCCAATGCTGTGAAGTTAGGCCCCCAGGTCCATGAAGCTGGCCCAATTTTGAATTATATTTTATACTCCAGGGTCCAGAGATATTGAGCTGAATCTCAGCCTTCATCTCTGAAATGGCACGCTTTCTTGGATCCTTCCTTGTCCTGCCTCATCCCCTTAATTATTTTCCCGGAAGTAGTTCCTTAAAAAATCACTTGCAGCCCTGGCCGGTTGGCTCAGTGGTAGATCGTGGGCCTGGCGTGTAGAAGTCCCGGGTTTGATTCCCGCCCAGGGCACACAGGAGAGGCGCTGATCTGCTTCTCCACCCCTCCCCCTCTCCTTCCTCTCTATCTTTCTCTTCCCCTCCCGCAGCAAGGCTCCATTGGAGCAAAGATGGCCCGGGCACTGGGGATGGCTCCTTGGCCTCTGCCCCAGGCGCTAGAGTGGCTCTGGTCGCAACAGAGCATCGCCCCCTGGTGGGCATGCCGGGTGGATCCCGGTCGGGCGCATGCAGGAGCCTGTCTGACTGTCTCTCCCCATTTCCAGCTTCAGAAAAATACAAAAAAAAAAAAAAAAAAAAATCGCACGCAAATCCTTGGATCAGAATCATCATTATGAATGCTAAATAGCTTTACAATGTAACTGTGAGATCATGTTCAATAAAATGTTAAATAATACACATTTTACTGCATTTGATACCCAATTAGAATATAACAGGTAATCAGCAGAAGTTTCCAGATCATAAATACGAGGTTCTCTAAAGTTTCTCATACTTGTTATTTTAATACTATTGTATTAAACTTATTATTTAAACAAACAACCTGACCTGTGGTGGCACAGTGGATTAAGCATCACCCTGGAACGCTGAGGTTGCTGGTTTGAAACCCCAGGTTTGCCTGGTCAAGGAACATATAGGGAGTTGATGATTCTTGCTCCTCCCCTCCTTCTCTCTCTCTCTCTCTCTCTCTCTCTTTCTCTCTCTCTCTCTCCCCCCTCTCTAAAATGAATAAATAAAATCTTAAAAATAAATAAATGAACAAAGAAACAAATAAAAATTCTAAGTGCCATATGTTCTCTTCGGTAACAGTAAACTTTCCTCAAAGTGTTTGCTTTCTCGAATATTTCAAAGCTTTAAAGAAAGTAGTAATGAAAGTTCCATATCCCCATAAATGCTCCAGAGCAGTTTGAAAGATGTTTGTAGAGAATGTTTTCACTGTCCAAATAACCATGGAAAGCTTTAAAGGCACTGTGAAGTGGCACGAGCTGTGAAGTGGCATGATAAGGGTGGTGAGGCATATTTAGCACATATAAAATGAGCCTCTTTTGAGCTATTGAATTGGATTGTCACTCTTTTTACTGCCATGAATTTAATCTTCTTATTCTCTCCACTTCAAACGATTCATTTCAATAGGTATAGGGAGCATATATGGAAACTCCAATGTGTGGACTCTGTCTGTGAAGAGACAAATAACAGACATAACTAAAGGAAGGGTTTAGTCATCAAAGGGAAATTCAGGCAATTCCCCCATGCCAAACTGCTTCCTAATATTTGTTAGTACAAAGTGGATGTCTCCAGGTTATACTAGGCTACTGAACAAAAAATATATGTGGCAGCCTTAACTATTTTTGTAACACGTGAGTTTCCAGTGAAGGTTCTGCTGGAGTTATGGGCCAGAAACCAATATCATTTAAAAATTATTGGCACAATAATTTCTTGCATGTGGGGATTTTCTGATTTTATTGGTTTATTAGTTCTTGTATATTTACCTCTCAGTACAATAATATTGATTTTTCTTGGCAGTAGTTGGTTAATAGGTTAAGGAATTAGAATGGGAAATAACAATAAAAACAAAAAATGAACTGAAAATTAGGAAGTCTTTTGAATTTTTCTTAGCTATGCAAAACATTCTGTTCAGATATAACACATGACTGAACTGACAAAGTAATGGATCAGAGACAGAACTCAGGAGGGTGCTCATGTGTATGATATTCTGCCTCTGCCAATGATTGACTGACGTATGGTAAGTTGTCATAATCACATGTGGAGCACAGTGTGGAACAGACACCACTGTGGGGAACAAGGGAAACATTTACATCATAGCAAACTTTATATCATGGGAGACTTACTTTTTAATATTTCCCTTAATTTTAGTTTCACTAAGAAGTATGTAAAATTAGTCATATGGCTTACAAATATAAACTTGAACATAAAATAAGAGATTAATGTCAGGTTAAAAGAAATAACTAGGCCTGGTCAGGCAGTGGCACAGTGGATAGAGAGTCAGACTGGGATGTGGAAGACCCAGGTTTAAGGCCCTGAGGTAGCCAGGTTGAGCGTGGGCTCATCTGGTTTGAGCAAGGATCACCAGCTTGAGCCTGGGGTCACTGGCTTGAGTGAGGGGTCACTCAGTCTGCTGTAGGCTCCAGACTAAGGCACATATGAGAGAGCAATAAATGAACAACTAAAGAGCCGCAAAAAATAATTGATGCTTCTCATCTCTCTCCCTTCCTGTCTGTCTGTGCCTATCTGTCCTTCTCTCTGTCTCTCTCCGTCTCTGTAACAACAACAAGAAAAAACATAAAAAACCAAACTAGATTGCTCTTTAATCCATTCATGCAATCACTTGAATGAGTAGATAAGTCATGTCAATTAATTTTATGTAGCCTGGTGGTATTCAAATAAAAATAAGAAAAAAATATGTGTGCTAAGCAAGCTTAATTGTTATTCTTCTCAAATGTTTAAGTGGAATTAAACAAAAATGTGCTTACTGTAGTAGCATAAACAAATGTTCATAGATTCTCAGAACTTCCAGGTAAACTGATTTCTTTCTCAGGTTCCAACTCTCCTGTCATAAACTCATATTTGTTGATCCTTCTCAAAGGAACCACTGATCGAGCACATTGCATGTCCCTAAGTATACTGCAGCACCATCCAGAATGCCTGAACACCATCCAGCACCACCTGCGGAATACCGAGTAGTCTCCATTCATTACATATATATTCCAACAATACTATGGAGAAGTCTCATACACTGGCAACCTGGGAAGAATGAATCACTATGGAAGCTATTTTGGCCTAGATTTATAGTTCAGAAATTATCTATTGTATCACTTGGAGAGTTCTTCTTGGATGTTGGCCACTAACATAGTTTAGATATTAAAAAAACAAAACAAAACTATTCCACATAGCTAATTTCTAAATAAATCTCTGCAGGTATCAGATGTCATCATGAAGCAAAATGTAGGCAGCAAGCCTTACTGAGCTAATTATATTTAGTGTACATTTTAAAAGACGTGCATAAAACACTCATTAGCTACATAATTCAAGGTATTAAGGATTTTATCAGGTATGGCACAGCTATGTGAAATTCATAATTTACTTTTTTTATAACCTTAATACTATTTTAAGGAGTCATTTTGATAAGTTTTCTTTAAGTACATTGCATAATTTGAGGCACTTCTGTCATCTCTTTAAAATGTTCTATCCCATATATGGTTCTAACAGCCTTAAACATAATGGAACCATGCGACCTCCATGGAGAGATTGATTTGTAGACCAACAGTAGTTAGTCACCTGTCCCTTGTTTAACCTCTTGTTAAATGCTCAAGTTTAACTTCAAATGAACCTACAAAAAGCTATTATCCTTATAAATGTATTGAAAAATTCCTAAACATTGTTTTCTAATTCGACCCTCAAGGGGAAAAACTACCTCATACTGGCCATTTATTTTTAGCACCACTAAGACTTCCACGCACCAGCCTCTCCTTTCCTGGGACCTCCCCACCTTTATAGAAGGCATAATGTATTTTAACATTCTACATTTTTTTTGTTTTTCTTTTAGAAATATTTCCTTCCTGATGCCTTCTGATTTCCCATTATATTGGCAGTTAATTCTTTTTTTCCTCAGCAAAAGAGGCATGCTATTATTTTTTTAAACCATGAAGTAATTTGAAAAGCAATATGGAATATGTATTCCACCTTTCTTTAAAATGAATGCATTTATAACTCTGAAGGCTTATCTGGACTAAATGCACAAAGATAGGCAGGTTTGTCTTTGCTATGAATAATTGATCTTGCTAACAAAGGAGCTGAAAGGCTCCCTTGATTCTGAAGGGAGCCCACACAGGATGCTGGAGTGAGAAAATTATTATCTCTGCACTTTCGCTCTATTTTATAATAAGAAACAAACATATTTTGGGTGAAGCTCTTTGTAAATGGAATTTAATGTTTAGCAATACGATTTTAAGACAGCTGATTCAATGCTATATCATAGATAATTTTCAAGGTTTGAAAAGGCAATTTGTATACATCATTCTAGTTGCTTTTAGAAAAAGCAGAAAATTTCCTTCTACTTTTTTTAAATTGTGAATTCCATTTAATACATCAAGTCAGTTCTTTATAGTGATATATTTCTTCTACTTAGAGACAAAATTAATGCAAATCTAAGGTACTTTAAGTGTTCAGAAAAAAAGCTATTTCACTGACCTATATCATTTTGCTACAGCTTTCCACAGTATTTTTCCTCTCATATTTGCTTCTGAGCTCTAGCTCTGACTAGCCAGATTCCCAATGGAGATTAAGAAAGAGTGAAAGTACATATTATAATTTGGACAAAATAATTTCTGAACAAAAAAAATTAAAAATGGTATAGGCCGAGAAATCATTTAGAAGAGTCAAATAAATGTGTGTTGCTCCAATACAACCATTTATTGAAGCAGTGTTGTATGTGGAATTTGGTCTCCCCAGAAGTTATATTAAAGTTGTAATCTCAGTGCTATCAATGTAATGTTTACGTTCACCCAAAATTTATATGTTGAAACATCATTACCAATGAGTCAGTATTTAATTTGGAGCCTTTGAGAAGTGATGAGGTTATAAAGAAAGAGCTCTCATTAATAGGGATAGTGTCCTTATTTTATTAAAGAGACCCTATAGCAATTCTTGTCTCCTTTGCCATGTTAAGAGACAGAGAAAAGATGGCTGGGTTTTTTTTTGTTTTGTTTTGTTTTTAACCAGAAAGCAAGCTCTCACCAGACACTGCATCTGTCTTGATCGTGAAATCCCCAGCACCTAGAACTGTGAGAAAGAACTATTTGTTATTTAAAAGCCTATGACATTTTTGTTATAGCAGCCAAAATGAACAGAGACATCCAGGTACTGTGAAGGTGATCTTATTTTGAAGTAGGTCTTTCTAGATGTCATCAAGTTAAAATAAAATTATATTGTATTAGAGTGTGCCCTAAAACAAACATAATTGGTTTCTCTATAAGACGAAGAGAGAGCACACAGAAACAGGGAGGTGCACAGGAAAGAAGGCCATATGGTGATGGAGGCAGAGCTGGAGTGATGCCGCTGCATCCAAGAACACGAAGGATTGCCAACACCCACTAAAGGTAGGATGGAGGCATGGAACAGTCTCTCTCAGAACTCCCAGAAGGCACCAACACTATTGACATTTTGATTTCAAACTTCTGACCTCCAGAATCATGGGATAATTAATTCCTATTATTTTAAGCCATCCAGTTTGCGGTGACTTTTTACAGCAGCCTTTGAAAACTAATACAAATTTTGATATTGAGAGTGGAGTCCTGCTTTAACAAACACCTAAAAGTATGAAATTTGCTTTGAAATTGGCCATAAGAGGGAAAGGCTAAATAATTCTCATGGGCATGAAAGTTAAAAAAATTATACTACCTTGAAAGAGGTAGTTTATAGAAATACAGATATTAAAGACATTACATAGATGGCTCAGAAAGAAGACAGGAGAACTACAAAGCTTCTACTGTCTTAGAGAATATAGATTGTCATATACATATATACGATCATGAACAGAATTTTGTTAGAAATATGAATATTAGCCCTGGCTGGATAGCTCGGTTAGTTAGAGCATTGTCTCATAACACAAAGTTTGAGGGTTCTATCCCCAGCCAGGACACACACAGGAACAGATCAATGTTTCTGTTTATTTGTTTCTCCCTGCTTCTCTCTCTAAAATCAATAAATAAACTTTATATATATATATTTTTAAATTTATATATATATATAAATTTAAAGGTGCTTCTGATAAGGTCTCAGACAGAAATGAAGAACATGTTATTAGACACTGGAAGAAAGGGTGATTGTAAAATAATAAAAATCTGTAGAATTACATTCTACTGTTGGGTGAAAAGTAAAACTTGTAACCTAAGGAGATTTCCAGGCGAAATATTGAGCATGCAACCTCGTTTTGTAAGTGCTAATATTATAATAATTTCTTGTAAAAGCTCAGTCACAGAATTTTTTGTAAGGACAAAAGATGCTGTAGATAACCAGAAGCTTAGTTCACAAACCTTAATCTTTATTTTGTTGCCTTAAGAAATACAGGGAGTTCTCTTGCAGAAAGTTCCCAGGGGCAGGATGGCTCCCAGAAGTGCCAGACCTGGGAATTCCTAGAGCAACATCAAAGACACCAGATAGACCTGTGCCACTGTTGGAAGGACATTACCGGGAGGCACTGCAGCAGACCCGTCTCCCACCTCCCCTTTGTGTACATGACTAACTGCACGGACTTTGCCCCTTGCTCCATTACTAACAGCCCCTGAACCCTATAAAAACAGTCAGCACCAAGAGAGGAGGGAGGCAGTTCTTTTGGACATGAGTCCTCTGTCTTCTCAGATTGCTGGTAATCGACAGTTTTATACCACTCGAACCCTGGTTCCATGACTCAGTGGTGACGGGCACCTCAAACCTGGGCTTGTACCAATAACAGTTTCTCCACACTACTTATAATAAACTGTGAGGGAAAAGAGATCAATTGAGAAAGGAACTGTTAAACCAAAGGAACCAGAATTTGATAATTTAGAAAACTTTCAGTCTATCTATATTGCAAAAAATAAGAACATGGGCTCTGGAGAGAGCACTAAGTGTGTGGATGGACAAACTTGCTGGAAAAAGGAGGTGTGTGACTTGCGGATCCAATCAAACATCTTTGGAGAAACACTGCCAGTTTGGATTGAAGGGGACAGGGACAGGAGAGAATGAGGAATAACTATGCTACCATGAATAAGAAGCACCTTAATTTTAGGGCCCAAAATTAGAAAAAGATATATATTACATAAAGTTATTGAACTTGGCCCTGGCCGGTTGGCTCAGCGGTGGGGCGTCGGCCTGGCGTGTGTGGGACCCGGGTACGATTCCTGGCCAGGGCACATAGGAGAGGCGCCCATTTGCTTCTCCACCCCACCCCCCTCCTTCCTCTCTGTCTCTCTCTTCCCCTTCCGCAGCCGAGGCTCCATTGGAGCAAAGATGGCCGGGCGCTGGGAATGGCTCCTTGGCCTCTGCCCCAGGCGCTAGAGTGGCTCTGGTCGGGGCAGAGCATCACCCCCTGGTGGGCGTGCCGGGTGGATCCCGGTCGGGCGCATGCGGGAGTCTGTCTGACTGTCTCTCCCTGTTTCCAGCTTCAGAAAAAAAGAAAAAAAAAGTTATTGAACTTGTTTTTTTTTTTTTCATCACAAAATTCATACAACTGTTCATCCGTGTGAAAAAGCAGGGAATGCAAGAAAAAAAAATCTACAACCACTGTATAAGACACACCCAGTTTTTAGGTCCCACTTTTTTTTTTTTTGAAAAATGGTGCGTCTTGTACATGGGGAACTACGGTATCTGTAAAACTTAACGGGATTCTGCAAGCAGGAAACAGGTTGCACACAAGGCAGGATTGTTGCTGAGGCAGCTGAGTGGGTGGGGCTGATGATCCTTCCACGGGCACAGAGGCCACCACCGACAGGTGTTCTGAAGGCCCAGAAGCTGGGACTCATGAGTCCCCATGACACAAAGGATGAGCTGAATCACAGAATTATTCTCGTGGCTTTAAAGCCTAATGGAATTTCCTGGTTGCTTTAGATACTTGCTGAGGGGTCATGTCTCATTTTCCCCTTTCCGCTTCTCCCTTTTAGAACAGAATACCTATCTATGCCTGCCCCACTGTTGTATTTTGGAGGCAGATAACTTGTCTCCTAGTTTCACAGGTTCACAGATGGAGAAATATTTTGCTTCAGGATGAATCATTCCCAGGGTCTCACCTATAACTGATTTAGATGATTTAAAAGATGAGATGTATAATCTTGTGAATTATATTTATAAAACAATTTGTTTTTAGAGTTGATGCAGTAATGGTAATTTGGGAAGGTGACTATATTATCCACATGGGAAGAACATAAATATGGAAAAGGCCAAGGGAGATCTGTTGTGGGTTGATTCGTATTCCCCAAAACATTATGTTGAAATCCTAATTCAAGGTGTCTGTGAATGTGACCTCTTTTGAAAATAAGGTGCCTCAAGATATAATCCAATTCTTATGGGGTCATATTGGATTAAGGAGGGCCATAATTTGATAACTTTTATTCTTCTAAGAAGAGAAAAATTTGGACCCAAACACACACAGGGAGAACGCCATGTGATGATAGAAGGAGAGACTCCAATGAGGTTTCAACAAGACAACAAATACTAACAATTGTTGGCAACCAGTGGACATTAAGAGAGAAGCATGGATAGATTTTTTCTCAACTTCCAGGAACAACCCATCATGCGATCATACTAATGCCTTAGTTTTAGACTAGCCTTCAGAATTGTGAGAGAATAACTTTGTTTTGTTTTGTTTTTAAACAAATCTGTTTGTGGTAATTTGTAATAGCAGCCCTAGAATACTAATACAACTAGTAAACACTACATTGGAAGAAAAAATGGTAAGAATGTCACCACATTAAATTTAATTTTTAAATTAAAAAAAAAGAAAATCACAAAAATATTGCTAGAAGAATTGTTGTCATAACAGTACTAATAGTGACTTTAATTATTTTTTATTCTCTGCCATGTTCTACCTATATTCAAGGATATTAAAATCTATGGTTGTAACTAAAATATAGATACAGAAAGAAAAAATATCATAATTTTATAATGAACAAAGTAATTTATATAATAAGGATCCAAAAGACAGAAACCACACTGCAATTTGATCAAGAAACACCACTTAATATAAAGAATCATTAACTAGCAACAAGAGAATAATAATAAAGGGTAAATAGAACTTAAAAAAATACAAGTATAAAATTAATAGACAGATGCCATTCCTTTAGGGTTAAACAGAGTATCCAAAGAAAGAAACCGGAAGATTCCCACCACCACCCTCCTCCGTCTAAGTTGAGATTTAGACCTCTTTGGGGTGGGTGTTGCAGTGGACCACTGGCTGGTAGGTAGGTTCACTGACATGCATCAGGCTGAGGGCTGGTAATCACAAGACCACCCACTGACCTGACAACGAAGCCGAACTTCTCGCAAGACTTTCTGGGAAGCTACTCTTGGGAGCACTACTGAAAATAGCCACTAAGTGTCCATATGCTATAGAGAACATGTCATAGAAACAAGAGGTGAAGGACACATTGGAAGCAGAAAAATAATGCTTTTCTTAGTGTAGTTTCCCTATAGCACTATTTATTGACAAAATTTAACATCATATCAAGTGGAAAATTAGGAATATTTATAAATTCTAACTGTAGTATAACAATGCAGAACATAAAAAGGTAAGTGGAAGCAATAAGTTGATAAGTGGCACTGGCATAATTCTTTATAAACTAGAGATGTGAAATTTCTCTTGTTTCTGGACACAGTAAGTTTGCAATCTGTAAGCGCAACAAACCTAAGAAAATACCAATAATGATTTAAGATTTTCCTTGACAAAGTCTGTGATTCAAGAAGTTGACTAATTTGTAAACAAACATTAATAATTAAAAACAGAAATAATTCAAATTGATCTCTATTCACTGCTAAACACAGGTTTTATATTTTTATATAATGCTTAACTGTAAGAGAAAATAGTGAAGAAATTACTTTACCTATATGTTCCCCAGTATAGTTAAGTAATTATATATTTTCTCAATGATCAATTAAAACATCCCTTTTGATAAGATTGTTTTTCTTTGTTTAGATTTTTTTGATCTTACATAGTTACTATCTCCTTTAAAAAAATTCAAAGATGAGCCTGACCAGGCGGTGGCATAGTGAGTGGATACAGTGTTGACCTGGGACAATGAGGACCCAGGTTCAAAACTTTGAAGTTGCTGGCTTGAGCACCGGCTCACCAGCTTGAGCATGGGGTTAGCAGCTTGAGCGTGGGATCATACACATGATCTCATGGTCACTGGCTTCAGCCCAAAGTTTGCTAGCTTGATGCCCAAGGATGCTGGCTTGAGCCCAAGGTCACTGGCTTGAGCAAGGGGCCACTGGCTTGACTGTAGCCTCCCAGTCAAGGCACATATGAAAAAGCAATCATTGAATAACTAAGGTGCTGCAACAAAGACTTGATGCGTCTCATCTCTTTCCCTTCCTGTCTGTCTGTTCCAGTCTGTCCCTATCTCTCTCTCTCGCTAAAAAAAATAAAATAAAATTAATTAAAAACTTCAAACATAATGAAACAGATTAATTTGGTAAATACCAAATTCCTCAATGGAATAAAATGGAATCATTTTACTTAATGTTATAGATTTCCTTAAATAAATGTGATAAAGTGTATTAAAAAATTTGTAAATCTGCTTAGTGTATTCAGGGAGGTCTGGTTAAAAAAGTTCTATAGGAATGCAATTATAATATAGGTAAGTAAGAGAATATTTATGAAACATGATTTTCCTCATACTTAATGTTTATTTGGTAGTAAATTGGCATTTAAAAATCACATTGATCAATAAATTGTTCAGGCAAAATTTATACATCTTAAAAGTGATCAATTTTGTTGAAAAAAGTATTGATTATAATGCAGATATTATCACCAACTCCACAAACCTTAAAATGATAAAAAATATTTTTTGAAGAAAGGAAATGGTAAGTTTTTCACAAATAGAGAATTTTACATTATAATAAATATTGAACATACATAATTCATTACACAAAATATTTACAGGCTGTATATATACTTAAATTCAAGAAGAAAAAAAGATATATTTATGGGATATGAATTCAAAACTCAACATAATGCTAACTAGGTACGTTTTCAGATGTGATTGTGATCCTTTGAAGATGATCTCCCATAAAAATGGACTTGATGACATTTTTACTCTTTCTTTCCTCCTTTCTTTCTTTCTTTCTTTCTTTCTTTCTTTCTTTCTTTCTTTCTTTCTTTCTCTCTCTCTCTCTCTCTCCCTTCCTCCCTCCCTCCCCCCTCCCCCCCTCCCTCCCTTTTTCCCTCCCTCCCTTCCTTCCTTCCTTCCTTCCTTCCTTCCTTCCTTCCTTCCTTCCTTCCTTTTTTCTTTCCTTTCTTTTTTTTTTTTAATTTTTTTTGTTTGTTTGTTTGTTTTTTTGTTTTAATTTTATTTATTCATTTTAGAGAGGAGAGAGAAAGGGAGAGAGGGAGAGAGAGGGGTGAGAGAGACAGAGAGAGAACGTGGGGAGGAGCTGGAAGCATCAACTCCCATATGTGCCTTGACCAGGCAAGCCCAGGGTTTCGAACCAGCGACCTCAGCATTTCCAGGTCGACGCTTTATCCACTGCGCCACCACAGGTCAGGCCTTTTCCTTTCTTTTTAAATGAGAGGAGAGAGAGAGAAACTCTCATGCTCTCCTACTGGGATCCACCCAGCAACCCCCATCTAGGGCCAATGCTCAAATCAACTGAGCTATTTTTAGCACCATAGGTTGACATGCTCAAACCAACTGAGCTATCCTCAGCATCCAGGGTGATGCTTGAACCAATTGAGTCACTGGCTGTAGGGCGGTAAGAAGAGAAAAGGAGGAGAAGAAGGGGAAGAGAAGCAGTCAGTCACTTTTTATGTGTGCCTTGACTGGGAATCAAATCCAGAACATCCATATACATGGCTGATGCTTTATGCACTGAGCCAAACAGCCAGGGCCTAGTATATGTTTCTGAGCTGCTTTCAATTTCTGACCTATATAAAGAAAATGAAGAAAAACTAGATTGGGAGCATAACACTTCAAGGTAAAAATATTAACCTGTACTGATTACAGAGAAATGGGTGTTTTGTGTGTGTTATGTGGAGATACAACAATGTATATACAGCAAAAAGTTAATGTTACTGATTTAAATTGTAATGAAATAAATGACTCACAGTTCCATTATTGCCTGTTATAGTTAATCTAGAATACATAGTTACACAATTTTCCTCAAAACTTCTTTTTGTAATGCAGACAATACCAGTTCACTGAAAAGTAATTAGGCTATGAGCAACAATGTTGCAGAAGAATATGACAACTGCCCATTTGCAATCTATTCCACTTAAGTAGTGAGCTGCTTTAGCTTCTCATTTATCAGAAACTTTTCATCCATGCTTTTTCAGGTTTCAGTGATTCCTCAAATGAAAATCTGTGTTTTTACTTAAGACACAAATGAAAGTATATCTGTTCTGACACTACCGACTCAAAATGCAGTCTCCATGAATTGCCAACAAATTAAAATATTTATTCTAGTTCCATATCATTCTCAGTAGTCTCAATGTACAATGTCTCATATGAAATGAAGAATTATATACAAATAATGATTACATACTAATATAAAAATTGTTTACTTTTCTAGAATCTTTTACCCAGAAACAGAATAGGCTTATATCTGCAAAACTGTGATAAGTACCTGGTGTATTTGAGGACTTAAAAATCACTCAAGTGCCTTCTGAATCATCAAAAAATAAATTACATTCAATATAATTTCATTTTCATGTGAATTTTGTCTTTTAAGTTTCTGTAAAATGGTGATTCCTTTGTAGACTGCACATGAAGTCTCTGCTAACTCCATATGTGATTCACTAGAAAATGTTCTTTATGACCACCACACTTACTAAAAGAGAATTGATTATAACTATGACCAATATTAGCTCTTATAATTTGTTAAATTTAGAAATGATTTCATAATTTTCTAATTATCTCACCCCGAAGCAGGTATTAGAAAATGATGCTATATATACCTTATGGCCATTGAAAAAGATACACATTCATAACAATAAAAAAGCCTGCCATTTTCTGCTTAAATAAAGATAGATACATTTGCTTGTCTCAATTCCTTTTCATTGCTAAAATGTCATTGGATTAATGCTTTGTATTGCCTTATGTGGGGCAGCTGTGTTAGGCTTGGTCGCAAGGTTACCAGGTCCAAGCCCTCTGCGTGACTGGTTCATGAGCACATGGCGGCGCCACGTGTGTATGGCCTATATAAATATAAGGCTATGGGTCAGAGGCTAATTTCACGGCAGGCACACTGGGCACGCACCCTCAGCCGTGACTTCTAAAGGGTCCTGAAAAACCTCAACTTTACACTTTTTTCTAATGACTCCAAGTTTGGTTTCATATGTGCAATTTTAACATGAATAGTACATAATATTTTTTATTTATTTAAAAATATGGTTAACATGTATTTTTATTTTCCCTGTCTCTTTTTTTTAAGAGGCCCAATATTTTCTTCTGTGCCTGGGGCCTCAACTGACCTTAATCCACCTCTGCTATGGATGCTTCTGCTCAGGGATATTGGGGATTGTGGATTGCCCACCCGCCACTGTGAGGGGCCATTTTTGCTTTCTGTTTGCTGGAGAAGCAGTTTCCCCCCACCTGTGTGCTTGTTTGCCGTTGTGAGACTTTATTAAACAGAATAGCCCAAAGCTTTCCAGCTCCACATTTTTTCTACTGTCTGCCTGAATTCAATGTGAACCTGCCTGGTCTCAGCCACCAACATTACACCTTATTTAATAACAGTTGGAATTTTGGAAGTCTTTTCCTTTGTCATACATTGTTTTCCCATTCATTTAATTATTATTTGTTTCAATTGCAGTTGACAATGAAATATTATATTAAATATTATATTAGTTCCAGGTGTACACATAGTGACTAGACATTTACATATCTTATGAAGTGATCACCCCAATAAGACTGGTACCCCTATGACAGCATATATAGCTATCACAATGTTATTGACTATATTCTTTCTGCTGTATTTTATATCCTTGTGACTATTCTTTTTTTTTTTTTTGTATTTTTCTTAAGTTGGAAACGGGGAGGCAGTCAGACAGACTCCCGCATGCACCCGACCAGGATCCACCCGGCATGCCCACCAGGGGGGATGCTCTGCCCATCTGGGGCATCGCTCTGCCACAATCAGAGCCATTCTAGTGCCTGAGGCAGAGGCCATGGAGCCATCCTCAGCGCCCGGGCCAACTTTGCTCCAATGGAGCCTTGGCTGCGGGAGGGGAAGAGAGAGACAGAGAGGAAGGAGAGGGGGAGGGGTGGAGAAGCAGATTAGCGCCTCTCCTGTGTGCCCTGGGCGGGAATCAAACCCAGGACTCCTGTACGCCAGGCCGACGCTCTACCACTGAGCCAACTGGCCAGGGCCGTGACTATTCTTATAAATGGAAATTTGTGCTTTTTAATCCTTTTTACCTTTTCACCCCTCCAGCAACACTCGTCCCATCAGTCACCATCAATTCCTTCCCTTTATCTATGAGTTTGTTTGAGTTTTATTTATTTTGGTTTTCAGATTCCACATATAAGTAAAATCATACGATATCTGTTTTTCTCTTTATGACATATTTCACCTAGCATGATGGTGATTCCATGTTGTCACAAATGGCAAGATTTCATTCTTTCTGTGGCTGAGTAGTATTCCATTGTATATATGTACCACATCTCCTTTATTCATATCTTGGCTATTGTAAATGATTCTGCAAAGGATAAAAGGGTGCATAAATCTTTTCAAAATTGTGTTTTAGATTTCTTCAGATAAATATCTAGACATGGAATTGTTGAGTCATAATGTAGCTTTGTGTGTGTGTGTGTGTGTGTGTGTATCACGTGAGAGGTAAGGAGGTGGAAAGACAGACTCTTGCATGCACCCCTACTGGGATCTGGGGCTGATGTTCTGCCCATCTGGGGCTGCTGCTCCATTGCTCAGCAACCAAGCTATTTTAATGCCTGAGCAAGGCGTTTGAGACATCCTCAGTGCCAGGGGCCAACTTGCTCATTCAAGCCATGACTACAAGAGAGGATGGTAGAGAGAGGAGGGAAGCGATGGAGAAGTGGATGGTCACTTCTTCTGTGTGCACTGACTGAGAACTGAACCAGGGACTTCCACATACAGGGTGGATGCTCTATCATTGAAGCAATCAGCCAAGGACTGTAGTGTTATTTTCACTTTTTTTCCATGTAGATTGATCTTGGCTTCCTCTGATATGCAAATGTAGGAATTTAAATTGATATGCTTCTATCATAAAGGAGTATTACTTATGAAGATATCCATTTTTATTGATTATTTAATCAATTCCAAATATAAAATATTAATTTAAATAATTAGTCATATTTTCATATAGTTTTATACTTATCTTTAAAATTCTAAAGTCCTCACTTCATAAATGGCCTATACATAACATACACTAAGTAAACATTTTGTAAAATGACTTAATGTTTTCTAATGCAATGTTGGAATTATGGAAAGTAATGTTTAAGTCAGATATAAAGGAGGCCTTCCTGATATTATCTGTAATTAAACATAACATTGTAGGTTTTAAGACATTAAAGAACTTATCAAATCTGTTGTAACTCTTGACATTTGTTCATGTAATACATTAGTTTCATTGGTCTGTCATGACAAAGTACCACAAGTTGTGTGCTTAAAATAACAGAACTTTATTTCATAGTTCTGGAATCTAAAAGTCTGAAATCAAGATACCTATATGAGTCTTAGCCTGTTGGCTCAGTGGTAAAGCATCAGCCTTGATTATGGATGTCCCAGGTTTGATTCCCAGTCAGGGCACACAAGAGAAGCCACCATCTACTTTATCCCTTCTCTTCCACTTCTCTCTTTCTCTCTCTCTTCCTCTCCTGCAGCCATGGCTCAATTGGTTCTAGTGCATTGGCCCCAGGTGCTGAGAATGGCTCTGTGGAGCCTTTGCCTTAGGTGCTAAAATAGATTGGTTGCGAGCATGGTCTCAGATGGACAGAGCATCCACCCCAGACGGAGGTTGTCGAGTGGATCCTGGTCAGGGCACGTGTGGGAGTTTGTCTATCTTTCCTCTGCTCACTTGGAGAGAAAAAAAAATAAAGAAAGACACCTACATGGTCATCCTCTCTTAAACTTCTTGCCTCTTCCAACTTTTTGTTGGTTGACAGCAATCCCTGATGTTTCACGATCTGTAGCAGCATAACTAATCTCTGCCTCTACCATCACCTGGCATTCTCACAGTGTATCTGCATGTTTCCATATCTCTGTTTCTTATAAGGACACCAACTATAGACTTGAGCTCACCATAGTTAATTTTAGTATGACCTCACCTTAAGTAGTTACATTTACAAAAACCTTATTTCAAAATCAGGTTACATTCTGAGGTTCTGGGTGGACATGAATTTTGGTGGACTCTATTCAATTCAGCACAGGTAGCTTTAAGTTACTGTCTAAAAACAAGAGGCATGACTGCATGTTTTATAAAAGCATATTCCAGAGCATTGAATTTTTTATTTTATACATTCTGCTTTTGTCTAATAAATATATTATTACAAGGTTATGGAACTAACCACTGGTTTTTAAGATTATAGGTAATATGAGCATATAATAAGTGGAAATCTCTTTCTGTGCGTGCAGAGCAAGTACTGTTTGTTCCCATATATGCTACTGTGAATAAAATTAACTCTACATGAATTATGCTTCAAACAAAAATCTTTACTTCTTGGCTATTTTACTTTTAGTAAAAAATGTCAGGTAAGTGACAGTGCTTTAATTTTGCTTTCCCTTTCTACATATCCAAACAAACCCAATTTTAAGTATCTTCTTCTCTGCTTCTAATTACAAATCTTTTCATTGCCAGCTATGTTCATACACTTGAAGAGAGTAGCATGGAAATACTCTATACCATAGAGTCTATAGGCTATTCATGGTTGCTTAGATATCATCATTTCCAAGTTATTGTATAGTATTTAATGACCAAAATTACCTTATTTAAAAAATAATTTCATTTGAATCTACATAAGAATTTGTTCTTTTGTTGTTGTTGTTCTTTTCCAAGTGAGAAGAGGGGAGATAGACTCCTGCATGCTCCCCAACCGGTATCCACCCAGAAACCCATGTCTGGGTCCAATGTTCTTCTTATCTGGGGCCATGCTTGCAACTGAGCTACTTTTAGTGCCTGAGATACTCAGCACCTGGGTAGATGTGCTCAAACAAATCAAGCCATGGCTGTGGGAGGGGAAGAGAGAGGGGAGAGAGAGAAAGGGGATGAGGAGGGGTAGAGAAGCAGATGGTAGCTTCTTCTGTATAACCTTACTGGTAATCAAAGAATCAAACCCAGGATATCCACATGCTGGGCTGACATCCTACCATTGAGCCAACTGGCCAGGGCCATTTTGTTCTATTTTTTAAAATAGTATATATAATATAAAGTGTTTTGTTTAGAAAAAAAAACTATATCCTACTTTGGAATAATGTGATTTTTATTATTTAAGTGTATAATTCAATTAGTTTAATATATTCACAAAGTTGTATAACAATCACCATAATCAATATTATAAAATTTTCTTTACTCCCAAAAGAAACATGGTACATATTAGTAGTCACTTTCCCATTTTATCCCAATCCCACAATCACCCAGCCCTAGGCAAACAAAAATTCACTTCTGGTCTTTATAGATTTGCCTTTTCTGGATATTTCATATCAATGGGATCATACAATATATGATCTTTTGCTACTGATATCTTTTTCTAGTAAAATGTTTTTGATGTTCTTTCATGCTGTATTGCAGTCCTGTTTTTGTTGAATGCTATTCTAGTGTGTGGATATATCACATTTTGTGTATACATTCATCAGCTGATTTATTTACACTTTTGATTTATGAATAATATTACTATGAATATTGGTATATAGTTTTTGTGTTGACATATGCTTTTATTTAAGTTTGATATAAACTTAGAGAATGTGTTGGTAGACTATATGGTAGCTCTGTGATTAACCTTTTGACAAATTGCCAAACTTGTCCACAGCCAGCATTTTACTTTTCTACCAGCCATATATGATTTCCAATTTTGTTGCTTGTTATTATTGTTTTTATTATTATTATGGCCAACCTAGTGGATGTAAAATTGTATTTCATTATGCTTTTAACTTTTATTTTTCAGGTATTAGTGCTGTTGAGCAGCTTTATGTGTTTACTGGCCCTTGGGTATGTTCTTTAGAGAAATGTGTGAATATTCCTTTGTCCAAATTGAGCTATTTTTTCATTTTATTGTTGAATTGTAAGAGAGTCTTAAATAGTCTAGATAAAAGTCCCTTATTACACATATGTATGCAAATGTTATATCCAATTTTTTAATTTTTTATAAGTGTATGTTTACTCACAAATGTTTTAAATTTGATACAGTCCAATTTATCTATTTTTTCTTTTGATTGTTGAATTTTTAGTGTTATAATTAAGAAATCTTTACTTAACCCAAGGATTTATTTATATTAACTTCTAATAGTTTCACAGTTTTAGCTTTTATATATAGGTCTATAATCTATTTTGAATTCAATTTTTGTATGGTATAAGAATAGAGTCTAATTGCATTTCAGTTGTCCCAGCAACATTTATTGAAAATTTATTCTCTCCACATTAAATTGCCTTGTCTAATTTACATGTCATCCTTGTTGCACATGAATTCACCATAGATGTGAGGGATTTTTTCTTTTTCTTTACAGAGACAGAGAGAGAGTCAGAGAGAGGGATAGATAGGGGCAGACAGACAGGAATGGAGAGAGATGAGAAGCATCAGTCATCAGTTTTTCGTTGCGACACCTTAGTTGTTCATTGATTGCTTTCTCATATGTGCCTTGACCGTGGGCCTTCAGCAAGCTGAGTAACGTCTTGCTTGAGCCAGCAACCTTGGGTCCATGCTGGTAAACTTTGCTCAATCCAGATGAGCCCGCGCTCAAACTGGTGACCATGGGGTCTCGAACCTGGGTCCTTCCGCATCCCAGTTCGATGCTCTATCCACTGCGCCACCACCTGGTCAGGCTGAGAGAGATTATTTTTGTACTTTCAAGTCTATTTCATTGATTGTTATGCTAGACATTTGGCCAGGATCAAGCTGTGTTGATCAAGTTAGCTTTTAATTAAAATTTCACAACAGTAAGTGTGAGTCTTCAAACTTTTCTCTTCTTCAAGATTGTCTCCCTTTTTTTGAGTCCCTTGACTTATCATATAAATTTTAATGTGAGCTTATTAATTGATATAAGGAAATTATCTGAAATGTTAAAAGGGATTGTGTCTGTGCTCTTTAATTTTCTATATTTGTAAATATGCTAAATTTCCTTAGTTACTGATATGTATTTTAGTTGCATTGTAGTCATAGAGCATACATTGTATGAATTTAAGTTTATGGTTTATTTTTTTTTAATTTATTGAGCCTTGTTCTATGGTCTACCATGTGATATATCCTGAAGAATGATCTATGTGTACTTCAGAAAAATGTAAATTACACTTTTTTTTAGTAAAGTGTTCTGTATATGTCTGTTATATCTACTTAGATGACAGGTTGTTTTCTTTATATTTTTATTTTCTGCCTGTTTGTTTTATCAATTATTGAAAATGAGACATTGAAGGCACTATTTTATTGTATTGTCTATTTCTCTGAATTTTGTCAGTTTTATGTTACATATATTTTTGTACTCCTTCATAGGTACATATATGTTAATATATCTTTTAATTCCCATATTTTTTGGCTAGCTGTTTTTTGCTTTAAAATCTATTTTTCTATTGATGTTGTTTTTATGGTCTAGGTCTTCACATTTTTTTAAATTGAATTTATTAGGGTGACCTTGGTTAACAAAATTACATAAATTTCAGGTGCACCATTCTACAACACATCATCTACACACTATATTGTGTGTTCAGCACCCCAAGTCAAGTCTTCACCCATCACCATTTATCCCTCCATCACTTCCTCCACCTCCTTACCCTACCCCAAGCAATTACCACACTGCTGTCCATGTCAAAATTTATTTTGCCTGAGGTTAGTATAGTCATTTCATTTTTTGTGCAGGTACTGTTTACATGATCCAAATCTTCTTCCATCCTTTGCAACCAACCTATTTTTTTGTTTGAATACAAAGGATATCTACTGTGAACAAAGTAAAGTTGAATGTTAGCTTTTTTTTTAATTCAATCTGTCAATATCTGCTTTTTATTGAAATATTTAATTATTTCTTATTTTTTACTACTATTAATAAAGTTAGAAGTACATCTGCTATTTTGTTGTTTTCTATATGTATTGTTTTTTTTTCTGTTTTGTCCACTTAATTTGGCATAAAGTTAATATATTTCAGTGCAATATTTTAATTCCAGTGAAATTTCAATATATATTTTTAGGTATTTTCTTGATGGTGACTCTAGTGTGTACCTTATACACCCTCACTTAGCAGTAATATATGTTACACTTATTTTTAGTAAGATAAAGAAATATTACTCTTAAATAGCTCTATAGTGTTTTTTTCATGCTGTACTATTATATATATTATATATATAATAAACCTAAAACATTACTAGTTTATGTAATTATGTTTTTTAAAGAAAATGAGAGAAAAAAGTAGAGTTTTCATTTTTTTTCTGATGAGAAGTCAGCTTTTGTTATTGGTGTTCCTTGTAAATGATGAGTTTTCTTACTGCTTTCAAAATATGTTTCTCTTAAGGGTCTAGATGTGTTTTTCTCCATGTTTATCTTACTTTAAGTTCACTGAGATTCCTGAAGTTTCTGATGGTTTTTCATCAAAATTAAGAAGCTTTCAGACATAATCTTGTTCCTTTTGATTTTTTTTTTCATTTCTATATCAGTTACTATTCCCTACCTGATGAGACACTAACATCATATTTTTCTTTTCATCTTTAAGTATGATTTTTTTTTTAGGTCTTGCAACAATTTTTAGTGGCTGCTTTGAAGTTTTTGTCTGAGGTATCTGATATCTGGGCTCTCAAAAAGTAAGTTTCTATTGTCTGGTTTTGTGTATTTGGGTCACACTTTCCTGTTTCTTTGTACATCTGATATTTTTAATTGAAAAGTTGACATTTTAGATAATACATTGTAGTATCTTTGAGTACTGATCTTCCCACCTGGAGCTTACTGTTGCCATTGTTTGAATGTTACATATCTTTTGACTGGATTAGACTATTATAGTAAATTCTATCTTTCCCCAAAACGTGAAGACTTTAATTTTGCTCTTCAGACAACACAGCCTTAAACATATGCACCATTATCCTAAAATGGTAGTTGTTTGAGCAGGGCTTTCTTAATCTACCTCTTTTCCTGATCTCTCCGTTATGCTGTTTTCTTCTTATGGTACTACATGCAGCTTTGAGCTTTCATTACTTTGTAACTGATGTCTTTATTATTTTAAAAAGTTACCTAGGAAATAAATTGTTCCACAATATGATCCAATTTCATTTTTCTAATCATTTTTAAGGTACTTTGGAGGTCAACCTTTGAGACTGGTTTTGATTGCAGAAAGTACTTTTTTTTTTTTTTTTGTATTTTTCTGAAGCTGGAAACGGGGAGAGACAGTCAGACAGACTCCTGCATGTACCCCACCGGGATCCACCCGGCATGCCCACCAGGGGCGATGCTCTGCCCCTCCGGGGCGTCGCTCTGTCGTGACCAGAGCCACTCTAGCGCCTGAGGAAGAGGCCAAGGAGACAACCCCAGTACCCGGGCCATCTTTTGCTCCAATGGAGCCTCGGCTGCAGGAGGGGAAGAGAGAGACAGAGAGGAAGGAGAGGGGGAGGGGTGGAGAAGCAGATGGGCGCCTCTCCTGTGTGCCCTGGCTGGGAATCAGACCCAGGACTTCTGCACGCCAGGCGGACGCTCTGCCACCGAGCCAACCGGCTAGGGCCAGAAAGTACTTTCTTAGCTTTTCTATTCCTGGTCCAATCTGGTAACTAGTTGATCTACATGTTAGATTCTTGCTTTTATGGAGTTACATGATTCCTTTTATTTGCTTACTACAATAAACCTCCGTTAGTTTCAAGAGTACCTTTATAATCACTCTGCTCCAGATAAAATCAGTTCTTTGGAGCAAAGCTTTGAAAGTCTTTGTTCTCTTGGACTATATCTCCCACTGGACAAAATCTCTAAACCCGTTGTTCCAATGTTGTGGATTGGTATGCTGACCCACTTAGAATTCAGAATTAATTCTTGATTTATAAGCAGGGTACTCTGTAGTAATGGCTGCTTCCAGTCTTATCAGCTTGTCTCTGTTGCTGTGGAATATCCATCCTACAAGGGAACTGTGACAAGGTTGGTCTGGTCCCTGGTGTTCTTGTCATGCTTTACCTGAGGTACCAACTTCATTCTGTGTGTAAGGGATAAATGGAAAAAAGGAGCCCCTAACTTGCTTGGACTTCAGACTCTGCAACATGAAGTTACTAGAGATCAAAACAAGTGGCAGTCTACATCTCCTGAGTAGGTTCTGTAGCCCTTGACTGAAAGCCAGAAATAGAGATGGAGCCTCATTTCTTAGCCACACCCATCCAAATTAGAACTTCCTTTATGTTGAGATTATAGTGTAAAAGGGACAGGGTAGGTCATGGCGCAATCAGTGTAAACTTTTGCATTTCCTTCCAAGACTTACTAGACTTTCTTTAAGAAATATTTCTCACTTTCTTTGTGCAACTAAGACTACTTACAGAGATTGTAAAAGATTGTTAATTTTATAATTTTAGCTTTTTTATTCAGACGTATGAGTTAGCAGAGCTTCTCACATTGCCATTCTAAGAATATACTTTATAACTTTTGCAATTAATTAAGTTCAGACTTCTCGCTAGCTGGATGTAGAATACAGATAATGTAAAATTAATAAACATACTATATTCTATCAGTATTATACCTGTCTAAATTTAAATTGAGTTCTTATAAATTACACGGTTCATCTCTTTGGGAAATTTGTCATCATTATGTTGTGAAAATGTGGAAATTCTTTGAAGAATCTGACAAGTAATAACATATAAGTTTGCGTAATTTTTGTCAGTGCTTTAAATTATTTAGTAAAATGTGTACTGTATGTCTTCTTTAGAGAAATAAGAAAAATAAAATTTGACATGGCTTTAATAAAAAATACTTTATGAATACCATATGAAAGTTAATCTTTATCATTTTATTAAGTACATCAACAAAAATATACACTTTCACACACACACACACACACACACACACACACACAAAGCCTGATAACATAAACACTGCAAGACTCTTCACAGGGAGTCATTTCTGTAGTTGAAGCCACATATAAATGTTAAGCCTGTAAGAAAAGACTTAAGTCCATGACAGATCAAAGTGACGATTGACCAAAGGTTTGAATGAAAGAAAAATGTTTTATCTTCCTGTATTGACTCAGCAGTTGTTTTATTTTACATCATAGTCATTATTTAGTGAGTGAACAGCCAATCTTATTGATATTTATCTTCTTTCTTTTGTTATTCTTCTTCTTTGAACATTGTGAATTAGATTTTTAATCTCTTACCTATTTCTTTAACACATGTCATGTCTATAAATGAAATGATTATATATATAAATATATACACACAAGTATTATATATAGCATATATAATATGTAATTATATGCAATCATATACCATATAAATGTATATTGAAAATATATTTTGAAATTAGCACAATGATTTACTTGTTGTTACACTAATATTATTGCTTTGGTGAAATCCTTATCATTTGAACTAACAACATTCATTGAAAAATTGAAAAAAGAGATGTAATTTCTCATATGGAATTCAAACAGATTCATCTAGATTTTTTAAATCTATAATGAGAGAATAGTCTCAATGCTTTCTTAAAGAGCATTTATCTAAGATCTGTAAGCTTTCTTTGTATACCAGAAATCAAGTCTGGCTTAATGATACTATGTAACTTTAAAAGCTAGTATATGCCTTCAAGAAAAATACTATGCTAAATTACAACAAAAAGAAAATAACTCACCCAGCTTAGTTGGCTAAGTAGATAGAGTTTTGGCACTGCATGTGAATGACCCAAGTTTGATTCCTTGTCAGGGCACACATGAAGAAGTAACCACTTGCTTCTCTCTTCTACTTCTCTCTCTTTTCTCTCTCTTCCTTTCCTGCAGCCAATGATTTGAGCTCAAATGATTTGAGCATCCCAGGCACTGAAAATAGCTCAGTACTCTAACATCAGACCCAGATGGAGTTTCTAGGTAAATCCCAGTTGAGGCACATGCAGGAATCTGTCTCACTATCTTCCTTCTCTCACTTAAAAAAAGAAGAAAATAACTCAATTAAAAAGGGGTAAAGTATTTGAATAGACATTTTTCAGTAACATGTATATAAAAGACCAACAAACACATGAAAAGATGCATACTGTCATCAAGGAAAGCAAATCAAAACCACAATGAGATTCAATTTCACATCTGTAATCCAAAAATAATCCCATAAAAAAGAAACAAAAAAAGGCAATAAATAGTTTTGGTGAGGATCTGGGAGACTGAAAACTACACCATACATTATTGTGACATTACAAATGGTGCATTCATTTTAAAAAACAGTTCAGCAGTTTTTTACATAGTTAAAAATACAGTCACCACATGATACAATTTTTAGATATACACCCAAGAAAAATAAAAACTTTCACACAAAAATTTATAAACTATAGATGAGGGATAGCACAAAATATTGACTCACAGTTGCTTCATTTTAGTTGCTCATTTCTTGCTTTTCATACAGCCTTGATCAAGCAAGCCCAGGGTTTTGAACTGGCAACTTCCATGCCCCAAACCAATGCTCCATCCAGTGTACTGCCACATGCCAGACCAAAAACTTATAAGTTAAATTTTATAGCTGCATTTCTTTTTAAGCCAAAAGCTTAAAAACAGCCCAAATGCCCATAAATTGATGAATAGATAAATATGATGTGGAACACCCATTCAGCAGGATATTGGTCAACATTAAAAATAAATACATTTATATGCTCTAATATGGATAAACTTTGAAAACATTATACTAATTAAAAAATATATAAAAGAGCACATACTGTATGGTGTCATTTATAGAAAATGTCTAGAGTATTCAAATTCATGAAAAAAGAAATTAAATTAGTGCTTGAAATGGCTGGAGGGAAAAGGAAATGGAGAACGATTGCAAATAGATGGAGGGATGTTCTTTTGATAGTAATAAATATATATAATATTAGATATGCTTCATAGTTGCATAACTTTGTATATATACTAGAGGCATTGAATTGTGCCATTTAAAATGCTGATCTTTATAAAATATAAATTACATCACAATGAAGATGTAATTTTTAAAATAAATATGTTATTTTTATCTTATTTTTATTAATTTTAATGCAGTGACATTGATAAATCAGGGTACATATGTTCAGAGAAAACATCTCCAGATTATTTTTGACATTTGATTATGTTGCATATCCATCACGCAAAGTCAAATTGTCTTCCCTCACCTTCTATCTGGTTTTCTTTGTGCCCTTCCCCTCCCCCCAACCCCTCTATCTCCTTCCTCGCCCCCTCCCAACCACCCCACCCCTCTCTACCCCCATTAACATCACATTCTTGTCCATGTCTCTGAGTCCCGTTTTTATGTCCCATCTATGTATGGATTCATATAGTTCTTAGTTTTTTCTGATTTACTTATTTCACTCCGTATAATGTTATCAAAGTCCATCTATGTTATTGTAAATCATCCTTTCTTATGGCTGAGTAGTATTCCATAGTGTATATGTACCAAAGCTTTTTAATCCACTCGTCCACTGACATACACTTGGGCTGTTTTCAGATCTTCGCTATTGTGAACAATGCTGCCACAAACATGGAGGTGCATTTCTTCTTTTGAAACAGTTCTATGGTGTTCTGGGAGTATATTCCTAAAAGTGGGATAGCTGGGTCAAAAGGCAATTCGAATTTAATTTTTTGAAGAATCTCCATACTGTTTTCCACAGTGCCTGCACCAATCTGCATTCCCACCAGCAGTGCAGGAGGGTTCCCTTTTCTCCACATCCTCGCCAGCACTTATTCTGTGTTGTTTTGTTGATAAGCGCCATTCTGACTGGTGTGAGGTGATATCTCATTGTGGTTTTAATTTGCATTTCTCTAATGATTAGTGATGTTGAGTGTCTTTTCATATGCCTATTGGCCATCTGCATGTCCTCTTTGGAGAAGTGTCTATTCATTTCTTTTGCCCATTTTTGGATTGGATTGTTTGTCTTTCTGGTGTTGAGATTTACAAGTTCTTTATAAATTTTGGTTATTAACCCCTTATCAGACGTACTGTCAAATATGTTCTCCCATTGTGTAGTTTGTCTTTTTATACTGTTCTTATTGTCTTTGGCTGTGCAAAAGCTTCTTAGTTTGATATAGTCCCATTTGTTTATCCTATCTTTCATTTCACTTCCCTTGGAGATAAATCAGCAAATATATTGTTTCGAGAGATGTCGGAGAGCTTACTGCCTATGTTTTCTTCTAAGATGCTTATGGTTTCACGGATTACATTTAAGTCTTTTATCCATTTTGAGTTTATTTTTGTGAATGGTGTAAATTGCTGGTCTAGCTTCATTTTTTTTGCAGGTAGTCGTCCAATTTTCCCAACACCATTTATTAAAGAGGCTGTCTTTACTCCATTGTATTTCCTTACCTCCTTTGTCAAATATCAGTTGTCTATAGAACTGTGGGTTTATTTCTGGGTTCTCTGTTCTGTTCCATTGATCTATATGCCTGTTCTTATGCCAGTACCAGGCTGTTTTGAGTACAATGGCCTTGTAGTATAACTTGATATCAGGAAGTGTGATACCTCCCACTTTATTCTTCTTTTTTAAGATTGCTGAGGCTATTCATGTTCTCTTTTGGTTCCATATAAATTTTTGGAATATGTGGTCTATATCTTTGAAGTATGTCATTGGTATTTTAATTGGTATTGCATTGAATTTATAGATTGCTTTGGGTAATATAGACATTTTAATGATGTTTATTCTTCCTAACCATGAGCACGGTATATGCTTCCACTTGTTTGTATCTTCCTTGATTTCTTTTATCAATGCTTTGTAATTTTCCGAGTACAAGTCTTTAGTCTCCTTGGTTAAGTTTATTCCTAGGTACTTTATTTTTTTGGTTGTAATTGTGAAGGGGATTGTTTCCTTAATTTCTCTTTCTGACTGATCATTGTTGGTGTATAAAAATGCCTCTGATTTCTGAGTATTGATTTTATATCCTGCCACTTTGCTGAATTCATTTATCAGGTCCAGTAGCTTTTTGACTGAGACTTTAGGGTTTTCTATATACAATATCATATCATCTGCAAATAATGATAGTTTTACTTCTTCTTTTCCCACTTGAATGCCTTTTATTTTTTCTTTTTGTCTGATTGCTGTGGCCAGGACTTCCAGGACCATGTTAAATAAGAGTGGTGAAAGGGGGCACCCCTGCCTTGTTCCTGATCTTAAGCGTATTGCTTTTAATTTTTGCCCATTGAGTATGATGTTGGCTGTGGGTTTGTCATAGATGGCCTTTATCATGTTGAGGTATGTTCCCTGTATTCCCACTTTGCTGAGAGTTTTGATCATGAATGGGTGCTGGATTTTATCAAATGCTTTTTCTGCATCTATTGAAATTATCATGTGGTTTTTCTCCTTCCTTTTGTTTATGTGATGAATCACATTGATTGATTTGCAAATATTGTATCAGCCTTGCCTCCCCAGAATAAATCCCACTTGATCATGGTGTATGATTTTTTTCCATATATTGTTGGATCTGCTTTGCTAATATTTTTTAAGAATTTTAGCATCTATGTTCATCAGGGATATTGGCCTATGATTTTCTTTCTTTGCATTGTATTTGCCTGGTTTTGGAATCAGAATTATTCTCTCCTCATGAAAGGAGCTTGGAAGTCTTCCTTCCTCTTGAATTTTTTGAAGTAGCTTGAGAAGGTTAGGAGTTAGTTCTTCTTTGAATATTTGGTAGAATTCATTTGTGAAGCCATCAGGCCCAGGACTGATGGGAGTTTCTTTGTTGGGAGTGTTTTGATAACTGTTTCGATCTCATTTGGTATAATCGGTCTATTTAGGTTTTTGATTCTTCCAGATTGATTTTTGAAGATTATATGTTTCAAGGAATTTGTCCATTTCATCTAGGTTGTCTAGTTTTTTGGCATATAGTTCTTCATAGTATTTTCTTAACAGTATTTTGTATTTCTGTTGTGTTAGCTGTTATTTCTCCACTCTCACTTCTAATTTTATTTATTTGAGTCCTCTGTCTTTTTTTCTCGGTGAGTCTAGTTAAAGGTTCATCGATCTTGTTTACCTTTTCAAAGAACCAGTTCCTAGTGTCATTGATCCTCTGTATGTTTCTTTAGCCTCTATGTCATTAATTTGTGCTCTGATCTTTATTATTTCCTTCTTTCTTCTACATTTGGGCCTTACTTGCTGTTCTTTTACTAGTTCTTTTAGATGAAATATATGTTATTGATATAAGCAAAGATCACTAGACATGAAATGTTGAAGAAAACTTTCTGAGAACTTTGATGAAATTAAAAGTTATAAAGAGGCCTGACCTGTGGTGGTGCAGTGGATAAAGCGTCGACCTGGAAATGCTGAGGTCGCCGGTTCAAAACCCTGGGCTTGCCTGGTCAAGGCACATATGGGAGTTGATGCTTCCTGCTCCTCCCCTTTCTCTCTCTCCTCTCTCTCCTCTCTCTCTCTCTTCTCTCTAAAAAAAAGAATAAAATAAAATAAAAGTTATAAAGATATAGTAATAATTTTGTTATATTTAGAAAGTCATATTTATGTTAAAATATTGTTTGAAATAATTAAATAATAGTTTATTCATAATGCCCTGCATATTGTGGTAAAATGAGGAAATACAACTAAATTTTTCCTAAACACTTGGCAAAATTGAGAAGACGCTAGGTACTATGAAGATTATGAGGAGAATTTTGAGCTTGGGAGATAAAGACCACCATTTCAGATTAAATACTCCCAGAGGTTTATAAGTACTATGGAGTTCTGCATTAGGCACCAGCAAAAGACCTTAGATGGAACCAATCATATCACAGCAGATAGCAGAACAGAATATCCTAAAATTGGGTCAAATTTAGTTTCACAGTATCAAAGACCAGAAAGATCTTTTTATGTATAATCTTTTGTTTGTCATTTCAAATCTCCCCGTCATTCTTTTGCTTCAGCTATTACTAGGTAATATTTCTGTTCTGGACCACCAGTTTCACAGTTTCATACAGATGCAATGTGACATTTTTCTAAGGTCCCATACTGTCAACCTCTCATTTTTTGCTCTGCATTTTCTTTTTTTAGACACAGTGAGAGAGACAGATAGACAGACTGGAAGGGAGAGAGATGAGAAGTATCAGCTCATAGTTGTGGTACCTCAGTTGTTCACTGATTGCTTTCTCATACCTGCCTTTACCACGGGATGCCAGCCAAGCCAGTCACCCTTTGCTCAAGCTAAAGTCCTTATGCTTCAAGCCAGCGACCTTTGGGTTCAAGCCAGTGACCCTGGAGTCATGTCTCTGATTCCACACTCAAGCCAGCGACCCCACATTCAAACTGGTGAGCCTGTACTCAAGCCAGCAACCTCAGGGTTACAAACCTGGGTCTTCAACATCCCAGGGCAATGCTCTATCCACTGCACCACCACCTGATAAGACTGCTCTGCATTTTATACAATATATATGAAAAACCTCTCAGCATCCAACCTTGGGAAACCTCAGAAAGTATGTATAAAAGACTCTCTAGGCAGTAATAATAACCTAACTTATACTGGATTTTGATTCATTCTTGCTTTGTGCCTCTTCTCATGTGATCTTGCACACTAGAATTACATTATTAAATTCACTATTTACACATAAGCTTTTTTTTCTCAAATTTGATTTTTGGCAAATATCCAAGTAAAGAGAGACCAGAAGAGATCCTGCAGATCCATTGATCCACACTAAATGACACAGCCATAGACATTATCTAAAAATGGAAGGGGAGTAGAGGTGACTATTGAGGATTAAGACAGTCATGTTTGATTTTAAAGACTGTATTTTCTAAAAACTGATGCAACAATATCTCCATATTACTTGTTTTATGAACTTTCTCTCATTGAAAAATGGTGCTTATGTTTACATTGTGTGTTAGAAAACACAATTGATCAAAATTAAAAGTATATATATATATAGCTTGACAAATTAACTCTGTCCACTGACCCAGTTACCACTAAAATTTTGGTTTGAAAACATCATAGAGTATCTGTAGTCAGGAAGATCACTGGGCTTTGCATGTTCCTCATGTTCATTGTATCCTTCCTATTTGGAATGGTGCTGCTTTCAATGTTTTTGCCTGACCAATGTCCACCATTAAGAAACCAATCTTGAATTCAGCCCTGCAAGACAATTCTGTTTGAATGACAGCTTCTTAGGTAATGACCACTTACTTGGTTTCACCTTTAATCTCTACCACTATGCTTTGCCTACCCGTAAGGACCTTGTTGTATTCTCCTGGAAATCACAAGGCTAACTGACACATCAGCTTGCTAAGATCTTAGATTATGTTTCTACTTTTCCCAGCTGTCACTTTATATTCTATCTCTGATACGTAGTGTCCCCGACCAGTCTCTGTTCTCATTAGCAAGGCTCAGGTTAGATCTCAGTTCACTTTCTTTTTCTTTTGTCACATGTTTATTACCAGAGGTGGAATATCATATTTTGAAGTAAAGTCCCATCATTTATAAAGCAGGAAGAGAAAAGTAGATTTAATTAATTATTGTGTGTGTCATTTTATTAGATTTAGATACTGAAATCTCAGGCACCTCAGAGGCCTGCTCATAGTCACAAAGGCCTCTATTTTCTGGGGAGAAAATCAGGCTTAGAAAATATTAATTATTGTGTCTTTGCATGCCAAATTTTATTCCTTACTATACAGTCAGACTCTCTCACCTGTTCTTTATGAGCTCAGTGTTCCTTCTTTAATCAGAATAGCATAAAAAGAGAAAAGAAAAAAATATTTTTTACACTTTGGCATAAATCCAGTCTGACATGACAAGTCTAAGCTCGTCTTTTCATGGTGCAATTATTTAAAGGGCATTGATACTGTGGCATCATTAAAGTAATAACAAAGACAGTCTGTAGAACATTGTGAATTAATTGGTATACTGTTCAATCTCTTCAAAGAGATAAAGCAATGGATCATCAATGTTAACTTAAAATACATCAGAGAAAATGAAGTAATTCACTAAAATATTTGACTAATTGGAAAGATAAAAGTAATTAAGGAACAAAAAAGACACAATAAGATGAAAACTAAATAACAAATTGATCAGCATAAATCCAACCACATTGATTTTATTAATTGCATTAAATGCTACACATTTTTAACTAAAAAGTCAAAATTGTTAGACTGGGTGCAAAAACAAGATCCAACTATGAGTTGTCTATAGGAAACATACTTCTGTTTCAAAAATACAAATAGGTTGATAATAAAACATTGGGGAGATAGTGTTATCAAACGAAAGTTTGGCAGCCTACCATGATTAGTCATCAATATTTGTGAGACTGGCACTGGCGCTACAGAAAGAATTTTATTTCAGAATTGGCAGCTTGAGAAGATGGAGGAATCCTATCTTTAAAAACTCGTGTTCCTGTTGTTGCAGGCAGGAGTTCTTATAAGGAAGGAGGAGGAGAAAAAAAAATTGAACAAAGGAATCAAAAGGAGGCGGCTGAGAGTTCTTTCCTGAAGGGGCCTATGTGCAAACCAGCACAGTTTGTTCAGATAACTGATTGAGGTCAGAAAATATCTGGAGCTGGAATAATATGAAGGTTGAAATCTGCTTCTTTCCTTGTTGCAGGAACGGAAGCTAGCAAGGAACTTATAAATAAGAGTTATTGTTCTCTGAAACAGGTACTCATACATCCCTGCAGTCACTGTGCCCTCTTAGCCATAAGTGAGAATCAAAACTGCAGGCCCCAGTGTGGTGGGAAAGAGGAGAAGGGAGACTGACGTGCAGAAATGTTAACTCTTACTTATGTTTATTTTTCTTGCTGTAATGTTAACTGTTGATGTGTGTCAGGCAGATGGGAACAAGCCCTTCAACTGTAACATGAACTTGGCCAGAAGTGAATGTATAGGATTGATTATGCACTTTTGATTTGTTACAGAATATATAACTTTTATCAGTAAATTAGTAATATTGAATCTTGGTTATAAGGGTAGCAAACTGGATTTAACATTTTACAGAAATTCTTTTTTAAGTTTACTTTTTTAGCACATTCTTGCTTAGCTCTCTTCTATGGATAGTCAGACTACTATCAGTAAATCAGTAATATAGTATATTTATTCCAGGTTACAATTTTCTACTATAAATCTGGCTCTAATTCTATGAAGCTATTGTTGTCTTCTAAATCTTCTATAGGAGTGGAAAACTTGGGAATGTTGTAAAACAAAATCTCATGAGTTAAAAGTAGGTTTATTTTTCAAAGGCGCATGTTAGGCTGAATTTTGTTTACCTGTACAAGAAAGGTTATAAGAAGCTTTAGGTGAATAAGGGAAAATAAAATAAAAAATAAGAGAGTTAGTCTTAACTTAAAAATCTCTCCAAGTATGGACCGGTATTCCTGTGGTATCCATGAGAATAAACTCATAAACCTGTCCAGTTCCTGGGACTTCTGGGTCTTTAGTAGAACCTTATTTTCTCGTTGGAATGGGTGCAGAGGCCTACAGTTTATTTTGCTGGAACAAAAGCAACCAGTGGCAATCTGATAGAACTTTCTTATCTGCAGTTTGAATATTTTTGGTGATGTCATCAAGTGCTCAGGTAAATTCAGCATGGCTAACATTGCATTAGTTACCAAGATTGTTCAAACTACTGTGATGATTTTTCACATTCATGTCATGTTCTTTAGTTTCAGTTTGCAATTATGAAATTCAGAATAAGAAAGTTCTGGTTTTCACTTATTTCAAGTCACAGTATGGAAGAATAATGAACATTAGTTCAGAAGGTTGCAGGCAAAACATTCAAGAAAACTAGAAAAATTCAATATCAATGTATTCACAACTGTACACTACAGATTTATTGAACCAAAATCTTTCCCATAAAATCACCCTCATTTATATTAATGATAGCAAATTAAGACAATTGTATTTTACTGTATTAAGTCCAGTTTCCACTTGGCCTGGTTATTTGCATAAATACGACATGAATAGCAGTTGATTATAGAAGCTCTCTCAAATCTGCTTTGCAGGAATTTCATAAGGAAGCTTTTAGATTGAACTTGCAAACCAAATCAAGTAAAATAAAGATACATCTCAATAAACAAATTCAATAAGAATTTAGACACAAATGAAGGCAAAATTAGTTAAATGAAAACTATACTCATGAAATCTGGCAAAATGGAACCCAGAGGTATAAACTGGAAAATATATTAATTAAGGTTGAAACATAAAAAATTAAAGTCGGATTTCCAATATTCTTTTTTTTTTTTTTTTTTTTTTTTTGTATTTTTCCGAAGCTGGAAACGGGGAGAGACAGTCAGACAGACTCCCGCATGCGCCCGACCGGGATCCACCCGGCATGCCCACCAGGGGGCGACGCTCTTCCCACCAGGGGGCGATGCTCTGCCCCTCCGGGGCGTCGCTCTGTTGCGACCAGAGTCACTCTAGTGCCTGGGGCAGTGGCCAAGGAGCCATCCCCAGCACCCGGGCCATCTTTGCTCCAATGGAGCCTCAGCTGTGGGAGGGGAAGAGAGAGACAGAGAGGAAGGAGAGGGGGAGGGGTGGAGAAGCAGATGGGCGCTTCTCTTGTGTGCCCTGGCCGGGAATCGAACCCTGGACCTCTGCACGCCAGGCCGACGCTCTACCACTGAGCCAACCGGCCAGGGCCCAATATTCTTTTAATAGAATATTTTTTATAAAGTTTTAAAAGAAAAAAAATACCGGAAATCCAAATTAAGAGTAAGAATATCTGACTATTTTTCCAAAATAAAACTTGTATTAGTTATTAGATAAATTGAAAAAACTCATAATGGCAAAACGTAAAACAAAGTATCTGAACAACCATAGCAAACCATAGAACATTACAGGTTATGGCATAACATAAAAACTATAAAAACAAAAATAAAGTTTACTTACAAAAAAATAACTACAAATGAATCTAATCAAATTAACTCTTCATCTGCAATAACACTTATATGACACCTGATGAGGTGGTGATGCAGTAGATAGAGCATCAGCCTGGGATGCTGAGTACCCAGGTTTGAAAACCTAAGGTTGCTGGCTTTAACACAAGTTCATCCTGTTTGAGTGCAAGGTTGCTGGCTTAAGTATGGTATCATAGACATAACCCTATAGTCACTGGCTTGAGCAAGGTTTCACTGGCTAGGCTGGAACCCCCTGGTCAAACCACATATGAAAAAGCAATCATTGAACAACTAAAGTGCCACAACTATGAGTTGAGGCTTCTCATCTCTCTTCCTTCCTATCTGTCTATCCCTAAATAAAAAACAAAACATAACAACAACAAAAACAAACAAAAAAACCCACTTATATGGCAAGGTTTACAGAATGCACTCAGTTATGTATAGTTTTGGGTTTTCACTTCTCCTACAAAATATTTAAAAACAAAAAGGAAAATAGAAAAAAGAAACACAATGTTATTTGGGTAAAATTAAGGAAAAAGTACATTTTCCATACTCAAAGCTATATTGAAGTATCCCAGATGTTTCTAAGAATAACCAGGACAAGTATAGATCATAAGTCATGAAGAGATAACACAAAGGTGGAAAGACCTTGTAAAACTACTTAGAAAAAGATTCCTGCAAATGTATACTTCCTGACAGTGATAGATAAGTACAGAATGCCACAATTGTATTCATGATTTGCTACAATAAGTGCAAGAATAAAGATGTAAAATCTCAATTACAGGTGGCAGAGGTGGCAGAGTCATTTCTAAATTAATATTGCTTTAGAGGAGCTGCAGAGACATGGCTACATTGCAGGAAAACACATTTGCAGAAAAACAAGGTATCTTTGTAGCAGAAGACATTAATAAAGGTTTTGTGTTGTGTATTAAAAAAAAAGAATGTTATTTCAATCATTTCCAGAAACTTTTTTCCAATGGCTTGTTTAAAAAAATTACTTCATTCTATAATTAATAATGAAAAAGCAAATAATAAAGCATTAAAACTATAAGAAAAATTAAGAAAATAAGCAGGATCAGAAAAAAAAATGCTGTTAGGTCAATAAAAATTCCAAGTATAAATAAATGAAAAGTAAACAATAGCTGCTAGAAAGGAAGCACAAAAAAGATATGCTACAGCTAAGAAAAGAGAAGTTTAGACATGAAAACTAAAAAAGCTTAGGTGACAAAATTCAGAAAAAAACTAAAAGGTGAATGAAAACAAACAAAATGACAGAACTTGTACATAGATATAAATGAAAATGGAAGAAATATAGGTGAGAAGTGGTACTCTAGAAAAGAAACAGAAAACTGTGAAAATGACTGAAATAAAATAAAAATAAATAAATAAATTAGGATTTGTGAGAAAATAACAGAGAAGAAAAGTAAGGCTGACCAGGTAGTGGCACAGTGAATAGAGCAGGGGTCCCCAAACTGCAATCCACGAGCCGCATGCGACCCCCTAAGGCCATTTATCCAGCCCCCGCCGCACTTCCAGAAGGGGCACCTCTTTCATTGGTGGTCAGTGAGAGGAGCACATTGACCATCTCATCAGCCAAAAGCAGGCCCATAGTTCTCATTGAAATACTGGTCAGTTTGTTAATTTAAATTTACTTGTTCTTTATTTTAAATATTGCATTTGTTCCCGTTTTGGTTTTTTACTTTAAAATAAGATATGTGCAGTGTGCATAAAGATTTGTTCATAGTTTTTTTTATAGTCTAGCCCTCCAATTGTCTGAGGGACAGTAAACTGGCCCCCTGTGTAAAAAGTTTGGGGACCCTTGAGATAGAGCGTCAGACTGGTACCCGGAGGACCCAGGTTCGAAAACCCAAGGTTGCTCACTTGAGCTCGGGCTCATCCGGCTTGAGCGCAGTGTTGCTGGCTTGTGCATGGGATCATAGACATGACCCCAAGGTCACTGGCTTGAGCAAGGGGTCACTGTGTCAGCTGGAGTCCCCTGGTCAAGGCACATATGAGAAAGCAAACAATGAACAACTATGGAGCCGCATGAAGAATTGATGCTTATCTCTCTCCCTTCCTGTCTTTCTCTCTCTGTCTCTCTCTCTCTCTCTCTCTCTCTCTCTCTCTCTCTGACTCTTTTTTCATCTCTGTCAAAAAAAAGACAAGAAAAGAGAAATAAGGTTTCTTCATATGCATAACGACTATCCCTGCCATGGGATAATAGAAAATATATATTGGTCTTTGCCTCCAGTTTCAGTCACAGAGCTCCGAAAACCCTTGCAATTTCCTCAGTAATAAGAATGTTAGGAACATTTTATCTAAGATTGGTCTTTGATATTATCCCTTAAAGAGGACTTCTAAAATCCTTATAAATTCTTAATTGATCAGAGAACAAGAAATATTTTTTGTTTTAATGAGGTAACTCTGGATAAGCTATTGGAGGGCTCCTGGGTGACACTGGTCACCAGAAATACCAACCAACCTATTATTAGAATATGAAAATTTTAAGCATCACCCTTCATTCCCCAGAGAGCAAAGAGGAGCTGGAAATGGAGTTAATAATTGATTATGCCTATGTAAAGAGACCTCCATAAAAATTCTAGTGGGGATTGGAGAGCTTCTGCATTAGTGAACACATACAAATATTGAGAAGGTAATGCACTCTGACTTCATGGTGCAGATGCTATTTATGCTGCACTCAGGATTCTCCAGCTCCTAGCCTTATATGTTCCTTCATCTGATTGTTTATCAGTATATTTTATCATGTCCTTTAATAAAATGGTAAATTTGAGAAAGGGTTTTCCAGCATTCTATATGATGCTCTAGGAAATTAATGAAACCCAAGGAAGGGGTAGTCATGATGCGGGCATTCTGGGGGGGGGGGTCTATGACCCACTCTAAGTTCTTCATTTCACGCAGGAAAGAATTCAAATACAAGCCAGCATAAAATTTAAAATAGAAGTCAGTTTATTAGTGAAACCGTGCAACAGAATGGGTTACTCCACAGACAGAGTAGCCTCCTTTTAACTGGTTGTGCTTCTTTTATTGAAGTTTATTTCATCAGAGGCTAACGCATTCAATGAGGTGGAAATTATTCAGGATCTTTCTGGGAAAAGGGTAGGAACTTATGGGAAGATCCTTATTGGCCATTTTGGTTCCTCATATGGGCTTTCTACTTCTGATCATGGTGGAATCAGGTGCATCAAGTATATCATTTAACATGTTAATGTATTACAAATGAGTGTATAATGAGGCTAGGTGTTATCATAAGTTGGGCTTAGTCAATATTTTGGAATAAGCTTGTCTCTACTGATGTACCAGAAATCCAGTGGAGGGTCGTCTTCCTTCTTCTTCACAGTGCCTGTGGTTTTTATTGATTGCAGCTATTTTGACACAAAACCTATCTCAGTCGGAACTTCTGATCTGTAACTGGTTGGTTAGAAGCACAAGTGACAATAACCTGGCCTGGGAACTGTTGTCACATGTGCGTGTTGGGTAAATAGTGTCAGAATTGAGTTGAATTGTATAACACCCAGCTGATGTCACAGACCATTGCTGGCATGAGAAACCTTCAACATATTTGGTGCCCGTAAGTATCAGAAGTGAATGTTGTCAGTGTGGTAGTAGTGTGAGAGCTAAGGAGACACACAGAAGAGAAGAACTAGAATTTCTTTTAATATTCACCCCCAGAAAAGAATATTAAGATGATGAAATAGGACAAAATTTTAAAAATATAATTCCAGAAATCTATCCAGATATAAAGAAACATTGAAACCACGTAATTCAGTGCACACATTGTGTCATAGCAAAATGACCCTGAGCAGCCAATAATGACATATAACCCACTAGATGAATGAAATTCAAAATTAGAGACATAATTTTTAGGGAAGCTATAAAAATTATCATGTTACTTACAAAGGAGAAAAAACCCTGGTCAGTTTCAAATTTGTCTATAGAAACATTTAAACACCGAATGACAGAGCAACAACCTTTTAAAAATTCTCAAAGAGAAAGGATTCTGCAGAGTTATGGTGACTACCTAAACCTCAATCTCTGCATGCATCCTCCAAAAAATTTATACTGAACAATAGAGGGAGCAAATAAAACTAGATATAACTAAGCCCTTCAGAAGAACTAGGTCATCAAACTACCTACTTTCAGTTCAGTTTTAAAGATCTTACCTGTACATATAAAAAGAGACACAGAAAGGTTAAGAATAGTAGAACAGAGATAAAATTTCCCCAGCAAGATCAGGTCCTTGTCTAAGTGCAAATATACTGAGAGCAGAAGTGAGAACTGACACAACAAAGCTTAGCTACAAAAAAATAACAAAACAAACAAACAATAAAGATTGACAAGGTACTGAGAAACCAACTAGGTTTGACAAGGAACAGCACTCTGTTAGGTTATAAGGTAATCTCTCTTTAAAACTTGGCTATGATGGGAGAAAAAGAAGCAAGAACAATATTGTAAGAATTGTACAAAAATAAAGGACATCAGAAAATCAGAAAAGATACCAAACCCTTTTCATCAAAAAAAGACTAACCTAATTAAACTGTACTTTTCTGTACCAACCTAAAAGGTCATTGAAATGGAGAAAAATGCTCAGCCACCACAAACCCTCACTCTTGTTGTAATACAGTGTTAGTGCTGATTCGTCTTTAAAAGGTCTATATCCAAAGAGAGTTCCTATAAAAAGAAAAGAGAATACCAAAATAAAATATTACAGCTGATAAAAACCCATTCTCAAATAAAGAATAAATAATAATATAATGTAACACCACAATACAAATTCAATACACTTAAATTAATATTTGCTGATATTTAAAAATCTTAAATCAGAAATTCAAAACACTTCAAGAAAAAATAAATGTAAGCAGGGATTTTATACACATGAAGAGCCCATAAAATACCAAAGCTAAAAACAAACTATTTAGACATGCAAAAAGTAAGAAAATATTCTTCCCTTGAGCTTTTTAAATAAAATTTCAAAAGGCCAAATTTCAGCCAATGGCTAGAAAGTTTAATCAAAAAGACGACTAGTATACAATGAGTATATTTATGTAACTATAAAATAAAAATTTAAACAAAGTTTGTCCTCAAGATGATAGAAAAAGCAAGAGAAACTGACAACAAAATAAACACACAGCCAACTAAATGGGAGATGATATTTTCAAACAACTCAGATTAAGGGCCTAATATCCAAAATATACAAAGAAATAATAAAACTCAACAACAAACAAACAAACAATCCAATAAAAAATGGTAAGTGGATATGAACAGACACTTCTCCCAGGAAGAAATAAAAATGGCCAACAGATATATGAAAAGATGCTCACGTTCATTAGCTATTAGAGAAATGCAAATCAAAACTACACTGAGATACCACCTCACACCTGTTAGATAATCTATTATCAACAAGACAGGTAATAGCAAGTGTTGGAGAGGCTGTGGAGAAAAAGGAACCCTCATACATTGTTGGTGGGAATGTAAAGTAGTACAACCATTATGGAAGAAAGTATGGTTTTTCCTCAAAAAACTAAAAATAGAACTACCATATGTCCCAGCAATCCCTCTACTGGGTATATACCCCAAAACTCAAAAACATTGGTACGTAAAGACACATGCAGCCCCATGTTCATCACAGCATTGTTCACAGTGGCCAAGTCATGGAAACAACCAAAAAACCCTTCAATAGATGACTGGATAAAGAAGATGTGGCACATATACACTATGGAATACTACTGAAACATAAGAAATGATGACATCGGATCATTTACAAAAAATGGATGGATCTGGATAACATTATACAGATTGAAATAAGTAAATAAGAAAAAACTAAGAACTGCATGATTCCATACATAGGTGGGACATAAAAACAAGACTAAGAGACATGGACAAGAGTGTGGTGGATACCGGGAGGGGGGTAGGGAGGAGAGGGAGGGAGAGGGGGGAAGGCAGGGGCACAAAGAAAACCAGATAGAAGGTGATAGAGGACAATTTTACTTTGAGTGACGGGTATGCAACATAATTGAATGACAAGATAACCTGGACATGTTTTCTTTGAATATATGTACCCTGATTTATTAATGCCACCCCATTAAAATTAATAAAAATTTATTAAAAAGATAATAGAACATAATAAGATATTGCTGCATTATATTTGTAAAATATTACAATTTATAAAATATAAAAAACAACTAGGAAAAGATGTTTGGAAGTGTACTAATTGCTTAGTGTCTATTAGCTAAAAGTAATAGAATATTATAAAATGTTATTTAAAGCCAAAATATAAATATATTAACAATACAAGTGTAAACAGTAAGAAAATATTACTAAATAAAACCAGGTTATAGAAGAAAAGAAGAAGAGACAAGAAGAAAAAAAATATATATATACTATGATTTTTGGTATTTATCAATAAACAGTGGTTCTCAAAGTTTTGGTCTCAGGAAACTTTTGCACTATTAAAAGTATAAGGAAGCACAAAGAGCTTTTATGCATGCAAGTTTTATATAAATAAACTATCACATTAGAACTCAAAATTAAGACATTTTTGTTAATAATGTCCCTAAATTTAGCATAATATACCATTATATTTTATTATTAAAACATATTTCTAGAGAAAAAAGTGTATTTTCCAGAGAAAAAATAGTGGAGTGTGATATTGTTCAATATTGTAGAAATTCTTTAAATATCCGACTTAATAGAAGAGAGTTTGATTTTCTTACCTGTTTCCAAATTCAGTCTGTTGCTTCATTGCTCATTTTGTAGGTTTTAGGAAACTCCACTCAACATGCATGAGACAATAAGAATCAAAAGGGAAGCAATATGTTAGTGTTATAATAAAAATAAGTTTGACACAACAAACTCTTTAAGTGTCTTGGGATTCTTAGAATTCCAAGAATGTGGTTTGTGAATTCAAATATAAGAAGTAAAGATTACTTGTCAAAAATAAATGCAAGAATAGCTCTAAAATAATTTATCATTATTAATGCAACCACAAACATCTAAAAGCTTTCTAATAGCAGAATAACTTCAAATAAAGCAACAAAAGCCACAGAGTAGAAAACTTAAAAATTAATATCACTTATAAACTGAAATAAAACATTAAGATAAGATCAAATATATTTGTCATATCTATTGTTAAATTAATTAAACAAGGAAGCCATTAGTCTGAAGTGATTATAAAGCTATGGTGTCTAAATAAGTAAACTAAAACCTCTGCCTCTAAATGCCTAAAGATAATGAGATTGAAACCTAAAAACACCAATCCGAAACAGACAACTAGATTTTAATCTATAGTCAATCAGTACTTTACTGTGCTGTTACCTTTTCTCTATAAAAATTTGTCTCTGGCTTCTGTTGTTGGAACATTCCTAAACACTTCTGGCTTGACACTACCATTCTAATTTATTTTTGCTCAAACAAACTCTTGAAAAATTTTGATATGCCTCAGTTTACTTTTTAACAATGTGTAAAATGAGTGGAATTAATCCAACAGTTGAAAAAAAATGAAATTGGATCACAAATCAAAGTCACCTTTATACTATATAGAGAGCACTTCTTAAGCAACTTCATGTGCAGCTGAAAATGGAAGTACAGTATAAGAAATCTGCATAAATAAAATGCAAATAAAAATAAATTTGGAGTCACAAACTAACACAAGATAATGTATAATTAATGCCAACCCACTAAACAACAAATTAAAGTTCAATGTGTAATTCTAAAAATGGTAATTCATATTAAGATAGTGTTATGCATACCTGTCCATCAAATAACATAGTATAAACATTCATAAAGCAAATCCTGCAAGATATGGAAGGAGAAACAGAGATAAACATATAAATATTAACATGCTTCTATTCCAATTCTCTAAACCCTGACAGATCAAGTATAAAAAACATATGTATAATTACAGAAAATTGAAATAATATAATTTCAAAATTTATGCTAAGTTATATACATCTATTATATATATGTGTGAATATATATGTGTGTCTGTGTGTGTGTGTGCATGCGTGTATGAGAGAGAAAGATATTTGTGTCCTGAAAATAGAAAACGTGTATTATTATCAAGGGCCCATTGGAATTTTCATATGGACTAATTATGAAGGCTTAAATTTCAATAAATTTCAAAATGAATAATCTTGAACAATTCCCTGATAATTTAGAAAAAATAGAAAATAATCCTTTTTGGAATTAAATCATAATTCTCTTTTAATGACTTTTCAAATCCAAGTAGAAATACAACAGAAACCACATTATATCTCAAAAATAATAAGAATGAAAAAAACTATGACAGAGCTAGACAGTGTTGAAAGTTCTTAACATTAAGTGGGTGCATTCATTCATAAAGAAAAGAAGTCAAAAGCATAAAGGATTCAACCTTAAAAGTTATAAATGGAACAAAACATATTGAAGGAAATAAAAGGTATAAATCATTACATATAAAGTATGTTAATAAATTAAAAAATTAGAGTGCCTAGAAAGTAAATACAAACTATTTCTGTGAAAAAGTCTAATACTTTAAGAAACACTTTAAAGAAAAAAGCACAAATATAACAAATATGGAATGATAAAAGAAAACCACGGCCCTGGCCAGTTGGCTCAGTGGTGGAGCATCGGCCTGGCGTGCAAGAGTCCTGGGTTCGATTCCCGGCCAGGGCACAAGGAGAAGCACTCATCTGCTTCTCCACCCCTCCCCCTCTTCTTCCTCTCTGTCTCTCTCTTCCCCTCCTGCAGCCAAGGCTCCATTGGAGCAAAGTTGGCCCCAGGCGCTGAGGATGGCTCTGTGGCCTCTGCCTCAGGCGCTAGAATGGCTCTGGTTGCAACAGAGCAACGCCTCAGATGGGCAGAACATCGCCCCCTGGTGGGTGTGCCGGGTGGATCCCGGTCGGGCGCATGCAGAAGTCTGTCTGACTGCCTCCCTGTTTCCAACTTCGGAAAAATACAAAAAAAAAAAAAAAAAAAAAAAAAAAAAAAAAAAAAAAAAAAAAGACAACCACACAATACAGAAATTGAATGCATAATAAGAATTATTTTTAAGTCTATTTTGCTAGAATATAATTTGCTCAAGTTTTCTCCAGAAGTGGTGAAACATCTAAAATATTTCATTTCCATAGAATACGCAGACTTCAAACTTTACCTTTTGCCAAAACACACCAATAGACTAATATTATATCATAAAGAATTTGTAGCAAAACTTTAATAGTTGTGTATTTCAATGCTACTGATGGTGTTTCAGAGGTGAATAATGAAAAACTGCTTTTGACTCATTTTTTGAAGCAAGATACTCATTGGTAACAAAAGATCACAGAGATTTAACAAAAGAGAAAACAGATTAACAGCACTCCTTGTGAATATTTACACATTAAACATTGGCAACATAGTAATATATTTAAAATTATACAATATTATCAATGCAAAATGAACATTAGGACATGTTTAATATTATTTATTATTGATATAATAAAATACATTATTGTTATAGTTAAGGTTTTACAATCCATTCCTAATTTGATCATAATAAAAATAAAATGGAAAAATAAAAACCTATGAAAATATATGACTTATGTTTATATAAAATATCAGATAACTTTAAATTTGTTAGAAATTCATCTGCAGTATTTATCATAATCTTTGATTATTAGCTAACACGTTTAGACAAGAAGAGAAATCAATGAAAGAAGAAGAGTCAAAACTGTATAGGAGAACAGATCCATCATTATTTGCAGAAAATTGTATTTTGTAACTGGTCCACTTAGGAGAAATTAACAGATAGACTACTACAATCAATATAAGAATTTAGTAGGAAAATGGTGTACAAAATTACTAACATGTGGAAGTCAATAGCATCGATTCAGAAAATATAATATTAAAAAAAGACTATTTGTGATGGCAATAAAGATAAATATGTAGGAATAAAAATAAGGAATGTGCAAATCTATTAAAAAACTTTTAAAAATAATCCTAAGTAACCCAAAATAGACTTGAACAAAGTGGAAAGGCATTCCATGTTCTTGGAGAGAAAGATTCAGCATCTTAAATATATTAAATATCTATAAATTAGAAAAAATATATAGTCTAAATAAATGTAAAAATATGGATTTGATATTATATTTGAAAATCTAGACACTGAAATATAAAAATTTATGTGAAAAAATAAAGAATAACCAAAAATGTCTTAAAAATCAGAATAATAAGGTGGCAAATACTCTAATAAAAATTAAAGAAAAGGTTTAAAAATTAAAACATGCATCTATGGGAGATTAATGTAAAAATCAATAAAACAGAATATCACTTTCAGAAATTGACTCAAATATATATGGACATTGATTATTACTCAATTTCTTTATGACAAAATTTATTAATTCTCTCAGTCCTTTAAATAGCCAGCCAGGGACTGCATTTATTACAGCCTCTAGGCCAATAACTGTACACAATGCACAGACTCTTCCCAGACCTTTAGAAGTGGACACTCAGGTGGACTGTGTCTTAACTGCGTGTTTCACAGTTTGGTTCCTTACAGTAATTAACCAAGAAGAACATTTCACTTTGTTTAACCTAATGGGTTTAGAACAATAAGGAATAATTTTCACCTCCAATTTGACACTAATTTTAAAAAATAGGTTTTAAACGATAGCACCACTCATTTTGAAAAAGGTGCTGTGCAAAACAAATGAATGCATGAATGATTAAGTAAATAAATTTTTAAAAAAATAAAAAGAAAAGAAAGAGGCTATGCAGGTAATTGAAGACTGCATTCCAGATGAAAAAGAAGCATGGTATCTGAACATGTGTGTTTAGGAGGGAACTGAACAATTATAAAAAAGGAATGGTGATGAAAAACCAGTCAGGAGATTTTATTAGATGAAACTTGAAGAAATAAATGCTCAAAATATATTTTTCTTGACATACATTTTATGTTTTGTTGTTGTTGTCGTCATTACATAAAGACAGGGTTTTATTTATTTATATATATTTTTAATTGACTTTATTGGATGTGCACTTCTTTTTTATGGAAGTACAAACTAGCTGAAAATATCTGCTCAAAAAATGCACATGGAACACTTCCAGTTTCTGGTCAAGCATGTAAGGAGCTAAGAAATCATTACTCCCAAACTGACAATCGAAAGCAAAACAAAACAAAACAAAAATCTGATCAAACTGAAAATGATCAACTCTCCTTAGACCCATCAAATAATTGGAGTCATAGGGCAAATTGATGCCACAAGTATTGAAGAGAGAGACAAGCAGATACAAAGAGGCACATCTTAGCAGAATGGAAGACTCAGAAGGAAAAACTGCAATTGGAGCAGGGCTAGGATAAAAATATTTCAGTAATGGACAAATTGCTACAGACTCAGTGGGGACTAACTTGAGAATTAAAAACTCCAAGGGGAGACAGAGAAAAATCTTGTGTGTTCCACAGGAGAAGGGAAAAATTAACCATTTTGTAATACACCTTGATGATTCTGTTCTTAAAAAGTATGCCATAAACGGAAGTGATTTTACCAAAACTTAACAAACTAAGATTTTACCAGAGCCATTCGAATGTGAGGGAAGGGAAACACCTATTTCAGCCCCTTCTACAATTCCTGACCACCTAAAGCAGAGAGACAGAGAAACACTTGTGTAAATCACAGCCCAGGTGCACAAGGTCACTAAAAAAAAGGGAGAGATTTAATTATAATACTGTAGAGGGTTTTCCATCTTCCCACTCTTTTCTACTGCAATAATGAGGTTCCAGTATAAGGAAAATACAACCAGATAAACTGCATGTTGAGACCTTACATAAAAATGAGAAACCAACGTAATATAGGGGACAAAGAAAAAAAGGCAACGAAAAAATTTATTCTCTGAAACACATAAGTAGGCAAACAACATGCAGAGCCAAATTTATAAGCTGATAATCATCAAATCTCACATTAAAGCCTTATTTACCTCAATTACTTTTGTCCAGTAAGAACATCATGTCTAGCTTCTAACAAAAAATTACAAGGCATACTAAAAGGAAAAATCATTTTGAAAAGAGAATAAGCATGAAAATCAGCCACAGATATGGCAGGGATGTTGGCTATGATTTATTTGTTCAAGACCATAATGGAAAAAAAGTACAGCATAAAAGATAGATGTGTAATATAATCAAAGAGATGGAAACTTTAAGAATGAATCAAAAGAAAATGTTAGGAATTAAAAATACTACAACTGTAACCAAAAAATATATAGTTTTGACATAAGAACAGACATATAACAGTGGAATAGAATAGCGATCTTAGAAACAAAATTGCACTTTTATGACCAACATCGATCTTAGGCAAAGGTTTCAAGAAATTACAAGGAAAGTTGCTCAACCTGTGGTGGCGCAGTGGATAAAGCAGACCTGGAACGCTGGATTCCCTGGTCAAGGCACATATGGGAGTTGATGCTTCCTGCTCCTCTCCTTCCCCCTTTTCTCTCTCTCTCTCTCTCTCTCTCTCTCTCTCTCTCTCTCTCTTTCTCTCTCTCCCTCCTCTCTATAATAAGTAAATTTTAAATTTAAAAAAAATTTGAAGAATTCAGTTCTCAATTATTTTAAATGTCATATGGCTGAAATCTTTTTTTTTTTTTTTTTTTTTGTATTTTTCTGAAGCTGGAAACGGGGAGAGACAGTCAGACTCCCGCATGCGCCCGACCGGGATCCACCCGGCACGCCCACTAGGGGCAACGCTCTGCCCACCAGGGGGCGATGCTCTGCCCCTCCGGGGTGTCGCTCTGCTGCGACCAGAGCCACTCTAGCGCCTGGGGCAGAGACCAAGGAGCCATCCCCAGCGCCCGGGCCATCTTTGCTCCAATGGAGCCTTGGCTGCGGGAGGGGAAGAGAGAGACAGAGAGGAAGGAGGGGGGGGGGGGTGGAGAAGCAAATGGGCGCTTCTCCTATGTGCCCTGGCCGGGAATCGAACCCGGGTCCCCTGCACGCCAGGCCGACGCTCTACCACTGAGCCAACCGGCCAGGGCTGAAATCTTCACTCAGATAAAAACCCAGTTCATAATGTTATTTAGACTGAGTATATTTCAAGATGTTCTCATTGTATTACTTTATAGAACTAAAATATTAAAACTGTCAAAACCTATTATTTATTTATTTATTTATTTATATTTATTAAGTGAGAATTGGGGAGGCAAGGACACAGAGAGACACACTCCCACATGTGCCCCACCCACATGCTCTGTCCATCTGGGGTAGCTGCTTCATTGCTCAGCATCCGTGCTAATTCAGTACCTGAGGCACAGCCATAGGGCCATCCTCAGCGCCCTGGGTCAAATTACTTGAACTCTTCGAGCCATGGCTGTGGGTGGGGAGGGCGGAGGGGGGGAGGGTTGGAGAAGCAGATAGTTGCTTTTCCTGTGTGCCTTGATCAGGAATCAAACCCAGTAGTTCCACACACTGGACTGACACTCTACTGGTGAGCCAACTGGCCAGGTTCAAAAACCTATTTTAGACTATACTGTATTATTTTAAAAATAAAGATACTTATATCTAAAACGATTATATGACTTGATTAAAGTGAGATAGTAAGTCAATGGCGGGGCCAAATTGGAATCCTTGGCCCTCCTACACTAATGTATATTGACTTTGTATAGTTTTGAATACTTTTTTGGACAGACCCTTCTCTTTCAGTCTATATCTAATACAACAGAGTAACCTTTAAAAAAAGAAAACAGGTTATAGCCTGTTACTGCTATTCAGACACTTGCAATGTCTCTACATTGTACTCATATTAAATCTAGCGCATTTAAAATAGTCTATAAGACACTATCTTATCTGACCTCCTTTCCCCTTTATGGCATCATCTTATCTTATATTGACTTTCCTTTATTCCAGTCCAGTCATACTTGCCTTCCTGTGATGCCTGAAAAACTTCATGTATTGGGATTTTGAAATGACTGCTTCATATGCCTGGAGAGTATGTTCACCAACTAGCTTGCCCGATGACTCCAATGTTTATTGATTGATTTAATATTAAAATCTCTCCCATAATTCACTCAAGTATTCTCACTTCCCCTACTTTAGCCTACTGCTTTCACATTGTCATTATTTTTGTTGCATTAGTTGATTAGTAATTACTGTTTCACAGGTTTATTAAGATACAATTGATAAATATAAATTGTGTATATTTAATGTGTATGCAATGACATGATATAGCTAAGCATTTTGAAGTGATTATAACAATTATGCTATTTAACATGTCCATCACTTCATATATCGATAGTTACTTTTGGGGGATGTGGAAAGAACAGTAAAGATCTATATTCTTAACATATTTCAATGAACAATACATATAATTACATAAACAATAAAAAATAACAATGAGATACCACTACATACTTTTTATATTGGATAAAATCAAGAACACCACCAAATGTTGGAGAGGATGTGAAACAGCCAAGAATCCTCATTTATTGTGGGAGAGAATAAAAAAGTATTCAGCCACTTAGGAAGACATTTTTCTGTTTTATATATAAATAGACTTACTTATATCATAATATACACAATTGCACTTTTGCTATTTATCCAAGAGCATTGATAATTTTTTTTGCTAAAAAAAGTTGATAAAATAAGCCAGATGGAGTCTTATACAGTTGAAACAATAATTCTACATTTGATAGCTTTCCAAACTAAACTCTTATCTTATACTTGTGGTACATGATATTTTATAATGAAAAATATAATTTCATATTCCAGAAAAATAATTTTTAAAAATTTTTATTTATTACTTTTAGAGATAGAGAAAGAGAAGGAGAAACAACATTTTGTTGTTTCACTTATTTATGCATTTGCTGGTTGATTCTTTTTTTTGCTTTGTTTTATTTTTTGTTTGTCTTTAAAGGCAGATGCATTATTGTGTTACATTTATTTATTTATTAATTTTTTTTATTTTTAATTGATTGTATTGACATAAATTTATTGCATATTTATTTCTTCTACATTTCTGTGGAATGTTTTATTTTCTATTTCTCATTCTTAATAATTCATATTATTTCCTCTTTTCTTTTTAATGTTCACCCATCTTGGCAAGAATTTGTCAGTTATCATGACTGGGAAGACATTTGACATTATTGAGCCTCTCTATTATATATTTGTTTCCTATTTCATTAATTTATGTTCATATTCTTTTATTTCTCTCTAAATGCTTTTCTATTTTGTTTCTGAGCTGATTAATTTCAGTTTGCCTTTTAATATAAATACTCAAGTAGTTTTAAGTACCATTAAAATTATGTCAGACATATATTTGTATCTAGTATTTCTGTTTTCTTTTAGCTGTAAAAATTTTGTGGTTTAGAGGGTGAATTAATCTTGCACAATACATTACTTATAAGTATGTTTCTTAGGTACATATTCTTGGAAATATTTAAAGTTATCTTTATTTTTTAGAATTCTATTACAATTGCATTGTGATCAATGAATGTGGACCTTATGATATAAGCCTTAGATATTTATTGGAACTCAGTCAGTGGTTTGGTAATGTGATTACTTTTTGTAAACATACAGTGTTTGTTTTAAAATATGTATTTCACAATTTTTGTGCAGTATTTAATGATAGCAATTAGATTAAGTTTGTGTTATTGAATCTCCTATGTCCTAACTGAGTTTCCATTGCTTTGAATCATCAATTAAAAGAAGCAGTGTTGGAATATCCTAATATGTGTATTTGTTTATTTTTTCCTTGTACTTTCTCAGTTTTTGCTTTGTATATTTTCAGACACATATTAAGCAGCAGTTTGCTGGCACATGCTTGAAAATCAGCTTTCTGTAAGGAAAATGATGACTTGATTGTCAGTGTTTGCCAACTTCTGTGGCTCAGATAATCTCATCAAACCAGCAAACTGAGGTAACTAAGTGCTGAGTTGAGAAAAAATTTGCAAATTCCACCAATTCAGCTGTGGAAAGCCAGTTACAGCAGGCTCTGCCATGCTGCCTACACTAACATAGAATTGTTAGATACTCTTGGATAATTGTGTGTGTATGTATGTGTTGGTGTGCTATTAATAACTCAAACCCAGCTTTCTGTGGTTAGTAAAATACTAGTTTAACTTTTCATATTATTTTATATTCTACTTTTTTGTATCTTATATTTAAGTATAGTTTTTATAAATAGCATATGGTTGGATTTTATTTTGTATCTACTTTTATAGTATGAATATTTAAGTGATATAAATTACTAAATAATTTTATTGATTTCAATTATTTATTGTTGTTTTAATTTTTTGTGTTTTATATCTTTCTTCCCTACATTTTAAATCTCTCCCACACTGTTTGTCCTCTGCTGGTTTGGAAGTTATAATCTATTTCTTCTCCTTTAATGGTTATCCCTAACATTTTAACTTACATATTTCATCAACAATGCAAACTTCCTTGTCAAAAAAAATGCTTATCATAACATCATAACTATAATTACCATCTTTTTTACTAATAAACTTCTATTTTCATGTGATAAATTTTTCTATTTTTATCCCAGTAAAGAAAAGTTATTGGTATTTGAAATACTATTTGTTACATATGACCACATACTTGTTATTTTATATTCATTATACCCTCTTGAATCTCATGATATAATTACTAATTTTCAATATCAGCTGTATCTTACTTTTATTACTTCAATTTCAGAAAACATTTCAATGGCTCATATTTTATCTAATGTATTATTTCGCTTACAAGTTTTTTCTGAAAGAAAATATTACCTCTGTTTTAGACTACTAACTTCTTTATGCTGAAATTGTGGTAAAACTACAATTGAACATTTAAAAAAATATTGTGAAATCACTTACGTCACATTGATTTTTGTAGACAATGTTTTTGTTCTTCACTTTTTTATCAATAAGTCATTAAAACACATAAAATTAAGGTTTTTATTGTATACATTCATACTGAGTAAGTTTTTTAATATTGTGACAAGTGACTATAGGAGAAATTTTAAATAATAATAAATAAATATGTCAGTTGGTTCTCCTTTTTACATTATCACATTAAAAAGATGTGCAATATTCATAGTCTTTTTAAAACATTCTTAGTCTGGATTCTTAGTAAATTGTAGGCCAGTTTCAAAGTCATCATCTCATGGTTATAGTCATAACTCTATAGCTCTTTGCCACAAAGTAAAATAATCCACATTATATCAATATATGATTTATGTTATATCTATTATTTACATATATTATATATGCACTACTTTATATATATATAGCTTTACTTTATATATGGCTATACTTTCATATATATCTTTAAATATATAGTATATATACAGTTTTATTTTAATCTTCCCACACAACCCAAACAAAAATAAAACCTGACTCTGAAAAGGATTTCTAATAAATAAAATAGCTAATATAGTTTGCAGTGTTTTAACAACTGTGTTTTAGGGATGTAAGGATTTCTTGCTATCTTGATGTGCAAAGAATCAAATTAGAAATCTCACGATCAACGTCATTGGGCTAGGTGAATAAAGTTATTTCTTACATTATCTTTTAAGAAAACAGTCTTTTAAATTTATGTCTATTTGAGGGACCTTGACATCAATGATGTATTTGATTTAATATATTCTATTTCTAGCTTAGTTACTTTTTAAAGCCCATGGAAAATAACCATTTCATCTTTAACATAAGCAAACTCATAAAGAGCAGAAGAGCAAAAGGAAAAGAAGTGATCAATATTTCTGTAAAAACCTCAATTTAGAAGTTCTACAACATTGCCTGATAGCTTTAATCAGAGCCTTACCTGTCTTTGTTATATGTCAAACAATTCACTACTGTAAATATAAGAAATTGGCAATGAATAGCACCAATTTGAAGGAGTCATTATGGCTTTAAGCTCTATATCTTTAAAGAGTGTGAGCCTGCATAATTTTTAACCAGAAGTAATTATAAATGGGAGATATAACATCATCCATTAAAACTAGCAGGTGAATTAGAACCAATATAAAGTTTAATCTATTTTGAATGTCAGCTCCATGCTTATAAATTTAGGAGGCAGCTTGTGCAAGTTAAAGAGCTACAATGGTCTACATTCTCATCAAAGATCTACCACACTAACAGATGAATTGGTGTATGCATGCAATAGAATTATACTCTGCATAATGAAAAAAAATGAGCATATGGCAAATAAATATTTGGGTGTGATAATGAAACAATGCACTTGCTTTCTATCACATAATATAGTCAGTTCACAGAGGTTTCAGGGTTTTAATTAGATATTTTCTCTAATTAGCCTGAGAAAAAGTGGTCTTTCTTTTTCTTTCTTCCTTTCTCTCTCTCTCTTTCTTTCTTTTTTGCTTTTTTCTTCTTTCTTTATTTTTTCCTTCCCTTCCTTCCTTCCTTCCTTCCTTTTCTTCTTTCTTTCTTTTTTTAAAGACCTGTTATAGAACAACGAATTAGGATGAGAAATTATAAATATATAATCAATAATCTGTAATTCTGCAGTGAAATTTTATTCTTTAAGGTATTACTAAGAAAAAAGGAGGTAGAATACATGGGTCAGTCCTTAATTCTTTGTTCCTTAATTTTTAATCTTTATCCTTAGATTGGTCTCTTTATTATTTTCTATCTATTTGAGATCAACTCCTTTTCAAATATTAATGTAGCATATTATATTTATATATTAATATTAAATACTATTACTAATATTAATGTTAAAGATGTCTCTAAATCTAGTTTATACTAATCTAATATCTAAAGAATAGTTTAATATTTGTTTGGGTATCATTTTGAATATTTTTTCTCAAGGTGCTCTGAATGTAAGGTTTTTCTCCTAATAATATTGTAAGCTTCCAGAGGGCAAAATTCAATGATCAGTTTGAAACATTTATCCTATCTAACTTCCCAGCACTTTACATATTTGATCTGTCATTTCTTTTTAACATTTTATTTCCTTGTCTTCTAGAACAACATCATTATTTAATTTCTCTCTTACTTCATTAACTAGTCCATCTTGACCTCCTTTGTTAATTATGCTCAACTTCCCAACTACAAAAAAAAAAAAATATCTTGTTTTCTCTGCACATTTTCAGTGTGGATAATCTAATCATTCGCATGATTCCAAATACCCTGTCTATTCTGAAGGTTTCCAAATGGATATCCTCAGCCTTGCTTTCTTTTGAGTTTCAGACTTCTTTACTTGGATTTTTTCCTGAAAATCTCATACTTATCAGGTACAAATTAAAAATATTTTTTCTCCTTCAAAATGTGTACTTATTTCAGTGTTTCCCACCTATTATAGTTACTGTTCCAAATTTAAGAGTGCTTGCCTCCTCTCACAATACTACACTTTATATCCAGTTTATCAGCAATTTTTTTCAATTGTGCCTTCAAAATAGATTGAAAATTTAATAATTATTATTTGACACTAATACTATTCTAATCCAAAGCATCATCACATTTAATTTGCACTATTGCAGTAGCTTCCTATTAGATCTCACTAGATCTCACACATTTTATCCAACCTCATTACCTAGACACAAACTTGTTTGGCTCTCCACAGAGACATTATAATTTTTATTTATTTATTTATTTATTTATTATTTTTTATTTTTTTTGACAAAGACACAGAGAGAGAGAGTCAGAGAGAGGGATAGATAGGGATGACAGACCAGAATGGAGAGAGATGAGAAGCATCAATTCTTCATTGTGGCACTTCAGTTGTTCATTGATTGCTTTCTCATAAGTGCCTTGACCGTGGGCCTACAGCAGAAGGAGTAACCCCTTTTTCAAGCTAGTGACCTTGGGCTCAAGCTGGTGAGCTTTGCTCAAACCAGATGAGCCTGCGCTCAAGTTGGTGACCTCAGGGTTTCAAACTTGGGTCCTCCATATCCCATTCTGATGTTCAGTCCACTGTGCCATCGCCTGGTCAGGAAAGAGGCTATGATTACTTTAAAAAATAATAAATTTTATTAAATTTAGAATAAAACCCTCCAACCTTACTTTAGCTTACAAAACCTCATTTAGCCTAAGCTGTGGTAGCACAGTGGATTGAGATTTGGTCCAGGATGCTGAGGACCCAGGTTCAAAACCCTCAGGTGACCATCTAGAGCAGGGGTAGTCAACCTTTTTATACCTACCACCCATACTTGTATCTCCATTAGTAGTAAAATTTTTTTAACCGCCCACTGGTTCCACAGTAATGATGATTTATAAAGTAGGGAAGTAACTTTATAAAATTTATAAAGCAGAGTTAAAGCATATAATAATAATTACTTACCAAGTACTTTATGTCAGATTTTCGCTAAGTTTGGCAGAATAAATTTTTATAAAACAACTTACTATAGTTAAATCTATCTTTTTATGTATACTTTTGTTGCTCTGCTACTGCCCACCATGAAAGCTAGAACACCCACTAGTGGGCAGTAGGGACCAGGTTGACTACCACTAATCTAGAGTGTTGGCTTGAGTGTGAGCTCACAAACTTGAACATGAGGTTGTTGACTTGAGCTCAGGATTATCGACATGATCTCAAAGTCACTGTATAGAGCCCAAATGTCACTGACTAGAAGCCTAAGGTCACTGGTTTGAGCCCACACTTGCAGGCATGAACAAGGGGTCACTGGTTCAGCTTGAGCCCTTCATCAAGGCACATTTGAGAAGCAATCAATAAACAACTAAAATGAACCAACTATGAGTTGATGCTTCTCATCTCTTTTCTCCCATTCTCCTTCTCCCTTCCTGCCTCTTTCTCTAAAAAATAAATACTCTATTTATATTTGCTTCAGGCTACTTCTTGACCATACCTTGTACCACTCCCACTAACTCCTCCTCTTTAGCCACACTATAGTACTGTTTTTCTTAAAGTATAACAAAGTATGCTCTTATTTCAGTATTTATGCAAGTGTTGCATTTTTTTTCTGCTAGAAATCCCCTTTTCTAGAACTTCATGTGATTCTTTTCCTCATATTATGATGATAATGGTACTCAACAGTTAGCTACCCAGTGTAACCTCCCTTGCCATCCTGAATAAAATATCTTATATCTAAGGAATATTTTTGATCATCATATCCTGAAACTTTGCTTTCATTGTACTTGCTATCTAAAAATGTATTATATATTGACATATGTATTCTTTCTCTCTTCCCAACAAAACACAAACTGTTTGAAGAAAGAGCTTGTAAGGATTCAATTTAGCTTAAATAAGGTAAAAAGAGTGGGATCTTGATCTTATAGGACTAGTGCGCTTATAAGAAGAGACACAAAAGCCTGACCAGTTAGTGGTGCAGTGGATAGAGCATCTACCTGAGACTCCGTGGACCCAGGTCCAAAACCCCCAGGTCACTGGCTTGAGTGCAGGCTCACCAGCTTGAGGGCTAAGTTGATGGCTTGAGTGTGGGATCATATACATGACCCCATGGTTGCTGGCTTGAGCCAGAGGTCTCTGGCTCAGCTGGAGCCCTCCAGTCAAAGCATGTATGAGAAAGCAATCAATGAACTCCTAAGGAGCCACAACAAAAATTGATGCTTCTCTTCTCTCTCCTTTCCTATTTGCCTGTCCCTTCCTCCCTCCCATCCTCTCTCTACTCCTCAGGCTCACCAGCTTGAGGGCTAAGTTGTATTCTTAAAAAAAATAAGATAAAACAAGAAATATAAGTGAGATTTCTTTCTCTGAATGAGTGCACAAAGATGAGGTCATGTGAGCATACAATGAAAAGGCAGCCATTTTTAAGCAAGAAAGAGAGCTCTCACCAAAACCTGAAACATTCATTTTGAACTTTCAAACATACAATACAATATTAACTGTAGTCACCAAGATGTACATTACATCCTCATGACTTGTTTACTTTATTTAGTTATTTGAATTTGTCCCACACTTCTTAGATCTTTTCGTCTATATTTTTCAGTCTTGATTCTCTGTAACTTTTTTATTTTGGAAGATTTTATTGATATATACTCAAGCTCAGAGGTTATTTCTTTATTCAAGTTCAGTCAAATAATAAGCCCATCAAAGACATTATCTATTACTGTGTTTTTTGTGTCTGCCATTTATTTTTGAGTCTTCATTAGAATATGTGTCTCACACCTTACATCACCCATCTATTCTTTCATGTAATCTGCTTTATCCATTAGAGCCCTTAGTATCTAATTAACTTGTTTTAAATCCATATGGTAATGATTCCAACATCTCTGCCATGTCTGTTTCTGATGTTTTTTCTGTCTTTTCACATTATTTTGTTTTTTGTTTTTGCATTTTGCCAGGTTTATTTTTTTCTCAATAGCCAGACATGATGTTGTAAGTAGGAGGAACTGATGTAAGTATACTTTTAGTAATGTGTTAATGAGGTGTGAGGAAAAGGAAACATTTTACAGTCTTATGATTATGTCTGAGCCTTTATTTTTAAATTTATTTATTTATTTTTAGAGAGAGATGAGAAAGAAAGGGGGAGAAACAGGAAGCATCAACTTATAGTATAGTTGCTTTCCATATGTGCCTTGACTAGACAAGCCAAGGGTTCCAAACCAACGACCTCAGCATTATAGGTCGACATTTTATCCACTGCATCACCACAGGCCAGGGTATGTCTGAGTCTTTTAGTGAATAAATTCCTCTTGATTGTGAACTTCTCAAGTGTTCTCAGTTGTTGTTTTTTTCTCATCTAGTAGATAAGACAGAATGGCTTGAGTGTGCTGGAGTTGGGTATTTTTCTTTCTGCAAGTCAGTTAACTAACCCCAGCAGATTAGTCTCTGTTTAATTTCTCCTGAGGGCAGGACTTGTTAAGAACCGAGAACTCCATGGTATTCCAAAATTATTGATTTCTTCTCCATTTGCCAGAGCTCAGGGGGATGTTTCTCTGATTTTTACCTTAACAATCTGGCCAAAAATGTGACAAGAAAACTCACAGAAAGTATGGAGCCTCCTTATGACTGGGATCCCCTGGAGTTTTTAATTCTCAGAATTGTCTGTTTCCAGTTGGGTTTTATTACCCAGAACTGATTCCTGTGGCATATTGTGCTCAGGTAAGCCATAACTCCCTGTATTCTCCAGCCTACCTCTCAAACCTTGGGAGCAGCAGTTTACTCTGTATCCTCAACTTTCTTAGGGATCCAAGAAAGTTTATTTTTCAGTCTGTCCAATTTTTTCTCTGTGGTTATGATAGAGTCGTGAATTCCAAGCTCCTTATTTATGGAACTGAAAACAGAAAGTCAGCATTGTATTTTTATTATCAAATTACAATCATTCATTGTTCACAGATAAGAAAGCAACTGATTTCTGAATATTAACCTTGTATCCTGCAACCGTGATCTTGTTCCTTATTTCCAAGAGCTTTTGTTTCTTTTGAGTGTTTCACATTTTCTGCCTAGATAGACATGCCATCTGTACATAAGGACAGTTTTATTTTCTTGTTCTCAATGTTTATACTTTTATTTGTGGTTTCTGTTTTTCTGTTTTTTGTATTATTGCATTTAAAGTGGGTTTCCTGTAGACAACATAGAGTTGGGTCTTGTTTTTGTATCCACTGTCACAGTTAATTGGACTTTTAATTAACCTGCCATTTAAATGGTATATTTGAACCATTGACATATAAGGTGATTATCGATAAAGTAGATTAATATTTACCTTATTTGTTGCTGATTTCTGTCACTCTTGTTCTTTGATTCTATTTCTGTAGTTAAGTTTTTATGCCTTATGTAATTTTACTTTTATATGATATTATTTTTAACCTTTCTCAAAATATCAATTATAATTTTATTAGTTTTCTTAGAGTTTGAAGTATACATTTAAAAATAATTCAAGTGCATTTTAAATAGTATGAAGCTACTCACAGGTAGGGCAAATAACTTATATTAAAGTATTTCTATTCTTCCCTCCTGTCCCTTATGTTATTGTTTACATTCTTTTCACTTTTTCATACCTATATTTTTAACATTTTTTGCAGGTATTGCATTGAACAAATTGTTATCTATTGTATCAATTATAATAAAAAATAAAAGTTTGGGCCTGACCTGTGGTGGCACAGTGAATAAAGTGTTAACCTGGGATGCTGAGGTTACCAATTTAAGTCCCAGGCTTGCAGGTCAAGGCACATACGGGGGTTGATGCTTCCTGCTCCTCCCCCCTTCTCTCTCTCTCTCTCTCTCTCTCTCTCTCTCTCTCTCTCTTTCTCTGTTTCTTTCTCCTCACTAAAATAAGTAAAACATTAAAAAATAAATCAATAGAAATAAAAGTTTGTATTTTATCTTATCCTTCTCTAATATTCTTTTTTTCATTATGTAGATCCAAGTTTCTGCACTATATAATTTTCTTTCTCTTTGAGTAACTTCTTTTGATATTCCTTGCAAGCCAGGTCAACTGGAAGCGAGTTTTCTCAATTTTTGTTGGAAAATATTTTCTCCTTCCCATTTTAATGGTAATGTCTCAAGATTCAGAATTGTAAGGTTTTTTTCCTCTAAACACTTTAAATACAAGGATTAGCAAAAGTAAGTTTACAGTTTTGCATCACTGTGACCTTGTTAATAAATCTTTTGTAATAATCATACCTTACATGTCTTTTTCCATAAGAACAACTGTAAACCCTCTTTTACCCACCCCTGCATTTCACTCCATTCTACTTTGCTTGTGAGGTTTTTGAAGTAGTCTGGCGTGATCTTCACTCTTAAACTTTATATGTAAGGTATCATTTTCCTCAGGCATCTTTCAAGATTTTTTTATCTTTGATTTTCTGTATTGTGAATACGATATGGTTAGTTTTATTTTTAATTTATTTTGCTTAATGTTTTTCTAGTTTCCTGAATCTATGGTTTAATATTAGCCATTGACATAAGAAAATTTGCAATCATCTTTGCTTCAATTATTTCTTATTCCTTCATCTCTTTATTCTTCTGTGATCCCTTTATTCTTATGGTACACAATTTCAGTTGTCCTATAGTACTTGGATATTTTTTTCAAGCTTTAAAGCTTTGATTCTGTCCTCGGCTGAGTTTAGTTTACTGATGAGTCTGTCCAAAAAATTCTTTATTTTTAATTATTTTTATATCTAGACTATATTTTTATTTTTTTTTTTAGAATTTTATTTCCTCTGCTTACATCAGGAGTAGTCAACCTTTTTATACCTACCGCCCACTTTTGTATCTCTGTTAGTAGTAAAATTTTCTAACCGCCCACCAGTTCCACAGTAATGGTGATTTATAAAGTAGGGAAGTAACTTTACTTTATAAAATTTATGAAGCAGAGTTACAGAAAGTTAAAGCATATAATAGTAATTACTTACTAAGTACTTTATGCCGGATTTTCATTAAGTTTAGCAGAATAAATCTTTATGAAACAACTTACTATAGTTAAATCTATCTTTTTATTTATACTTTGGTTGCTCCACTACCGCCCACCATGAAAGCTGGAAGGCCCACTAGTGGGCAGTAGGGACCAGGTTGACTACCACTGGCTTACATTATTGTGATCATTATTTTATGTTTAAGTTTGACTAGGTAATGGGGAGCCCAAATATTTGAACAAATACTATTTTCAATGTGTCTCTGAGGCTGTTATTAGAAAAGCTTAGCATTTTAATGGTTAGATTGAGTAAAGCAGATTGCAGTCCATAATGTAGGTGGGCCTTATCCAATCAGGTGAAGGCTTGAATAGAATAAAAAGGCTAAATCTATTCTGAGTTGAGAAGTTTCATTTTCCCTAGAGTTGGGAGAATTCTTCCCATCTAAAAGCCTTCAATCTAGGATATCAACCATTTATCTGGCTTCAGATTCAAACTAAAATATTGACTCAAGCCTGCTGATTTTAAATTGAAAGTACTCCATCAACAATCTTCGGTTTCAGGCCTTGAGACTCAGATTGGAACTAAACCATTGAGTTCCCTGATTCTTTGGTTTTGCCAGCTCACTCTGCAGATCTTGCTTACCTTCAGATCACTCAGTTTCTTACAATAAATCTCTTCACCACTCTCTGTCTCTCTCTTTCTCTCTCTCTCTCTCTCTCTCTCTCTCTATATATATATATATATATATATATATACACACATATATATATACACACAAAACTTATTGGATATATATATATAACATATCGGATATATATATATAAATATATATATATATATGACATATTGGTTTTTATTTTATGGAGAAATATGACCAATAAAATTACTCATTTGTCCTTGCATATTGTCTACTTTTTCCATAAAATCCTTTAGTATATTTATCATAGCTATTTTCAATTTTTTTCTGATAATTATAATAACCCTGCCATATTTGAGTCTGTTTCTGGTCTTTGGAGTGTCTTTCCAGACTTGTTTTTGTTTTCCTTAGATAAGGAACTTGCACATCTGATTATAGTAACTGGCATTTGTGAAGTCAAATTATGGGAGATGGTAGTAATGATTTAAATATTTCCTGGTTTGGAAGCAGAAGAGTTTTCTTTTTGGAAATAAAATATCCTGCACTGAGCTTCTGACTACCAATCATAAAAAGGAAGTCCAACTTTTAAACACAGTTTAAAAATATTTGTAAGAACTTATTTCTTCTTACATGACTATCATAATCTCTTCCTTATTCTCCTCCTCTTCCAACACTTGTACACGCTGAACAATACAGTCTGAAGTTATGTCTATTCCCTGATCCTGTCATGACTCCTTTTGCACAGGGTTTCCAGTTCATTGCACTTTATCTCCCAGTCACTTGGCTGAAACACAAGTCAGCTTCAATATTATTTTTAAGTCTCAGTTTAAGTATCATTTTCAGGTCTTGCTGAAGTATCACTTTCTCTAAAAAGCCTTATCTAATTTTTTAAATCTACTGGTTAGCTCACCATATACCATGTTCTCTCTTAGTACCCTATGCATTGTAACACTTATTTAATTGCTTCCTGTTTACTTCATCTTTGATTAGTTTTAAGCTACATGTGGGGAGAAATATTATAACTTGTTCACTATCCTATCTGCAGACTCTTAAATAAGAATTGGCATGGAATAGGCATCTCGATAAATATTGCTTGAATTAATATACAAAACATGAATATGTGCATCATTAAAAATCTGGTTTAAAAAGTGAGTCCATAAATTATTTATCTTGAATTTCTTTTTTAAGTTGTCAGTAGAGATTGAATATTTCCAGAATTCTGAGAGAGAACATTAATTTCCATTGGGTTTCTTTCTATTCCAGTACATAACTAAGCCTGCTTTTTATTACCTCTACAAAGGAGCTGTGGACAAGTTCTGCCTGGGGTGAGGACGACGGAGGCATGAAGACCCAACTCCGGAAACCAGGTTCAGTGACGCAGATCCACTTTATTCAGGAAGTAAATTAGCTTATATACACAGGTTCAGCCTATAGGGTGTTATAGTGTGTCCTTCATAGCCAATGGCTGAAAAGATCAGGGAGCTGCGTGGTTGGCGCTAAGTCACTTCCTTATAGCCGGCGAGCTTCCTTCCTGGGTAATCCCAGGAGGCTTCTGGGAGCTGGCAAATTCTCACAGCATTGCATCAGCCACAGCTGCTAGGAATGTGGTCTGCGCTCCACCTACAAGGAGCATTGATCTCATGAAACTGGAGCGGTTTGCATTTGTTAAACCAAACTGTCCTTTACATGTTTAATACTATGAAGGGTGGGAAATACAGGATTATAAGAATATTCACATCACTTTACTCAGCAAGAACGTTTGCATTCTAGCACAAAAAGCTTTTCAGTTGTATGTCCTCATATACCTTAACTTTCTACTATTTCATTTAGTATGAACTACACTTAACTGCTTTCACAGTTTTGTGTCATTCTCTGTACCCATTACTGTTATTGAATTCTAGGAGTAATTCATCATTTTGCTTAAATGCCCATGTTTTATCCTTGATCATCTCTGCACAGAGTTATTTGTATATAAAATACATAGCATAGTATTTGTTTCAAGTAAGTGGTCAAAATATATTAATCTTTCTCTCTGGACTACTGTCAGGAAAAGCATCACATTCTGCATTGAAGTACAGACATTTAGTTATCTCTATCACTAAACTGCACATTCTCTAATGGCAAGACTTGCTTGACATTATGTTTCCATAATTTTGAACATTTGTTTTATATATCGGTGCATGCACTTAAGATTAATTGGACACTGCTCTCGAAATCCAAGCATTTCACTACATGTAAATTATACCATAAGAAAAAATCGTGATGTTCTGCAAAATCACCACCAAAATCACATGCATGTTTTGCTCATTAGTCATTTTCTGTATTAATGTATATTTCCTACTAGGATTTTCACTAGTTTATGGAGAAGCACTGAACAAAAACATTAGATACTAAATGGTTTTCCACTTTGCATATTAGGAGACTTATTGTTAGAAAATCACTTTCTCTGCAAACAGCTTTAGTCAGTCTTTGAATGCATTCACACACAACTATGTGAATATTATTTTAGAAAATCAGTATAATTAAAAAAAATTATTCTTTCCCTTTGAGCTTAAGCTTTTACCTAATTTTTGGTCTCCCGTCTTACCTAACTTACTGTTCATGATATGCACTATCTTGCAGACAGTACGTTCTCTTTGTTTCACCATGGGGGTCTTCTCATCATGTAATTAATTTTCTTCCATATATTTGCCTCTCTAAATTCTATGCAAACCTCCACAACAAGCTTTCTACTCTCTTACAAAGAAATTTTATTTGATCACTTATACTTTTATCATTTTATTATTTGATAATTTAAACCTTCATATGGTATAAATTTGTATTTGCATTGCCAAAAATTTGTTTTTCAAGAATAGATATTTTAGGCCTTTGCTGGTTAACTCAGTGGTAGAGAGTCAACTTGGCATCTGGATGCCCCGGGTTCAATTACCAATCAGGACACAAAGGAAAAACAAGCATCTACCTCTCCACCACTTCCCTTCCCCCTTCTCTTTCTTCCCCTCCCTTCAGCCATGGCTCAACTGGTTTGAGCACATTGGCCCTGGGTGCTGGGGATGGCTCCATGGAGCCTTTATCTCAGGTGCTAAAAATAGCTTGGTTGTGAGCATGGCCACAGATGGGCAGAGAATAGGCTGCAGATGAGGGTTGATGGGTGGATCCCACTTGGGGTGCATGCAGGAGTCTGTCTCTCTCTTCTCTCACTTGAAAAAGAAGAAAAAGAAAAAATGTATATATATATATATATTCAAATGTATATATATATTGCTGTGTCATTCAAGATATGGCAATAATATCTCATCAGAGATTATATAATTGACAAATAAACCACAGTGGTTCCCAGTGCCAATCAATTTAGTGTTTTATTTTATTGTATTTCCCTTATATTATTTATTAATATATAAATTATTTTTGCATATTTATTATTTTTATATCTCTAATGTTTGCAACTTACCTGGAGTCAAAGTAGTTTTTTTTTCTGTTTACGGTTGTTTACCCAGCGCCTAGCACATGCTCCAAAAATACTGTTTAAAAAATATACATTTTATGACTCTACTATGATTAATGTAATTCAATCGATTTTCTTTTTCTTCAGTATTGTTTATTGTAATTTTCCACTTTATAAAATGAGCATTCCTTTAGAATAACTTAGCTCACACTTTCAATAACATACTTTGTATATTCCTTTTTATTAATATTCTAAATGGGATTAAGATTCTAAACTGAAATTATACAGTTTTTTTCTTCCTTTTTCCATCTAACTAATTTTACTCAGCATGGTACTCTCAAAATCCATTTATATTGTTGTAAGTGGAAATATTTTATCATTTTTATGCCTGAGCAGTATTCCACTTTTTATCTACATACCATTGTAGTATAATTTGTATGCAGCGAAATGCACAGAGCTCAAGTATACTGCTCAGTTAATTTTGACAAATGCATACACTTATGTTACACACATACTTAGTAATATTTGTATCATCCCCCAAAGTTCCTGCTGTCCCCCCAAGTCAAAAACCTGCCAGAATTCAAAATCTCATTTCTATCTGCTCTTGAACTGAATATAAATAGAATTACAAAGTGTTTATTTTGTTTTTACTCAGCATAATATTTGTTGTATTAATTCATCTTTTTATGTACCATTATTTTTATCTAATATCTTATTTGTATTAATATACTATGTAATTTTAATCCATTGTTCTGCTCATAAACACTAAAATCATTTCTACTTTTTAGCTATTATAAATAAGGTGCTATAAATATTTTTAAATAATCTTTATAGACATATAATTCTTGGGTAAACATATAAAAGTAAAATTGGTTACTATGAATAAGTGCTATGAATATTTATAATGTCTTTTTCTAGACCTATGATATCTTGGGTAAACATACAGAAATAAAACTGTTTGCTTCAAAGGTGGACACATTCTTATCTTCTTAATAAACTGACAAACGATTTTCCAAAATAGTAGTTCCATTTTACATTTCCAACAATATATGATAGTTACATTTATCCACAGTTTCATCAATAATTGACATAGTCAATAATTTTCTATTTAATTTTTCTAACTGTATAATGGTTTTAGTGTGTATTTGTTGTGACTAATAACCCTAAAACATTTTTCATGTGTTTATTGGTGATTTTTATATTATTTCTGTGAAAAGTCTTTTCAAGTTTTGGCTGACAAGTTTTAAAGCTAATTTCTCAGTTTTCTTATTGAAATATAAGAGTTATTTATTATATTCTGTATTAAATTTGTTTGGCAGATACATATTATAAAACATTTTGCAAGTCTAAATTTTGCATATTTATTTTCATAATATAGCCTTTTCATGAGCAGAATAATTAAATTTCCATAACATTGATTTACCATTTTTTTTCTTATATGACTATTGACTTATTTGTTTGCTCGAAGAAATTTTTTTCAATTCAGTATATTAAAAATGTTCTCAAGGTTCGTCCATGTTGTCTTAAATGGCAATATGTCATAATTTCCTATGGTTGAGTAGTGTTCTATTGTATATGTGTATCACATGTTCTTTACCCAATCCTCTATCAAGGGACACTTTCGTTGTTTCCATGTCTTGGCCACTGTGAATAATGTTGCAATGGACATGGGAATGCATGTCTCTTTGTATAGCACTGTTTTGGAGCCTTTGGGGTAGATAACTAGTAAAGAGATTGCATGGTAATATGGCAATTCTATTAAGTTTTTGAGGTACTGTCATACTTTCTGCCATAATGGCTGTATCAGTTTACATTCTTACCAGCAGGGTATGAGGGTTCCTTTTTCTCCACAACCTCTCCAGTTCTTGTTATTACCTGTCTTGTTGATAACAGCCAATCTAACAGTTATGAGGTGGTATCTCATAGTAGTTTTGATTTGCATTTCTTTAACAGCTAGCAAAGATGAGCATCTTTTTACATATCTGTTGAGAACATTTTACTAAATAAAATAAGTAAATCAGAAAAAGCTAAGAACTACATGCTTCCACACATAGTTGAGTATAAAATTGAGACTCATGGACAAAGATAAAAGTGAAGTGGTTACCAAGGGAAGGAATGTTGAGGGGAGAGGAATAAGGCATCTAAATATATGGTGACAGAAAATGATTTGATTTGGGTGATGAGCACGCAACACTATCAACAGTTCAAATGCTATAAAAATGTTCAACTTAAATTTGAGTACTCTTATTGATCTACTTTGCCCCATTAAATTTCATTTCTAAATTAAAAACAAATGTTCCATATTTTCTTCTAGAAGCTTGCTAGTTTTAACATTTATGTTTGGATCAGTGACTTCTTATTGATAAATTGTGATGTTATTGTGAAAGTTAGGATTCAAAGTTGCTTTTTTTCTTTTTATATAGAGGTATCTCAGCATAATTTCTTTTTTAAATTTTTATTAATTTTAATGGGGTGACATCAATAAATCAAGGTACATATGTTCAAAGAAAACATGTACAGGTTATCTTGTCATTCAATTATGTTGCATACCCATAACCCAAAGTCAGATTATCTTCGGTCACCTTCTATCTAGTTTTCTTTGTGCACCTTTCCCTCCCCCCTCCAACCCAGTAACCACCACACTCTTGTCCATGTCTCTTAGTGTCATTTATATGTGCCACCTGTGTATGGAATCACGCAGTTCTGAGTTTTCTTCTGATTTACTTATTTCACTCCGTATAATGTTATCAAGATCCAACCATTTTGTTGTAAATGATCTGATGTCATCATTTCTTATGGCTGAGTAGTATTCCATAGTGTATATGTACCACATTTCCTTTGTCCAGTCATCTATTGAAGGGCTTTTTGGTAGTTTCCATGTTTGGACACTGTGAACAATGCTGCAATGAACATGGGGCTATATGTATCTTTGAAAAATCAATGTTTCTGAGTTTTGGGGGTATATACTCAGTAGAGGGATTGCTGGGTCATAAGGTAGTTCTATTTTCAGTTTTTTCAGGAACCACTATACTTCCTTCCATAATAGTTGTACTACATTACATTCCCACCAACAGTGGTTCCTTTTTCTCCACAGCCTCTCCAACACTTGCTATTACCTGTCTTGTTGATAATAGCTAATCTAACAGGTGTGAGGTGGTATCTCATTGCACTTTTGATTTGCATTTCTCTAATAACTAATGAAGATGAGCATCTTTTCATATATCTGTTGGCCATTTGTATTTTTTCCTGGGAAAAGTGTCTGTTCATCTCCTCTTCCCATTTTTTTATTGGATTGTTTGTTTGCTTGTTGTTGAGTTTTATGAGTTCTTTGTATATTTTGGATATTAGACCCTTATATGAGCTGTTGTTTGAAAATATCATTTCCCATTTAGTTGGCTGTCTGTTTATTTTGTTGTCAGTTTCTTTTGCTGAGGAAAAACTTTTAGTCTGATGTAGTCCCATTCATTTATTTTTGCCTTCAGTTCCCTTGCATTTGGAGTCAAATTCATGAAATGCTCTTTAAAACCAAGATCCATGAGTTTAGTACCTATATGTACCTTATTGTTTCAGGTCTTATATTTAGGTCTTTGATCCATTTTGAATTAATTTTAGTACAAGGGGACAAGCTGTAGTCGAGTTTATTCTTTTGCATGTGGCTTTCCAGTTTTCCCAGCATTATTTGTTGAAGAGACTTTCTTTTCTCCATTGTGTGTTGTTGGCGCCTTTATCAAAAATTATTTGACCATATATATGTGGTTTTATTTCTGGACTTTCTATTCTGTTCCATTGGTCTGAGTGTCTATTTTTCTGCCATTACCATGCTGTTTTGATTGTCGTGGCCTTATAATGTAGTTTGAAGTCAGGTATTGTAATGTCCCCAGCTTCATTCTTTGTCTTTAGGATTGCTTTAGCTATTCGGGGTTTCTTATCATTCCATATAAATCTGATGATTTTTTTGTCCTATTTCTTTAAAAAATGTCATTGGAATTTTGATGGGAATTGCATTAAATTTCTAAATTGCTTTGGGTAATATGGCCATTTTGATTATATTTATTCTTCCTATTCAAGAACAAAGAATATTTTTGCATCTCATTGTATCTTTTTCAATTTCCCTTAACAATGCTTTGTAGTTTTTATTATATAGGTCCTTTACATTCTTTGTTATGTTTATTCCTAGGTATTTTATTTTTTTTGTTGCAATCATGACGGGGATTATTTTTTTGAGTTCGTTTTCTAATTCATTGTTGGCATATAGAAAGGTTAGGGACTTTTGTATATTAATTTTGTATCCTGCGACCTTACTGTATTGGTTTATTGTTTCTAGTAATCTTTTTGTGGAGTCTTTGAGGTTTTCCATGTATCATATCATCTGCAAAAAGTGATGCCTTTACTTCTTCTTTTTCGATATGGATGCCTTTTATTATTTTATCTTGTCTGATTGCTCTGGCCAGAACTTCTAGCACCACGTTAAATAAGAGTGGAGAGAGTCGACAACCCTGTCTTGTCCCTGATTTAAGGGGAAGAGCCTTCAATTTTATGCCATTTAATATGATGATGGCTGATGGTTTATCATATATGGCCTTTATCATGTTGAGATATTTTCCTTCTATACCCATTTTGTTGAGTGTCTTAAACATAAAGTTGTGTTGTATTTTATCGAATGCCTTTTCTGTATCTATTGATAAGATCATGTGGTTTTTGTTCTTTGTTTTGTTGATATGGTGTATTATGTTAACCATTTTATGTATGTTGAACCATCCTTGAGATTCTAGGATGAATCCCACTTGATCATGATGTATTATTTTTGTAATATGTTGTTGTATTCAACTTGCTAGTATTTTGTTTAGTATTTTAGCATCTGTATTCATTAGAGATATTGGTCTGTAGTTTTCTTTTTTTGTGCCTTCTTTGCCAGGTTTTGGTATGAGGGTTATGTTGGCCTCATACAATGTGTTTGGAAGTATTGCTTCTTCTTCAATTTTTTGGAAGACTTTGAGTAGAATAGAAACCAAGTCTTCTTTGAATGTTCAATAGAATTCACTAGTATAACAGTCTGGGCCTGGACTTTTATTTTTGTGGAGGTTTTTAATAGTTTTTTCTATTTCTTCCCTGCTAATTGGTCTGTTTAGGCTTTCTGCTTCTTCATGACTCAGTCTAGGAAGGTTGTATTGTTCTAGGAATTTATCCATTTCTTCTAGATTGTTGAATTTGGTGGCATATAGTGTTTTGTGATATTCTACAATAATTCTTTGTATTGTATATCTATGATGTCTGTGGTGATTTCTCCTCTTTCATTTTGATTTTGTTTATATTAATCCTTTCTCTTTTTTCTTTGTTGAGTCTTGCCAAGGGTTTGTCAATTTTGTTGATCTTTTCAAAGAACCAGCTCCTTGTTTTATTAGTTTTTTCTATACTTTTTCTGTTCTCTATTTCATTTATTTCTGCTCTGATTTTTATTATCTCCTTTCTTCAGCTGGTTTTGGGTTGTTTTTGTTCTTCTTTCTTTAGTTCCTTAAGTTGTGAAGTTAAGTGGTTTACTTGGGCTCTCTCTTGTTTGTTCATATAGGCCTGAAGTGATATGAACTTCCCTGTTATTACTGCTTTTGCTGCATCCCAGAGATTCTGATATGTCATATTGTCATTTTCATTTGCCTGTATATATCTTTTGATCTCTGTGCTTATTTCTTCTTTGACTCAATCATTTTTTAAAAGTATGTTGTTAAGTTTCCACATTTTTATGAGGTTTTTTTTTTTTCCTCTTTTTTGCAGTTGAATTCTAGTTTCAAGGCTTTATGATCAGGAAATATGCTTCGTATAATTTCGATTTTTCTGAATTTGCTGGTGTTGTTTCTGTGACCCAACATATGGTCAGTTCTTGAGAATGTTCCATGTACACTAGAGGAAAATGTATACTCTGTCGCTTTGTGATGAAATGTCCTGTAGATGTCTATCATATCCAGGTGCTCTAGTTTTTTCTTTAAGGCCAATATATCTTTATTGATTTTCTATTTGGATGAATGATCCAGAGCCATCAGCGGTGTATTGAGGTCTCCAAGTGTGATTGTATTTTTTTCAGTTTTTGTTTTTAGGTCAATAAGTAGCTGTCTTATATATTTTGGTACTCCTTGGTTTGGTGCATATATATTAAGAATTGTTATGTGTTCTTGCTTCAGTGTCCTCTTAATCATTATGAAATGACCACTTTTGTCTCTGAGTATATGCTGTCTTGTAGTCAGCATTATTAGATATGAGTATTGCTACACCTGCTTTTTTTGGATGTTATTTGCTTGGAGTATTGTTTTCCAGCCTTTTACTTTGAATTTGTTTTTATCCTTGTTGCTTAGATGAGTTTCTTGTAGGCAGCATACTGTAGGATTTTCTTTTTTAATCCATTCTGCTACTCTGTGCCTTTTTATTGGTGAGTTTAATCCATTTATATTTAGTGTAATTATTGATAGTTGTGAGTTCTCTATTGCCATTTTATAAATTGATTTCTGTCAGTTTTCTATATTGTTTGATTCTCCTCTTTTGTTTTTCTATCATTTGTTTTTGTTTGTTTGTATTTCATACTTCTTTCCTCTGTTGCTATGTTTTTTAAGCCATGTTTTTTGTGGTGGTTTTTTCAAGGGTGGTTATCATTAAGTAATGGAAAGGGTACTTACCATGTTCATTGTAGTACATTATCTTATGAGTGCTTCTGTACTCCATCATCCATTGCTACTGTTAATCTCCATCTTCTCCCTCCTCTTTTTTTTGTTTTTGTTGTCACAGTTTAAATTTGGTTTTATTGTGTTTTTGGTGGAGATTTTACTTGTGGTTTTGTTTTGTTTTGTTCTTTGTATCTGGTGGGAAAACTCTTTTTTGTATTTCTTGGAGTGGTGGTTTTCTGATGGTAAATTCCCTCATCTTTTCTGTATCTGTGAATGTTTTTATTTTTCCTTCGTATTTGAAGGATAGCTTTGATGGGTATAGTATTCCTGGCTGAAAGTTACTCTATTTCAGGACTTTAAATATTGGGGTCCACTCTCCTCTAGCTTGTAGAGTTTCTGCTGAGAAATTTGATGATAATCTAATAGGCCTTCCTTTATATATTGTATTCTTCTTTTCTCTGGCTGCCTTGAGAATTTTTCTTTGTCATTGGTTTGTGCCAATTTCATTATGATGTGCCTTGGAGTAGATTTGTTTGGGTTAAGAAAACTCGGTGTTCTGTTTGCTTCTTGAATTTGAGGCTTTAGTTCTTTCCACAGGCTTGGGAAGTTCTCGTCTATTATATGTTTGAATATGTTCTCCTTTCCATTTTCTCTCTCTTCTCCATCTGATATACCTATTATTCTTATGTTATTCTTTTTGATGGAGTCAGACAATTCCTGTAGGGATTTCTCATTCTTTTTTAAATTTTTGAGTCTCTTTCTTCTTCTCTCTGTTTTGCCTGAAGTTGCTTTTCTTCTATGTCACTATTCCTACCTTCTATCTGCCTGTTCTATCAGTAAGCTTGTTAACTTTTCAGTTAATGAATTCAGTTTTTCATCTCTGTTTGATTTGTTTTTATAATTTCAATTCTCATGGTAATGTATTCTTTGTGTTTGTTAAGTTGTTTTCTGAGCTCCCTACATTGCCTTTCTGTGTTTTCTTGTATATCTCTGGGTATTTTTAAGATTTCTATTTTAAATTCTCTGTTATTTAGCTCCAAGGTTTCCAATGTATTACCTTTTTTCTCCATAGATTTTTCCTCATCTATCTGTGCTACATCTCTGTCTTTTATATCCATTATATTCGATTTCCTTTTCCTTAATGGCATCTGAGGGTGGTTTTGTTGATAGTACCAATGAGAATTAATAAAGAATAAAAAGTTAAAAAAAAGAAAAATAGAAAAAATAAAATTTATCATTTCCCTCTTTTTCTCCTCTTTTCTCCTCTCCTCGAGAAAAAAAATTGTGAACTGTGAATTATATTGTGCTAAATGGAACAAAATCTACTTATTACAATGGGCCTGAGTTGGGGAGAAGTGATAAAGGAGCAAAAACGGAGATAGGGACTCACAAAATGCAAAAAAAGAAAAAAATTTGGGTCAAGAATAAAATGATTTGCTTGTAAGTGATGGTCGACTAAGAGATGTGGGTAATGCTAATTTGTTAAAAAGTGAAGAATAAAACACCCAAAGTGCCACAAAGAAAAAATTTGATAAATAAGAAATTCCTAATAAGAGAATTTGTTTGTGATTGAGGATTGAATGAGAGAAAAACTAAAGGAGAAAAGAAGAAACTAATATAGAAGGAGAAAAAAAGAAAGAGGAAAAAACAAAAAGAAGAAAAAAGAAAAAAAGAACAAAGAGAGAGAGAGAGATAGAGAGAGTTAAGGGTTTTGGAGTGCAACCCTCATAGAGAGAAAGGAAGAAGAAAAGAAAGAAAATGGGAAATGTATCATTTATGGGTAGTGTACTTCAAGAAGAGGAAAGAATAAGATGGGCAGAGAATAAAATGAGCAAAGTGAAAGAAGAAGAAAATAATGGAGACAAGAAGATGAAAGAAAGAAACAAAAAAATCTAAAGGTTATAAAGTCTTTTGATTTTTTTTGATTTTGAGAGGCTATCTTCTTCCTTTTTCTTTCTCTCTTTCTTCCTGTTTGGTGACTCTGTACCCCAGGCTCTGCCCCTGTGGCACGCTTAGGTAGAGATTTGCAGTTGAGAAGTCTCTATGGTGATGTCAAATATTAGGCTTCAGTTTTATTGGCAGTCGAGGTTTGTTAGCATTTGCAGGCTCCGACTATGAGAGAGTCCGTTTTCCTGGAGCCTCTCTCCTAGTCTCTCCTTCCTGAATTAGCAGCCTGATGATCCAGCTATAGGGTTGCTGCTGTCTCTGCCTGGAGAGTAAGAGGCTCAAAGAGCTGGCAAATCCCTACTCTATCCCCAATCAGTGCAGAGCTCTGGGTAAGGCTCTGTCAGTCAGAGCTGCCAGCATAATCAGGCAGGGCTGGGAGCCAATTGCTCTCAAGGTGCCTTTGTATGTGCCTCTAGGCATGTCCAGTATGTCTCCGCACTCTGTAGGACCACTATCCCCAGGCTTTTTGCACTTTGTAACCTGTTTTGGCTTGGTAGAAGATGCCCTAGTCATTGTTTGCAAAACAGGAGATCTTACAAGCTGTCAAATCACTCTTTTTAACATATAGCCTGGAGTATGAAAGCTCTGCCAATCAGAAGTTGCCCTTACCCCTACGTGCATAGCATAGCAAGAGGCACTAAAAATATCATGCCTCTTGTCTTAGATTGCTGAACTGAAAGAGACCTTGTCAGTTAAAGCCCCATAGGTCAGTTGAGAGGTGAGCAGACTGTGGGTTAAGCTAATTCCAGCAATTGGATCTGAAGATCTGCTCCTGAGTCAGACTGCAAGCTGCTTGCACGCCCCTCTTCCCAACGTTTTCTTATTTTTTTTCCTTCCCTAGGCTGTTAGCTTGAATGGTTGGGTGAGGCACCCTGCCCACCCAGAGAAGTTCGGATGTAGGGAAGTCCGCTTTTGCGCACTCCCCTGCACCACTGTTCAGGGTGCAGGAACCACACCAAGACTCTGGTCACAGCACACGCAAAGGCCTCTGACTCTGCCCCTCTGTCCAGTAACAGGGGCACCCACTCCCGGTGTGCTAGGAGGAACCTCTTGCACAATGTCCACGCTCGTCGACCAGGATATCGGGGCTAATGATGGCCGCCACTCGCCCGTCTTTGTCAGGGTCCGGCACGGGTGTTAGTTCACATTGGCTGAGTCACTGCAGGCACACTCTTTCCTCAGCTTGGATATCTGTGCTGCCATCTGGCTCCTTCCACATCCTTAGCCTTCTGTCTCAGTTCCAAGTGAAAGCAGCCCTTGCTTAGGTTAGTGAGGAAGGCAGAGTGTTTCTTTTTCTGTCTTATTTCCTTCGGGGTTGAGTATATATTTAGTCAATTTTTCTCTCGATTATACCTTCGTGTTCAGTGTGTGGGAATTCTAGATGCTCCAAGGATAGATTTTTCTGTCTCTGGTTGAAGAACTTGTTGAAATTTTGGGAGATTTATCGGTATCTCTCCTCACGGCACCATTTCTCTGATGTCACTCAATTTCTTAAGAAAAAATTTTATCTTACATTAAATTATGTCAGTGCCTTATTTGAAGAGCATTTGAATCTATACATGTGGGTTTATTTCCAGATTTCCTATTCTCTTGAGTTGATATATTTGTTCATTCTTGTACCAATGTCAATTTTCCTGTATAATGTTAATTTTTTTTCATAGTTTGATGTTATGTAGATAAGTCCCCATACCTCATTTTCCTTTATAAATATTCTTGTGGTAATTCTACATCCATTTGTGTATGTAATTTGGATTGGCATCTTTAATTTTTTTCAATATTTATTGATAACACAGTACTATATATAGAAATGTAATTAAATTTTATTGACTTTTATTATGTAAAATTCTTAAATTTATATACAGATTCTGGTATATTTTTATAAATTAAGATTTTCTGGCCTGATCTGTGGTCTAGTGGATAAAGTGTTGATCTGAAGTGCTGAGGTCACTGGTTTGAAACTCTGGGGTTGCTACACCAAGGCACATATGAGAGTTCATGCTTCCTGCTCCTCACCCTTCTCTCTCTCTCTCTCTCTCTCTCTCTCCCTCTCTCTCTCTCTCTCCTCTCTACAATGAATGACTAAAATATTTTAAAAATATTCCCTGGCCTGTTGGCTCAGTGGTAGAGCATTGGCTTGACGTGTGGAAGTCCCGGGTTTGATTCCAGGTCAGGGCACACAGGAAAAGTGCCCAGCTTCTTCTGCAACCTTTGCCCTCTCCTTTCTCTCTATCTCTCTCTTCCCCTCTAGCAGCCTAGGCTCCATTGTAGAAAAAATGGCTCAGGTGCTGAGGACGGCCCCATGGCCTCCACCTTGGGCATTAGAATGGTTCTGGTTGCAACGGAGCAATGCCCAGATGGACAGAGAATTGTTCCATAGTGGGAAGGCTGGGTGGATCCTGGTCAGGCGCATGCGGGAGTCTGTCTCTCTGCCTCCTCTCTTCTCACTTCAGAAAAATACAAAAAATAATAAAATAAAGTAAAGTAAAATAAAATAAATATATTTTCTTGGTATACAGTCTAGTCATCTTTGAATAGGAAAATTTTTATATTTTGCCCACCTGTATGATTTCCACATCTTTTTCCCCCCTCTTGCTTAATTGCCATTGCTCTACTCATCAACACAATATAGAAATAATTGTGGGATTCCAGTATTTTGTTTTTGATTTACATTTAGTTTTTTTCACTGATAAGTATGATGTTGATGGTATAATTTTGTAGATTCATTTTAATGGGTTAAATAAGATTTTTTTTAATTCCCATTTTGTTGAAAGTTTTTAATATAAGTGGATTTGAATTTTTCAAATGCTTTCATTGTATCTGTTGAGATAATAACATAGTTAATATGTTGAATTACACTGATTTTGTAAAAAGAAATTATTTTTATTTCTTGAATTTTGATAGAATTAAACAGTGAAGCCATAAAAAACTAGATTTTCCCTGGAATAACTTTTTTAATTATACAATCAAGTTATTAACATGCAATACTTAATTTTGTTTTTCACTTGTCAGTTTTGGTAAGTATTATCAAGGGATTTTTCCATTCAACCAAGTCTGGGAATTTACTGGTAAATATTTTTCATAACATTCTATCATTCTTTTAAAGACTCTTTTGAATTGCAAGTTACATATGGAGAAATTCGTGGATTTTATATGTACATTCAGTTCAATAAGTTTTGCTAACTGCATACAGCTGTGAAGTCCACATCTATCAATACACTAAATATTTTCACTGTTCCAGAAAGTTTACTAATGCTTTTCTTCCATCAATCAATCCCAGTCCCTTCAAAGCAACCACTGAACTAATTTTTAGAACTATAAATTAATTTTGCCATGTTTTTGAACTTCATTTAAAAGAAATAATAATATATACTCTTTTATATGTAGTTTATTTCATTCAGCATAATATTTTTGAAATGTATCTGATTTTTTTATTCATATAAGTAGTCAAAATATATCTTTTTTTAAGCCCTGGAAAATATAAATAAAGCTTCTATGAATGTTCTATTAAAATTTTGTGAACAAAATTTGATATTTCTTTGGCATTTAATAAAGAATGGGCTGTTAGGTCAAGGAACTAATTTATTATGTTTTGCATTTTAAACAATAGCCATATGATTTTTCAAAATAACTGTGTCAACTTATACTCCTAATAACAATGGCTAAGATTTTCACTTTAACTAGATTTTCAGAAAAAACATTTGTTCTTGTGAATATTGTTTTTATTTTTCCATGCTAATAGGTTTATTATAGAATCTTATTATCATTTTAATTTGCATTGATGACTAATAAAAGTGGGTACTTTTTATGCAGCAATTACTATTACTATTATAAATATCTTTTTTTTTACAGAGACAGAGAGAGAGTCAGAAAGAGGGATAGACTAGGGACAGACAGACAGGAACGGAGAGATGAGAAGCATCAATCATTAGTTGTTTTTTTTTTGCACATTGCGATACCTTAGTTGTTCGTTGATTGCTTTCTCATATGTGCCTTGACTACGGGCTTTCAGCAGACCGAGTAACCCCTTGCTCGAGCCAGCGACCTTAGGTCCAAGCTGGTGAGCTTTTGCTCAAACCAGATGAGCCAGCGCTCAACTGGTGACCTCGGGGTCTCGAACTTGGGTCCTTGGCATCGCAGTCCGATGCTCTATCCACTGTGCCACCGCCTTGGCAGGCTGTAAATATCTTTTTATGTGAAGTATATGTTCAATGATTTTTGTTCATATCATTATGTTGATTTGATGGTCTTTTTTTAATTATTGAATTGCTAGTAACTTTGTTGTGATTGCTGTTTCAATGTATTCTCAATATGTCTTTTGTGAGACATGTGTTGCAAAAATTTTCAATTTCTAGTTTGATCATTTTCTGAATGTTGTCTTTGGATCAACAGAAGTATTTAATTTAATGATCTCCAATTCAGTCACCTTTCTGGTTTGTTATTACTGTGTCCTCTTTAAGAAATCTTGCTAACCCAAAGCCAAAAGACATTCTCCTATGTTTTATTATAGAATTTTTTTCATTTCATTGTGTACATTTAGATTCATAATTCATATTATGCTATGTTTTTAATGTTGTAATATTAAGGGTCAAGGGTTATTTTGCAGCATATGGCAAGACAATTTTTCAACACTTTTTGTTAAACAAAGACTAACTTTTCTCCATTGGATTATTTGACACTTTTGGTAATCTATTATCTGTATATGTGGGTCAACGCATACAATCTGTTATGTTACATTGATCAATACATCTGACTTTGTGCTTATTTTTAAATATATGTTTTGTTATTATTCAGAAATGGTAAAACCAACATATCAAAGATGACTGGCATTAAAAAGACAACTTGTTACACTCACAAATCCCAAGAGACGGGACCCACCAGGAAACAGAGTGGGGAAGGTACTACATAAGAAAGCACAGGGTTGCCTGACCTGTGGTGGCGCAGTGGATCAAGCATCGACCTGGAACACTGAGGTCACTGGTTCAAAACCCTGGGCTTGCCTGGTCAAGGCATATATGAGAGTTGATGCTTCCTGCTTCTCCCCCCTTTCTCTCTCTCTCTCTCTCTTTCTCATTCTAACTCTCTCTCCTCTCTAAAATGAATAAATAAATAAAAATTTAAAAAAAGAAAGCACAGGGTTGCTTCAGGAGGCAAAGAAAGCAGGGGTGGGAGGGAACATGGACAAAAAACTTTACTGTGGTTTCTGCAAAGAAGAAAAGGCAGGGCAGGATAAACATGTTTCAGTTTAGCTAGTTTGAAAATTTCAGTGGACTCTGGGGCATAGAGACTGTAGCTATCTTTCTGGTGCCTTTTTGTTTTAGGTTTTTAGTTTCCTTAAGCCACAAGTTTTATTTTCTCTTTCTGGATGGTAACTCATAGTGTGGATTTTTCCAAACAATTACAGGAAAAATAGGAACCCAGTGGCATTCCTGTTTAGCAGCTATTTTGGATTGAAGGCTTCTCAGTTCACCTCCCAGAGATTGGTGTTTACGGAGCTGTAGTTTCTTCTCCTTGAGGCAGCACAATTAACCCCCTTGTCTGCATTAGGTTTAGGTTCACAGCTCCTTTAAATCCAGAGCCCCTTTAAAACTCAAATTCTCCTCATCCAACTTCCCACTAGGGCTCAAAACAGAACATTCTCAATGATAGATCAGGCGCCATGCAAGGGCAATGAAACCCATGGGGGGAGGAGGAACTGGCTTGATTGAAGCCCTGTCCAGACCTTTGAACCAGCTGAGGCCTTCTTTTTACAGCTAATGCGGATAATAGGCGGTTGAGCCAAAATGTAAACAATTTGGAGGAGCTGTGGCGCCATTCCAATCCACATATGAAGAAATATTACCTTGTGCTTATAAGGGCAGTCACGTCAGCTGCTTTTCCCAAGACCCCTGACTAACCTGTATAAACCTTGCTCCCTCCCTCCTTGGCCACCGACATGGCTTAGTTTTTCTAGGCCAGACTGTCCCTAGGCGTTTTAAATAAGTTTTCCTTCTGGAACATATCAGCCTTTTGTTTTGGGTTTGTATCTCCCAAGTACGCACCCATAGACCCAGAAGGGGCTTAGCCTGTCAGCTATCTCTACAGGATAAGGCAGCCCAGCTGAGTTCTCTCCAGGTCTGACCTCGTCAGGGGTTTACATCACCTGCCAGTTGCCAAGGGAAGCTGAAAGGAGGCTTTCTCCCTTCCTCAAGGCCTCCTTTCCTTAGAGTGCAGGGGGCTTAGCCTGTCAGCTATCTCTACAGGATAAGGCAGCCCAGCTGAGTTCTCTCCAGGTCTGACCTCGTCAGGGGTTTATACTGATCTGCCAGTTGCCAAGGGAAGCTGAAAGGAGGCTCTTTCCCCTCCCTAGTGGACTGGCCCTCCAGTTTCAAACTTTCGTCTGAAGTATTGGTCCCTTTTGATTGTCTTTTTTCCTTTTGTTTGGTTTGTTTGTTTTTGTCTCCTGTCTGTCCATGTGTTCACCCTTAGAATGTTTACCAAATAAACTCCTGGTGCTGATCCTAAGTGGTCCTGTCTATACGCAGTGATATTTCTAGGGTGTCCCATTGACCACTTAGTATCTTGTGAGGTGAGAGTCTCACATCTAGAAGAGCAACACTTAACCTTTTCAATATTTTTGAGCATAAGGCCCTTGACATTCTTGTATGTGGTACCACTTAATAAGGCCTATGTACCTTATCCTACTGTTTTTCCTTCCTCAACCAACTGTATGACCTCCTCAGAAATCTAGGGAGCGGCAGAGATGAAGTGTTCTAACCTCATATCCCTTTTCTTTAAATACTGTGATACTGATCTCCAACAGTGTGCTTACTTGTACTCTACTGGGTAAGGGGATGAATTATAACAAAGTTGAACAACAACACAAAAGGATGTGTCTAGAACAACATCTTCTGTCGAATGCCATGTCATGGTCCCTGCAGTGCATGTTCTCACACTGATTTCATATGTGTGCATCTCACAACACACGTGGAGAGTGTCTTTGAAAAGCACTCTCCTTCTACTCAGCATGGATGGTTGAAATGTATGGGAAATGGCAACCCAGTTTGATCTACCAATTTATCATTGGAGCCTGGTCAACTGATTAGCCCACCTCAAGGCAGTTGACATTAAGTCATATCTCCTTTCCTTTGGAGGGGCTTCTGCTAAACTTAGCTAATTTTGTATTGCTGAGAGTACATCTCAAATCTAAGCAAGGAACTGACCTCAGAAAAAAACTCTGGGAAGACTTAGCTTTCAAGTTTTAATTTTAGGCTGGGAACCCACAACAACACACAGTATTTCAACAAACAGTAGTTATGACCCCATTACAGGAACATAGGTACAGATATCTTCCCAAATGGCAGCTGCATCTGATGGAATTAGTTAGGAAGCCAAGATACTCTAGTGGCAAATTACTCCACTTTGTTTCTTGTGCCAATTGTTTTAAAATATAAGTTTTGCTATTATTCTGGTATGGTGAGGTCAACAGAAAAGACCAGCGATTACATTACAGATCCCACGAAAAGGGCACATACGTGGCCAAGGAGGATCACATCAGGAAACACTGGGGTCAGTCGGGTGGCAGACAAAGTGGGGAAAAGTGTGCGCAAGAACCTTGACTGTGATCCAGCAGGATGAAGAAGGCCAAGCAGGACAAGCAAGCTCAGGTTTGGCTAGTTCGAGCAATTTAGGGCTTCAGGGCACACAGGCTGCCTCTAGTTATCTGGGAGCTGGTCCTGCAGTGATTAGGCCAGGGGAACAGTAATCCTCAGTGAGATAGCCCCACAGATGACATGTTTGAGCTTATGGGTTCTAGACTGATTTGCATTGGAAAGGCAAGCTTGGGAGTGAGTTGTTTACCCCAGTAGGAACTGACCAGCACTGGAAGGGGAAGTCCCTCCAAGATTAGCAAGGTCTCCTGAGAACTGGAAGTGCCAGATTGTCTTCAGCGTCTTTGGAGTTCTCATGACCATGACGTTTACTTTCACTATTCAGTTCCAGTTTCACTACAACCATGCAAAAATAATGAAAATAAAGGGAAAAAGGGTGCTCAAGATCCCTCAAGTGGAAAGGAACAGCTCCACGAGTCCTCTGAAGAGATACCACCCACAATAAGCCACTCATTGGCCTTCAACTTTTGGGACTTAGTTAGACTGCTTGGGCTTTGCAGTATACAGTACAGCTTGGTATTGTTGGTGGTTTGGTTTATAGGTTTTGAATATGGGTTTATGATCACATTTCTCTATGGGCATTTGGAGGATCCAAACTGAACCACAACCTTCTTTGGGGTTCGTTCAGTACTGAGTCATGTGTCTAAGCTGACAGCTTTTTTTTTTTTTAGTCACAACCTTATTGCATTGATTGGCATGCTTTTCAATACACTTGTTATATTTATATTTCCTTCCTGGAAAATGCCTTGACTGTTCTTATGGCAATTGTTCAAGGAAGGACACATGCAGCTGGCTGGGAAGCCTGCATTTCTTATCTCAGTGCAGCCTCTTCTGATATGATGACACCTTTGCTCAGGACAGCTGGAAGGCCTTCACCTGGGTTTGGAGAAAGTTTGTGGTGCCATGAGCAGAAGCATGTTAGTCAATTATTTGGGGGCTGCTGCAACTTTCTGAGGAATCAGCATGCCCTGTCTGGGGTTCCTCTTGCTCTCTGATCTGATCCAGTGGTTCCTAGTGCCAGATGAGGAAGAAGACAAGATGAATGTTGGCAAAAAAATTCTTGTTCTATCAGGTCTTGTTCCACAGCAACCATTAACTTGTACAGCAAAAGACAAAGAGAATGTCTTGCCGCACATTGAGCCTGGACTTCTGTCCAGGAAATCCAAACACGAGAAAAATGAGAGAATGTGAACAAACCCACTTACATGGGGCAGAGTCAGCTCTGCTCCCTGAGTAATCTTTGTCTATGCATTCAACCAAATTAAAGAGATGATGCAGCTAACAAGAGGCTACCATGCTTCTGAGATAGAGCCTTTACAAGGGACCAGTGAGAATCGGGCCAGTTCTCCAGCTGACAAAGTACAACCTGTCCCACACGAGAAGCACTGCAACCCACCTAGAAACCAGCCATCTCCTTAAAAAGCAGTGTCTCAGATGCAGGACAATTCCACTCAGCCCAGCAGGGACTAGCGTGCAAAGAAGAATGAAGACCAACAGGCTCAGCCTGCTGCTTGGGGTCACAGTGGTCTCATCTCACATCCTGCTTAAAATTGAGCTTCTTTTCCAGGAAAAAGGTAAAGGTGTCCTGAGTCCAGGACATGCTTCACCTTGTGTAGCACGACATAGGCTTCTAAATACCCGAACTCATTAACATGAAAATACACGTGCATAGTAGCTACAGGACACATTGGCAGAAACAGCTAAATTTCCATATTCCCCCTGGAATAACAGAGGGGAAACAGAGTTCAGTGAGGACTCTCTATTCTTGGTTGGTTAAATTGAAGACTACAGGACTTCTCTGTCAGGGCAGTAAGAGTTGAAACCAGCAGTTACCCTAAGTAAGTGGAGAGAAAGAAAGTGTTTTGAGGTGACTGCTGATATAATTTTGTCTTCCTGATGTATTAACATTTTCTTACTATGAAATATTCCTCTGGTAACTTTTTTTCTTTAATATGCATTTTTCTAATATTAATATAGCTGCATTAGACTTCTTATGCTTAGTGTATTTTTTCTATTTTTTTATTTAATATGATTATTCATATGGTTGGTTTAAGTTTTTAAGATATTGGTTTTTAATTTCTTGTTGCTTCATTTGACCCTTCAACCACTTTTCCATGTATTGTAGCTCCTAATTGGTAAATATGGATATTTCTTAGCATTCTATGATATTTCCTTCATTGGATTTTTCCTTTTGTCTCTATCATTTTTGTGTGCTTGTATTAGATTTGCCCTCTCTTTATCTCTCTTTATATACTATATATATATATGTGTGTGTGTGTGTGTGTGTGTGTATGTAAATATATATATGTAATTATTACAGTCGACTTTTAGAAAAATATTCTTCTACTTTATAATCAATAAAACCTTACAAATATATGTTTGTAAGCCTCATTTCTTCTTTTTGATCTTAAGGTGTGGACAAGGCCTGCCAGGGTGAGAAAAACAGAGACGCAAAGACCTGACTCCAAAGACCAGGTTCAGTGACACAGATCTACTTTATTCAGGAATTAAACCAGCTTATATACATGGGTTCAGCCAATAGGATGTTATAGTAGGGCAAATGGCCAAAAAAGGTCAGGAGGCTGCCTGAGTGGCACTGAGTCATTTATGTATAGCGGGCGAGATCCCTTCCTGGGTGTGCCCAGGAAAGTTCCAGGAGCTGGAGTATTCTCACTGCATTGAGTCAGCCACAGCTGCTAGGTAAATTCTCTGTGCTCTACCTACATCTCCCCCTTCTCTTTTAATTAAGGCCAGTTGAACTTGCTTGATGACTGCTTGTTGCTATTGTAGATTCTGAATGCTACACATTATGCAACGGAACCCTAGTAGAACTAAAACAACTATAATACCTACTATACTATATGCTAATAGATTAGCTGAATCAAACAATGAGGCAAGCTTCTGTAATGTTTGACTAGTTAGGAAATAGAACGTGGGTCTTAAACAGGGGATTCCTCCTAGGGGTCAGGATATCATTTTCCTCCTATTGTGTTACAGAGACCTTCTAGGTGCTGTTAAACACAGTTCCATTTTGACTGTAAAAAATGGACATAGGTCCATGCACGCCCCTTTCCCACAAAGGTCTCAGCATCCAAATATGGAATGGATGGTTTGCCATGGGCTGCGTACTGCATATGGTTACATTCTGTCTCTCAGCTTCCAATGCCAAACTCCGAGGTTGATGGTCTGTGCATCCGAGCCAGAGGCAATGTGGCAGTCTCTCCAGGGAATTCCTTCTCTTGGGAGTGTTCTTAGATGTTCGTCATACAGGAACGGGCAAAGAGGTGACCCTGGGAAGGCAAGGTTAGCGTGGCGGGCCCAGCTGTTGGTAGCTAGGGGGAGGAGGGCTTGTAGGCCAAGTACTGAGCCTTGGTTGGTAGTACCATTTTCAGCAAAGTTTCCCGTACTATGATTTCAAAGGAGGACCCCCCCCTTCGAGGGGACGGTATTATTATTCAGAGTAAACTTAAGTAGCATTGGGTCACTGAAGTTACCCCATATAGTGCCGTTCCACTGTTGGGATTCCTGGCCACTATTGTCACAAGGGAGACTAAGGGAGCAGTTACTGGAATATACTGCTGGAAACTGTAGGCTATTAACTTCAACAGGCATAATTATGCCAGGGTGGGGACAGCTGCCCAGACATGAGGATCTCCTCATGCCTGGGAGTTCACTGTGATAATGGTATATGTGAGGAGGAACAGAGTGCCTGGACCTGGGGGTCCGTCAGGTGCTAATCTAGTGCCTTCATATCTCCCCAGGTAATGTTATGAGCATCTTGGTTATGAGGTCTCCTCCTGGAGCACTGAGGACCTCCTCCAGGCAGCCGTTCATCAAGATTGAGGCTGCCCGTCTCCTGAACCGGAGGGTTCGCAGGTGTTGGAGGCATCATCGGTGGATCATCTTGGGACACCAGGAGTGGCCGTATGTTCCTTCCTGGGATCCAAATTGGATGTGAGCTATTTTCTGGAAAAACACAAGCATAACCTCTTCCTTTCATTAGAAGGGGGTGCGATCCCTGCCACTGAGCTGTGACTGGGTCCTTCCAGCACACTAGTGGCAATGGGATTGGTTGGCTAGGAAGGCCTCCCCAATGTTTATAAGCGAGAGTTACTCCTTCAGAATCAAAAGTTAAATAATTGAGAGTAAATACAGCACAGAGGAGCACTTCTCCAGGTGAGGCCTGGGGCATATCTCCCCTTTCTTTTTGACTTTGAAGCTCGATGTCTCTGTGTCGCCATTCTACAATGGCTTGTCCTTGAGGATTATAAAGAATACCAAGGTGGTGTATAATTTGCCATTGGGAACAAAAGGCTTTAAATTGGCTGCTGGTATAACAGAGCCCATTGTCAGTTTTAATTTCCCAAGGTACACCAAGGCAAAGTATGGCCTGTCAAAGGGCATGAATTGCATGTGTAGTTTTTTCTCCTGCTAGGGCCGTGGCTGAGACAGCTCTGGAGAAGGTGTCTACTGCTACGTGAACGTAGTGGAGTTTGCCAAATTGAGTGACATCTGTTTGCCACACAGCATTAGGTTGTAAGCCTCGAGGGTTGACACCCTGTGGTTGTAGGGGGCCTAAGTGTAATAAAGGCCCATATTGTTTACATATGCGAACAAGGTGTTTGCAGTTTGGGTGAGTGAGATGGGGAAAGAGATTTGAGAGAATGAGCAGACATATGAAACCAAGCATGAAGTTGTCTGGCTTGCTCAATAGGGGAAACTGTTAAAACTAGATGATCAACTTGTGTGTTGCCTGCCGGTAGGGGGCCAGGCAAGCCAGAATGGGAGCCAAGGGTTTTGATGCTCCTCTAACAGTTCTTTAAGCTGGCTGAGAGCCCTATCTAGTAATGTCTGCTTGGACCGGAAGGTGGAATGGGCAAGGCCTTTGACTGTTTGTACTGCATAAGCACTATCTGAAAAAATGTTAAGGGGGCACGTTGCCAAAGATGTAGCAAATAGTAAATGGCTAGTAGTTTACCTACTTGTACGGATCCCTCATAGCTAAATTTGTGAAATTTAGTTCCTTCTGTTTGTGCTTTGAACACTAGTCCACAGTAAGACTGGCTGAAATCTATAAACGCAAGCATGCTGTGAAGAAGAGGGGTAGATGCTGGATACAAATGAGGGGTGGTTTGTAGGGGGATTCTTTGTAGGGTCTGTAAGAGTCGATCGTTGGGGAGGTGATTGTCTACTTGTCCAGTATAGTTAGCTAAGAGTGTCTTCATTTCTAATTTATTGGCTAAGATAAATTGTATATGGTCGAAAGGAATTGGCAGAATAAGTACATCAGGCTTTTGGCCATAAAAAGTGACACAAGCTCGCAGCAGCTTTTGGCCAAGAATGCAGATTGCAGTCTTGCTGAGGGTGATTTTAAATAGCTGACTATATGCTAAATGTACCCAATAAAGTGGTTTGTTGTGAAACAGGACACTGGTAGGAGTGCCTTTTGTGGCTAGGACAATAGCTGAGATTGGCTGAACAGGTTCTAATCTAGCTGTTGACACAGAGCTATTAGCAGTGTTGATATTCGTTATAATCGGTTTTGCTGCTGTAGTTAGACCGCAGATGCTAATAGGCTCTATTTCACCCTCAAGGAGAGAGAATAGGGGGGTCTAATTCAGCAGTAGAAATAGATAGGTATCAACGTATCCAGTTTATGTGGTTGCATAGCTCTTGAAATTCATGTAAAGAGCATTGTTGAAGGATTGTGAGCATAGGGGAAATAGGTGTTATTTCTTCCCCTATGTGATACCCTAAGAAAGTAAAAGGTGACAAGGTCTGTACTTTCTCTGGTGCTACAGAAAGCCCAGTGGCATTCAGATTAGTTAAGAGCAGCTGGTAACATTCTTTTAAGACTGTAGAATCTACATGAGCTATTAATATGTTGTCCATATAATGGTAGATGAAGCACTGTTCCTGTAATGGTTGCGTTGCTGTGCTTACATAGTACTGGCAAATGGTGGGGTTATTTTTCATGCATTGCGGTAGGACTACCCATTGATACCTTTAAGCTGGAAGGGCATGATTAATAGAAGGCACAGTAAAAGCAAAATAAGAAAATAAGGCTTGTCCTCTAGATGGAGGGGGATTGAGAAAAAACTATCTTTGATGTCTAGAATTTTAATATGGGCAGCCCGTGGCAAGCCTGGTTGTAAAGTGCCCATCTTTGCCATGTGCTTGTTAATAGCCCTTAAGTCATGAAGGAATCTCCATTTTCCAGATGCCTTTTTCTGAATTACAAAAACGGGCGAATTATGAGGACTGGTGGAAGGCTCAGTATGTTTGACTTCTAATTGTTGCTGAACTAGTTTGTGTAATTCTTTTAATTTAGAGGCTGTTAATGACCACTGCTCAACCCAAATTGGTTGGTCAGCATCCCAGGTAAGTTTGATGGGTTCCGGAGTTTTTAATTGAGCAGTGGCCTTTAGAGTTGGGGGGGGGGTGGCTGGTAATAGAGACACGGAGTAAAGACAGCATATCCCATCCCCAAAGTGTATGTGGCAATTCAGTCATAAATAAAGGACTGAAAACTCTAGTCATTCCGTCAGGATCTGTCCAATGGAGTGGCCAGATGGCTTGTTGGACTGGTCATACTCCATTAACACCTTGTACTAAAAGTCCGAGCTGCATGACCCAGCTTTTCTTTTTATCTTCCTCTCTGATTACAGAAACATCAGCACCAGAATCTATGAGCCCAAGGATGGGATGGCCCTCTACTCGCAGAGTTAGAAAGGCCTTATTCTGTGTTAAGGGTAAAATGCAATAGACTTCTGTGTGGAGTTGCTGTCTTATGGGCGGGGCTGAGAGCTGCCCCACTTCCCATTTAAAGGCTCTAGAGGCTTTCCATCTGTTGTGGTAGTTGAGCAACAATCTCACTTCCAGTAAAATCCCTTTTTACCATGGGGCACACAGAGGGTGTTTGTTTTTTTTTTTTGTTTTTTTTTTTTATCTTTCTTTCCTTTCCTGTTAGGGCACTGGCGTAGAAGATGTCCTGTGTCCTTGCATTCAAAGCAGGCCCCTCGTGTCTGTTGGTCTCCCTGATGGGAAATGCTTAACTGGGCTGCAAGAGCGGTAGTAAGGACTGCCGCTGAGTTGCTGCCCACATCTTGGCAGGCAAGGATCCAAGGCAAGGATCCTGTCTACACTCTCCATTGGCACCTTCCCACATCAATTCTTTAGTTAGAGCATCGGCCGCATCAGCGTGCATAACTTTACGCTTTACAGCTTCTTGGACCCTTCCTAGAAAATCTGTAAAAGGTTCATTGGGACCCTGAAGCAATTTGGAAAGCCTTAAGGACCTTCCATGAGCATTAGTTTGCGTAAAGGCTCTAGTGGCACATAGGTGCACTTGATCAAAATACTGAGGGGTCCTGTAGCCTGTGCAGTGGGGGAGGCAAATTGCCCTTCTCCTTTGAGGGCTTCCCGAAAGAGGTTAATACCAGCACTTTGATTTCTTTCACCTATTATTTCACATTGCTCATTGTATAAAGCTTTCCCTTGAATTAAGTCTCCCATGGTAAGGACTGCTCGGGCTAAAGTTTTCCAATCATGGGGACGATTTAAATCAACACTGATATTTTCAAGTAATTTCTGAACATAGAGAGAATAAAGGCCATCTTCCTGGGTAGCTTTTCTGAGAGTAACGACTGTTTTTTGGTCATGTGGATATCATGCTTGCAGTCGTGTGGCGGTAGGGTTATCTCTTTGCTGACACATGGGGATATATAGGCTGGCCCATGTGTCTGCAGCAGGAACACATGTTGGAGTTAAAGCTGGGGTAGAAAATGGCATCTGAGAGGCTGGGGTGGGGCATTCAGCCCTGGCAGGGAATGCAGAAGTAGCGACTTCTACTTCTTCTGGTGGCAGAGCTGATGGTGCAGTTTCTAATGTATCTAGTTTTGTTTTTGCACGCTCGGCTGCAAGTCCATCAAACTCGGTGGCCCAACCCTTTTCTTCCACTACAAGGGAGGCGAATATGGAGGTAGGGGTTCCTCTGAAAGAGGAGTAGCCTGTAGGACCTTAGGGACTGGCAGAGGGTCCTCAGCAGGAGCCTTAGTCAAGCAGGAGTGTATTACTAATAAGGCAGGAGTGAGGCCAAGAGGGAAGGTTTGTCCTTCATGTACCTCGGTCAAACAAATGCGCTGGAAAGCTCGGTCCCAAGTATCTGAGTTCCAGAGGGGCTCATTTTCAATCCAGGGATTGAAACCAGAGAGAATCTCCCAGTAAGTACAGAGATCCTTTTCACAAACTTCAACTCACCTACTCTGCAATAGGGCTTGCAGGGCTCGAGCCTGTGAAGCTCGAGAGTGAGGGAGAAGGTTTCCCATTGGAGAGGATCACTCACCATCCTTTGATTACTGGCTGGGTCCCTGTTTGAGGCACCAGTTGTGGACAAGGCCTGCCAGGGTTGAGGACAATGGAGACGCAAAGACCCGACTCTGGAGACCAAGTTCAGTGACGCAGATATACTTTATTCAGGAAGTAAACTAGCTTATATACATGGGTTCAGCCAATAGGATGTTATAGTAGGGCAAATGGCCAAAAAAGGTCAGGAGGCTGCCTGGCTATCATTGAGTCATTTCCGTACAGCAGTTAGCTCCCTTCCTGGGTTGCCCGGGAGGGTTCCGGGAATTAGAATATTCTCACAGCAGTGCGTCAGCCACAGCTGCTAGGTAAATGATCTGCACTCTACCTACATTAAGGCATGTTTTCTACTTCTGAATATGCTATAAACTCATAGTGCATTGTTACATTTTACTTTAGTCAATAGTTTTTGATGAGTTAATTATATATGTATACATATAGATATGGACATGTGTATAGATTTTTTTAGAGTTTATTTATACTTATTGTCATATTTACCCTTTATTATTATTATTATTCAGTGAGAGGAGGGGAGAAAGAGAGACACACTCCAGCATGTGAGCTGATCGAAATCCACCCAGCAAACCCACTAGGTGGTGATGCTCTGCCAATTGGGACATTGCTCCATTGCTCAGCAACCAAGCTCTTTTCAGGACTTGAGGCAGAGGCCATGGAGCTATCCTCACCAACCAGGGCCAACTCACTATAATCTAGCCAAGGCTACAGAATGGGAAGAGAATGAGAGAGAAGCAAGAGGGGAAGGAGTGGAGAAGCAGAGGGCCGCTTCTTCTGTGTGCCCTGACCAGAAATTGAACACACACATCCACATGATGGGCAGACACTCTATTCCTGAACCAACTGGCCATGGCCATATTTACCTTTCTTGATGTCTATTAACTTCACAGAGCCCTAGATTTTTATACAGTATTGCTTGCCTTCATTCTAAATGGCTTACTTTATTAAATCTTTCAGCACAGGTTTACTAGAGACAAATATTTTTTTTCCCTCTAAAAATAACTTTTTTTATCTTCATTTTTGGAAATTCATTGTAAAATTTTAAGATGATAGTTTTTCCTTGTCAGCACTTTAAAGATGTTGTATTTTAACACTGTAAAACCTGTTTATTTTATTTTGTCTCTATTGTTTCTAATGAAAAATGTGCCATTGTTCATAGCATTCCTCCCTTTATGTAATATATTGATTTTTACCCTCTAGCTTCTTTCATTTTATTTTTACCTTTTGTTTTGAGAAATCTGTGTATGACTTGTCTAGTTATGGTTTTCTTTTTACTTATTTTTCTTAGATTTTTTTGAAAATCATGATTTTGTGTACTGTTTTCTTTGATTTTAAAAAAATTATTATCCATTATATCTTCAAATATTTATTTTGCTTCATTCTTTCCCATTCCTCCTCTTTTTTGATGCCATTTATGTAAATGTTAGAATTTCTAGTGTTGTCCCACAGACTTCAGGAGCTTTATTTCAATTTCTTACCTTTTTTATTTATTTTTTATAAAAAACCATTTTACTTATTATTTGGTGTACATCTCCAACTTTAAAAAAAATTATATTTAACTTGTTGGTGTGACATTGGTCAATTAAATTATACAGGTTTCAGGTGTACCATTCTATAATGCATCATCTGTATATGGTATTGCATGTTCACTAACCCAGGTCAAGTCACCTTACATCACCATTTATCTCCCCTATACCTTTTTTCACCTTCCCCCAGCCTCCTTCAAACTTGCAACCCCCATATTGTTATCTGTGTCTATAAGTTTTTTATTTTTATTTATTTATTTATTTATTTTGGTCTTTCATTTTACGTATCTCTCATGTTGAAATGTTCCACCTCTTGGCCTGACCTGTGGTGGGGCAGTGGATAAAGTATTGACCTGAAACACTGAGTTCTCCAGTTTGTAATCCTGGGTTTGACTGGTCAAGACACATGGGAGTTGTTGCTTCTTACTCCTTCTCCTCTTTTCTCTCTCTAAAAATGAATAAATAAGAAATATATTCCACCTGTTTACTATTATGTTCAATATAATACTTGTGATTGCCTCAGCTGCACTAGTTAGACTTTTAGGGAAAATAGAATAGTTATGTTGATGTTCCCAGATTTATGAAACAAATCTTTAACCTCATCTATAATATTCTGGATTTTTTTTTGTATATTTCCAAAGTGACAAGCAGTGGGGTGGTAGACAAACAGACTCCTACATGCGCCCACCCGGGATCCAACAAACATGCCCAGCAGGAGGTGATACTTGGCCCCTCTGAGACATTGCTTTGCTGCAATCAGAACCATTCTAGTGCCTGAGGTTGAAACCATGGAGCCATCCTCAGCACCCGAGCCAACGTTGCTCTAGTTGTGACTTGGCTGTGGGAGGGGAAGAGAAAGATAGAGAGAAAGAAGAGGGGAAAGGGTAGAGAAGCAGAGGGGTGCTTCTCCTGTGTACCCTGGTTGGGAATCGAACCTGATATTCTGGATTTTATAATCATCAATTCATGGAATAACACTGAAAACATCTTCAGGAAATTAGAAATATTTGAAGAAACAATAATTAGTAATAGTCTTAATACTTGTTATATAATAACTTTCAATGAATGTCAAATATTAGTGTTATGATTATCTTATATTAATATTAGAATATTTTAATATTATAATTTTGTATTGATTTTATTATACAGAATACATTTTAAAATTCAGAGCATATTTGGATCCAATAGGGCTCAGATGCAAAGAATAGTTTTATGAGCCCTTAGGGCAAAAATAAACTAGGTTACTGAGAATTAATAGCCTATTCAAAACTCTACCTAATATATATTTGAAATAGAACTTATTTCAAAACAATGTAACAAAACCTTCCTTTTCTGGACTAATCTTTTGTTATATAAATATAACCCACAGTAGAGTTTAGAGATTTCAGAACTTATAAATCTTTTGGCTATAAAAATCTATATTTAGGTACAATAAATTGTAATGTAATTCACAGACTTTTCTATAAAATTTTTTTTATCTTTTTCAATACAAGTATGGAAAAAAATCTCAATACACTGTATTTTCTAATTTAAAAAATGGGCATTTCTTTTAGCTATATTCTTATATAATATTTTATGATCTTTTGGTCAAAACAAAAAATATCCAAGTTGACTTTTATTGCTGTGTAGGTATTCCTTAGTGAGCACTTTCTAAACCTTTTGCCAGTATAAATCTAACCAATATCATTGTTATTTTGCAAATACTTTTAAAAAAAGTTTTCCTTTATTTCTCTTTACATGAGCTGTCTTGTATAATGAATATATCATAGCTGTATGTTTTGTTCATCAGCTATTTTGAGACAAATAAATATAACACTAGATTTTCTCTTTCCCAAGGTAAATCTATCTTATTCTTATTTGGTGAAATAAATGTAACAGAATTTGAAATGAATAAATCCAGTTTATAGAACATGGAGTCTAGTGATACTCACATTAGGAAGAGAATTCTTAGAAACTGTCAAAAACAATGAAGTGGAAAAGTAGAATAATGAGCAAGGTATTGTCCACCAAGGTAAATAAGCAAATTCTATTACTGTACACACATGGAGTAATTAAAAAAATAGAACTACATATTTGTTTCAGCATAACATTGATTTTGCTTTGTTAATGAACTAAATCGGTGTTGGCAATAAACCCATAATTTCTTTGTTGCAGATTCAAATCTTGATACAAGGCAAACAATGACTAAATGAATGATGGATGTGAAGTAATACTTTCTTGCTTAAACAGGTTTTATTAAACAGAAACACTCTGATTAATGCGGAAATCATTCTTCTTCATTCTACTGAATAAGAACAGGTAATATACTATTTATATTTTAAATCATGTTGTTAAAGGCTTTTGTCAATACTAAATGCTGATAACACAGAAGATAAAATTATTTTTAAAATTAAAAACATACTGCCTCTAAAGAAAAAAATATGTAGGTTTATCATTAAAATAAATCATGGATCTCTTGCTTATATTTACATTTTTTAAATTTTTAAGTTTATGTTATACATTATAAGCCAGAAAGTTGAAGTTTTCACCATTACTAAGTCAAAAAGATATGTCAGGTAAATAATATATATAATTTCACCTAACCAAAACAGGCAGTGTAGCCTGACCAGGTAGGGGCGCAATGGATAGGGCATTGGACTGGGATGTGGAGGACCCAGGTTCGATACCCCGAGGTTGCCAGCTTGAGCATGGGCTCATCTGGTTTGAGCAAAGCTCACCAGTTTGAGCCCAAGGTCACTGGCTCGAGCAAGGGGTCACTCGGTCTGCTGTAGCCCCACCCTCCTGGTCAAGGCACATATGAGAAATCAATCAATGAACAACTAAGGAACTGCAACGAAGAATTGATGTTTCTAATCTCCCTCCCTTCCTGTCTGTCTGTGCCTCTCTCTGACTCTCTCTCTCTTTCTGTCTCTGCCACAAAAGGAGGGGGGAGGCAGTGTAAATATTTGAAAATGATGACTTGCATGAAATTAACATTTAGTACTTGTCAATATAAATAACTAAGGATAGTACTCTAATAATAGTTTTTCTTCATAATGACATTTGTACCATTAAACAAAATGCATTCTATTTTTTTTTTTTTAGCAAGAAAAAGACAGACAGACAAACATAGAGACAGGAAGGGAGAGAGATGAGAAAGATCAACTCTTCGTTGCTGCACCTTAGTCGTTCATTGATTGCTCTCTCATATGTGCCTTGGTCGGAGGACTCCAACTGAGCCAGTGACCCTTTGCTGAAGCCAGCAAACTTGGGCTCAAGCCAGCAACCCAGGGCTTCAAACCAGAGATCAAGGGGTCACGTCTATGATCCCGTGCTCAAACCGGCAACTCGGGGTTTTGAACCTGGGTCTTCAGCATCCCAGGCTGATGCTCTATCCATTGTGCCACTGACTGTTCAGGCACAAAATGCATTCTTACTAATGATCATTTATAATCAAAGTTAACATCACCAAATGCTAGTTAATTAGGCTAAAATTAAAAATTGGTGATAGCTCAACCTCAAAGTTTAGAGTAAAACAAAGAATGTAATCTACTTGAAATTGAGTTCTAGTTACAAATCATATTTCTAAGGCATTTTAATATTTTTTATGCTATGTGTTTCATGAGCTATGGTGGTCTAACTAAAAATAGTTTGGATTTGTCTAAAAAAAACTTTTTTTTATTTTTCCAAAAACACCTCATAATGTTAGGTAGAGAAATTGCCAATTTTCATCATAGTGATTTTTATGAGTGAAATCAATATTCTCATTTCATTCACTTCTGAGGTTGGAAATGAATCAGAATCTAACTTTTAGTAACACCATTTCATGAATTTATAATGACTTACCTATAGGCAATTGCCTGGTTGTAAGCTAAACTGATACATTTTATCTCCAGATATATGTGAATAATTTGCTAAAGAAACTTGCATTCTGGTTCTATGGGCCATACCAAGTTTTTAAATTTTTTTTACTTTTGGTTTTGTTAAGAAAACATGAGAGGCCCTGGCTGGTTGGCTCAGCGGTAGAGCGTCGGCCTGGCGTGCGGGGGACCCGGGTTCGATTCCCGGCCAGAGCACATTGGAGAGGCGCCCATTTGCTTCTCCACCCCCCCCTCCTTCCTCTCTGTCTCTCTCTTCCCCTCCCGCAGCCGGGGCTCCATTGGAGCAAGGATGGCCCGGGCGCTGGGGATGGCTCCTTGGCCTCTGCCCCAGGCGCTGGAGTGGCTCTGGTCGCGGCAGAGCGACGCCCCGGAGGGGCAGAGCATCGCCCCCTGGTGGGCAGAGCGTCGCCCCTGGTGGGCGTGCCGGGTGGATCCCGGTGGGGCGCATGCGGGAGTCTGTCTGACTGTCTCTCCCCATTTCCAGCTTCAGAAAAATACAAAAAAAAAAGAAAACATGAGAAATACTTATGTTTATATCAAGTTTCTAGTCATGATCCAAATGTGTATATGCTATAAAAGTAAAATAAATTTTTAAATTATTTAATTCACTATGGTTTTTTTTGTTTCTGTTTTTTTGTTGTCGTTTTTTTTTTTTTTTGTATTTTTCTGAAGCTAGAAACGGGGAGAGACAGACTCCCGCATACGCCCGACCGGGATCCACCTGGCATGCCCACCAGGAGGCGATACTCTGCCCACCAGGGGGCGATGCTCTGCCCCTCCGGGGAGTCGCTCTGTTGCTACCAGAGCCACTCCAGCACCTGGGGCAGAGGCCAAGGAGCCATCCCCAGCGCCCGGGCCATCTTTGCTCCAATGGAGCCTCGCTGCGAGAGGGGAAGAGAGAGAGAGGAAGAAGAGGGAGAGGGGTGGAGAAGCAGATGGGCGCTTCTCCTGTGTGCCCTGGCCGGGAATCGAACCTGGGACCTCTGCACGCCAGGCAGATGCTCTACCACTGAGCCAGCCGACCAGGGCCTCAGTATGGTATGTTTTTCATATAAGTGAGTTCTCTTTTTGATCATTCATCAGTAAAAATTCAAGGTACCACCAAATCAACAAGTATTATTTAAAAACTGTTGAATATATAGTAGGAATTATAGAAATGGGATCTAGAGTCTTTATCTTTGATAAATCTGTCATTTTCTTAAGGACAACAGAACTATGACATATGAAACATTGTAATCAAAAAATTTGGTGGAGTTTAGAAAATGTGACATTGTTCTAAACTAAACTACTAAAAGAAATTTCCAGAAGGAACCAAAGTACAGAGATTTCCCATTAACTCCCTCTCAACTCCCAAGCCAGCTTTCCCTATTGTTAATATTTTGCATTAGTATTGCTTATTAACACTATTGTGTTGATTCATCATTTGTATCACATGATGATATCACTCATTTGTCATTGTCTGCTATCCCATTCATTTTGTTTATAAAGTTGCATACCTTTTAAAGTTACTTACTCTCATTACTATAATAAACCTAATATTGTTATCAACACTATTGTGTTGATGTAACAAACCAAACCTATACGAATACATTGCTATCATTTGGAGTCCATAGTTTACATAGGTTTTATTCTTTGTGTTATACCATTTTATGGATTTTGAAAATTTAACATTATGTAACCTCAAATAAAGTATCATACAATACAAAATACTTTCAATGCCCAAAAAGCCTGTCTGTGTCACCTATTCTCTTGCCCCAAACTATAGTCTTTTTACTTCCTTGGAAGAAATGCCATATCCTTAGAATCTTGTTATATGAAGCCTTTTCAATTTGTGTCTTTCATTTAACTATATTATTTTTCCTCAGTACCATTTTGTGGTTTGATATTACATTTATTTATATCATTTCTGAATAATATTTCACTGTATGGCTATGCCACACTTATTGATTCATCCACTTATTGAAGGACATTTAAGGTAATTTTAAGTATTGGAAGTTATTAATAAAAGTTCTATAAGAACATTTATGCATGTGTTCATAGAAATTAAACATACATGTTTAATTTATCACACATTTTTGCATACATATTTTATCTATTTATTTGGAACTTAATTGTTGGATGCATGTTGTCACATATAACAGAATTTCATTTTTAAAACAGAATAATATTTTATTGTATGCATAGATTGCACTTTATTTTACTGTTTACCCACTGACAGACACTTAGATTGTATTTCATTATTGTGAATAGTTCTGCAGTACACACCAGAGTACAGATATCTCTTTGAGATCCTGATTTCAATTATTTTGAATCTATACACAATAGTGGGATTGAAATAAATTTCCTCTTCATTACATACAACAAGATGTCTGCATTAAATTTTAACCAAAATATAAAGTTTAGAGGGGAAGAAAGATATACCTGGGATAAGAAAGCAAAATAAAACTTTTGAAATATAATCAAATTTATGTGTTTTGAAGGATTAAAAAAAAGAACAATAATAAAACAAAACCCAATAATGAAGACTTTGACACTGTAGTAGTTAAACATAGTACACTAAACATACATATTTTATCTCTATTTTCTAAGCTGTTAAAATGATAATGAGTAAATTTTAAAGGCATACAATTTTATAAACAAAATGAATGGGATAGTAGAAATGACAGAGGCATGATGTCATCAAATTTTTCAATATTAATAGACCTAAATAATTGAGCACAATAGAGAAAGCTGAAACTTCCACCAGTAAGGCAGAAAACCAGCACAGAGCAAATTTATTTTGAATTCACAATCCCAGAAAGTATAAAAACTCAGAAATAGAAAATTTTATTGAAAATTAGCAGATAAGATATGGTTGAAGAGAAATATTATTTGAAAACTTTCATGAAGAACATATAGATCTCCAGATCAATTTCTTCAACTTTCATAACCAGACAATATTTCCTTTTACTACTAAAAACTGAAATTTGCTTTGAAAATAACTTCATAAAGCTGAGAATGAAGGTGAAGCACTGTCTTAAAAATAGGATAACTAATGAAAACAAGCATGCTAAATATTGAAATCCAAACAGAACTCATAATCATTTTACTTCCTAAACTTCTGGTATCTAGATTTCTACTTTCTAGATATGAGTTGGGATAATTATTTTTTTTTAGAGAGACAGAGACAGAGAGAGATAGTCAGAGAGAAGGATATATAGGGACAGACAGGAACGAAGAGAGATGAGAAGCATCAACCATTAGTTTTTCGTTGCGACACCTTAATTGTTCATTGATTGCTTTCTCATATGTGCCATGACCCTAGGGCTACAGGAGAATGAGTAACCCCTTGCTCAAATCAGCGACCTTGGGTCCAAGCTGGTGAACTTTGCTCACACCAGATGAGCCCCTGCTTAAGCTGGCAACCTCGGGGTCTCGAACCTGGGTCCTCTGCATCACAGTCCAATGCTCTATCCGTTGCACCACCGCCTGGTCAGGTGGAGAATTCTTGTCTGGGGAAAAAGACTGAGAAAACCAATCGTGAGACACCAATGTATATATGGTTTCCAATTAAGTTCTTAGTATTTAATTGTGTGTGTGTGGTGTGTGTGTGTGAGAGAGAGACAGAGACAGAGACAGAGACAGAGACAGAGACAGAGACAGAGACAGAGAAAGGGACAGATAGGGAAAGACAGACAGAAAGGGAGAGAAATGAGAAGCATCAATTCTTTGTTGAGGCACCTTTGTTCTTCGTTGATTGCTTTCTCATTTGTGCTTGACCTGGGGCTATGCAGACCAAATGACCCCTTGCTCAAGCCAGCGACCTTGGGCTCAAACTGGTGAGCCTTGCTCAAACCAGATGAGACCATGCTCAATATGGCAACCTTGGGGTTTCGAACTTGGGTTCTCTGCATCCCAGTATGATGCTCTATCCACTATGCCACCACCTAGTCAGGCTTAATTCTTAAATATGAAGGTTTCTCATATATTTGAAAAACCCTTCAATAGCAAGTTTGGATACCTTAACAGACAAGTAAAAAGGCACACATACAACAAAGCAGTATCTAATATTATCAAAAGGCAGAGACTATATTGCAAATATAAAATAAAAATAGGAAGTAATAAAAGGAAAATATTCAATGAACAATGACTTCTTTAAAAGTTATAAGGTTAATAAAATCAGTAAAAGGTTTGGGAGGTATATAAAAGTAAAGATTAAAAGTAATAGGAAAATGTGAAGATTAGATAATGAGTCTGGGAAATCCAAACATTGGTCAATGGAAGTTTCAGAATGATAGAAGAACCAAGGTGGGAAGAGTAAATTTATGTATACACACATACATACACATATATATGTGAGAAAATTTTTATTTATTTATTTTTTAGCGAGAGAGAGAGAGAGAGTGAGAGACAGACAGACAGGAAGGGAAAGAGATGAGGAGCATTAATTCTTTGTTGTGGCACCTTAATTGTTCATTGATTGCTTTCTCATGTGCCTTGTAGAAGGAGCTCCAGCTGAACCAATGACTTCTTGCTGAAAACAGTGACCTTGGGTTTAAGCCAGCCACCTTGAATTTCAAATCACCTACTTTTGGGCTCAAGCCAGCAACCACAGAGTTATGTCTATGATCCCATACTCAAGCTAGTGACCTCACACTCAAGCTCTGAGCCCCTGCTCAAGCTGGTAAACCCGTGTTCAAGCCAGCAACCTCAGGGTTTTGAACTTGAGTCCTCAGTGTCCCAGGCTGATGCTCTATCCACTGCACCACCTGGTCAGCCATGAGAAAATTTCTAAGGTCTGAATAACAACCTTTCCATATTTAAATTTTTCCAGTTGTCCAGCAAAATTAATGTTAAGTTCAATTATATCAATAACATTATGTAATTTCAGAACTCCCAGAGATAAAGACAATCCTAACATTTTCTATTGAGGAAACAAATCCCAGAGGACTGTCTTGGATTTTAAAAAGTGACATTATTCATTAGTTTTCTTTTGCTGCCAACAAACTTATGAAAACTTAGAAGCTTAAAACAATGTAATTTTTTTAAGCTCACATTTTCAGGAATCTTGGTATAGGTTCATTGGTTTTGGTTCTTAGAGTCCAAAGAGGCTCTAGTCAAAATTTCTCCAGAGTTCTGATCTTATTCGAGGCTCTGGGTCCTCTTTCAAGCTCCCTGAATTTGAAAGATTTTAGTTTCTTGTGGTTGCAGAACTGTAGTCATCTTTTTCTTCCTGTTTGAAAGCAATGATCATGCTTAGCTTCTAGAGGGTTTTGCCACATATTATCCTCCATAAGTAATTCACAATATAATTCTTTCCTTCTTCAAGGACAATAAGAGGACTATCTGTCTCTACCAATACTTTTACCTGCTTCTAAGAACTTACCTGATTAGTAACAATTAGATCAAGCAAATTCAGAATAGTGGCTTTTTAAATTAACTCAGAGTAAATTGCTTAGAACCCTTAATTATTTCTGTAAGATTTTATCATTTAACATAAGACATAACATAATCATGAGAATGATATCCCAACATATTCAGAAGTCCTGCTCACTCAAGGGGAGGATTATATACAGACCTTATATGTGAGAGAGCTACAGTCTTTAAGGTCATCTTAGAATTCTGTATTTCACACACTAGACATTTTTTTAATGTGTATCAGTTCTTCATATGTTCAACTAGAATTCTCTGATCAGCTAAACTCTCAATCAAGTGTGAAACAGCATTTTGTAGACTAAAGGCCATAAATTGACCTTGAATTTATTTATTCTTGGAAAGATACTGTAGATTCTTCAACAGCAAAGTAATAGATTACATAATAAAAGAGGAAGACATTGAATTCATAAATTCAGTGGTACACAGAACATGGAGGTAAATAAAATTATTAAATAATGGTAAAAACATTCTACACAATGTTAGTAACACAACTGGGCAAAAAACATGCAGTTTAAACTCAAAAATCAAGTTAAAATGCTCCTGGAAATATATCTACCAGTAAAGAGGAAAGAGGTTATACATTACTATCATTTGACTGTATAGAGATTATATGATAGACATTTATTACATTACTATAATATTAACATCACTGATTAAACAAATATGATATAACTTTATATGGACTATAAGGTATAGAAAATATGTGCATGTAATGTATAAAAAACTGAAATCCAAGATTTTACAATAAAAGTTTAATAGATGGTGTTTAAAATTATTATATTAAAATAATATTTATCAATATAAAAAACATCCAAACTGGTAAAGAATTTTTATTTTATTTGAGTCAAACTGATGACCAATGCTAGAGAGCAAGAATTAAAGTACTCCAGAGAATAGCAGTTAAAATGGACATATTACTCCAATCTATATACAAATTTAATGTAATCACCATTAAAATCCCAATGTTATTTTTAAAAGAAATAGGACAAAAACATCACCAGATTTGTATGGAACCATAAAAAACTCTGAATAGCCAAAGCAATCCTGAGGAAAAAAAATGAAGCCTTAGGTATCACACTATCTGACTTCAAATTATACCACAGAGCCACAATAATCAAAACAGAATGGTATTGGCAGTAAAGCAGATATACAGACCAATAGAACAGATTTGAGAGCCCATAAATAAAACCACATATAGGCCCTGGCCAGTTGGCTTAGCGGTGGAGCGTCAGCCTGGCGTGCGGGAGACCTGGGTTCGATTCCTGGCCAGGGCACATAGAAGAAGCGCCCATTTGCTTCTCCACCCCCCTCCTTCCTCTCTGTCTCTCTCTTCCTCTCCCGCAGCCAAGGCTCCATTGGAGCAAAGACGGCCCGGGCGCTGGGTATGGCTCCTTGGCCTTTGACCCAGGCGCTAGAGTGGCTCTGGTTGCGGCAGAGCGACGCCCCGGAGGGGCAGAGCATTGCCCCCTGGTGGGCATAGAGTCGCCCCTAGTGGGCGTGCCGGGTGGATCCGGTCGGGTGCATGCGGGAGTCTGTCTGACTGTCTCTCTCCATGTCCAGCTTCAGAAAAAAAAACCCCACATATATATGGACACATCATCTTTGACAAAGGAACCAAAAACACACAGTGGAGAAAAGAATGCTCTTCAATAAATGGTGCCGAGAAAATTGGAAAACCACATGCAAAAGAATGAAACTTGACTACAGTTTGTCCTCTGCACAAAAATTAATTCAAAATGGATCAAAGACCTTAATGTAAGATCCAAAACAATAAATTAAATAGAAGAAAATAGGTATTAAGCTCATGGACCTTAGCTGTAGAGAACAATTTATAAATTTGACCCCAAAGTCAAAGAAAGTAAAGGCAAAAATAAATGAATGGAACTACATCAAACTAAAAAGCTCTGCACAGCAAAAGAAACTGACAACAAAACAAAAATGCAGTCAACAAAATGGGCGATAACATTTGAAAATAACAACTCTGATAAGAGATTAGTCTTCAAAATATATACAGAACAACAAAGCACAGCAACAAAAAAGCAAACAATTCAATTAAAAAATAGGAAGAAAACCTGAACAGACACTCTTCAAGAGGACATACAAATGATCGACAGATATATGAAAAAGTACTCATCTTCATTAACTATTTGAGAAATGCAAATCAAAACTACAATAAGATACCACCTCATATCTGTTAAATTGGCTATTATCAACAAGACAGGTAATAACAAGTGTTGCAGAAGCTGTGGAGAAAAAGGAACACTCATTCACTGATGGAGGGAGTACAAATTAGTTCAACCATTATGGAAGATAGCATGGTGCTTCCTCAAAAAATTAAGAATAGAACTACCATATGACCTCGCAATCCCTCTGCTGGGTATCTACTCCCAAAACTCAAAAATATTGGTATGTAAAGAAACATGCATCCCCAGATTCATCACAGCATTATTCACAGCGGCAAGGAAATGGAAACAACCAAAGTGTCCCTCAATAGAAAATTGGATAAAGAAGATGTGGATCATTTTACTTGAAGATTTGGTGTCTTATACAAGAAATTAAGAGCAGCGATAAAGTAGACTTGCTTGGAAAAACACAAATTAATTAGTGGTGAAATCAGCCTGTTTCCCTTCTCTTCAGGAAAACAAACATAATAAAACAGAGCTTGAGGGAAGATTATTATACCAAGAAAAGCAAAAAATAAAAATAAAAAAAATAAGAAGATGTGGTACAAATATACAATTAAATACTACTCAGCCATAAGAAATGATGACATATTGCCATTTCTGACCACATGGATGAACCTTGAGAACATTATACTGAGTGAAATAAGTAAATCAGAAAAAGCTTAAAACTATATGATTTCAAACATACATAGGATATAAAACTGAGACACATGGACGTAGATAAAAGTGAAGTAGTTACCAGGGTTAAGGAGTCATGAGGGGAGAGGGTGGGGGATGGGTTTGAAGAGGGACAAATATATGTCGATGGAAAATAATTTGACTTTGGGTAGTGGGTCTACAACATAATCAAAAGTTGAAATGCTATAGAAATGTTTACCTGAAACCTATGTACTCTTATTGATCAATGTCACCATATTAAGTTTAATTTTCTAAATAAAATAAATAAGAGTTTTACAGCTTATTTTATACATTAGAATCAAAGGGCAAGACATAAGAGATGTACAGAAATCCACAGGTGGTACATTAAGCAGGCAGGAGAAAGCATCCTGGGGAACTTCTAGTTGGGTAAAAGACAAAATGGAGAAACACATCCCTCTTTCACAGTGGGGTGTACAGGATATCTAATGATTAAGATTTACAGCACATAGGTAGGGTACGCAGAGAACAAAGAAGAGTGAAGAGTTCTGGGGTTTCATGCTCTTATCTTGTGCTCTGGTGGCAGAGGTTGTGCTTTCCAGGGATAGAAAAAGAAAATTACTCTGACATTTCAAAGACGTTATCCTAGATGAATAAGAACAATGGACCTTGGCTAAGGAAGCTATAGGCCTGAGACATGACCACCCACTATGAACTTCCCAGTTAGGAATTTGTGGTCAGACCATCCTGTGTAGTTAGTTACCTTTGGTCAGTGAGCTTGTCAGGACTGCCACGTGGAGCCCCTTTCTCATTAATGTGATAAAATAATATTTAGAAATATAGAGGTCGGGGTCAGAAAAAAAACCAGGTAAGATTATTAAAAGCATGTTGCCTTTGAGAAATGATCATTGGAATTGAATGGAAAGAAGGGTAACATATATAAAAATATAATATATTTCCATTTAATTTATTTTCCTCACTCTGAGCAGGTATTACTATGATAAAAATTAAATTAAAAAGTGTCACATATGTGGAATCTAAGAAACAAGTGAACTGAGAAATGGAATAGAGGCAGAGGCGGGGTCACAGGGAGCAGTGGGACAGCAGTCAGAGGGAAGGGGGAGGAGGGGTTGGGATCAGAGAAGGTGAAGGGATTAGTGAAACTATATATACATAATGCATAGATACAGACAACAGGACAGCAAACCCCAGAGGGAAGGGGTGGAGGGAATTAGGGGGAGGGGGAAAGGGGGTATAATGGGGGACATGAAGTGGAGGGCGAGGGTGTTATATTCAGTGGGACACTTGAATTCATGTAAACACAATAAATTAAAATTAATAAAAAAAATTTAAAAAGTGTCTGACTTTTCTTTTCAAATGGCATCATTCCACTCCAAGTTAATAGGCCTAAAGAATATAAAACTCAAATTTTATTTCTCATCTTCTCTTACTATTCATTTTCACAAAACTCCCATGGACAATATGCTGTACCAAGTATTTGTAATATAATCAACAGTTTTTTGTTTGTTTGTTTTTTTAAGATGACAAAATAACATGATCTGATATTATGGGCAAACCTACATTCCACTCTTTAATAATAATTGATTTGGAATTAATTATTCAGTTTTAAGGTTTTGTTAGTTTTTTGGCTTTGCTTTATATAAATCACAATAGATAAGGTTCAAATTTTTCAATCAGTCATAATAAATGCAGTCTCAGCATTAAATTGACTAAGATTTTAATTTGGGTGGTTTTTTTTCTGGGTTTAATTGTATTGTGTTTTCATAGTGGGCTTTGAAGACTTCAAATGAATATATATATATATATACACACACACACACACATACATACATACATATAGTTCTGAAAAAGATACACAATATATAATCACAACTAACAATACAAAAATAATTAAATAAATTTTTATTAAATCCTCTTTGGGAGAATGTTCTTTCTTCTAGCCTTTTTAATGACAGTAAGGTAAGAAAGGGCAATTGCACTGGAATCCATTTATCTAAAGTTAATATTGATCCACAAACATTGAAAAAACACTGCAGCAATATTATTTGGGCTAAAAAAATTATCTGTAATATTTTCTCAGCAAACTTAACCTAAAGCTTACATGTTATGTAAAATGAGGTATCTTAAATTTCTACAGCATTTGATTCTGACCAAACTTTGGATAGAGTTCAGGGATACACACACTGTTAGGAGCCGCCACCATAGCTAAGCAGATTCTCATTAGATTTGGGCAGGTGGTAAAGGAACTGTGGAGCCAGAAAGCGGTGGGCCATTCCATTTATTAGAGTCTCACAAAGGCGAATAAGCAAGCAGGCAGGGAAGACCGCCTCCCTCTCACCCAGGGCTCCAAAGCTCTGACCCATTCTCCAAACTCAGCGGGACTTACAGGTCCCCACCACCCTCAGCGCTCGCTCTCTCTCTCTCTCTCTCTCTTTCTCTCCCTCTCTCTGCACTTTCTCTGCACTCTCTCTGCAAAACAGGCTGGGCAAGCCCTTCTCCAGAAAACAATAGCAAACAATCGCCCCGCCCAAGCAGAAAGGCAATCTGCCATTTGTCGAAGCCTTCCATAGACTGGGCACACAAGGCACCCAACACATACACACACATTTAACACTCTTCATATTTTCTGAAAAGAAGCGCGGCTTCTTTATTAATGTTTTGCTGTGATGTTGCTTATCTGCCTTTTTGCTAGGAATAAATCAATCCTCGAGATCAAAGTTTTCTGTGGGAGCAGCCTCAGACATACCAGTGACAGGCACTTAGTGTAAAACTAAAATCTTTGAAAAATTTTAGTGATGGGACATATTTTGTAGTGAATTCACTCCAATCCGTGACTTAGCATGGAAGAGTGATCCGCAAATTATATACAAATTATATTTTTCACATGCAGGATGCTTGGCTTAAAAAATGATCAAACTTAATTAAAATAAATTATAGAACATGAATGTTTTGTGCTATTATTTATAGTTATCTTTTGCAGCTGGTGTTTGTGTTGTCATTTTTGTATATTTTTGCTTTATTGCATTGGGTCAAAATTTCAACTCTATTATTTTGACAGTATTAAATAAAATAACATCTAAATTTTGTGTGTATTATGTCTTCCATGTAAATGTCCACACCTAACACTTTTCTTAAATAATATTAAATACAATGAATCACAGGTTGTTTCTTATAAAAGTTACCATCAAAAGTTAGGGCACAGTAGAGGGAGTCTGTGTTCTCCCTCACTCAGATTTTGGAGAGAAACTGGGGAAAGATGGAGTAGATGCAGAAACCAAGTGGTAGAGATACTGACAAAACTCCCTAATGCCCAGATTTCCCTAAAGTCTTAGCTTAAAACAAACAAACAAACAAACAAACCAAAATCCACAAATCTTGATACAATATTAGAATTTTTAGGCTCCCAATTTCAGCAGCTGATTATAAATTATCAGTCATATTTTACTCAAAACTTCAGCAAGCAACTGTTTATTTGTTAAGTATCTAAAGTGTCTACTTGTCATACTATGAAATTCATTAATATTTTTAAATCACATTATTTTTAAAACTTTTTATATGTTATCTTCTGACATCTCAGGTTTTCATTTCACACTTAACTTCTTAGACTGTTAAGGGTGGTTTTTTATTTTTTGATGGGAGTGGGGAACAGTTTGTGATTATCTACCCTTTTATACCTTTTCAAACATGTGTGCTTGATATTTGTCACATTAGTCCTTCGGTATACCTCATAGTAAGCAGTCCTGTCAAAACCTGGTAGCTCATCTAAATCCTCTCTTCTCCAGACTACCTGTTCTTCCTATGTGCTAAATCTGAAATCAGAACAACAAAGAAAATAAGGTGATTGACATGGGACAGCAATGGCTTCGGAGATGGCAAAGCAGACAATCAAAAATTCACCCTTAGATGTGGGGGAGAGTTCAACTAATTCCTTGGCAAAAGAACCCATTTAAGACCTGGGAGCCCACTCATATAATATAATTATAAATTATATACAGACTCAATTCTCTAGAAAAAAAGAGCATATTTTTATATAATTCACTGAGAAATTAAGTTATTGTGTCCAAATGATAATTTCAATTCCAGGAAACAAAAATCTAAGTGAATAATCACATTTATCCACTATAACTTCCTAAGATCTAAAAAATCATAACTTTTTATTATTTTTTATTTTTTTTTATTTATTCATTTTAGAGAGGAGAGGGAGAGAAAGAGAGAGAGAGAGAGATAAGAGACAGAGAGAGAGAAGGGGGGAGGAGCTGGAAGCATCAACTCCCATATGTGCCTTGACCAGGCAAACCCAGCAAACCCAGAGTTTCGAACCAGCGACCTCAGCATTTCCAGGTCGACGCTTTATCCACTGCGCCACCACAGGTCAGGCCAACTTTTTTTTTTTTTTTTTTTTTTTTTAAACAGACAGAGGAAGAGTCAGAGAGAGGGGCAGACAGACAGGAATGGAGAGAGATGAGAAGCATTAATCATCAGTTTTTGTTGCAACACCTTAGTTGTTCATTGATTACCTTCTCATATGTGCCTTGACCGTGGGCCTTCAGCAGACCGAGTAACCCCTTGCTCAAGCCAGTGACCTTGAGTCCAAGCTGGTGAGCTTTGCTCACAAGAGATGAGCCCGCACTCAAGCTAGTGACCTCGGTGTCTGGAACCTGGGTCCTCCGCATCCCAGTCCGATGCTCCATCCACTGCAGCACTGCCTGGTCAGGCAGAAGTCATAACTTTTTTATGCCATCGTTTGTGCATGCTCACCATCTCCACTTCTGAAACACTGCCAGCAAGATCATCTTTAATATCAAAATCTTATGGGTCACATCAATACTTATTATTGATTTTAATTTGCTGTGTTTACATACTTACAAGTGTATCCCCAAATATATCTCCCTCCCTCCCCTCTTGTTATCCTTGATACCCCTTTGCCCCCTCCCCGCACAGCCTTTCTCCTTTTCCTCCATAATTTACTATCCTGCCCTATATCTCTCTGTGTTATGTTTATATACTTTCACTAATGTCTTTCCTTTCTTTGATCCCTTCCTTTCTTCCTCTTTCCCTCTGGACTCTCACCACTTCTCTGCCTCTCTTCCGCTCCTCAGGTCAAACTGTTCATCGGATTTCTCATATGAGTGAGATCATATGATATTTTTCTTCTCTGCCTGGCTTATTTCACTTAGCATGATAGACTCCAAGTCCATCCAAGTTGCTGCGAAGGGTAAGATTTCCTTCTTTTTCAAGGCCTCATAGTATTCCATTGTGTATATATACCATAGCTTTTTGATCCACTTGTTTCTGATGGACTTGGGCTGTTTCCAGATCTTGACAATTTTATACACAATGCTGCAATAAAAATGGGGGTGTATTTTTTCTTTTGAATCGGTGATTTGTTATTTTTAGGATATATTCCTAGAAGTGGGATAGCTGGGTCAAAAGGCAGTTCAATTTTTACTTTTTTGAAGAATCTCCATATTGTTTTCCACAGTGGCTGCACCAGCAGTGCAGGAGGGTTCCCTTTTCTCTGCACCCTCACCAGCACTTGTTATGTGTTGTTTTGTTAATGAGTGTCATTCTGACAGGTGTGAGGTGGTATCTCATTGTAGTTTTAATTTGCATTTCTCTAATGATTAGTGATATTGAGCATTTTTTCATCTGCTCATTGCCCATCTGTATGTCCTCTTTAGAGAAGTACCATTCAGTTCTTTTGCCCAATGTTTGATTGGATTTTTTACTTCCCCAGTATTGAGTTTTACAAGTTCTTTGTAGATTTTGGTTATTAACCCCTTATCAGAAGTATTGTTGAATATGTTCTCTTGTTGTGTAGTTTGTCTTTTTACTCTGTTCTTATTGTCTTTAGCTGTGCAAAAGCTTTTTAGTTTGATATAGTCCCATTTGTTCATTCTTTCCATTATTTCATTTGCCCATGGAGTTAAATCGGCAAATATATTGCTGCGAAAGATGTCAGAAAGCTTACTGCCTATACTTTCTTCCAAGATGATCATGGTTTCACGACTTACATTCAAGTCTTTTTATCCATTTTGAGTTTATTTTTGTGAATGGTGTAAGATGGTGATCTAGTTTCATTTTTTTGCATGTACCTGCCAAATTTTCCTAACACCATTTATTAAAGAGACTATCTTTACTCCATTGCATGCTCTTACCTCCTTTGTCAAATATCAGTTGATCATAAAGGTGTGGGTTTATTTCTGGGTTCTCTATTCTGTTCCATTGATTTATATGCCTGTTCTTATGCCAGTACCAAGCTCTTTTGAGAACAATGGCCTTGTACTATAACTTGATATCAGAAAGTGTGATATCCCCCACTTTATTTTTCTTTTTCAAGATTGCTGTGGCTATTCGTGTTCTTTTTTGGTTTCATATAAATTTTTGGAATATATGTTCTATATCTTTGAAATATGACATTGGTATTTTAATAGGAATTGCATTGAATTTATAGATTGCTTTGGGTTGTATAGACATTTTAATGATGATTATTCTTTCTAGCCATAAACACAGTATATGCTTCCACATACTTGTTTGTATCTTCCTTGATTTTTCTTTTATCAATGTTTTATAATTTTCTGAGTACAGGTCTTTAAACTCCTTGGTTAAATTTACTTCTAGGTACTTTATTTATTTATTTATTTTTGCAATAGTGAAGGGTTTTTTTGTGTTTTTTTTTGCTTTTATTTGTCTTTCATACAGTTCATTCTTGGTGTAAATAAATGCCACTGATGTCTGAATGTTGATTTTATAACCTACCACCTTGCTGAATTCATTTATCAGTTCCAGTTTTTTTTTATGTACAGTATCAAGTCATCAGCAAATAATGAAAGTTTTACTTCTTGTTTTCCAATTTGGATTCCTTTTATTTCTTCTACTTGTCTGATTGCTGTGCCTAGGACTTCCAGAACTATGTTGAGTAAGAGTGATGAAAGGGGGCACCCCTGCCTTGTTCCTGATCTTAAGGAGATTGCTTTTAATTTTTGCCCATTGAGTATGATGTTGACTGTGGGTTTGTCATAGATGGCCTTTATTATGCTGAGGTATGTTCCCTGTATTCCCACTTTGCTGAGTGTTTTGGTCATAAATGTGTGCTGAATTTTATCAAATGCTTTTTCTAGATCTATTGATATTATCATGTGATTTTTTTTCTTCCTTTTGTTTATGTGATGAATCACATAGATTGATTGGCTAATATTGTACCAGCCTTGCCTCCTTAGAATAAATCACACTTGATCATAATGTATGATTTTTTTCATATATTGCTGGATCCGATTTGCTAATATTTTCTTGAGAATTTTAGCATCTAAGTTCAACAGGTATACTGGCCTGCAGTTTTCTTTCTTTGTAGTGTCTTTGCCTGGTTTTGGAATGAGGATTATATTCTCTTCATAAAAGGAGTTTGGAAGTTTTCCCTTCTATTGAATTTTTTGAAATAGTTTGAGAAGGATAGGAGTTAGTTCTTCTTTGAATATTTGGTAAAATTTGTCTGTGAACCTATCAGGGCCAGGACTTTTGTTTGTTGGGAGTTTTTTTATAACAGTTTCAATCTCTTTGGGTATAATCAATGTTTAGGTTTTCTGATTCTTCCATATTGATTTTTGAATAATTATATTTTTCAAGGAATTTATCCATTTCATCAAGGTTGTCCCATTTTGAGCATACAGTTCTTCATAGTATTTTCTTACAATCCTTTGTATTTCTTCTGTGTTGGTTGTTACTTCTCCTCTCTCATTTCTAATTTTATTGATTTGAGCCCTCTCTCTTTTTTTCTTGGTGAGTCTGGTTAAAGGTTCATCAATTTAGTTTATTTACCTTTTCGAAGAACCAGTTCTTGGTTTCATTGATCTTCTGTATTGCTTTTGTTTTTTTATTTTGTTTTTGTTTGTTTTGTTTTTGTTTTTGCCTCCATGTCATTTATTTCCACTCTAATCTTTTTTATTTCCTTCCTTCTACTTCCTCTGAGCTTTACTTGCTGTTCTTTTTCTAGTTCTTTTAGATGCAGTGTTAAGTTGTTTATTTGAGCTTTTTCTTGCTTCTGAAGGTATGCCTATGATGCCATAAACTTCTCTCTTACAACTGCTTTTGCTATATCCCATAAATTTTGAGTTGTATGTTCATTTTCATTTGTTTCAAGGAATTTCTTTATTTCTTTCTTGATCTCATTGTTAACCCAGTCATTATTTAATAGCATGCTATTTAGTTTCCAACTGTTTGAAAGTTTTTCAGTTTTCCTATTGTAGTTGATTTCTAGTTCCATGCTGTTTTGGTCAGAGAAGGTGCTTGATATTATTTCAATCTTAAATTTATTAAGACTTGTTTTGTGTCTTAACATTGGTCTATCCTAGAGAATGTACCATGAGCATTTGAAAAGAATGTATATTCTGCTGCTTTGGAGTGAAAGGTTCTAAAGATATCTGTTAAAGCCAGTTGATCTAGTGTGTCATTTAAGGTCACTGTTTCTTTGTTAATTTTCTGTCTGGAGGTTCTATTCATTGATATTAGTGGGGTATTAAAATCCCCTACTATTATAGTATTGCTGTTGATTTTGCTCTTTTTGTCCATCAACATCTGTTTTATATATTTAGGTGCTCCTATATTAGGCACATGCATATTTATAATAGATATATCTTCCTGTTGTAATGCTCTTTTTTATCATTTTGTAGTGATCTTCTTGATCTCTTACTATGGGCTTTGTTTTAAAGCTTATTTTGTCAGATATTAGTATTGCTACCCCAGCTTTTTTTTTCTTTCTATTTGAGTGAAATATTTTTTTTCCATCCCTTTACTCTCAGTCTATGTGTATCTTTTGTTCTGAGGTGGGTCTCTTGTAGGCAGCATATGTATGGGTCCTGTTTTCTTATCCATGCAGCTACCTTATATCTTCTGATTGGACCATTTATTCCATTTACATTTAAAGTTATTATTGATATGTAGTTGTTTATTGCCATTTTAGATCTACAATCCTCTATAAGCAAGCCCCTTAACATTTTCTGCTGTACTGGTTTGGTTGAAATGAATTCCTTGAGGGGTGTGTGTGTGTGTGTGTGTGTGTGTGTGTGTGTGTTTTGAAAGATTTTTATTTCTTCTTCAATTTTAAACAATAATCATGCTGGATAAAAAAGTCTTGATTGTAGGCTCTTGTTTTGCATTACTTTAAATATTTCTTGCCATTCCCTTCTGGCCTCAAATGTTTCTGTTGAAAAGTCAAATGTCCTCATTATGGGGGCTGCTCTATCAGTAATTGACTTCTTTTCTCTTGCTGCTTTCAGTTTTTTGTTTTTGTTTTTGGATTTTTTTTTTGTCTCTTACCTTTGGTATTTTAATTATGATGTTTCTTGATATAGGCCTCATTGGGTTTCTTTTTATCAGGACTCTCTGTGCTTCTTGAAGTTGTGTGACTTTTTCTTTCATCAATTTAGGAAAGTTTTCAGCTATAATTTCTTCAAACAGATTCTCTATCCCTTGTTCTTTCTCTTCTCATTCAGGTACTCCTATTATGCAGATGCTATTTCTCTTCATATTGTCACAGAGCTCTCTTATACTTTCCTCAGACTTTTTAAGCCTCTTTTCCTTTTGCTGCTGTTTCTGTGTTTTTATGTATTTTGTCCTCTAATTCGTTGATTTGATCCTCTGTTTCATCCAGCCTGCTGTTGATTCCTTCTAGTGTAGTCTTCATTTCTGATATTGTAATTGTCATTTCTGATGGATTCTTTTTTATGATTTTGGTGTCCTTTTTGATGCTTGCAATTTCTTTATTTATGTGCTCATTAAGTCCATCCATTGAGCTCTGATATCTTTAAGCATCCTAACAGTGATTATTTTAAACTCTGTATCCAGAAATTTGATTACTTCCATCTCATTCAGTTCTTTTTCTGGGGATTTTTCTTTTTGATTCATATGGTTTATGTTCCTCTGTCTTCCCATTCTTTCTGTGTGTGGTTTGCAAGCTTGTTAGAGTTGTGGGTCTGAGGTTGGTTTATGGAATGCAGCTTCTCCTCTAGGACTTTATTCCTCACCCTCTGCTTGTTGCTTGGATTTTAATTATCCTTAACTAGTAGAGCTGCTTGAAATTCTTAATTTCCCTGCTGTTTGTTTGCTGAGTTCAGCAGGAAGCATCTGTGTTTGCTGATACCAACAGGGTGCTTATATATTTGCTGATCCCAGCATGAGGCTTCTGTCTTTAGGAGGGGGGGAATGGGCATATCTTGTTTTTTTGTTTTTTTGTTGTTGTTTTTTTAGTTGAAATTGTATCAAGGAATGCAGTAGGTGTGATATTTGAGATTCTAAAGGTGTGTTCTGCCCAGTGCCTATCTGGGGTTGGTGCGTTCTCAGTATGAAGGATGAGGTGTAGCTCTGGTCTTCCTGGAAACCTGAGTCATTGCCCCTCCCCTTTACTTCCTCTTTTCTGAACAAACTTTCATGTTGATTGGAGTTGGAGAGCTTTTTGGAGGTAGGATAAATGGTTCCATGCCTGGCTTGTGCAGGGCAGAAGGAGTGACCCCTCCTCCAGCTGTGCCTGCCTTGGCACTGGAGGATGACTCAGATCAGCTCAGGATCCCCTCTCCCCATCACCATTTGTGCCTCCGTCTCAATCTCCCCACTCTCTCCTCATGCAAGACCAGTCTTCTCAGCCCACCTTGACCCTGGCACCCCAGGCAAGTGGCTGTGAGCAGTATTTTCTGAGCTAGCCCTTTAAGGCTGCACTTTCTTTTGCCAGCCACTTCCCATAGACAGAACTCTTGCTCTTCTCCCCACTCAATGCTGTCAGGCTGTCTCTTCCAGTCCCTGGATTTCTAGGCTGAGGCTCCAGTATTGGGACTGATGACCCTCACCTCTCAGGTTTTCTCTCCTTGCAATGGAAGCCCTTCTGGACCCTCAGCCTCAGCCTCCTGGAAGTGGGGGAGCCCCCACCATGATCCTACACTCCCTACCAGGATTGGTGTGGATTCTTCTGTGCTCCTTGGTTTTCAAGTCCTGTTCTTTGTGTCCAAAGTTGGTTTTTCACAATGATTCTTCTTAAATTAATTTGTAATCCAGTTTGGTCATGGGAGGTGGCAGTCTGTGCATCAGCTTACACCGCTGCCATCTTGGAATCTCCCTAGAAACATGTTCACATTATTTCTTTAAGACTTCCCTTAGTCCCGGTTTACCATAAGATAAAGTCAAATCTCCTTAACATAGAAAAAAACACCTTCACAATCTAATGCCAATCATCATGCATCATGTTGACCTTGCTTTTCATTACTTACCTAACTATAATATAGTATTAGTTCCAGAAGCAGTAAATTCCCCTTCATTTCCATTGTTTATTTTGCCATTTTTAAAATTCTTTTATGTTGTCTTTTCACATTTGTCTTATATATACTTTTCTCAAACTGCTTCTTCACTTATGCACCCATCTTTTAAAACAGGCTCAGATGGTACCTCTCTTGTGAAGCCTTTACTACATTTAATGATTGCCCCAATTAGAATTAGTTAGTATCTCAAGAATATGTGTGTACCGCCATTCTTATGCTTATTTTAGTAGTTAATGCATTGTGTTAAATCATTTTATGCAGTCATATTCTCACTAAAACTTGAGTTTACCGAAGACTAGGATTACTGTTTATCAATAACTATATTCAGAGACTATGGTAGGAGCAATTAGGTATCCTGTTAATGACTATTGAATGGAGGAATCATCTATGGTATTTATTTTAGTATCACAAAGGCTATACCTACACAATCTCTCCATTGAATTAATCAATTATGATATGTTGTTATCATTATGAGGGCTATCCTTCCACAATATAGCTCTAGTTTAAACAATAGTTCAAAAAATGTAATTCTATTAGAAGTTCTTTTTTTTCTATTTTTCAGTTATCTATTCATTTATCTGATGTGACATTCAGTGCTTTCTGTTACACTTTTGGCTGTGGCTCAAGAAGTTTACTGTTAAGACTCCAGGAGCTTCTGGAGTCTTAAAAACCTATGCTTAAATTTTATCTCCATGCCCTGGCCAGTTGGATCAGAGGTAGAACATTGACCCAGCATCCCACTTTCCTCCCCCTTTCTCTCTCTCTCTTTCTTCTTTCTCTCTCTCTCTCTCTCTCTTCCCCTCTTGCATCCATGTCTGATTGATTTAAGAGCACTGGCCCTGCACACTGAGGACAGTTTCATCAAGCCTCTGCCTTGGGTGCTAAAAATATCTTGGTTGCATACAGGGGTTGTCTGGTGAATCCCAGTCAGGGCACATGCAGGAGTCTATCTCCCTTCCTCTCACTTAAATTAAAAAAAAGTCTCCAATAAGTAGGCAATAAATGATATAGGAATATACAATTAACTTCTCTGGACCCCAGTTTCCTCCACTAACATAAAGAATGTTGTAAAAAATATATTATTAAAGAGATAAACATTTGACAAATAGATGTTTAATAAATATCAGATCCTTTTCTAGTTACCTAGAAATTTCATTAACTTATCAATACCCAGAGAGTCCTCTCCATGTTACATATTTTTCTGCTTACCCATTCACAATCCTTAGACATGTAATATTCCATTCTCTCAAAAAATATGTTTTTAAGGTTTAGTTAACTAATATTCCCTAATGAGTTTACTAAATAATTTGCTTATTTTAACACATAATATACTACCTAAGCCATATTCAATGGGGACTATATAGTGGAAAACAAGATTGCTTCTCTTTCAGAAAACCTTATTGTTAATTTTAGTAAAATAAATTTTGACCAAGGGAATTCTCATTTTATCTCAAATTATATTTAATACTTAATTGCTTGTCTGACCAGGTGATACCACAGTGGATAGGGCACCGGACTGAGAAGCAGAGGACTTAGGTTTGAAACCCCGAGGTAGCCAGCTTAAGCAAGGGCTCATTCAGCTTGAATGCAGGCTCACCAGCTTGAGTGCGGGGTCACTAACTTGAGCATGGGATAATATATGTGATCCCATGGTTGCTGGCTTGAGCCCAAAGGTTGTTGGCATAAAACTCAAGGTCACTGTCTTGAGCAGGGAGTCACTCAGTCTGCTGTAGCCCCCTGGTGAAGGCAAATATGAGAAAACAATCAATGAACAACTAAGGTGTCGCAACGAAAAACTGATGATTGATGCTTCTCATCTCTCTCCATTCCTGTCTCTCTGTCCCTATCTGTCCCTCTCTCTGTCTCTGTCACACACACACACAAAATACTTGATTGCTTAATATATCTTTTCTTAATAAAACCAGATGTAAAAATCCCTTCCATCCTTTTACTTTATTTATTCTCCATTTTCAACTACCCCTCAAACAATCTATTAGTATCCCTTATAGTTTTCAAATTTACCACCAGAGAAATCACTGTTTTAGTATATGCTGTTATAGAAAATGTTACCTGTTTAGTGTCTATTCTCTTCTGTTTTTCTCAGTAAAAGAGTCCTCAACTTCTTGTAGCAAAATGTGTAAATATGATTAAATAGTAATCAATAAGATGTAGGCAACATAATTTGTGAAACTTTGGGAAGAATTTTAAAGGGAGCTAGAAGCTACATTCCTCTTGCAATTCTCTCTCTCTTCTTTATTTTCTTTATGTCTCCAAAAGCACATAACTTGAGCCATGATGGAGCTTTGAAGATATAGAAGGTAACACCTGAAGGGCTGGAAGCAAAAAGTATGTAGACATGCAAAGATTGTGATTACTGTGGAACTTTCATACTAGCTTTATATGGCCCACCTCAAAATTTCTACTATGTGACAGAGAGGTAAATATTTTGTTTTGTTTTATTTCTAAGAGAGAGAGAGAGAGAGAGAGAGAGAGAGAGAGAGATACAGGAAAGGAGATAGATAGATAAGAACCTTCAACTCATAGTTGCAGTATCTTAGTTGTTCATTGATTGCTTCTCATATGCACCTTGACTGGGGGGGGGGGCACTACAGCTAAGCCAGTGACCACTTGCTCAAGCCAGACACCTTGGGTTCAAGCCAGTGACCTTGAGCTTCAAGCCAGTGACCTTTAAACTCAAACCAACAACTATGGTATCATGTCAAAGATCCCATGTTCAAGCCAGTAATCATGCACTCAAGCTGGTGAGTGTGCCCTTTGCTCCAGTCAGTGACCTCCAGGCTTCAAATCTGAGACCTCAGAGGCCCTGGTCAATGTTCTATCCTCTGTACCACCACCAGTCAAGCAAGAAGTAAACTTATGTTTACAACTACTATAATTTTGAATTTTCTGTTAAATACAAAAGAATATAATCCTAGTAGATTTCAAATAAGGCATATAATGCAATTCATGTAGAAAATGCAAACATTTCTAGTATTTTTTGCTTTATTCCTCATTAATTATCTTATATCAAAGACAATTTCTTAGAGTAGCCTTAAATTTTATGTTTTTCTGGCCCTGGCCGGTTGGCTCAGCAGTTCAATTCTGGTTCAATTCTCCATCAGGGCACATAGGAAAAGAACCCATCTGCTTCTCCACCCCTCCCCCTTTCTTTCCTCTCTATCTCTCTCTTCCCCTCCCACAGCCAAGGCTCCATTGGAGCAAAGTTGTCCTGGGCACTGAGGATGGCTCCATGGCCTATGCCTCAGGCACAAGAATGGCTCTGATTACAGTGGCTCAACATCCCAGAGGGGCCAAGCATCGTCCCCTGGAGGGTATACCAGGTGGATCCAGGTCGGGCACATGCGGGAGTCTTTCTGATTGCCTACCCGCTTCTAACTTGGAAAAATACAAAAAGAAAAAAAAAATGTTGTTGTTCTGCACAAATCTTCAAGTATTATGGTTGCTTCAAAACCAGCAGGCTTAGATAACTAGATTTGTTTAAAAATAAAACAATATAAACAAACAGGCAATCAAAAACCTACTGCCCATAAGCCAACTCAGGAAGGAGCCACAGGCAGTTAAATAAACACAGGAAGAGTTTCTATTTAGTTGTTTTACTTGAGTGGAAATAATCTATTATCCAGTCTTCTCCAATTTTCTTCTTCTTTTCCCACTATCATAATTAATAGCTGGGTTTTTTTCTGCTTTCTTATTTAGTTTTAGAATTCTACATTATAAATCCTCTTGTATTCATACTTTATGCACCATTTTGTTCTCGTTTCCAAAATACCCGCTACAGTGTGAACATAAAACATTTACTATTTTACTTTCTTGTCCCAAAGAAAATTTATCTCCTGCTTGAATAAATGACCTTCGGTTTTCACTCTGAATTTTAAAACAAGCATACAGTTTTTTCAGGCTCTCCAGAGTAGCTTTCCTTGTCCTTCCTCTGTACAACATTTATGTTGATGTTCTTGGAGTCAATTCTTTATTTCTTTGTTGAATAACATCTTTATTTTTCTTTTCTAAAATATTTTTCTGAAGTTTATTTTGTTTGCTTGCTTTTCCTTTAGAGAGAGGCAGAAAGGGACAGACAAGGACAAACGGACAGGAACAGAGAGACAAGAGAAGCATCAACTCATCGTTTGACACTTTAAGTGTTCATGAAGTTTTAATATATATAATGTTGCCATAAAACATTTACTTCAACAGCTTCAGCCTCAAAAATAAAAGGTTTTTTGGATAGACAATTTGAATACATTATATCTATTTTATTTTTTGTCATTCATATTTCAGCTCACTTATGTGTACTGTATTACAAGTAATGTACATGATCAATGTGTACTGCATTGCTAGTAATGTATATGATCAGCCATACCAAAGTGTTAGTGATATGATCTCAGTCCTCTTGTCAAATGGAATAGCATAGGCATTATGAGTTTATTTGCTTTTAGGACTTTAGCAGCATTTTGCAGTTGCTCCTATCCAAATGCCTTAAAGTGATTGAAATCTGTGCATGTTTCTGCCCTATTCCATCATTTATTCTGTGTACAAACACGTCCAATGAGAGAGCTCCAGTGTTTCCCCTGCAGCCTATTTCATCTCTGGGCAATGTCAGTGTTTTAAATCCTCAGGTTAATCCAAAATTCTTTAAGTGTCTACCTATCGATTTAAGGCAAGGCCACTCTCCTAGCATTTATGCGGTCTGGGGTAAGAATATAAATGGAAGCCTGTGTATATCATATGTCCAAATGTTATAAAAGTATAAATTAAGCTAACCAACAGTTAAATAAAAATATTCTTTGACATTCATAACTATACCATTATAATAATTAAAATATTTGTAAAACTTGTTTATATAAACAAAAATTGGAAAATATCAAGATTTAAAATATGCCACATTTAGATATCAGATGCCACTTTAAATTATGATAGTGTTTTAAGTATAATAAATGACTGAAAGAGTCTGAAAATCCGTATAAATGACACTATAGTCTCCAAAGGCAAGCAGCCTTTCTAATTTTATCCAAATACTTATAATTTTTTTTTTTGTATTTTCACTTTCCTTGTGTCCTCTTTAACCTTTTATATTTTCTATTATACAGGATGAGACAAAAGTAGATTTACAGTTGTTAGTATGGAAAATAATATAATAATTATTAAATAATGTAACTTTAAACTTTGTTTCATGTACTCACAACTGTAATCCTACTTTTGGGACATCCTGTATATGCCATTGTGAATTTCACAGTCTTCTCTGATATTCTATTACATAGCCAATAGCTACTGTCATTTCTCTAATTTTGGGGGTCACTTTTCATTTTTCTCATTTCCTCTGCTCCTACTAAAAATCAGCCAAAGTTAAGAAAAATACAGAAAAGAAAATGTTAGTAATTTAAAAAATAATTTTATGAGTTATAGACTACTACAATTCTAAACAAAATATAAAGTTTACCAAAAAGTTCTGCTGTTTCTATCACAACAAGTTTTGACAAGTAAGCACATGTTTATTTGGTGCATGTGTGCCTCTCTATTTTTATCACTTAATGTACATATACTGATGTAGCAAATTAGCTAAAACAAAGTTGATTCACGTTAGTCTTATGTGTGAAGCGATAGTGTACCCATGGATACTGATAAAGTTAATTTATGCCACTGTAATTTTTACGAATTTCAACAAGGAAGAAATGGTACAGAAGCATATCTGTCTCATCCACCATATTCCCCGGACGTAGCACCCTCCGACTATCACTAGTTTTTGTCCCTACAAAATTTTTTTGAAGAGCAAAAAATTCAAAAATGAAGCAGATATCAAACAAGCACTGGTTAAATTTTTCGCATCAAAAGATAAAACATTTTTCAAAAATGGGATATACAAATTGCCCTCATGCTGGCAAGAAATCATTAATAATAACAGCAATTATATTATTTAATAAAGTTTATTGACAGTAAGAAAAATTTGTATTTGTTTTATTCCAAAAACAGACAGATTTGGGCGAGGGGTATGCAACATAATTTAATGACAAAATAACCTAGACATGTTTTCTTTGAATATATGTACCCTGATTTATTAATGTCATCCCATTACCATTAATAAAAATATATTTAAAAAAAACAGACAGACCTTATTGGTAGACCTTATATTATTTAAACAAGAATTTTAAATGAAACATATATTACATAAAAGCAAATAAAAGTTTAAATATTTTTTTCAATAATTTTATTTTTAATGGGGTGACATCAATAAATCAGGATACATATATTCAAAGATAACAACTCCAGGTTATCTTGTCGTTCACTTATGTGGCATACTAATCACCCAAAGTCAGATTGTTGTCTGTCACCTTCTATCTAGTTTTCTTTGTGCCCCTCCCCCTCCCCCTTTCCCTCTCCCTCTCCCCCATCCCCCCGTAAACAATACACTCTTATTAATGTCTCTTAGTTTCACTTTTATGTCCCACCTACATATGGAATAATGCAGTTCCTGGTTTTTTCTGATTTATTTATTTCACTTCGTATAAAGTTATCAAGATCCCACCATTTTGCTGTAAATGATCCGATGTCATCATTTCTTATGGCTGAGTAGTATTCTATAGTGTATATGTGCCACATCTTTTTTATCCAGTCATCTATTGATGGGCTTTTTGGTTGTTTCCATGTCCTGGCCACTGTGAACAATGCTGCAATGAACATGGGGCTGCATGTGTCTTTACGTATCAATGTTTTTGAGTTTTGGGGGTATATACCCAGTAGAAGGATTGCTGGATCATAAGGTAATTCTATTTTCAGTTTTTTGAGAAACCACCATACTTTCTTTCATAATGATTGTACTACTTTACATTCCCACCAACAGTGGATGAGGGTTCCTTTTTCTCCACAGCCTCTCCAACATTTGTTATTACCTGTCTTGTTAATAATAGCTAATCTAACAAGTGTGAGGTGGTATCTCATTGCAGTTTTGATTTGCATTTCTCTAATAACTAACGAAGATGAGCATCTTTTCATATATCTGTTGGCCGTTTGTATTTCCTCCTGGGAGAAGTGTCTGTTCATGTCCTCTTCCCATTTTTTTATTGGATTGTTTGTTTGTTTGTTTGTTGTTGAGTTTTATGAGTTCTTTGTATATTTTGGATATTAGGCCCTTATCTGAGCTGTTGTTTGAAAATATCATTTCCCATTTGGTTGACTGTCTGTTTATTTTGTTATCAGTTTCTCTTGCTGAGCAAAAACTTCTTAGTCTTATGTAGTCCCATTCATTAATTTTTGCCTTCACTTCTCTTGCCATTGCAGTCAAGTTCATAAAATGTTCTTTAAAACCCAGGTCCATGAGTTTAGTACCTATGTCTTCTTCTATGCACTTAATTATTTCAGGTCTTATGTTTAGATCTTTGATCCATTTTGAGTTAATTTTAGTACAGGGGGACAGACTGTAGTCCAGTTTCATTCTTTTGCATGTGGCTTTCCAGTTTTCCCAGCACCATTTATTGAAGAGGCTCTCTTCTCTCCATTGTGTGTTGTTGGCCCCTTTATCAAAAATTATTTGACTATATATATGTGGTTTTATTTCTGGGTTTTCTATTCTGTTCCATTGGTCTGAGTGTCTATTTTTCTGCCAATACCATGCTGGTTTGATTGTCGTGGCCCTATAATATAGTTTGAAGTCAGGTATTGTAATGGCCCAGCTTTATTCTTTTTATTTAGGATTGCTTTGGCTATTTGGGATTTTTTATAGTTCCATATAAATCTGATGATTTTTTGCTCCATTTCTTTAAAAAATGTCATTGGAATTTTGATGGGAATTGCATTAAATTTGTATATTGCTTTGGGTAATATAGCCATCTTGATTATATTTATTCTTCCTAACCAAGAACAAGGTATATTCTTCCATCTCATTATATCTTTTTCGATTTCCCTTAACAATTGTTTATAGTTTTCATATATAAGTCCTTTACATTCTTTGTTATGTTTATTCCTAAGTATTTTTTTTGTTGTTGTTGCAATCGTGAAGGGGATTGTTCTTTGGAGTTCATTCTCAAATGTTTCATTATTGGCATATAGAAAGGCTATTGACTTCTGTATGTTAATTTTGTATCCTGCAACCTTACTGTATTGGCTTATTGTTTCTAGTAGTCTTTTTGTGGATCCTTTGGGATTTTCAATGTATAGGATCATATCATCTGCAAAAAGTGATACCTTTACTTCTTCTTTTCTGATATGGATGCCTTTTATTTCTTTGTCTTGTCTGATTGCTCTGGCTAGAACCTCTAGTACCACATTAAATAAGAGTGGAGAGATTGGACAACCCTGTCTTGTTCCTGATTTAAGGGGGAAAGCCTTCAGTTTAGTGCCATTTAATATAATGTTAGCTGATGGTTTATCATATATGGACTTTATCATGTTGAGATATTTTCCTTCTATACCCATTTTGTTGAGAGTCTTAAACATAAAATCCTGTTGTATTTTATCAAAAGCCTTTTCTGTGTCTATTGATAAGATCATGTGGTTTTTGTTCTTTGTTTTGTTGATATGGTGTATTACGTTAACCGTTTTACGTATGTTGAACCATCCTTGAGATTCTGGGATGAATCCCACTTGATCATGATGTATTATCTTTTTGATATGTTGTTGTATTCGGTTTGCCAGTGTTTTGTTTAGTATTTTAGCATCTGTATTCATTAAAGATATTGGTCTGTAGTTTTCTTTTTTTGTGCAGTCCTTGCCAGGTTTCAGTATGAGCGTTATATTGGCCTCATAAAATGTGTTTGGAAATATTGCTTCTTCTTCAATTTTTTGGAAGACCTTCAGTAGAAAAGGAACCAAGTCTTCTTTGAATGTTTGCTAAAATTCGGTGGTATAGCCATCAGGGCCTGGACTTTTATTTTTAGGGAGGTTTTTAATGTTTTTTTTTCTATTTCTTCTCTACTAATAGGCCTGTTTAGGCTTTCTGCTTCTTCTTGACTCAGTCTAGGAAGGTCGTATTGTTCTAGGAATTTATCCATTTCTTCTAGGTTGTTGAATTTAGTGGCATAAAGTTTTTCATAGTATTCTACAATAATTCTTTGTATATCTACGGTGTCTGTGGTGATTTCTCCTCTTTCATTTTGGATTTTGTTTATATGAGTTCTTTCTCTTTTTCCTTCTTGAGTCTTGCCAAGGGTTTGTCAATTTTGTTGATCTTTTCAAAGAACCAGCTCCTTGTTTTATTGATTTTTTCTATAGTTTTTCTGTTCTCTATTTCGTTTATTTCTGCTCTGATTTTTATTATCTCCTTTCTTCGGCTGGTTTTGGGTTGTCTTTGTTCTTCTTTTTCTAGTTCCTTAAGGTGTGAAGTTAAGTGGTTTACTTGGGCTCTCTCTTGTTTGTTCATATAGGCCTGAAGTGATATGAACTTCCCTCTTATCACTGCTTTTGCTGCATCCCATGGATTCTGATATGTCGTATTGTCATTTTCATTAGTCTGTATATATCTTTTGATCTCTGCACTTATTTCTTCTTTGACCCATTCATTTTTTAAAAGTATGTTGTTTAGTTTCCACATTTTTGTGGGATTTTTTTTCTCTTTTTTGCAGTTGAATTCTAGTTTCAAGGCTTTATGATCAGAAAATATGCTTGGTACAACTTCAATTTTTCTGAATTTGCTGATATTGTTTTTGTGGCCCAACATATGGTCAATTCTTGAGAATGATCCATGTACACTGGAGAAAAATGTATACTCAGTCACTTTGGGATGAAATGTCCTGTAGATGTCTATCATATCCAGGTGTTCTAGTGTTTCGTTTAAGGCCACTATATCTTTGTTGATTCTCTGTTTGGATGACCAATCTAGAGCCGTCAGCGGTGTATTGAGGTCTCCAAGTATGATTGTATTTTTGTCAGTTTTTGTTTTAAGGTCAATAAGTAGCTGTCTTATATATTTTGGTACTCCTTGTTTTGGTGCATATATATTAAGAATTGTTATGTCTTCTTGATTCAGTGTCCCCTTAGCCACTATGAAATGGCCATTTTTGTCTCTGAGTACTTTTGCTGTCTTGTAGTCAGCATTATCAGATATGAGTGTTGCTATGCCTGCTTTTTTTTTATGTTATTTGCTTGGAGTATTGTTTTCCAGCCTTTCACTTTGAATTTGTTTTTATCCTTGTTACTTAGATGAGTTTCCTGTAGGCAGCATACAGTTGGATTTTCTTTTTTAATCCATTCTGCTACTCTGTGCCTTTTTATTGGTGAGTTTAATCCATTTACATTTAGTGTAATTATTGACACTTGTGAGTTCCCTATTGCCATTTTATATATTGCTTTCTGTAAGTTTTGTGTCTTGTTTGATCCTTCTCTTTTGTTTTTCTATCTTTTGTTTTTATTTGATTGTATTCCATACATCTTTCCTCTGTTGCTATCTTTTTTTATCTCATGTGCTTCTGTGGTGGTTTTTTCAATGGTGGTTACCTTTAAGTAATGAAAAAGGTTCCTACCCTGTTCATTGTAGTGCACTATTTTATGAGTACTTTTGCACTCCATCATCCTTTGCTACTGTTAATCTCCATCCTCTCCCCCCCTTTCTTTTTGTTGTTGTCACAGTTAAAATTTGGTTTTATTGTGTTCTTCTTGGAGCTTTTACTTGTGGCTATGTTTTTTTTTGTTGTTCTTTGTATCTGATTGGAGAACCCCCTTTAGTAATTCCTGGAGTAGGGGTTTTCTGATGATAAATTCCCTAATATTTTCTGTATCTGTGAATGTTTTTATTTCTCCTTCATATTTTCCTTCATATTTAAAGGATAGCTTTGATGGGTATAGTATTCGTGGCTGGAAGTTCTCTCTTTCAGGACTTTAAATATTGGGGTCCACTCTCTTCTAGCTTGTAGAGTCTCTGCTGAGAAATCTGATGATAATCTAATAGGCCTTCCTTTATATATTGTATTCTTCTTTTCCCTGGCTGCCTTGAGAATTTTTTCTTTGCTGTTGGTTTGTGCCAATTTCGTTAAGATATGCCTTGGAGTAGGTTTGTTGGGGTTAAGAAAACTCGGTGTTCTGTTTGCTTCTTGAATTTGAGGCTTTAGTTCTTTCCACAGGCTTGGGAAGTTCTCATCTATTATTTGTTTGAGTATTTTCTCCATTCCATTTTCTCTCTCTTCTCCCTCTGATATTCCTATTATTCTTTTGTTATTCTTTTTGATGGAGTCAGATAATTCTTATAGGGCTATCTCATTTTTTTTTTTGAGTCTCTTTCTTCTTCTCTCTGTTGTGCCTCAAGTTGCTTGCCTTCTATTTCACTAACCCTCTCTTCTATCTGGCCTGTTCTATTAGCTAAGCTTGTTACCTCGTTTTTCAGCTTGCAAATTGAGCTTTTTATCTCTGTTTGATTTGTTTTTATAGTTTCAATTTCCTTGGACATATATTCTTTATGTTCATTGAGTTGTTTTCTGATCTCCCAAAATTGCCTTTCTGTGTTTTCTTGCATATCTCGGAGGATTTTTAGGATTTCTCTCTTAAATTCTCTGTCATTTAGCTCCAAGGTTTCCAATATATTAAATTTTTCTCCATAGATTTTTCCTCATCTAGCTGTGTTACCTCTCTATCTTTTGTATCCATGATATTTGATTTTCTCTTCTTTAATGGCATCTGAGGGTGGTTTTGTTGATAGTATTAATGAGATTTAATAAAGAATAAAAAGTTAAAAAAATAAAAAATTGAAGTGTTTTTTAAGAAAATTAATAATGAAATAAAGAAAAATAAAATAAAAATTAAAAAAAAGGAAACCCCCCCTCCTTTTTTTCTCTCCTCTCCTCTCTCCTCTTTCTTGAGAAAATCTTATGGTTAACTGTCAGTTATATTGTACTAAATAGAACAAACAATGCCTGTCATGGAGGGCCTGAAATGGGGAGAAGTAATAAAGGGGCAAAAAAAAAAAAGAAAAGAGAGAAAAAAGGGCATATGGACCCACAAAAAGCAAATAAGAAAAAAAATTGGGTCAAGAATAAAATGATTTGCTTTTAGGTGTTAGTTGATTAAGAGTTATGATGAGCGAAATAAGAGGGAAACAGGAAAATGGGGGTCAAATTAAAAAATTAATATTGTATTTAGTGGAACAAGAACTAGATAAAATGGAGAGCCAGGGATGTGAGCACTGCTGGTGTGTTAAAAAGATGAAGTAAAAAAAAAACCAAAATGCCACAAACATAAGTTTGAGTCCCAGATAAAATATTGTTCGTTATTGAGGTTTGAATGAGAGGAGATGTAAAGGAGAAAGGAAGAAACTAATATAGAGGAAAAAAAGAAAGAGAGAGAGAGAGAGAAAGAAAGAGGGAACCACTAAAAGAAGAAAAAAGGAAAGAGAGAGAGAGTTAAGGGTTTTGGAGTGCAATCCTCATAGAGAGAAAGGAAGAAGAAAGAAAAGATAATAGGAGATGTAACACTTATGGGTAGTGTAGTTCAAGGAAAGGAAAGAGTAAGACTGGCAGAGAGTTAAATGACCAAATTGGAGGAGGAATAAAAAATATCAAGAATGAAGATAAGAGAAACAAACGAACAAATATAATAAAATGGGTTAGGCTATAAAGTCTGCGTGTTATTCTTGATTTTGAGAGGTTATCTTCTTTTTCTTTTCTCTTCCTCTTCCTGGTCGGTGACTGTACCTCGGGTTCTGCCCCTTTGGCACGCTCAGGTAGAGGTTTGCAGTTGATAAGTCTCTATGGTGATGTCATGTATTATGCTTCAGTCTCATTGGCAGTCGAGGCTCATTAGCATTTATAGGCTCCTCCAGTGAGAGAGTCCGTGTTCCTGGAGCCTTTCTCCTAGTCTTTCCTTCCTCAATTAGTAGCCTGATAATCCAGCTATGGGGTTGCTGCTGCCTCTGCCTGGATAGTAAGAGGCTCAAAGAGCTGGCAACTCCCCACTCTATTCCCACTCAGCACAGGGCTCTGGGTAAGGCTTAGTCAGTCAGAGCTGCTAGCATAATCAGGCAGGGCTTCCGCTCACTCAAAGACCTCTGGCTCTGCCACTCTGTGGGATAACATGGGCGCACACTGCCGAGGCACTTGGAGGAATCTCTCGCCCACTATCTGTGTGCACAGACCAGGATGTCAGGCCTGAAGTCTCGCCCTCTGAGTGAAACCCCCCACCCACACTGAAAAGTTGCAGCTTTGGAATTGGCTCTCGCTCCCTTCCCGTGCGCGGCTCCCTCAGGGCGCTGGGGCGGCCTGAGATTCCACTTTTTGGCCCACACAAAGGCCCCTGACTCTGCCCCTCTGTGGGATAACACAGGCGGGCACTGTCGAGGCACTCAGAGGAATCTCTCGCTCACTATCTGCGCACGCAGACCAGGATATCAGGCCAGCAGTCTCACCTGAGTGAAACCTCCACCCACACGGAAAAGTTCTGGCATTGGAATTGGCTCTCGCTCCATCCCTGTGCATGGTTTTCCCAGGGTGCTGGGGCACCCTGGAGATTCCGCTTTCAGCCCACACAGAGGCCTCTGACTCTGCCCCTCTGTGGGGTAACATGAGGGCCCACTCCTGAGGTGCTGAGAGGAATCTCTTGCTCACTCTCCATGCGCACCGTCCAGGATATCAGGCCAGCCGCCTCACCCTCTGAGTGAATCCCCCTCCCGCATGGAAAAGTTCCAGCATTGGAATTAGTTCTCGCTCCGTCCCCGTGCGCAGCTTTCCCAGGGCGCTGGGTCAGCCTGGAGATTCCGCTTTCGGCCCACACAAAGGCCTCTGACTCTGCCTCTCTGTGGGACAACACAGGTGCACACTCTTGGGGTTTTTTAAGGAATCTCTCGCCCACTATCTGCGCTCGCCGACCCGGAGATCGGGGAAAATGGCTGCCCCGCTTGTCTTTCTTTGTCTGGGTTTGCGCGAGTGTTAGCTTGTATTGTCCGGGTTGCCACAGGAACAATTTTTCCTCGGCCTGGATCTCTCTGCCACAGCCTGGTTCGGCCATTTGTGCCACGGCCTGGATCTATTCACCCCCTTTGCCTGCCTCAGTTTCTATATTCTCAGTTTCCAGTGAAAGCTGCCCTGTTTAGGTTAGTGAGGAAGGTGGAGCATTTTTTACTCCCTATTTCCTTCGGGGTTTGATTATCTATTTAGCCAATTTTTCACTCGACCATACCTTCGGGTGTATTGTGAAACATCTGGAAGCTCCAATGATAGGTTTTTCTGTTTCTGGTTGAAGATCTTGTTGAGTTTTGGGGGAGATTTATCGGTATCGCTTCCTACCATGCCATTACTCTGACGTCCAAGTTTAAATATTTCTATCTTCAATATGCTGTCTATTGAGTTTGTGATAACAATTTAGTTCTAGGTTTGTTTGTTTTTCAGTAATACAGTGACACCTAATTGATAAATAATATTAATATAATTTATCTCATTTCATCTAGTAAAGCATATATTTTATGAAGAAAACTATTTTCTTTTTTGACAGAGACAGAGAGAGAGTCAGAGAGAGAGACAGATAGGGAAAGACAGACAGGAAGGGAGAGAGATGAGAAGCATCAACTTTTTGCTATAGCTCCTTAGCTGTTTAGTGATTGCTTCTTATATATGCCTTAATGAAGGGGGGGGCTACAGCAGAGCAGGTGACCCCTTGCTCAAGCCAGCGACATTGAACCCAAGCCAGCTACCATGGAGTCATATCTGTCATCCCACGTTTAAGCCAGCAACCCCACACTCAAGCTGGTAAGCCTGTGCTCAAGCCAGATGAACACGCGCTCAAGCAGGATGAGCCTGTGCTCAAGTCAGCAACTTTGGGATTTTGAACCTGGGCCCTATGCATCCCAATCTGACATTCTATCCACTGCACCTCTGCCTGGTCAGGCAAGAAAATTATTTTCATTAGTATGAAATATTTTTGAAGTGCATGATTTTATTAAGTTCATAAGTATTTTAAATTTCTAAATATTTTTTTATTTTTTACTTTGCTATGTTTTCTTTATTACCAATCCTGAGAAATTTCTTTTTTTTTCGATTTGTAATTTAAGTTCTGCTAGATATTTTTTAAACATTTAATAGTTTTGTTATGTATATAACAAAATAATCAAATTTTCTGTTCAAATTATCCTTCCCAAGAATGCAGGCATGCTTGTGAAGTTTTAAATAAGTGTTGCCCTTATCCTAGACTACACTGGCAATTATTAATAGTTTAATATTGCATCTTGGGAAAGATTTTAAAAAAGGTGAAAACATCGCTGACAGTTTGGTTATCACATCTGGAATAAATGAGAAGCATGTCCTGAATCCATCCGGAAAGATTAGGTAAATGTGAGAAAATTACTGATATCCTTTCTCACATGTAAATCCAAACTAGTTCTAAATTGAGGTATCAAACTTTAGTCAGATAATACATATTACTTGCTTAATGCAATACAAAATTGATAGATATGTGTATTCCAAGCTGCACTCTTGATGTTCCGCTTATCTGTCAGACCTCGCCCTTACTGGACTATTGCCCCTGAGACAGAGGAATTCCAAAAAGCTGACAAGCCAGCCCAAGTAGGGGCTCCGGACATACCAGGACTTTTGATTCAACACCCACATGCTCGAAGCCCCCCAGGGAAGAGCATTCAAGATATACCAGGACTTTTGCCTCAGAATCCCCTCAGGCTCTCCCAAACACTATATAACTCTGCCCTAGTCTGTAACCGGCGATCTCCCCACCCCAGAAGTGCCCGGCAGGGTTCCTTTCTTCCTTTCAATAAAGCCTGTTACTCTGATCTTTCGGACTCCCATGGATTCCAACATTTGGTGCCGAAACCCGGGACAGGGTACTAACTGCCTAGATGATCGGATCCCTCTTTGCTGTCCAAACTTACAACCAGGGAAGCAATGGGCAGCGGCAGCTCTTCCTGGGCTTACTCTCTGATTCTGTTTGGCCCTGTAATTGTAGGTCGATTGGCCGGCAGTTTAACCCTGTCCTGAACCCCTGGTGGACCAGAAAGGTAAGGAGTTTCTCCCTTCCCCTTCCCTGGTTGGCCTCCAAATTTCTCTCTAAAAACACCCCTTCCTGGTCGGACGATTTTCTCAGACATGCCTCACATTTTGAGGGGTTTGCCTTTCAGTCTCAGTGGATTGCACAAAAGACTAGGTGCCTAGCCAACCTCTCCACTCTCTCTGACTTCTTGTCCTCGGAGCTCCCTGACAGGTGGTGACGACCTTTCAGGGATGACTCCCCCACACAGAGATTCTCTCCTCTTGGGACAGTGACAAAAAGCAGGGATGCCCCTCTTGCTCACCTGTCTCCATTATGGGCTCTTCAGGTCTAAGCCTTCTGACCAGAACCCTCTAGGATGTCTCATAAAAAACCTCACCAAACTCGGTCTCTCAGACCTCAAACCAAAGAAATTAATCTTCTTCTGTAACATGGCATGGCCTCAGTACAGACTAGAAATTGACTCCCATTGGCCTGAAAATGGGACATTCGATTACAATATCCTAAGAGATCTTGACAATTTCTGCCACCGGACGGGGAGGGCATCAGAAATTCCTTACGTGCAGGCTTTCTTCTCCCTTCTCTCCTGTCCTTAATTTCTGTGCCTTCTGTTCTACACGCATGTTGTTTTTGGCCAAAGAAACTTCATCTAAAACCTCTGCTCTTAATCTTTCCTTCTCCGTGAACTCCCAACTCTCTCCTTCTCCTGCCTGACCCCTGAGGGCACCCCTCTCTCGGGACCCCTCTCTACTCCCTCAGCAAATCATTTTTGCTGGAGTCTCTTCCATCCAGAAAACCTCTTCCCTTCACTAAATCCTGTTTTCTCATTCACCAGTTTCTCTTTCTCCTCCCCTGCTGGCCGGGGGCCTCTCCCTTCTCCACTGTGTTCTTCATCCCCTCCCACCTCCTTAGAAGCTGTGGCTCTGGCTTGCAGTGCCTTTCTCATCTCTGACCTCTCTTCCCCCTTTACAAACTGCAGTTCTGTCTGTCTCCTCTCCAACCCCTCCTCCTTCCTTACAAATTGTGACTGTGCCTCTTTCGTCCTTGCCCCCTCCCCTCTCCTCAAAGCTCTAAATCTCTTTTACTCTTCTGACTATGTGGCACCACACCAATACTTTAACCTCCTCCTCCTCCTCCTGCAGATTCTGACCCTTCTTCTTTTTCATCCAGCTGCTCACACCGTCTATCCATCTGCTTTCTCTCTTTCTCCCCTCTATGCTGGCAACATCCTGCCATCTTGAAAAGCTTTAAAAAAACCAAAATTGTCTATTGAACTGTGTGAGTGAATAATCCATCTTGTCTCTTTGTTTTTCAGAAAATATCTCTAGTATAATTTGAATTGAAACAAGTAAAAAAAAAAAGAAACAAGTAAAGCAGGCTCATTTAAATTCCTTAATACATAACTTTTATGTAAAGTCTTTGTTTAGTGTGTAACTGTGTCTGTTTCTAAGGCCTTAAACCAATAATTACCCACCTCTTAAACCAGGCTTACTCATCCCCATGGACTCTCCCTGCAATACCCTCACCCTTCCTGTTTGAAAACCTTCAGGGGCTTATCGCCTTGTACAAGCCTTACACCTAATCAATGAGGCAGTAATTCCCCTCCATCCAGTGGTCCCTAATCTCTACAAGTTACTGTCACACATTTTCTCAAACACCACTCATTCACAATCCTAGACCTCAAGAATGCCTCCTTTACCATTCCTCTATTCCCCTTGTCCTTCCATTCTCTATTTACCCCTCAACCTGCCTCAACCAATCAGGTGCTTTCTACTCATGAGGGACCACAAGTATATGTATCTTTCTACTAATTGAACAGAAACCTGTACCCTAATCTATCTCACCCCAAATATCAACCTAATCCCAGCCCATGAGCCTTTTTCAATTTCTAGTACACTACCCATCAATCTAAGGACCAAACGAGCTATACAGGTAATTTCTCTTCTTGTTGCTTTAGGAAGCCTAGCGAATTTGTATACATGGAATCAGTGGTTTCACACAAACTGGGCGTCTTGACTATTACCTTTCATTGGTCCACTCACTCTCCTATTTATTTTTCTAACTTTTGGACCCTGGCACATACATTTGTTTACTAGTTTCTTACAGAACCTCATACAGACCTTTGCCAATCAGAAGATTGGAAAAATCTACCTAACCCTACACACCAATCCTAAAACCTGCCCTAGTGAAACAGAAAAATCTGAAACCCTATACCAGAAAACCTCCTAAATCCTATCTTTCAACTCCTACAGTTCCCCTAATCCTAAAGCTCTCCTGTATCCTTGAAGAACTTCGAGAATGAATAGCATCCACCTCTTAATGCTTCTCAGTCTTTTAACCCTTCACATAGTAAGGGGACAAGATCGCTGGATCTTCTTGGCTAAAGAAGAGCCTACAAATGAATATGAAACATTGCTTTTTTTAATTTTTTATTTATTTATTTATTTTTAATAAATAAAGTTTTATTTTAATGGGGTGACATCAATAAATCAGGGTACACATATTCAAAGAAAACATTTCCAGGTTATCTTGTCATTTAGTTCTGTTGCATACCCATCACCCAAAGAGAGATCGTCCTCCATCACCCTCTATCCAGTTTTCTTTGTACCCCTCCCCCTCTCCCTCCTTCCCTCCCCCCACCCCCCATAACCACCACACTCCTGTCCGTGTCTCTTAGTCTCACTTTTATGTCCCACCAATGTATGGAATCCTGCAGTTTTTGTTTTTTTCTGATTCACTTATTTCACTCCGCATAATGTTATCAAGATTCCACCATTCTGCTGTAAGTGATCCGATGTCATCATTTCTTCTAGCTGACTAGTATACCATGGTGTATATGTGCCCCATGTATATGTGCTTCTTTATCCAGCCTTCTATTTTTTTTACAGTGATTAAAAGCCTTTAAGCAAACTCTTGGCCAATACAGCAAGAATCCATAAAAGAGTAGTGTCCTTAAATGTTCACCAAGTCCAAGTTGGCCCCATCACCATGCCAAGTCCCTGAAAAATGCAACCCAACCACAGTTCAGTCTGTTAGGATCTGTCACAGGGAGCAGGAGTCCAGGAAATGTCCACATCCAGGAAAAGTCCGCATGGCACTGGAATTGTTGTCACCATTCTATACTTTGCAGCTCATGTCCAAGTCCCAATGACCGCTGCTTCTAGCTGGTACTGATTCAGGTAGACTGGAGAAGCCATTTGCAGCATGTGTGGATATGGAGCTTCTGTTCTTCTCTGCCTGGAGAGATGAGACCAGGTAGCTTTTCCCTGGAGCTCTGTGACTGTGGCTTGGTAAAGAGAACCTTGGGATACACTAAGCAGTCTCAGTGTGGCTTCTTCAGTGTTCCTTGGTTGAAGAGTCCTCTTAGTTTAGTCCAAAGTTGGTTTTTCCAGATGATAGTTCTTAAAATTAGTTTGTATTCCACTTTGGTTCTGGGAGGTAGATGTTGGTACATCCGCCTACTCCAGCTCCATCTTGTCTCTGAAACATTTCTTTTAGCTCAAGCTAACTGCTCTCTCCAGGGCTGCCGGGAAAAAATATCTCTAACTTTACCATGGAAGAACTTTCACCCCCGCTATATAACCCTCCTTATCTCTGCATTCCTGATCTCCAAATACTTGCCCCCTTCTTTATTAAGTTCCTACAGGCCAGGATGAAAGAAATCTCTAGGATTTCCTACAATCAAATGCTCCTACACTCCTATTGCCCAATAACCCAAGGAAAACTTCACGAGGGAAATATCAAATAGGTAGGGATAACAGCAGGAAGAAGTCACCCCTCAGCCCGAGAAGTTTCCTCCTGAATGTTACAAACCTCCTTCCTTTTCAACCACACATATTCAGTCCTTCTAAAAACTTACACCAACAGGTTCCCTGTCTCTAAAAATCTCCATATGTCCTCCCATTTGAGAGGAACCAGACCAGCTCGTCTCATGAGGCTCATTCAGGAGACCATGTATCACCATGTCACTCTGTCCACTGGACACTCACAGCAAGGAATTCACAATTATTTCTTCGCAAATTTTTTTTTTACTTCCTCAATCAGGTTTTCAGAGACATCGCCTGGTTCAAACCTTACAGCATGGAAATTGACAACCTCCTTAACTGGATGAGGGACTGAGCTTGGCAAGGTCCCCTTCTTGAGTTCACTCCAGAAGAAGCAATAATTTTCCAATTTTTTCTCCTCTTTCTCCTCATCACCCCTCACCATATATTATAAAATTAATAACTGCCTTTCTTTTATATGTAACCACAGAGTTGAGAAATGATAGATATGTGTATTCCAAACTGCCCTCCTGATGTTTCACTTATCTGTCAGAACTCACCCTTACTGGACTATCGCCCCTGAGACAGAGGAATTCCAAAAAGCTGACAAGCCACCCCATGGAGGGGCTCCGGACATACCAGGACTTTTGATTCAACACACACATGCTCAAAGCCCCCCAAGGAGGAGCATTCTGGACATACCAGGACTTTTGCCTCAGTATCCCCTCAGGCTCTCCCAAACACTATATAACTCACCCCTAGTCTGTAACCAATGCTCTTCTTCCCCAGGAGAAGTGCCTGGCAGGGTTTCTTTCTTCCTTTCAATAAAGCCTATTACTCTGGTCTTTCAGACTCCCATGGATTCCAACAAAAATAATTACCAGGAAGGGTAATATACCAACTATGAAGCTAAAAGCTAAGGTCCTTGTGGCATTGATTTAATTTAGTTTAAAATCCTAGCTCTAGAAATCATCTCATCCCCACCACCCTGCCTCAGAGACCTAGCCTTTCCCCATGATAATCAGCAACCCCTGAGGCAGCAGAAGACAGGAGGGCAGACCTGACTAATGATCGCAAGGTCGGGACCTCTGGCATGCTAAAGGTACCCTCTTGACCTAATTCATGTTTCAGCACCTGAGCCTTAGTGTGGAATGACTCCCTGGCTACATTTTATGAGACAAGATGGGGAAATGCAGAAAAGACTTCAGAACTGTCCTTAAAATCTAAAAAAAAATGACTTATTATCCTTACCTCACCTCACAACAATCATCTTTCAGTATGACCCTGAACTCCTTATCTACTATGCCTTGTGATTTTGCCCTATATAATCTGTAACTTAGATGTCATCAGGGAGTTGGGTCCTTAGAGCATAAGCTCTTAGCTTCCATATTGGCAAAGTCACTATTAAACTTTTTTCTTTCTATACTGCAAATTCCTGCATGGGAATTTCTTCAGGAAAATGTGTGTGAGCACATGGACTCAAGACAAAACATTGGGGATCTGATAATAAAGCTGCTCTGCAAGTGATTAGAAAATGAAAAAAATATATACACACTATATTAATTAAGATCAGATATTTGACATCAAACTATGTTGTTGAAATTGGGGTTCATGTGAATCAAGGGCAATCATTATGAATTAAAACCCCAATAACTTCAACCAAGTAAATTATCAGAAATAAAATTAATGTCCACTTGTTTCCATGAACTGGTTAGTCAGTTTCATATTGACTAGTGGCTTTGACAAAACTATTAGTCTAGAAACCATGATGAGCTTGACATTTTGTTTATTTTATAAATTATTGAACTGAAAATCAGGGCTCTTCTTGAATACAAAATTTGAACAAGTCTTCTGATTGCACAGTACAGAAGTATACTGAGGTTCAATTATTTCTAAAAGTTATATTTTTATATACTGATTATGATTTTATACACAGACACACATAGATAACAGTTGGATAAAACTAAGCATTTTTGTATAATGCAACAAAGATAAACTGGATTTATACTTAATTTTTATTATTAGAATGATTAGAAATGAAACATCATGTTTTATTTTATTACTAAAGGGAATACAGTCATAAAATATAATCCACCTTTATATAGGGGCTTATCTGTCTCTGCTTCATAAAAAGGTGCATGCTCTCAATCATCTTCCCAAAATAACAAATAAGATACAAATAAAACAAAGCATTTTTGTATAATGCGATGAAGATCACTACTAAGAGTATGAAACAAATATATGTATAGAGTTATGTTATAATATATGTTATGTTATTTTATTTCAATTTTAAATTAGGTTTTGCTAGTTGGGAGTCTTCATTTCTAGGAATAAACTTCAACCAATTGAAGTGAAAAACAATCTATTTTAAGAATATGTATGTTAGTCAAATAAGTTTGTTAATATGATATATATGTTTGCTCACATAGTTTGCATTGGGTAAGATGGGCTATAGGCTGACAAGGTCTTAGGCTTAGTTTTAAGACTAAAGCTTTCCCACCCTTTTAATACTAAGATGTTCTCAAAACTGAGCTTTTCTCCACACGCTTGACTGTTGCATGATGTGGCGTGGTGCACTCTTATAAGGAATCCCGTTTATGCCTCAAATGAGTGACTTTGTATCAGAGACTTCCTTGTTTATATATTGGCTTAAACGCTTTATTTTCTATGCTATAAAATGAAGCAGAGTAGGGGCACTCTTGCTCAGATCCTGCTATCAGCATTGCAGAGGAAAGGCAGCCAAGAATGCGGAGTGCTAAAGGAGAAACCAGTTTGTGCAGAGTCTGTGCAGAAAGAAAGAGATGGGGAAGAGAGGTGAATATAAGGCTGGTGAAGTAGAAACCTTTGATTCTAGGAATACTTGGATGAGTCAGTGGCTTTGAGTGCCCTGAATGGAAAAGAAGGTGTTTTCCCACTGTGTGTATTTCTTGCCTGCTGGATGCAAGCTAGGATTAAAGGTAATGGCCCACCAGTTCTTGGCTTCGTTGTTTCATTACCGGCTGTCCAAATCAAATGTGAACCTGCACAGGCCAGGTGGTTTTGATGGTGGCTGCGGCTACTGGCTTTACATGTAAAAGAACATGTAAACATTAGAATGGCTAAAGAACTTCTTGAAGAAAATGGATTAACCAAGGAGGTAAGGCTGATCAATGACCATAACCATTAACACCACAAGAAATGAATATTCTTTGTTTCTAGTCACTGTTATAGTACTTTTTTTTTCTTTTTTCATTTTTCTGAAGCTGGAAACAGGGAGAGACAGTCAGACAGACTCCCGCATGCTCCCGACCGGGATCCACCCGGCACGCCCACCAGGGGCGATGCTCTGCCCATCCTGGGTGTCGCCATGTTGCGACCAGAGACACTCTAACGCCTGAGGCAGAGGCCAAGGAGCCATCCCCAGTGCCCGGGCCATCTTTGCTCCAATGGAGCCTTGGCTGCAGGAGGGGAAGAGAGAGACAGAGAGGAAAGCGCAGCGGAGGGGTGGAGAAGCAAATGGGCGCTTCTCCTGTGTGCCCTGGCCGGGAATCGAACCCGGGTCCTCCGCACGCTAGGCCGACGCTCTACCACTGAGTGTTATAGTACTTTTTTGTTCCATATCCTTTCATTTCAGAGCATTGAGCAGAACAACTAATTGTGTAATCTTAGGTCACATGATTAATATAGATATGAGAGAGACTATGGAAAATAAATATCTGATATTGGTCAAATTCTGCATCCTGTTAATATCCTACTCTGCGTATTCCTAAAAATGAACATGATATTTGAGTAATGCACAGCCAAGTGTACTACATGACCTATGTCCACTACTATCTATCTCATTAGCTATCAAATACCCTTTGTTATCAATGGAAATAGTTTTTTAGTGGTGTCACAAGAAAACAATTTTAGGGACATTCATGTAGAAGGAACTTTAAGTGATAGTGGCAAGATTTATTAAGCAGAAAGCGATAGTATGCCCTTCGAGAGTCAGAGAGCAGGCAAGCTAGAGGGTAGTGGCTGCCCTGAGGTCCTTACTAAACTTCCATGTATTTCCTTGGTTTTGGGAAAGAGCAAGCTTTTGCTCAACTATCCAATCTGTTTCCTGGCCTTTCTTGGGTTTGTACTTATGGCCTTCCCCATCCAATCTCTTTTTCCCAAATTCTCCCAGACCAGGGCCTCTCTCTCTCTCTTATGGTTGCCATTTTGGTTCCTACTGTGAATGCCTTATAGTTCCGCTTAGTCATTTGGCTTCTACTGTGCATGTCCTTAGTAAGAGAAATTCCCTCTAACCATGTTCTCCCTCTTCCATTCCCGCCACCCACCCACCCCTACCCTAAAGTGGCCAAAACCTGTTTATGTCCAGTCAGATGTTTTTGTGCATTTGGCAGAACAATGCCAGTTATTCTCCAGGTGACTAAAAGGCTGTTTGCTTGGGTTTTTTTCCTACTTAATCCTGTTTAATCTCTTCATCAGATATCTGGTTCTTTTTGCTCCCTATTTTGCTAATATATAACTAACTGCCTACTCTTAACATCCATCTCAAGAACACTGGGCCCTTGTAATCTTACAAGAGTTTTTGTTACTCATTCCCCTGACTTCATCTGTCTGGAGCGTGGCAGGCACTAATGACACTAATTGGGTCTCTGTTATCTCTTTCCTTGACTAGGATGATTTAAGCTACTCACTCTTTGGTTGAGGGGAAGAAGGATAAACCATCTGCTCCTCAGGATCCTTATGATTTATTAGCAGACTGATAATTGCTCAGCATTGTTTATCTTATCTCAGTTTCCTCATTCCACTTGCCAAGGAATTTTCTAGCTCTTTATTAACCTGCCTCACCATGAGCATCCTTATTTCCTTAAATGTTGTCACTGCTGATGGTGGAAACATTCTTAATACAGAGGAAAAAGTCCTCTATCTTCTCTTCAAAGAGAATCAAACCAATATCTCTTCAGTTATTACATCTAGGTCCATATTGCTGACCTCCAAGTAATACTCATTCCTCCTATAGTTCTGTTGAGTTCTGTTCTATTATTCTGCAGCTTATTAACAAATTTATATATTTAATCATCATCAATATACCTTACTTACAATAATTAAGGAACTGGAGAGAAAAAAGGTTAAAAACAGAAATGTATGGAAAATAAGTGGAATGAGTCACTGTCCAGATTTTTTTCTGTTCCCAGAATTGAAGACTAAAGTATATACATCAGAACAAGGAATCTTAATTATTAAAGAACTCCTAGCTGTGAGGACAGCCACTGCTCTGCAGGACTTAGTATTTCAAAAGAATCATTGCTACAGATGTGAAGAGTATCTTTATTTGCGCCTTTTAGTTTCTAGAAATAAGCTTTGTGGCTATGGTAAAAACACCTTGCATGTACTCCTAGTTGATTATACACAAAATATTGAAAAATAGGTTAGTCAAATAAGTTTTTAAATATGATATATATGTTTGCTTGCATTGGGTATGGGAGATAAGCTGTAAACTCTCAGGGTCCTTATAGCCTAAGGCTTAGTTTTTAAGACTAAGACTTTCTCACCCTTTTAATACTAAGATCTTTTCAACATACTTCTAATATTAAGATCTTCTTGAAACTAAGCTTTTCCCCACACCCTTGACTGTTGCGTGGTGGGTGGTGGTGCACTATTATGAGGAATCCCATTTATGCTTCAGATAAGTGGTTTTGTATCAGAGACTTCTTTATTAGTATATTGGCTTAAAGGCTTTAATTTCTACACTATAAAATGAAGCAAACGGGGGGGGGGGAGATTAGCATTGCAGAGGAGAGGCAGCCAAGATAGTGGAGTGTTTAAGGAGACACCAGTTTGTGCAGAGTTTTTACAATGAGAAGGAGATGGGGAGCAGAGGTGAATAAGGCTGGTGGAGCCTTTGAATCTGGGAATACCGGGATGAGTCAGTGGCTTTGGAAGCCTTGAATGAAAAGAGAAGTGTTCTCTCACTGTGTATATTTACTCCCCCACTGAGTACAACCTAGGATTAAAGGAAATTGTCCACCAGTTCTTGGTTTCACTGTTTCATTACTGTCTGTCCGAATGAAATGTAAACCTGCATGGGCCAGGCAGCTGTGATGGTGGCTGCAGCTACTGGCTTTACAATAGAACTCAATTTTTCTAAGATGCTGTTGGGCAGATAAAATGTATTATGCTCACTTTGTTAAAGATGGCACCACTGCCCACATGGAGGCCGTTGCCCAGGTGATATTAATGTGTGTCTCTGTGGGCAGATAGAATTGTTGTAGCCTGGGGCTTGGTTTTGGGATTAAGCCTTTCCCACCCTTTTTGATGTGGGGTGGTACAATCCAATCATGCCTCAGAGAAGTGACTTTGTATTAGAGACTTCCCTACTTTGTATATTGGATTAGAGGTTGTAAAGCTACAGTATAAAGTGGGGGCAAAATGGGAGTTTGCGCTCTTGGTTCCTGAGGTTAGCATGAGAGAGCAGAGAGAGTAGAGCCAGCAGCGGGAGAAGGCCACGTGGAGGAGTCCAGGACAAGCAGCCAAGATGGCGGAGTGTTGAGTGAGAAGGCAGTTAGTGCAGAGTTTGTATCTGGGATAAGGAAGGAGATGGGGAACTGAGGAGAATAAGGTTGGTGAGCTAGAAACCTTTGATTCTAGGAAATTCAGATAAGTCAGTGGCTTTGTGAGCACTGAATGTGATTGGGTTTTGGAGCCCAGTGTGTGTTTTTACTTGCCTGCCGGGTGCAAGCTAGGATTAAAGACTATGGCCCACCAGTTTGTGGCTCCGTTGTTTCTTTACCGACTGTCCGAATCCAATGCGAACCTGCATGGGCTGGGCTGCTTTGATAGTAGTGGCCCTGGCCGTGGCTGCTGGCTTGGCAGATGCTTACAACTAAGCACTATTTTCTTTGTCAGTATCTATATATCACTCTTCTTCTTCCTTCAGAAACTCTCTTACTTAGCAGAATGTATGGTCTGGGGTAAGGGGGTAAATTAAAATAATTTTTCTCCCACCTTTTAAGTTCTTCAGGCTGGGCTAATAATTAAATTAACAGAGACAGGGAAACAGGATAAAAATCAAATTTTAATACATGTGCATGGGGAATGCACATAAGCATAAAACTTCCAAAGGCAGTGAGGCAATATTGAGCATATATGACATTTTGGACAAAGGAGAATGCAGTGGGGGATTGGGGTGAATATTGGCCAAATAAGTTTGTAAATATGATATATAGATTTGCTCGCTTATAGTTTGCACTGGGTGTGGGGGACAGGCTGTAAGCAGGCAGGGTCATTATAGCCCAAGGCTTAGTTTTAAGACTAAGCCTTTCCCGCCCTAAGTGACTTTGTATCAGAGACTTCCTTATTTGTATATTGGATTAAAGGTTTTGATTTCAATACTATAAACTGGAGCAGACCAGGAACTTGCTTGCTCTCAGTTCCTGAGATTGCATTAGAGGAAAGAGCAGAGAAAGGAGAGCAGAAAAAGGCCACGCGGATGAGAGGAGAAGCAGCCAAGATGGCGGAGTGCTGAAGGAGAAGACAGTTTGTGAAGAGTTTGTGCAGAGAGGAGATGGGGAACAGAAGTGAATGTAAAGCCAGTAGCCACGGCCACCATCACAGCCGCCTGACTCATGCAGGTTCGCATTAGATTCAGACAGATGGTACTGAAACAACGGAGCCAAGAACTGGTGGGTCATTACCTTTAATCCAAGCTTGCACCCAGCGGGCAAGTACACACTGGGCTCCAAAACCCACTCATTCAGTGCTCACAAAGCTACTAACTTATCGGACTTTCCTAGATTCAAAGGTTTCTAGCTCACCAGACTTATTCACCTGTGTTCCCCATCTCCTTCCTTCTTTCTGCACAAATTCTGCACAAACTGGCTTCTCACTCAGCACTCCACCATCTTGGCTGCTTCTCCTGGCCTCCTCCACATGGCCTTTCTCTGCTCTCTCTTCTAATGCTAATCTCAGGAACCAAGAGAGAGCAAGCTCCCGGTCTGCCCCATTTTATAGTATAGAAACAAAAACCCTTAATCCAACATACAAACAAGGAAGTCTCTGATACAAAGTCACTTATCTGAGGCATAATGGGATTCCTCATGAGAGTGCACCACTGTTGGGCAGATAAAATGTATTATGCTCACTTTGTAAAAGATAATGCTGCCCACGTGGAGGCCGTTGCCCAGGTGATATTAATGTGTGTTGGGGCAGGCAGGATCGTTGTAGCCTGGGGCTTGGTTTTGGGATTAAGCCTTTCCCACCCTTTTTGATGTGGGGCGGTACAATCCCATCATGCCCCAGATAAGTGACTTTGTATTAGAGACTTCCCTATTTTGTATATTGAATTAAAGGTTTGGATTTATACACTATAAAATAGGGGCAGAACGGGAGCTGGCTCTCTTGGTTCCTGAGATTATTAGAGGAGAGAGCAGAGCAGAGAGCAGAAGGAGGCCATTTGGAGTAGGCCAGGAGAAGCAGCCAAGATGGCGGAGTGTTGAGTGAGAGGCCAGTTAGTGCAGAGTTTGTGCAGGGAGAAGGAAGGAGATGGGGAACAGAGGTGAATAAGGCTGGTGAGCTAGAAACCTTTGATTCTAGGAAACTCGGATAAGTCAGTAGCTTTGTGAGCACTGAATGTGAGTGGGTTTTGGAGCCCAGTGTGTGTTTTTACTTGCCCACCGGGTGCAAGCTAGAATTAAAGAAAATGGCCTATCAGTTTTTGGCTCCGTTGTTTCTTTACTGACTGTCTGAATCCAATGCGAACCTGCATGGGCCAGGCTGCTGTGATAGTGGCTGTTGGGCGGATAAAATATATTATGCTCAGTTTGTTAAAAATAGTGCTGCCCACGTGAGGCCGTCGCCCAGGTGATATTAATGTGTCCTGAGAATCCTTGTAGCCTGGGGCTTGGTTTTGGGATTAAGCCTTTCCCACCCTTTTTGATGTGGGGCGATACAATCCAATCATGCCTCAGAGAAGTGACTTTGTATATTGGATTAGAGGTTGTGAAGCTACAGTATAAAATGGGGGTAGAACGGGAACTTGCACTGTTGGTTCCTGAGGTTAGAAGAGAGAGCAGAGGAGAGCAGAGAAAGGCCATGTGGAGGAGGCTAGGAGAAGCAGCCAAGATGGCGGAGTGCTGAGTGAGATGCCAGTTTGTGTAGAGTTTGTATTTGGGATAAGGAAGGAGATGGGGAACTGAAGAGAATAAGTCTGGTGAGCTAGAAACCTTTGATTCTAGGAAACTCGGATAAGTCAGTGGCTTTGTGAGCACTGAGTGTGACTGGGTTTTGGAGCCCAGTGTGTATTTTTACTTGCCCGCCGGGTGCAAGGTAGGATTAAAGGCTATGGCCCATCAATTTTTGGCTCCATGGTTTCTTTACCGACTGTCCGAATCCAATGCGAACCTGCATGGGCCGGGAAGCTGCTTTGATGGTGGCCCTAGCCATGCCTCCTGGCTTTACATTTGGCGTAGTCTGTGGCAGGATTCGATACAGATCGGCAAGGAGCCTTTGAGTGGTGGAGTAGAGGACTGGCTAGTGTTAGGGTTCCCCATGGCTGTCCTTTTGGGGATCGTAGGCTGGCTGACTTTTACAGCCATGTGTGAGGAAACTGAGAGCTCTGTGGAAGAGGCTGCCTGGGATCTGCAAACGGAGCAGTGGAAGGAGTTGGAGCAAACACAGGAGAAACCGATGCTGACCCTGGAGCTGGAGGAAGTGCTGGAGGAGGAGGCCGACCAGGTTTGCGAGATTCGCCTGGAAATGGAGCAAACGCTGGAGGAGGATTCAGAGGTTCATGAGTTGCAGATTGCCCTGGATGTTGCGGAGAGCCAGCAGCGGCAGGAGGCCAGGGCTGAGGCTGAAGCTGAGGCCGGGCCCGGAGCTGCAAGGTCTGCGGAGCAGAAGGCTGCAGCAGCCCGGGGCTCGAGACCGGCAGCCGGAGCTGGTGTTTTCAGTTCCTCTTTGGAGGATGAGGAAAATCTGACTGGAGTTTTGATCTGCAGTCTCCAGAAGATGGAAGCCCAGCTGGAAGGAGCACCTACTACAGCCCTGGTAGGTCTGCGATTTTGGGGACATAGGATGGACACTATCATGATTTCCGGAGCAGAGATGGAAATGCTGACTGCCATTGCCACGTGCCCCTCTTTGGGACAGTGTAAGACCTGCCAGGACGGCAGGGATGAGGGGGGTGGCTGACGCCCAATGTGCGTTGTAAAGCCAGGAGCCACAGCCAGGACCACTATCACAGCAGCCCGGCCCATGCAGGTTCGCATTGGATTCGGACAGTCGGTAAAGAAACAGCAGAGCCACAAACTGGTGGGCCATAGTCTTTAATCCTAGCTTGCACCTGGCAGGCAAGTAAAAATACACACTGGGCTCCAAAACCCAGTCACATTCAGTGCTCACAAAGCTACTGATTTATCCGAGTTTCCTAGAATCAAAGGTTTCTAGCTCACCAGACTTATTCTCCTCAGTTCCCCATCTTCTTCCTTATCCCAAATACAAACTCTACACAAACTGGCATCTCACTCAGCACTCCACCATCTTGGTTGCTTCTCCTGGCCTCCTCCACGTGGCCTTTCTCTGCTCTCCTCTGCTCTCTCTTCTAATGATGATCTCAGGAACCAAGAGCCAAGTCCTGTTCTGCCCCCATTTTATAGTGTAGCTTCACAACCTTTAATCCAATATACAAAATAGGGTAGTCTCTAATACAAAGTCACTCCTCTGAGGCATGATTGGATTGTACCGCCCCATATCAAAAAGGGTGGGACAGGCTTAATCCCAAAACCAAGCGTCAGGCTACAACAATTCTCAACACACATTAATATCACCTGGCCAATGGCCTCATGTGGGCAGTGCCTATTTTTAACAAAGTGAGCATAATACATTTTATCTGCCCAACATGCGTGGACTGATTTCCTGGACTACGACCGGAGTGGGCATTGGCTCGTTTGTTGGATGGATTTACGGATTACGGATTTTGGACAATGTGAAATACCCTGATGGGGGTGGGGGGTAGCTTTGCTGTAAGCACTCCCCTGCCCCGGGAAGCTTTTCCCATAGGCCGAGGACATTTTGCGCTTTGGGCAAAGTGCTCAGAGACTGGTGAAGTGTACCTTTGTAATTGTTGAAACTGTATGATTTTTGTTGTAATCTGGGTAATGTTCTAATTTCCTTGCACAGGAATGCTGGTGATGTAAATTGTGGGTAGTAAAGTGAGCATAGGGGTGGATTGTTGGGCGGATAAAATATATTATGCTCACTTTGTTAAAAATAGCGCTGCCCACGTGAGGCCGTCGCCCAGGTGATATTAATGTGTGTTGAGAATCCTTGTAGCCTGGGGCTTGGTTTTGGGATTAAGCCTTTCCCACCCTTTTTGATGTGGGGTGGTACAATCCAATCATGCCTCAGAGAAGTGACTTTGTATATTGGATTAGAGGTTGTGAAGCTACAGTATAAAATGGGGGTAGAACGGGAACTTGCACTCTTGGTTCCTGAGGTTAGAAGAGAGAGCAGAGGAGAGCAGAGAAAGGCCATGTGGAGGAGGCCAGGAGAAGCAGCCAAGATGGCGGAGTGCTGAGTGAGATGCCAGTTTGTGTAGAGTTTGTATTTGGGATAAGGAAGGAGATGGGGAACTGAAGAGAATAAGTCTGGTGAGCTAGAAACCTTTGATTCTAGGAAACTCGGATAAGTCAGTGGCTTTGTGAGCACTGAGTGTGACTGGGTTTTGGAGCCCAGTGTGTATTTTTACTTGCCCGCCAGGTGCAAGGTAGGATTAAAGGCTATGGCCCATCAGTTTTTGGCTCCATGGTTTCTTTACCGACTGTCCGAATCCAATGCGAACCTGCGTGGGCCGGGAGGCTGCTTTGATGGTGGCCCTAGCCCTGCCTCCTGGCTTTACAGTGGCCCTGGCCATGCCTCCTGGCTTTACAACCACCCTACATCAAAAAGGGTGGGGAAGGCTTAGTCTAAAAACCAAGCCCCAGGCTATAAGAATCCTGCCTGCTGACAGCCTGTCCCCCCACATCCAATGCAAACCATAAGCGAGCAAACATATATATTATTATCCACAAACATATTTGAATGCCACTCACCTCTCCCTTTCTCCTAACCTCTGAAGGACCCCATTAGACTTACAACCAGGGGAGCAATGGGCAGCAGTGACTTGTCTTAGACTAAACCCCTGAACCTATCTTCGAGATCCCCTTTTCTCTAATTTTCGTCCTGCATGGCCAATAAATTCTTTCTTTACTTGCTGCATTTTTCTCTTGATTGAATTATTTCTCTCAAGAAGATAAGAACTTGCCTGACCAAGTGCCGGCAGGGAGGATAGAACGTCAGTCTGGGATTCTGAGGATCCAGGTTCGAAACCCTGAGGTTGCAGGCTTGAGTGCAGATTCATCCTGTTTGAGCGTGGGCTCACCATCTTGAGCGTGGAGTCACTGGCTTGAGCATGGGAGCATAGACATGACGCCCTGGTTACTAGCTTGAGCCCAAAGGTTGCTGGGTTGAAGTCCAACGTCACTAGCTTGAGCCCAAGGACATTGTCTTGAGCAAGGGGTCACTGGCTTGGTTGAAGCCCCACCCCCATTAAGGCACATATAAAAAAGCAGCCTATGAACAACTAAGAATGCCTCAACGAAGAATTGATGCTTCTTGTCTCTCTCCTTTCCTATCTGCTGTCCCTGTCTGTCTCTCTCTCACGCTTGCTTAAAAAAAAAAAGGAGAAGATAAGAACCAAGGTCTCATTACTACCCCTATAACAATACCAGGGAGAATGTGATATCGATATATTTTAATACTGATTATTTTTAACACTCATCACTTGAATAAGGTGATGTTTATCAGGTTTATTCACCAAAAAGTTACTATTTTCTCTTTGTAAATTAGATATATTTAGGGAGACATATTTTGAGGCTTCCAAATATCTTATTACTCCTTAATATCTGCCCACTAATTTTAGCACTTATTAATGATTGTTTTTTTGCAGCAATTACTACTGTGATGTTCTAATGGTGCTTTTCTTTTTTTTTTCTTGCCTCTACATGTATTAATATGAATAATTGTTTAAGAAAATATTGTCCTGCTCTCACATTTATTCTATTAGTTATATTAGTATGGCCTGTAGCTATTTACTTATTCTCAAGGATATAAGCTCTGAGGACTCAATAAAATATATTATTAATGATTTTTCTCCCACCTTCTAAGTGCTTTTGATTAAACAAATAATCAATTTAATAGATTAACAGGAGAAAATCAAGGTATTAATACACATGCATGGGAATTCACATAAGCATAAAAATTTATGAAAATTCCAGACAGTGCAGCAACATTCAGTATAAAGACATTTTTGGACAAAGGAGGAAAGGGTGAAAATAAGGGTCTTAGATTAGAGAAGTGAGAATGGGTTATTTAGAGTCGAGGGAGGGCAGAGCATACACGGCAGGGAAATTCCTGCTCAGCCATTGAGGAAAAGTGGGACACAGAAATATCAGCTAACAGGCACCTGCATGAAGCTCTCTATCTGCTATATTTAGTTCTAATTAGGCTAAGGTGACATCCTAAAATATTTTCCCTGAAACAGGTTTCTGTCTAAATCTCTTGGGCAAGAGGGGGGAGAGAATGAAATCACTTTTCTCTGTCTGAATCTCTTGGACAAGGTGGGAGAGGGGGCAAGGCCAAAGGCTCCCTCTGTGTTTTGCTTTTTAATAAATAGCTTAAGATCAATATCCTCAAAAGCAGTTTCAGCGTAGTAAAACTTTGGTTCCCTTCAAATTCAAAACTAAGTTTAGTTTTTGCATATAGCTGAGGTTCTCGGGAGCTCCCTTAGGTTGAACCCTCTGCATTTTGACATTCTCTAAATCTTTGAATTTTTATTTTTAATTACTTATTTACTATATTGCACCCCACTATATTCCAGGCTTATCTTGTATTTTCCTATTCTATCTTTGAAATTAACTACATCTCCAAAGATCTAGGAAATAAGTTCGCTCATTGGTAATGGTATTTCATTTCTTCTAGACCTTCTTAGTGGGCAGAAATAGAAAATATGTAGTAATTTCGTTATCTCAGAAATTCCCCCATGCTGTCCCCTTGTAGTCAACTGGAGTATATATTTTGTTCCATTGATTCATTTTCATATTCTTTTTTTTTTAATGTATTTTTTTATGCTGCAACTAAGAGTTGAGGCTTCTTTTTTTAAGACTTTATTCATTTTAGAAAGGAGAGAAGGAGGAGAGAGAGAGAGAGAGAGAAGAGGGGAGGAGCAGGAAGCATCAACTCCCATATGTGCCTTGACCAGGTAATCCCAGAGTTTTGAACCGGCGACCTCAGCATTCCAGGTCGACTCTTTATCCACTGCGCCACCACAGGTCAGGCCATTTTCATATTCTTATGACAGTTTAATGCTCTTTTTATTAGCATAGCTTTCTAATACACTTCATAGAAAGGTAGCAAACAGTCCAGAAATTTATTTTTCTATTTATCAGAATCATTTTATAAATACAATGAATGATCTTTGCATGTTTATACTAATTTTTGCATCAGCTTGTCAATTTTTGTCCCCCCAAAAGGATAGTAGTCTTATGACAGAAATTTTGTTGAATTTATAGATCAATCTTGGTACAATCAGTATTTTAACAATAAGGAATCTTTAATTTTATGTCATTTATTTATGTCATGGAATTTTAAAACAGTGTTTTGTAGTTCACAGATGTTTTGAATCATATTTATTGTATTGTTCTTAACTATTTCATAGATATTTTTAAAACTATATGAAATTGTATTTTAAATTTTCTGTTTTATTTCCATGCCTTATTGAAATAGCTAATATCTCAAGTTTTACAATATTTTTAGTAGTTTTAACCTCTCTGCTGAAATTTCTTATATTTAATTGAATATGAGAATATTTTTTTCTTTCACATGTTTGAACATGATCAAAAATTTTTAAAAACTTTGTCCAGCCATACCATGTGGTGGCACAGTGAACAGAGCATTCACCTGGGTGGCAGCTGAGGATCCAGGTTCAAGATCCCGATGTTGCCGGCTTGAGCATGGGCTATTCTGGCTTGAACGCAGACTCACCAACTTGTGCATGAGATCATGGAAATGACCCCATGGTTGCTGGCTTGAAGCCCAAGATCTCTGGCTTGAGCTCAAGGTCTCTGGTTTGAGCAAGGTGTGATCGGCTCGGCTGGAGCCCCCTCGTCAAGACACATATGAGAAAGCAATCAATAAACACCTACAATGCCATAACTATGAGTTGATGCTTCTCATTTCTCTCCCTGTTTGTTCCTGTTTATCCTTCTCCTTCCTTCTCACTAAAATAATAACAATAATAAAAATAATAATAATAATTGTCCATAAATGTTAGCATCTGGGTCATCTCTAGATTGGATTCCTGATCATAGTTTTTCTTTAAAATAGTTTGTCTTTTTGTTTCTACATATTTTAAATAATTTCTATGTATTTGAATAATGCACTATACAATATTTGGATTCTGTTGTGTTTCTAAGCATTATGTGTTTGATTTTAATTTATAAATTTACTTGGTTTAACTAAAATTTAAAATCCTATTGCACTTGCTTCATTAGAAAACAGCTCAATGTTTATTTCAGTTCTTCTAATTTTGGCTGAGCTGCTTAGAGTTTATCTGACATGAGTATGTTTAAGTTTCAACCTAATATTTTTAAAAAAAAATTTATTCACAGAATGTGACCCTTATATTTTTGCCTTATTTTATTGTATAATACCTTCCATTACTTAAAAAATGTACAAATTTTATTAAGAATAATCTAGTTGTAATTTCATCATAAAATTTTGCTCTGATTCTATGCCTTTTATAATTTTCTTGCTGATAGATTTTATCATAGATTTTTTTGAATTTTGTCAAAATGCTTGACTATATTTATATAATAATTTTCTTATTTTATTACATTAATGTGGTGAGTTACACTGATGGTCTATGTTAGTATGAGCTCACATATATGAAATAAACTATATTTGGTAATTGCTCTAGAGTCTATACTGAATATGTGTCTCACCAAAAACATGTTGAAATGTAATTCCCGATGCTATAGACTCTGGCAATTAAGCAATTAGATCATGAGGGCAAAGTGTTCATAAATGGAATTAGTGCCCTCATAAGATAGCCCAAATAATTTTCTTGTCCTTTCTGCCATGTGAGGACACAGCAAAAATATGGTCTGTCTATGGACCATGAAGTGGGTTCTCACTAGACACAAATATGACAGTGTCTTGACCTTGAACTTCCCAGCCTTTAGAACTGTGAAAAATAAATTTCTGATGTATATAAACCACCCAATATATGATATTATGTTATAGTAACCCAAACAGACAAAGAGAGTCATGATATATTATTTTTATAGCTATATTTGATTTTCTGATATGTGGTTAAGGGGTTGTTGTCTGTGTTCATTAGATGTATTGATTTGAAATTTTATTGTCTTTTACTTTTTTTTTTATATTTGTAATGGAGATATACTGGAGACCTAAAATTCCATGAAGAGATTTCCAATTTATCATTTTATGAATGTATTTTGTAAAATTATGTGAAAATTTCTAAAACTTAGGGGTTGATCTAGAAAGAGGTGGAACCACAAGAGTCAATGACATACAAGAAGCTTTATGGACTGGTGCTTAGACAACTTCATGAGAGGGGTTGTCCCATTTCAATATGAGAACTTCCAGAGACATCAGTGCAGGACCACCATTAGACAGAAAAAAAGGCAAAGGACCTCTCAGGAGAGAAAGAAAAATCTGAGACGGAACTACAGGTCTAGGTGATATTACTCAGCAGCAAGGGGAACTCTCTGGATTAAAGAACTCTCAAGAGTAGCAGCAGTTTGGGGTTTTTTTATAGCTCCATGGCTTGTTTTATCTGAGGCTAGCAGATGTTAGGTGCAGTTTTACAAAATATGTAATTAATAAAGGCTCTGAATAGCTCAAATATGCTTATTTAGGTTATAGTTAAAGAAAATGGATGTAAAAGAAAATTAGTTTAGCACCATCAGACACTGAACTAACAGTCTTAGACTGCTGTAAAACAATAAACAACATGGAGACCATAGGTGCTCTCTTTGGTCTATTTATATAAAAGTTTATTCCCTGGCCGATGATTGTTTTTTTGTTTGTTTGTTTTGGTTTTGTATTTTTTTTAAGAGAGAGAAACAGAGACAGAGAAGGAGACAGAATGGCAGATAGATAGACAGACAGGCAGGAAAAAAGGGAGATGAAAATCATCACCTCTTCCTTGTGGCACCTTAGTTGTTCATTGATTGCTTTCTCATTTATGTCTTGACCAGGGGCTACAGCAGACCGAGTGACACCTTGCTCAAGCCAGTGCCTTTGGGCTCATGCCAATGACCTTGGGCTCAAGCCAGCAACCATGAGGTCATGTCTATTATGCTACACTCAAGCCAGCACAGCTAATCAATAATTAAGGACATCATAGCCTCTAATGTGTGATAACAATAAGCCAAGAGTTCTAGTCCTTGAGCTATTTGTTTAATTTTTGTGGATAACTCTTTAGGCATGTTTATCTGTGCTTCATTTAATTATTATAGACATAGGAGTGACGTGAGAGAAATGGCACCATGAGCAGTGCGACCAACAAATCTCCCCAAAATTTTAACAAGTTCATCAACCAGAGACAGAAAAATCTATCCTTGCAGCGTCTAGAAGTCTCACATACTGAACACGAAGGTATGATCTAGTGAAAAATTGACTAAATATATAATTAACCCTGAAACAAATAAGACAGAGAAAAGAATAACTCTGCCTTCCTCACTAACCTGAGCAAAGGCTGCTTTCACTTAGAACTGAGATAGAGTTGGCGGGTGGGGGGTTAAGGGTATGGAGGAAGCTAGGCTGCGGCATAGACATTCAAGCCGAGGAAAGAGTGTGCCTGCAGCGACTCAGCCCACACGAGCTAACACTTGCGCTGGTCCCCAGCAAAGACAGGCGAGCAGCAGCTGCCAGCAGCGCAGGGAGTGCGCCAAAGTGAACTTCACTACGCCCGAGCTTCTCTGGGCAGGCAGGGCACCTCACCCAGCCATTCAAGTTAATAAGAAAGTGTAGGGGGAGGGGCGCATGGGCAGCTTGCAGTCCTTCCTGGAGCAGATCGTCGGGGGAGGGGCATGCGGGCTGCTTGCAGTTCTTCCTGGAGCAGATCGGCAGATCCAATCACTGAAATTAGCTTAATCCACAGTCTACTCACCTCCCAACTGACCTACGTGGCTCTAATTTACAAAATCTTTCTCAGCTCAGCAATCTAAGACAAGAGGCATGATATTTTTTAGTGCCTCTTGCTATGCATGTAGGGGTGGGGGCAACTTCTGATTGGCAGAGCTTTCATACTCAGGAATATATGCTAAAAAGAGGGACTTGGCAGATGATAAGATCTCCTATATTGCAGGCAGCAGCTAGGGCATCTTCTTCTCAGCCAAAACAGGTTACAAAGTACAAAAAGCCTGGGAAGAGTGGTCCCACAGAGTGCTAGGCGAGCAGAACAGGCCTGGAGGATCATAGAATGTCACCCTGAGAGCAATTGGCTCCTAGGCCCGCCTGATTATGCTGGCGGCTCTGACTGCCATAGCCTTACCCAGAGCCCTGCATTGAGTAGGGATAGATTGGGGATCTGCCAGCTCTTTGAGCCTCTTACTCCCCAGGCAGAGGCAGTGGCAGATTCATAGCTGGATCATCAGGCTGCTAATTCAGGATGGAGAGACTAGGAGAGAGGCTCCGGAAAAATGGATTCTCTCATTGTCGGAGCCTGCAAACACTAACAAGCCTGGACTATCAATGAGACTGAAGCCTAATATATGACATCACTGTAGCGTCTCATCAACCGAAAATCTCTACCTAAGCGTGCCATAGGGGCAGAGACTGGGGTACAGAGTCACCGACCAGAAAGAGGAAGAGGTAAGAAACAGGAAGAAGTTAACCTCTCAAAATCAAGAAAAATCCACAGACTTTATAACTTGTTCACTATTTTTTTTGGTTTCTTTCATCTTCATGCCTTTATTATTATTAGCTTTTTTTCCTACACGTTGGTCTTTTTATTCTCTGCCCGTCTTATTATTTCCTGTTCTTGAACTACACTACCCATAAGAGTTACATTTTCCATTTTTTTTCTTTTCTTCTTCTTTTCTCTCCATGAGGGTTACACTCCAAAACCCTTAATTCTCTCTCTCACTTTATGTTTTTTTTCTATTTTCTTCTTTTCTTCCCCCCCCCTTTTTTTCTCCCTCTCTATTATTTTCTTCTTTTCTCCTTTTACTTTTCCTCTCATTCAATCCTAAATCATGAACAAATTATTTTATTTGGGACTCAATTTTTTGTGTGTACCACTTTGGGTGCTTTATACTTCACCTTTTAACTCATTAGCATTCCTCCCAACACCGGCTCTCCCTTCCATATAGTTTTTGCTCCACTTAATACAATAGTAACTTTTTTTTTCCTTTTTCTGGTTTCCCTCTTATCCCTCTCATTATATCTTAGTCAACTATCACTTACAAACAAGTCACTTTATACTTGACCCAATTTTTTTCCTTTTTTGCATTTTGTGGGTCCCTACCTCCTTTTTTGCCCCTTGAACTCTTCCCCCAAACTCAGGCTCTCCATTACAGGCAGTTTTTGTTACATTTAGCATAATATAATTTACAGTTCATCATAATATTTTCCAAGGAGGAGGGGAGAAGAGGGGAAGAGAAGAAAAAAATGGGGAAATAATATTATTATTTTTTCCAAATTTTTTTTACTTTTTATTCTTTATTAATTCTCATTAGTGCTATCAACAAGACCACCATCAGATGTCATTAAGAAAAAAAAATTGAATATCATGGGTACAAAAGAAAGAGAAGTAGCACAGATAGATGCGGAAAAATTTATGGAGAAAAAAATTTAATATATTGGAAACCTCGGAGCTAAATGACACAGAATTTAAAATAGAAATCCTCAAAATACTCAGAGATATACAAGAAAACACAGAAAGGCAATTTAGGGAGCTCAGAAAACACTCAACAAACACAAAGAATATATTACCAAGAAAATTGAAACTATAAAAACAAATGAAACAGAGATGAAAAACTCAATTCATGAACTGAAAAATGAGATAACAAGCTTCGCTAATAGAACAGGCCAGATAGAAGGCAGGATTAGTGAAATAGAAGACAAGCAACTTCAGGCACAACAGAGAGAAGAAGAGAAATACTCAAAAATTTAAAAACATGAGAAAGCCCTACAGGAATTATCTGACTCCATCAAAAAAATAACATAAGAATAATAGGTATATCAGAGGGAGAAGAGAGAGAAAATGGAATGGAGAATATATTCAAACAAATAATAGATGAGAACTTCCCAAGCCTGTGAAAAGAACTAAAGCCTCAAATTCAAGAAGCAAACAGAATATCGAGTTTTCTCACACAACAAAACCACTCCAAGGCACATCATAATGAACTTAGCACAAACCAAAGACAAAGAAAAAATTTTCAAGGCAGCCAGGAAAAAGAAGAACATAACATATAAGAAAATTTTATTAGATTATCATCAGATTTCTCAGCAGAAACTCTACAAGCTAGAAGAGAGTGGACCCCAATATTTAAAGTCCTAAAAGAGAGAAATTTTCAGCCAAGAATACTATACCCATCAAAGCTATCCTTCAAATATGAAGGAGATATAAAAACATTCACAAATACAGAAAAGATAAGGGAATGTATCATCAGAAAACCCCCACTAAAGGAAATACTAAAGGGGGTTTTCCAACCAGATAAAAAGAACAAAACAAAACAAAACCATAAGAAAAGCTCCACCAAGAACACAATAAAACCAAATTTAAACTGTGAAAACAAAAACAAAAAAAAAAAGGGGGAGAGGACGTATATTAAGAGTAGCAAAGGATGATGGACTGCAGTAACATCCATAAGATAGGGTACTACAATGAATATGGTATGTACCCTTTTTATTTCTTAATGATAACTACCCTTGAAAAAACCACCACAGAAGCACATGACTTAAAAAAGGTAGCAACAGGCCCTGGCCGGTTGGTTCAGTGGTAGAGCGTCGGCCTGGCGTGCAGGGGACCTGGGTTTGATTTCCTGCCAGGGCACATAAGAGAAGCGCCCATTTGCTTCTCCACCCCCCCCTCCTTCCTCTCTGTCTCTCTCTTCCCCTCCCGCAGCCAAGGCTCCATTGGAGCAAAGAGGGCCCGGGCACTGGGGATGACTCCTTGGCCTCTGCCCCAGGTGCTAGAGTGGCTCTGGTCACGGCAGAGCAATGCCCCAGAGGGGCAGAGCATTGCCCCCTGGTGGGCAGAGTGTTGCCCCTGGTGGGCGTGCCGGGTGGATCCTGGTTGGGCGCATGCGGGAGTCTATCTGACTGTCTCTCCCCGTTTCCAGCTTCAGAAAAATACCAAAAAAAAAAAAGGTAGCAACAGAAGAAAGAAGTATGGAATACAAACAAAAACAAATGATAGAAAAACAAAACAGAATAATCAAACAAAATACAAAAGTAACAGAAAGCAATTTATAAAACAGCAATAGGGAAACCACAAATGTCAATAATTACACTAAATATCAATGGATTAAACTCACCAATAAAAAGACACAGAGTAGCAGAATGGATTAAAAATGAAAATCCAACTGTATGCTGCCTACAAGAAACACATCTAAGCAACAAGGATAAAAACAAATTCAAAGTGAAAGGCTGGAAAAAAATACTCCAAGCAAATAACATCCAAAAAATAGCGGTGCAGCAATACTCATATCTAATGATGCTGACTACAAGACAGCAAAAGTACTCAGAGACAAAAATGGTCATTTCATAATGATTAAGGGAACACTGAATTAAGAACACATAACAATTTTTAATATGTATGCACCAAACCAAGGAGCACCAAAATATATAAGACAGCTACTTATTGACCTAAAAAAAAAAAACTGACAAAAAATGCAATCATACTTGGGGACCTCTATACACTGCTGATGGCTCTAAATCATTTATCCAAACAGAGAATCAATAAAGATATATTGGCAGTAAGTGAAACACTAGAGCCCTAGATATGATAGACATCTATAGGACACTTCATCCCAAAGCAACAGAGTTCATATCACTTCAGGCCTATATGAAAAACAAGAGAGAGCCCAAGTAAACCACTTAACTTCACACCTTAGGGAACTAGAAAAAATAGAACAAAGAAAACCCAAAACCAGCTGAAGAAAGGAGATAATAAAAATCAGAACAGAAATATATGAAATAGAGAAGAGAAAAACTGTAGAAAAAATTAATAAAAGAAGGAGCTGGTTCTTTGAAAAGATCAACAAAATTGACAAACCCTTGGCAAGACTCACCAAGGAAAAAAGAGAAAGGACTCATATAAACAAAATCCAAAATGAAAGAGGAGAAATCACCACAGACATCATAGATATACAAAGAATTATTGTAGAATACTACGAAAAACTATATGCCACCAAATTCAACAATCTAGAAGAAATGGATAAATTCCTAGAACAATAAAACCTTCCTAGACTGAGTCACGAAGAAGCAGAAAGCCTAAACAGACCAATTAGCAGGGAGGAAATTGAAAAAACTATTAAAAACTCCCCAAAATAAAAGTCCAGGCCCAGATGGTTATACTAGTGAATTCTATCAAACATTCAAAGAAGACTTCATTCCTATTCTACTCAAAGTCTTCCAAAAAATTGAAGAAACAATACTGCCAAACACATGTTATGAGGCCAACATAACCCTCATACTGAAACATGACAAAGAAGGCACAAAAAAAGAAAACTACAGACCAATATCGCCAATGAATACAGATGCCAAAATATTAAACAAAATACTAGCAAATTGAATACAACATCATATTAAAAAAATAATACATCATGATCAAATGGAATTCATCCCAGAATCTCAAGGATGGTTCAACATACGTAAAACGGTTAACGTAATACACCATATCAACAAAACAAAGAACAAAAACCACATGATCTTATCAATAGATGCAGAAAAGACTTTTGATAAAATACAACACAACTCTGTGTTTAAGACACTCAACAAAATGGGTATAGAAGGAAAATATCTCAACATGATAAAGGCCATATATGAAAACCATCAGCCAACATTATATTAAATGGAATAAAACTGAGGACCTTTCCCCTTAAATCAGTAACAAGACAGGGTTGTACACTCTCTCCTCTCTTATTTAATGTGGTGCTAGAAGTTCTGGCTAGAGCAATCACACAAGAGAAAGAAATAAAAGGCATCCATATCGGAAAAGAAGAAGTAAAGGTATTACTTTTTGCAGATGATATGATCCTATACATCAAAAACCCCAAACACTCCACAAAAAGATTACTAGAAACAATAAAACAATACAGTAAGGTCTCAGGATACAAAATTAATATTCAAAAGTCCATAGCCTTTCTATATGCCAACAATAAAATATTAGAAAACAAACTCAAAAAAATAATTCCCTTCATGATTGCAACAAAAAAAATAAAATACCTAGGAATAAACATAACAAAGAATGTAAAGGACCTATATAATAAAAATTACAAAGCATTGTTAAGGGAAATAGAGAAAGATACAATGAGATGGAAAAATATTCCTTGTTCTTGGATAGGAAGAATAAATATAATCAAAATGGCCACATTACCCAAAGCAATTTATCAATTTAATGCAATTCCCATCAAAATTCTGTTGACATTTTTAAAGAAATAGAACAAAAAATCATCAGATTTATATGGAACTATAAAAAAACCTGAATAGCCAATGCAATCCTACGGAAAAAAAGTGAAGCTGTGGGTATTAAATTACCTGACTTCAAACTATATTATAGGGCCACGACAATCAAAACAGTATAGTATTGGCAGAAAAAATAGACACTCAGACCAAAGGAACAGAATAGAAAGTCTAGAAATAAAACCACGTGTATATGGTCAAATAATTTTCGATAAAGGGGCCAACAACACACAATGGAGGAAAGAAAGCCTGTTCAATAAATGGTGCTGGAAAAACTGGAAAGCCACATGCAGAAGAATGAACCTCGACTACAGCTTGTCGCCTTGTACTAAAATTAATTCAAAATAAATCAAAGACCTACATATAAGACCTGAAACAATAAAGTACATAGAAGAAGACATAGGTACTAAACTCATGGACCTAAGTTTTAAAGAGCATTTTATGAATTTGACTCCAAGGGCAAGAGAAGTAAAGGCAAAGATAAATAAATGGGACTACATCAGACTAAGAAGTTTTTGCTCAGCAAAAGAAACTGACAACCAAATAGTGAACTAAATGAGAAATGATATTTTCAAACAATAGCTCAGATAAGGGCCTAATATCCAAAATTACAAAGAACTCATAAAACTCAACAACAAACAAACAATCCAATAAAAAATGGGTAGAGGACATGAACAGACACTTCTCCCAGGAAGAAATAAAAATGGCCAACAGATATATGAAAAGATGCTCAGCTTCATTAGTTATTAGAGAAATGCCAATCAAAACTACAATGAGATACCACCTCACACCTGTTAGATTAGCTATTATCAACAAGGCAGGTAATAACAAATGTTGGAGAGGCTGTGGAGAAAAAGGAACCACTGTTGGTGGGAATGTAAAGTAGTTCAACCAGTATGGAAGGAAGTATGGTGGTTCCTCAAAAAACTGAAAATAGAACTACTTCATGATCCAGCAATCCCTCTACTGGGTATATACCCCCAAAACTCAGAAACATTGATACGTAAAGACACATGTAGCCACATGTTCATTGCAGCACTGTTCACTGTGGCCAAGACATGGAAACAACCAAAAAGCCCTTCAATAGAAGACTGGATAAAGAAGATGTGGCACATATACACTATGGAATACTACTCAGCCATAAGAAATGATGACATCAGATCATTTATAACAGAATGGTGGGTCTTGATAACATTATATGGAGTGAAATAAGTAAATCAGAAAAAAGCAAGAACTGCATGATTCCGTACATTGGTGGGACATAAAAATGAGACTAAGAGACATGGACAAGAGTGTGGTGGTTACTGGCAGAGGGGGGGGGGAAGGGAAGAGGGACAGGGGAAGGGGGAAGGGGAGGGGTACAAAGAAAACCAGATAGAAGGTGATGAAGGACAATCTGACTTTGGCTGATAGGTATGCAACATAATTGAATGACAAGATAACCTGGACATGTTTTCTTTGAATATATGTACCCTGATTTATTGATGTCACCCCATTAAAATTAATAAAAATATTTAAAAAAATATTATAGACATATGTTTTTTCTACTACACTCTAAAATTAATGTTCCTAGATTCATTATAACCAGGTAACACTGTTGTTAAAACTTGTTTCTAGCAATGTACCATTGCATCTAGTGTGGTTTTTCAGAAGTAAATAACTTTATTGGAATTTTGAGCCAAATCCAAGTACAGGAAATATTTTCCAGAGAGTTGGATGAAGGGAAGCTTGAAATAGCAAAAGTCATTTGATTCCCTTATAGACCCACCAGATTCCCTCTGCTACCTGTAGATTTTCATGTTTTTGTGAAGGTAACTTTGTGTGGCTTATAATCACGAGTAGTACAAATAGTAGCATATAATATTGCAGTCAAACAAGGTTGCATGTTATTCACTTTGCCTTTAGCACTAGGGTCAACTGCTTTAATTATAGGATCAGCCCACCATTGACCACATATTTATGTGAAATTAGCCTCTGAATATTTCTGTTCATGTCAATAGTTAGGAAAGTAGGTTCATCTTTACAAGTGAGTTTTATAAGAAGCTTGACCAGGGAAAGGATCTTATGTGGATAAAAATCAGATTGGGTAAAAACAAGCTCAAGTAACTGATGCCTTTTGCCATCTAACTAATGCATTTTAGTGACTAAGGCTATATGCAAATTTGGCTTACGGGTCAGTTGTATATTTATATTTTCTTGAATTGGTATGTATTGGTAATTTAGTTCTTTGCCAGTTGCCAATAATGAATATAATTTTGGCATGATTGCATGGTGTGGGATAAATTTTGCAGGTTCTCCCAGTGGTTTGATGAAAAAGTTTAGTTTAGTCATATACCAAATTAGATACTGAACAAGAGACACTCCCATATGGGATCCTCACAGATAGGTCAAATTATTATTTTTTTAAAATAAATCAATTATGTAATACATTGACTCATTTTTATAGTTATTTTATTCAATGTTGATATATTTCAGTGGGGAACCACCTACTCCATCATCACTATTATTACAACCTCCCAACCTCCCACAAATATTTCTTATATCCTTATTAATGGTGGTTTTGTTAACATAGACAGGTTGCTAGATATTAATGGGAAAAGAAGTAAAGGGAGTTGGACATTCTATTATATAAAACTGGAAAGCCTGCTTCAGTAAGAAGTTTCAGCATTTCATTTACTAGGAAACTAACATTTACAGACTCAATCCTGGGGCCTATTAAAAAGAACCAATTTTTCCATCACTCCAGTCTATAAACAGACTATGTCTGTGTGTTGCGGGGGGTTTCTCTGCTTCCACTTTAAGGCATGGTGCAGTGGAAGCCAAGATGGTGACCATAGAGGACAGGCAAAGCCTAGAAAAAGATCTAATTGGTTAGTGGAAGAAACCAACGCAAGCCCATGAAATTTTAAAGAAAAAAGTCATGGCTGTGGGAAGGGAAAAGAGAGAGAAGGGAGAGGGGAAGGCCTGGAAAAGTAGATGGCCACTTCTCCTGAGTGCCCTGACCAGGAATTGAACCCGGGACTTCCACATGCTGGGCCAACACTCTACCACTGAGCCAACCAGCCAGGGTCTTAGGGTAAATTTTAAACGAGATCTAATTAGTGTTTGTTTTATGGCATTAGTTAATAATTCCGAGTTATTAACTGCTTTATTTGACTTATGGCATTAGTTGATAATAGTAGATCTCACCCAATTTAATGTAAAAGCTGGCCCAATGACATTAAGAGCTTGTCAGTCACAAGTGATCTCATAGAGGCTATAGTGCTGGATCATTTGCTTGTCGTATACTGGCGGAAGTAATAAAAGGACAGAGGATGGTCTCATAGTTTGTGGCCCATGCCAAGGTTTTTATCAAGATTAAGAAGAATGTATCTAAGTCTTGAATTTTTTTATGAAGGAGGAGTGACAGGTAGAAGTCCTAAATGAGTATTTCTTGGTTATGTACAGCAAAGTCATGGCTTCCATGTCCATGGAACCTTGATATTTTGTTGTGTCTGTTGTGAGCATACATACAGATGTCAAAGCACCTTTATTAATGGTCTCTTATTTGTTTTCAATTAAAATATCTTGCGCCCTGGCCGGTTGGCTCAGTGGTAGAGCGTCGGCCTAGCGTGCGGAGGACACGGGTTTGATTCCCAGCCAGGGCACACAGGAGAAGCGCCCATTTGCTTCTCCACCCCTCCGCCACGCTTTCCTCTCTGTCTCTCTCTTCCCCTCCCGCAGCCAAAGCTCCATTGGAGCAGAGATGGCCCGGGCGCTGGGCATGGCTCTGTGGCCTCTGCCTCAGGCGCTGGAGTGGCTCTGGTCCCAATATGGCGACGCCCAGGATGGGCAGAGCATCGCCCCCTGGGGGGCAGAGCACCGCCCCTGGTGGGCGGGCCGGGTGGATCCCGGTCGGGCGCATGCGGGAGTCTGTCTGACTGTCTCTCCCTGTTTCCAGCTTCAGAAAAATGAAAAAAAAAATATCTTGCAGTTATACCATAGAGACATGCGTTTAATGTAACAAGAACCAATTGGAATTAAGAAAAATTATTCTCCAAGTTTTCTCAATAGTCTTTGCTTTAAATTTTTTTAATAAATTTTTATTAATGTGAATGGGATGACATTAATAAATCAGGGTACATATATTCAAAGAAAACATGTCTAGGTTATCTTGTCATTAAATTACGTTGCATACCCCTCGCCCAGAGTCAGATTGTCCTCCGTCACCCTCTATCTAGTTCTCTGTGCCCCTCCCCCTCACCCTAATTCTCTCCCTCCCTCCTCCTGCATTCTCCCTCCCCCCACCCCTGGTAACCACCACACTCTTGTCCATGTCTCTTAGTCTCGTTTTTATGTTCCACCAATGTATGGAATCATGTAGTTCTTGTTTTTTTCTGATTTACTTATTTCACTCCGTATAATGTTATCAAGATCCCACCATTTTGCTGTAAATGATCTGATGTCATCATTTCTTATGGCTGAGTAGTATTCCATAGTGTATATGTGCCACATCTTCTTTATCCAGTATTCTATTGAGGGGCTTTTTGGTTGTTTCCATGTCTTGGCCACAGTGAACAGTGCTGCAATGAACATGTGGCTACATGTGTCTTTACGTATCAATGTTTCTGAGGTTTTGGGGTATATACCCAGTAGAGGGATTGCTGGGTCATAAGGTAGTTCTATTTGCAGTTTTTTGAGGAACCACCATACTTTCCTCCATAATGGTTGTACTACTTTACAGTCCCACCAACAGTGGATGAGAGTTCCCTTTTCTCCGCAGCCTCTCCAACATTTGCTATTACCCGTCTTGTTGATAATAGCTAATCTAACAGGGGTGAGGTGGTATCTCATTGTAGTTTTGATTTGCATTTCTCTAATAACTAATGAAGCTGAGCATCTTTTCATATATCTGTTGGCCATTTGGATTTCTTTCTGGGAGAAGTGTCTGTTCACGTCCTATTCCCATTTTTTTATTGGATTGTTTGTTTGTTTGTTGTTGAGTTTTATGAGTTCTTTGTAAATTTTGGATATTAGGCCCTTATCTGAGCTGTTGTTTGAAAATATCATTTCCCATTTAGTTGGCTGTCTGTTTATTTTGATATCAGTTTCTCTTGCTGAGCAAAAACTTTTTATTCTGATGTAGTCCCATTCATTTATCTTTGCCTTCACTTCTCTTGCCATTGCAGTCAAGTTCATAAAATGTTCTTTAAAACCCAGGTCCATGAGTTTAGTACCTATGTCTTCTTCTATGTACTTTATTGTTTCAGGTCTTATATTTAGGTCTTTGATCCATTTTGAATGAATTTTAGTACAGGGGGACAAACTGTAGTCGAGTTTCATTCTTTTGCATGTGGCTTTCCAATTATCCCAACACCATTTGTTGAAGAGGTTTTCATTTCTCCATTGTGTGTTGTTGGCCCCTTTATCAAAAATTATTTGACCATATATATGTGGTTTTATTTCTGGGCTTTCTATTCTGTTCCATTGGTCTGAGTGTCTATTTTTCTGCCAATACCATGCTGTTTTGATTATTGTGGGCCTATAATATAGTTTAAAGTCAGGTATTGTAATGCCCCCAGCTTCATTCTTATTCCTTAGGATTGCTTTGGCTATTCAGGGTTTTTTATAGTTCCATATAAATCTGATGCTTTTTATTCTATTTCTTTAAAAAATGTCATAGGAATTTTGATGGGAATTGCATTAAATTTATATATTGCTTTGGGTAATATGGCCATTTTGATTATATTTATTCTTCCTATCCTAGAACAAGGAGTATTTTTCCATCTCATTGTGTCTTTTTCTATTTCTCTTAATAATGCCTTGTAGTTTTCATTATATAGGTCCTTTACATTCTTTGTTATGTTTATTCCTAGGTATTTTATTTTTTTTGTTGCAATCGTGAAGGGGATTATTTTTTTGAGTTCGTTTTATAATATTTCATTGTTGGCATATAGAAAGGCTATGGACCTTTGTATGTTAATTTTGTATCCTGCGAACTTACTGTATTGGTTTATTGTTTCTAGTAATCTTTTTGTGGAGTCCTTCAGGTTTTTGATGTATAGGATCATATCATCAGCAAAAAAGTGATACCTTTACTTCTTCTTTTCCGATATGGATGCCTTTTATTTCTTTGTCTTGTCTGATTGCTCTGGCCAGAACTTCTAGCACCAAGTTAAATAAGAGTGGAGAGAGTGTACAACCCTGTCTTGTTCCTGATTTAAGGTGGAAAGTCCTCAGTTTTATGTCATTTAATATGATGTTGGCTGATGGTTTATCATATATGGCCTTTATCATGTTGAGATATTTTCCTTCTATACCCATTTTGTTGAGAGTCTTAAACATAAAATTGTGTTGTATTTTATCAAAAGCCTTTTCTGCATCTATTGGTAAGATCATGTGGTTTTTGTTCTTTGTTTTGTTGATATGGTGTATTACGTTAACCGTTTTACGTATGTTGAACCATCCTTGAGATTCTGGGATGAATCTCACTTGATCATGATGTATTATTTTTTTAATATGTTGTTGTATTCGGTTTGCCAGTATTTTGTTTAGTATTTTAGCATCTGTATTCATTAGCAATATTGGTCTGTAGTTTTCTTTCTTTGTGCCATCCTTGCCAGATTTTGGTATGAGGGTTATGTTGGCCTCATAAAATGTGTTTGGAAGTATTGCTTCTTCTTCAATTTTTTGGAAGACTTTGAGTAGACTAGGAACCAAGGCTTCTTTGAATGTTTGATAGAATTCACTAGTATAACCGTCTGGGCCTGGACTTTTATTTTGGGGGAGGTTTTTAATAGTTTTTTCTATTTTCTCCCTGCTGATTGGTCTGTTTAGGCTTTCTGCTTCTTCATGACTCAGTCTAGGAAGGTTGTATTGTTCTAGGAATTTATCCATTTCTTCTAGATTATTGTATTTGGTGGCATATAGTTTTTCATAGTATTCTACAATAATTCTTTGTATATCTATTATATCTGTGGTGATCTCTCCTCTTTCATTTTGGATTTTATTTATTTGAGTCCTGTGCCTTTTTTCCTTGGTGAGTCTTGCCAAGGGTTTGTCAATTTTGTTGATCTTTTCAAAGAACCAGCTCCTTGTTTTGTTGATTTTTTCTATAGTTTTTCTGTTCTCTATTTTGTTTATTTCTGCTCTGATTTTTATTATCTCCTTTCTTCGGCTGGTTTTGAGTTGTCTTTGTTCTTCTTTTTCTAGTTCCTTAAAGTGTGAAGTTAAGTGGTTTACTTGGGCTCTCTCTTGTTTGTTCATATAGGCCTGAAGTGATATGAACTTTCCTCTTATTACTGCTTTTGCTGCATCCCAGAGATTCTGATATGTCGTATTTTCATTTTCATTTGTCTTTATATATCTTTTGATCTCTGTGCTTATTTCTTCTTTGACCCATTCATTTTTTAGAAGTATGTTGTTTAGTTTCCACATTTTTGTGGGTTTTTCCCCCTCTTTTTTGCAGTTGAATTCTAGTTTCAAGGCTTTATGATCAGAGAATATGCTTGGTACAACTTCAATTTTTCTAAATTTGCTGATATTGTCTTTGTGGCCCAACATATGGTCAATTCTTCAGAATGTTCCATGTACACTAGAGAAAAATGTATACTCTGTCGCTTTGGGATGAAGTGTCCTGTAGATGTCTATCATATCCAGGTGTTCTAGTGTTTCGTTTAAGGCCACTATATCTTTATTGATTCTCTGTTTGGATGACCGATCTAGAGCCGTCAGTGATGTATTGAGGTCTCCAAGTATGATTGTATTTTTGTCAGTTTTTGTTTTAAGGTCAATAAGTAACTGTCTTATATATTTTGGTGCTCCTTGGTTTGGTGCATATATATTAAGAATTGTTATGTCTTCTTGATTCAGTGTCCTCTTAATCATTATGAAATGACCATTTTTATCTCTGAGTACTTTTTCTGTCTTGTAGTCAGCATTATTTGATATGAGTATTGCTACACCTGCTTTTTTTGGGTGTTGTTTGCTTGGAGTATTGTTTTCTAGCCTTTCACTTTGAATTTGTTTTTATCCTTGTTGCTTAGATGTGTTTCTTGTAGGCAGCATATAGTTGGATTTTCTTTTTTAATCCATTCTGCTACTCTGTGTCTTTTTATTGGTGAGTTTAATCCATTTACATTTAGTGTAATTATTGACACTTGTGGGTTCCCTATTGTCATTTTATAAATTGCTTTCTGTTAGTTTTGTATCTTGTTTGATTCTTATTTGTTTTTCTTTCATTTGTTTTTGTTTGTTTGTATTCCATACTTCTTTCCTCTGTTGCTACCTTTTTTAAGTCAAGTGTTTTTGTGGTGGTTTTTTCAAGGATGGTTACCATTAAGTAATGAAAAGGGTACCTACCATATTCATTGTAGTACCCTATCTGATGACTATTTCTGCACTTCATCGTCCTTTGCTACTGTTAATCTCCATCCTCTTTCCCCTTTTTTTTTCTTTTGTTGTCACAGTTTAAGTTTGGTTTTATTGTGTTCTTGGTGGAGCTGTTACTTGTGGTTTTGTTTTCTTTTGTTCTTTGAATCTGGTTGGAAAACTTCCTTTAATATTTCCTGGAGTGGCGGCTTTCTGATGATAAATTCTCTCATCTTTTCTGTATTTGTGAATGTTTTTATATCTCCTTCATACTTGAAGGATAGCTGTGATGGTTATAGTATTCTTGGCTGAAAGTTCCTCTCTTTCAGGGCTTTAAATATTGGGGTCCACTCTCTTCTAGCTTGTAGAGTTTCTGCTGAGAAATCTGATGATAATCTAATAGGCCTTCCTTTATATGTTGTACTCTTCTTTTCCCTGGCTGCCTTGAGAATTTTTTCTTTGTCATTGGTTTGTGTCATCTTCATTATGATGTGCCTTGGAGTGGATTTGTTGGGGTTAAGAAAACTTGGTGTTCTGTTTGCTTCTTGAATTTGAGGCTTTAGTTCTTTCCACAGGCTTGGGAAGTTCTCATCTATTATTTGTTTGAGTATATTCTCCATTCCATTTTCTTTCTCTTCTCCCTCTGATATACCTATTATTCTTATGTTATTCTTTCTGATGGAGTCAGACAATTCCTGTAGGGCTTTCTCGTTTTTTATTATTTTTGAGTCTCTTTCTTCTTCTCTCTGTTGTGCCTCAAGTTACTTGTCTTCTATTTCACTAAACCTATCTTCTATCTGGGCTGTTCTGTTAGCTAAGCTTGTTACCTCATTTTTCAGCTCGTGAATTGAGTTTTTCATTTCTGTTTGATTTGTTTTTATAGTTTCAATTTCCTTGGTAATATATTCTTTGTGTTCGTTGAGTTGTTTTCTGATCTCCCTAAATTACTTTTCTGTGTTTTCTTGTATATCTCTGAGTATTTTTAAGATTTCTATTTTAAATTCTCTGTCATTTAGCTCCAAGGCTTCCAATATGTTAAATCTTTTCTCCATAGATTTTTCCACATCTATTTGTGTTACCTCTCTATCTTTTGTATCCATAATATTCAATTTCCTCTTTTTTATTGGCATCTGAGGGTGGTCTTGTTGATAGCACTAATTAGAATTAATAAAGAGTTAAAAGTAAAAAAAAAAGAAAAAGGAAAACACCCCACAAAAAAAACAGTAATAATTTATTATTTTCCCGTTTTTTCTTTCTTGTCTTCCCCTCCTCTCCCCTCCTCAGGGAAATATCGTGATGACCTGTGAATTATATTATGCTAAATGGAACAAAAACTGCCTATAACGGTGAGCCTGATTTGGGGTGAAGTGTTCAAGGGGCAAAAAAGGGAGTAGGGACCTACTAAATGCAAAAACAAAAAAAGGAGAAAATCTTAGACAAACGTAAAATGATTTGCTTGTAAGTGATGGTCGACTAAGAGATATAATGAGAGGGATAAGAGGGAAATAGAAAAAAGGAGAAAAATAATAAAGAAGAATAAAAATAAAAATAATAAGTAAAAATCTGTTGTATTAAGTGGAGCGAAGACTAAATAAAATGTAGACCTTGGGTTGGGAGGAATGCTAGTGAGTTAAAAAGCAATGTAAAAAGTACCCAAAATGCCACAAAAACAAACAAAAGAAAACCAAAAATAAAAGCAAAAGAAAAAAAAACAAAAAAAAACTTGAGTCCCAAATTAAATAATTTGTTCGTGATTGAGGATTGAATGGGAGGAAAAGTAAAAGGAGAAAAGAAGAAACGAATAGAAAGGAAAAAATAAGAAAAAGAGAAAAACGAAGGAAGAAAAAAAGGAAAAGAAAAAAAACAAAAAAAACAAACAAAAGGGGAGAGAGTGAGAGTTAAGGGTTTTGGAGTGTAACCCTAAAGGAGAGTGAAGATGAAGAAAAGAAATAAAATGTAACACTCATGGGTAGTGTAGTTCAAGACAAGGGAAGCATAAGATGGGCAGAGAATAAAAGGACCGAGGTGGAGGAAATAGAAATAATAGTAATAAAGGCAATAAGATAGAAGAAAGAAACAACAACGAAAAATTAGTGGAACAAGTTATAAAGTCTGTGGATTTTTCTTGATTTTGAGAGGTTAACTTCTTCCTTTTTCTTTTCTCTCCCTCTTCCTGGTTGGTGACTCTGTACCCCAGGCTCTGCCCCTGTGTCACACTTAGGTAGGGATTTGCAGTTAATGGGATTCTATGACAATGTCATATAATTGGCTTTCGTCTCGCTGGTAGTCAAGGCTTGTTGGTGTTTGCAGGGTCCAACAATGAGAAAGTTTGCTTTCGTGGAGTCTCTCTCCTAGTCTCCCCTTCCTGAATTAGCAGCCTGGTGATCCAGCTATAAGGCTGCTACTGCTTCTGCCTGGGGAGTAAGAGGCTCAAAGAGCTAGGAAATCCCTACTCTATCCCCACTCAGTGCAAGGCTTTGGGTAAGGCTCTGGCAGTCAGAGCCTCCAGCGTAATCAGGCGGGGCTGGGAGTCAATTGTTGTCAAGGTGACTGTTCAGCGCCTAGCATTCAATTGGACCCCTCAACCCAGGCTTTCCACACTTTGTAGCCTGTTTTGGCTGGGAAGAAGAGGCACTAGTCGCTGCTTGCTGTATAGATCTTAATATCTGCCAAGTCCCTCTTGTTATATTTCCCTGAATATGGAAGCTCTGTCAATCAGAAGTTGTCCCCGCCCCTTTAGCGAGAAGCACTAAAAAATATCATGCCTCTTGTCTTGGATTGCTGAACTGAGATAGATCTTATCAATTAGAGCCCCGTGGGTGCGCAGATTTCGTGGGTTAAGCTAATTTCAGTGATTGGATCTGCAGCTGTGCTCCAGAAGGTATTTCAGGCTGCCTGCGTGCCCCTCCCCCAACGCTTGATTGTTAGCTTGAATGGCTGGGTGAGGTGCCCCGCCCACGGAGAGAATCTCTGGAGTAGGAAAGACAGCCCTGGCGCCTCTCCCACTTGCCCGCCGTTGGTGGCTGGAGCAAACTAGGTGCGCGGGAGAATGGGGCACCCTGGGTGTGCCGGCAAGTGGGATGCTCTGGGAGTGTGGGATGCCCAGGGCATGCGCGCAAATGGGGTGCTCCGGCACCGGTGGCTGGGGACTCTCACTCGCAGTGTGCGGTCCTCTGGGGATGCTGGTGGTGCAAGGGAGCTCGCTCTGCGACCGACTGGACCGCGGCACTGGGCGCGCGCTTGTGCGTGTTCCCTCACCTCACGCGGGCGGCTGCTCGCAGCACCCAGGCTGCTGCTCCCCGAGAGTTGGGCGGGCAGCTGCACGCGTGGGCTGACTCACCACAGGTGCACTCCCTCCTCCGCTTGAATGAACGTCCCTGCAGTAGTTAACTTCCTCCACACCCTCAGCTCTGACTCCTCTCTCAGATTCAAGTGATAACAGTCCTTTCACTTTCAGTTTGTGTGGAACTCTGGAATGCTCCGAGGATAAATTTTTCTGTTTCTAGTTGACAAATTTGTTGAGATTTTGGGGAGATCTGTCGGACGCACTGCTCACAGCGCCATTTCTGTGATGTAACCCCCCTGCTTTAAAATTTTATTATGTAATTTATAATACCTACAGATACAGGATGTAAGTAAAATGTTTTTTTTTAAATCAGTTATTATTTAATGCTCACTTTCTTGTTTGATTTGTAGTGAAATGAGAGTCCTTATCTGACTGTATAATTTATGGTACTTACAAAGAATGTTAAAATCATTTGGGTAACTCCTCAATCACATTAGAAGAGGTTGGTGTCTTGCATTGGTATGCCAATAGAAGCTCTGTGTAGATATCTACCATTCTTTAGGTATATTTAGTGACTACTACCAGTGTAGCCTTGTTAACAAGACTGAAGGGAGAGGTTATATGTACTTTATTTCTCAGTTCAGATGTAACTCTGCTTTAGTGTAAATTTCTTCTATAGGGTAGGCCCAGTGTCTAGATTGTTGGCATATAGTACATTTTATAATGGCTTTTTATAAATGTTCCTCTGCTGGGTTGACTCTAGTAGCAATAAATTTTTATAATCTCATGATGCCAAATGCCTTGTCCTCCCATGTTTCCAACAATAGTAAGGTTAGTGTAGCTTGTCTTAAAGTTCTGAAAACTACACTTAACTCAAGAGGCATACATGCTTTGGTGGTTTAGTTAGTTTGTCAGATGTGGCATTGTATTGTACCTCCTCTGTGTGTTGTGTGATATGAGCTGAACTTTGGCAAAACAGGATGGGAAGAGTGGGAGCCAGCTTCAGTAGCATTTGACCCCACTGATCACTTCCTTTTGAAACACCTCTTTTATTTTAAGTCCAATATAACATATTTTCTTATTTTGCTCTCATTTACTGGACTATTGTTCATATAAATTTGCTTGTTCTTTTTTATTCTCTGCATAGGTTTTTGAAAATTCTGCTTGACCTGTGGTGGCACATTAGATAAAGCGTCCACCTGGAACACTGAGATTGCTGGGTCAAAAAATTCTTGGCTTGCTTGGTCAAGGCACATAAGGGAGTTGATATTTCCTGTTCCTCTCCCCAACCACAAATAAATAAATTTTAAAAAATAAAGAATGTTCTGTCTTATGTTTTCATTTCTTCTTTATTAAAACTCAATCTTTTGTTAATATTATCTTGTCTCTTTGCTTTAAATGCCATCTATGTGTTATTAATTTGTACATATACATCTCTAATCCATAATATTTTTTTGAATTCTGAATTCCTTTGTCAAATATTCTATTCATAAACTTCAATCAGTAGCCAGGAAACATTTTTTTTTGTTTTGATAAACAGACAAACAGACAGATAGGAAGGGAGAGAGATGAAAAGCATCAACTTGTAGTTGTGTCATTTTAGTTGTTCATTGATTGCTTTCCATAAGTGCCTTGATTCAGGGGTTCCAGCCAAGCCAGTGACCCCTCACTCAAGCCTATGACATTAGGCTTAAGCTAATGATCTTGGGTTTCAAGTCAGTGACCATGAGGTCATGTCATTAATCCCATGCTCAAGCTGGCAACCCCACACTCAAGCTGGTAACCTTATGCTCAAGGTATTGAGCCCATGCTCAAGCCAGTAACCTTGGGGTTTCAAACCTGGAACATCAGTGTCCAACATTTTCACTCAGTCCACTACACCACTGCTGATCAGGCAAAAAAAAATTCTTAAACTTATGTTTAGGACAGAATTCTTTGCATCTTTCTCAGTATGAAAGACTAGAATTATACATAAAACCTATCAACAGATCTTATGAACTTAACTTTCAAAATATTTTATGAATTTATTCTCAATATTTCAATGACTAAAACCTTATTGTAAGTCACTATCATCATTGACTTGTGAAGAATCATGTACCCTACTGGTATGTTTCCTTTTGTCTCTCAAAATTCTACAAAATATCTAAAGTAGTAGTTTTTAAATGAATATTGTTAGTTCACAGCCTTACTCAAAATCCTCTTACCTGTCAATAACACTTAGTCTAAAATATAGTTTTTATACTAGAATATAAGGTATCATAGATCTGGTTCTAATTGTTCCTCTAACCTAATATCTTACCAATATTTTTTGCACTCATATAATTTTTCCTGGAGCACACCAAGTTGGTACTTTGATCAGGGACATTGCACTTGTCTTTTTTTCCTCTGTTTAAGGATAGAAAAAGATGGGGGGAGACACCTACAGTTGACCAATATTACTACATGATCTTCAGCAAGAGGAAGTTAGTTTAGCTATTCCAAAATATAGCTGAGAATACAACTCTCATCTTTTTTTTACAAGCTTCCAAGCTTTCTTTGTTACTTTGTTTTAATTTTTTTTTAAAATAGCACACAGTTAATTATCTTAATGATTTATTTAAATGTGGTTTCATACATTCACTTGCTAGTTAGTGAGTCTAACCCTTTCAAATTTGTTGTGACTACTCATAAAAATGAACTTATTACTAATATTTTATTTTATTTTTAAGTAAAAATAACTTATATACAGTAACAATACAAAGTGGTAAGAATACAATTAAATGAATTTTGACAGTTGTATTTCCATATGTAACCACAATCCCAATAAAGATAACAAAATTGTTTATTATATATTTGTACCTTTTTCATTCATTTCCTCTTTCCTGCTACTGGCATAAATTTTGTTCTTTATTTCTGCAAAACTTTATTAGTTTTTCTTTTTCTGGTAATTTTTATATAAAGGGTTTTGTGCTCTGAGCACTGAGTGAAATTTTTGAGAAGCATTATTGATGTTATAATAATCAAATGAAACATTGGAGAAGCTAAACAACTTTTAGAGACCATGACATAAAATGTCTGGTAAAATGTTACTAGATTGTTGCCAGGAACCCTTAAAAATGACACAAGAAAATAACATGTGTTATGATTTTTGAAAGTTGACATATGTCAATATATTATGTTTAGAGAAAGTTGTTTTTCTAACTAACAGCAAAAAAGTAATTCACCATTTTTTTCTCCTAGAGAAAGGAAGTATTGCACGCTAAGACCACATAAAACCATAGGTGGCAAGGTAGACTTTAATCAGATTTTTATGTGTGAAACATTATAAATTAGAATATTTGACCTTTGGAATTAAAGGATTGGGAGTAACCATGCCTGTTTGCAGGCTTCAAAGGTGCATACTTTGATCTTGAACTTGCAGCCGCTAGAACTATAAGACATTGATTTCTATTGTTTACAAGTCACCAAGTGTATGGTGCTTTGCTATAGCAGCTTAAATGATCTAAGGTACCATTTTATAATATTAGATATTATTATGTCAAATATTTTTTTGTATTCCCTATTTTCTCCTATCTAATGTTGTATGTCATTTGATTGTATATAGGGCCCTAGATTATAAGGTAGAAGTATAATCTCTAAGGACTCAGATTTTTCATGTTATTCCTAGAGATGTGTCCTAAAAATATTGTGAGAAAGTTCAAGTGGTTTATTTTTATTAAACACCAAAGAGCTTTATGAGATACATTCATTTCAAAGGCAAAGCACCTACCTAAGCCTGAAAGGACTGATTTTGGTTATAGCTAAAATCTACATCTTTATATTATTGATCATCTGTCTCTATCATCTATCTGCCTATCTATCTATCACCTATCTATCTATCTATCTATCTATCTATCTAATCTATCTATCATCTCCCCATCCATCTTTATTTTGCCCCAACCATTCTTAGGACATGTGCTGGAAACGTAAGCAAAGAATAAAGAAAAGGTGATCTGTTCTCTATAAAGAAAGAACTTTCTCCACTTCACTGAGTGACTCAGAGAATACCATAGGTTAGAATAACAAATTTCTGTATTCTGATAGTGTCGGTCTGAGAAGAACTGTATCTTTAAGCAGCTACTCTAGCAACATGAGGTCTAACAACATTAATGCAGAGTCACAAAAGGCCAAAATCAGAAGCAGCATGTCCCCAACTTTCCCAAGATATTAAGCTATGTACCTCAATTAAGATGAAATAGACAACATTAGAATCATATTGCTTCAGTAGACTTTAGAGAGTCACAGAATCAGTACCAGAAAAAACTATGGAAATCCAGAGAAACTCCTTTAATAGAAGAAATAAAATAACCCCTAAGAATTTCCTGAATTAGTCAGAATGGAGTTGAGAAGAAAATAAATACAAAACATTTTGTAGATGGAGACCCCTACAGTTAAAATTTCCCTTTCTTTATATTGTTGTTGAAATTTTAAGTTTTTAATTAATTCTACACTTATTTTAAAATTTCTCCTTTCAAGACACTTATGTGATTCCTAAAATTCAAATGAACTGTTTTCCATTAACATTATTCTAGGCACACCACACATACTCTCTTAGTACACTAACAGTGGAGCATCCTGCAGGATGGGGCAATATTTGTCTTGTGTTGACAATAATTGTAAAAATAGTCATATGTCAGTTGATAATTTAGCTAAATTTGGGTGACTCCTTATATGTTTTATAAACAGAAATAGAATACATAGAAAGAGTGTTTTTCTTTAACTTTTAACCAAATAATTTGTTTATATCACTTTTTAAGCAAGTTTCTCCACTCTTTGTATACTAATGAACTAAAATTTCTACTGCCTGATGCACATTGGTTGTGAGAATCTACTTTTCCCCTAAGTAATCTTTTTGTTTCCCTTTCCCAAAAATACTTTAATACCCTATAAAGAAGAGGATGTAGAGAACATAAAGCTTTTACATAGAGTTGAAATTCTCCAGAAAAAAAGGTTAGAGACCAGATCTACTTTGAGTGTATAATAATACCTTTGTCTTTGAGCAAGGCTGGACTTAGCACGGCACAACCAAGATCACAATCAGCCCACAGACATACATCCTCTCAAAAGTGCTAAGCTGTTGTTTTTTTGTAGTGGTAAGACAGAGTAGGAAGCTAGGACAAGTGGAATAGGGAAACTGAGACAGATAGATGGCCAAAGAATTTACAGCCACCCAGTAAATTGCAAAATCCTATCTTCCTTAACCAAGGACACTTAAGAGTAAATGGTTTACACTTCTCCCCAACTAAAGATAAATAGCTTAAATCACCTTAATTAGGGAGATAGATAACAAATATCCAATTAGGGCCATTTGTGCCAATCACACCTAAGGATGGATAATTCAAGGTAATAAATCTCATTTTAGTGTATCAGTATAAAGTTGATGAATATTCTATTGAGATTATTTTTTAAATTTTATACTTTATTTGTTGAGTTTTAGAAAGAAAGAAAGAAAGAAAGAAAGAAAGAAAGAAAGAAAGAAAGAAAGAAAGAAAGAAAGAAAGAAAGAAAAAAGTATCGATTTGTTGTTCCACCTGTTTATTCATTCATTGGTTGCTTCTTGTATATGACCTGACTGCCCCTAAGAGCTTCCCTTAATTCTCACCCTTTAAAATCTTCAACATGAAGGAATCAGCACATGCTCTTCCTCTTCTAGCATTTCCCAAGCCTTTCCCTCAGCCCCCTCCAAGTGTGTTGCCTTTGTCTTTCTCTTTCTAAATTCAAGGGCCCTTCTTCTGCTTCTGTAAGTTGTTTCCTGAGCCTATGCAGCCCAGCTGGCTCACTTCTACTTCCTCTGTAACTTTCTAAATAAACTTTCTTTTATAATATCTTGAGTTCCTAACTCTGAATTTTTTCTTTGCGAAACACAAAACCCAAGGTCTAACTTTGCTGGTGACAACTGGTGCTGTTTTGCAGTCATCATTGCCAGTAACAACAGTTAGAAATTAATTTCACTGTGACTGACAGCTTGCTCGTGAATCCAAATTTTTTCTCAGATGTTTTTAGTGATTTTTTTTTGTATCTTTCTGCTTTTCTCCCCATCCAGTTCCACAGCTGTTGCTTGGTACCAATACATTATTTGTAAAAATAGGGATATCAGCTTGAGATGAAAACCATCAATTATACAAATAATGTTAAAAAGATGTAAAGCTGCTATCCTTATATCAACTGTCCATGCCCATCTGTGGTAGAATATAATCTTTAGTGCAAATTATATAGATATGTCAATGTAGGACTGTCCAAAATTTTATAAAAATTTATTTTATAAAAGTTTGTATTTTCTTTTATGCATTTGAAATTACATAGGGAAATGACTGACCGGTAGTGGTGCAATGGTGTTGCCAACTTCAACACAAACTCGTTAACATAATCCCAAATTTGCTAGTTCAGCCCAAAATCGCTGGCCTGAGCAAGGGGTCACAGGCTCAGCTGAAACTCCCCAGTCAAGGCACATATGAGAAGCTATTAATGAACAACTAATATGAATCAACAATGAGTTAATGCTTCTCACCTCTCTTTCTCTTTCCTCTTTCTTTCTTCTGTCTCTCTTTTTAAAAAATGAAGGAAGTAACATAACGATGATTACATGGAAGTAGAAAAAAGCACGTCAAGGATTGTGATATAGTAAGGTGACCAATAGTCCTTTTTTAGGGAGGACAATCTTTCTTTTGTAAGTTCCGTCCTCACTGAAAAAGTGTCCTCCTACATGCCCTCCTTTCTGATACTGGAAGACTAATCTGTAAATGTCTATATTCTATGAATGCAGAGTCAATTGATTGCATGTGATGTGATATATTTGTATTTGACATGACAATTCATCAAGGATCAGTACAATACAGCGAGATGTGATTATAAGACACATGTGTTCCACACGGGAGATCTTGAGAGAGTGCAAAATATACCCATCGAGCAAATGGCTTTGTGTATTTCTGATGGAAACACAACATGGTACATACAACAATGTAGACTCATGATTATTTCTTAGTGAATATTCAATTATAGACAGGTAAGCACAATTCACATTTTATTAATTCATTATCTATTTAATAATTTCCAAACACATATAATTTTATTTACAAGTATTTTCTCAAAATTTGAGTTTTAAAGTGGAAATCTAACCTCAATCCATAACTATTAGTAACACATTTTGACTAAATAGTTGCATAAAACAGATGTTTTTTAATTAGAAAATGGTAAATACCCCCAAATATCGCTCCAAATTAGTGGTTTTATTTGATATTTAGTTTTGTTAATGTAGCTTCTGAAAAATTTGCCTACCATGATGTAACTTTTTCAGTTCCTAATGTGCTTGTGTCATTTGTGTAGCTCTATATTTAATTTTAATTTTATATCTTATTTAAGGGATGGAAAAATCAAAAAAGAGAAAATGCTATTTCAATGATAAATTGAAAAAGGAATTTCCATTCTTCATATCAAAAAAAGATATCACTGTTTTCTGCAATATTTGCAGCAGTGAATTTTGTATTGCAGTTGGGGGCAGAGCAGCAATAACAAAACACTTGAGCACCAACAAACATAAGCAATCATTAGACACATCAGCTTTCAGTTGTAAAGTAACAAGTTTTTTAAAACTTCAAACTATTCTTTTTTTTAATTGTTTTAAAATTTTTATTTATTTATTTTTTTACAGAGACAGAGAGTGAGTCAGAGAGAGGGATAGACAGGGACAGACAGACAGGAATGGAGAGAGATGAGAAGCATCAATCATTAGTTTTTCATTGCGCGTTGCAACACCTTAGTTGTTCATTGATTGCTTTCTCATATGTGCCTTGACGGTGGGCCTTCAGCAGACCGAGCAACCCCTTGCTGGAGCCAGTGACCTTGGGTCCAAGCTGGTGAGCCTTGCTCAAATCAGATGAGCCCTCACTCAAGCTGGCGACCTCGGGGTCTCGAACCTGGGTCCTTCCGCATTCCAGTCCGATGCTCTATCCACTGTGCCACCACCTGGTCAGGCTAAAACTTCAAACTATTCTGAAGATGAAAAACAGTTGGCTGCAATGGAGGGAACATTTGCATTTCATACCGTAATTCACAATTAAAGTTTTTGTAGAATGAATTGTAGAACTAAATTATTGAAAAAGCTTTGCAATACCAAGTTTTCATGTGCTAGGACAAAATGCGAGGTTATTTTGAAATCAGTATTTAAAAATTACCTTGACAAAATACTTACAGAAGACTTGGAAACCGCAGCATTTGTAACAATTTTATCTGATGCATCAAATCATAATGAAATTAAATTGTATCCAATAATAGTAAAATATTTGAATGTAACCAAGGGCATTCAAGTAAAAAATTTTAATTTATAATCCACTGAGGGCAAAACTTCTGAAATTCTGTCAAATCATCTATACAGAGTAATAAATGAAAACAATTTGAAATCTAAATTTATTGCACTAATGGCTGATAATACAAATACAAATTTTGGTGGACGAAGATGCAAAGGGGTGAATGATGTGTGTAAGGTATTTTGTGCCGAGGAAGAAAGAAGGGCGTAGCCATCAAGTGTGGACTAACAAAAGCTTTATTTAGAGCGCATCCCCGGCTAAGTTTACTGGTCCACGAGACAGGGGCCAGGTAAGTCATGCAGCCTACCCCACCCAGAGGGTAATTTATAACATTGGTATGGTGGTGGTGGATTGATATGATGTGGTGAAATTTCATAGGCTGACAGACAGTCATTCTTTTTCAACGTGCCCCTGGGCTGTTTCTTTTGGCAGGCATGGATATGGGTGGTTCCAGCCAAAGTCCCCGGACCTGGTTCCTCACATGACCCTCCCTCATTACCAACTGACTTCACAATGTGTATGTAAAATTACAAGAGTACTGCAAAAGAAAATACTAGGAATAGGTTGTAATGCACATATTTTGTCAAATGCAATCAACACAGCATCACGTGCCATGCCAATTGATGTAGAAGTAATAATAACTACAATTTATTTGCATTTTAGTCGTTTTACCATTTGTGTTACTACTTTAAAACAATTTTGTGAAGAAGCAAATGTTGAATACAAAAAGCTTTTAGGATATTCAAAAGTTAGATGGCTTACTCTAACACCTGTTATAGAGCATGTTCTACAATTATTTGAGCCTCTCTGTTTATATTTTTTAAGTTTAGACAAATGTCCTAAATTCCTGGAATCATTTTTAATAATATAATTTCTGAGATATTAATGCATTTTGTACATAATCAAGCATCTATTTTTAACAAAACGATTCAAAAGATTGAAGGTGAACACATTTCAGCTATGGAAGTTAGTCTTATTTTGAATGACTTTATTCTTCAATATAAATCTTATTTTGAAGAAAAATTTCTTCCTTTAATTATAAAAAGAAAATTGTCAGATTTAGAGGAATCAAATCTGGGCATAACAGAAAAGTTTATCATAGAAGTGCAGAATTTTTACCAAACATGTTTTCAATATATTTAAGAATGGTCTGAAACAAACATCACAGGAAATAACAGTTTTCAATGGTACTTTTTTACTTCGTTGCAAGTATATTGGACAGATATTGAATCTTGTCTTGAGTTTTTATCTAAAGAAATGCCAGACATCAAAATAGATGACAATTGTCTCTTTGAAGAAATTAGAAGACTGAATGTATATTTAAATTCTGAAAAATTAATACAATGGGAAAATCAACACATCAAAATTGATGAAAGATGGGTGGAAATATTCAGCCATTTCAAAAATGAACAAATTCCATGTGAAAAATTATTTATTCTTGTTCAATTGACATTGTGCTGCCCTGGAACTAATGTGGCAGTTGAAAGAGTTTTTTCAATTGTTAATGATTTTTAGACAAGTGAGAAATCGAGATTCAATGTTGATACTCTAGCTGCAGCACTTGCCATAAAATTTAATATGAAGAATATTTCTTGTTCAGATATTTGTAATATATTGTTACAAGATGATATATTAACAAAAAAAATTTATTCAATGGAAAAGTACTCATTCAGATAACATTATCTAAATGAGTACTTTTTTCTTATAATTATTATTAAAAGTTAATAGACATGTAAGCATAATTACAATATAAATATTACAAATATTTTATTATGCATTTATTATATTATAGTGTATTATTGTTGCAATTAATAAAATGTTTCTTTTATTTATGTTATTGTTTTCTTCAGTTTAGTCCTCCTTGTCACTGTAAAAATGTGGTCATCTTAGTAATAGGATAGTGAACAAGATTATTTGCTCTCTTGATGTGGTTATAGTTTATTTTAAAGATGTGTTAACCTAGATGCACAGACACAATGAACAGGGCTTACTTAAGGCAAAGATAAACTTTTTACCAAAAAGTTTTTTGTCGCAGGCATGTCTACCCAGCATGATCTGCCCAGTTAGAAATTTATAATCAGATCCCGCTGTGAGGTTATTTTACATAGAACCCCCTTTTTCGTTATCCCCAGATACAATTCCTCTCCACACACAGATATTGGACAAGAAACAAGTGATTTTTACATACAGGGCCCTAAATCAAATAGAACCAAATATGTAAAAATATAGTGATGATAGGTATCGAACACTGATATCAAACTATTTATACTTTGGACTTCTATTTCTTTCTTTCTTTCTTTCTTTCTTTCTTTCTTTCTTTCTTTCTTTCTTTCTTTCTTTCTTTCTTTCTTTCTTTCATCTTTCTATCTTTCTTTTTTTCTCTCTTTCTTTCATTCTTTCTCTCTTTCTTTCTTCCTTTCTTTTTACAGTAAATAGCTCATGCTGTCTTCTTTTAAATGTACACTTTAAAGCAGGGGTCCCCAAACTACAGCCCAAGGGCCACATGCGGCCCCCTGAGGCCATTTATCCGGCCCCCGCTGCACTTCCGGAAGGGGCACCTCTTTCATTGGTGGTCAATGAAAGGAGCACATTGACCATCTCATTAGCCAAAAGCAGGCCCATAGTTCCCATTGAAATACTGGTCAGTTTCTTGATTTAAATTTACTTGTTTTTTATTTTAAATATTGTATTTGTTCCCGTTTTGTTCTTTTACTTTAAAATAAGATATGTGCAGTGTGCATAGGGATTTGTTCATAGTTTTTTTTAATAGTCCGGCCCTCCAACGATCTGAGGGACAGTGAACTGGCCCCCTGTGTAAAAAGTTTGGGTACCCCGGCTTTAAAGGATGGTTTAATTTAGTTTCAAGACTACTATTCTGACAAAGATTGCATACTAAATTCCAACAACATTGCATTGAAAACAGATTATTTGCTTAGTAAATTCAATCAGAACTTTTAGAATGGGTCAGAAGAAAAATTGGGCATTTGTGAATGTGCAATTATATCTGTATGTTTCTAGATAAAATGTATTCATCTCCTCTGTGACCCACACACTATTTACTAATTTTAAAAATATAATAGAGAAGCCTACAGAAGCCACTGGAATTAACTTCTGTGAGGTGAAAGAAGACAGAAAGCAGCACTGCTTTGTATGGCTGGTTTGATGGCCAATTGTTGATGTAAATATATTGCTGTTGTCAACGTAAGAGATTTCTAAGCCTGTAAGAATTTTTCTGAGTTTATTTGAACCAAATTGTCGACAATTGCCAGGAAGCAAAGTCTCAATGGATTGAGAAAGTGCTCCGGCAAATGGCGGTTTCCCCACGTATTTCATACATCAGAATCAAAAGGGAGGACATAAGGGAGTTACATGAAACTGATTGGTGATAGATTAGTGGGATGGGAGAAAGCAAAGAGAGGAAATCTCTGGGACTGGATAAAAAGTAAAAATGTATATACTGAGACTTCTTTGACATAGGCAAGAATAAGATAGTTAATTAATATGAGAATAACAACAATGAGGAGGTTGCCTTGAAGGGGGCAGGGAAAGATTATTTGCATGTATCAGGTAGTTATTGTAGATGGAAAATAAAACAGGCTAGATTAAGGTAAACATTGACTTTTTTTTAGAGGAAAAATACCTCCCTATGACATGACTACCCATCACGAGCTGCTTTTAGTTGGAAAGTTTCCATTTCAGACCATCCTGTGTGGTTACTTTAGATCTCTGAGTTTGCAAGCCCCCATACTGGCTTTCCCTGAGCTTGTGAGGTTCACCACGTGGCCGCTTTTTCATCCACACTGTTTTGAAATAAATTTTTATGAGAACCTGAAGTAACTGGTAAAAGGAACCTCTAAGGATTTATATAAAGATATCCAAAACCAAACATTTTCCCCCCATAATTTTGTAGAACACGTGAAGTAGGCTTACTTTATTTACATTAGACATAACTTGCTTTTTATGTTGTAAATAACTGACTGATGCTATATTGGTATAAACAGCACAAACAAAAAAATTTAATTATAAAATCTACAGAGTAATGGTGTTGGGCAAGTGAGTTTGTAAAATTTGAATTTTTTTAGTTTGCTTACTTTTATTGCTAGAAGATGACATTGGACAGCACCCGGTATATGTGGTCTGTGAAATTGCAAATTACCTTCCTGCTTGGCAAGGGCAAGTTTTGTAGAGAGAACACAGAGCAGGAAAGAAGAAGACAGTTTGTGCAGAAGAAGGAGAATAAGAGAGAAGCCATGTTGGCAGGGAAAGAGAAGGTGTACAGATGGGGAATCATAGCTGAGGGGCTTTGGGAGCCTTACTGAGGCTTGTGGGGGCTTTTGATTCCAGAAGAACCAGAGAAGATTCTCCTGGTTGTGGAACTGGAGAGGGAAGAGGTCTTCCCTGTGTGTTTGCTCATAGGCCAGTGTGAGATTTTAATAAAGTAATGGCCCACCGTTTTTGAACTCCACTGTTTCTTTACCATCTACCCAAATACAATGGGAACCTGCATGTGAATGGGACCAATGATGGTGGGGGCCACTGGCCAAACAAGTGGAAATTGAAAACAAGTTTAGAGGCTATGTTCAACCTGTGAGGGTTTTTTTTTTTATTTTTGCTTTTTTTTCTTTAGAAATCATCGATAATCTTGTTTTACTTTTTTCCACCACCCAAAAAGAGACTATTGAATTAAGTGTCACTTTCCACCTTGCTTTTTTTATTTTTAATGTACATATCAACTTCCTTTGGTTTCTTGGTGTTTTATCAACAATTTTTTACTACTATATACATAATGACAAGCACTTTCCAGTGGAGTTAGGGTAACACCTGGATAAGTAAATTCAATATAAGTATCACATATGTAGAATTAAAGCAAAAACATGTTCTGAATTATAGAATAATATTTTTCAAATTTATGTATTATTTAAATTATAAGTGAGTTAATCATTTATATATAACTTAAAAATATATATAGTTCTCTATAAAATTATATACATAGTTACATAAATATAAAGAACTATGTATATATATGTATGTGTATAAACATTTCTAATAGACTTTCTTTTTAGTAATTCTCTTATTTAATTACTAATGATTGTATGAGTTTGTTACTATTTTTTCCAGTAACAAATAAAATGTCTTTCTGTAAAGTGTGCAATGTGTTTAAAAATTTTAAATTGCTATTATTATTTTTATATAAAATATTTTCTTCAGTGTTTATTGCATATTTACACAAAAAAATTTTGCCCAAGAATTTGGAATAAACTAGATTAAGAACAATGGCACAATGTGCTTTTATCGGAGAAATGATAGAATTTTAACTGTACCAAGCTTATCATTGATCATTTGCTGAGGCTTACCATGACTCGAGTATAGAGAACCTTATTGTGAAATCAAAGAAAGAAAATAGCAACTTGAGTTGATACAACTTTGTCCTACATATGAAGATGTATTTATTCTTCAAGCAATTCTTTTTCTTCTCCACTATTTTTTAACCACTTACAAGCTGACCTACTGTAAAAATTACTTTATTATGCAGAACTATTTGAAACTTTTGATTATACAATATAAATGAGATTCCACAAATATTTCTTATTTGCTATATATAGTCTTCAAATAATACAAAATATTTTATTTATTCCTTAACATTTTTTTAAATTTTTTATCTAGATATTATTGACATACAACATTATATTAGTTTCAGGTATACAACATAATTTGATATTTATATACAGGTGTGAGCAAAAATAGTTTATACTTATTCATATGGGAAAAGATAATAGTGAATAATAACACAATAGTAAACTGATTCACATAGAACTGTAAACCTGCTTTTGCTCATTCCTATGTATTTCTATATAGTGGAAATATTGTATTTTTAAACTTTGACCATTGACTGGCAACCACCACGATAGTACAAAATATTATATACTCCTATATTATTATTAGGACAATTTTGTTTTACAATACCTCCACAATTCATTGGAAGACTCCTTCTGTCCATTCTTTTCTTCTCTGAATAGCCTACCACTTTGAATGTTCAAACATCTAAGTATAAAAATGTAATAGAGTAAAAGTTATTTTGCCAAAAGGAATATTATTTATTCTAGAACAATTTTTTAAACATAGAATAGATCTGACCCATATTACATTACTCTATTCACTATATTAAGAATTTTGAGATGCATATATTACCTTTCCTTCTATCGCAGGGGTCAGGAACCTTTTTGGTTGAGAGAGTCATGAACGCCACATATTTTAAAATGTAATTCTGTGAGAGCCATAAAATGACTCATGTACTGTGGACAAGTCCTGCTGGGGGTGAGGACGATGGAGATGCAAAGACCCAACTCCGGGGACCAGGTTCAGTGATGCAGATCCACTTTATTCAGGAAGTAAGCTAGCTTATATACATGGGTTCAGCCTATAGGGTGTTATAGTGTGCCCTTCATAGCCAATGGCTGAAAAGATCAGGGAGCTGCATGGTTGGCGCTAAGTCACTTTCTTATTGCCAGAGAGCTCCCTTCCTAGGTATGCTCAGGAGGGTTCTGGAAGCTGGAGTATTCTCACAGCATTGCATTAGCCACAGCTGCTAGGAATGCCCTCTACACTCCACCCATATCTCCCCCTTCTCTTTTAATTAAGGCCAATTGGACTTGATGAATGGCAGTTTACTGTTGTTTTAGCTTCTGAGTGTTACACATTATGCAATGGAACCCTAGTAGAACTAAAATAACTATAATATCTATTATACTATTTGCTAATAGATTAGCTGGATTAAACAATGAGGCAAGCTTCTTTAATGTTTGACTAGTTATGAAATAGAGCGGGGGTCTTAAACAGGGGATTCCTCCTAGGGGTCGGGACGTCATTTCCCTCCCATTGTGTTATAGAGACCTTCTAGGTGCCGTTAAACACAGTTCCATTTTCATTATAAAAAAATGGACATAGGTTCATTCACACCCCCTTCCTACAATGTTCCCAGCATCCAAACCGAAACAGATGGCTTGCCATGGGCTTTGTACTGCATATGGTTGCAAGGCACATTACACAAATTACAACAACATTACAAATCACACAATTTCAACAATTACAAAAGTACATTTCACCAGTCTCTGAGCACTTTGCCAAAAGTGCAAAATGTCCTCAGCCTTGTTTCTAGCCATGGGAAAAGCTTCCCGGGGCAGAGGAAGGGAATCCAGCAAAGCCGCCCCCCACCCGCATCAGGGTATTTCATATTGTCCAAAATCTGTAAGTCTATCCAACAAAGGAGCCAGTGCTCACTCCGATCATAGTACAGGAAATCAGTCCACAAACATGAGGACTCAGCATCCTCCCTCATCTTTGCCATCCTGGCAGGTCTTACACTGTCCCAAAGAGAAATACGTGACAATGGCAGTCAGCATTTCCATCTCTGCTCTGGAGAGCATGATGGCTACTACTCCTATGTCCCAAAATGTCAGCAAACCCACCAGTGGCTTAACAGGCTGTTCCAGCGGCCACTTGGCAATGCAAGCCTGGCTTCTGTTCATCCTCCACCACAGCAGCCGCCCTTTACCTTCTGGAGTCTGTAAATTGCAACTCTGGCCCAATTCTCCTCATCCTCCAAAGATGAACTAAAAATATCAGCTTGCACTGTCAGGCTTGAGCCCTGGGCTGCAGCTGCCTGCATCTCTGAGTCAGCAGTTACTATAGCACACATAAGCAAGAACAGAGCACCAGGGCCTGGGGGCCTGTCAGGGGCAATTCTCTGGGCCCGCATTGCCAAAGCCTCCACATCCCCCCAGGTGATGGAGTGCGCACGCTGGCTGCAAGGTCTTGTGCTCTGTGCTCCACCCACAGTGTACCTTACATATTATCCAATAAAATTTGGTGTTGTCCCGGAGGACAGCTGTGATTGGCTCCAGCCACCCGCAACCATGAACATGAGAGGTAGGAAATGAATGGATTGTAATACATGAGAATGTTTTATATTTTTAATCTTATTATCTTTTATTAAAGATTTGTCTGAAAGCCATATGCAGCCATCAAAAGAGCCACATCTGGCTTGTGAGCCATAGGCTCCTGACCCCTGCTCTATCATAATAATGAATATAATCCAGAAAGACAAAAGAGAAAATGATAGCCAGATTCCACTTTTACTAGACACTCAAAATTCTGAAGTAACATTTGTTTTATTAAAATGACTCATTTCTGGCCCTGGCTAGTTGGCTCAGTGGTAAAGCATTGGCCTGGTGTGTGGATGACTGGTTCAATTCCCAATCAGGACACACAGGACCAGTGCCCATATGCTCCTCCACCCTTCTCCTTCTCACTTCTCTCTGTCACTGTCTCTGTCTCTCTTTCTCTCTTCTCCTCATATTCTGCAGCCATGGCTCGATTGAAGCAAGTTGGTCCTGGGCACTAAGGATGGCTCCATGGTCTCTGCCTCAGGCACTAAAAAATAGTTCCAGTTGCAATAGAGCAAGGTCCCCAGAGGGGCAGAGCATCACTCTTTAGTGGGTTTCCCTGGTGGATACTGCTTAGGGTGCGTGCAGGAGTCTATCTCTTCCTCCCCTCCTCCCACTAAATTAAAAAAATAATAGAAAACAAAAAATAAAATAACTCACTTTTGTCTTATTTATTTTAATATTTTTATATCTGTTAAATGTCACTTTTACATTATTATAGTAAAATAGTCTAACTATGTTTCTATTTTAAAGGTAATTAAAAATCCAAATAAAATTAGGATTTTTTACAGTCATGCAACTTTTAAATTGAAGAACTAAATTTAATTTTTTCCACTCATTCATAGAGTTCTTATATAAGACTGCAAAGTTTTTCTATTTCAGATAAGTTCCTGTGGAGGATATGGTGAATACACAGAAAGCCTCAATTCCAACATTTTTCTGTGTCATTCTATACTTTTCAGACTGTTGAAGCCAGAAACTACATTTCTCAATATTTTTTACAACTGAAAAGCTAGTTTTCACCAATTATAATTATGAAAGCTGAAAGTGAATGGGACACAGACCGCTGCTTTGAATGCTGATTCTCACAAATACTGCTACTTCCCAATCTCCCAGATGATGACAGACACGGTAGTATTTTTGCAGACCAGTTCTGGAGTCCTCAATAGAAGATCAGCATAAAACTTACCTTTACAACCTTTTTATAAATATTGAAAGAAAACACCTTTTATTTTGTATTAAATTATATCTTTATATAATTATATAATTTAATGTGTATAATGTAGTTATAGTGATACATGCTTCCTATACTCTTAATTTAAATAGTGCTAAGTACCACAAAAATATTCAAATGTTTTAATAATTTCTGTTTTCATTCCACATATTTAATTTTGTGATTTTGAAGAAAAAAAATCTAATTAAAATCTTTTAGTCAACATTTGCTATACTCAATCAAAGAGACTGAGACAAAAGTTAAAATTTGTTACTTTCTGAGCAGATCATAGTGCTGTGGATAGAGCATCAACTGAGCATTCAGGTTCAACCCTGAGGTCTCTGGCTTGAGCACAAGCTTTATCAGAAAAAAATAGTTGTTTTTTATAGTATAATGTTGTAGATATTTTCTCTTTGTCAGTTGCCTTTTGACTCTGATGATAGTGACTTTTTTAACAGATTTATCAATCATTTATTTTCTCTGAATTATTCAGTTAAAGAGAAATTTACTTGTAATGTATAACCTGCTGTGTATAGTTAATAATACTAGATTGCACATTGAAAGTTGTTAAGATAAATTCTTAAAAGTCCTCATCAGAAAGAAAGACAAAGCCTGACCAATGAATAGAGTGTCAGCCTGGAACACTGAGGACCCAGGTTTGAAACCCTGAGGTCACTGGCTTCAATGTGGGCTCATCTGGATTGAGTGTGGGCTCACTAGTTTGAGCGTGGAATCATAGATGTAATCCAGTGGTCACTGGCTTGAGTCCAAAGGTCACTGGCTTGAAGCCCAAAGTTGCTGGCTTGAACCTAAGTTTGCTGACTTAAGCAAGTGATCATTGGCTTGTCTGGCACCATGCTCAAATCAACCGAGCTATTTTTAGCACCTGTGGCTGATGTACCAACCAAACTTTCTCAGTGCCCAGGGTCGACCTTCGAACCATTCGAGAAGGAGGAGAGGAAGGGGAAAAGAAACAGATGGTCACTTCTCTTGTGTGCTCTGACAGGGAATCGAACTTTGCATGTGCATAGGTCAGACCAAGGCTCTGTCCACTGAGCCAAAAAACCAGGGCCAACATAGTTTCTTTAATAAGTGAGAAAACAATATCTAACTATATGTTGTTTATAAGATAATGTTTATACATAACACAAAAAATAAGTACACAAATAACACAAAAATGTAAATTGGTAAAAAAATAAGAATGTAAATATTTTAGTGACTATGTCAATATCAGATGAAATATAAAGACATATCATGTTATCAGTATTAAAGGTGATAATTTCATAAAGACTAATTTCTGTTTATCCAAAAGGCAAACCAATTGCTAATGTATATGGTTTTAATAGCAAATTTAAACATAGAACAGTCTGGCTTATGGTGGCACAGTGGATAGAATGTTGACCTGGAATATTGAGGTTGCTGGTTTGAAACCCTGGGCTTGCTTGCTCAAATCACATACAATAAGCAAACAATAAACAACTACAGTGAAGCAACTACGTGTTGATACCTCTTACTACTTCCCCCGTTCCTTTCTCTATAAAATCAATAAATAAAATCTTTCAGCCTAACTGGTGGTGATGCTGCACACACATATATATACAGCAATTGGATATTTTAACAATGCTTTCTCAAGAATTAACAGAATAATCTACAATATATCACAGATATTTTAACAACGCTCAATTATTTTGACTAAATTGATATTTGTAAAATATGACACTCTACAATTTCAGAATATACATTTTTTTCAAGTGTACATTATATGTTCAAAAAGAGATAGAACATAGATGGGCATAAAACAAGTTCCAATTCATCAGTGTTACAATAGTAGAACATGAATTCTGACAAAAATGGAAATAAGTAGATATAAACAGTTGAGAGTCATTTGTTTTTCTTCCTGTTCTCTGAGAAGAAAAAAATTTTTTCATTGCTTTTAATATTGACTCTTGCCAAAGATATTTGCATGTAAATCACCTAAGAAGGCAGTAATAGTGCTTTTCCTAGAGCATGTAAAATATTTGTTTATTGACTAGTATAATAAGAAAAATATATCTCTTTGGGGCAAAGACTGGGAAGGTTTTCCAGCAGTCTTCTTATATTATTGTGTGTGTACAGCATCCAAATGGGCTGTCCACTACATTTCTTAGCTGTGCCTTAGAAAGCAAGGAAAAATGCAAACGTTAAATTATGACTTGTCTTGGTGTGGGCCTCTTTCATGTTCATATTGTTTAGGACTCTCTGTGCTCCCTGAACTTGTATGACTATTTCTTTCACCAGGTTAGGAAATTTTTCTGTCATTATTTTTTCAAATAGGTTTTCAACTTCTCCCTTTCTTCTCCTTCTGGAACCCCAATGATGTGAATATTAGTATACTTGAAGTTATCCCAGAGGCTCCCTACACTACCTTTATTTTTTGGATTCTTTTCTTATTTTTGCAGTTCTGGCTGGGTGTTTTTGACTTCCTTATATTCCAAATAGTTGATTTCTGGGCTTGATGTTCTCTAAGGCTGATTTTCTGTAAATTATTCCTCATTTCCATTACTATAACTATTTCTGACTGGCCCTTTTTTATGTTGTTGAGATTCTCACTAAGTTCATTGAGCATCCATATAACCAGTGTCTTGAATTCTGTATTTAGTAGATTTCTTGTCTCTATTTTGTTTAGTTCTTTTTCTGGAATTATTTTTTGTACTTTCACTTAAGATATGCTTCTTTATTCTCCTCATTTTGGTATTTCTTTCCATGTATTAGGTGGAGCTTCCACATATCCCAGGCTTGGTAGGGTGGCCTAATGCAGTAGGTGTTCTTTAAGGTCCAGTGACACGAACTCTCCAATCACTCCAATTGGGCCCTTGAGGTATGCACCTTGTATGGGCTGTGTACACCTTTCACTTGTAGTTGAACCTTGACTGCTATTGGCATATCAATGAGAGGGCTTTACCCCCAGGCCAATCTGCTGAAAGGATGGGCTCCAACTACAAACCACTGAACACCATGGAAAATCAAGTGTGCAGGGCCCTACCCCACAGAGCGGACTTACTTCAGAGGGGCTTTGATGCCTGCTGAGTTTTCCCTTTGAGTGTGTTGATTGTAGAGGTGGTTGAGTGTTGATGTTTTGATGTGGTCTGAAGCTGGCCACTGGGTACACTGCCTCTGGAGCCTCCTAGGAGGTGCAGGTCAAGGACAGCTGCTGCTTGTGTTCTGCCAAGGGCCACTCTCCATGAGTTAAAAAGTGATCTGCACATGGCTTGTACTTATGCTGAGCTTAGAGGTATCCAGGCAAGCTGAGAACCATGGTTGACTGTTGTTAGTGTCACACTTAGGACCACATAGCAAGAGGTACTGGAAACACTGAAGCCAGATGATGCTTATTTGGGAGATTTTTAAAAATCTGAAATATGAATGTGACAGGCCATTCATGTGTAAAAACCACTGGAAACAACTTGGATGGGCCTGAAAGTTGGGTGGAGTGGAGCCTCAGGGAATCACCAAGGTAGGGCAAAGAGTATGAGCCAGATTTGATGGATTCTCAGATATAGTGCTGACTTGGTGGCTCTGTGAGGAGAAGGCTCATCAAAGGAACAATGGCTACTGCCAGCGCTTTTTTATGGATAGAAGCTGACCACCTCCAGCCTTCCCAGATATTATTCTGATGCTGAACAACTCAGTTCCTCCCCATATGTCTCTGGTGCCTTTCACACGTCTGCACTTGTGTTAGAGCTCAGAGGGAGTGAATCCAAATCTATGCACAGGCTCTTTAAGAGGAACTATATGGGATTCCAGCAATCTTTGTCTTCTTCAACTTCAATCCCTGCTGGCCTTTATAGCCAGAAGTTATGGGAACTTCTTTTTCTAGCACTGGAACCTTTGACTGGAGGTCCTGGTGAGGGGTTAGGACCCATTGCTCCTCAAGAGCAAGCAACCAAGATATCCCTCCCAAAATTCATCTGCCATTTGTGGGTGTGAGACCAACCTATTCTGCATCTCTGCCCCTCTTACCAGTCTCATTGTGATTTCTTCTTTAAGTTTTTAGTTGTAAAACTTTCCTTCAACCAGATTTCAGGCAGTAATAAATGATGTTTTTTCTGCAGCTTAGTAGAAATTTTGATGGGGTTGTGGGAGGAGGCAAAGAGCTTATTTACCTATGCCTTCATCTTGACTGGAAGTCTAAGAATAAAAATCATAACAGAGACATGACTTTCTGAAAGAAGTGAGAAAAAGGATTCTACACATGCTAGATTAGGGGATATGTGAAATCTCCCTATGATCAGGTAACAAATGTTTTTGCTAAGAGGTAGGTGAGTTGAGATAAAAGCAGCTTATTGTTTTATTTGTTATCAAGGCTGAGTATGGGAAGGTATGATTAAAATAGGCTACCCAACACTTTTTACTCATTGTCCAACACGAAGGAAATGTCAGTAAGACAATGAATCTGCAACGCCAATAAAAAGCATTATGGTGACTGATAAATCGTTTGCTTGAAATTTATTTGTTTTTATTGTAAGCAGCTAACAGACTCCTAGAAACAGGAAATCCATGTAACTTAATTATCGTTACAGAGCTGTTCTCTTCTAGCATGTCTCCTGATTCCTCACTCTCCCTATACCCTAATTTTAGTTACTTTTGGGAAAGAGCTGAGTGTGCTGGTAACTTCAGTGAAGAGAAAGAACTAAAATTTTATGACTCTGTTGGATACATATGCTACATATACCATCTTGCTTAAATCCATAAATTTATATTTAAGTAATAGTGTTTGTGAAATCATCATAGTGGAAGAAAGAAGTTAACATAAATTTTTGACTGGAGGCTTTTGAACTGATTTAATGTGTATTTAGTTGCTTCAACACCTGGATCTATAGTAGGAATTAATATGTTAGATGCTTGCAATTAGTTATTCATAAATAACACAGAGGATTATCTTCTTTTCCTAAAAACTACAAATAGAAGAGTGCTAGTAGGATAATATCCCCTACCACCATTTTCACCAATAAGTATGTCAAGATTTAAGATCAATATCTTTATATTCTGATGTCTAACACATTCAGTAGTTAAATAACATGACATTAAGAGATCATGGCCTCAATAGCACTGACTATGGTATTGTTACACTGTTGATCAAATAAGTTTGTAAATATGATATATATGTTTTGCTCGCTTATATTATAGTTTGCATTGGGTGTGGAGGACAGGCTGTAAGCAGGCAGGGTTGTTATATCCTAAGGCCGTGATGGTGAACCTTTTTATAAAAACCACCCACTTTTGCAGTGCTGGTCAACCTGTGATTTAGATTGTGAAGCGAGCAAAAGGGGTGGAATGTTGGTCAAATAACTTTGTAAATATGATATATATGTTTGCTCGCTTATAGTTTGCATTGGGTGTGGAGGACAGGCTGTAACCAGGCAAGGCCATCATACCCTAAGGCCTAGTTTACAAACTAAGCCTTTCCCACCCTAAGTGACTTTGTACAAGGCAAAAGATTTATACGATATGAAGAGAAACAAGAGTATAACCTACCCTAAGTGACTTTGTATCAGAGACTTCTTTGTTTGTATATTGGATTAAAGGTTTTGATGTCTACACTATAAAGTGGGGCAGACCAGAAGCTTGCTCTCTCTTGGTTCCTGAGATTAGGATTAGAGCAGAGAGCAGAGAGGAGAACAGAAAAAGGCCATGTGGAGGAGAGTAGAGAAGCAGCCAAGATGGCAGAGTGCTGAAGGAGAAGCCAGTTTGTACAGAGTTTGTGCAGAGAGAAGGAGATGGGGAACAGAGACGAATAAGGCTAGTTAGCTAGAAACTTTGATTCTAGGAAACTCAAATAAGTCAGTAGCTTTGTGAGTGCTGAATGAGTGGATTCTGGAGCCCAGTGTGTGTTTTTACTTGCCCACCAGGTGCAAGCTAGGGTTAAAGATCATGGCCCACCAGTTCTTGGCTCCGTTGTTTCATTACCAACTGCTTGAATCTAATGTGAACCTACATGGGTCAGACAGCTGTGATGGTGGTTTACATATACCTTTTCCAGTGAAGAAAACTGATAAACCTTTAGAGAAAACTGCAGGGCCTACTTTTCTAATAAGGTTTCTTGGAACTCTTTGCAAATTTATAACACTCAATCCTTCCAACATTCAAGAAAAAACTACTTCTTTTCATCTCATCTGCCCTTCTACAGAGATAAGAAGACCCCGCCCCCCTTGAACTAAGAGGCCTCAAGAACATTTTATGTTTTAGGCCAAGCGTTCAGAGAGATTTTGTAAAGGACACCTTTGTAATTATACAACTTGTACGGTTATTGAATGTACTTCATTCCTGCATTAGAATGCCAGTGGTGTAGATGGTAAAGCAAGCAAAAGGAGTAAGATATTAGCCAAATAATTTTGTAAATATGATTTTTATACTTGTGTGTGATTTATAATGAGGGCTAAGCAACACTAATTAAAGATGGCCAGTATTCCTGCTTAGGAAGGGCTATTATATTGCTAATGGAGAGGGTTTTGTACTAGAAAGTTTGAAAGGAAGGAGGAAGGAGACTTCAAACCCCCTCATTGTCCCATTCACTGAAGAGGTAGATAAGCAATAAAGGATGTAGTGGAAAAAGGAGATCTAAAGAGCCCCTTCTTCTCCCCCTTTTAAGACCTTAATGGGCAATTTACAAACGTTTTTCCTCTGACATCACCTAAATCTCATCCCACCCTGAAATCATGATATTGACATGTGTATTCTTAGACAAAGAAATCATGAGATCCATGTATGTGAACCTGTGTTCTGTAAAAGGTACATAAGATGTAAGAAATCTCATTTCGGGAGCACGTGTCTTTGGAGCGACTGGCCCCGCATGCTCCACTGGCTTTTAATAAATTCTCTTCTCCTCTTATAAAGTTATCTGAGTATCTATCCTCCGTTGGGTCACTTTCCTGCAACACTATCAAAAGAAAACATAATATATTACAGTGGTACCTTGAGATACAAGCAGACCAGCATATGAAAATTCTTTTTTAAGATACAAGCTGCAACTTTGTCGATATTTTTGTTTGAGATCCGAGTGAAATTCTGAGATACGAGTCATGATTCAAGAAGCTGCCACTAGTTGGCGCATTGAAGATGGGTCCAGTATCAGCAGCACAACACCAGCATCTCGTTCTTTCACATGTGTTACCCACAGAATCAAGTCGAATCTTGTGTGCTGTACTCGTTCTTGCATCATTCTTGTATTTTTTACTAACTTTTTTGTGTGCTATCATGGGGTTCAAGAAAGTGAGTGTAAAGGAGAGTGGTGAGAAGAAGAAGAGAATGATGTCAATAGAAGTAAAGCAAGAAATAATCGAAAAACATGAGTGTGGTGTATGAGTGATTGAACTTTCAAGGCTGTACAACTGCAATACATCTACAATTTGTACCGTCCTTAAACAAAAGGATGCCATAGAAAGTGAAAATCTAACAAAAGGAACTACAATTCTGTCCCAATTAAGGACAAACATCCATGATGAAATGGAGAAGCTTCTGCTGGTCTGGGTGAAAGAGAAAGAGCTGGTAGGAGATACAGTGACAGAGACTGTAATATGTGAAAAGGCACATATTATTTACAGCGACTTGAAGAAGAAAGAACCATCAACGTCAAAAGAGGCAGCTGAAGATACATTTAAGTCAAGTCATGGCTGGTTTGAAAATTTCAAGAAGAGATCTGACAGCCACTTGGTGGTGAGGCATGGTGAAGCTGCGAGTGCTGATGTTAAGGCAGCTGAAGAGTATATAGCATGTTTTGCTGCACTTATTGCAAAGGAAGGCTACGTCCCCCAACAAGTGTTCAACTGTGACAAAACAGAATTGTTTTGGAAAAAAATGCCCCAGAGGACTTTCATCACCGCAGAGGAGAAAAAGCTGCTAAGCCATAAACCCATGAGAGATCATCTGACCCTTGCATTTGTAAGAATGAGATGGCACTCGAACACCAGGTGTGCAGGCTTTATTAGAGGAGAAAGACCTGCCAGGGCACTTCTCCAGGGAGAAGGGCACTGGTACAGACTATGAGGCGAATTTTATAGGGTTTGGGAGAGCCTTGATGAAGTACTGAGTCAGAAGTTCTGGTATGTGGCCTTTTGCAGTTTTACGGTTCCAGCTTCCTGGAAAGCTCTTCCTTGGGGCGGTTGACCAGTTTCCTGGCACTTTTCTGCCTCAGGGGCAATTATCCAGTAAGTAAGGGTGAGTTCTGGCAGCCAGGTGTAACAAAGGGCAGTTGGAAGTTCTGGTAAATTCACGTATCTATCATTTCTCAACTCTGTGGTATGATAAAAAGGAAAAGAGGTGGGGGGAAGGAAAGGGTATGAGGTTCAAGAAGGAGATTTGTCTCAGACCGGCTATCTCTTGGAGCTACTTCCTGCTGTTATCCCTAGTGGGGGCCTCCTTCATGGACCTCTCCCTGGGGCAGTTAGAGTAGGGGTTGTAAAAGCATTTGATTGTAGGTAATTCTGGAGATTTCTCTCATTCGGGCCTGCAGGAACTTGATAAAGAAAGGGGCAAACATTAAAATTATGCACAAAATTAGGATTGGTCCTAGCATTGAGAACAAGGGGTTTTTTCACCATTGTTCAGAGTACAGGTGTATTTATAGGATTCTAGATTTTTCTTTTTCGCGAGGGCAGGTTTCAGGGTTGGTATGTAGGGTTAGGTAGATTTTTCCAATTTTCTGATTGGCAAAGATCTGCATGCAGTTCTCTTAGAAACTAGTGAACAAATATAAGAGGCAGGGTCCAAAAGTTAGAAAAATAAATAGGAGAATGAATGGACCAATAAAAGACAATAGTCAAGACACCCAGTTTGTGCGAAAACACTAATTCCATGACTCGGTTTGTTCTTTTAAAAAATTCACTGGGATTCAAAGAGGGAGAGAGAATAAGACAAGGCAGTGGATAGTCCCCCTGCCCTTAGACCAATTTTTATAGAAATTCTTAAAGCAACAAGAAGAGGAACTACCTGTATAGCTCATTTGGTCTTTAGATTGACGGGTAGTGTATTAGGAACTGGAAGAGGTTCATGGGGTGAGATTAGGTTGATATTTGGGGTGAGATAGATTAGAGTACAGGTTTCTGTTCAATTAGTATGGAGACACATATAGGTGTCATGCCGTTTTTCTACTTTAGCAGCAGTGGGACTTGTCAGGATCACAGTGTGTGGACCTGTCCACATGAAAGTCAGTCCTTGGGTGATGTAATGCTGGAAGCACCTCTTGGACAGTCTTTGAACAGTTTGCTCAGTAACCTGTAAATTCTGTAAGTACTTAGGGAAAGGGTGGTTACATTTCTACACTTTGCAGCTAGAGTTTAAGTCCTAGTGACCACAGCTTCTAGCTGGAATTAGCAGCAGGTCCCAGCCTACAATAGGCATGGGGCATTGAGACAAGAGAGGAATAAAGGAGACACTATACATTAAATAAAGCAACAACATCAGGTTGTCAATACCCACAGTAGAGATCTTCAAGGGATAAATAAAACTTAAATATTCAGGCCTTTGTGAATGGCCCTTGTGTTTACAAGAAATGGGATCAGTTTATCTGTTACTTGGAAGAAATACCTTAGGCTCATGAATGATGTCCTTGGGTCTTCAGTGGCAATTCCCAGCATGCTTGGCAAGGTCAGGTCACAGGTAGCTGGAGCAGAGCTAGAAGAGACTAAACCCTCCTTCCTTGCAGCAAATGGGCAGCTTACATTCTTGTGTCCCTTTTCAATGGCAAAGATGTGTCAATTGGGGGGGCTAGGAAGCCTAGCAGGCTTCAGTTCAATGATCTTTCTTTCCACTCTTGAAGCAGGGCCCTGATGGAATTCTATGAAGCCCTTTAGGTTGCTGGAGCCTTTAAAAGCATATGCCATAAGCTGGTAGATCTTGACCTCTTTTGGGCCTTATTTGCCTTTTCTATTACTACCTTGGTCATTATAGACCTTAAAATCCATGGTCAGAAGATCTCATTGAGGGGCTTCATTAAGAGACCAAAATTGGGAATCTTGTGTCTAAAGAAGCCTATTAGGCTGAGGAAAGAAAGGATTTGATCTGCGGTGGTAGGTGGTTGGAGACTGCAGAGGGTCTGAGTTCGATTTAGAATGAGACCTCAGGTGGTGGGGGTTAAGGTGATAACCAGATAGACTATGGACTAAGAGTGAAGTTGAGCCTTAGCAGAGAAGATGCGATATTCCTTCATGGCAAGAAAGTTAAGAAGGGTGGCAGTATGCCTCCTTGAGACAGGCAGGGAGGGGTTGTAGAGGAGTAAGTTATTTATATATTGTAAGAGAGTACTAGTTTTGAGATTGTATGCTGCTAAATTCTGGGCTAGTGTCTGCCTAAACAGGTGTGGGCTTTATTTGAACCCCTGGGGTAAGACAGTTCACATAAGTTGCTGGGCTGCATTAGTGTACAAATAAAGGTAAACAGAAAGAGTCAGGGTGTAGAGGAATGGTAAAGAAGGCATTTTTGAGGTTTAGGACTGTGAAATGAGTGGTGTTTTAGGGAATGTATGACATTAACATGTAGAGATTAGGGAGTACTGGATGGAGGAGAATTATTGCCTCATTGATTAGGTGTAAGTCTCATATGAGACGATAAGCCCCTGAAAGTTTTCAAACAGGAAGGATGGGGGTATTACAGGGAGAGTCTGTGGGGATGAGTAAGCCTTGATTTAAGAAGTGGGTAATTATTGGTTTAAGGCCTTAGAAACAGACAAAGAGACAAAACAGATTACTTACTTACACAGTTTAATAGACAACTCGCTTTTTTAAGCTTTTTGAGATGGTAGGGAGTTGTCAACATAGAGGGGAGAAAGAGAGAAAGCAGATAGATGGACAGCCTGAACAGCTGAATGGAAAGAAGGAGGGTCAGAATTTGCAGGAGGAGGAGGAAGGGATTAAAGTGCTGGTGGTGGCGCCACCTGGTCAGAGAAGTTAAAAAAGATTTATAGCTCTGAGGAGAGGGGAGAGGATGAGGAGAAAGGCATAGCTGTAGCCAAAGCTGGTAGGGAGGGGGAATGGGTAAGATACAGCTGAAGCCGGTGGGCTGGGAGGAATGGGTCAAAGAAAAGAAAGAGACAGAGCCGTCCATCTGTAAGGAGGGAGGAGGAGTTTAAGAACACAGTGGAGAAGGGAGGGGCCCCTGGCCAGCAAGGGAAGAAAAAGAGAGAGACTTGTATTTGCAAGTGAATGAGAAACAGGATCCTGCGAAGGGAGGGGGCTTTTTGGAGGGAAGAGACTCAAGGGAAAGAAATTTGCAGAGGGACCAGAGAGGGGTCCTGAGAGAGGGGTGTGCCCAGGGGTCAGGCAGGAGGGGGAGAGAGTTGGGAGTCCATGAAGAAGAAAAGACTAGGAGCAGAGGTTTTAGGTGAGGTTTCTTTGGCCAAAAACAACCTGCATGTAGAACAAACGGCACAGAAATTAAGGACGGGAGCCAAGGGAGAAGAAAGTCAGCACATAAAAAATTTCTGATGCCTTCCCCATCCAGTGGCAGAAATTGTCAAGATCTCTTAGGATGTTGTAATCAAAGGTTCCATTCTCTGGCCAATGGGAGTCATTGTCTAATATATATAGTGGCCCGGAAGATAAGGGGGTTTTTTTTGGCTTGAGGTCAAATAGGCCAAGTTTGGTGAGATTTTTGATGACACAGTTGAGGGGAGTTTGGCTGGACTGTTTGGACTGAGAGGAGCCCATAGTAGGGGATACTGGTAAGAGAAGGGGGTGTCCCCGCCTTCAGTCACATTCCCAGCAGGAGAAAATTTCCATAGAAAGATAGTCTAAGACAGGAGGTTGTCACCCCAAGGCCAAGATCTCAGGACTTAGAAGAGGGGCCTGGCTAGGCACACCTAGACTTTTGTAGAAGTCCAGTAGAGGAGTAGAGACAGACCACTCGTAGATATGGGGTCTGAAGTCAAAACCATCCGACCAGGAAAGGGTGGTTTTAGAGAGAAATTTGGAGGAAGGGGAGTGAGAAACTCCTTACCTTCTGGTCTGGCAGGGGTTTGGGACAGAGTCAGATTGCTGGCCAATCAACCTACAATTACATGTCCAAACAGAATCAAGGAGTAAGCCCAGGATGAGCAGCCACTGCCAATTGCTTCCCTAGTTGTATATTTGGACGGTAAAGAGGGATCGTCCAGGCAGTTAGTACCCTGTCCTGGGTTTCAGCACCAGATATCGGAATCCATGGGAGTCCAAAAAGACTAGAGTAATAGACTTTATTGAAAGGAAGAAAGGAACCCTGCCAGACACTTCTCTGGCCAGAAGGGCACCAGTTCAGACTATGAGGCAAATTTTATAGGGTTTGGAGAGCCTTGAGGAAGTACTGAGTCAGAAGTTCTGGTATATTCCCTTCTGCGGTTTTATGGTTTCAGCTTCCTGGAACGCTCCTCCTTGGGGCAGTTGACCACTTCCTGGAACTTTTCTGTTACAGGGGTGATTGTCCAGTAAGTAAGGGTGAGGTTAGGCAGCCAGGCAGAACAACAAAAGGGCAGTTGGAAGTTCTGGTAAATTCATGTATCTATCAGCATTGTGTGCAAATGCTGGCAGTTACTGTAAAGTAAAGACACTGTTAGTGTATCATTCTGAAAATCCTCGAGCCTTTGAGACTCACAGACTTTTAAAGAAAAACTGCAGGTTATGTGGCATGCCAATGCTAGGGCATGGGTTATGTGGCAGTTTTTTATTGAATGGCTAAATGTTGGCTTTGGTCCTGCAGTGAAGAAATAACTTCAAGAAAATAAACTTCCGATGAAAGCATTACTAATCTTTGAAAATGCTCCAGCCCACCCATCTGGTCTTGAAGATGATATTCTCGATGAGTTCAAATTCATGTAAGTCCTCTACCTCCCACCCAACACCACTTCAATCTTGCAACCTATGGATCAGCAGGTCATTTCCAACTTTAAAAAGCTTTACACAAAGCACTTGTTCCGCTGCTGCTTTGAGGTGACTGAGAATACAAATGTAACCCTTCAAGAGTTTTGGAAAGATCACGACAACATTATGATATGTTTACACATTATTGACTTGGCGTGGCAAGAGGTTACAAGAAGAACCTTGAACTTGGCATGAAAAAAGTTATGGCCTGATGTTGTTGCAGACAGGGACTTCGAATGATTCGAACCAGAGATCAAGACTGAGGTAGAAGCGCTGGACGAGATTGTGTCCCTCAGAAAGTCGATGGGTCTGGAGGTAGATGAGGGTGACATAAACGAGCTCATCAAGGAACATGAGGAGGTACTCTCAACTGAGGAGTTGAAGGAGCTACAGGTGATACAACATACGGAGCTTCTGCAAGAGATTAGTAGTGAGGAGGAGGTAGAGTCAGAGGAAGTGATTTCTACAAGTGAAATTAAAGACATGCTGGCAATGTGGGAGAAGCTTTTAAGTTTCATTGAAAAGAAACACCCAGAAAAAGTTTCAACTGGTCGTGCTTCAGCACTTTTTAATGACACATGTTTGTCACATTTCTGTAACATTATAAAAGGCAGGCAAAAGCAAACCTCTTTGGGTAGATTTTTATTCAAAAGTCCTGTGAGTGAAAGTGCTGAAAGTGCAGCCAAAAAGGCAAAAACGTGATGATTAAGTGAAAAAATAAGTAATGTTAAACTTAGGTTAATATTAAAGTTTAGAAAGTGCATTTTTTACAAGTAAGTTTTTGTGGTTTCATTTTAAGTAAAGAAAGTGCAGTTTTAGTTTTTTTTTTTGTATTTTTTTTCTGAAGCTGGAAACGGGGAGAGACAGTCAGACAGACTCCCGCATGCACCCGACCGGGATCTACCCAGCACGTCCACCAGGGGCAATGCTCTGCCCCTCCGGGGCATTGCTCTGCCGTGGCCAGAGCCACTCTAGCGCCTGGGGCAGAGGCCGAGGAGCCATCCCCAGCGCCTGGGCCATCTTTGCTCCAATGGATCCTTGGCTGCGGGAAGGGAAGAGAGAGACAGAGAGGAAGGAGGGGGGCTGGAGAACAAATGGGTGCTTCTCCTGTGTGCCCTGGCTGGAAATCGAACCCGGGTCCCCCGCACGCCAGGCCGACGCTCTACCGCTGAGCCAATCGACCAGGGCCCAGTTTTAGTTTTGTTTAAAGTAAAAAATATGCAGTTTTAGTTTACATTTAGTGTTAAGAAAGTGCAGTTTTAGTTTACGTGTCTACAGTGCCTGCATCCCTTTTTGCCTCCCTCCTCCTCCGCCATTCACCTCTGTTAGGCGCACTCGTCTGTCTCCAAGGTAAGAATACAGTACAGTACTAAATAACACTTTTTTCTTCTATTTTACATATTTTGTCATGTACTGGTAAAGTATACATGTGTGTTTCTTAATTAAAAACATGTCCTTTTTCATAATTTAGAATGGTTTGGGGATGTTTCACAAGGCTGGAATGGATTAAATCTCAGTTATTTTAAATGGGAGAAATTTGTTTGATATACGAGTTGACTGACTTACGAGCTCGGTTACAGAACGAATAAACTCATATTTCAAGGTACCACTGTATTAGACTTTTGGAGATTAGACATTATGTCAGTCAGGGTATTTTATATCCATTCAGCTAACCTATGTCTTTGATTAGAGCATTTCAGCCATTTACTTTTAAAGGGATTACTGATCCATATGTATTCATTGCCTTTTTTTCTTTATAACTAGTTCCTCATGTTCCTCTTTTTCTTCTTCTTAAGGAAGACTTTTTGATATTTCTATAATACTGGTTTGGCAGTGATGAAATTCTTTAGTTTTTCCTTGTCTGGGAAGCTCTTTGTTTCTCCTTCCATTTTAAATGATAGACTTGCTAAGCAAAGTAATTTTGGCTGTATGTTCTTACTTTTCATGATGTTGGTCAAATAAGTTTGTAAATATGGTATACATGTTTGCTTGCTTATAGTTTGTATTGGGTGTGGGAGACAGGCTTTAAGGAGGTAGGGTCCTATAGCCTAAGGCTTAGTTTTAAGACTAAGCTTTTCCCCACACCTTGACAGTTAAGTTACATGACATAGGGTGGTGCACTCTCATGAGGAATCCCATTATGCCTCAGATAAGTGACCTTGTATCAGAAACTTCCTTGTTTGTATATTGGATTAAAGGTTTTGGTTTCTACACTATAAGATGGGGCAGAGGAGCCCATGGTGAAGGAGAGCAGAGAAAAGTCACATGGAGAGATGAGAAGCAGCCAAGGTGGTGGAGTGTTGAAGGAGCAGCCAGTTTGTGCAGAGTCTGTGCAGAGAGGAGAAGGAGATGAGAAATAGAAGTGAATAAGGCTGGTGAGGTAGAAACCTTTGATTCTAGGAAACTCGGATAAGTCAGTGGCTTTGGGAGCCCTGAATGGAAAGGAAAGTGTTTTCCCACTGTGTGTATTTCTTGCCTGCCGAGTTCAAGCTAGAGTTAAAGCTAATGCCTCACCAGTTCTTGGCTCCATTGTTTCATTACCATCTTTCTGAATCAAATGTGAACCTGTATGAGCCAGGCGGCTGTGATGATGACCATGGCTACTGGTTTTACATTTGGCATAGTCTGTGGCAGGATTCAATACAGATTAGTATGGAGCCACTACCACCTTTGAGTGGTGGAGTAGAGGACTGGCTGCTGTTTGGTTCCCCATGGCTGTCCTTTTTGGGGGTCATAGGCTGGCTGACTTTTACAGCCATGCATGAGAAAACTGAGAGCTCTGTGGAAGAGGCTGCCAGGGACCTGCAAACCGAGCAGTGGAAGGAGCTGGAGCAAATGTGGGAGAAAAAGATGTCAACTCTGGAGCTGGAGCAAGCACTGGAGGAGGCTGACCAGGTTTGCGAGATTCGTTTGGAAATGGATCAGCTGCTGGAGAAGGAATCTCAGGTTCGTGAGTTGGAGATTGCCCTGGATGTTGTGGGGAGCCAGCAGTGGTGGGAGAACAGGGCTGAGGCCAGGGCTGCAAGGCCCGTGGAGAAGGCGGTGGCAGGCCAGGGCTCTAGCCTGGCACGAGGAGCTGGTGTTTTCCGGTCCTCTTTGCAGGATGAGGAGAATCAGGTTGAAGTTGCAATCCACAGTCTCCAGAAGATGAGAGCCGAGCATCAAGGAGCACCTACTATGCCCCTTGTAGGTCTGTGATTTTGGGACATAGGGGTTGATGCCATCATGCTCTCCGGAGCAGAGATGGAAATGCTGACTGCCATTGCCACGTGCTCCTCTTTGCGACTGTGTAAGACCTGCTAGGATGGCAAGGATGAAGGGGGTGGCTGAGGCTCCATGTGTGTGGACTGATTCCTAGACTACGATCATAGTGGGCACTGGCCGCTTTGTTGGATGGACTTATGGATTTTGGACAATGTGAAATACCCTGATGTGGGTGGAGGGCAGCTTTGCTGGAGGCTCTCCCCCTGCCCTGGGAAGCTTTGCTCATGGCTAGAAAGAAGGCCGAGGACATTTTGAGCTTTTGGCAAAGTGCTCAGAGACCTGTGAAATGTACCTTTTTAATTGTTGAAATGGTATGATTTGTCATGTTGTAATTTGTGTAATGTGCCTAATTTCCTTGTGCAGAAATACCTGTGATTTAGATTGTGAGGTAAGCAAAAGGGGTGGAATTTTGGTCAAATAAGTTTGTAAATATGATATATATGTTTGCTTGCTTATAGTTTGCATTGGGTGTGGGGGACAGGCTGTAAGCAGGAAGGGTCATTATAGCCTAAGACTTAGTTTTAAGACTAAGCTTTCCCCCACATCCTTGACTGCTACATGATGTGGGGTGGTGCACTCTCATGAGGAATCCCATTATGCCTCAGATAAGTGATTTTGTATCAAAAACTTTTTTGTTTGTATATTGAATTAAAGGTTTTGATTTCTGCGCTAAAAAATCGGACAGAGGAGCGCATGCTGGAGGAGAGCAGAGAGATGCCACCTGGAGGAGAGGAGAAGCAGCCAAGATGGCGAAGTGCTGAAGGAACAGCCAGTTTGTGCAGAGTTTGTGCAGAGAGGAGAAAGGAGATGGGGAACAGAGGTGAATAAGTTTGCTGAGGTAGAAACCTTTGATTCTATGGATCTTGAATAAGTCAGTGGCTTTGGATGCCCTGAATGGAAAGGGAAGTGTTTTCTCACTGTGTGTACTTGTTGCCTTACCAGGTGCAAGCTAGGATTAAAGCTAATGGCCCACCAGTTCTTCACTCTGTTGTTTTATTACCGTCTGTCCAAATCAAATGTGAACCTGCACAAGTCAGGAGGCTGTGATGGTGGCCATGGCTACTGGCTTTACACATAACTTTGAATATTTCATGCCAATCTCTTCTGGCCTGAAATGTTTCTGTTGATAAATCAGCTGAAAGTCTTAAGGGAGCTCATTTGAAATTAACTAACTGTCTTTCTCTTGCTGCTTTTAAAATTCTCTCTTTGTCTTTAACCTTTACATTTAATTATACTGTGTGGGTCTCTTTAGGTTCATCTTGTTTGGGACTCACTGAGCTTCCTGAACTTGTGTACCTTTTTTCTTCTCTAAGTTAAAGATTTCAGTCAGTTTTTTTTCTTTTTCTTCTCCTTTTTTCTAAACAAATGAAACCAAATTATTCTTCTATTTTACCCTAGGAGAAAGATGTTTCCCAACATAAATATTCCAATGAGAAATTGTTGAACCAATTGGTTACTGACTTTTAAAAACAAAGGAAGTGACATTCTCATTTTAGATTACACAATTATAATCATACATTGATTAAGGTTGTTTTGATTCCAAAAGACACAGAAACTGGTCAAATCAAAATTACTTTTTTACTATAAGGATATGAGAGTTGACAGAACTCTGAAGGTAAGAATGAGGTGGCCACTAAAAACCAGAAAGTCCAAAACTATCTGAAATCTTCATCATTTTTCTTTAAATAGGTTCTCAGTTCCTTGCTCTCTCTCTTCCCTTTCTGGTACCACTATGAGACAAATATTGTTATGATTTATGTTGACCTAAATGTCCTTTAAACTATCCTCATTTTTAAAATTTATTTTCTTGTTCTGCTCTGATTGTTTTCTGCTACCTTGTCTTCTAATCATTGATTTAATCCTTTGCTTCATTTAACTTACTGTGGATTCTCCTAGTGTATTCTTCATTTCAGACATTGTATTCTTAAATTCTGACTAGTTCTTTTTTATGGTTTTATGTCCTGTGTGTGTGTGTGTTTGTGTGTGTGCATGTGAGAGAGAAAGAGAGAGAGAGAGAGAGAGAAAGAGAGAGAGAGACACAGAGAGAGAGAGAGAGACAGAGAGAGACAGAAAGGGGGATAGACCAGAAGCATCAAATCGTAGTTGTGGCACTTTTAGTTGTTCATTACTTATCATACGTGTTTTAACTGAGGAAGTCCAGCCAAGTTATTGACCTTTTGCTCAAGCCAGTGACATTGAAATTTCAGCCAGCCATTTTTGGGTTCAAGCCAGCAACCCTGTGCTCAAGCTAGTGAGCCTGCTTTCAAGCCAGATGAGCCCACATTCAAACTGTTGACCTCAGGAGTTTTGAATTTGGGTCCTGAGCATCCAATGTCAACTCTCTATCCACTGAACCACCACCAGTCAGACAGTTTCTATGTTCTTTTTTAATGCTTATTATGATGTCTTTCTTTGAATTTTCACTAATTTTATGAATTTACCCTAACTTTTTTGATCATCTTTATAAGCATTTTTTAAATTAAAAATTTAAATTTATTGTGTTTAAGCATTTTTTTTTTTTTGAACTGGGTATCACATAGATTGCTTGCCTCATTTTATTTAGCTCCTTTTTCTGAAAATTATTCCTGTTCTTCCATCTGGGAAATATTTCTTTGTTTCCCCATTTTGGCTGTTTCTTTGTTTTTATTTTTATGTATTAGGTAGATCTGCTCTGTTTCTCAGTCTTGATAGGATGGCTCTATATAATAGGTGTCCTGTGAGACCACGTGGGGCTATCTTCTTGATCACCTGAGCTGAGTGTTCCTGGAATGTTCCTCCTGTGGGTTCTGTGAACCATCCTGTTGTAGTTGAGTCTTATTATTGTTTTCTTGTTCATGCATGGGGTAGACCCTTAGGCTGGCTGACTATGAGGATCAACTCCAACCACAGTGTATGAGCTGCTCTGTGAGTACTGACCACACAAAGCAGAATTCACCTCAGCAGGCTGCTGAGATCTCTCCATTTGGATGTGTTACTTTTGAAGTTAATTGGATCCTGCTCTGATGTAGTCTAACACTCATCACTGGTTGTGTTGGTTATGGGGCCTCTTGAGAAAGACTCTGGTGTAGGTCACTGTGAGACACTGCTGTGCCTAGCCCAGGGCAACTAGTTTGAAGCTACAAAGTGATCCATAATTTTTGCCTGGCTCCCTTGGGCCTGAGTGTGTATGAAAAGAATCAAGCTGTGCTCCAGGGCTGGTCTTCATAAGTACTGAATCCATAGGCAGGTCAACCAAAAGCCTAAGGTACCCTGATATCTTACCTTGCCTGCATCTAACTTCCAGCTGCTTGTTTAGTTCAGTCATTGAAAGACCTTCTGGAGGTACTCAGGTTGCATGAGGTAGTTTCTCAGTGAATAACCATGTGGGGAAAATGGTGTTTACCAGATTGATACAGATTCAAACTCAATGTCAGTGCCGGGTCTGAGGCCCCTCAACAAAACCCACAGAACACCAAGGCTAGCTGCCACTTACCAGGTGCCTGTAGGCTTTTGTTGTAGGGGGGGGGGTCTCAAGGAGTTGTCAGGGTAAGTCCAGCATTACTTATCAGGCCCAAACAGACCGAGATGTGGCTCTGCACCAGGCAGGCATGCCACAGAAAAATGGCCCCAGTTCTAGAGTCACACAACTCAGTCTTTTTTGATTCTACCCAGGCCTTCTGGGCTTGACAAAGGGAAGCTGCCAAGAATGGGAAGGATGGCGCACTTGGGGGACTGGAGGGTGAGTATAATAGATCTCCCTTTAGGAAACACTGTTCAGGTTTATGGATCAGTGAGAGGAATGACTCCTATCCTAGAGCCACAGAACTCAGCTACACTGATCTGCTGCCTAAGAATGTCTAGACCTCAGCTCCCTGGCTAAAGCAGTTGATTCTTATGAGCTGTACAGTGTAGGGCAACAGGGAGTTCAGAGGGTAAAACTATTTTATTTCCCCAGGTTGATGTTATATAGAGGAGAACGCTTTACCCAGGAAAGATGGCATGTGCAGTGTGGGTGAGAGACTCAGCACAACTGTCCTTTCAGCAGACTCCCTAGAACCATACACTCCAGTCTCTTCTTTCATAAGTTGCCCTTGTTCTGCTGGAGCTGAAGGTGAGTGGCTCTAAACAAGAATTTTTTCACTGGCCCTTTAAGACAGTGTTTGGGTACCTAGCAGACTCCCATCTCCCTCGTGGGCAGAATCTCCCTTAATTTTCACAGCCAGATGTTATGTAAGCACCTCTTCTTGGCTTTGGTGCTCTTGAATGGGAATCCTGCCATGAAGTTGAGATCCCTTGCTTCTAAAAGAGAACCTTTACAGCTGAGGTATTTCTCTGAATTTTAAGCCACAGCCCGTGGGAGTAAGGCCACCCTTTTTGCATTTCCACCTTTCCTATCAGCCTAGATGTGGCTTCTGTAAATCCTTGGTTACAAGACTTCTCTTCAGCTAGTCTTCAGATGGTTATTCAGGATGATTGTTCTATATTTTAGTGGTAATTCCAGTTTGGTCTTGGGAGGAGATAAGTGCAATTCCACCTACTCAGCTATCATCTTAGATCCCCTGGACTCAGGACTTTTAGAGAAATATAACCATGTGTTGGGACAACTGGATAGCCACATGTAAAACAATGAGGTCAGACCTTTACCTCATACCATATACACACATTAACAACAAAAAAAAGGAACAAAAACTAAATGTAAGGGGTAAACCTATAATTTAAAAAAAAATACGGAGGTAACCAAATCAGACTTATACATTGCAATAGTTTATTATCTCTTACGTGTGAAAATTTATGGGTGCGTCTTACTTCTTGCTTTTATTCTCTTTTCTTTTTCTTTCACAGTGTACTAAAATCTAAAGTTTTGTGATTATAGCACTTCAGTGCTATTATGTATTCCCACATTTAGTGTATTTCCAGGAAATTTATATTTTAGATGAATGATCAGATTCAAAGGTAGTTTTGGACTTGAAGTTTACTTAATAAGTGATGTTGCAGTTTTAGTTATTATGTATATGAAGTCTGGTTGCTTTTTTTGTGAAATTAGGATACACTGGTAATGTCTAAATCCACTTATTCTTTCAGAGTTATACAATTTTATCAAAATTTTATCAAAAATAAATTTGACTTTATTCTAGTTTTATCACTAAAATTTATTTTTGGATCTTAAACTATCAAGTTTTCATTGTTTTTGTGAAACTCATGTGTTTGAGATATTATGGTCATTTAGATTTGAAGATTAGTTATTTTTTTAAAAAAAATAATCTATTCTTACACCACTACAAATATCCATTCACTTGTGAATATTTCCCATTCCCTTCCTCCAGAGAAAGCAATGACATTATTTTCTTTGTTAAAGATATAAAAACCTGTGCTACTTTATGGATATTTAGCTTAGATGAAAGTTCAGAAAGCCTGACTAGGCAGTGGCGCAGTGGATACAGTGTCAGACTGGGATGCGGAGGTTGAAAACCCCGAGGTTGCTAGTTTGAGCTTAGGATCAAAGACATGACCCCATGGTCATTGGCTTGAACCCAAAAGTTTCTGGCTTAAAGCCCAAGGTCACTGGCTTGAACCCAAGGTCACCAAGTTAAGCAAAAGGTCACTCATGTTGCTGTAGCCCCCCCTCCCCTGTCAAGGCACATATGAAAAAACAATCACTGAGCAGCTAAGGAGCTATAATGAAGAACTGATGCTTCTCATCTCTCTCCATTCCTGTCTGTCTGTCTCTATCTGTCTTTCTCTCTGACTCTTTCTCTGTCTCTGCCAAAAAAAAAAAAAAAGAAAGAAAGTTCAAGAAGATTCCAACTAAATATTAACCGGGGTCAGTCTTCTGAGAAAAATGTAACTTCATGGATATTGTTCAAAGAGGTTTTAATTTATGAACAATGATTTGTTTCTCCTTTTAAAAGAATAATAAACATATGTATTACTTATATAAATAAATTAATACAGAGCACTATGTTCTAGCCATCACGGCCTTCTTTATGTTCCTTAAAAGACCGACACTCTTTCTCTTTCAAGACATTTGCAATAATTTGCCTGTTGTTCCATCTTTCTGAAACACTCTTGACCTTAATGGTTTGGGTGACAGCTTCTTCTCATCATTCATATTTCAATATGAATTTAGTTTCTTCAAAGAGGCCTTCCTTGACATAACAACCTGTATTTCCTCAAATTTCTAAGCAACTATTTGCTTGAGGATCTATTTTCAATTCTTTGGGTTTATACCTAGAAGTGGAATTCCTGGGTCACATAATTATTTTATACATTTAACTTTTGAACCAACTTCAAATATTATTTATTTATTTATTCATTCATTCATTCAAAACTGAGAAGCAGGGAAGCAGAGAGACAGACTACCACATATGCCTGATCAAGATCCACCTGGCATTCCCACCAGGAGGCGACACTCTGCCCATTCAGGGCATTGCTTCATTGCAACCTGAGCCATTCTAGCACCTGAGGTGGAGGCCATGGAGCTATCCTCATTGCTCAGACTAACTTTGCTCCAATGGGGCCTTGTCTGCAGCAGGGGAAGAGAAAGATAGAGAGAAAGAAAAGGGGGCAGGATGGAGAAGCACTTGGGTGCTTCTCCTGTGTGTCCTGGCCAATAATTGAACCTAGGACTTCCACAAGCTGGGCCAACACTCTACCAGTGAGTCAACCATCCAGGACCTCAAATATATTTTAAAGTAACTTGTCAATTTTACATTTTTATCAATAATGTATAAAATTTTCAACTTTTTAATGTGTTTGCCTATAACTGTACATTGGGAATAAGGAAATAGTCATCAGAAATTTCAGACTATTGGACATTGACTGTGAACTGACATTAATTTCAAGACACCCAAAATGTTACTGTACTATACCAGTCAGAGCAGGGGCTTATGGATGTCATATGATCACTCGAGTTCTAGCTTCATGCTAATAGCTTCCATGATTATGCAAACTGAGTACATGCCATATAGGACATTTGAATAAAGATGTAGTGAAAATCACTACTCTTGCATCTTTTAGCATGCTTTTCATCTTTTCTTGATGGTGGCACTAATCTACAATATTAAGAATGTGGCATTCTATTTGATTTACTGTATTCCTAGATGGAAGTAGTTCTACTGGCTTCCCATCATCCTTTCCTATTGTAATAACCTTCAATGCATATGTCAGGGAACCAATGTGGGTGATCTGCCAGGTGCTAAGTATGTCTATTCTAATTATGTATACTAGAATTGGTGAAATAACCACATAATAAGTTTGAGGACCCACTGTGAGATGGATATGAACTAAAACTCTATTAGTCACTTGACCTCCATAAGGCCCATCAGAAGCAGTTTTCAGCTGACCAGGCGGTGGCTCAGTGGATAGAGTGTCAGACTGGGACGCGGAGGACCCAGGTTTGAAACCACCTTGAGGTCGCCAGCTTGAGTGTGGGCTCATCTGGTTTGAGCAAGGCTTATCAGCTTGAATCCAAGTTCGCTGGCTTGAACAAGGAATCACTTGCTCTGCTGTAACCCCATGGTCAAGGCACATATGAGAAAGCAATCAATAAACAACTAAGCTGCTGCAATGAAAAATTGATGCTTCTCATCTCTTTCCCTTCCTGTCTGTCTGTTCCTGTCTTTCTCTCTGTCTCTGAAATAAATAAATAAATAAATAAATAAATAAATAAATAAATAAATAAAGTAAAAGAAGCAGTTTTCTCTCTGTTGGCAAACCCAGTAATACACTTTTATTGTTTTACCTAAGAACTATACCAACTTTCTAACCCTGTGTCATAATTTAGTTTTCAAGAATCTTGATTACTTTCCCATGCTAAAGTTATTACATTACCCCCTTTAATGATATTATGCTTATTAGATTTAGTGAATGAGAAGTAAACTTATTGGTAAAATATTTGCATGTCAGGAGCTGGAAAATAAATCTTATTAAAATTCAAGAGTTTTCTAACTTAGTAAACTATGTAGGAGTTTGGGCAAATGAGGATATATCTTTTAAGGTAAAAGAATGTGTCTTTGCATCTCCCCCTCTTGCAACTAAGGAAAAGATACAATGCTCAATAAGTCTCTTTAGATTTTTGAGACAACATATTTCATATGTAGGTGTGTTACTTCTGCTCATTTACTTAGTGACCTTAAAGGCTGCTAGTTTTATGTAACACCCAGAACAAAATAAAACTCTGGAACAGATCCAAGCTGCTGTGTAAGCTGCTCAGCCACTTGGGCCATATAATCCAGCAGAACCATTAATATTTGAGGTTTCAGTGGGAGATAAAAAGGTTGTTTGAAGCCTTTGGCACATGTTTATAAATGAATTGCAGTACTGGTTTTTAAGACTGAAAGAAAGCCTTGACATCAACTGCAGATAACAACTCCCCTCTTGGGAGATGACTCTTGGTCTGCTAATGAGAGTTAGTAGAGACTAAACATTGAACCGGTGGCCTCCAAGTTACCATGGGACCTGAGCTGCCTATCATAAACTGGTTGTTATCTGATGTACCAAACCATAAAGTTGAGCATGCACAACAACACTGTATATCAAATAAACATGGCATATGTATATTACAGGACCTATGTAGTCAATGAGGACACAAGTAAATTACATAAAATAGAGTTTCGCATGCCCACAGTCTCCATTTCTGTTATACTACCTTCTTTTTCCCAGTCTGCACATATGGTTTCATGGGTTAGTCACTATGATCAGTTAACAAAAGGAGAGAATATTTGGACCTGGTTTACAGGTAGTTCTGCATGATATGTATGTACCAATCAAAAATGAACAGCTGTAGCACCATAAGCGAGGTCTGAATGTCCCTGAAGAATAGTGGTAAAAATCACCCTATTGCTGAGATATCTGGGCAGTGTACCTGATGTGCACTTTACTTGAAAGAAGAAATGGTCAGACATGTAAATACACGTGGTCTGTATATTTCTGTGTCTGTGGTCTGTGATTTCTGTGGTCTGTGGCCAGTGGTTCATCTAGATGGTCAGGTCTTGGAAGAAACATAATTGAAAAATTCACGGAAAAAAGTTTTTGTAAGAATTATGTAGATAGAAATTTGAGAATGGGCAGAAATGTTGAAGGTATTTGTGTTTTATGTGAATGCACAACAAAAGGTGATCTCAACAAAGTAGGATTTTAGTAATCATGTGAATAAGATAACCCTTTCATCCCTGGCTGGTTGCCTCAGGGGTAGAGCACCAACCCAGTGTGTGGAAGTCCCTGGGTCGGTTCCTGGTTAGAGTACACAGGAGAAGTGACTGTCTGCTTCTCTAACCCTTCTATTCTCCCCTCTCTCTCTCTTTCTTCTCCTCCCATAGCCATGGCTTCACTGATTCAAATGCGTTGGCCCGAACACTGAGGATGACTCTGTGCAGATTCCATCTCTGGTGTTAAAAATAGGTTGGTTGTGAGCATGGATCCATATGGACAGAGCATCCACCCGAACAGGGGTTGCCGGATTGATCACTGTCAGGGTGCATGTGGCAGTTTATCTCTCTATCTACTCTCCTCTCACTTAAATTTTTTAAAAAAGAAAGAAAAATAACCCCTTCTATGGATACCAGCTAGACTGTCTCCCCAGCCATCCTATTATTGACCAATGGACTTACAATGTGGTCATGGTGGCTGAAGTGGAAGTTAATGCATGTGTTCAGTAACATGGACTTCCACTCACCAAGGCAGACTTAGTTATAGCCACAAATAAATTCCCAATCTACCTGCAGCAGACACTGACACTAAGCTCCCACCTGAGATCATTTCCTAGGGTGATCAGACATCTACTTCAGTTTGATTACAATTAGACTACTTTTACCATAGAAAGGGCAGCGTTGTGCTTTTGCTGAAATAGATTCTTATTCTGGGTATGGATTTACCTTCCTTGAATGCCATACTTCTTCAAAAACTACCACCCATGAACTTATCAATGCCTTACACAGCATCATAATATTTTATACATTATTGTCTTTGATTATAGAACTCACTTTATAGCAAAAGAAGTATAATAATGAGCTTATGATTATGAAATTCACTGGTCTTACCATGCATATTCTCCACAATCCTGAAACAGCTGGCTTTCATAAGACCCGGATAGATGGCAACATCTTGTAGAACTAAGACATGGTTCTCCGGAAGGTAGCATAAACGCTGAATCAGTGGTCTAGTAAGTGTTGTGTCTGCAATAGTGAAGATTCACAGGTCCAAAGATCAAGGGGTAAAAATGGGAATGGCACCATTCGTTATTACCCTAGTGACCCAAGTAACAAAATTTTTGTTTTCTGTTCCCATGACTTTAAGCTCTACTAGCCTAGAGGTCTTAGTTCCAGAGAGAGTAATGCTTCCACAAGGAAATGCAACAATGATTACACTGAACTGGAAGTTAGTACTGCCATTTGGCCATTTAAGACTCCTCGTGTTTCTAAATCAACAGGCAAAGAAGGGAGTTACTGTGTACACTGGGGTTATTGATTTGTATTACCACGGGAAAGTTAGACTAATAACGTACAATGTAACTAAGAAGCGTATGTCTGAAATACAGTAAATACGTTAGGGCCTCTCATTATTAAAATGCCTGAACTATAACTTGCCCAGACCCTTAAGAAATGAAAGTTGGTTCACCCTACCAATGAAGAATAACACACAACTAAGGTACTTGCTGAAGGCCAATGGAATTCAGACTGCATAGTAGAAAAATATAGTTATAAATACCTAGTACAACCATATGACCAGTTACAAAAATGAGAATTATAATTATAATGAGTATTTTTCCTATTTTATTACAAATATTTGTGTGTATATGTATACATAACCAAATATTTTGTTTTATTTTCTCTTATTCCCTTATATGTAACATAATATTTATCATCTTTATATTAGCATTTAAGTATTGTTAATATTACATTATAGTATTTAATTTATGAGATATCAAGAGTAAACATTATTCAATATCTTTATCTTATCTTCTAGAGAAGAAATAAGTGCATTTTTATTTGTATGCAGATGATACTATCATGTTAGGCATAATTATGATCTTGTTATCCTCATTTTTTTGAAGATTACGTATGAATTAAAGAGATGTATGTGTGTGTTAATATGACAAGGGGTGGATTTGTGATGGCTAATATTATATGTCAGATTGGGTGAGCTGATGGAAACCCAGATAGCTAGTAAAAATATTTCTGTGAGTGTCTGTAAGGTTTTTTCTGGAAGAGAATAGCAATTGAATTGGTAAACTGAGTAAAAAAAGAAAACTGTCTCCACCAGTGCAGGAGGATATCATCCAATCTCTTAAGGACGTACAAAAAGGCAGAAAAAGGACAATTTTTTTTTCTATGAGCTGAAATACCAGCTTTTCCTTCCATCAGACATTTAAGTTGCTGATTCTTGGGCCTTCAGACTTAGACCAGAACATATATTATTGACTTTCTTTAGTTCTTGGCCTTTTGGGACTGCCTAGAATTACAACGTAGGTTTTTCTGGATCTTTAGTTTGCAGATGGCAGATAGGGAGACTTTTCACCCTCCATAATCATATAAGGCAATCCTTCATAATAAATCTCTACTTGTATATATATTTTTATATCTATCTGTCTATCATTCCCTTATTGGTTCTGAAGAACCCTGAATAATATACTTGCTTTTAGTTTGTTTTCTTTACTACTACTTGGTTTTTTTGTTTTGTTCTGTTTTGTTTTGTTTTTTTTTTTACTATAGTTCCATTCAGATGCCACAATTTGACTTCTGACCTCTACCCAAGCCTAGTATTTACACTTTGGTTTTAGGATTTCTCACTGTTCACAATCTGTAGTGATTTTAAAACAGGCTATACCTTAAATGATAGACATTCAACTCTCATATCCTTTCTGAGCCTCATGGGTGCACCTGTGTCAAGAAATTCCTCATCATTAACCAAGCCCACAGTAGACAGGAATTGGAAATACACTGAGGACATAATCAAAATAAAAGTACCTTGGCAAGAGTCAAAAAGATTTCCAAAGAATATAAGTCTCACCATTGTTTGATGTTTGGAAGCTGACAAACTAGAGGGAAATCAGTTAGGTAATAGAAATAAAATATTCAGCCAAACTAGCAAAAAAAAAAAAAAAAGAGAGAGAGAGAGAGAATGCAAATGATGTAAAGACAATTAAAAGTTTGTAAACCAACCTAATAAAATGAATCATATATTATCAATGTGTCAGACTGACAGATTCAGTAACAAAAACAGAAGATGGCCAGTAAATTTAAATGTCAGGGAACTATATATATATTTAGTATGCATATATAGTATATTTTAATAAATATATAAATATTTTAAAATATAGATAAATTTTTAATATATAAATATATTTGAAATTATATATACTTATACTATCTATATCTATATCTATATCTATATACACACACACACACACACACACACACACACACACACACATTATGTCCCAACACGTATTTGACTTTATTTGGTATATACATATACAAAAATGTACTTCTTCTTCTTATTATTATTATTATTATTATTGTTATTTCTGACAGAGACAGAGTGAGAGTCAGAGAGAGGAACAGATAGGGACAGACAGGAAGGGAGAGAGATGAGAAGCAGCAACTCATAGTTGTGGCACCTTAGTTGTACATTGATTTTTTTCTCATATGTGCCTTAACTGTGTGGGCTTCAGCAAAGTGAGTGACCCCTTGCTCAAGCCAGCAACCTTCGGCTTCAAGCTAGTGAACTTTTGGCTCAAGCCAGAGAACATGAGGTCATGTTTATTATCCCACACTCAAGTCAGTGACCCCTCGCTGAAGCTGGTGAGCCTACCCTGAAGCTGGATGAGCCTATGCTCAAGCCGGTGACCTCAGGGATTCAACCTGGGTCCTCCATGTCCCTGTCTGATGATTTATCCACTGCACCACTGTGTGATAGGCCTAGTATTTATTATTTATCAGAAATCTGAATTTTAATGAGCATCCTATATTTTATCTGGAAAGTGTATCTCCATACAGTAAAAATTTTGGAAACAGCACGAAGTTAGAATTGTTTATCTGTGATGTAGTAATAATTATGAACTAATGGGTATTCACAGCCTTTTCTTCTCCCCTGCCATCCAGAATCAATTATTTTTTAATTTATATATTTTTAATTCAGAATTTAAATTTAATAGTGTGACATTGATCAATAAGAGTACATAGGTTTCAGGTAAACTTCTCCAAAGCATTTGAACTGTTCATTGTGATATGTGTCCATCACACAAAGTCAAATCATTTTGCATCACCATATGTTTGTCCTTCTTTACTACCCTTACCCACAATACCCTCCCACTGATAACCACTTCACTGTTACCTATGTCCATGAGTCTCAGTCTTATCTCCCCCCTATGTGTGAAGTCATATAATTCTTAGCTATTTCTGATTTACTTATTTCACTTAATAAAAGGTCAAAAAAATAAATAAAACCAACTCTAGCTTTGTCATTTCAGTTATTTCCTCCTCCCATCCAATGCAGAGGGTTCTCTTTGGTTGCCAGGTTGCCACATTCTGTGGACATTATGATGTAGGGTCAAAAGAACTTTGGAAAAGTTATATAAGGAGAGGCAAAGCTCAGGAGGGACAGAGGAGAGCAGTCTGGGCCCTAGTGATGTACAGCTTTTGGGAGTAATTTATACCACTTAGAACGATTATAAAAGGTAAGCTGAAAGTAGAAAAGGAAAATACAAGGATTTTTAAATATGTACTTCTTAGTTTATGTGTCCGATTGTTTAATTTTAATTTTTAATTTTGAAATTAAGTTTAATGGAGTGACATTAACCAATAAGAGTACATAGGTTTTAAGTGAACATCTCTATACCATTTGAACTGTTGATTGTATTGTGTGGCCATCACCCAAAATCAAATCATTTTCTGTCACCATATATTTGTCTCATGTCACTCTCCTTAACATACACCCTCCCCCAGGTAACCACTTTATTTTTATCTATATCCATGAGTCTCAATTTTATATCTGACGTATGTGGGATATGTATTTAACTGTCTTTACTCTCCTCTTCTCTTCACCCTCTCCTTGGTAGCCATTTAACTTTTATCTGTGTCCATGAGTCTCAATTTTATATCCCACCTATGTGTGAAATCATATAGTTTTAGCTTTTTCCGATTTACTTATTTCACTTAGTATAATGTTCCAAAGGTCCATCCATGTTGTCCTAAATGGCAATATGTCATCATTTCTTATGGATGAGTAGCATTCCATTGTATATATGTACATCTTCTTTATCCAATCATCTATCAAGGGACACTAGTTGTTTCAATGTCTTTGTCACTGTGAATAATGCTGAAATGAACATGGCAGTGCATGTGTCTTTACTACCAATGTCTTAGAGTTTTTTGAGTAGATACCTAGCAAAGGGATTGCTGGATGTTATGGTAGTTGTATTCTTAATTTTTTGAGGAACCAACATATTTTCTTCCATGATGGCTGTACCAGTTTACATTCTCACCAGCAGTGAATGAGGGGTTTTTTGTTCTCCATAGCCTCCTCAGAACTTATTACCCATCTTGTTGATAACAGACAATCTAGCAAGTGTAAGGTGGCATCTCATTGCAGTTCTGATTTGTATTTCTTTAATAACTAGCAAAGATGGGCATCTTTCATATGTCTATTGACCATTTGCATGTCTTCCTGGGTTAGGTGTTCAGTTCTTCTCATTTTTTTGTGACAGAGAGAGAGGGAGAGATAGAGATAGAGATAGAGAGAGAGAGAGAGATAGAGAGAGAGAGAGAGGGAGAGAGAGAGGAGAGAAGGGCAGATAAGGACAGACAGACAAGAAGGGAGAGAAATGAGAAGCATCAATTATTAGTTGTGGCACCTTAGTTGCTCAGTGATTGCTTTCTAATATGTACTTTGACTGGGGCTATAGTAGAGTGAGTGACCCCATGCTCAAGCCAGTAACCTTGGGTTTAAGCTAGTGACATTGGGCGTCAAGCCAGTGACCTTTGGGCTCAAGCCAGCGACATGGGGTCATGTCCATGATCTCACACTCAAACCAGAGATCCTATGCTCAAGCCAGATGAGTCTGCACTCAAGCCGGTGACCTTGTGCTTTCAAACCTGAGGCCTCTGTGTCCCAGTCCAATGCTCTATCCACTGTGCCATTGCCTGGTGAGGCATCTCTCCCCATTTTTTGATTGGATTGTTGTCTTGTTTGTTGTTGAGTTTTGTTGAGTTCTTGTATATTTTTGATATATAAAGAACTCACAAAAATTCTTTATTTACCAGAAAAGAGGTTTTGGATTAACTCCTTATCAAAGCTGTTGCTGTGAATATTATCTCCCTTTTGATTGGCTGCCTTTTTTGTTTTGTTGGCTGTTTCTTTTGTTGTGCAGAAGAAGCTTTTTAGTTTGGTATAGTTCTATTTATTTGTTGTTGCCTTTATTTCCCTTGCCTTTTGGGTCAAAATCATAAAATGTTCTCTACCGCCAAATTCCATAAGTTTATTACCTATGTTTTCTTTTATGTAATTTATTGTTTCAGGTCTTAGATTTAGGTCTTTGATCCATTTTGAATTAATTTTTGTGCAGGTGGACAAACTGTAGTCAAGTTTTATTCTTTTGCATGTGGCTTTCCAATTTTCCCAGCACCATTTGTTGAAGAGTTCTTCTTTTCTCCATTGTGTATTTTTGGCCCCTTTGTTGAAAATTATTTGTCCATATATATGTGGCTTTATTTCCGGGCTTTTAATTTTGTTCCATTGGTCTGTGTGTCTATTTTTCTGCCAATACCATGCTGTTTTGAAGTCAAGTATTGTGATACCTCTAGCTCCATTCTTTTTTCTCAGGATTGCTTTGTCTGTTTAGGGTCTTTTATAGTTTCATATAAATCTAGAGATTTTTAGTTCTATTTCTTTTAAAAATGACATTAGGATTTTAATGGAGATTGCATTAAATTTGTACTTTGCTTTGGAGAATATGGCCATTTAAACTATATCAGTTCTTCCAATCTAGGAAGATTTAATGTTTTCCCAATTTTTTAGAGTAATGCTTTGTAGATTTCAGTATATAGGTCCTTCACATCCTTTAAGTTTATTTCTAGGTATATTATTTTTATTGTTGCAATTATAAAAGGAATTGTTTTTTCAATTCATTTTCTGGAGTTTCATTGAAGTATAAAAAAGCAGTAGATTTTTGTATATTGATTTTGTATTCTGTGACTTTTCTATATTGGTTTATTGTTTCTAATAGTTTTTTGGTGGAGTCTTTGGGGTTTTCTATATATAGCATCATGTCATCTGCAAAAAGTGATACCTTTACTTCTTCTTTCCCCATATGAATGTTTTTTTATTTCTTTCTCTTGCCTGTTTGCTCTGGCTAAGACTTCCAGTACTAACATGAATGAGTGGAGAGAGTAGGCATCTTTGTTTTGTTTCTGATTATAGAGGATAAGCTTTCATTTTTTCACCATTTAGCATGATTTTGGCTGATGGTTTGTCATATATTGCCTTTATTATGTTAATGTACTTTCTTTCTATACCCATTTTATTGAGTGTTTTAAACATAAATGGATGTTGTATCTCATCAAAACTTTTTCTGTATCTATTAAAAGAATCATATAATTTTTGTTCTGTGTTTTGTTGATGTGGTATACTATGTTGTTTTATTTGTGTGTGTTGAATCATCTTTGTGATTCTGGAATAAATCCCACTTGACCAGGGATATATTGATTTTCAATCTTTTGCTGTATTCAATTTGTTACTATTTTGTTGAGGATTTTTGAATCTGTATTCATTAGCAATATTGGTCTTTAGTTTTTTTGTGTTTTTTTTGTATTGTCCTTACCAAGATTTGGTATTAGGGATATGTTGGCCTCATAAAATGTGTTAGGGAATATTGCTATTTCCTTTCTTATGCAGACTTTGGGTTGCTTTTGTTCTTTTTTTTCTAATTCTTTCAGGTGTGATGTTAGGTTGTTTGTTTGAGATCTCTTTTGTTTCTTAATATAAGTCTGTAATGATATAAAATTCCCTCTTCTTACTGCTTTCACTGCATCCCTGAAGTTTTGACATGTTGTGTTGTCATTCTGTTTGTCTGTATAGATCTTTTGATCTCTGCTTTTATTTATATTTTTTTGGTCCAGTCGCTTTTTAGAGGTATGTTGTTTAATTTTTATGTTTTAATGGGTTTCTTTACTTCTATTTTGTAGTTGAATTTTAACTTCAAAGCCTTATGGTCAGAAAATATGCTTGGTATAATTAAAATCTTCTTTAGTTTGTTAAGGTTAGTTTTATGACTCAATATATGGTATATCCTTGAGAATATTCCATGCTCACTGAAAAAGAATGTATAGTCTGATGTTCTGGAATGAAATGTTCTGTAAATGCCTATTATGTCCATTTGGTCCAGTGTGTCATTTAAGGCTGATAATTCTTTATTGGTTTTCTGTTCGGATGACTTATTTAAAACTATCAATCATGTGTTAAGAACTTCCAACTGTTATTGCATTTTTGTCTGTTCCTATTTTTATATTTGTTAGTAAATGCCATATATATTTTAGTGCTTCCTGATTCGGTGAATGTATATTAAGAAATGTTCTATCTTCCTGATATAGTATACTTTTTATTATTATAAAGTACCCATATTTGTCTCTTTTTACATTTCTTGTCTTTAAGTTGGAATTTGGTATTGTCAGATATAATTATAGCTACACTTGCTTTTCTTTGGATATTATTTGCTTGGAGAAATGATTTTCCAACCTTTCACTTTGAGTCTACTTTTGTTCTTGCAGCTTAGATGTGTTTCTTACATCAGCATATAGTTGGGTTTTGTTTTTTGATCCAATCTACTACTCAGTGCCTCTTTATTGATGAGCTCAATCCATTTACATTTAGGGTAATTACTGATACTTGATGATTTCCTATAACTATTTTATGTTTCGTTTTCTAGTAGCTCTGTGTCTCTTTTAATTCTTTCTTTTGTGTTTCTCTCACTGGTTTTTGTCTGGTGGAATTCCATGCTTTTCTTTCTTATATTTTCTCTCTTTTTAAACTATGTATTTCTGTTGTTTTTTCATGGGTGATTACTGTTGGGTTGAGACAAAAATTACATAAACAAAAGAGTCTTTTGTGTTATGAGTGCTTCTACACTCTATTCTCCTTTGCTACTTTAGACCTTTATTCTCTCTTTTATGTTTTTTGTTGTCACAGATTATTCTTGTTTATATTGTACCTGTCTTGAAGTTTTTGCTTGTAGTTTTGTGTTGTTTTGCTCTTTATATCAGGTAGAATAACACAGTTGAGTATATCTTGCCAAGCTATTTTCTGGAGATAAATTCTTTCAACTTCTCTATGTCTGGAAAAGTTTTTATTTCTCCTTCATATTTGAAGGACAGCTTTGCTGGTTATAGTACTCTTGACTGGTAATTTTACTCTTTCAGTATTTTGAAAGGATGAGTCCTCTCTCCTCTGGCTTGTACAGTTTCTGCTGAGAAGTCTGATGATAACTTGATGGGCCTTACTTTTTAAGTTATATTCTTCTTTTCCCTATCTTCTTTAAGTTTTTTTTTCTTTGTCATTGATTTTTGACAATTTTATTATAATGTGCCTTGAAGTAGGTTTGTTTGGGTTGAGGTAACTCAGTGTCCTGTTTATTTCTTGAATTTGAGGCTCTAACTCTTTTGATAGGCTTGGAAATTTCCTATCAATTATTTGAGTAGGCTCTCCATTCCCTTCTCCCTTTCTTCTTCTTCTAATACACCTATTATTCTTATATTCCTTTTTCTGATAGAGCCAGACAGTTTTTGTAGAGCTCTCTCATTTTTGTTATACTTGAGACTCTCTTCTTCCCTCTATTATCTCTAGTTGCCTGTTTTCAGTGTCACTAATTCTCTTCTCTATCTGGCCTGTTCCATTATCTAAACTTGTTAGCTCATTTTTCAATTCATGTCTTTTTGTGTGTGTGTGTGTGACAGAGACAGAAAGAGACAAAGAGGGTAAAAGATAGGGACATACAGACAGGAAAGGAGAGAGATGAGAAACATCAATTATTCATTGTGGCACCTTAGTTGTTAATTGATTGCTTTCTCATATGTGCCATGACCAGAGGGCTATAACAGACCAAGTGACTGCTTGCTCAAGCCAGCAAACTTGGGAACAAGCTGGTGAGCCTTGCTCAAACTAGATAAGTGAGCACTTAAGCTGACGACCTTGGGGTTCTGAACCTGGGTCATCCATGTCCCAGTCTGACGCTGTATCCACTGTGCCACCACCTGGTCAGGCTCAATTTATGTCTTGAGTTCTCCATCTCTGTTTTTAAAATTTAAATCTCCTTGGTAAGTTTTTTTTTCTGAGCTCATTAAATTGCCTCTTAGTGTTTTCTCACATCTCACTGAGTGTTTTTAAACTTCTATTTTGAATTCTCTTCTGTTTAAATCCAATTTTTCCATGTGATTGAGATTATTTTCTGAAAATTTTTCATTGTGTTTCTTAACTGCATTTCTTCTTTAGGTAGCCATGTTAATCCCTTTTTTCCTTCCTTCAGTCAATTGAGTGTGTGTCTTTTTCAGGTGAACCTGCGAGCCCAGCTGGAGTTTCTTTGCATCAAAGATGTTCAATTTCTTGAATTTTCAAGGGGAGAGAACAAGGGTATTTCTCATACTGCCATTACTCTGATGTTTCTGTATTCTTGTTTTAGTGTTTAAAAATATTTTGAAATTAGCTTTGGTTGTTTGATTTATGATTTTTTGATAGAGATGCTAGTCTGAGACATGCTCTTTTGGGTCAGAACTTCATATGTTCACATATGATTCTGTAAATATACCTTAACTGAATAAAAGTACTTCATTTAATTTGTTACTAAACTTTTTGAGTAAAAAAAATACTTTAAAATTAAAATTACAAGTTTTTGTTGCAAGAGAATTTAAGGTCTCTCAAATACAAGAGTTTGGGCATACAGTTTCTTGACACTCATAAGTAAATGGGACTCAGAGGCATATGTTAATTGAGAAACTTCTATCTAAGATTATGTGAAAATGTATCTTTAAGGGTTTGTTTGAAGGGAAAGATGAGTCAATTTATGTGAAGAAGTTTTGACTGACCTGATGAGTAATTAACAAAATTTGGTGTAAAATTTATAAACTTTTGGTAGAAGGAATAAAACATCTTTCCCAGAATATGTGACCGTTGGAGGGCACATTTTGTTTTTAATTATTAAATTACAAATTTTTCTTAATTTGAAAACTGGTTGAATCTAATTTTAAAAGGTTCAAAATATCAATGTTCCTTTCAAAATTTATATATGTATAATATGTAATATCTAAATCAGGAGAGAGAATATTTAAATGCACCAACTGTGCTAATTATAGTTTTTGTTTTATATCCCTTTTTTCAAAATTAGCTTTTATAAATATAAAAGTGTAGTATTGTACTTTCTTAAGGACCTAGATACCAAATCAAAATGTATCTTACTTTAAAATTTTAAACATTATAAGCCATCAGGCATATTTACATTTATCTTGGTGAAATATAACAATTGTGGTTTTCTAATAATCTGTGAAATGTTAGTTTCTATATATATATATATATATTTACTGAAAATAAATACTTTATTACTTTATTGCTTAAGTAAATATACGTTTTTGGCTGAGTTATTCAAACATGACAAAGCAAAAATAAAGACTTACAAATCTTAGAGCATCATCTCTGATATACCAAAGTTGTGGGATTGATTTCCCAGTAAAAGCACATATAAAAATCAACCAATGAACACATAAATAGAACAACAAATAGATATTTTTCTCTCTTCTCTTTCTCTCTCTCTCTCTCAAAATCTATCAATAAATACTTTTTTCTAAAAGGGAGGCTTATGATTCCTTATTACTTCAAAAAATAAGTCCAGGCATTAAAAAATAAATATTGGGCTGTTGAGTAGAATACCCTATGTGCTTTTTGTGCAGTCTTAAAGAAGACATTTGTTTTAAATGAACAGTAATCACCCTAAATACACATATTTTTATATGACTTCTTTACATAAGACAGAAAGCCATTAAATAAAGCTTAAATTCTATTAACAAACAATATAATAGCATTAATATCTGTGAAAGATATAAATGTATGCACTGAATATATCTCATGCAAAATGTTAGTACAGAATGTGAAAGAGAATGGTGAATCTTTAGTTAGTTTGTGATGTATAAGTGGAAGACCCGATCAAAAGGCAAAGCAGAGTAGGTCCTTTACTTGGACATAGACAGTACAGAAATATCTAGTCTGCATCTGTTTCATGGAAATAACTTTATTTGATTTCAGGGATCATCTGACAAGACCTGGGTGGCCATCAAGAACTACAGTTCCCACCAAATTATTGGATCTTATTAGAAGCAACAAAACTTAGTGAGTTTAATTTGATTATTATGGATATCTACTAAAATGTAGACTTTGTTTTTTATTTTACCTTTATTATAATTTTGCCAATGTTAAAATGTCTTAGTAATACAGTGTCTCTAATTGATGTTCGTATGCAGATCAAACTTGATTAAGCTCAGCAAGGATCCATACGTTCTGTTGGGTTAGCTCATAAAGGTATCCAGAAATAATGGAAGCCTTGTTTCTTAATTTTTCAACTTCCTCGTTTGTTTTGAACCCACTGGCATTTCCTTTCTCCACTATTGCCTTCAGTAAGAAATTCTTTACCCATCTTCTTTATTTATTTATTTATTTATTTATTTATTTATTTATTTATTTATAGAGGCAGAGATAGACAGGGACAGACAGACAGGAACGGAGAGAGATGAGAAGCATCAATCATCAGTTTCTCGTTGTGCGTTGCGACTTCTTAGTTGTTCATTGATTGCTTTCTCACATGTGCCTTGACTGTGGGCCTTCAGCAGACCGAGTAACCCCCATGCTGGTGCCAGCGACCTTGGGTCCAAGCTGGTGAGCTTTTTGCTCAAGCCAGATGAGCCCGCGCTCAAGCTGGCGACCTCAGGGACTCGAACCTGGGTCCTTCCGCATCCCAGTCCGACGCTCTATCCACTGCGCCACCACCTGGTCAGGCCCCATCTTCTTACTCTAAAAGAAATCTTCCGATTGAGACTGTACAAAGACCCCTCATAGGGAAGAACCAGAATATATAATCCATAATATTAGTATCTGCTAAAAGTATTTGAGCAGATCGGTGATATGAATGAAAAATAGGTAAAAAGAGAAAGGTAAACCAAGAGTTTAGAATCAGAAAAGTCAAGTACTGTCACCAGTACCAAAATTATAATGTGATTATCAAGTTGATTAGTGCTGAAGCAACAAAAATGAAAAGAAACTGGTGAATTTAAAAGGTATTTTAATAAAATTACTTAGAGTTTAGATTTCAATGTTGAGCTTTCTACTACTCTCTTACCTGCTCTGCCTTCCCCTCCCGCACAATTCTTAATTGTTGCTCTTTGCATAGCTATTGTTTGGAAAGAAAAGATAAAATAAGAAAACAAAGAAAAAATTCCCAAGGAAGAATAGCTTGTTCCTCATACCAATTCAACCATTTCATTTCCATATAAGTTTTAATAACCTCTTAAACATGTGTACTAAAAAAAAATATTCTACTTCAGTCTCATTTTAAAATCCCAGGTCATTAATTTGAATCTATGTTATTAAATAAAAAATGTTTATAATTCAACATTCAAAAGGGAATAATTGGAGTTTTTTTGGGAACTATATGCACTCAAGTGCATAGAAAATTGAGATGAAAATTTATGTTATTCCATGTTTATATAAATTCCAGACTAAGTAATAAGAACAGCTATTTTATAGGAGTTATACTGGCCCTCATTTCTATTTTTTCTTTTTTAACTTTGTCTGTCTGTGACTCTGATATTAAAGGTTCAAGAAATATATCAATAAATATTTAAAGTATGAAAAACACAAGAATAGCACATCCACATGCCTTTTGTCAGGCCTAAAGAAATGACTTCTTATGAATTAAAACATTCCTCGGTTGAATAAATTTTTGTCTTCTTTTTTTCTCATAAATAGAACCCAGGATGAGTCCTCCTATTAAAGAAGAGAATGATGCAGTTGATAATGCTCTCAAAGTTTCAAAAAATGAGGCTCCGAGTGACTGTAATACAGATAGAGATCCTTTATCTGCTGAACCTAATATGGTCTCTCAGGTTGAAAGCAACCCAATGAACAGAGAGTTAGATATACCAGCCTCAGAAGAACATGCTGTTCTTCAACCAGCAGAAAACAATGAGCCTGTTGTAGAGAAGAACCAAAAAGATCCTGAAGATTTAAAAGAAGAGAAGTCCTGTCTGATTCAAATTTCCATTTCTCAAAAATTGATCTTTCTCATGTCAAGATTAGGGAGAATAACCCATCTGAATACACCAGCAAATATTAATGAATCAAATCCCTTAACTAATATAGCAAGATCTTACTCAGGAAACACACCACAGAATACAAGTGAGGTCTCTTATATCATAAGAAATTCCAAAATTCCTTTCCAGTTCTCAACTTCCTGGAGAATCCCCATTACTAACAATCATGAGAGGAGAAGGATTCTTAGCCTGCTCTGTGGGAGATATTTCTCCCAGGCTGCAGGTGATCAAAATATCATGAAGGTAAATGAAAAAGATACAGTATTTCTCCATCACACAAATATTTTCATCCATAAGGAAAAAGTCATAATATTGAGAAGACCTTTGAGAGTGTACTACCAACGTCCCTTCAATGAGAGAATGGCATCAAAAAATAAGACCAAATTAACTGATACTAAAAGGAAAGAGAAATTTTGCATTTTAGTGAGACCTAGGTCACGTGTCCCACGGACCCAACTTGAAAACATAATTAGGAAATACCATTTGGGGAATGACATGAGAACACATCATTTCAGAAGGGTTATACTCCTATTAACTGATGATGGTTGGAAATATCGATGTCCCATTTGTGGGGATACTTTCAACAATTTGGGTGAATTTAGACAGCATTCTTGCAACCCTCCTCAGAATTAAGTTTAATTAGACTAAATTCATTTTAAAATTTAAGTTTTCAAATTCATGATTTGGCTACCAAATTAAAACAGAATTGCATGAGCATAAATTTTAATAGCATTAGATGGAGTTGCAGATAGGAACAAAATAATAGCATATATATACTTAAAAAACACCTTGAGAAGAGAGGAAAACTCATGAAGAAACCATTGCTTATATTGTACTATTACAAATAGAACATCAGAATATCAGGCTCTTGATCTGTATTTAGTCATCAAATGAATTAAAAATTGTTCGTACTTCCTTAACATCCACTTCTGCCAATAGAAATACTGTTAATATTAACAGATTCCAAGTTTATAGGACCTGACAACGATAGCAAACATATATTGGAGGAATAGACAAAGCCTTACAGGTGTTTCTAGAGACTCTGCAAACTTGAGTATCTGAATTGTTCTCCATAAATTAAATAAAAATCATTTTAAAGGCATTAAAAGTTGCATTGTATGATTACAAATAGGTAAAAAATATTGTGTCTTGGGGAAAGAAAAAGGTTTAAGTATTATAAACATGGTAAGTTTAGATAACATTTTGATAATTTAAAACAAAAATTAAATTCATGAAATATAATGTGATAGAAGTGAAATAATTTTTTAGAAGTGAAATAATTTGAGATGGAAGTGAACAAATATTAAGCTTGCAACATTCAACTGTATATTTTATTTCATTAGATACGTTCTTCACCATTGCCTACCATCATCACTGAAATTGTACTTTCCCCCAGAAATTAGGGGACATTTTATCACTTCATATTCATTTCAAAATATCGCTTAATTACTCTGTGAGCAGTACATATGCTCAAATAAGCGTGCATGTTTAAGGAGTTCCTTATCTTTCTACTTGGAGCCCATACTTCTGTGCTTCTGCTCTGCATAGTCATAATGACTAAAGACAGACTTCATAACTTCACTCTAAGCAAACTTAATTGGCCATTCATTATTTGTGAAGCACTGTACTAGAATCATTGAATGTGTTAGTTTATCTTCACAATAATCTGGCATTTATGTTTTTTTTTTACAGGAAAATTAAATGCATAGAAACAGTTTCTAAAAAAATTGATTCACTTTTCTAAATCACATATCCAGTGAATGTGTTCTATGGTTATGATATAAGAATATAACAAATTTAATTCAAGTTTGTTACATATTACACCCTGTTTAATGTATGTGTGTGAAAAATTTCTTTAGTCTATAGGTACACTGTATTGAATAAATTCTAAATGCTCATGAAACAGAGGATACTTAAGCTGTATCTACCAAAGGTCAATATTTTTTTTCATCTGGAGACAAATTTGCTACTTTCAGATACTGTTATTCAGTGTCAATAGTGAATCAGTGTAGACAATTAAACTGATCCAAGCAATTAAGTTAAATGTCTCTTTATTTTAAAAACTATATGCTATTTGCATTTTTAATCATATGAAAGCAAATGAGATGTGAAACACATTTTTTCAAAAATATAAGCCATAAGATAAAGATCTATAAATATAAAGTAAAATTATTTTGTTCTTTATTTTTATTGAGGATGAAATAAAAATAAAAATTAGGTTGAAAATTTTGGTTTCCTCACTATCACATTAAACATCCTTAGAATCCAAATTTCAGCTGCAAAGCTCAACGAAACTTTTTTTGTGTTGTTGTTGTGTTTTGTTTTTTTTTGCTTGTTTGTTTTGTATATTTCAGAATTGAGAAGCGGGGAGGCAGAGACAGACTCCTGAATGTGCCCAACTGGGATTCATCCGACAGGCCCTCTAGGGGGCGATGCTCTACCCATCTGGGGCCGTTGTGCTGCTGCAATCAGAGCCATTTTAGTGCCTGAGGCGAGGCCATGGTTTCATCTTAAGCATCTGGGCCAACTTGCTCCAGTGGAGCCTTGGCTATAGGAAGGGAAAAAAGAGATAAAGAGAAAGGAGAAGGGGAGAGGGGAAGAAGCAGATGGTTGATTCTCCTGTGTGCCCTGAATGGGAATCAAACCCAAGACATTCACACACTGGGCCAATGTTCTACCACTGAGCAAACTAGCCAGGGCCTACCTCCACAAAATTTGAAAATATGATTTAAATATAAAACAAGTAGTTAAACTAAATATTCACATTTTTGTCATATATGCAAAGGTTACTACTGAGCTAAAATTTCAGAACTCACAAATGAGAATCAGAATTAAGTCATAATAGTGAAATAAGAAGAATCTAAAATACAGAAACTCATATATATCTTTCTTTAGCACTGGAAAGCTGTTGTCAATTTCTATAGAGAGGGATGGCAAGCTTTCACTCCCAAAAAGATAAATGAGTAAACTTCAATGTTTAAAAAAAATTGAATTTTTTATCTTTGAAAATTCACAAACAATATCAGGTGTATCTATTTTTTCTCAAAGATATGGGAACAAACATATATTTTATTATTTACATTTGTATTAGAAATTTTCATAATTTCTTCACAAAATATATTTTAAAATATAGGTACAGGACCTATTTCACATATACACAGTGACTAACATCTATAATAATAGATTACATTAACATCACCAAGACCAGCAAATTATATACTGTACACAGAATATAATACATTTAAAAAATAAATTAGCTTAGAAAACCCTGAAGATGGCAGCCTTTTACCATTTTAATGTTCTCAGATTTTGACTAGCTAGAATTTAAGATTTTGGTTTTATTTCAAAAATGTATCTGATAATAAAGTTTTCTATCTGCCTTATAGTATTTATCTTTTATTAGTGTGTTGGAAATTTCTTTGTAAATGATACTTTAGACCTATTTAATAAAAAATATTTCAGGTTTTTAAAAGATTAAAATTTCATCATATCAGTGGTAATAATTTATCCTATTTATGCAAAAATGTTTAACGAAAATCATTAAAAATATTCAGGAAAACCTTCTAAAATTAAAACATGAAATTATCAAATAATATTTGATTTCATTAACACTTTCAATAGACATATTTAGTGTCCAATACCATTTGTTTTATATAGAGATGTTCTGACCTGACTCAGTCAATAGAAATAAAAAGGTTAAGACTATAGATGTCTCTGATGTTTGATATTATTTTTCTTGCCTCAGTTCGGAAATGAAGAACAAACTGTGAATTTATACACTAAAATTCTAGCACTACAAAGTATTCATATTCAATAAAACATATTTAAATTTTAAGCAGACTTTTATTATTCAACTCTCATGTGTAAAATGCATTATATATTTAAATAAAATGTAGCCATCGATTATTGGCTTGATTTTCCATTTGAAATAAAAATTATGTATTTATTAAATGAAATTATTGCATTGAAATCAGCTTACATAATTCATTATAAAATTTGACTATTATGATACTACCATCTGATATTAATAAATTTTATAAAACTTTTATTTCTCAAAATGAAAAACTTAGGTAACAAGCATTTGTAATTTGTTCTATCTAATAATCAGTTATGAAAAAAGAGTAGCTATTGTACAATAAAGTAATGATTAGAATTATGTACAGATTTGCTAAAGAGTCATTGACTGTCCTTGTTCTTGATGTATTTTAATTATATGGGCTGAGGGAAAGGAAGGAGTAGATTAAATTACCCACATTTTAAACCTGAAAATCTCACTTTTCTAAGTCAAACTGTAGTTCATGTTAGCTAATACTATTTCTTTTAGAGAAAATTTGCCATTTCTATGTCTCATGAAGGGGAACTGACAGTTTTTGTTCGGAATATTTTACGGATGTCTGCATAGCAAAATCCTTGGAAGCTGGAGACAGTATCTCCCTGCAAAGCTGAAGGTAGATCAGATTTCATTATTATGATAACAAATATAATGTCCCCTTCAAAGACAAAGGTTAGGCAAGTTTGCAAGTAGCCTTCTTATAAGATTAGGAGTTTCCTAAACTTGAGTTTCCTCAATTATGACACAAACCCTCTGTGTATATAATATCTATCTCTGCCAGTTTGCATCAAACTTGTGTGACTTGGTGGGCAGGGATGGGGAAATGCAAATGTAAAGTTTATGCTGCCTGCTTTGTCATGAGTACTAGAATACTTTGTTAATGACTCAAGAGTCTCATGTTTTCTGTCAACATTTATGTAACTGGGGCAAGCTAACTTCATAGCTTTAAAGCAGAGTACTATCTAAAATTTTTCATAGATCTTCATATTTGAAAGGAAGCTGAGTGAATAAAATCCTTGTTAACAAATTTTGTTATTTTTCATAAAGGACGCCTTTTATTATTTCAATAGATTGACAACTTAGTTGACAGTTTAATGTAGTTAACTGGCATAAAACATTTGTATAAATGTTTGAGTGCACAGAGCTTAATGAAAGAAGTGGCCCTGGCCGGTTGGCTCAGCGGTGGAGCATCAGCCTGGCGTGCGGGGGACCCGGGTTCGATTCCCGGCCAGGGCACATAGGAGAGGCACCCATTTGCTTCTTCACCCCCCCCTCCTTCCTCTCTGTCTCTCTCTTCCCCTCCCGCAGCGAGGCTCCATTGGAGCAAAGATGGCCCGGGCGCTGGGGATGGCTCCTTGGCCTCTGCCCCAGGCGCTAGAGTGGCTCTGGTCGGGCGGAGCGACGCCCCGGAGGGGCAGAGCATCGCCCCCTGGTGGGCAGAGCTTCACCCCTGGTGGGCGTGCCGGGTGGATCCTGGTCGAGCGCATGCAGGAGTCTGTCTGACTGTCTCTCCCCGTTTCCAGCTTCAGAAAAAAAAAGAAAAAAAAAGAAAAAAAAAGAAAGAAGCAGAGATAATTTAAAAGTTTATCATTCTGGCCTGACCAGGCAGTAGCACAGTGCACAGATCATCAGTCTGAAACACAGAGGACCCAGGTTTGAAACCCTGAGGTTGTCAGCTTGAGCAAGAGCTCATTAAGCTTGAGCTCAAGGTATTCGGCTTGAGCATGGGATCCCTGGTTTGAGTTGGGACCATAGACATGATCCTATGGTCACTAACTTAAGTCTAAAGTTTGCTGGTTTGAAGCCCAAGGTTCCTGGCTTGAGTCCAAGGTCACTGTCTTGAGCAAGAGGTCACTGGCTTAGCTGGGGCTTCCCCACCAAGACATATATAAGAAAGCAAACAATGAACAACTAAGGTGCCACAATTATGAGTTGAGGTTTCTCATCTCTCTCCCTTTCTGTCTGTCTCTTGCTAAAAGAAAAAGAAAGAGTTTATCATTTTGATTATCACCAAACACTTTATTTATAGAAGAAGTTAGATATGTTACTACTTCTCGATCTGTGCTTATAAAATATAAGAGACTTAACTTTCATATGTTCAATAAAGTAAATATTAGAAAACCTTATTTTCATTTGCATATTCTGATAACTATACACTTCCTTGGTAACATCAAGAGGCACCTGGCAGTTAAAATGAGAACAACAGAAGATCCAAGAAGGCAGTGGAGTAGGGGAAAGTTACACTTGCTACCTTCCAAGACCAAACTGAAATTACAATTAAGTTAGAGAACAATCAACCCAAATAACCAATTGAAGACTAGCAGAGCAGAAGTCTTATAACCAAGTATTTACTGAAGAAACCACATCAAGATTGCTAGGAAGAACAGAGACCAAAGAAGGCTAGCCCCGCACCCACAACTGGCAACTGAGAATCTGGAGAAAAATCTCAACTGCAAAGGTCTCCTCGTGGAGTGAGACATTACAACTTTGCATAAGGTTCTCCATCCCAGAACACCAGTGCCTAGAAAAGGTGCCCATATAATATCTGACTGAAAATCAGCAGGGATTTGTTTACTAGAAACCCAGACATCTTCTTGAAACAGCCACTCACACTGAGCTTTGGCAGAGGGAAGAAGACTGAAAGTGGAAAAGTCATACAGGGAAAGATTGGGTTCTGTGGTTTTAAGGAGAGAGCTGGAGGGATAGCCACTATTGGCCCTGTGCTGAGTTCCTCTCCCACACTGTCCACAGGTGTGATCTTTCATGGGTAAAGCATGCTACTCCATACATTAGACTGAGATAATATACTAGCTCCACTCTGCCAACTTCTTGCAGGGCCCGTTCTGCCCAGTTTGCACCCTGTGGAATAGTACACTGGTTGCTGCCATCCTAAGTCCACAATGTAAACTTTCTTGAAAGGCTCTTGAAGAGGTCCATTTTTCCTGCAAGCCCTGACCAGCACCAGCATTTCTGTGCAGAGCTCTTTTTACATAGGGTCAAATTTTAGTCTGTTTTAGCCTGATGAACTCTATTGGTCTCACCCTGATGACTCTCTGGAAAACTTCCCACAACAAAAAGTCAGCAGGACCAAGGTAGGTGGTAGCTGGCTTTGGTGTACCTTGAGACATTTGTTCACTGACCTCATACCTAACACTGAAATCAGGTTTGTATGTCTATTAATAGTCACCCTTACAAGATGACTGAGAAACTACCTCATACAACTCATGTACCACCAGAGGCTTTTTCAACAATTGAACCTAACAAGAAGCTAGCAGGTAAAGGAAAATCTAGGGATGACTTGGTCTTCTGCTAACCTACGATAAGTTCAGTACTTATGGGAACCTGCCTAGTTATGCAACTTGGCCCCTCCAATGTACTCAGGCCCAGCAGATGCAGCAATAAACTGTGGAGCACTTTGTAGCTCTTAACCGGTAACCCAGAACCGGTCACAGACAGTTCTTGATATTGACTGCACCCAAGTCCCTCTCAAGAGAATCCAGAACCAAACACTTGTTGGAGAGCTTCAGACCACATCAGAGCACTACCAAATTAGGTCCACAAACAGCAGATAAAAAGGAAGATTCTAGCAGGCACCAGATCCTGTTGGGGTAAATTTCACTTCTTGGGCTCAGTCCCCACACAACAATTTGTATACTGGAGTTGGGATCAACTCCAATAGTCAGCCAGCCTGAAAGTCAACACCACCCACAAATCAGCCAACAGAAATCAAGCCTCAACTATAGCAGTAGAACTCACATAATCCACACAAGGGACATTACTAAAGAGCTTAACTCAAGTGATCAAGGAGACTGTGCTATTGAGCTCCACAGGACATCTACAAAATAAGGCAAACTTATCTAATTTAGGATACATACCAGATCATCTAACACAGAACAAATACAGAGAGACAGTCAAAATGGGGTGACAAAGAAACATATAGCAAATGAAAGAAAATGGGAATCTCCAGGAGAAGAATTAAATGAAATAAAGACAAGCACTCTAACAGATACAGAGTTCAAAACAATTCATATAAGGATGCTCAAGGAATTTAAGAAAAGAAGAGATTAACTCAGTGATAAACAAAAAAATACTAGTAAACATAAAATAAGACATAGAAACTATAAAAAGAAAACACTATAAGAAATAAAAAAATACACTAGAAGGAATCAACAGTAGATTAAATAAAGAAGAGGATTGAATCCGTGATTTGGAAGTCTACCCAATTAGGTAGCAAAATGAAAAATAAAAAAAGATTTTTTTTAAATAAGCATAGTTTAAGGTATTGGTTTTCAACTGCTGATCTATGAACCAGTGGTAATCCACCAGAAATTTCATACCAGTCCACAAAAGAGCTAACCACCCAATGGTTGTTTGAAGATTATAGAGTTTATAATTGTTGGGTTTCTAAAGGAATTCTAAAGCAACATCTAGCATTCACATCATAGGAGTACCAAAAAAAAGAAGAGAAAGCAAGAAATTTAAAACCTGTTTGAAGAAATAATGACTAAAACTTCCCTTACCTGGTGGAAAATAAATAAATAAAAATAAAGAACACAAGTCCAGGAAGTGGAGAGTGTTTCAAACAAGAGGCCAACACCAAGACACATCATAATTTAAAAATGTCAAGGGTTAAAGACAGAGAAATAATTTTAAAAACAACAAAAGAATAAGAGTTACCAACAAAGGAGCTCCCATAAGATTGTAAGCTGATTTCTCAACAGAAACATTTCAGATCAGAAGAGATAAGCATGAAATATTCAAAGTGGTCATGAAAGACAAGGACATAAAACCAAGACTACACTACCCAGAAAGGTTATTACTTAAAATTGAAGGACAAAGGAAGAGCTTTTGGGACAAGAAAAAGCTAAGGAAGATTATTACAACCAAACCAGTATTACAAAAAAACATTTAAGGGATTTTTTAAAAGAAGAAAAAGAAAATAATTACAAAGAATAAAATAGCAATAAATATGTATCTATCAATAATCACCTTAAATGTAAGTTAATTATATGCTCCAAGTAAAAGACATATGTGATGTATGGATAAAAAAATTAAACTTGTATAGATGGTATCTACAAATGACTCACCTAGACCAAAAGACACTCACAGTCTGAAAGTAAAGTGATGAAAAAAGATACTCTACGCAAATGGAAACAAAGAAAAAAATCTGGGGTAGCAATACATATAACAGACAAAATATACTTTAACCAAGAGCTATGAAATGCAAAGGAGAACATTACATAATGCTAAAAGGATCAATCCAATAAGAAGATATAACTTAGTAAAGATATAAATACCCCACATAAGAGTACCTTAAATGTACAAAACAAATATTGGTGGACGTAATAGGAGAAATAAACATTAATATAGTTAATAGGAGATTTAACAACCCATTGACATTGATGTATGTAACACTCCATTGACATTTCACCCTGGCCAGTTGACTCAGCATTAAAGCATTGGCACAGCCTGTAGAAGTCCTGGGTGTGATTTCCAGTCAGAGAACACAGGAGAAATAAATATCTGCTTCTCCACCGCTCCCCTTTCTCTCTCTTTTCCCCTCTTGCAGCCATGGCTAAAATAGTTCTATCAAGTTGGCCCTCAGCACTGAGGATGGCTCCATGGCCTGCCTCAAGCACTTAAGAGAGCTCGGTTGTCTAACAATGAAGCAGCTGTCTCAGGTGGGCAGAGATAGAGGGCTTGCCAGGTAGATCCCAGTTGGGGCACATGTGGGAGCCTGTCTCTTTGCCTTTCCATCTCTCACTTAATAATAAAAAAGAAAAAAAATGATATTCCAACCAGAAAATCAACAAGGAAATGGTGGCTTAAATTACACACTAGAACATATGGATTTAATTTATGTTTTCAGAGCTTTTCACCCCAAAGTAGAAGAGCATACATTCTTCACAAGTGCATAGGACACATTTTTCTGTATAAAATATGAGAGGACACAACACAAGTCTCAATAAATTTAAAAACATTGTAATCATATCAAGCATCTTCTACAATTTCAGTGGTATGAAAATAAAAGTCTATTACAAGGAAAAAAACCCTGAAAAACACACAAATACATGGATGCCAAATAACGTGTTACTAACCAATAAATGAGTTAACAATGAGATCAAGAAAAGAATCAAGTTACCTTCAGACAAATGAAAATGGAATTATAATTCAAATTCTATAGGACATAGTGAAAGCAATCCTAAGAGAGAAATTCATTGCAACACAAACCTACCTCAAAAATAAAGAAAAATACCAAGTAAACAATTTACCTTATGCTTAAAGAAAATAGAAAAAACCCCCACAAGACATAAAGCCAAAAGTAATTAGAAAGAAGGAAATAATAAGGATCAAAGTGAAAATAAATAAAATAGAGTCTTTAAAAAAAATAGAACCAAAAGCTGGTTTATTAAAGAAAATTAACATGATTGCTAAATTTTAACCAGATTTATTAAAAATAAAATAAAGTAAGAGAGGATCCAATTAAATAAAATCAGAAATGAAAGAGAAGTAACAACTGACATCACAGAACTACAAAAGATTGTAAGAAAATGTGAACAAATATGACATTGATAAACTGATAATCTGAAAGAAATGAATTCCTAGAAACATATAGTCTTCCAAAATTGAATCAAGAAGAGAGGGGAAAAAAAGAGAGAAAGCGAAAATCTGAATAGACTGATTAAAACAAACGAAATCCAAGCAAGGACTATATGATTTCACTTATATGTGGAATCTAAAGAACAAAATAAGTTAACAAACAAAATTGAAACAGACTTATAGACACAGAGAACAGCCTGACAGTTGCCAGAGGGGAGGGTCACTGAGGCACTGTGTGAAAAATTTAAAGAGATTAGGAAGTTCAAACTGGTACTCTTTTCCTTAATGGCTGCACCAATACATTTTCACCAACAATGCATGAGGGTTTCTCTTTTTCTCCACATCCTAGCTAACATTTATTTGTTGATTTGTGGATGCTATTGTGGTTACAAAATAGTCACAGGAATGCAAAGTACAGCATAAGAAATATGGTCAATAATATTGTAATAACTATGTATGATGTGAAGTGGGTACTGGAAATATTGGGGAAAACACTATGCAAAGTATATGAGTTTCTAAACACTATGCTGAACACATGATTAATACAAAATAATATTAAAAGTAAACCATATTTGAAAAAAATTGCAGCCCTAGCAGTTGGCTCAGTGGATAGTGTCAGTCAGGTGTATGGATGTCTCAAGTTCAATTACTGATCAGGACACTCAAGAGAAGTAACCATTCTTCTCTCTTTCCCTCCTTCTTCTCCTTATCTTCCTCTTCCACTCTCACAGCCTATGACTCAGTTGGTTTAAGCATCATCCTCAGGCACTAAAAATGGCTCAGTGATTCCAGCATTGGCCATTGACAGGGGTTGTTGGATGGATCCAGGTTGGGGCTCATGCAGGAGTCTGTCTTTATCTCTCCTTCTATATTAAAAAAAAAGAAAAAGAAAAGAGAAAAATGCATATGAAATGCAAAGAACAAATACTAGGAAGTAAGAGTCAGCACAAAAGAATAATTGAAGCTAGAGGTGTACTACCAGCTATGAAGAGATATTATATAGCAATAATAATTGTGCAGTATCGGCATACTCATATACAAATTGGATAGTGCAAGAGAAATGAGATACAACTGATGACAAAAATCATGTTGCAGTGAAGTGAGGAAAAGATAGTAATTACAAAAATATTACTGTATTAATTACAAGTCTATATAGAAAAAAATAAAATAAATCTGAAATCCTACCTCATACTATACACAAAAATCAACTCCAGTTGAATTATATATTTAAATATGAAATGAAAAACAAAAATTTTAGAGGAAAACACGGGAGCTTATTTGGGGATAAATAATAATTTCATAAAATAGGATACAAAAATTACCAGTTAGTAAAAAACAAAAACACTTTTGTTTATCAAAGATTAGCATTAAGATAGTGAAAAGGTGGCTCTGGCTGGCTGGCTTAGTGGTAGAGTATCTGTGGATGTGTGATTGTACAGAGTTTGATTCCCAGTCAGGGCACACAGGTGAAGCACTCATCTGCTTCTCCACCCTTCCCCCTTCTCGCTTCTCTCTCTCTCTCTCTCTCTCTCTCTCTTTCCCTCCCTTCTCTCTCTCTTTCCCTCCTGCAGCCATAGCTCAAATGGAGCAAGTTGGCCCTGGGCACTGAGGATGGCTCTATGGTCTCTGCCTCAGGTGCTAAGAAAAGTCAGTTGCTGAGCAACGTAGTAATGCTCCAGATGGGCATAGCATAGCCCCTTGCTGGGCTTGACAGGTAGATCTCGGTCAGGGTGCATTCAGGAGTTTGCCTCTGCCCCCCTTCGTCTCACTGAATAAAAAAAATAAAAATGAAAAGATAGTGAAAAGGCATCCCTGGCCAGTTGGTTCAGTGGATAGAGTTTTGGCCAGCATGCAAATGTCTGGGGTTTGATTCCCCATCAGAGCACACTAGAGAAACGGCCATCTGTCTTTCTCCTCCTTCCTCTTCCCCTTCTTTCTATCTTTCCCTCTCGCAATCAGTGGCTTGATTTGTTCGAACATGGGCTTTAGGCACTGAGTATAGCTAGGTTGATTTGAGCATCATCCCTGGACTGAGATTGCCAGGTGGATCCCAGGCGGGGAGCATGTATGAGTCTGTCTATCCCTTTTTCTCTCAATTAAAAAAAGAAAAAAAGAAAGAAAGAAGAAAAAAAATAGGAGAGAGAAAAATCCAGCAACTTGATGAAAAATATTTGTAATATAGATGTCTGGTAAAAGACTTAAGTGTCAAGAATAAGTCAATTAAATATATTTAATAATCCTATGATTCAATAAGAAATTCAATGAAAATGGTACCCAAACCAAAAGAAATATGGTTAAGACATTCAAACAGACACTTTCCAAAAAAAGGTTAGGAAAATAATATGAAAATATACTCAACCTCGTTAGTCATCAGAGACATGCAAATTAAAATTAAAATGTGTTATCTCCTCACACTTACTGGAATGACTAAAATTAAAAAGACTAACAGTACCAAATTCTGGTGACACAACTTGAACTTTTATGTATTTCAGGTAAGACTATAAATGGAAACAACCAGGTTAGAAACTGGTAATTTTTTGTGGGTTTTTTGGGGGGGTTTATTGTTTGTTTTTTGTGAGACGGACAGATAGGAATAGACAGACAGGAAGGGAGAGAGATGAGAATCATCAATTCTTTGTTGTTCATTGATTACTTTCTCATATGTGCCTTAACCAGGGAAGGGGCTACAGAAGACCAAGTGACCCTTATTCAAACTGGAGACCTTGGGCTCAAGCTGGTGAGCCTTGTTCAAACCAGATGAGCCTGAATTAAAGTTGGTGACCTCAGATTCTTGAACCTCGGTCTTCTGCATCCCAGTCCCATACTCCATTTACTGTGCACTTCCTGGTCAGGCTGGTAATGTTTATTTAAACTGATTATATGCAAAATTGTAGACAGAGTGATTCTACTCCTAGTATGTTTCCAATAGAAATATATAGGAAATGTGCACAAGATTATTCACAGTGGCAGCATCTGTAACAAATTAAGAACAACCCAAATGTCTATCAACAGTAAAATGTGTAAATAAAGTGTGGTTTATTTATACAGTGGAACATTATACAGAATGAAGATAAATGAACTAAAATTACACTAAATAAAGTAGATTAATTTCACAATGTTGAGAGAAAAAAAGGCCAAAATAAAATAGTACATATTATACAATTTAGTCATCTACATAAAGTTCTAAAACAGGCAATACCAATATACTGGGTCAGAGTTTATATACTTGTTTCCAGAGGGGCTAGTAACTTGAAGAAGGCACAGGAGGTTGTGAAATGTTGCAAATACTCATTCTTGAACTGAGTGTTGGTTATGCATGTGTGTCCAGATTATTAAAAAAAAAATCATTTAGGCCCTTGCCCATTAGCTCAGTGGTAGAATGTCACCCCAGTGTTTGGAAGTCCCAGGTTTGATTCCCAGCCAGGGCACACAGGAGAAGTGCCCATCTGCGTCTCCACTCCTCCTCTCTCCTTCCTCTCTGTCACTCTTTCCCTCCTACAGCCAAGGTTCCACTGGAACAAGGTTGTCCTGGTCATTGAAGATGGCTCCATGATCTCTGCCTCAGGTGCTAAAATGACTTTGGTTGCAATTGAGCAAGGTCCCACATGGGCAGAGTATCACCCCCTAGTGGGCATGTAGGGTGGATCCCAGTAGGGCGCATGTGGCAGTCTGTCTCTCTGCATCTCTGCTTCTCACTTCAGAAAAATACAAAAAAAATCATTTAAGTTTATACATTTGATTTGTGCACTCTTTTTATGTATGTAATGCTTGAATAAAATAATTTACTTTTTAGAAAAAGCATTTTGGAAAGAGATTCAAAGCTGGCACTCACTAACTTTTGCATGAGGGAGGCCTCACCTATCTTAAATTTCAGCCAAGGGAAGCTGCAGGGAAGCCCTGTTTAAAAGAAAAGAATAAAGAGGTTCTTGGAGAGTAATAATTGCTTAAGTTGGGTAATGGGTACATGTGATTTCATTACCTTATTTTCCATAATTGTGTATATGTTTTTAATTTTCCATAATAAAAACAAATTTTCTATAAAAAAGAAAACAACAATGAAAAGAAATAAATAAGATATTTGTATTACTTAACTGAGAAAAACTAGATTCCCTATAAATGAATAGAAGGTAAGAAAAATCTAACGTTCAAGGTTAATGCCAAAGTTTCAAAAAAAATACGTTAATGTCTTTGCAATACATTAGCATTGCTAAGCATTGGGCAGTATGTCCTTTTAGAGATTATTTATGTTTTATCGTAACTAATATTTATTTTTTCAATAAAGATCTTATAATTTAAAATATTGCATAAGTAAATATAGTGAATCAATATATGTCATTGTGAAGCTAGAGTTGTGTTGCTAACAACATTTTTAAATGGTTTACTTTTAAAGGTGATTATATCAACATACAGTATGGTGTAACAACAATGAATTCATACTCTCAATATATTCTCTATAAATAATAATGCTCTTCAAAAGTATCTATGCACTCTAGTCTTGATTATGGAGAGACAGCTGTTTATTAAAATATAGCATTAATTATTTAAACATATTTACAAAAAGAAAGAAGTTATTACAAATATAGATTTGTTTTGTTTTAGTCTCTATGAGAGCTGATGACATCTGAGAGAGTGTAAAGAAAATTTCCAACCTAAGTTTGAAGAGAAAAGAAAAATTTTGACATGTTTTTTCACATGGATGCTATGGTGTATTATTCAGTGTGTCACTCAGATATACCTCTTGAGAACTGAGACATTTATTTCCCAAATACCAAGAATTGTTGCCTGCTGGCCCTCACAGTAGCATCCCTCCCTAGTAATTGCCCTCAACCAAGGTAGCTGCCTCTACTAAGGTTAAACCCCCTTCCTACATGCAATTACTGGCCAATGCGAAAAACCAAAAACTTGGCACCCTTGTCATTTAGAAAACATTTTTGAAGTGCTATCTCAGCTGCAGAGCTACCGTGAAAATGTCTAGACTTTCTTCTAACTGCTTCACATTTAAACTCTGCCTTTAGGTAATTCTGTTTCCCTCACTTTCTCTCAGGTTTTGTTGTCAGTAGTATCACACCCAAAACCATGGGGAAAACAAACCAACACACAAACAAGAAACATCCTAAATATTTGTTTCAGAGTCTTTTTTTAGTGAACCTAATCTAAGATGGTTTGAAACAAAGGAAAGAACAATTAACAAAGACAGAAAAAAGATAATATGACCTAATGTCAAAATCATTAACTTGAATGTGATTCAGAGTCATAGACAGGTGTTTTAATAAGAGTAAAACCATCTGGGAAATCTGTGGAGCATGAAGCAGAAGAGGAAAATGGATAATCACTAACGTTAAAAGTCATAGCTACAAGGTACATTCTTTTTAAAGACTATGACAGACTATTCTAGATGTCATTATGGGCTATGACAGACTGAGCATTTTATTCTAATTTGTATGTTTGAGAGTAGTTTCTATACACTTAGAACACACTTAGAAAGTCATAGCTTACATATTTGGATACATATAAAGAACAGCACAGCTTTTCCAAGTGTATTACATTAGAACAAAATGAATATTAAGAAATATTTATGTATCAGATTAACTTTACTTCACTTAAAAGTAAAACAACGAAAAATTCTTCCTCATGTAATCTTCACCCCACAAATCTCTATTCTCTACATTTCTAACCCATATTGGCTTTGAAATTTTCAGTAAGGTTTTATTTAGCAATGCAGAATTCACAAGTAATACTATTCATTCACTTTCCTCTCACTTATATTTCTTTCTTACTATGTTGTATCTTTATTTTTTCCTGACAAGGGGACACAAGAAAAAGAATGCCCTGAAAATTCTTCAACTCTTCACATTGCATTATCTTTTTTTTTGAGAGAGAGAGAGAATCAGAGATAGGGATAGATACGGACAGACAGACAGGAGTGAAGAGAGATGAGAGATGAGAAGCATCAATCATCAGTTTTTCGTTGTGACACCTTAGTTGTTCATTGATTGCTTTATCATATGTGTCTTGACCGTGGGCCTTCAGAATACTGAGTGATCCCTTGCTCAAGCCAGTGACTTTGGGTCCAAGCTGGTGAGCTTTGCTCAAACCAGATGAGCCCACACTCAAGCTGGCAACCTTGGGGTCTCGAACCTGGTACCTCTGCATCCCAGTCCAACACTCTATCCACTGTGCCACCACCTGGTCAGGCAACACTTGTATTATTTATAATATTTAAACTGGATTTTATTTTCTGCTTAAACTAATTTACAGTAGATATTAGCATATAAGGAAAAAGAGATGGGTATGAAAGTTGGTAACAGCAATAGCCTCTGGAGGAAAAGCCACACTCATATTTGGAGATTAGTAACTAGCAACTTCCAAGATAACAAGAAAATTAGGCCTTTATTTGTTGATCCAAGTTTTTGGAGCTAAGAACAACAGTGGGCAGGAAAAAGAAAACATTGCAGCTTAGCTGGACCTAGAATATTCTGAAAACTATAAAAGAAAAAAGGGACTTCATTCTAAAGAAAAATTTGAGGCAAGAAAATGTACAGAAATAGTAAGTAAATAATTGAGTATTTGAACTACTAGTTTCATATAAGGGTGTTTTAGAGAAAGGTTGCAATTTGGATGAGGCTAAAAGCAAAAAAATATCTAGTAGCTAAGGGAGGAATGTAGTCTGAGTATTGAGGTCTATAATGAAGTATGGAGAGGGTTAAAAGAAGAAAGGTTAAAGGATATAACAATATGAGAACTGAATGATATATTGAACTTTTAAAAATGGCATTGAGGAATTGAGACTGAAGATGCAGGTTATACAAGTTGGAAGATGAGAAGATGTGAACTAAAAGGGACACTTGAGCATTGAGGTGGGGAGTAAAAAAATAAGTAGCAGATAGAAAAAGTGGACAAACCATCTCAAGGTATCAAAGAGTGGAAAGAAAACTATCTCAGGGGATTAATCCTCTTCTTATCAGGATTGTAAATAGTCCTTATAGATTATTTGATTGAAAATGAACAGTGAAAATAGCAGTGCTGGTCTGCACTTAGTAAGTAGAATTCATATGTAGGTTAACCACCTGAGTAATCTTGTATTTTAAGAAAGGAATTGGTACTATGATAAGGGCAAAAACACCTGTGGACTAAGAATATATAAGGGATAGTCTATACGTTCCATTATTTTACAAAGTAGTTGGGAATATAACACTTGCATATATCAAATAAAAAGCACTAGGTGCTAAAACATTTCCAGAAAAACTCAGAAAAAAATGAGAACTACAAATGAACAAAATAATGAGATGTAACTTTCTAAACAAAATAAAAATGAATCCTAAAATACAGACAAAATAGAGATATAAAGAGACTAGCAGAATGTTAAATTTAGGTTAAAAATGTAGTGAGTGAAACTTGAAGATGGCAGCAGAATAAGCAGACGCACAGACACCCAGCTCTCACCAACAAACTGGAATACAAATCAATTTAGGAAAAATCAATGTGAAAAACCAACTCTGGACTATAAGAACAGCTGTCAAAAACCAAGGAGCAAAGAAGAAGCCACAACAAACCTGGTAGGGAGCGCCTGAATCTCCCCTGCTTACAGGAATGGGGGGGGTGAGGCTGAGAGCCCAGAGGGGATCTCACTCCAGGGAAAAGAACAGAAAATACTGCTCAAAGCCACTTGCCTAGCGACCAGGGAGCAAGGTGTGTTGAAAAGACGAGCTTATCTCCCAAGTGGAAAGGAGAGAGGGACAGACTGTGAGGGGTTAAGGAATGCAGGAGATGACCTAAAAGAGCTGACCCATCTGTGCTGGAGGCACCCATAGCTGGGGGCAGGACTTATCCTTCCACAAAACAGTACTGAATTGCTTCCAGATCAGAGATCTCCAGACATCTCTCCAGCTCAAATCAGATCAACAAGACACAGCTGAAAAAAACAAGTGCAGAGGAAGGGCAGTAACTCAGGTCTCCATAGAGATCTGAGATATACCTCCCCCTACTGAAGCTGAGAAAACACCCTGCCCCAGAGAGATTAGTTGGTGGAAGAGGCCTTCAGAATCTCAGGTTACACCTATCCCATGCCTGGATACAGTTTCAAGGAAGCCCCCTGCTGAAATCAGTAAAAAAGACTATCACCTATTAAGAAAACAAACAAATCAAGACTTCAAAGCTGCCCAAATCTTAAAGTGGATTACAAATATTAGCTGATACCAACCCAAGAAGACCTAGAAATAACACAATTGAAAACTGGAGGCAGACAACACCAAGCCTAGACTCAACCAGCTCTACAAACAAAACACCCAAACACAGATAATGAGAAGACAAAAAAGTGCAATCCAAATGAAACCACAAGAGAAACCTTCAGGAGATAAACTGAGTGATATAGAAATAATCAAACTTCCAGATGTGGAGTTCAAAATAATGATTGTAAGGATGCTTAGGAATCCTATAACAACAATGGATGGTCATTATGAACACCTAAAGAAATAACAAGTATAAAAAGGATATTGAAATATTAAAAAAGAATCAGTCAGAGATGACAAATACAATATCAGAAATAAAGACCACAATGGAAAGAATTAAAAACAGGATGGATAGAGCTGAGGATCAAATCAGCGAGTTGGAGGACAACTTGAATGAAGGCAAGAAAGCAGAGAAGAAAAAAGAAAAGAGACTCAAAAAGTCTGAGGAAACTCTTAGAGAGCTTTGTGACAACGTGAAGAGAAATAATATCCACATCATAGGGGTTCCTGAAGAAGAAAAAGAACAAGGGATAGAGACTTTGTTCAATCATATCATAGCTGAAAACTTCCCTAAATTAATGCAGAAGAAACTCTCACAAGTTCAAGAAGCACAGAGGACTCCATTAAAGAGAAACCCAAAGAAACCTACACCAAGACACATCATAATTAAAATACCAAAGCTAAGTGATAAAAAGAAAATATTAAAAGCTGCAAGAGAAAAAAAAGCTATCACCTACAAAGAAGCCCCCATAAGGATGACATCCGGCTTCTCAACAGAAACACTTGAGGCCAGAAGGGAATGGCAAGAAATATTCAAAGTAATGCAGAACAAGAACCTACAACCAAGACTACTTTATCCAGCAAGGCTATCATTTAAAATCGAAGGAGAAATAAAAAGCTTCACGGACAAAAAACAAATCAAGGAATTCATTACAACCAAACCAATGCTGCAGGAAATGTTAAGGGGCCTGTTGTAAACAGATCAAAGTAGGAAAAGAATATAGCAAAAAAGGAATACAGCTTTAAAGAATAAAATGGCAACAAACAACTACAGATCAATAATAGCCATAAATGTAAGTGGATTAAATGATCCAATCAAAAGACATAGGGTAGCTGCATGGATAAGAAAACAGGACCCGTACATATGCTGTCTACAAGAGACACACCTTAGAACATAAGATACACATAGATTGAAGGTAAAAGGATGGAAGAAAACATTTCATGCAAATGGAAATGAAAAAAAAGCTGGGGTAGCAATACTTACATCAGAAATTTGGACTTTAAAACAAAGGATATAGTAAGAGATAAAGAAGACCACTACATAATGATAAAGGGAGTAATCCAACAGGAAGATATAACTATTATAAATATCTATGCACCTAATATAGGAACACCTAAATATATAAAGCAGACTTTGATGGATTTAAAGGGGGAGATCAACAGCAATATTATAATAGGAGGGGATTTCAATGCCCCACTAACATCACTCGATAGATCCTCAAGAAAGAAAATTAACAAAGAAACAGCAGACTTATTGGACATACCAGATAACTCGATTTAATAGATATCTTCAGAACCTTTCACCCTATAGCAGCAGAATATACATTCTTTTCAAGTGCTCATGGTACATTCTCTAGGATAGACCACATATTAGGGCACAAAAGTGGTCTCAACAAATTTAAGAAGATTGAAATCATATCAAGCACTTTCTCCAAGCACAACGTCATGAAACTAGAAATGAATCACAAAAGAAAAGCTCAAAAATTCTCAAACACATGGAAATTAAATAGCAGGTTGTTAAATAATAAATGGATTAAGAATGACATCAAAGAAGAAATAAAAAAATTCCTAGAAACGAATGACAATGAGCATACAACAACTCAAAATTTATGGGACACAGCAAAAGCAGTACTGTGAGGGAAGTTTATAGCACTACAGGCACACTTTAAGAAGCTAGAAAAAGCTCAAATAAACAACTTAACCCTGCATCTAAAAGAACTAGAAAAAGAACAGCAAGTAAAGCCCAAATGTAGTAGAAGGAAGGAAATAATAAAGATCAGAGTGGAAATAAATTACTTAGAGACTAAAGAAACAATACAGAGAATCAATGAAACTAGGAGCTGGTTCTTTGAAAAGGTAAACAAGATCAATGAACCTTTAACCAGACTCACCAAGAGAAAAAGAGAGAGGACTCAAATAAATAAAATTAGAAACAAGAGTGGAGAAATAACAACTGACACAACAGAAATACAAAATATTGTAAGAAAATACTATGAAGAATTGTATGCCAAAAAACTAGACAACCTAGATGAAATGGAGAAATTCCTTGAAACATACAATTTTCCAAAAATCAATCTGGAAGAATCAGAAAACCTAAACAGACTGATTACACCAAATGAGATCGAAACAGTTATCAAAATACTCCCAACAAAGAAAAGTCCTGGGCATGATGGCTTCACAAGTGAATTCTACCATATATTCTAAAAAGAACTAACTCCTATCCTTCTCAAGCTATTTCTAAATGTTCACGAGAAAGGAAGACTTCCAAGCTCCTTTTATGAGGTGAGCATTATTCTGATTACAAACCCAGGCAAAGAAAACACAAAGAAAATTATAGGCCAATAATTCCTGATGAATTTAGAAGCTAAAATTAAAATCCTCAACAAAATATTAGCAAACTGGATGCAGCAATATATGAAAAAAAATCATACATCATAATGCAGTGTGATTTATTCTCAGGAGGCAAGGTTGGTACAATATTCACAAATCAATCAATGTGATTCATCACATAAAAGGAAGGAGAAAAACCACATGATAATTTCAATAGATGCAGAAAAAGCATTTGATAAAATTCAGCACCCATTCATGATCAAAACTCTCAGCAAAGTGGGAATACAGGAAACATACCTCAACATGATAAAGGCTATCTATGACAAACCCACAGCCAACATCATACTCAATGGGCAAAAATTAAAAGCAATCCCCTTAGGAACAGAGACAAGGCAGGGGTGTCCACTTTTATCATCACTCTTATTCAACATAATTCTAGTAGTCCTAGCCACAGCAATCAGACAAGAAGAAGAAATAAATGGCATTCAAATTGGAAAAGAAGAAGTAAAACTATCATTATTTATAGATGATATGATACTATATAAAGAAAACTATAAAGTCTCAGTGAAAAAACTACTGGAACTGATAAATGAATTCAGCAAGGTGGCAGAATATAAAATTAATACTCAGAAATCAGGGGCATTTGTATCCATTAACAATGAACAGTCAGAAACAGAAATTAAGGAAACAATCCCCTTCCTTATTGCAACCAAAAAATAAAGTACCCAGGAGTAAATTTAACCAAGGAAATGAAAGACTTGTACTTGGAAAATCATAAAACATTGATAAAAGAAATCAAGATAGATACAAACATGTGGAAGCATATACCATGTTCATGGTTAGGAAGAATAAACATCATTAAAATGTCTATATTACCCAAAGCAATTTATAAATTCAATGCATTACAAATTAAAATACCAATGACACACTTCAAAGATATAGAACACATATTTCAAAAATTTATATGGAAACAAAAAAGAACATGAATTGCCTGAGCAATCTTGAAAAGGAAGAATAAAGTGTGAGGTATCACACTTCCTGATATCAAGTTATACTACAAGGCCATTGTACTCAAAACTGCCTGGTACTGGCATATGAACAGGCATATAGATCAATGGAACAGAACTGAGAACCCAGAAATAAAGCCACACTTTTATGGACAACTGATATTTGAGAAAGGAGGTAAAAGCAGACAATGGAGTAAAGACAGCCTCTTTAACAAATGGTGTTGGGAAAATTGGATATCTACCTGCAAAAAAATGAAACTAGACCACCAACTTACACCATCCAAAAAAGTCAACTCAAAATGGATAAAAGACTTAAATGTTAAGTCATGAAACCGTAAACATCTTGGAAGAAAGGATAGGCAGTAAACTCTCTGGTAACTCTCAGAGCAATATTTTTGCCAATATATCTCTCCAGGCAAGTAAAATAAAGGACAAAATAGACAAATGACACTATATCAAACTAAAAAGCTTTTGCACAGCTAAGAAAATAAGAACAGAATAAAAAGACAAACCACACAATGGGAGAACATATTTGATATTACATCTGATAAGGGGTTAATAACCAAAATTTATAAAGAATTTGTAAAACTCAAGACCAGGAAGACAAACAATCCAATCAAAAAATGGGCAAAACAAATGAATAGACACTTCTCCAAAGAGGACATAGAGATGACCAATAGGCATATGAAAAAATGCTCAACATCACTAATCATTAGAGAAATGCAAATTAAAACCATAATGAGATATCACCTCACACCAGTCAGAATGGCGCTCATCAACAAAACAACACAGAATAAGTGCTGGTGAGGATGTAGAGAAAGGGAACCCTCCTGCACTGCTGGTGGGAATGCAGACTGGTGCAGCCACTGTTGAAAACAGTATGGAGATTTCTCAAAAAATTAAAAATCAAACTACCTTTTTACCCAGCTATCCCACTTTTAGGAATATACCCAAGAACACCATAGCACTCTTTCAAAAGGAGAAATGCACCCTCATGTTTATTGGAGCATTATTCACAATAGCAAAGATCTGGAAACAGCCCAAGTATCTTTCAGTGGACGATTGGATTAAAAACCTTTGGTACATATATACTATGGAATACTACTCAGCCATAAGAAATGATGACATTGGATCATTTAAAATAACATGGATGGACCTTGATAACATTATACTGAGTGAAATATTTAAATCAGAAAAGACTAAAAGCTATATTATTTCATACATAGGGCGGACATAAAAATGAGACTCTGAGATATGGACAAGAGTGTGGTCGTTACGGGGGGGTGGTTAGGGAGGAGAGGGGGAAGGGAGGGGCACAAAGAAAACTAGATAGAAGGTGATAGAAGACAATTGGACTTTGGATGATGGAAATGCAACATAATCAAATGTCAAAATAACCTGGAGATGTTTTCTCTGAACATATGTACCCTGATTTATCAATGCCCTCTCATTAAAATTAATAATAAAAAAATAAAGGGAAAAAATGAGAGAAAAAGAATTATAGGTTTAAATAATAAAATGGCAATAAATAAACACATATCTATAACAACCTTAAATGTAAACGGATTAAAAGTTCCAATTAAAAAAACTTAGGGTAGCTTCATAAATAAGAAAACAGGACCCGTACATATGCTGTTTACAAGAGACCCACCTCAGAAAAAAGATACACATAGAAAGAAAATGAAAGGATGGAAAAAAGTATTTCATTAAAATAGAAATGAAAAAAAAAACTAGGGTAGCAATACTTATACAGTATCTGACAAAATAAACTTTAAAACAAAGGCCACAGTAAGGGATACAGAAGGTCACTACCACATAATGATAAAAGAAACAATCCAACAGGAGGATATAACCATTGTAAATATCTATGTGCCTAATATAAGAGCACCTAAATATATAAAGCAGATTTTGATGGACATAAAGGGAGAGATCGACATCAACATCATAATAATAAGGGATTTAAACACCCTACTAATATCAATGGATGGATCTTTCAGACAGAAAATCAACAAAGAAACAGTGGCCTTAAATGACACACTAGATCGACTGGATTTAATTGATATATTCAGAACATTTCACACCAAAGCAACAGAATATACATTAATTTCAAGTGCTCATGTTACATATTTTAAGATAGACCACATGTTAGGACACAAAACAAGTCTCAATAAATTTCAGAAGATTGAAATTCTATCAAGCATCTTGTCTGATCACAATGGCTTGAAACTACAAGTCAACTACAATGGAAAAAATGTAAACATTCACTTGGAAGCTACGCAGCATGTTATTCAATAATGAATGGGTTAACAAAGAGATAAAAGAAGAAATAATAAATTTTCTTGAAACAAATGAAAATAAAAATACAACAACCCAGAATCTATGGGACACAGCAAGAGCAGTCCTGAAAGGGAAATGCATAGCATTACATGCATACCTCAGGAAGTAGAAATATCTCAAATAAACAATTTAACCCTGTACCTAAAAGAACTAGAAAAAGACCAACAAGCTAATCCCAGAGATAGTAGAAGGAAGAAAATAATAAAAAATAAGAGTGGAAATAAATGACATAGAGGCTATAAAAATATAATGCAAAAGATCAATGAGCCTGACCAGACAGTGGAGCAGTGGATAGAGCATTGGCCTGAGATGTTGAGGATCCAGGTTAAAAACTCTGAGGTTGCTGGCTTAAGCCCAAGGTCATAAGCTTGAGCAAGGGCTCCACTCAAGCCTCCCAGTCAAGGCACATACAAGAAAGCAATCAATAAACAACTTAGGTGCCACAACTATGAGTTGTTGCTTCTCATCTCTCTCCTTTTCTGTCTGTTTGTCTCTCTCTCATTCTCTCTGTTAAAAAAAATCAATGAAACTGGAGCTGGTTATTTGAAAGGTAAATAAGGCTGATGAACCTTTAAGTAGACTCATTGAGAAAAAAAGATGGCCTGACCTGTGATGTCAGAGTGAATATAGTGTCAACCTGGAATGCTGTGATTGCTCATTCAAAACTCCGGGCTTGCAATATCTGTAAAGTACAATAAAGTAAAGCCTAGTCAATCAAGTTTTGTCTGTGCATTAAATTGTCTAAATATACACTTCTCATGTCTTATATTTTATAGGACAAAAAAACTACATAATATACTATTATTATGATGTATTTTATGATTATACCTTAAATAAATACAGTAAACAATGATCTTGCACAATAAAAGAGAAAGAATAAAACACTATAGAACAACATTTCTGTACCTCACTGAAATTAAATTGGATTAAACAAAAATTTAGTTCTTGTATATATATATTCATATGTATATGGCAATCCCTACTGCAACCATTAAAACAAAAATTCAAAATATATACTAAAAGAATATGTACTTGGCCCTGGCTGGCTGGTTCAGTGGTAGAGCATCAGCCCAGCGTGTGGAAGTCCCAGGTTCCATTCCGGCCAGGGCACACAGGAGAAGTGCCCATCTGCTTCTCCACCCTTGCTCTTCTCCATCTTCTTTATCTCTCTCTTCTACTCACACAGCCATGTCTCCATGGAAGCAAAGTTGCCCCAGGCCTTAGGATGGCTCCATGGCCTCCACCTCAGGCGCTACAATGGCTCTGGTTGAAATGGAACAGTGCCCCAGATGGGCAGAGCACTGCCCTTTAGTGTGCATGCCAGGTGGATCCAGGTCAGGTGCATGCGGGTGTCTGTCTGACTGACTCCTAGCTTTGCACTTCAGAAAAAAAAAGGACTAAAAATTTAGTGTAATTAAAGTATTACACTAAAGATAATGGCAATTTGAAATGAAAGCAGAAAAAAAAGAAATAGAGGGACAAAAACACATAAGCCTGACCAGGCAGTGGTGCAGTGGATAGAGCATTGGACTGGGACACGGAGGATCCAGGTTTGAAATCCCGAGGTCGCTAGTTTGAATGCAGGCTCATCTAGTTTGAGCACAGCTCATCAGCTTGAACCCAAGGTCGCTGGCTTAAGCAAGGAGCCACTTGATCTGCTGTAGCCCTCCAGTCAAGGCACATATGAGAAAGCAATCAATGAACAACCAAGGTGCTGTAACAAAGAATTGATGATTTTCATCTCTCTCCCTTCCTGTCTGTCTGTCCCTATCTGTCCCTCTCTCTGACTTTCTCTGTCTCTGTAAAACAAAACAAAAAAATTAAAAAACACATATTGTATGAGGAAAACAAAAATGAAAAATGACTGATGCAAATCCAAGTATATCAATAATATCACTAAATACAAATGATATAAATATGCCATTCATAGGACAAAGTTTGGCAGATTAGAAGTAAAACAACAAGAAAATTCAAGAAGTCATATTTTAGATTCTAAAATAAAAATACATTTAATAAAATGAGAGAAAAAAGTTTTATCATGCAAACTTCAGCCATAAGGTAGTTAGAGTTGCTATATTAATGTCAGACAAACAGATTTTAAAAAACAAAAACTAAATCAAAATAATAAGGCATATTTTATAAGGATGGAGGTGTAATTCAGAAGATATAAAAATATGAAGCATACCCTCACCTTACTGATAGAATTCTAAAAGGAGAAACAAACAATTAAACAATAATAGAAATGTCAGTCCCCCATTTTCAATAATGAACAGAAAAACAAGAAGAAATTAAAGATATAGATTTAGACAGCACTATAAAACAGTTAGACATAGGAAACATTTATAAAAATTCCACAATATAGTGACACTATTCTTACTACACATGTATATTTTCTAGAACAAACTATGTTCTATACAATAAAACAAGACTCACTAACTTTAAAAGCATAGTAACAATTATAGAAACTATGCTCCTTGACACAAATTAAGTAAAAATAGTAATCAACCACCTACGTAAATTTGAAAATTTTACAAATATGTGAAAATATACTTGTAAATAACTGAAGAACCAAAGTAGTAAGGCAAAATTATAGCATAGAACAACCAGAGGAAAGATCACAAAAGAAATGGCGATGTTAAACAACATTATAGAATTTTGACCTGAACTGGCATGTACAGAGCACTCTGCCTGACAACAGTAGAATACACATTATTTTTCTCAATCTTGCATTGAACAATCTCTGAAAATGAAAACTGGAAATTCTCAAATAAGTAAAATTTAAACAATACAGTATTAAAGAGCTAATGGGCCAAAAAGGAAATGCCAATGAAAAATAGAAAATATCTTGAACAAATAAAAATGAAAATATAACATACTAAATTAATAGAATACAGTGAAAGCAAGGTTGAGAGGTGCATTTATAGCTGTGAACACAAACTTTACATTTTAAGACATTCAAAAAATAAAAATAAACTAAACCTAAAGCTAGCAGAACAATAAAAGTAATAAAGATAAAAGCAGAAATAAATAAAATACAGAAAATAAATATAATAGAAATATATCAATGAAACCAAGAGTTGTTTCTTGGAAAATAAATATATATAATATATATATATTATTTTATGTAGCTTTTCCAAGGCTTTTTATATGAAATTGAAAATTATAAAGTTCCTGCAAAGAACTGTATAGTTTTATGCATGATAATAGATGGTGTAAATAATGCCGCTGAAATCTGCAGAGTGCATCTGCAATATGTCAGATGGGCACAGTTTTTTTGCAAAGAATTAGTAAATATGATTCTCGTTAATGATAATTTCTAAGCCATAATGTGTGCAATTTAAGAGGGTGAAGTTATGTACAATAATCTCAAAAAATGTTGTTAAATTCAACTGAGCACGAATATAACTGCATAAACTTTAATTTCAATATCTACATTAATGGACTTTCCCATTCTTGTCAGTGGCATGCAAATTATATAAATCAATATTTATATGCATGAACTTCTAGCTCAAAGCCTCTGAGTCAACCCAGTGGATAAAGATATCTCTTGTAAACCTCTATACAACTGGAAAAATAGCATTTTGACCAAAAACTTGATAATGAAAACACTTGTTTCAACAATTATTTTATGCAGTACTTTGTCTTTTGGTGGGACATATGAGATAATGTGATAATAACTTGAGACACAAAAATAATCTTGACATTTTTTCATTTCTCTTTAATGCATAAGTTCCGGAGCTTAGAAAAATTCTTTGTATATCAGAGTGCCTAGTGGCAGGAATTATCAAAAGAACAGCCTGACCTGTGATTGTGCAGTGGATAAAGCGTCGACCTGGAACGCTGAGGTTGCCGGTTCAAAACCCTGGGCTTACCTGGTCAAGGCACATATGGGAGTTGATGCTTCCAGCTCTTCCCCCCCCTTCTCTCTCTCTCTCTCTCTCCTCTCTCTCTCTGTCTCTGTCTCTGTCTCTCTCTCTCTCTCTCTCTCTTCTCTAAAAATTAATAAAAAAAGAAAAAAAATTGAAAAAATTAAAAAAAGAACAAAAAAGTTTGAAAGGAACAGGGGGAAGATCCAAAAGGATATTAATTTAATGTCAACATTTATACTAAAGTATGTTGCATATTGCATTATTTTTAACAAACTAAGAATTTCAGTCTGAAGAACAGCTGAAATGGCAAGTTCAATAAGACAAATGAGGATTTGAGAACTTTTTAATTTCCTTCTATTTCATTGACTAAAAATGAACATTAATATTAAAGACTGGATTTGAGACGTTAAGCTGCCGACAGTCCCAAATGATATTATGCAAGTTTGATAGCATATTCTTTGATTTAAATTGACTTCTGTGATTGAGAGGAAATTTACAAAGCATATGGTCAGTTAATTAATTTTTTAGAAAGACAAAATCACCTTATGCATGTAAAGAAATGTAACAGTACAAATATACTCTCTACTATCTTAGATTGTTATGGTATATAGATATAGAAATATAGATAAGTATGCATTTTAAAACACACTATTTATTATGATTTTATGTTGTTACAAATACACAAATAAAATTAATCATTTCAAAGGCATTATGTTTGATTTAGAATTTGAGAACCAGACATCTTATGTCACCATTTTGTATTTCAAGGGTTATGTTATTTTTTTTTTTCAATAATAGCCTTTACCTTCAGAGCAGTTATAGGATTGCAGGAAAAATGAGAAAACTTACAGAGTTCTCATATACCCCTTCACTCTCCAAATATTAATAAGCTGCATTACTGTGATATATTTGTTAAAATTGATGGAACAATATTGATAAACTGTTGGTAACTAGAAGACATTGTTTACATTAACATTAATTTTTCGTGTTGTACATTCTATGGGTTTTGAAAAATGTATATTGACTGATCAGGCAATGGGGCAGTGGATAGAGCATCGGACTGGGATGCGGAGGACCCAGGTTCGAGACCCCGAGACCGCCAGCTTGAGCAAAAGCTCACCAGCTTGGACCCAAGGTCGCTGGCTCGAGCAAGGGGTTACTCAGTCTGCTGAAGGCCCACGGTCAAGGCACATATGAGAAAGCAAACAATGAACAATTAAGGTGTTAAAACGAAAAACTGATGATTGATGCTTCTCATCTCTCTTCGTTCTTGTCTGTCTGTCCTTATCTATCCCTCTCTCTGACTATCTCTGTCTCTGTATTAAAGAAAAAGAAAAGAAAAATGTATAAATGATGAGTCCATCATTAAAGTATCATACACATTAATAATTTCACTGCCTTAAAAGTTACCTGTCTATATATACTTGCTCATTCCTTCTTCTTTCCCCATCCATTGACAACCACTGATTTTATGACCATTTCATAGTTCTGCATTTTCCAGAACTTCATGATTAATATTACTAATGATATCGTATAGTATGTAGCTTTTTCAATTGGCTTCTTTCACTTAGCAATATACACTTGTTTCCTCCATTGTGTGTTTTGTAGCTTGACAGTTCATTTCTTTTTATCACTAAATAATATCCCATTGTAGAGATATACCAGGGTTTGTTTATTCATTTACCTACCAAAGGACATATTGTTTTATCTAAGTTATGATAATTATAAATAAAGATGCTATAAACATTCATGTGCAGTCTGACCAGGTAAAGGCTCAGTGGATAGAGCATTGGCCAGACACTGAGGACCCAGGTTCAAAATCCTGAGGTTACTAGCTTGAGTGTCAGCTCACCAGCTTGAGCCCAAAAGTTGCTTGCTTGAGACCAAAGGTCACTGGCTTGAGCAAGGGGTCATTGGCTCAGCTGGAACCCCCCAATCAAGGCACATATGAGAACGCAATCAATGAACAACTAAGGTGCTGCAACTGTGAGTTGATGTTTGTCATCTCTCATCCTTCCTGTCTCTCTGTCTCTTTCAAAAAAAATTCATTAGACACTTCTCCCAGGAAGAAATACAAATGGCCAACAGATATATGAAAAGATGTTCATCTTCTTTAGCTATTAGAGAAATGCAAATCAAAACGGCAATGAGATACCACCTCACACCTGTTCGATTAGCTGTTATTAGCAAGTCAGGTAATAGCAAATGTTGGAGAGGCTGTGGAGAAAAAGGAACCCTCATACACTGTTGGTGGGAATGTAAAGTAGTACAACCATTATGGAAGAAAGTATGGTGGTTCCTCAAAAAACTGCAAATAGAACTACCTTATGACCCAGCAATCCCTCTACTGGGTATATATCCCCAAAACTCAGAAACATTGATACGTAAAGACACATGCAGCCCCATGTTTATTGCAGCATTGTTCACAGTGGCCAGGACATGGAAACAACCAAAAAGCCCATCAATAGATGACTGGATAAAGAAGATGTGGCACATATACACTATGGAATAATACTCAGCCATAAGAAATGATGACATCGGAACATTTACAGCAAAATGGTGGGATCTTGATAACATGATACGAAGCGAAATAAGTAAATCAGAAAAAACCAGGAACTGTATTATTCCATACGTAGGTGGGACATAATACTGAAACTAAGAGACATTGACAAGAGTGTGGTGGTTACGGGGGGGAGGGGGGAATGGGAGAGGGATAGGGGGTGGGGAGGGGCACAAAGAAAACAAGATAGAAGGTGACAGAGGACAATCTGACTTTGGGTGGTGGGTATGCAACATAATTGAACGACAAGATAACCTGGACTTGTTATCTTTGAATATATGTATCCTGATTTATTGATGTCACCCCATTAAAAAAATAAAATTATATAAAAAAAAAATTCATGTACAGATATTTCTGTGAGCATAAATTTTCAAATAATTTGGGTGAATACCCAGAAACACAATTCTTATATCATATGGCAAGAGTATGTTTAATTTTTCTTGTAAAAAACTGCCAACTTTTCTTCCATCATGGCTTTACCTGTCTGTATTTTTAGTGATAGTGAATGGCAGTTCCTGTTGTTTCACATTCTGGTCAGCATTTTGGTATTGTTTGTGCTTTGAATTTAATCATTCTGATAGGTATATAGTGGTATATTATTTTGTTGTAATTCATATTACTGATGATATACAATATAAAATATTTTATGCTTATTTGCTATGTATATATATATAATTTTTGGTAAGGTATCTATTATGGTTTTAGCTCATTTTTTAATCAAGTTGTTTGATTTCTTATTGTTGAGTTTCTTTTTGTTTTGTTTTTTTTTAAAGCCATTTTATTTATTTTTTATTTATTTATTCATTTTAGAAAGGAGAGAGAGGGAGAGAGAGAGAGAGAGAAGAGGGAGAGAGAGAGAGAGAGAGAGAGAGAGAGAGAGAGAAGGGGGGAGGAGCAGGAAGCATCAACTCCCATATGTGCCTTGACCAGGCAAGCCCAGGGTTTTGAACCGGCGACCTCAGCATTTCCAGGTCAACGCTTTACCCACTGCGCCACCACAGGTCAGGCTTATTGTTGAGTTTTAAAATATCTTTTATATTATATATTTTTGATACCATTCCTTTATCAAATACATCTTTTCCAAAATTTTTATCTTAACCTATGATTTATATTTTTATTACCTTATACAACTTTTATTTTAATTAAGTCCAATTATTTATTATTTCTTTCATGGATTATGTTTCTGGTGTTATATCTAGAAAGTCACTGCCAGGCTCATTTACTTTTTCTCCTATTATCTTCTAGAAGTTTCATAATTTTGTATTTACATTTAGGCCTATGAGCCCTTTTGATTACAATTAAGTATAATCTCATCTGAGGTCATCTGCAAAGGTCAATATCTAAGGAGCTAGGGGTCCCAGTCCCACAGAAGTGATGTGCTTAAAACTGGGTTTTTTCACTGAATGATAAAAATAACTAAGAATTCTTTAGTCCTTGTCCAGTTATTCTTATAGGTAACTTAAGTACACATTTAAAACAGCCCTTATAGTTAAGAGTTAATCAAAGATTGACAAAGTACTATCTAATGATCTCCCTCAGTTCTCAAGATTTGCAGTTAAATGAATCCAAATTCAAACCTGACACTGGATCATCAAAGAAATGCAAAATGAAAGGACAATGAGATACTACCTTACACACCTGTCAAAATGGCTATCATCAAGAAACAACAAGTATTGGCGAGGATATGGTCAAAAGGGAACACTCGTGTACAGCTGGTGTGAATGCAGATTGGTGCAGCCACTATAAAAAACAGTAGAGAGATACCTCAAAAAAAATAAAAATGAAACTGCCTTATGACTCAGCAACTTCACTTCTGGGTATAGATCCAGAGAAATCAAAATGCTAACTCAAAAGAATATATGCACTCTCATATTCATTGCAGCATTATTTACAACAGCCAAGTTATAGAAGCAACTAAATTGCCAATCAATATACAAGTAAATAAAAAAGTGGTACATATATACAATGGATTATTACTTAGCCACAAAAAAATAAAACAAAATCTCACTTATTGTGATAGCATGGATGGACTTAGAGAGTATTATGTTAAGTAAAATAAGTCAAGTAAAGTAAGCCAAATATTATATGATTTCACTTACATGTGGAATCTAAAAAGAAAAACAAAATGAAGTGGCATATAAAATAGAAACAAACTGATAGATACAGAGAACAGATTGATAGTTGCCAGAAGGGTGGGGTGTTGGAGAGGGTGGGGTGTTGGGGAGGGTGGGGTGTTGGGGAAAGTAGGGTGTAAAAGTTCAAGGGTTTAAGAAGTACAAATTGGCAGTTACAGAGTAATCATGAGGAGCCTGACCAAGCAATGGTACAATACATAGAGCATTGGACTGAGATGCAGAGGACCCAGGTTTGAAACCCCTAGCTCTCTGGCTTGAGCTCTGGCTAACCAACTTGAGCACAGGGTAATCAGCTTGTGTGTGGGATCAAGCCCCTGGTTGCTGGCTTGAGACCAAAGGTCACATACTAGAGCAAGGGGTCACTCGCTCTGCTATATTTCCCTGGTAAAGGCACATATGAGAAAGCAGTCAATGAACAACTATGGTGCTGTAACAAAGAATTGATTCTTCTCATCTCTCTCCCTTTCTGTCTGTCTGTCCCTATCTGCCGCTTTATCTGTCTCTCTCAATGTCTGTCACAAAAAAGGAATAGTCATGAGGATGTAGAATACAGCATAGGGAATACAGTCAATAATATTATAGTAGCTATGTATGGTGCCAGGTGGTAATCGAAATATCAGGAGGAACACTTTGTAAATATATGATTCACTAACCACTCCTAGGTATGTATCAAACAGATTTGAATGCACAAGTTCACACAAAACCTTGTATATTAATATTAATAGCAGAATTAATCATAATAAACAAGTTGAAACAATCCAAATTTTTATTAACTGATGAATGGATAAGCAAAATGTGACATTTACATATAATAGAATATTAAATGTTAGAAAGGAATAAAGTATGGACAGATGCTACAACATTGATGATGATTTGAAACATTTTTCTTAGTGAGAGAAGCTAAACATAAAAGATCACATACTTTATGATTTTGTTTTAATGAAATGTCCATAACTGGCAAATTTATTGAGTTGAAAGTAGATTAATTGTTGCCATGGGTTGTGTATTAGTTTCCGAGGCTACCATAACAATATATCATAGACTAGATAGATGGTTTAAACACATAAATTTATTTTGTCACAGATTCTGGAGACTAAAAGTCCAAGATCAAGATGTTGACAGCATTGATATTTTTTGAGGCTCCTCCCTCCTTGCATATTACTGATGGCTACCTTCTTGCTGTTTTCTCATGTTGTCATTCTTTAGTCTGTCTGTTACTGTGCCTGAATTAAAGGTTTCAGTCATACTGGATTTGGGCTAAAAAAATTAACCTTAATTACTTATGTAAAAGCAGTATCTCCAAATACAGGTGCATTATAAGGTACTATGGAGTGGTACTTGAATATATGTATTTTAGAAGGACATGATTCAGCCCATAACAAGCTGAGAAAAAGGTGGAATGAGGAGATATCATTACTGAAGACAGGGCTTCTTTTTGTAGTGATGAAAATATTCTCAAATTAGATAGCAGTGACAGTCATAAAAATTTGTAAATATACTAAAACCACTGAATTGAACTGTAAAAAAATAAACTTAAAATAAAAGGAGTTAAAACAAAACTCTTGTAATGTTTGGTTAAAGAAATAATTTTTTAAGCATGACACCAACTGTATAATTTATTAAAAATTCATAAATTACAGTTGATCAAATGTAAAAGTTTTCTCTGCAAATAACCTGTTAAGATGATCAAAGGACAATCCACAAACTTGGAGTAAATATTTACAAATTACCTATCTTAAAAAATGTTCATTTCTAGAATAAACAATATAAAAACTTCCTAAATTAAACTTAATAAATCAAAGAAAAAGAGGGCTATTAGAACATAAGCATAAGCTTCAAGCAATCACTTCACAAAAATAAAAAACTTACAGAAAAAAAGATCAGACCAGAGATTACCAAAAGCAGAGGGAATAGGGAGGAAAAAATGCAGGAAGGTTGTCAAAGGTACAAACTTCCAGTTGTAAGATAAACAAGTATTGAGAATGTAATGTACAACATGATGGCTATAGCTAACACTGTTGTATGATATATAAAAAACTTAAGTAAATTTTATAAGTTCTCACAAAGAATTATTTTTCTTTTTTTATTCTTACTGTAGTAATAATTTCAACATAAATGTAAATCAAACTATCATGCTTTAAGCCTTAAACTTATATAATAATGTCAGTCAATAAAAAGTGAAGTAAACCAGCTCAAAAAGAAATATATATAATGTTAAACATATAGTTACTATAAAACCCAACATTTCCACTCTTGGGTATTAACCTTAAAAAAAGGACAACTGATGTTCACACAAAAAAACTGTCCATTAATTTTTATGAAAGATAATAAATAGCCAGACATTGGAAACAACACAAATAACTTTCAATGGGCAAATTAATAATTTATCATGTATGTTATACAATAAAATACTGTTCTGCACTATAAATGATCCATATTGATACATGATAAATCTCAAAAACACTATGATAAATGAAGAAAGCTTACTTCAAGTAGTTCGATATTCTATGATACCATTTATATAGCATTCTTGAGGTGGCTCTATTTTAGTGATAGTGAGCAGACAGTGACTTCCAGGAATTACGTGACTTCATGTATTAAGAGAGCGTAACTGATTAGAGATACCATGAGGTTGTTTCTCTCTTTCTTCCTCCCTCCCTCCCTCCCTCCCTCCCTCCCTCCCTCCCTCCCTCCCTCCCTTCCTTCCTTCCTTCCTTCCTTCCTTCCTTCTTTTTAAATTCATTGTAGAGGGAGGACAGAGTGAGAGACAGAGAAGAGGGGAGGAGCAGGAAGCATCAGTTCCCATATATACCTTGACTGGGCAAGCCTAGAGTTTTGAACCGCAACCTCACCGTTCCAGGTAAATGCTTTATCCGCTGTGCTGCCACAGGTTAGGTGAGGTTGTTTCTTTGAAGCAGTCCTGAATCTTAACTGTGGTGATGGTCACCTGAATCTGAACATTTGATACAAGTTTATAACACTACAAAATGCACCCATATTCACACACATACATGCACACACACTAGACTGCACAAAAAACTGATAAAATTTGAGTAAGGTATGTACCTGAATTAATAATATTGTACCAAAGTTACTTTCCTGGTTTTTGACAATGTGCTATAGTGAATTAACACATTATCAAGCATGATGAAAGACAAGAGAATACTCTGTACTGTTTTGGCAACTTTGGCAACTTCCTGTATATTTGTCATTATTTTCAAATAAAAATTTGTTTTAAAAATTAAAGAATAAGGCCCTGGCCGGTTGGCTCAGCGGTAGAGCGTCGGCCTAGCATGCGGAGGACCCGGGTTCGATTCCCGGCCAGGGCACATAGGAGAAGCGCCCATTTGCTTCTCCACCCCTCCGCCGCGCCTTCCTCTCTGTCTCTCTCTTCCCCTCCCGCAGCCAAGGCTCCATTGGAGCAAAGATGGCCCGGGCGCTGGGGATGGCTCTGTGGCCTCTGCCCCAGGTGCTAGAGTGGCTCTGGTCGCAACATGGCGACGCCCAGGATGGGCAGAGCATCGCCCCCTGGTGGACAGAGCGTCGCGCCTGGTGGGCGTGCCGGGTGGATCCCGGTCGGGCGCATGCGGGAGTCTGTCTGACTGTCTCTCCCTGTTTCCAGCTTCGGAAAAATGCAAAAAAAAAAAAAAAATTAAAGAATAAGAATGATATTCTTAAAAATCTGAGAGAATTTATCATTAGCAAACTTATGCCAAGAAGAAAATCAAAGAGTTTCTTCATGCAAAATATAAATGAATCACAATGAATACTTAGCAAATAAAGAAAAATTATGAATAATGAAAGGTTTTCAGTATGGGATTTTTTGTTAGTATATGGATTCATAGTCATAAAATTTCTCCACCAACCAGGTTAGCAACTGCAACTGCATTTTTATCATATAAATGTAAGGTTTCTTATAATGGAAATAAGCTTTTGTTCTCAGTTTACATGAGCAAAATGAATTAAGAATATCAGATGTGTATTTATTATTCAAAGATATTCATTAATTTAAATAGCTAATTATTTAAATAGTTTATGAGTTAATTCAACATAACCAAATGATTGTGTTAATATATTTCTAACAGTCATCACATAAATTTTCACCTCTTATATTGGATTTGGGTTTGTAGTCTTGTGGCCTATCAAGCTAGTTCAAGTTGTGCTCAAACCTGTTAATATTTCATGTGTTTTAAAATGTTTTATGTTTCAGACTCAAGCATTTTGCATTTTTATCCTTTGAAGCTTACTCAATTTGCAGTAGTAGATTTGTTTTTCATATCTAACTATAAAAAGAGTGAAAAGATAAAACTTTATGTATACATGTATATGTTTTATAGGTATACATATCTATAAAACTTACTATTGGTCAAATAAAGAAATGGGTAATAAAATCCATAAACTATTATAAATAGTTCATTGTTGAGAGGTCAACCAGAATACTATTTTACATAATAAGCCTATGAATCAGTGATATATGAGTAGCTTTCTGGGCTATAAAAAGGTATTTTGACATTCAGCAATCTTGAATAATCAATATGAATCAATCCCTTTATAATAACAGAATAATGACTATCAAACAGAAGTACATTTTATTTTCATTTATTCAGATTTTTTCTAAAGCTAGATAATACTGATTTGTCTTTCTTCAGTAAATAGTTGCTGAATGTTACTGTGTTAAAAGAATGCTTGATTTGTCCTTATTTCTTATCTATTTTAGAATATCATTATCAATGTCATTTAGAAATCTGAAGTGTTTCATTTTTTCCTCTTCTCACATACCTCATATCTAATTTATTAAAAATATTGTAATTGAAAATATTCTAAATATAGCTTGAATTCATGTTCACTGTCTCTATCCACCCCCCCCCCAATACTGGCTTTCATTATCACTCATATGAATGATAAAAACTATAACCTGATTTTCTTAGCTTCAATATGCTCTCATTCCAATCTGTGCTTTCCACTCTACCAATTACTTGTATCTTTAAAAAATATGCAGAAAGCCTGACCAGGTGGTGGCACAGAGGATGGAGTGTCAACTTGGAATGCTGAGGATTCAGCCTGACCTGTGGTAGCACAGTGGATAAAGCGTCAACCTGGAAATGCTGAGGTCGCCGGTTTGAAACCCTGGGCTTGCCTGGTCAAGGCACATATGGGAGTTGATGCTTCCAGCTCCTCCCCCCTTCTCTCTCTCTCTCTCTCTCTCTCTCTCTCTCTCTCTGTCTCTCTCTCCCTCTCTGTCTCTCTCTCTCCCCTCTCTAAAAATTAATAAATAAAATAAAAATTAAAAAAAAAAAGAAATGCTGAGGATTCAGGTTTGAAACCCTGTGGGCACCAGCATGAGTACCTACTCAGCAACTTGAGTGCAGAGTCTCTGGTTAGAGCATGGGATCATAGACATGACCCATGGTCACTGGCTTGAGCCCAAAGCTCACTGGCTTAAAGCTTAAAGTCTCTGGCTTGAGCCCAAGGTTGCTGGCTTGAGCAAGGGATCACTGGTTTGGCTGGAGCCCCCAGTCAAGGCACATATGAGAAAGCAATCAATGAACAATTAAGGTGCTGCAGCAAAGAATTGATGCTTCTCATTTCTCTCCCTTCCTGTCTGTCCCTCTGTCTCTCTCTCACTAAATACACACACACACACACACACACACAATACAGTCATGTTAATCTGCTTCTAAAAACATGGTAAATTCACAGTGCCATAAGGCAATGTCTATGTCATAACAGCAAATCCTGGAGGGAAGGGGGGAAGCAAATCCCCAAGAGGGAATAAGGTGGTGGGGGAGATATATTCAGTGGGACACTTAAATCTATGTAAACACAAAATAAAATCATAAATAAAAAATTTTAAAAAACATATACTTTATTAAAAATATTTTATGTATTTAACCAATGTCATCTCCCAACACAATCTCGAATTCCTCACACACTCTAATCAGCCTATTAACTGTTTCTTTAAAAATGTCAAAACTGATTCATGAATGTATTCTTCTGCTTAAGATACATTTCTTCACTACTCCTTTCCACTTTTTGCTTACTATATATGAACTCTTATTTATCTTTCAAAAAGTTGTTTAAATATCTTTCACTAAATGTAAATTTTGTGAATAAATTAATATTAATAATTAAATATTTTCTGAACAATTAAGAAATACTGAGTCTGACCAGGCAGTGGCACAGTGGCTAGAGCATCAGACTGGGATAGGGAAGACCCAGGTTTGAGACCTGAAGTCCCCAGCTTGAGCACAAGATCATCTGGTTTGAGCAAGGCTCACCAGCTTGAGCCCTAGGTTGCTGGCTTAAGCAAGGGGTTACTTGGTCTGCTGTAGCCCCCTCCCCATCAAGGCACATATAAGAAATCAATCAATGAACAACTAAGGGACCGCAACAAAGAATTGATGTTTCTCATCTCTCTTCCTTCCTGTCTGTCTGTCCTTATCTAGCCATCTCTCTGACTCTCTCTGTCTCTTCCAGAAGAAAAAAAGAAAGAAATACTGATATTTGGTCATTGTGCACCAATATTGTTAGTACCATTTTAAAATCCTTCCAAACTAATGGAATCATGGACAGTATGCTAAGCCTCTGAGTTTTTAGCTCATAGGTCTTTCTCCTTGCAACCCTAGACCATCCAAAGACACATGTCTAAAAAGTTAGTAATTAAAAGAGAAATCCTTCACAATTCTTTTCCAGCTTGACCTGCAAACATTTGTGTTGCTTTCTCAGTGCCTGTAGTTTCACCAGTTTTTAAATTTTTGTTACCTCTGAACAAAAGCAAATATAGAAGTCAATTATTGCTTCACATCAAAATACTTAATGTCAAGTATTTTTGCATTTATCATATGAAAGCGTTTTACTGTTTTCCTAAATATTACAGGCTTTACATAAATTCTCTCATATTATATTTTAATGTAGCCAAGAGGCAATGAATACTTGATATTTTAAATGCAAACAATTACTGCTGTCAAGAAGAGATAAAGATAAGTGTTGAATTATATGTAAGGTTTAAGTAATTTTAATTGAAGATGAGACATATTAAAAAGAATATTCCCAATGAAATATGTAAAATAAACAATGAAATGAGATAGCAGAATGTACATAATGAAAGAGATGAAACGTTTATAGAATAGTGGTAGAACTGATGCCAAATAAGTAAGATTAGCAACAAATCACAAATAATTAACTCTTATGCTTTTTTTTTACTTATCACTGCATATGTTTTGTTCATTTTGTTTATTATTATTTGTATCTGTGATTATGATATATCTTAGCTTGAAAATTTTCTTTTAGGTGATGTTTATGGAAGATTTTTATATAACGGGTAATTTGGCCTCATAAAACAAGTTCACAAAAATTTCTTGATATGTATTCTCTAGAAGAGTGGTTCAGATTTCTCAAAGAGAAACTTCTTAAAGTAATCATAACTGAGACTAGCTAGGTCTCAAGTTTTTTTGTTGTTGTTGTTTTGGGTGTGTGTGAGAGAGACTATTCTAAATTATGTATTTAATTTATTTTTTAAATAAAAAGATTCCTTTTTGTTTCTTTTGTTAAATTACTTGAAAAAATTCATTTATATTTTAAAATTTATTACCATAAAGTTGTTTATATTATACATTGACTATAAACTTAGGGACATGGACATTAGTGTGCTGATCACTGAAAAATAAGGGTGGGAGGAGGTGAAGGAGGGTACAGAAAGGATAAATGGTGATGGGAAGAGATTTGACATGCAGTGGTGAACACACTATACAGTGTACAAATTCTGTGTTGCAAAATTGTGCAACTAAAACCTATGCAACTTTTTAACCAAGGCCACACTAATAAATTTAATAAAAAAATTGTTTTAAAAGTCTCATTTAAAAAAATAGGCAGAAGTCATAAATAGTGATTTCTCCAAATACATACAGATAACCAATAGGTACATGCAAAGATATTTCACATCACTAATTATTAGGGAAATGCAAATCAAAACCACAAAAAGATATTACCTCACACTTGTTAGGATAGTTATTATCAAAAAGACAAGAAATAAGTATTGAAGAGGATGTGGAGAAAAGGGAAGTTTCATACATTGTTAGTGTGGCTGCAAATTGGTGCAGCCATTATACTGAAAAACAGTATAGAAATTCTTCAAAAATTAAAATATATAATTATCATGTAATCCAGCAGTTGTGCCGCTGGATATTTATCTAAGAATATGAAAACACTTATTGGAAAAATGTATGCATGCTTATGTTTATAACAACATTATTAATAATTGCCAAGATATGGAAACATTCTTAGTGTTTGTTGATAGATGAATGGATAAAGAAGCTGTGATATAACATTAGATACCAATCTAAATATATAGATATACAGATATAGATATATAGATGATAGATATATAGATACATAGATGTAAATGATGTAGATGTAGATATAGATGTAGATATAGAATACAACTCATCTACAAAAGATCAAATTTTGTCATTTAACAACATGGATAGACCTTGAGGATATTATTCTAAGTGGAATTGTAAGAAAGAGAAAGCAGTAATGTTTTGTAAGTATAAAAGAAGCTATATTCACTAAATGCAGTAATTATAGTCAACAGCATTGAACCATTTAGACAATAAAGAAATTGCAAAATAATACAATTTGACGAAGCGTATGATTTCTAGAACATATACAATATAAGGATTATTACAGGAAAAAGCATTATGGACTCTTAAGATCAGAAAATACTAAGATATTTTAAGTGTGTTCTTATTGTAGATAAGAAATTGCCAAAAGAACTGTGATCCCTGCTTAATACATCTGAGGTAAGAGCACGCAGTTAAGTCTCTCCTAATTCAATGGCTTGTCTTTTCATTTTTTTTAATGGTTTCCTTTGCTGTGCAAAACCTTTTTAGTTTGATGTAGTCTCATTTGTTCATTTTTCCTTTTTTTCCCTTGCCTGCGGAGATATATCAGAAAAAATATTGCTATGAGAAACGTCTGAGATTTTACTGCCTATGATTTGTATTTATTCTTGTGTATATGGTGTAAGAAGGTGATCTAGTTTCTTTTTTTTTTACCTATCTGTCCAATAGTCCCAACACCATTTATTGAACAGACTATCTTTACCCCATTGCATGTTTTTGCCTCCTTTATCAAATATTGATTGACTGTAAAAGAGTGGGTTTATTTCTGGGTTCTCTATTCTGTTCCATTGATCTACATGTCTGTTTTTACACCAGTACCATGCTGTTTTGATTACTCTGGAGAAAGCAGGCTGACAGCTGTTGAGAGAGTAGTGAGTGAGAGGTGGGGGTGGAGAGATTGAGCAGAAAAGAAAAAGGAAGAGGAAAAAACTCATAGACACAAACAACAATATGGTGATTGCAGGGGCTTAAGGTGGGGGAAGAGGAGGGGAGATAAATGGTGATGGACAGAGACTTGACTTGGGGTGGTGAGCGCACAATTGCAGTGTACAGATGAGGTTATAGAATTGTGCATCTGAAACCTATAATATAATATTTTGTTAACCAATGTCTCTCCAATAAATTCAACAAATAAACTTCTCTCCTTATAAATAAAATAAGGCTTTGTCCAGTTGGCTTGGTGGTAGAGCATCGACCTGGTGTGTGGATGTCTTGGGTTCAATTCTTAGTCAGTGTACACAGAAGTAGCCATCTGCCCCTCCCCCTCTCATTTCTCTCTCTCTCTCTCTCTCTCTCTCTCTCTCTCTCTCTCTCTCTCTTCCTCTCCTGCAGCCATGGCTCAATTGGAGTGAATTGGTCCCAGGCACTGAGGATGGTTCCATGGCCTCTGCCTCAGATGCTAAGAAGAGCTCGGTTGCTCCTCAAGCAGTGCCCCAGATGGGCATAACATTGCCCCTAGTGTGCTTGTCTGGTAGATCCCACTCAGGGTGCATGCAGAAGTCTGTCTCTGCCTCCCCTCCTCTAACTGAATTAAAAAAAATAATATAAAACAAAATAAAAGATTTTTAATATCTAAAAGTAGCCATATTCTTTCTTAATCATGTGCATTCATTATTCTATATTTCACTACAAATGAGAGAACAGACCAAGAGTAAGAGTTATCTATGTTAAAATACTGCCTCTGATACCTACTAGTTATATGACTTTGGGAAAGCACTTTAAACTTGCTAAGCATTTGTTTCTTCATCTGTAAAGAAAGGATAGCAATTGTGCTTCTCTATTTACGCTTGAGAATTGAGACGTGTTTGTTCTTACTGTGTTACATATACAATCATCTGTGGCCTAATAATGGGGCTACATTCAGAGAAATGCATTGTTAGGCAATTTTATTGTCATGCAAACATTGCAGAGTACACTTACACAACCATCAGTAGTACAAACCTGCACATCTAGGCTATATAGTATAGCATCTTATTCTTAGGCTGCAAACTTATATGCATGTTATTGTACTAATTACTAGAGGCAAATGAAACACAATGGTTAGTATTTGTATATCTAAACATAGAAAACATACAGCAAAATATGGTATTAAATATTTTTTAAATTACATCTCTATGATATATTTGCAGTACTGAAAGTTGCTGTGGTCAATGAGTGAGTGATGAGTGAATGTCAAGGCATAGGGCACTATTGTCCACTATATTCGATTTTATAAATGCTGGACACACAGTTATACTTGATTAATAAAAAATATTTTGGTCCTGATCAGTTGGCTCAGTGAATACAATGTCGGCCTGACGTATGGATGCCCTGGGTTTAGTTCCTGGTCAGTGCACATGAGAGAAATGACCATCTGCTTCTTTTCCCTTCCCTCTCCCCTTTTATTCTCTCATCCACTCCCATAGCCAGTGGCTTGATTGGTCTGAGCATTGGTCTCAGGTGCTGAAGATAGCTTCTCTGATTTAAGCATCTGTCCCAGATGGGGGTTGCTGGGGTGGATCCTGGTTGGGGCACATGCGGGAGTCTGCCTCACTATTTTCCCTCTTCTCACTTAAAATGTTTTTCTTTCTTTAATAATAAATTAATATTAGCCTACTATATCATTTTTACTTTATAACCTTTTTAATTTTTTAACTTTTCAATTGTTATAATTCTTACCTTAAAATACAAACACATTAAACATTTGAACGAAGACATTTTCTTTATTTATATCCTTACTCTATGAACTTTTTAAAATTTTTATTTTTCTTATTTTTAAAACTTTTGTTAAAGTCTAAGACACAAACATACACATTAGAGTAGGTCTACACAGGGTTCAGGTGATTAATATCCCTGGTTTTCTCCTCCACATCCTGTCCTACTAAAAAATCTTCAGGGGCAGTAAGACACATGGAGCTGTCATCTTCTACGAAAACAATACCATCTCTGGATTAACTGCTGAAGGATAAGCCTGAGGCTCATCTTGAGGAAGTGTCGCTCTTTTCAGAAATCACAACTACATTAAAATGACTACAATGTGACTAAGTTATAGGAATTTTCAACTCCGTTATAATCTTATGAGACCACCGTATATATGTGATCCTCTCTTGACCATAATGTTGTTACATGACGCATGACTATAGTGTTTAGAAGGTAGTGAGCTCTCAATATATAGTAATGTTTTCCATTACTGATATCTGTGTCAAATCAAAATATTCTTTAATTTATTATTTTTATATACATTGTGGAGAAATAATTTTATTTTACAAATTATATGATAAAAGTCTCAAAGGGAGAAAAAATAACTCAAGGACAAAAGGGTCAGAAAAAGCAAGTATTACTCTTTTATTATTCTTTTTTTGTTTTAATGTTTATTATATTGGTTTCAGAGAGGATGGGGAGGGCAGGAGAGAGACAGGAACATAGATATGTGCCCTGACTGTGGATTGAACCAGCAACCTCTGTGCTTCGGAACATCACTCCAACCAACAAAGGTATCCAGCCAGGTCTTTATTTCCTGCAGTTTTATACTTAACAAAAGATTGCTACATTGGTAACCAAACAATTATTGTGAAGTCAGGTCTTTTTTTGGGAAACCATCTTAACTATCCATTACAATATGTCATTCTTTCTACACAGAGCAAAACTAGTTGACCTTAAATGCACCTTATTATGCTCCTATGCAATTTGCATATGCAAAGTCTTTTGCCCATCTTGAAATGTTCCGAAAAAATATAGCTAATTTTTACTAAGGACTTCTTAAATGCCAAACCCTTTATATTTTACATGCACTTATTTACTTCCTTAAATATGCTATGTATTAGTCATTGATATTCTCTCTGTTTTACAGATGAGCAAATTGCTATTCACAAATGTTAGTTTGCTCAAAATCACATAGCTACTATCTCATTGATAATTAAAATGTCTATCACTTAATAAGCACTTGATTGTGGCAGTGTTGCCTGAGCGCTTTATAAGGTTTTGTAGCATTTTCTTTTCAGAACTGCCTTCTGAAATACATGCTTGGAATTTTTATAATGAGAAAACTGAAATATGTAGAAATTATATAAGTGTTCTAGAATTCTGATGGTGGTAAGATTTATATCAAGACAGCATGAATCCTGAGGTTATGAATATGGCCAGTAGTTGTGGCTATCATGGTCATTCCAACTCCTTCTGCCTTTCAGTTTGCAACTCATTCTAGAGCTTTCTACCTCAGGTGGTCTCTTGCACAGAGTTTTTAGTTTCCTCTTGCAGAGTTGTAAAAAACAGCCAGCTCATGGTCCCCAAAAGGACAGCCATGGGAAACCACAACAACAACCAGTCCTCTACTCCACCTGTCAAGGGTGGTGTTAGCTCCCTAGCTATCTGATCTGAATCCTGCCACAAACTACACTAGATGTATGACCCATAGCCATCACTATCACTGATATTCACATGCAGGTTCTCATTGAATTCAGGCAGATGGTAAAGAAACAGTAGAGCCAAAGGATGGTGGGTCAGTCCTTTATTAAAGTCTCACAGCAGCTGACAAGCAACACACAGGGAAACACTTCCCTTTCACTCAGGGTTCCCAAAGCCACTGACTCATTCTCTGGTTCCACAACCAGGAGAATCTTCTTCAGTTCCTCCTAGAATCAAAGGCCCCACCATCCTCCGGGTCCATTGTTTCTTTACCATCTGCCAGAACTCAATGAGAACCTGCATGTGAATGGCCACAAATCGTGGCAGCACTTGGCCTTATATCATGCTTTTAACAAATGTACTTTAATATATTTCTGAACAGCTCTATGTAGGTACTAGTCCTTGTAATCATGTAGGCAGTAGTATTGGATGAGTTTTAAACAAAAAAATGTAATATAACTATGAATATTACTAGTATAGAGTAATAGGTCTCATGACTGAAGAACATATTTTCTAAAATCATAAATAATTGAAAATTATGATCAGACAATACTCAAAGAGAAAATTTTAATTTTTATTAGAACAAATAAATGTTAGAAACTGCAAAGTTATATCATTAAGTGTTCTCCATTTGAATCTCTCTGGCTCTTAAACTATACCTACACCTTAATTCAGTTAAAACACAATGCAATTAGGAATTATTTTGATATATTCTACATAAAGCAATGGATTTCCTAATTCTATTTTTTATTTATATAAAATGGACTCTGTAGTATGACTTTCTGAACTATAATAGTTTTACATGTAACCTTCGATAAATTTTTAATCTCTTTGTGTCTTAGTTTCTCATCTTAAAAATGGAGATAATCATAATACCTCTTTCTTAGAGTCGTTATGCAGTTTACAGATGGGATATAAAAATGAGACCCATGTATGTAGATAAAAGCAAAGTGGTTACCAGGAGAAAGAGGTTGGGGGGAGAGGAGTAAAGAGGGATAAATATACAGTAACAGAAAATGATTTGACTTTGGATGATGGGCACTCAACACAATCAACAGTTCAAATGCTATAGAGATGTTTTCCTGGAACCTATGTACTCTTATTGATCACTGTCAACCCATTACATTTAATTTCTAAATAAAATTTGAAAAATTTTAATAATAAAATAAAATTACTGACATATATAAAGTTTTAAAACAGTGATTAGCACAAAGTAAACACTCAGTATCTGCTGTTATTATCAAGATCATTATTATTATTACAATACTTATATGAAAAAAGTCTTATGCACTTTGTATACAAAAATATTAAGGTGCCTGACCAGGCAGGGATGCAGTGGATAGAGGAACCAGGTTCAAAACCCTGAGGTTGCAGGCTTGAGCCTAAAGGTTGCTGGCTTGAAGCCCAAGGTCGCTGGCTAGAGTCCAAAGGTCATCTGCTTGAGCAACCGGCCATTGGCTCAGCTGGAGCCCCCTGGTAAGGGCACATATGAGAAAGCAACCAATAAACAACTAAAGTGCCACAACTATGAGTTGATGTTTCTCATCTCTCTCCCTTCCTGTCTGTCTATCCCTGTCTGTCTGTTTCTCTCTCTCTCTTTCTCTCACTAAAAGGAAAAGAGTTAAAGTATACTTACTTGCTCTTTTTATTTCTTCACACTGTGTCCCAAATGAAGCAACCCACTGAGCTTTTATTCTTGCCCTTGTAAACTACTAACATCATGTTTTTCCTTTCTGAATTCTGATACAAATACTGTTCAATTTCTGTGAAAGTTACAAATGTGCATATATATATTTGTAAGTTTTAAAAAACACTGCATTTAAAAAGAGAAATATTTGCATAGCACTAATATAAAAAGAGCAGGGACAAAAATTAAGAAACTAGTAAGTGTGATATTGTTGGAAGCCAATCAACAACTGCTGGTTGACAAAGTCACAGCAGAGAAGATCAACAGCTGCTGGGTTTTCTTATTTTATTTTATTTTATTTTTTGAGCTGACTTTTTTTTTATTAATTTTACTAGGGTGATATCAATAAATCAGGGTACATATGTTCAAAGAAAACATGTCCAGGTTATCTTGTCAATCAATTATGTTGCATACCCATCAAAGTCACAGCAGTGAAAAGGCACAACGATATTTCCCCCTTTGACATTTTGAATTAATTTGGCCTTTTATCCCCCCTTTTCTGGGTGTGTGTGCTATCATTTATGGCACAGGGATAATAGCATCGTGCTTTCCCTGAAGATTCGTAGTAATTTCTTTGGAAATGAGACAGAGGGTGTGAGTTCCACAGAAAAGCCTGTAAGCCCCTTTGCCTGGGCTCATAGACACAAGAGGCTGGCTATCATATCCCTTGAAAAGGGTTAAGTTTGTAGGAGAATTCCTTCTTATTAATCATGTTAGAAAAAATAGATTGTGACTTATGAATAGGTAGGAAACAGTAACTATACACAGAAGCACCTTGCAGCCTTCACTTAATTCATTACTTTACCTCTCTAGCTTTTTCATGTGGTAGAGTAGAGAAACTTTCCTTTCTTCTTGCATAGTTGACCTGCAGGTTGTGGAACACTCTGAGAAAAATAAAGTTAGAACTTAACTAGTATATGAATATAGTAGATAAATAAAATTTGACTAGACAATAGGACATTAGGTAAGGTAGAGTTATTAATCAGTACTGACCTTTTAGAAGTTTGCGCCAATATTATTATTGCTGTTCACATTATTGTATAACTATACTCAGAATGACTTACCACCTGATTTATAGCTTATACAAATGAATTAACTGTTGCCTAGAAATATGTAACCATAGTGAAAAAAAACAATTATTAATCAATGTATTCTGAATACCATGTGATTGTAACTTAGTGTGTGTGTGTGTGTGTATATATAAAAATAAAGCTAGACTAGCCATTGGCAGAGATGCCTGGCAGTGAATGCTAAAAAAGAGTTTGGCTCTCTCACTCGTTTCATGCCGACACCATCTCTTCCTGTGGGACCCCTGGATTCCCCCTGGGGCTGGACCCTGGCATGATTTAATATCTAAAAGAAAGAAAGTAGGCTTAGAAATGTTCATGGAGATAAGATCTTTTTCAAAATTCCCTGTTTTTTAATAATAAAATATTTGTTACCATGATATTGACTGGATCAAAAACTTCCCAATGAACAATGAAGGATGCATTTTCTGAAGCTACTTTGGAGCAACCTATACGGTCAGAGTTAATCTTCTTGCAATGTAGGTTATAAGTCCATTTTGGGGCATAGTTGTTATTATATTGGGGAACAGGCACATCAATGCTTCCTGACACTAGCAAAGAGATTTTTAGTTCAACTTTGTAGACAAAACAGATGGAAGAATAAAAAGCAAATGTGAAATGCTAATCACAAATGATAGAGATACATGATAGATAGATAAATAGGTAAAGATAGAAAGATGATAGATGATAGATAGATAGATAGATAGATAGATAGATAGATAGATGATTTACATGTTTATCTGAAAACTTTGACCAATACTATGGACATAATTTAACATTCTTTAGCTACTAACCCCACTGCTGATTGGTTAGACTTTAAGAATTCTTAAAAGGACTGACTCATATACGCCATCAAATAATATAAATATTACAGAGGATTGTGTAATTGATATTTGATGTCAAGTTTCCTTAGTAGTAAGTAATATCTTTGTTTTTCTTGTAGGAACTTAGGTATAGCAAATTGAATTAGTAACAATCCACTTGACGGCACATTGTTACCATTAATCTTGGTAGGTCCTTTCTTTTTTTCTTTCTATTTTAATGCAAGATTCCATTTTAGTTATCCTTATTTTCTCATAGATAACCACAAAAATTTGTTTAATGAATATATGTGTTTATTCTTATCCTTATGGTGTTGTTTGGGTGCATATAGATCTTCTACTTAAAAATATTTGAATTGTATTATAGATCTCATTTTTTTTTAACTCTTCAATAGTGGTTTGTTTGTTTTTTTTTGAGGGGGGGAGGAAAAGAGAGAGAGACAGGAACATCAAGCTGCTCCAGTATGTGCCCTGACCAGAGAATTGAACTGGCAACCTCTATGTTACTGGATGATGCACCAAGAGGTATCCAGCCAGGGCTTAATATATGATATCATATATATTATATCATAATATATATTATATCATAATACATATAGACACAGAGAGGAAAAGAGAGACAGGGGATGGGGAAGGGAAGCATTAATTTGTTGTTCCACTTAGTCGTGTATTCTTTGGTTGCTTCCCATGTGTGCCCTGAACAGGGATTGAACCTGCAACCTTGTTGTTTTGGATGACACTCTTAGCAGACTCAGCATACTGGCCAGGGCTTAATAGTATATTTTTAAACATATCTGTGTTGCTATACATAGATAAATGTTACTGATTCTAAAGTATGTATACCATTTCATATATCAATGTACTATGTTGTACTTATCCATTTTTCACAGGATAGACAACTAGGCTCTCTTTGGCTAACAGCCAGTGAGATTGAAGTTATATTCAGATGCTTGTAACCACTCAAGTGGCACCTGCTACAAATGCCTCATGTCCATTGCTCATTCTTTTCTTGCTTACTTTGTCTATTTGCTTTATTTTTAGTAATTAAAAAATATTTATCTATAATAACTATTAATTCTTAGCTGTCATTTGAAACCTTTAAATATTTTTTATTTGGTACGTGTTACTTTTGGCTGTTGCATCCTCAATTTAAAAAAAATCTTTAATTTAATGTAAAATAAATTGATAAAATTTTTTTATGTTTAACCATTTTGCATAACTTAAATAAGCGTTATTTAACTATTATAAACTTTCTTTAATACAGGCTTTCCAAGGCTTTTCAAGCTTCTGCCACATCACATTTTCTGGTGATCCATTGACCAAGGCAAGGAATATGCTTAAGCTCCATGTGTGGGAAGAAGACTACTCAAAGGAATGAGTCAGGAAAAAGAGGTATTGTGTCCATATTTGCAAACAATCGCCCACCTGACCCAACCCCACTCCTCACCTAAAAATCCTAATATTTTTATCAAATTTATATTCTAACCTGACCAGGCAATGGTACAATGGATAGAGTGTTGGCCTGGGGTACTGAGGACCCAGGTTCAAAACCCCGAAGTCACCAGGGTTTTTCCATTTTTGTTTTTTCCACATAATAGTAAGCAGGGGCTTTTTGTTTCCTTGATTTTTGCTTTTTAATGATAAAAATAAAAAATGGAACATATATCTGAGTAGTTGTCAACAATATGCCAGAAGCTGTGTTAATATGCTCCAGGGGCTCTGGCCTTTTGGCTCAGTGGTAGAGCGACAGCCCAATGTGTGAATATCTTGGGTTTGATTCATGGTTAGGGCACACAAGAGAAGCAACCATTTGCTTCTCCACCTAATCCCTCTCTCCCTTCTCTTTGTTAATCTCTCTCTTACCCTCCTGATGCCATAGCTCAATTGCAGCAAGTTGGCCTTATTTTCTGAGGATGCCTCCATGGCCTTGCCTCAGGCATTAAAATAATTCTGTTGCCAAGGAATGGAACAATGACCGCAGATGGGCAGAGCATTGCCCCATAAGAGGTTCACTGGTTGGATCCCGGTCGGGTGAATGTGGGAGTCTATCCCTGCCACCCACCACTTCTCATTTAAATAAAATAAAAAATAAAAATAATAAAATATGCTCCAGGAAGACTCTACACCCAGCACAGAAGATGCAATTAAGCCAACAACTTCATCAAGTGAGCAGTAGTCTGTCATCATCTGTGAATATCCATCTGTTTTTTGTGAGGGCTATACAAGTGAATTAAAATATATAGATGATATGATAGGGTTTACTACCTTTACGCCATTTAAATTGGGAAGGTAGCACTTACCTTTTCAATTTTATTTTAGATATGGTATTGGTCCTGATTTACTTTCTTAGTTTGGGGAGGGGGAGTTTCTGTGGCTCAAGTAACGTAGGTGAACTGCTGACTATAGTCATCTCAATTATTCATTCAGTAACTGGACAAATGGCCAGTACTGCTGCTGTGGAAGCACTGTATTCATGGTAAGATGAGCTCAGATCAAGATTATATTTATGCCTGACCAGGCGGTGGTGCAGTGGATAGAGCCTTGGACTGGGATGCGGAGGACCCAAGTTCGAGACCCCAAGGTCGCCAGCTTGAGCGTGGGCTCATCTGGTTTGAGGAAAAGCGCACCAGCTTGGACCCAAGGTTGCTGGCTTCAGCAAGGAATCACTTGGTCTGCTGAAGGCCCATGGTCATGGCACATATGAGAAAGCAATCAGTGAACAACTAAGGTGTTGCAACAAAAAACTAATGGTTGATGCTTTTCATCTCTCTCTGTTCCTGTCTTTCTGTCCCTATCTATCCCTCTCTCTGACTTTCTCTCTGTCTATGGAAAAAAAAAAAGATTACATTTATAACTTGACTTTTACAAGCTTTTCACTTTAAGTGGATGTTACATAGAATTTCCTGGGGCTGCAAGACTCAAGAGAATGGCTGACAACTCTGCATTACATTACAAGTTCATTAAAAGGACTTACATAAGAGGTTCATCTTTGGCATTGGCAGGATGACACAAATGTCCTCTGCACCACTTGGCTGGCACTGCAGGTTTATGCAGGACAAGGCAAGATGGATAGGGGTACTGGGGCATAACCCACCACAGAGAAGGGAAAAATGCTTTAACTTTCCCTTGGAACAGGGCAACGATCTGTTCCAGGAACCAACACATCTATGGTGTATGGGAGAAGTGGGTCAGTCTCTTAGAAAGTTTAGAAGAGGCGATTTCTGTTCTGTCCTGGATCTTACTGGATCTAGCATGAAGGTCCAATAGCAGTCAGGCGGCATTCGCATTACAGAACAGTCTCTTGTTCACCGTGGTTGATTGTGATGGTGTTTGGGGACCTTTGGTCTTTGTGTCAGCTCAGGTCCTTTATCTCATAGGTCTCAAAAAACAATTGAACAGTTTCCCTTTTCTTAGAGTCTTAAGTTCATTTGAGAAAAACTTGAGAGACAATTTATTGTGTGTGTGTGTGTGTGTGTGTGTGTGTGTGTGTGTAATATGTGTGTGTGGCAGAGAAACGAAGAGAGAGACAGATAGGGACAGACAGGCAGGAAGGGAGAGATGAGAAACATCAATTTTTGCAGCTCCTTAATCTCCTTAGTTGTTCATTGATAATTTTCTCACATGTGCCTTGACCAGGGGGCTCCAGCAGAGCGAGTGATCTCTTACTCAAGCCAGTGACCTTGGGTTCATGTTAGCAACCTTAGGCTTTAAGCCATCAGCCTTTGGGCTCAAGGCAGCAACCATGGAGTCATGTCTATGATTTCACGCTCAAGCTGTTGAACTCATGATCAAGCCGGATGTGCCCACACTCAAGTTGGCAACCTCCAAGTTTCAAACCAGGGTACTCTGTGTCTGACCCTCCTAGTCTGACCCTTTATCCACTGCACCACTGCCTGGTCAGGCTATTTTATATATTTAAATATAGAATCTCAGTGTTTTTATTCAATGGGATATAGCTTCCTTTTGAAATAATGTGTAAGCCTTTCTATATGCCAACAATGAAATATTAGAAAACGAACTCAAAAAAATAATCCCCTTCACGATTGCAACAAAAAAAATAAAATACCTAGGAATAAACATAACAAAGAACGTAAAGGACCTATATAATGAAAATTACAAAGCATTGTTAAGGGAAATCGAAAAAGATACAATGAGATGAAAAAATATTCCTTGTTCTTGGATAGGAAGAATAAATATAATCAAAATGGCCATATTACCCAAAGCAATATACAAATTTAATGCAATTCCCATCAAAATCCCTATGAGATTTTTTAAAGAAATGGAACAAAAAATCATCAGATTTATATGGAACTATAAAAAACCCCGAATAGCCAAAACAATTCTAAGGAAAAAGAATGAAGCTGGGGGCATTACAATACCTGACTTTAAACTATATTATAGGGCCACGATAATTAAAACAGCATGGTATTGGCAGAAAAATAGACACTCAGACCAATGGAACAGAATAGAAAGCCCAGAAATAAAACCACATATATATGGTCAAATAATCTTTGATAAAGGGGCCAACAACACACAATGGAGAAAAGAAAGCCTCTTCAACAAATGGTGTTGGGAAAACTGGAAAGCCACATGCAAAAGAATGAAACTTGACTACAGCCTGTCCCCGTGTACTAAAATTAATTCAAAATGGATCAAAGACCTAAATATAAGACCTGAAACAATAAAGTACATAGAAGAAGACATAGGTACTAAAATCATGGACCTGGGTTTTAAAGAACATTTTATGAACTTGACTCCAATGGCAAGAGAAGTGAAGGCAAAGATAAATGAATGGGACTACATCAGAATTAAAAGTTTTTGCTCAGCAAGAGAAACTGATATCAAAATAAACAGACAGCCAACTATATGGGAACTGATATTTTCAAACGACAGCTCAGATAAGGGCCTAATATCCAAAATTTACAAAGAACTCATAAAACTCAACAACAAACAAACAAGCAATCCAATAAAAAAATGGGAAGAGGACATGAACAGACACTTCTCCCAGGAAGAGATACAAATGGCCAACAGATATATGAAAAGATGCTCAGCTTCATTAGTTATTAGAGAAATGCAAATCAAAACTACAATGAGATACCACCTCACCCCTGTTAGATTAGCTATTATCAACAAGACGGGTAATAGCAAATGTTGGAGAGGCTGTGGAGAAAAAGGAACCCTCATTCACTGTTGGTGGGACTGTAAAGTAGTACAACCATTATGGAGGAAAGTATGGTGGTTCCTCAAAAAACTGCAAATAGAACTACCTTATGACCCAGCAATCCCTCTACTGGGTATATACCCCAAAACCTCAGAAACATTGATACGTGAAGACACATGTAGCCCCATGTTCATTGCAGCACTGTTCACAGTGGCCAAGACATGGAAACAACCAAAAAGCCCTTCAATAGAAGACTGGATAAAGAAGATGTGGCACATATACACTATGGAATACTACTCAGCCATAAGAAATGATGACATCAGATCATTTACAGCAAAATGGTGGGATCTTGATAACATTATAAGGAGTGAAATAAGCAAATCAGAAAAAAACAAGAACTACATGATTCCATACATTGGTGGAACATAAAAATGAGACTAAGAGACATGGACAAGAGTGTGGTGGTTACCAAGGGTGGGGGGGGAGGGAGGACATGGGAGGGAGGGAGGGAGAGTTAGGGGGAGGGGGAGGGGCACAGAGAACTAGATAGAGGGTGACGGAGGACAATCTGACTTTGGGCGAGGGGTTTGCAACATAATTTGATGACAAAATAACCTAGACATGTTTTCTTTGAATATATGTACCCTGATTTATTAATGTCATCCCATTACCATTAATAAAAATTTATTTAAAATAAATAAATAAATAAATAAATAAATAAAAAGAAATAATGTGTACAAGATTTGAGGATGGTTTTAGTCTCTGAACACTGGATAAGGAATCATGTGATATTTCACTGTGGCAGCTAACAATATCCTTCTGCTTGCCACTCTGATTTTTACATGATTTGCCATGTCAAGCAAAAAACCAATGGAGTGCCCATTTATTTCTTAGGTCTATTAGCCATTGCCATCAAACTCTGCAGGTCCAAGCATCCTTGTTGTCAGTTTGACTTTTATGGTAATTATGTCCATCTTTTCTCTGCTGGTTCTGTGGCATCATCTGGCTCTACTTTTTCAGAAATCTATCATTCCCTTTGACAAAGGGAACCAAATTCTATCTCTTAACATTAACTATGGCCTATGGCAAATATTCACTACAAAGAATACAGAAATGACAGTTCCCTTGTGGTACTGCCTTGGGCTGGGATGCTTCTCATCTCTCTCTCTGTTCCTGTCTGTCTGTCCCTACCTATCCCTCCCTCTGACTCTCTCTGTGTCTCTGGAAAAAAAGATTACATTTATAACCTGACCTTCTTATTTATAATAAGAAATATATATTTGGTGTTGGTCCTGATTTCTGGCACATAGCTCCTAAATCCCTTGGGATTTCCTAAGGGATGAAAGTGATAAAGATGTCTTTTGTTGCGTTAAGTAGGAGACTTTTGGAAATCACCTAAGGATGAGGGGATGGTTGCCAGGGGAACCAACCACGAGATTAGAGAGTTGGAACTGTCAGTTCCACCTCATCACACACACAACCTCTGGGGAAGAGAGAATGGTTGGAGATTAAATTTGGTCATCAATGGCCAATGATTTAATTAATCATGCCTATATAATTAGTTTCCATAAAACCTACAAAGACTGGGCTCAGAGAGATTTTGGGTTGGTAAACATGTGGAAGTTCTGGGGGAGTAGTAGGCCCCTTCCTACAGAGCTTACTCTACACATCTCTTTTACCCAGATTTTCATCTGTATAATTTTATAATAAACCAATAGAGGTAAGTAAACTCTTTTCTTGAGTTCTGTAAGGCACTCTAGCAAATTAAGCAAACCTGAGGAAGGGGTCATTGGAAACTGTGATCTATAGCAACTGCTATGTGAAGTGGAAGGTAGTCTTATAGGACTGAATCCTTAACCTGTGGGACCTGATGCTATCTCAGGGTAAACAGTGTCAGAATTAAGTTGAATTGTCAGACACCAGAAGCTGTTGCTTGCTGTCATGTGGGAAGCCCCTTTCTCAAATACAAATTAGAATTAGGATCAGGAACCCAAAATAACTCTCAACACTGATGCATTCCTTTTTTATTTTTATTTTTTTTGCCTCAGTGGAAGAAGTTTTGTTCTAGATCCTTCAAGAAATTTAGTCAAATTCTGTGTTCTCTGCTTCATTTAAAAACTTTAATATTTCTATATCCCTGAGACTTATAACTTATTTCTCATTAATTGTCCAAGGCAGTCAGAGCATCACCACTTTATTTATAATAAATATGTCTAATCTTAAAAGTCATCCTATAAGAACATTGGGATAAGCTTCAGCTTATTTAAGTTAGAACATTAAGTATTGTGTCACAAAAAAGTACCCTCATTTCAATAAACACTTCTTTTTTTTTACAAGTTATGTGATTTTTTTAAATTTTTATTAATTTTAATGGGGTGACATCAATAAATCAGGGTACATATATTCAAAGAAAACACGCCCAGGTTATCTTGTCATTCAATTATGTTGCATACCCATCACCCAAAGTCAGATTGTCCTCCATCACCTTCTATCTAGTTTTTTTTGTGCCCCTCCCCCTCCCCCTCTCCCTTTTTCCCTCCCCCCACTCCCTGTAAACACCACACTCTTGTCCATGTCTCTTAGTCTCGTTTTTATGTCCCATCAATGTGTGGAATCCGGCAGTTCTTGTTTTTTTCTGATTTACTTATTTCACTCTGTATAATGTTATCAAGATCCCACCATTTTGTTGTAAGTGATCCGATGTCATTATTTCTTATGGCTGAATAGTATACCATGGTGTATATGTACCACAACTTCTTTATCCAGTCTTCTATTTTTTTTACAGTGATTAAAGCCTTTAAGCAAACTCTTGGCCAATACAGCAAGAATCCATAAAAGAGTAGTGTCCTTAACAAGTTCACCAAGTCCAAGTTGGCCCCAACAACATGCCAAATCCCTGATAAATGCAACCCAACCACAGTTCAGTCTGTTAGGAGCTGTCCCAAGGAGCAGGATTCCAGGAAAAGTCCTCATCCAGGAAAAGTCCGCATGGCACTGGAATTGTTATCACAACTCTGTACTTTGCAGCTCACGTCCAAGTCCCAATGACCACTGCTTCTAGCTGGTAATGATTCAGGTAGACTGGAAAAGCCATTTGGAGCATGCATGGATATGGAATTTCTGTTCTCCTCTGCCTGGAGAAATGAGACCAGGTTGCTTTTCCCTGGAGCTCTGCGACTGTGGCTTGGTAAAGAGAACCTTGGGATACACTAAGCTGGGTGGCAAAGGTAGATTCATAATAGAAGTTGGCAAAAGGGGGAAAGAGAGCTCTAAATTAGGAGTAGACCCAGCCTGAAACATGAGTGGGGCATTGAGGTAGGAGGGATAAAGGAAACACTATATATTAAGCAAAGCAGCAGAAAATAGGACTATCAACACCCACAACAGAGATCTTTGAGGGAAGAATAAAAAACCTGACTACTCAGGCAAAACATAGTTAAGTGGCCCTTGTGCAAATGAGATCAGTTTACCTGCTTCTTGGAAGAAATACTCTAGGCTCGTCCACAGTGTCGTAGATGTTGCCGATGACCCTGGGCACCCTCAGCCTTCAGTAGCAAACCCCAGCATTCTGGGCAAGGTTAGGTCATAGGTGGCTGGAGCAGGGCTGGAAGAGACTGAACCCTCCCTTAGAGGAGCGAGGGGGAAGCCTACCTTCCAGTGTCCCTGTTTCCTCACAGCAGAGGCATGTAAGTCTAGCAGGCTTTACCTCAATGACCTTCCTTTCCACTATTGAAGCAGGATCCAGATGGCATCCTATAAGACCCCTTTGGGGTGTTGAAGCCTTTAAGGGCATATCCTAAAAGCTGGTAGTTCCCCTGATCTCTATTGGGCTTTTTCTGCCTCTTGGTACCTTAAAAGCCATGCTCAGAAGATCTCGTTGAGGGGTTTGAGGATCCCCATGCGCCTATATAAATCTTTTCCATATATCTGGAGCTATTTGGAAAAAGACAAAACAGTGTTATTAGCTGGATCAAATAAAGAAGGTAGTAGTTTGCAGGAGAAAAAGATTTGGTGTCTCCTGTTCATCAGCGTTCAAAAGAAATTTAAAAATTTTTAAGTAAAAAGCATGGTATGGTAGACCCGTAGGAGTTCCAGGATATGACTCCTCCCTTTAAAAATTTTTTTAATTTACCTTAAAATATTTGCTGTGTACACTTTAATAATACCTTGACTTTAAAGATTGTAAGAAATATACATAATTTAAAAGGTTTGACAAAATACAGTAAATGCTTTTGCTACACATGCAGGAGCATTGTCAGTTTAACCAGTTTAGGAAATCCAATAATAGAACAATGCATACAGACAGTGAGCTATAACATGCTTAGCAGCCTCTCCTGTTCTGACAGAGGTTACTATAAATCCAGAATATGTATCCACTGTGACATGGACATAGGACTGTTTGCCAAATGAAGTTATATGAGTAACATCAATTTGCCAAAGTTGTCCTGGTAGGGGTCCTTGAGGGTTAACTCCAAATTAAGGGATAGATTGTAGTACAGGACCCCTTGGACAGGATTTCCTAATCTGCCATGCTGCTTCCTGAGAAAGTTGAAAATGTTTACACAGGGCTGCAGCGTTCTGGTGATGAATAGTATGAGACTGAATTGCTTGATCTGTCATGGTTGCTCCAAATAATTGTCTTTTGGGTAGCTTGATCAACAAGGGCATTCCCTTGTGCTAAAGCTCCAGGGAGCATGGAGTGAGCTCGAGTATGTCCTATAAAACATGGAGCTCTATGTTGACATATAAGTCTTTGAAGAAGGAAGAAGTGCTGAAATAGTTAATCAGCATTTGTCCTTAAGACCGCAGTCTTTATAGTGGAAACACCATAAGTAAATATTTGCTGTCTGTATATAGATTAAAAGGGGAATATGGCAAATGCTGAAAAGCCATAATAATGGCATATAATTAATTCTAGTCTTTGAGCTGATTTTAAGTTGACAGTTTCAGTATAAAGTTGTCCATTGATTTGCAAGAGCGATTTGCCATTTAGTGGAAGTTTCCCAGAGCCATTGTTGTTGATCCTTTGAAAAAAGGAACAAACAATAATTTTGAGACTCAAAACCTATAAGCTGTAAGGGTAAGAACTATATGATTTCATACATAGGTGGGACATAAAAATGAGACTCAGAGACATGGACAACAGTGTTGGTGTTACAGGGGGGGGAGGAGAGGGAGGGGGTTTGGGGAGGGGAGGGGCACCAAGAAAACCAGTTAGAAGGTGACAGAAGACAATTTTATCAATGTCTCCCCATTAAAATTAATTTAAAAAAATAATTTGTTTCATGGCTAATTCAGGCAGTTAGAAGAATAGTATAAGGATGCTAATTCTGCTTCTCAGGTCACATCCTGCAAACAGGGCCCCAAGCAAATTGGTAATTTGGCTCCTCTGATTTTGCCAATTGGATTAAAAAAAATAGGACAGGAATGCCCTGAAATGGAACTAACAATACATGAGCATAAATTTAAAGGACTTTTAGATACTGGAGCTGATGTATCTGTTATTGCTAAGCTACATTGCCTTCCTTTCTGGCCCACTCATGCAGCAGCCACAGAATTACAAGGTATAGGGCAGAGTAAATCCCCTTAACAAAGTTCTAGTTTTCTACATTGGGAAGATTAAGAAGGTCATTCTGGATTTTTTTAAGCCTTATGTGCTCCGTGGATGGCCAGTTAATTTGTGGGGTAGAGATGTTTTGGAAAATATGGGAGCATTGCTTATCAGTCCTAATGGTTTAGTCAGTACTCAAATGCTTGATTGGGGTTTTTGCCCACCAAGGGACTAGGGAAAGAACAGCGAGGAATTCTCACCCCCATACAAGTGGCACCCAATACCAGAAGGTGTGGATTAGGATATCAAAATTTAGCATAGGGGCCTTGGTAGCTCCTGCTACCTCAATAATGCATTGTGAAGACCCAATTACTTGGAAATCAGATAATCCTGTATGGGTAGACCAATGGCCCCTTTCTCAGGAGAAACTTAGGGCAGCTGCTCAATTGGTACAAGAGCAGCTATAGCTCAATAAACACTTCTTTATCTAAGTCATATGTTCAATTCTGCTAGCCAGATATCCTCAAAATTGACTTTCACTTATATCAATTTACTTGATGTTGATACATATTAGACAGTTTTTCTATTAGTTTGGTTATTAAACTTCTTCCACAAGCACTATAAAGGCAACTGATTATTGCCAAAGAAGACAGAGTAGAGTACAGGTTTTTTAAAAAAAAGTTAAGGGGGAATATAGTCAAAAATATTGTGATAACTTTGTATGATGACAAATGGTTACTAGACTTAGTGTGGTAATCAGATCAGACACTATATAAATGGTGAATCACAATATTATAAACCTGAAATTAACAGATTATTGTATGTCAACTATACTTAAACAAAATAAATAAGTAAATAAAAAAATAGACCTTGATTCAATTCCCCAGTTCTTGGGGAAATCATAAGGAATTTTTTCTAGGATTTTCTTCTGAAGCCTGGAAAGCTAAAGAATCTATCCAGTGGCTTTCATTCTCCATTGGCTAAGGACTTGCCTGAAGACAGAAATTCCTTTGTTTTTCTAGGCTGTGCAATACCCCAAGCAGTGGGTGCTCAAGGGGCAGCAGAGGCGGCCCTGGGTCAGAAAACTGAAAGACATACATTATGCACTTGGTATGAAACACTGCTGATTCAACATTAACCTGTGCCTTCTTTATCCATACACTTATAAGAAAACACTTAAGTTGTTTCAATATCTTGGCTATTGTAAATAACTCTGTAACTGCTATCAAAGGGAAAGAATTTGTCCAGCCGGCACTAGCAGGGCCAAACAGTAAACATCAAGAATTGCAGGTAGAGGCACTGGCCAATTGGCTCAGTGGTAGAGCATTGGCACCCCTGTGTGGATGCCCCGGGTCCTATTCCTGGTCAGGCACAGAGGAGAAGCAACCATCTGCTTCTCTTCCTCTTTCTCTTCCTCTTCCTCTTCCTCTCCCTCTCTCCTCTCTCTTTCTCTCTCTCACTTCCCCTCCTGCAGCCATGGCTCAATTGTTTCAAGTTCATCAGCCCTGGGTACTGAGGATGGCTCTGTGGAGCCTCCACCTCAGGTGCTAAAGATAGCTCAGTTGTTAGCATGGCCTCAGATGGGCAGAGCATCAGCCCCAGACAGAGGTTGCCAGTGGATCCTGGTCAAGGAAATTGTACTTTAAAACAATAGACTCTTTGATTCCAATCTAAGTCTTTTGTCACCTTCTAAAATATTCACCTCAGTACATCATTGGATATATACTTTCTATTGCTTTTTTCATTAAACTGTTTGCTGAGTATAGTAACATTTGTAGTTCATGAGTATAATAACATAAAAGGTCATTGTCTTTCCTACTGGGTATGCAAGTTCTTTCACATATAGTCATTTTTTCTTGTTTTCTAAGTGAGAGGGAAGGAAATAGAGAGACGGACTCCAGGATGCACCCTGACTGGGATCACCCAGCAAGCACATCTAGGGCTGATGTTTTGCAACCAAACTATTTTTAGCACTTGAGGCAGAGGTTCCATGGAGCCATGCTCAGTGCCCAGCGTCAATGTGCTCAAACCATCAAGCCATGGTTATGGGGGAAAAAAGAACTGCAGGTGGAGAGATTGAGGTTGCTTTATTTGCAGAGTGGTAAGTGGGGAAAATGAAAAATTATGGTTCAAAAGCCTGAACTCCCTGATTCAGGATTTGAGGAGACTTTTTAAAGGGTTAGGAGGAATAGGTATGCAGAAACACCAGCAGGGCAAGTTTTCATTGGCGCCTGGCCATTATGGTAAGGGGTTTTAGAGCCATATCTCTCTGGACAATGGACTCCTGACTTCTGAAAGAATCCCCATGCTCAAGTTCTGACTATGTCTTGGTCATTTAGTTCTGTGTGTTGTAAGGGAAGGTATAAGACTTTGGTGCTGGGTGCACTTTTACTTCTTCTTGCTCTATTTGGATGCCTTTTTCTTTTACATGCCTGATTGCTCTAATTAGGACTTTCAGTACGTTGTTGAATAGGAGTTTTTGCTTTGTGATTACCATGAGGCTTACATAAAACATCTTAAAGATATAAAAGTCTATTTTGTTTATAAGAATTTAACTTTTCATACAAAAGCCCTTTTACTCCTCCTCCCTTTCATGTTTTAGTGTCATAATTTACATATTTTTATGTTTTACCCATTAACAAATGGTAACTCTATATTTAATACTTTGTCTTTTATACTACATATAAGTTGTTAACCCAGAGTATTATGGGAAGTTTTCCACATTTCTTTGGTGGTGTCCTGTTCTCCTGATCTTCATGACCCTGTAGCCTTGCACATATGTCTGTGCACTTGAAGATGCTATCACCCCTTGCAGACTTTACCAACTGATTTTGGTAAGGAAAGATATTTACTTGTGTATGAAAGCATGCTGGAACATTCTACTATCCCGAGCCTAGTGCTGCAGGATGTCAGGCACAAAGACATGTGGCATTGAGTTTAGGGGGATTTATGTCTCTGGCTCAGGACAAAGGGATCCACAGCATTGATACCTGTTTGATCTTTGGTGAGTTCTGCAGGGGTGAGGTGGAGGGTGGTCCTCCATAGCTGCAAGGGCTTTTGGGGGCCCAGGACAAGAAGCAAAAGGTAGGTCTAATAGTGGGCTCCCTGGCTTCTGTGGGGTCTGTGGCTGTTACCGTGCATTACCTGAGCTCCTGGGTCTTGCCATAGTAGCATGGCAAATGAAGTCAAGTGACAGGAATCAGGCCTTTGGCATGCAGACGCATGGCTGGAGGGGCTAGCTGCAGGTGAGAACTGTGCAGGGTATTGACAGTAAACAGGGCTTGATCCAGACCCACAAGCAGCTACAAGTACTGAGGCTGTTGCTGTGTTTCCCTGTGCCTGCCTAGTCTCCCTCAGATGTGCACACAGCAGTGGAGTCTGATGACAGGTGTCAAGCCAGTGGTGTACAAATATGTAGCAGAAAGAGATAGCTCTGAGTTTCTGCACAGCAGTGGGGCAGACACACAGATGAAGAAGAGGCTTGGATTGGCTGCCGGTTCCTGAGGTCTGCCAGAGGCAGATGGGCAAGAACAAGAAGAGACTCATGTGGCCAGCTGGTGTAGGGCAAATATAAATACCTGTGAAATGAAAGGGGGCGAATTCTGTAGGGGGGTCCACAACAGCTGAGATGATCAGTCCTGTCTTCACTAACAGAACCTGTTAGGGTTGTCTCCAAAGCAGGTGAATGTGTGCTGCATCCCTTCCTGCTGTGTGGCTGCCACTGGTCGCCCCTGCTTTTCCTCACTCTTTGCAATCTCTGTATGTGTCAGCTTTGCCAGTCTGTGTGGGTAAAACTAAGCAGCACATCTGTGCAGGGGGCTGGAGTGGGAGGGGGGCTCAAAGGCTGTGGACTCAGGATGCTCGTCCTGCCCTTCCTGTCTCCAGGAAGGAATCTCTTCCTAGCTGGGGAGTTTTTTATGAAAGGATAGAATGATGCAGGCAAAATGAAGCCGTCTTTCTTCCTTTTTTAAGTGGTTATTCTCAGGTTTATTTGTTCCAGTGTGCTGCTGAGTTCTTTAAGCAGACTCCAGAGCTCTCCAAGACATGTTTCTGCTCGTGGACAGTTGTCTAAGTGATGACCTTTGTGGGAGGACTGAAGTTGGAGTCTATTACACTGTCATTTTGATGATGTCAGTCTTCACATTCATTTATTTAAAAAAAGATTAACCAGAAAAAGATGTATTTTCCCCCAAAAGGAAGTCTGCTCTGTACTGTTTATGATTTTATCTCTTGTAAGTATCTTACTTTGCAAACTTTTCTATCATCCAACAATGTTTTAAATGTGTTTAGCTTAGCTAAATCTATGCAGTAAAGTAAGTTAACACCAGCTATTAAATATAACACTATTTATATGTAAATATAAACAAATTCCCTCTTATTTTTAATTTTATTGAGTGATGTTTGCCATAGTAGCTATAAAGTCATCTTAGAATACATTAAATTAAAAAAACATTCTCTAAGTGCTAATTTGCTTGACTCTAAGCCTCAATTTTATCAGCAGTTTCAATTCAGTATCAAGCAGCAAGCCAGAAAAAAACTGTTCTTGAATAATAAAAATATATATTTAGTGTGTCATTTAAGGCCATTGTTTGCTTCTTGATATAGGATGCTTGAGAAAAATAAATCATTTTAATACTTATAATCAACATAACAATAAAATTTGCATATTGATGAAATAATAGGAACAAATATTGAACACATAAGTTCTATTACTTAGATATAAGAATAGATAATAAATAATTATCTTTGAAATAAAAGTAAGGATAATATATTGTACAAATTAGATGAGCATTGTACAGAAATTGATTTTTACAATTTTATTTGGGAACAGATATAAAAATATAATCACTATGAACCCAATCATAAAGTATGTTTACAAATATATGTTTGCATTTATATCTAAGTTATTTTATATTAGACATTTTAAAAAATTATATACCTTATAATTTTGTTTAGCTTAGCAAAGGTTGTTTATTTCTTCTCAGAATGTAAGGTGAATTTGAAGATATTAAAATAAAATGGCTATTTAGTTTTTCAAATTTCTTTCTTTTCTGATATTTTCATTGAATCTTCAAGGTTATCTTTTCATAAATCAATGTTTTACTCACTCTAATATTAAGGTTCTCTTTTATCGAAGAAAAGAAGTTGCCTATAGCAATTTTAGTGTCTCCTATATGTATTAAACTTGTTAGGTCATCTGTATAATTAACATTTCTTGATCACTAATGTGTGACAAAATTGTCAATTGAGATTTTAAGTGGTGTTGATTTCCAAACTTTTTTCTTTACATATGTATGGATGTAAAACTTACATAAATTAAAGGCCTAGACCTTGATTATATAGGTTAATACAGTTGTACACAGGTACGTATGCATGCAAGCACTATTCTATTTAACATATAAGACACTTTCAGTAACTCAGAAGGTGCCTCCATTTCTATCTCAGGCTCTAAAAGTAACAAATATCCTGATATCTATGCCTTAGTTTTGTTTGTTCTGGAAATTCATTTAAATAGAATCACACAGTATGTACACTTTTTGTGTCTGTGTGGTTTTATTCACTCAGTATATGCCTGAGAATTTGATCCTAGTTTGGCATATAACAGTAGTCCTTTCTTCTTCATATAACTGTGCTATTCCACGGTATGGTTATTCCACAGTTTGTTCACCCATTCTTTTTTATTTTTTAAGTTTTTATTTATTGATTTGAGAGAGAGGAAAGGAAAGAGAGACAGGAACATCAATCTGCTCCTGTATGTGCCCTGACCAGGCATTGAACTGGCAACCTCTGTGCTCTGGGATGATGCTCCAACCAACTAGGGTATCCAGCCAGGGCTCATCCATTCTAATGTTGATGATTCATTGAGTTGTTTCCAGTCTTTGGCTGTTCTGAATAAGCTGCTATATGCATTTAGTGTACATCTTTTAGTGGGAATAATTACTCATTTATGTTTGATATATACCCATTAGTGGAATTATTAGGTCAGTGAGAGAGTATACTTGTTGTCAGAAAAAAATTGCAAAAATAAGCCCTGGCCGGTTGGCTGTGGTAGAGCGTTGGCCTGGTGTGTGGGAGTTCCAGGTTCGATTCCCAGCCAGGGCACACAGGAGAGGCACCCATCTGCTTCTCCACCCCTCTCCCTCTCCTTCCTCTCTGTCTCTCTCTTCCCCTCCTGCAGCCAAGGCTCCATTGGAGCAAAGTTTGCCCGGGCGCTGACGATGGCTCTGTGGCCTCTGCCTCAGGCACTAGAATGGCTCTGATTGTAGCAGAGTGATGCCCCAGATGGGCAGAGCATTGCCCCTTGGTGGGCATGCCAGGTGCATCCCACTCAGGCACATGTGGGAGTCTGTCTGACTGCCTCCCGGTTTCCAACTTAAGAAAAATACAAAAAAAGTTGCAAAAATACTTTGAAATGGATAAAAATTAATAATAATATAAATGATGCTTGTCCATAAAAATGCAAATTCTTTGTATTTGAAAGAATGCATTTAATTATTACTCTAAGTATATACTTGTTTATATATTTGTAAATACTTTTTATAATTTTTTATTTTGTATATGTGTTTATTTTATAAATTCTTTGAATTCACTGTAACAGTTCAATGGTTTATCATTAAGTAATTAATTTAAAAACGATCTTATTTTATATTTGTGTGAGACCTATGATGTTACACACTATAGTATGTCTGGCTTTAGTAGATACTGACAGAATTATCTGACTTGACTTTAAAAATTTATACTCATGCTAGCAATGTCTAAAATTCTAATTGTTGATCATCACCAACATTTGTAATTATCAATCATTTGATTTCAGCACTTCTGTTAGCATGTACTGTTCTCATATTTGATGGTTAGTTTGCAATTCTTGATAATAGTATTGAGTATCTTTTTATATTCTTTCTTCAAAGATTTTATTTTTGATTTTAGAGAGGGAAGAGAAAGAGAAAGAGAGAAAGAAGGAGAGGAACAGATAGCATCAACTCACAATAGTTGCCTTTCTTTTGTGCTTTGAATAAGTAAGCTCAGGGTTTCAAACCAGCAACCTGAATATTCCAGGTCAATGCTTTATCTGCTTTGCCAGCACAGGTCAGGCTCCTTTTATTATGGCTTTGAATATTTTCTCTTATGAATTGTCTACTCAAGACTTATTTTCCCCAGTTTTGTATTAGGTTACCAGTTTCTCATTTGTTATTATGAATTTGTTGTATATTCTGGATATGAGTCTTTTGTAAAAATATTACAAATATCTTCTCCAATTCTGTGCTGACTTTGCACTTTTTATAGTGTTTTTGATAAATACAGTTTCTTAATTTAATAAAATTCAATTAATCAATATTTTCTTTTATGGTTAATGTTGTTTGTGACTTGTTTGCAAGCTATTTGTATCCACTAATATCATAAAGATATTTTTTATTTTTTTCTAGTATTTTTATATTATTAACTTTCTGCTCTGTCCAGATATCTCAGTTGCTCAGAGCATCATTCTAAAATGCAGAGGATACAGGTATGATCTCTAGACAGGGCACATTCAGGAACAGATATATGTTTCTCTCTCACTCTTGCTCTCTCTCCCTTGCTCTTCATTCCTTCTCCTCTCTCTAAATCAATAAAATAAAAAGAAATTCAAATATGAAATATTTTTGTCAATGGAAATTATACAGAGTGTGTTCTATGACCATAATGAAATCAAACTAGAGATCAATAACAAAAAGACAGTAGAAGCAGCACTAACAACATGGAAATTAAACAGAGCACATCAAATAATAATTCATGGGTCAAAGAGAAAACCTCAAAAGAAATAAAATTACAGAAACTTAAAAAAGATATCATATCAAAATATGTGTGTTGTAGCTAAATCTGTGCTGAGAGGTATATTTTCCTACTAAAATGCTTTCATTACAACTGAGAAAAAATTCCAAAAAAATTGACTCAAGTTTCTACCTCAAGAGAATACATAAAAAAGAGCAAAATAAATATAAAAGAAGCAGAAGAAAAGAAATAATAAAGAAAGAATCAGAAATAAATTGCATGGAATATAGGAAAAATATATAAAAATTAATTTAAAATGTTGACTACGAAAATTAATAACTGATAAAAATCTAGCAAAACTGACAAAAATTGAAAAACAGAAGGATATCAGAAATGAAATAGAAGCTATCCCTACAGACTCTGAATTTATTAAAATAATAATGAGAAGATTAAAACAACTTTATGGGCATATATTTGGTGACTTAGAAATGTACTCATTTCTCCAAATCCAAAAACTACCCAAAATCAACCAATCTTGAATAAAAAAACAGAATAGACTTATAATTATAAAATACATTGAACTGTTAATTAAAAGTCTCCGGCAAAAGTAAGCATTGTGCTCAAATTGTTTCTTTTTTTTCAATTTATTTATTTATTTATTCACTTTAGAGAGGAGAGGGGGAGAGAGAGAGAGAGAGAGAGGAGAGACAGAGAGAGAGAAGGGGGAGAGGAGCTGGAAGCATCAACTCCCATATGTGCCTTGACCAGGCAAGCCCAGGGTTTCGAACCGGCGACCTCAGCATTTCCAGGTCGATGCTTTATCCACTGCGCCACCACAGGTCAGGCCAATTTTTTTTTCATTTATTCATTTTAGAGAGGAGAGAGAGAGACAGAGAGAGAGAGAGAGAGAGAGAGAGAGAGAGAGAGAGAGAGGAGAGGCAGTCAAATTGTTTCAATGTACAATCCTACCAAACATTTAAGGAATTAACACCAATCTTTTTCTAAAAAATGTAGAAACTCACCTGACAAAGACATATTTAAAAAGATAACTGTAGACACATTTGACTCTGTTGATGGCAACACAAACCTATACATGAGATAAAATAGTATAAAAGTAATTAAAACATAACTTAAATACAAGTAAAACTCGAGAGATCTGCTTAAGGTTGTTAGATCTTATCAGTATCAATATCCTGGTTGTGACATTGTGCTATACAATTTTGCAAAACACTATTATTGGGAGGAAAGTATCAGCATAAAAAAGATCTCTTTCATTATTTCTTACAAGTGCAGATGCATTTGCAATTATCTTGAAAATCAATTCAATTGAAAAATATATGCCATGGTAAAAAAAAAAAAAAAAAGGCTCGATGTGGTAAAAAAACAAACAAACAAACAAAAAAAAAAAAACCAAACCATGGAATTTGAAGACCATCAGGTACTATAGGGATAATATTAATTAAAACCGTATTTTACAGATGAGGAATCAGAGACGTAGTGACTTTTCCAAGATCACAAAAGAAGTTGGTGACAGTGTCAGAAGACCTAAGTTTTGTCCCATCTCTGCCATTTATAAGCTGTGGCCTTATGCAACTTAACCTCACTTAAGCCTTTTCTTTATGTATAAATTAGTGATAATAGAACCATCCTCAACCACAGACGAGGATTCTTATAAGGACCAAGAAAGATAAACTATGTGAAATTGCTTTTAAAATTATAGAATTCTATCTGCTTCAGAACGATGAAAATAAAATAATAATTATGAAAGTGCTTTTAAAAGATAAGAGCTCCATGTAAGTGTGGATAATTGTAAAGAACAAGATGTTCAAAATAGATGTGTAAGGAAAAATATTTTTTTTCTGTTTCAAAGCTCTATAAGCTTAAATTTTTTGTATTGGTTTTAAAGCTTTCTACGTATTATAGAATTTGTGACTTTTTTATTTAATTTAACTTGACTCATAGAAAGTAATTATATAGTTTCATTAGAATTAAACACTATTTTATTTGATTTCTTGGTTTTACTGCCAACAGTCTATTTTAAACAGAACAGTACAAACACTGTATCTACTGGATAGTGTTAACATATACATATTTTTTTTTCCCATGTTCAAAAATATATTTATGTTTTGCAGCTAACTACTGCTAAATTGTTTTGTTAATCTAAGAGTTTATGTCTAAGATATGAAAAACCATATTTTTAAAAACGATCAGAGGTAAATAATTCAATTAAATTATTTTTGAATTTACTTAGTTGATTAAATCACCAATTCACATATGTATCAGATGAACTTTTAGGTAGTATATTTGTCCCTTTATCCTATGTTCAAGCTGCATTAGGTAAATAAAATAATTTTCTGGTTACACATTGAAGCACTGCATCCTTTCTCTGCCATTGCCATGTGCCCGTTGCCTAAATTAAATGCTCCATAATGATAGTATTCAATTATTTTAAGAAAAGATGAATCAGCTTAGTACCCTATTAACCTTGAAGGGTGCAGGCCTCTATAAATTGCTAGCTAGAAAACTTTTAGTCATTAAAAAGTACTTATCTCAGAGGAAAAAATAGGAAAAAATCTTGTTTGTAGTCTATTAAATAGCTCATTATGAAAGTAAATGTAGCATTTTTAACATCTTTATTATCCATAAGAAACAAAATCTTTCTTAGTCAACTCTTTGTAAAGTAAAAGTGAAATAGGGTTCTGCCCCACATTATAATCTGTAACACTTTACATAGAACACACTGTGTTGGAAGGGGTTTAACACATCTTATTATGAGACAATCTAGCCACTTACATTTTTTTAACTAAGTACTTATATTAAGTTGTTCTGTATTTCCAAATAAATTTTTGGACTTGCACTAACTGTGCCTGCCAAATTGTGAATCAAAATTCAGTAATACATGCATGGTATTCCTCGGAAACTTGGAAAGTTATAGATCATTTCAGCTTGCCACATTAATAAAGTTTAGTAATCAGAATGCAGTCTGTGCATTAAAGTTTTAGATTTCCATTAATATGACTTCCATAAGCCATCTCACTTTAGTAGGCTTTATCGTTTTCAGTAATATAATTTGAACTTCCTATACAGGTGAATTTAGTTGTTCAGACATTAAATGTTAATACTTCCATGTCTCAAGAGACTCAAAGGTGCTGTGTTGAAGTTTTGCTGTTATTAAATTTATAAAAATTTATAGCTGTAAGTAAAATTTAAAGCATTTAAGTCCCATGTAGATTAAATCACAAGACAATATTTTTGGATGCTATGAAGGGTGGATACTTGCTGAATTTAAACCCAGTTAGAAATATGTAATGATGCAGGCATCATATATAGATTTTGAAACAATATCAATCTCAAGTACTATTTCTTGTAGAAATAAAAGAAAAGTATTTTTTTATGTTTGAGTGTCAGTTTGGTCTCTGATGTGCAACTGTTTCTTGCTAGATAGTTGTAATTACCTTTGAAAACACCACCACTCTGTTTAAAATAATCACAAAATTATACTGATAAGAAGGCTTAATTTTGTTCTATAATAAGCAATATTTTACAAGAATGATATAGGTGAGGGGAAAAAGCAGTCAACTCTAGAAATTCTAAATCAGTTATTATGGGAAGGTAAGCAGCACTGAATGAACTAATAACTTAAATTTATTTTCTTTATTATTTGTAAACAGAGCCTCCAGTAATGCAATATAGCATAGCATAAAGGTTAAATACACATTTAGGGGGGCCAGTTATCATTTGAGATAATGGATTTTCTATTTGATGATTATCTATCATTGGAGAAATTATATATCCAAAGCTGTTGTGGGCAGCTGTGTTAGGCTTCCTTTCTGGTTTACCAGCTGCAAGCACTCTCCCTGATTGGTTCATGAGTGTGTGGCAGCGCCATGTGTATAGCCTATATAAGGCTATGGATGCTTGCACTTAGGGGGATTGCAGATGGCAGATGGCAGATTGCCTATCCGCCACTATGAGGGCCCGTTTTTGCTGTTTGCTGGAGAAGAAGTTTTCCCCTGCCTATGTGCTCATTCACTCCACCCATTGTGAGACTCTATTAAATAGAATGGCCCAACACTTTCCAGCTCATATGCCTGAATCCAATGTGGACATGCCTGGCCTTGGCCACAGGCATTCCAGCTCTATCACTTATTAGTTAAGTAATAATAATAATAATACATAACTATTTTAAGTGTGATGAAGATAAATAAGATACATTAACATTAGGCATAGTGCTTAGCGAGCACTCAAGAAATGAAACTACTGTATCTTAATGTGATATATCTAAAAGTTTAAATTATTTGGATCATCTACCTGCTGGAGGCACATTTCAATGTTGAAAGAAAAGCAGTTGTTATCTGGGGATCTGAAAGTAACTTAAAGAGGTGAAGGGACCAAAATTCTTCCACCCTAAAGCTGCTTTTCTGAATATTGATTTTAAGCTGTTTATTAAGACACAAAATATTCAGAAAGAATCTTTGACCCTTCCCCCTTACCTGCACAAGAGATGCAGACAGAGAAACCTGCTTCAGGTGGCCCTAGCCTCATATGAATTAAATATGTTAAACTAGAGGACTTCAGACAAGTGCCTGTTAGCTACATACCTGCTGTGTCCCGTTATTTCTGAGTCACCTAGCCATGTGTTTTCTTCTCTTCCTCAACTACCTGTAAATTGCCCCTTCTCACTTCTGAAATCTAATACCCAATTCCTTCCTCTTTCTTCTTTGTCCAAAAATGTCTTATGTAGCCAATGTTGCCTCACTATCTTAAGAATTTTCATGCTTATGTAAATTCCCCATGCACATGTGTTAAACTTTGCTTTTCTCCTGTTAATCTGCCTCTGGTTATTAGCCTAGCCAGAAGAATTTAGAAGGCAAAAAGCAGCAAAAGCAGATGAGGCTATACCATGGCTGACAAAAGGACCAGAATGCAATGATTGATGACCCCCTGAAAGGACACACCTGGAAAGTCCATGAATATTATATTGAGATTCTCCCTTGAGACAACCCCTAAAATTCCCACCTTTAGATAACAGATAGAAACCTTTAAGGCAGTGTGACCAGGAAGTGGAGCAATACATACGGCACTGGCCTGAGACACTGAGGACCCTAAGTTCGAAACCCTGAGATCTTTGGCTTGAATATGGGATCACTGACATGACCCCATAATCACTGGCTTGAGGCCAAGGTCATTGGTTTGAGCAAGGGGTCACTGGCTCAGCTGGAACCCCTGCCCCTCACCAAGGCACAGATGAGAAAGCAATGAGTGAACAACTAAGGTGCCACAACGAGTCAATGCTTCTCATCTCTCTCCCTTTATTTCTCTCTCTCTCTCTCTGTCTCTAATAAAGTTTAAAGCAAAAGACCCAGTGTGCTCTCTCTCTTTCATCTGTATCATTTCCAGCCTTCCTTTTTGCTTTCTTCTGCCAAGGGACCTTCTTTGGCATTGGTACCTTATTTCTTGAGTCCATGCAGCCCAGCTGGCTCACTTTTTCTGCCCCTGTGACTTTCCTCCTAATGCGAGGGGAGAAACCAGAAAAATGCAGGAGAGGGCCTGCAGGAATGACTGATTCTGCCAGCTAATGATTAGCCACATCCTGTAGATCTGGTCGCCTGGAGACTCTTGCAACACTCACAAGAAAAACAGGATCTGTAAATAGCTAGGGCCAGTGGTCTAGAAACACTGCCCCCCTTGCTGCCCCACCAGAACTTCCCCTCCCTATCTTGAGTCATGACATGCACGTGGGCCTCAGAAAAAGGAATTATGCACTCCTTGCATGGACACTGTAAAAGATATATAAGATGTAAGAAATCTAACCTCGAGGAGCTTGTGTTTTGGAGCTTCTGATCCCACGTGCTCTGTCAGCCACTAGTAAATTCTACTTCCTCTATTAATTAAATTCTCTGAGCATCTTCTGATATCCTCCATCAGGTGTCACTTCCAGCAACACTAAAAGGGCCAAGGCTGTCACACCAAGGCTTGACTCTTCCTCACATACCCAAAACGCATGGCAGCTCTGCCTAGGTTCACTCCTGTTGCTATAATCTTGCCTCTTCTACTTTAAGCCCTTCCTTTGTTTCACTGTTCCCAGCTTTATGAAACATATTCTCAAAATCACCTGGACTCATGCTGTGAAATCTTTCATGAACAAAATCAAGAAACAAGAGCCCACATCGCTGCCAACAAAAAAGAATTACAGTAATTTTAATAAGTAGTATAATCAAATAGATAATGAGAAAAAATTGTAATTATAATAATAACTAAATTACTTAGTACCTTTTTAAGTTCTTCTCCTTGGGTTTGTTCACAGAAATGTGGTCCAATTAGTCCAAGAAGATATTCTGATCTTGAATAAAATATAAAAGCAAATCTACCATCTGCAACTGTAAAGAGTGAATGAAAGAGATGTGTACCTTGATTTAAAATAATAACAGTAATAATTTTCAAAATTATTCAGCATAATGTGTTGAATAATATAGTTAAGGAAAATAACATTTAATTAAATACCAATTTAATCTGAATTTAAAATTTGAGCTATTCAGTGTGTACAAGTGTGGTACTACTTAAACAGAATCAGAAACTAATACATTTCAAATGTTTTTTAATAAATTTTTCTCACACAATTTCAAACAACAACATGTTCCTAGAAATTTTGTAGATAAAATAAAAATTATTCAAGTGGTTTAATAAAACAGTGTGGTAATTTTTTTTCTTTTTTTTGGTGATCGAGACAGAGAGAGGGACAGATAGGGACAAACAGGAAAGGAGAGAGATGATTAGCATCAAGTTTTTGCACTGGCACCTTAGTTGTTTATTGATTGCTTTCTCATATGTGCCTTGACCCGGGGCTACAGCAGAGCAGGTGACCCGTTGCTCAAGCCAGTGATCTTGGGCTTCAAGCCAGCAATCTTTGGGCTAAAGCTTGTGAACCAGTGCTCAAGTCAGAGACCTTGGGGTTTCAAACCTGGGTCCTTCGTGTCCCGGTCTGATGTTCTACCCACTGTGCTACAGACTGGTCAGGCAGGGGTATTTGTTACTATAGTGAAAAAAATGCCATAGTGGAAAAAGAGATTGTCAAGAGTGATTATTATGGCATCCCATAGGTACAATTATTATTATCAATATATTTAGTAATACCCTGCAAACCTGTAATAAAGATTGACGGTTTACAAAATTTAGAGCATAGCTGTTATGTCTGACCAGGTGGTGACGCAGTGAATAGTGTCAGCCTAGGATACTGAGAACCCAAATTTGAAACTCAGAGGTCCCCGTCTTGAGCATGGGCCCAGTCAAGGCACAAATGTGAAAGGAGTCAATGAACAACTAAAACGCTGCAACTATGAGTTGATGCTTTTCATCTCTCTCCCTTCCTCTCTCTCTCTCTCTCTCTCTCTCTCTCTCTATGTGTGTCAAAAAAGAAAAACAATAATAATAAGAAATAAAACATAGTTGTTATGATTGCATTGCATTTGTAAATATGTTTTAAGCTGTTAATATTAAAGCCTGCCAAGCAATTAAAATGTATTTAAAGTCACGGTGCAAAAGTCCCCAAGATAGCAGCAAAAGAAAAATAGATGTGATAACATCTCTAGACATTCTTGCCATTTGCGACACATGCTCTGGTACAGAAAGGACTTATGGGAAATTCCTCTTATAGTCAGTGAAGACAATGCTACTCAAAGCAAAAATGACGAAGGTGAATTCTCCAGTAAGAGAAATGTACAATATTTGGTTATTGGAGAAAGAATATATTACTAAAACTAGCAGCTTTGACTTTGCTATGAGATGGCTTTAACAGGAAGATAAGATTTTTTAAAAAATTAATAATTATAAATACAACTGAATTCATTGATACCTTTCTAATGAATTAAGTATTAGCTAATGCCCAGATGCTAGAAGTAAGTCATGGAATATATTAAATTTAAAAACATCACTTGTGCTTAAAATTTAAGAGCTTTTATATGGTACAGATGAGTTTTAAAATCTTTATCCAGGTATAAAAGTCTTTCTATTGGGGAAAAAAGTGTTTTCAGTACATATAAGTTACATTAAAGGAACTAAATTCACAGTTTGAAGATTTAAAGGTTCTAAATCTTCAAAAGTATTTCAAATAGAGGCATAAGCCATTTTTCTGGCCTATATTACCATAAGCATATATATAATATCATTTCTGGCATGATTACATGAAACTAAATAGTGAAAATAAGCTATTTCTCTATACAGAAAACTTAAATATGCAAGGGTAGATTTTGTGATGTTCATAATGAAAAATATTAAAATTATATATTCAAAGGAAGTTTACTGGAGTAATCACTATAGAATTTTGAGGCAATATTTGCTGGTAACTATATAAAGAAATTACCAAATTTTATTTTAATTCAAATTTTATCTGGATAGGAGAGCTCACAAACAAAATTCTTAAAACAACTGCCAAATAAGTCCTTAATACATTGCATTCTGATGGATAGATGCTGCCTAGAATTTTTTTTTTTTTTTTTGCATTTTCTTTCGCATTTTTCTGAAGCTGGAAACAGGGAGAGACAGTCAGACAGACTCCCGCATGCGCTCGACCGGGATCCACCCGGCACGCCCACCAGGGGGCGATGCTCTGTCCATCCTGGGCGTCGCCATGTTGCGACCAGAGCCACTCTAGCACCTGAGGCAGAGGCCACAGAGCCATCCCCAGCACCCAGGCCATCTTTAATCCAATGGAGCCTTGGATGTGGGAGGGGAAGAGAGAGACAAAGAGGAAGGTGCAGCAGAGGGGTGGAGAAGCAAATGGGCGCTTCTCCTGTGTGCCCTGGCCAGGAATCGAACCCGGGTCCTCCGCACGCCAGGCAGACGTTCTGCCTAGAATTTTTTTAGGCTCTCAGAACATCAACTGCTTCGGGGGTTATCAAGCTATCCCTTTTGCATTCACACTGGTTGCTTTCTAACTACTACAGGCAGATAGATGTCACTCTTACTAAGTCTGCCAGAGGTGATTTTTTCAGCCTTTTTTGAATGCCTGTGAGACTTATAACCTCAGCCTCAGAATATATTTATTTTACTAAACTTTTAAGGCATTGATTGGTGGGCTCTAATGCTCAAATTTGCTAAATGCCAGTTCTTTTGTTTTACTCTTTGATATTTAGATAGCTTTCTGGCATACAGTTTTTCTTTATGTCTACCTTTATTTTTCTTGGTATAATTCAATAAGATTTACAGCTTTTCAGGTCTCCAGAAACATAGAATAAGATAACAAGCATGTAAACAAGAATCTCATATCAACACTGATATTTATGCCTGACCAGGCAGTGGCACAGTGGACAGAGCGTTGGACTGGGATGCAGAGGACCCAGGTTTGAAACCCTGAGGTCACCAGCTTGAGCTCATGGGGTTTGAACAAGGCTCACCAGCTTGAGCCCAAGGTCTCTGGCTTGAGCAAGGGGTCACTTTGTCTGCTGTAGCTCTCTGATCAAGGCACATATGAGAAAGCAGTCAATGAACAATTAAGGTGCTGTAACAAGAATTGATGCTTCTCATCCCTCTCCATTTCTGTCTGTCCTTCTCTCTGTCTCTGTTACAAAAAAATACTGATATTTGCTGTCATTGTACTACCTAATGTCATAGCTTTTTAAGCTGGCAAAAATTTGAAGCTATTATACAGCTTTTATGAGTAAATGAAATTCTGATTATTGTTGTGTTGTATAGATTTATTTATTTTAAAAAAGTAGTTTAGATTTCTGTAATTTTCACAATCTAGATAACTGTATGAACCAAATTAAATATGATTTTAACCCAGTAGAATATAAAATGAAACTATGAGATCAACCATTTAGCATCATGTTTATACCTGTTTTACTAAATGACCTTGGATCAGTCCCTTTATTTTTTTTTTAGTTAAATGCTAATGAATCAAATTTTTATTTCAAAATATAATCCTGAAATATGTTTTCACTAAATTCAATTTGGCTTTTTATAAATTAGAAAGATGATGTCTAAATTATGCTTGTAATGCACAATGAGATTGTCAAATAATAGATGATAATTATTTTAAGATTGTTTATGCTTTGTTTTGGCCAAGGGAGTGTGAAAAACATGGAAGAGTATCAACAATAATAATAATATGAACCATGATAAATGCAAGACTGTTGTTATAAAGAGTAATGAGATAGGTCCTGGCCAGTGAGCTCAATGGTAGAATGTCAGCCTGGCATGTAGATGTCTCAGATTCGAATCCCAGTCAGGGCACATAGGAGAAGTGACCATTTGCTTCTCCAACCTCCCCCCACCTCTCTCTCTCTTCTCCTTCCATAACCATGGCTCAATCAGTTTGAGCACAACAACCCCAGGCACTGAGAGTAGTTCCATGGAGCCTCTGTCTCAGGTGCTAAAAATAACACAGTTGTGAGCATGGCCCCAGACGGGGGTTTCTGGGTGGATCCCAGGCAGAGTGCATTTGGGAGTCTATCATTCGATCTCCCCTTCTCTCACTTGGAAAAGAATAGAAAGAAAAAGGAAAAAAAGATAATAATGAGATAGAAAATATAGAGCACTCATATATAAGAGATAATTTATATATTTGTGAAATAGGGTCATAACTTGTTTACAGTTAGCATCTATTTTAAGGTGACAAAAATAAATTGTTTTGCTTTCTATTTTTTCACTAGTTCTTGAGAAGTTCTCATGTTTAAGAAAGTTTTCTTTAATAAATGAATAAATTCTGGAAACCCGAATTATTGATAAAAAATATTGAATGAAGTCACTGAAAATCAGACTTTAAATAGTAAATGTGATAATTATATTATTATTAAATTTTCATGTTTAAAAACTGTGTTGCTATTATGTGGACAAATCCTGCCAGGGCTGAGGATGACGGAGACACAAAGACCCGACTCCAGGGACCAGGGTTAGTAATGCAGATCCACTTTATTCAGGAAGTAAGCTAGCTTATATACACAGGCTCAGCCAATAGGATGTTACAGTGTGCCCTTCATAGCCAATGGCTGAAAAGATCAGGGAGCTGTGTGGTGGACGCTAAGTCACTTCCTTATAACGGGCGAGCTTCCTTCTTGGGTATGCCCAGGAGGCTTCTGGGAGCTGGAGTATTCTCCCATCATTGCATCAGCCACAGCTGCTAGGAACATGCTCTGCCCTCCACCCACATCTCCCCCTTCTCTATTAATTAAGGCCAATTAGACTTGATAAATGACAGCTTGCTGTTGTTGTAGCTTCTGAATGCTACGCATTATGCAACGGAACCCTAGTAGAACTAAAACAACTATAATACCTATTATACTATATGCTAAAAGATTAGCTGGATTAAACAATGAGGTAAGCTTTTGTAATGTTTTACTAGTTAGGAAATAGAATGAGGGTCTTAAACAGGGGATTCCTCCTAGGGGTCGGGATGTCATTTCCCTCCCATTGTGTTACAGAGACCTTCTAGGTGCCGTTAAACACAGTTCCATTTTGACTGTAAAAAAATGGACTTAGGTTCATGCATGCCCCCTTTCCATAAAGTTCCCAGTGTCCAAACACAAAATGAATGACTTGCCATGGGCTGTGTACAGCATATGGTTGCAAGGCATATTACACAAATTACAACAACATGATAAATCATACAATTTCAATAATTACAGAGGTACACTTCACTAGTCTCTGAGAACTATGCCAAAAGCACAAAATGTCCTCGGCCTTCTTTCTAGCCATAGGAAAGTATTCCCGGGGAAGGGGAAGGGCCTCCAGCAAAGCCGCCCCCACCCTCATCAGGGTATTTCACATTGTCCAAAATCCTTAAGTCTATCCAACAAAGGAGCTGGTGCCCATTCTCATTACAGTCCAAGAAATCAGTCCACACATATGAGGCTTCAGCCTCCCCCCTCATCCCTGCCATCCTGGCAGCTCTTACACTGTCCCAAAGAGGAGCACATGGCAATGGCAGTCAGCATTTCCATCTCTGCTCTGGAGAGCATGATGGCAGCCATCCCTATGTCCCAAAATGTCAGCAAACCCACCAGCGGCTTAGCAGGCACTCCCTGCCGTTCCAGGGGCCACTCAGCAATGTAAGCCTGGCTTCTGTTCATCCTCACACTGCAGCTGCCGTTGTTTACCTTCTGGAGTCTGCGAATTGCAACTCCAGCCCAATTCTCATCCTCCAAAGATGAACTGAAAACATCAGTTCGTGCTGCTGGGCTTGAGCCCCAGGCTGTCGCCACCCGCGTCTGGGAGTCAGCGGTTACTATAGCACACATAAGCAAAAACAGAGCACCAGGCCTGGGGGCCTGTCAGGGGCAATTCTCTGGGCCTGCCCCGCCAAAACCTCCACATCCCCCCAAATGATGGGGCGTGCACGCTGGCCACGAGGTCTTCTTCTGGAGCGCTGAGGACCTCCTTCCCTCAGGCGTAGTTGGTGTGGAGAAGGCCAGGGCTATAGCATTGGACAGGTGAAGATTGAACCACTTAGTGGGTGCCCAAGAAACCCTGTCAAGCAGGTTGGAGGGTTCCTGGGATCCAAATTGGCTGAAAAACACAAGCATAACCTCTTCCTTGTGTTAGAAGAGGGTGTGATCCCCGCCACTGTGCCATGGCTAGGTCCTTTCAGCGTCATTTCAGAGAGAGGGGTGGGGGAGAGAGAGAACGAGACATACAGAAGTCCACCCATGAGTCTTTGGGATTTCTATACCTGGGGATCTGCCTCCTGGTTCTCCAAGCACCTCAATTAATTAAAGTGTGTTAAGTGCACGCTTTTTCCCACTTTGTTGCTGTTCCCTCGTGTGAGATCCTAGTGTAGGGCCAAGAGCTTCATTGACAAGGTATGTGTTCAGAAAACAGTCCAGAGTCTGTGGACAAGGAAAAAACCACAAATTTGACTTATAACACCACTTTCTGGAAAACAAAAGAGAAGTTTTCAGTTCCCATTCTTGTGAGATATGAGAACCAGAGAAGACATACAACTTTAAGAATTCTGCCACAACAGATACAAGCTAGAAGTGAAACTAGACCACATTTTTACAACAAATACAGACATAAACTAAAAATGGATTACAGACTTAAATGTAAGACATGAAACCATAAAAATATTAGAAGAAAACAAAAAATAAACTCTTTACTTTGGTTTTAGCATTTCTTGGGGAAAAATCTTCTAAGGCAAAGACAAAAACAGCAAAAGTAAACATGGGAATTCATCAAACAAAAATAAACTTTTACACTCCAAAGGAAATCATCAACAGAAAAAAAAAAAAGCGACCTACCGAGTAGGAGAAGTTATTGGCAAATGATATATCTGATAATGGTTTAATATATATAAACTCACACAGTTAAACATAAAAAAATCCAATTAAAATTGGGAAGAAAACATGAATAGATTTCTCCAAAAAAGACATACAGATGGCTAGCTAAAATATGAACAGATGCTCAGCATTACTAATTATCAAGAAAATGTAAATCAAAACCACAATGAGACATCACCCCACACCTGTCAGAATGGCTATTATTAATAAATAAACTAACAAAAAGTGTTGGCAAGCACATGGAGTAATGCGCACCATCCTGCCTTGTTCATAGGATTGTAAACTCGTGTAGCCGCTGTGGAAAGCTGTATAGAAGTTTCTCAAAAAATTAAATGTAGAGTTATCATATGACCCAGTAATTCCACTTCTGAGCATTTATCCAAAGAAATATAAACACTAATTCAAAAAGATATATACACTCCCTGTGTTCATTACAGCATTATTTACAATAGCCAAGATATAGAAGCAATTTAAGTGTTTATTGATAGATGAATGGGTAAAGACAATGTGATATACATATTAAAATATCTATACATATATATATATATAACAAAATATTGTTCAGCCAAAAAAAATTAAGTATTTTAATTTGTGACATGCATGGAAATAGAAGCTATTATGCTAAGTGAAATGAGTCAGAAACAGAAATACAAATACCATGTGATTTTATTTATACAGTATGTGAAATCCAAAAAGATAAATTAATAAATAAAAGAGCAAACAAAATATAGTAGTGCCTCAGTTTTCATTGACTTTGGTTATCATGGTCTCAGTTTTCATTGATTTTTTTTTCTGCAAAAAATTAGTCTCGGTTTTTGTTGGTGCCTTGGATTTTGTCAGTGTGCCCATGTGACCTCACTGCTAATTTTGCAAAAACAAACGGCGATCCATACATTCCTCTGCTCAATGTGGTGTTGTTTATCATTGTGTGAGCATCACCCCATGCGTCTAGCCAAACAATTTCATTGCTTTCCAGTGTTTCTGTGCCTTTTTTGATTGTGAGTGCTAATACTACAATTATATGTAAGTGAAGGGAAGTGACCCCAGATAGTGCCTTGATACCTAAGGCCCTTATGGGAGAGATTTCTCTTCCAAACAATAATATCTGCACCTCTCTCTCCCTTCTTCGCTGTCTTCCATACACTAAGAAGAGTCTTCAGAAAGGTAAATGCCACGTTAAATGTTTATTTATTCTTTACATTAGTCTTCTATACTCATTTCATATTAATTTCTTATTGTTTTTAATATTAAACACTATATTTATTTCCTATAAAATGTGTTTTTGGTACATATTTTGGAGAGTCTAGAATGAATTGATTGGATTTACATTGATTTATATGGAAATAATTGCCTTGGTTTTATAGTCAGTTTCGGATTTCACCAATTGTTCTCAGATGAATTTTCTTCGAAAACTGAAGTATCACTGCAGAAACAAACTCATATACACAGACAACAAAAATTGATGATTGCCAGATGGGTAGAAGTTTGGGAGATGGGAAAAAAGGTGGAAAGGATTAATAAGTAAAAAGTGCCAGTTATAAAAACAGTCATGTGGATGTTAAGTACATCATAGGGAACATGCCAATAATGTTATGATAATTATATATGGAACCAAATGGAAACTATATTTACTAGTGTGATCAGTTTGTAAAATATATAAATGTTTAATCACTATGTTATACACTGGAAATTAATATAATATTATAAGTCACCATAATTTAAAAATAAGTTTAAAAATTAAAAATGATAAAGAAACAATGCTGCCACAGAGGGAGCAAAAAGATTGCAGTAGGTATACTCATATAAAGAAAACTTCAGATACTGTATAGCCAGCAAACAGATTGGCACATCTGAAGAAGGTATCAGCTACTTCTAAAGGAAAATCAGCAATGCAAAACTACATAGAACATAAAGAAAACAAGAAACCATATCATCACCAAAAAATAATAATGTCTTCAATAACTGAGCTCAAAGGCACTGAATTTTGCAATCCAGGTGATAAAGAACTAAAAAAGTAAAAATAAAAAAAAAGACTGTTTTGAAACAATTAAATGAGCTACAGAAAATTCATGAATAAAATTCAAAGAGACAATAAAAATAATTGATCAAAGTGAAATCTTTATCAGATAGAAATCATAAAAAGTAACTAAGTAACTTCAAAGCTAAATAAAACAAAGAATTTTTAAAAATGTAATAGAGAGCATATGTAGTAGAGTCAAACACACAAGGAGAGAATGAGTTAGAAGATAAATATTTTGAAATAACTTAGAGAACAAAGGAAAAGATTTAAAAAGAGCACAGAAAGCTTGTATGATCTCTAAGCTCATTCAAAAGCATAGAAAAGAATAATTAGGATTCTAGACATGGAAAAGAAGAGGGGTAGTGGTGGGACGGGGGATTAAAAGTTTATTTAAGGGAAATAATGTTTGAGAACTCCCAAGGCTGAGGAGAAATTTGAACACCCAAATTCATGATGCAAACAGATTATCCTATTATTGCAATCAAAAAATACGTTCTCAAAGATACATTATAATGAAATTGCCAAAAATTGAAATTAATAAAGGAATACTAAAAGCAGCCAGGAAAAAAAAATTGTAGCCTACAAAAAACCCCCATCAGGCTATCAGCAATTATCTTCACAGAAATTCAATAAACCAAGAGAAGTGGAACAATATATTAAAAATGTTTAAAGAAAACAAGTTGCCAGTCAAAGATATTTATGTGGTATAGTTAACCTTCAGATAGGAAGAGATAAGGATTTTCCAGGACAGACAAAAGCTAATGGAGTTCATCTCCATTAGACCTGCTTTGTAAGAAATGCTGGAAAAAGTTCTTTATGCTAAAATAAAAAGCCATTAATCAGTGATGTGAAAACAGTAATATATAACACAGATAAAGATGAATACATAGTCAGATGTAGAAAACTAAAATTCTATGACAGGTAGTGTGTAAACTACATAGATATATTACATAGGTCAAAATAAAAATATTAAAATTTATTAAGGCTACTAAATATAATTTATTAATAAATACAATATATAAAAAGAGGTAAATAATGACATGAAAAACAAAAAAAGAGGGAGTGAAAGGGTAAATCTTTTTTAGGAGATCAAAGTGAAGTTGCTATCGGCTTAAAATGGACAGTTTTATCTATAGATGTCTCATGTAACCCTCATGGTAACTAAAAAACAAAAACCTGGAATAAATGTTTCAAACATATATATATATATATATATATATATATATATACACACACATACACACACACACACACACACACACACATATATATAAACAGAATATACCACAAAAAAATCTTCAATTTACAAAATTAATCAGAAAAAGAACAAACAATTCATGGAAATACAAAACAACTGGAAAATAAGTAATAGATGGCATTCACAAGTCCTTACCTATCAACAATACTCTAAATATAAATAGATTAAATCCTCTTATAAAAACTTAATGGAGCAGCAATATGGATAATAATAATAATAATAATAATAAAAAAGACTCAAGTATATGTTTTCCACAAGAGACTCACTCTGTATTAATAATGCACACATGATAAAAGTGAAGAGAACACCAAAAAATTTTAAAATATATAAGAATAGCTTAAGAAGACTCTAGGACAACTTCAGTCACACCAATATTTGTGGGTATTTTTTTATTTATTTTTAATTTTTATTTATTGATTTAAATGAGAAAGTAGAGACAAAGAAAGAGAGAGCAAGGCTGGAACAGATCTGTTCCTCTATGTGCCCTGATTGGGGATCAAACCAGCAACCTCTGTGCTTTGGGACAATGATGTACTCAACCAAGCTATCTGGCTAGGACACATATCAACATTTGTATCATGGTCGTGCTGGGAGAAAAAAGAGAACAAGTAATAGAAAACTTGTTTGAAAAAATAATGATTGAAAACTTTCCTAACCTGGTGAAAGAAAATAATGTATGGTCCAGGAAGTTAAGAGTACTAAACAAGATAAACCCAAAGAGGCCCACACCAAGACACATCATAACTAAAGTTTTAAAGGTTAAAGACATAGAGAGAATCTTAAAAACAGCAAATGAAAAGCAGCTACAATATAGTTACCTTATGAGGGAGCTCCCATAAGTCTGTCAGTCGATTTCTCAACAGAAACTTTGCGTGCCGGAAGTGATTGGCACAAAATATGTAAATTGATGAAAAACAAGGATTTACAATCAAGATTATTCTATCTAGCAAAGCTATTATTTAAAATTGAATGACAGATAAAGAGCTTCCCAGACAAGAAAAAACTAAAGGAGTCTATCACCACCAAACCAGTATTACAGGAAATGTTTAAGGCTCTTCTATAATGATAAGACAAAAATAACAGAAATATGAATAATAAAATGACAATAAATAAATATCTATTAACAATTACTTTAAATGCAAATGGATGAAATGCTTTTATGAAAAGAATTACAGTGGCTGAATGGAGAACAGAACAAGACCCCTATATATGTTGTCTATATGAGACTCACTTCAGATCAGAAGACACACAGAAACTGAAAGTAAATGTATGAAAAAAGATATTTCATAAAAATGCCAAAAAAATAGCTGGGGTAGCAATACTGATTTCAGACAAAATAGACTAATATAACTAAAACAAAGGCTATAATAAGAGATAACAAAGGACCCAGCAATTTCACTTCTTGGTATTAATCTGAAGGAACCCAAAACACTAATTCGAAAAGACATATACATCAATATGTTTATTGCAGCATTATTTACAGTAGCCAAGATATGGAAGTAATGTAAGTTTTCACCAATAGATGAATAAATGAAGAAATGGTACATATATACAATGAAATATGACTTAGCCATTAAAAAGAAAAAGAAATCTTATCATCTGCATAGCATGGGTGGACCTAGAGATTATTGTTCAGAATAAAATAGATTAGACAGAGGAAGACAAATGCCATATAATTTTATTTGCATATGGAATCTAAAAAGCAAAATAAATAAACAGGTAGACCAGAAACAGACTCATAGATAAAAAGAACATTTTGAGGGTAGCCAGACACAAAAGAGGTTGGAAGAATGAGTGAAAATAATGAAGGAATTCATAAGTACAAATTGGCAGTTACAGAATAGTCACTGTGATGTAAAGTACAGCATAGGAAATATAATCAAGAATATTGTAATAAATATTATGACATCAGATTGGTAGTAGATTTATCAGGGTGATCATTTTATAAGTTATATAGATATAAATGTCCAATCACTAGATTGTACACCTGAAGCTAATATATATAATATTGTATATTAACTGTCATTGAAAAGTAAGACAATTTTAACAAAATAAAACTATCCCATTAACAATAACATTAGTAGATAAAATATTTAGAAATAAATTTAACCTAGGAAGTGAAATATGTGTCTAATGCAAACTAGTATTTTGATAAAAATAATTTGAAGAAGGCACAACAAATGGCTAGAAGTCTTATATTAATGAATTGGAAAAATTAATATTGTTAAAATATGATATTACACAAAGTTATCAATAGATTCAATGAAATTTGTATTATAATTCTAATGAGAATTTTTATAGAAATAAAAAATGTACAAAAATTTGTATGGAACTACACAAGGAGTATTGAGAGATAAAAACAAAATTGTTGGCATTATACTTCCTGATTTCAAAATATACTAAATGCATATAGTAATCAAATTTATATAGTATGAAATTAAACACATAAAACCAAAGGAAGTAAAAAAAAGAACAAAGAAGTAAATCCCCATATTTACAGTCAACTAATATTTGGCAATAGGACAAGAATACTCGCTGCAAAAAAGTGTATTTCCTTCAACACATGGTGGTGGGAAAATTGGACAATGATATGCAGAAAAATAAAATTGTACCCTTATCTTACATCAGTCACAAAAACCAATTTGAAATGAGTTAAAGGCTTAAATATAAGAACTGAGCCTGACCAGGTGGTGGTTCAGTGGATACAGCATTGGCCTGAACCTGAGGACCCAGGTTCAAAGCCCTGAGGTCACTGGCTTGAATACGGGCTCACCAGCTTGAGCACAGGGTTGGCAATATAAGCATGGGATCATAGACATGACACATGATTGCTGGTTTGAGCCAAGGTCATTGGCTTAAGCAAGGAGTCAATGGTTCAGCTGGAGCCCCCCAGTCAAGGCACATATGAGAAAGCAATCAATGAACAACTAAGGTGCTGTAACTATGAGTTGATGTTTCTCATCTCTGTCCCTGTCTGTCCCTTTCTCTCTTGCAAAAACTAAGGAAACAGGCAAGCAAACAAAAAATAATAATACATAAGAACTTGATACAGTAAAACTTCTAGGGAAAAGAAACATAGAGAAGCAGCTCCATGACAGTGTAATTGGCAATTATTTTTCAGATATGACACCAAAAGTACAAGCAACAAAACTAAAACTAAACAAGTAAGACTACATCAAACTTAAAAGCACTGTCTAGCTAAAGAAACAGTCAAAAAAAGAAAAAGCAACTAAAATTATTTCCTGTTTGAGTTTGTACTACACTATTGTAATATGCCAAATTTTATCTTGTTTCCATATGAGCCAAACTGATAAAGTAAACAGAGATATGATGGTAACTATGATTTTTATATTCTTAATATCTCTACATGTAATATTAATCTGCTATCCACCTCTTGGATATGATATTGTTTACAATTTACCATTTTAGCTAAATGAGTGTTGATTTAGAGGTTTCCATTTGATCTTCTCCATCATAACAGTTCTTCCCAATATGCCAAGAAACCAATATAAGGGTCTAACTACAAAATATATTCTATTATAATTATGTATTCAAAAACTTGGAAAATAAAGACTGGATCGTTCTGGAATCCAATAGCTACATTATGAGCTGCAAATGGCTTAGAATGCTATTTACCTGGTCTCCATATGCCCTAACAAGGGAACCATAATGAGGTCTCAGATGCCTGCATATTAATGTCAATTATGACCTTAGATTAATAGTCTCCAAAAACAGTCAACTGAGCACATGGTCTCTTGTTCCAATGAGAGTACATTAGAAGAATTACTACTAAGTAAACTTCTCTTAGTGCTATAAATGTGTTCCTCAGTTTACTTACCTTCCCTGTACTCAGTGGAACCTAGGCCTTTAAAACTGGCACAAATCTGGGCAAAGGATTATGACATTTTTGAAGGATTATTGCCCTGACCTTTTTGATCCTACATCCCAGATTTTTTCCAGTATTTTATGGTCATAAAAATTAATCAATGCCCTTATTAGCTGCCAATCTGTACTGTGCTCACAATACTGTTTTATAGTAACCTTATCTCTAGTTCTTTCTGGGTCAGGTCCTTTGGCTGTCACTCTAAACTTGCCTCTCATTATGAAAATAGAACTCCTTGATTTTGATAATTAAGGATTACTACATTTTTTTTTAATTTAGAATCATATTATCCTCATTGGTGTGTGAATACAGTTTTATAACAACTACCCCTGCTGTCATCCCTACACTACAGGTTGTGGCCATGATTGAGCTTCTTCATACCAGTGAATCTTTCCTCAGGGAATTCTTTTGCTTCTGTGAATGGAATGTCTTCCATGTGTTACTAAAGAACATGATTAGCTTTTCAATATTGCATAACATGTCCACACGAGCATGCTCGCTTTTCTGAACCTTTGAAACTTTTGAACCATAACAAAAGTTCTGGTTCTTTTTACTTTACATAGTAAGTAACAAAAGTTTTGGTTATTTTTACTTTACATAGTATTAGTCATCACTTTTTCTGAGCTCTCAAGACCCATTCTACCAGCATTTTTGCACTTTTTTAAGGGCCACTGTTAAGGTGTTAAATCCTATGCTACAGAAAAAGTGTGCTGCTATAGAAATAAAATCATTTTTCCAACATATTTATCCAGTATTCTCAAAGCCAATACCATATAAACTCTCCCAGATTCTGGATCAGGCTAGTTAGTTCAGTGATAGAGCGTCAGCCTGGTGTGTGGATGTCCCCGGTTCGATTCCCCATCAAGACACACAGGAAAAGCGACAATCTACCCCTCCACCCCTCTCTCTCTCCCTTTTCTCTATTTCTTTCTTTTTTTTTTTTTTTTTTCATTTTTCTGAAGCTGGAAACAGGGAGAGACAGCCAGACAGACTCCCACATGCGCCCGACCGGGATCCACCCGGCACGCTCACCAGGGGCGACGCTCTGCCCACCAGGGGGCGATGCTCTGCCCATCCTGGGCGTCGCCATGTTGCGACCAGAGCCACTCTAGCGCCTGGGGCAGAGGCCACAGAGCCATCCCCAGCGCCCGGGCCATCTTTGCTCCAACGGAGCCTTGGCTGCAGGAGGGGAAGAGAGAGACAGAGAGGGAAAGCGCGGCGGAGGGGTGGAGAAGCAAATGGGCGCTTCTCCTGTGTGCCCTGGCCGGAATTGAACCCGGGTCCTCCGCATGCTAGGCTGACGCTCTACCGCTGAGCCAACCGGCCAGGGCCCCTTTTCTCTATTTCTCTCTTCTTCTCCCACAGCCAAGGCTCCATTGGAGCAAAGTTGGCTGGGTGCTAAGGATGGCTCCATGTCCTCTACCTCAGGTGTTATAATGGCTCCAGCCACAACGGAGCAATGCCCCAGATGGGCAGAGTACCACCCCCTAGTGAGCTTGCTGGGTGGATCCCAGTGGATGCGGGAGTCTGTCTCTCTGCCTCCCAGCTTCTCACTTAAAAAAAATACTAAAATAAATAAATAAATAAACTCTCCCATATTCTTCCAGTGCATATTGATATCAAAATAAGTAAGCAAAGGCCTGACCTGTGGTGGCGCAGTGGATAAAGCGTCGACCTGGAAATGCTGAGATCACCAGTTCAAAACCCTGGGCTTGCCTGGTCAAGGCGCATATGGGAGTTGATGCTTCTAGCTCCCCCCCCCCTTTTCTCTCTCTGTCTCTCCTCTCTCTCTGTTTCTCCTTCTCCTCTATAAAATGAATAAAAAAATATGTAAGCAAAAATCAACTGATCTACATGGATAGACTAATTGAAAACTATATTTGGCAATTCTGATATAATTCTTTCAAGAATCAAAATAATGAAAGTAATAGTGAGTGGACAGAAAAAGATATCTGGGAAGCCACCCAAATCATACAAAGATAGTTAGAACTTCAATGACTGGAGACAACAGAAACTCACTGAGGTTTTCTATCTCTTTAATTGATAACGCACACAAAACAAAAGGCTAAAAACAGAAAGTCAAGCAGAAGAAAACAAATGAAAAGAGATTTTGTCTGTCCTATGGGTCTGAAGGTATAACACAGACTAAAGGAAAGAGAGGGGAAGAGAGAAGAAAAAGTAAAGGATGTGAGTAACATGATGGAAAGAACTAACATACCTATTGTTAAAATCCCAGAAAAGGATCTTCAGAAAATAGATGGAGAAAGAAGAATATTTGAAGAGCTAATATTCCAAAAGTGGCATAAAACATTAAACCACAGATTCATGAAAACTGCCAAGTTTCAAATAAAATAAATACAAAGAGAACAGTCAGTCATCATTAAAGTAAATGGGTTTAAAATTAATGAAAAAAGAAAAATCTTTAAAACATCCAGGAAAAAAGAATTACTTTCACAGAAACAACAAGAGGACATTTATCACTATAACTAAAATTGAGAAGCCAGGAGACAAAGGAAAGTTAATGTTACAGTATTGAAATACTCCTGAGCACTAATTACATAGTCAATATAAGTATTTTTAAATAGTTATACAATATAAAGATAAGTTCAGATTAATAAATGAAAGTCTACAATAGTCATAGACCACAGATGTCCATCATAAGGGGTACTAAAGAATTTTCTTTAAAAAAAAGGGAATTGATAACAGAAATTAAGCATGAAAATTATGAAAGAGCTAAATAGCAACAGATTGGATGGGTTCGTGGATAAATACAAAGACATATTATTTGTACAGAACAATATTTAGAATATTTTTTCAGATTTAAATTTCTGTAGAATTGAAATGCATTGCAAGAAGAACACAAAAGGCAAAAAAGGATAATGAAAGTATATTAGTGTATTTAATTTGTCCAGGATGTATTAAAAGAAGTAATTTATATCTTAATCATATAATATATAAGAAATATATGTTATAATATTCTCTAAGGCATCCAAAAATAAAGAGTAAATTTACTTATAAATAATAAAATATTAAATAGGTAAATGGGCTGATAAACATAATTATTTATTTTTAAATTTTATTTATTCATTTTAGAGAGGAGAGAGAAAAGGAGAAAAAAGGGGGGAAGAGCAGGAAGCATCAACTCCCATACGTGCCTTGACCAGACAAGCCTGGGGTTGTGAACCAACGACCTCAGCATTTCAGGTCAACATTTTATGTACTGTGCCACCACAGGTCAGGCCATAAACATAATTATTTTAAAAGAGTAAATAGGCCCTGGCTGGTTGGCTCAGTAATAGAGCATCGACCCGGTTTGTGAAAGTCCCAGGTTCAATTCCTGATCAGGGCACACAGGAGAAGCGACTATCTGCTTCCCCTCCCTTCTTCCTTCCCTGTTTCTCTCTCTCTCTCTTCCTTTCCTGCAGCCATGGGACGATTGACTCCAACGCATGGACCCTAGCTGCTGAGGTTGAATCTGTGGAGCCTTTACCTCAGGTGCTGAAATAGCTCAAATAGCTCGGTTGCAAGCAGCCCTGGATGGGCTGAGCATCGGCCTCAGATTGGGGTTGCTGGGTGGATCCTGGGCAGGTCACATGCAGGAGTCTGTCTCTCTATATCTCTCCTCTCACTTAAAAATAAGAAAAAGAGTAAATAAAGAGAGTGAAAGGAACATAGCTAGAAGAGGAACAAAGAAGCAAGTAGTAATATTACTGATATATTCAAGCATATATTAACCAACATACTGTTACTAAATAGACTATTCTAGTTACAAAGTGAACATGAACAAAATCAACTAAAAAGTATACTGCTTTCAAGACATACAATTAAAGACATTGAAAAGATGAAAATAACTTAATAAGAAAAGATATAGTTCACAAACAACAACCAAAAAAGGGTTGGTATAGTTGTAGTAATATCAGACAAAGTGGATAAGGTAAAATGCATTGCATCAGGAAGAGGGACATTTCATTATCATGAAAGTGTTAGTCTACCAGAAAATATAACATCTATAAATGTATAGGCAGCTAATGGCACAGTTTCAAAATCTTAAGTATTGGCTGAAGTAAACTGTAGTGGAAGATGTTGACAACCTATTATAATGACTGATAGAAGAAGAAAAGAAAGAGAGAAATGAAAGAAGAAAGAAAGAAAGAAAGAAAGAAAGAAAGAAAGAAAGAAAGAGAAAGAAAGAACCAGAAAGGAAAGAAGGAAGGAATGAAAGAGGAAGGGAAAGAGAAGGAAAGGAAGGAAGGGAAAAAAGAAATAATGAGAAAGAAATAAAAGAAAGAATAAGGAAAAAAATAAGGTGGAGGAAGAGAAAAAGGAAGCTGTGAGTAAGAAAGAGACAAGAGTTAAATAACAAAATTAACAAAATTGATTTAATTTGCATAGTGGAACACTGCATCAGAGAAAGAATACATATTCTATTTAAGGGCACACATAATGTTTACCAAAATAGACCCTATGACAGAACATACAGCAAAACTCAAAATATTTCAAAAACCCAAGATTGTACAGAATATTCTCTCAGCCAAAAATACCATAATTAAGCTAAAAATACCTACATTAAAGGAAAATAGAAATTCCCAATGATTTCATTTAAGTAATTGACTCCTGAATAATCCATAATCAAAGAAAGCCATAATAAAAATAAGAATATATTTTTAATTGAATGATAATAAATCTTGTGGGATGTAGTCAAAGTCAGCTTAGAGGAAAATCTTGTAGCTTTGAATACATATATTGGAAACGAAGACAGCGTGAAATATTAATTATCCAGTGTTCAACCTAAAAAATTACCAAAAATGTAGTAAATTACATTAAGGAAAATAAATTAAAAAATAAATATAAAAGCAAAAAATAAAATAAACATACAAAAGAAGAAATCAATATAGTCAAATGAATGAAAATTCAAAGCAAAGAAAATTTTAAAAACCAATGAATTTATAAAAATATAATTAACTTCACTTATTATAAAATAGCTAATGAGATATTATTTCAGGAATAAATTACTCTAACTATATTCCTTCTTAATTTTCTTGACTAATATTTTGATTTCCCTGTCACATATTTTTTAAAATTTGTTTGTCAAGTTTTATTTAAAAAAATGGCAAAATTTAGATTTCAGTTGAATTCTAATTTATTTTCATTTTAAGAGAATTGACACATTGGCTCTATTGAATCTATCAATCCATTAAAATATTAGTTGTGCTTTTTTACATGCTTCAGAGAAGTTTCATAGTTTACCTCATATATTATTGTTGCATACAATATTTTGTTAATTTTGTCCTTAAATAAATGGATAATTTTTATAGAACATCTAAGACAGGTATTATGGGAATTTTCTTTTTGTCAAAACAGAAAACGAAAACTTAAATGTTTTAGCATGTATAAAATTTTTAGTTACCAATGAACTCATCTAACATTTCTCAGACAAGAATATAATGTTTTATAAAGTAACAATTAGAACATTAGAAGAAGGGTCTCAGATAATAAAAATAACATTTTAATTAAAAATCTGTAAAACGTTTAGATAGAGTGAAAGATAATATGTCTTCTAGAAAGCTGGAGATGGTAATTTTTTGTAAACACTCTCTTTGCTCACCTCTCTTCACAGGTCCTTTGCATTAAGCAGAAGCTAATGATTGGCCAAGGAAATGCAAATGTAAATAAATTGTTAGATTTGCTACTATTAAAAATAATATATTTTTTGAAATTCTTATTGCTTGCTGCTCATATATAAAAATACAAATGATACATTTATCTTATTTATTTGAAGCTTATTATATTTATTTATTAGTTATAGCAACTATTTTTTAGCCTGACCAGGTGGTAGTGCAGAGGGTATAGAGTGCTGGCCTAGGAGACTAAGGATCCAGCTTCGAAACCCTTGAGTGTGGGCTCACCAAATTGAGTGCGGAGTTACCGGCTTGAGCATGGGATCATAAAAATGTCCCCATGGTGGCTGGGTTGAGCCCAAAGTCAAAGGCTTGAGCAAAGGGTCACTGGTTCAGCTAGAATCCCTTCCCCTCCACCACCCCCCAGCAAGGCACATATGAGAAGCAATCAACTAACAACTAAGGTGCCACAACTATGAGTTCATGCTTCTCAGCTTTCTCCCTTCCTGTCCCTGTCTGTCCGTCTGTCTGTCTTTCTCTATCACAAAAACACAAAAGTTTTATTAGATTTTTTACGTAGACTATTATTTATTAATCAAGATTTTTTTGTTTACCATCATTAGGAAATAAGCCTGTAAAACCTGAGCTAGACTTTATTTTTCTTATTCACTATAAAGAGGGAGTTGGAGAATGACAGTAATGAGGCTGCTAAGATGGATAGGGGCCAGTTCATAGACAATCTCAAGTGACATGCCATTGAAAAAATGACAGACAACTAAAAATAAATGTTGCTGGGCAAGTTGGCAACATTTCCAATATAGAAATACTACTTTTCTAAATTACTATTTTTTTCTAAATTCTTTGAATTTTGTAAAGTTTTTATACTATCAATACTGGTCTTATACATTATGCTAAGAAATTTGGATCATATTGTGAAGGCATGATAAGTAATGCAATTCTTTTAAATAAGATACTGATAGGAATATCTTTACATTTAAGACAAATTTGTTAGATAATAATGTGATAAAATAATAATATGACAAAATATGATAAATAATAATATGATAAGATAATAATATGATAAAAATGCATTTGAGAAAGAAGTAGACACTCAAAATTATCAAGAGGATTAATAATTTTTTAATATTTATGGAAAATATAGTAACTCGGTCTAAGGAATGAGTTATTACAATAGATAAAGGAACATATTTCAAATATTTAAGAATTAATGTAAGGATAAATCAGTGTTTTGATATATAAGCTTGGAGGTGTTGATGAAGTTTACTTGTGAAAGATTACACCCAGGTACCTTGTTTGATAATTCAGTATGTAGTAGTATCAAAATAATATATGGAATAGAGAACAGTGACAGAATTTATTATAATTTGTAAGATAAAGTAGCAGAAAACACCCAGTCAGAACAACGAAAGAAAAAAGAATTCAAAAATGAAGATAATTTAAAGGGCCTCTGGGACCACATCAAGCAACCAACATTTGCATCATTAGGGTGCTAGAAGGAGAGGAGAAAGAACAAGGTACTCTTTTTTTTTTTTTTAATGACAGAAAGCTTCCCCAACCTGGTGAAGGAAACAAACATACAAGTCCAGGAAGCACAGAGAATTTCAAACAAGATGAATCTGAAGAGGCCCACACCAAGACACATTATACTTAAAATGCCAAATATTTAAGACAAAGACAGAGGCAAATGCAGCAAGAGAAAAGCAGTTAGTTACTAAGAAGGAAGTTTCCCTGAGACTGTAAGCTGATTTTGCAACAGAAACTTTACAGGCCAAAAGGGATGCGAACTAAATAAATATTCAGTGATGAATATCAAGGACCTATAATCAAGACTACTCTACTCAGCAAAGTCATTATTTAGAATCAAAGGACAGATAGAGCTTCTCAGACAAGAAAGAGCTAAAGAAGTTCAGCACCACCAAGTCGTATTACAGGAAATATTAAAAGGTCTTCTATAAGAAAAAAATAATAATATGAATAATAAAATAGCAATACAAATCTATCAACAATTTAAAGGCCCCAATCAAAAGACATAGCTGAATGGGGAACAGACAAGGCCCTTATAAATGATGTTTAAAGAGACTCAACTCAGATTGGAAGACACACACAGACTAAAAGTAATGAGATAGAAAAAAGATATTTCATGAACATGGAAGTTTTTTAAAAAGCTGGGATAACAATATTTATACCATACAAAATATACTTTAAAACAAAGGCTACAAGAGACAAGAAAGCAACCAGCTATTCCACTTTTGAGCATTTTCTTTAAGAAACCCAAAACACTAATTTAAAAGCACACATGTCCATTGCAGCATTATCACCATAGCCAAGATATGAAAACAACGTTAAGTGCCCATCAATAGAGGAATGCATAAAGAATAAGTGGTACATACATATAATGGAATATCACTCAGCCATAAAAGAGAATGAAATCTTGCCATTTATGCTAACATGAATAATCTAGAGTATATTGTGCTGACTGAAATAAACCAGACAAAGACAAATGCCATATGATTTCACTTATATGTGGAATCTAAAGAACAAAATAAATGAACAAACAAAACAGAAAACAGACTCATAGATACAGAGAATATTTTGATGGTTTTCAGATGAGGAGGGACTTTCAGGAGGCTCAGAGAAAAAGGCAAAGGGATTAAAAAACACAAATTAATAGTTACAAAATATTCATGGGTTATAAAATATAGCATAGAGAATCCAGTCAATAATATTGTAATAATTATGTATGATGCCAGATGGGTACTGAATTTATCAAGGTGATCACTTTGTAAGTTATATAATTATCTAGCCAGTATGCTACATACCTGAAACTAATATAAAATAGTATTAATTGTTGAGTGTAATTGAAAAATAACACTTAACCAAAGTTTTTGAAAAAAAAAATAAATCGAAGTTTTTATCTCAAATTATATTTCTCTAACCTAAAAGTTTTCCTTGTAACTTTTTTGTAGTGCATGTACATTAGTAATAGTTCTTTTAAATTTTTTGTACTTAGAAGTGATTTTGACTTTCATTCTGATATATATTTGCCAGTCATAGTTCTCTAAATTAACATTTTCTTTCCTACAAAATTAAAATGGCCAAGTCATTGCCTTCTAGCTTGCATTGCTTCTCATTGGAAATCAATGAAATTATTTTTCTCTTTTTTTTCTCACTCTTTTTTTTCTTTCTCTTTTTTTCTCACCTCTTCTCTTCTAGTTCTCTCCCTTTATTTCTTATCTTTCTTTCCATATCTATATTTTGTTTCTAAATGCCTTTAATTATCTTCATCTACTGTGTCTTTCAACCATATTATAATGTGCTTTGGTGTGATTTTCTTTGCACTTAACTTTTTCTTTTCATATATATATATATATATATATATATATATATATATATATATATATATGAGGAAGAGAGATAATAAGGCAACTTCCCACATGTGTTCTGACTAAAATCTGCCTGGCTACCCCATCTGGGGCCAATGCTTGAGTAACAAACTATTTTCACTACCTGAGGCTGATGTGCTCCAATGAAGCTATTCTCAGTGCCCAGGTCACACTTGAACCAATCAAGCCACTGGCTGCAAGAGGGGAAGAGGGAGAGAAACAGGAGAGGGAAGAGGTAGAAGCAGATGGTTGTTTCTTTTGTATACCCTGACTGGGAATCAAACCTGGGACATCCATACGTTTGGCCAACATTCTAGCCACTGAGTCACTGGCCAAGGCACACTTAACTTTCTATGAATTCTTTGAGCATAAAGTGTTTCTGAGATTATACATTTTGACATAGATAGTAATAATTTTTTAACAATCATTTTCTGCTAACCTTTCTACTACAGAAATTTAAATTAGAAATATATTCTGATGATTGATACTCTCCCACATGTTACCAAACTTCTGTCCAATTTCTGGCTTTTTTCCTCTCTTTTCCAGCTATTCTATATCTTTAAAGTTCATGGATATTTGATTTTTTAGTGTGTGTTCTGTGTTTTTTTAATTAATGTTTTAGTTTTTAGGGAAGTTTAAGGTTCATAGAAAAGTTGAGGAGAAGATTAAAATATTTCTCATTTATCTTTCACCCTAACACATGCATAGACATTCCCATTATCAACATCCCCCACCAAAAAAGCACATTTCTCATAATTCATAGCTATTTTTTTTGCTCTAAATAATATTCCATTGTCTGCATGTACCATAATTTTTTATCTACTAACTTAATGAAGAATCTTGTTTGCTCTCAAGTTTTTTTAGCAATTATAAATATAGCCGCTATATATATATATATATATATATATATATGCTACTGTTAACATATTTATAGCATACTTTGTATTGCTATAAATTCTCCACTATTTTGAGTAAATACCAAAAAGAGTGATTGCTAAATTATGTGGTAAGAGTACATTTACTTTTATAAGGAATAAAAAACACTTTCTTCTAAACTGGCTGTATCATTTTGCATACCTATTAGCAATAAATGAAATTTCTTTTGGTCCACATGCTCACCAGAATTTGCTGTAGTCAATGTTTTAAATTTTAGTCATTTTAAAGTACATAGTGATCTGTCACTGTTGTTTCAGTTTGCTTTTATTTTATGACATAAAATATCTTTTTATATGTTGATTTGTCATTTGTATTATTTTTTTATTGTGAGATGTCTCTTCAGCTTTCTGGCCCATTTTTAAATCAAATTGTTGTTTTCTTATTGCTGAGATTTAAGAGTTCTTTGTGTAATCTGGGTAACAATCCATTATCAGATATAAAAATTCTCAACAAAATGTTAGCAAGCCAAAGTCAATAATACATTAAAAAATCATACACTATAATCTGGTAGAATTTACTCCTGGGATGCAAGGTTAGTTGCAAATATTTTTTTCTCAGTCTTTGATTGTCTTCTAATTTCACTGACATTTTTTTTGCAGAACAGAAGTTTTTAATTTTAATAATGTTCAGCTTATTAGTTGTTTCTTCTGTGGAACATGTCTTTAGTGCTGCATCTAGAATGTCTTCACCATATCCAAGATCACCTAGATTTGCTCTCAAATTATGTTACAGGAGTTTTGTGCTTTGCATTTTACATTTAGCTCTGAGTTATTCATTCTAAGTTAAAGTTTGTGAAAATGTAAAGTCTATGTCTAGATGCTTGTTTACTTATTATTATTATTATTATTATTATTTGCATCTGGAAGCCCAGTTGTTCCAGCACCATTTGCTGAAAATATTATGTTTGCTCCTTTGTCAAAGATGAGCCATTGACTATCTTTATGAAGGTCTATTTTTACATTCTATTCTGTTTCATTTATCTATTTGTCTATTCTTTCACTAATATCACAGTCTTGATTACTATAGCTTCATAATAAATCTATAAATCAGATGGTATCAGTCCTATAACTCATTCATTTTTAATGGAATTTATTGGGGTGTCACTGGTTAACATAATTATACAGGTTTCAGGTGCCCAATTCTACAAAACATTTCTGTACTCCATATTATGTGCTTATTCCCCTAAGTCAAGTCTTCATCCCTCCCCACTTACTCCTACTATACACTTCTCTACCTCCCACCCCTAGAAATCATTACACTGTTATTCGTGTCCATGAGATTTTCTCTTTTTTTGTGTGTTCTTTTTTTTTTTTTGCTCAGTCGCTCCATCCCTCTTGGCCAGCCCCCAACCAAGACAGCTGTCTGCCTGTTCTCTATGCTTGAGTTCGTTTCCTTTTTTGACAATATGGTTGGACCTAGAGGATACTGTGCTAAGAGAAATAAGCCAGTAAGAGAAAAACAAGTACCATGTGATTTCACTCATATGTGGGCTCTAATGAACAAAATGAACTATCAGCTCTCTAATTTTGTTCTTTAACATTAAAATTATGTTGGCTAATGTGGGTCTTTTGCTTCTCCATGTTATTGTTACTAGGGTTCAGGGACAAGCCAAAGTTCAGGGGACTTCATGGAGAGGAGAGAAACTTGATTAAATATATGATCAAGACAAAACAGATGGTAAGAAATAGGCAATTTTGAACACTTGATTAAAAGTTTCTATATATTGTTATAGTATGCTCCATAATTGAAAAACAATTATCAATAAGTAAATTATAGTCTTGGTATTGAATGCTTATAAAAATTATCACTAAGTACATTACAAATCTGGAAAATGCACTGAATTTGATTTCTTTCAGAAGAGAATCAATGCATAGGAAATTTATGAATTTTACATTTATTTTTTATTGAAAGAAAATTTAAGCTTATCAAAAACTTTACAATATAAATAGTTTGAATTGGTTACTAGTGAAAGTTTTAGGATAATTTAAAAATTATAGTCTTGTTGGTTTCATTATAGATAAAACTTAAAAGTTATTATCCTGAGTTTACTGAAATTGTTTTATTTTTTATTCCATTCTCACCAGCATACTGCTATGAGAGTTCTTTTTCTACCAACAAATATTATTAAAATAAAACATAGACAACACTTAGTTATACATTATCCCCCATGAGTAGTGTTGTCAATCCAAACTCAATTAGTTTACAACAAGCAAACTAATGTGTTTCACATTCAAATCTTTAAAAATTGATACACGGGGTATATAAGCATTTATTATTGAGAATTGCTATTGTAATTATATATTTTTTTATTTAGGTATGATTGTAGAATTGTAAATTATAACTGTAATAAGTCATTTTCAATGAACAATTTACTTTTTTGTGATTCCCTATGTTATATATGTTCTAACTATTAAAATCTAATTTTATTTCTGTTTTGTATAAGGTTTTCAGCTTATACTTGAAAAGCTTGTGTTTTATATTTTGCATTTGATTTTACAACAATTAAACATTAAATTGCTTTTTACAAAAGAAAGTCTCACATGAGTTGGACAAAAGAAAAAAAAACACTAGGCATCAGCATTCATGGTTAAAGCAGCACTGACTCATGACATCTTTGTATGAACTAGAAAAGTTGCTCCTTCTGGCAAAATGCAGACCATGACCAAAACAAAATGTTTAGTAAATGGTATGAGAGTTGCATTTCACCCTCCTCCACTGAGCACCCTTTTGAAAAGAGTAGACTGCATAATTGTATTTAGCCCTGCATGATGTGTATGTTCTGTGAAAAAAAAATTGATAATTGCAATACTATAAGAGAAATGTTCTCTGTTGTTATTGTCTTACTCATATATTTTCTTTAAATACAGAGCCTGACCTTGCCCAAAGTGTAGCTAAAACACTAGAAAAGCACCTTATAGACCTTTCGTTATGAAGTTGTCTCTATGCTATTGTCTATTTGAAAGATAATAAAAGTTCATATCTGGCTCTTCTATTGCATTACACCAGGAAGGATGCAATCTGAAATTAACTTGTATTAAACTTATAAGGCAAATTCTGGAAAGGACTTATGAGAAACAGAGCTTGAGTACTTAAATTTTTTATGTCTATCCTATGTTTAGTGTTTGTGTTTCTGAGGTACTAAAACACTTCTGCTTGAAAATCAACTGCTTAAAAATTAACAAAAGAGACTTGTAACCTTCACAATCAGCAACACAGAGTGTAATTTACTGAAAGCAATTTATAGTCTCTATATATTGCATATACAACCAATTAGGATACTTCCTCTCTCCTGTCACACAGACATATATACACATTCAGTCAGAAAGCACAGAATAAGTGACAGATGACAACTTGACACTCAGCTTTAATTTTCTCAAGAAAATAAAGAGGATATTTCCAATTCTAGCTGAAACAATCTGGTCAAGACATGAGTTTGACAAAATCCTTAGAACTTGGAGAGAAAATGACAAAAGAAGAAACTTTGTGAACACAAAACATGTGAAAGAAAAAGCAGATATAAAGATTTTTCACTTGCTCTTTAAAAATCTATCTGTTTACATTTTTTGAACAATTGACTACTTTCTAATCTGCCAAGTTTAAGAATTGCATTTAAAACTTTTCATCTTGAATCAATTCTCATAAGCATTCAGAGCGCTATTGCAATAGCATATAATCAAATAAAAATGTATACATGTCAAACCAAGATTTGCCTCAACTGCTAAAAGAATAAAAATGAACATTTAATGTATAAGAACCTATCAAACTATAACTATTTTCTAAGTCAATGTCTCTAAAAATACTGATTTCTCACAAAGCTGGAGTTGGGACCAGGAAGGATGGGGGTTATTGGTAATGAGTAATAAAACCCTCTAGGTAGTAATGAAATAATTTTGAGGGTTTTGTCTACTTTTAAAAGTCTGCCTCAAAACATTATGCCAATTCCAACCTGGAGATGAGAGTTTACTTTCTTTACATAATAATTTGGATAATTATCAAAATAATGTTTCTTGACTTTTTATAAATTTTGTAATTTCTAAATATCATTTGGTTAAAATCTTTAAGATCTCAACCTATTTTTTTAATACAGGACTTAAATTTGGTAGGCAGTTGATAAAATATTAAGTAAATGATAAGGAGATGAAGGAGTTAGCACAGTTAAAAAAGTAAGAGTATGTATAAGCACAGGTAAATAAAGAACATATATTATTCAATAACACGGTATATATCCAGCATCAATACATCACACATACAAGGATTACAAAATATACATATATGTGTGTTTAGGATAAAGATGCTGTTTCCAAAAGGGTGAACAATTTAAGATCCTGACTGGTTGGCTCAGTGGTGGAGCATCGGCCAGGCATGTGTATGTCCTGGGTTCAATTCCCAGTCAGGGCACACAGAAGCAACCATCTGCTTCTCCACCCTTCTCCTCCCTTCCCTTTCTCTCTTTTTCTCTTACTCTCCCACAGCCATGGTTTAATTGATTTGAGCACATTGGGCCCCAGCCATGGAAGATGCCTTGGAGGTCCTCTGCCTCAGGCACTAAAAGTAGCTCCATTTGGGAGCATAGCTCCAGATGGGTAGAACTTTGGCACAGATGGGGTTACTGGGTTGATCCCAGTCTGAGTGCATGCTTGAGTCTGTCTCTCTATCTTCCCTCCTCTCACTTAGAGAAGAAAAAAAAAGAGTGAACAATCCAGTGGGGAAGCAAACTAAGCATAGAGAGAAGCCAAGGAGTTAGAGAACAGTTAAATATCAAATTATATTGGACTACTCAATGAAAGCTATGAGAACTAAAATACAACAAACATCTTATTTTGTAAGATGCCTTTTGTTTATTTTGTGTTTTTCTCACACAACTCTAAAAATAATATGTTATTCTTTTTTTTATTAATTGACTCTAAATGCCAAATCACAGTGTATGTGTGCAAGGGTAGGGAGTATATGCAATTCATATTCACCTGAACGTTTTAGTCAGTAAATCATCTCTGTCCTATTCTTACCCCCAAATTTCACCCAGCACCTAGGAATCTAGTGCTCCTCCCCTCAAAATCCTCAGACCTCTTCATAGTTTAATGACCATAAGTTAAAAATAGCAAGCAGAAACTCCAAGACTATGTTTAAGTTTTAAAAAGTGTATCTGTTTATTGTATTTTTTAAATCATCTTCATGTGTGATAGCTGACTGCTAAGATGGACCCAATGATTTGTGTATTATGGTATTAATTCCCCTGTTTAATTTTTACCCACATTAAAGCCACATTGATGTGTGTGACCAATAAAATATTCGAAAGTGACAGTGTGCAACTTTTGAGGCCAGCTTATGCAGAGGCGGATTAAGGTTGGTTGAGGACCCAGGTGCAGAAGAAAATATTGGACACTTTGTCATTAGGAAAAATTGTAAAGTTGGGGTTTTGCAGGTCCCTTCAGAAGTCGGGGCCTACACAGGACGTGTGCCTGGTGCACCCGCCGTTAAATCCGCCTCTGAGTTTATAAAAGGTATTTCAGTTTCTGGAGTGCTTGAGCTGGTGAAAGACAGCTACTAGTCCATAAGGGAAACTCAAGCAGCCCCATGTAGATGTCCACAAGGAAAGTTTACTATGGCTTTCCATGAACATTGAGCACCAACCTGTCAGCCGTGTGAGTGAGCCGCCTTGGGAACAGACTCTCCAGCTTCAACATTGCTTTCAGCCGATGGCTGTCCTAGGTGACCTCTGATTGCAACCTCATTAGACTTCAAACCAGAACAGTTCTACCAAACCACTCTCAAATTCTCGAAGAACAAAAACCATGAGAGATAATGTGTTTGTGTTTTAAGCCACTACATTTTGGGATAATTTGTGACACAACAATATTTAACAAATACAAAATTTTATACCTAAAAGTATGATGCAACAATAGCAAAACCTTAAAATGTTGAAGTGGCTTTGTAATTGGTCTAGAAGGATAAGGCAGTAAAACCTTGAGGAAAATACTGGTGAAAGCCTAAAAAGCCTTGAAAAGGCTGTTAAGAGAAAACCTATAACCTTTAGGGAGGCTGTTTGGGTGAACAATGGAAAGGATACAAAGAAAATATTATTGAAACTAGCAGAAAGGAGATCATTGTTTAGTAGTAGTGGCAGAAATTTGAACCACATTGTAACCCATGTTAACAAGACAATTAGAATCTAATGAACTGGAAGATGTAGCCAAGGAGATTTCTTTCCTTTTTTTTCTTTTCTTTTCTTCTCTTTTTTAAATTAGATGGGGAGAGATAAAGAGACAGATTCCCTCATGCACCTTGACTAGGATCCATCCAGCAACTCCTGTCTGGGGCCGATGCTTTGCCCATCTGGGGCCATACTTGTAACTGAGTTATTTTTAGCACCTAAGATGGAGGCTCCAAGGAGCCATCCTCAGTGCTGGGGGTAGACATCCTTGAATCAATAGAGCCATAGCTGCAAGAGGGGGAGAGAGAGAAAGAGAAGGGGAAAGAAGAGTGGAGGAGAAGCAGATGGTTGCCTTTTTTGTGTGCCCTGACTGGGACTCGAACCTGGAACTTCCAAATGCCAGGTCAATGCTCTACCACTGAGCAACCAGCCAGGGCCGAGATTTCTAAGCATAATAATACATGTGTTAATCCTGCATTCCCCTGTCCTTATCACTGGGGTAAAATAATAGAAGCCAGATGGAAGGTCTACACAAGTGGCCAGAGTCTCCAAAGGCAAGGGATGCAAGCAAATGGCTTTTCTCTAAACATATATTGGAGAAAGTAATAGTTGCATGCCCCCCCTTACAGAACAAAGGAGAAGGGACAAAAAATATATACAACTTTGCTATTGGAAACAGGACAGAAAGCAATTTGGGATTTTACTTTAACTTCTTTGAATATAAATACATTTTTCAAAGGATGTTGAGATTGATGGCTTTCATAAGGTAGAGTTATCTCTAAGTTTCCAGGACTCACTTTCTTTTTCACTGTGAACTCATACCACCAGAGTTATGAAATCTATATGAAGTTCTCTCACTATCTATATAGTTATAAATTAACTTCCTAAGTGTATGGCCAGTAGTTGTCCTGGCCATGCACATGCAGGTTCCCATTGGGTTTGGGCAGATGGTAAAGAAACAGTGGAGCCAAAAAATGGTGGGCTATTCCTTTATTAAAATTTCACACTAGCGGGTTAGCAAACACACAGGGAAAACACTTCCCTTTCACTCAGGGCTCCCAAAGCCACTGACGCATTCTCTGGTTCCTCCTAGAATCAAAGACCCCCACATTCCTCAGTAGGGCTCCCAAAGCCCCTCAGCTCTGGTTCCCCATCTGTACACCTTCTCTCTCTCTGCCAAACATATCTTCTTCTTCAGCACTCTGCACTCTCTTTGCTCCTACTCTCCAAACATGATTTCTTTCTATGCAAAACATGACTTCTTTCTGCCTCTTTTCCTTCTTCTCAAAATTTACTGGCACAAAAACCTCTCCTCAGCAAACATTAGCAAAACAATGGCCCCTCCCAAGCAGGGAGGTAATTTGCAATTTCACAGATCACAATACCTGGTGTTACCCATCGCCATTTTGTAACAATAGTAGTGAGCAAACTAAAAAAATACAAATTTTACAAACTCATTTGCCCAACATTAAGGCTTGTGATTAGCCCAGGATCCCGAGTTTTTAAGATAATTTATTTCCAAATGCCTTAACTTAGCAAAAAAACAAAAATATTTTCTTACATTTCATAATTTGGTATCACATTTTTTTCCACTGTTGGATTCTGGCAAATTTGTCCATAATACACCTCTTTGTTGGTTATTTTATTTTAATCTGATCAACAGAGGCTAGAACAAATCTGTTCAGTTTGTCTAAAAACATGAATCTAGCTATTGCCAGCAGCACTCTAAGAATAGAATGTAGAAAATCTGCCATCTCCAGGACTCCCTCTAAGGGTCTTGTTTTAGTCAATAAAATAAATCTATCTTAGATTCAGTAAGTATAAAGGTCTGTTTCAGGAAGGTGGCTTCCTCCTTACATTTCTGTATTAATATGTTCGACTAGGAACTAGTATAACTAGATAAAACAAGGCATATTAATAATTTCCACTGCAGAGGAGAAAAAAATACATTTTCTTCTACTCTTCTGTGTTCCTAGCTGGGATCCCTGTAACAAAAGACAAATTAACAAAATAAAAATATGCAAATTTATTTAATAGAAGTTTTACATGCCACAGGAGCCTTCATGAGGAAATGAAGTCCCACACACAGAGACTCAAAGAAGTGGTTAAACTTGAGCACTGTTATTCTAGGTTTGATGATGTGTGGAAAGTTGTGGGAAAGTGTAATAAGACTAAGGGTATGAGCTAAGGGTAGTTTGGGGGACGAAAAGTAATTTTACTTCCACCTTTTTAAGTTCTTCTCTTTCTGGATTAATAATCAAATTAACATGAGGCATATTAACAGGTGAACACAACCAAATTTATTACATATGTACATATAGGAATTTCATAAGAATATGTCACCTGAGGGGGAAGTAGGCAATTCATATATTGATGAGAAAGAGCAAACATTTGATAAACAAATTTTTATTGAGTCACCTAAAAATAAATGGACACAGAGGGAAATCTAACACAGAGGGAAGACTTTGCAGGTTCCTCTCAGTCTGCCACATTTAGTTCATATTATGATACCAACGTGATGGATCCCAACCTTCCAGCAAATTTTTCTATCTGAATTCCTTAGGGCAGGTGGCAGGGAAAGGGGTCAGTCCAGGGTTCTTTTGAGTCTTTTTTTAAGATAGTCATTTCAAAAAGCTTATAGTAGTGTGGTAAACTCTGCTCACCTTCCACCCTGCAATACACCTGGGAACAGCCTCGCTCTTACCTTTACCACACAAAACATCTCCAGATGTCCTTCACCTCACACAGAGTACATGAATTGGTGTCTTGGGCAAGCAGAATTGCCTGAAACTGACTGCCTTCAAGCTGTCCCTCCAAAACAAGAACAAAATTGAACTGATATATTTAGATTGAACAAGGGCAGTGTAAAACCAGTAGTCATAGCCACCATCATGGCCAAGCAGGTGCAGGTTCACATTAGATTTGGTCAGATGGGAATGAAACTGTGGAGCCAAAAACTGGTGCACCATACCTTTATTATAGCCTTGCAACTGGCTGGCGAGTAAACACAACACAGGAAGCACCAAAACCCACTCACATGTTCTCCGGTTCTACAACCAAGAGAATCTTTTCTGGTTTTTCCTAGAATCAAAGGCCCCCACCAGTCTCAGCGGAGCTTGCAAGAGCCCTCACCTCTGTTTCTCATCTCCTTCTCTCTGCACAAATTGCAAAAACATGACTTCTTTGCTCTCCTTCTTCTCCTTAATACTTTTTGGCATGAAAACCCCTTCTCCAGCACACATTAACATAACAATGGCCCTTACCAATCAGAAAGGTAATTTCACAGATCACATATCTGGGCAGCCATTTTTAACAATAAAAGTGAGCAACTCAGAAAATACAAATTTTACAAACTCATTTGCCCAACAGGGAGTAAGTGAGAGACCTAAAATGACCAAACAGTGAAAGTTGTGAGACCAGGTTGGAGGATCTGGCCAGTTGTGCTACTTGACTGATTTATGTCCTGCTGGAGAATCCCAAAAGTTGTATATATATTTTTGTTTTTTTGCATGTTGTGCTTCTTATGTCCCATGTGTGAAAGGCAGACATAAACTTTTTTCTTTCTCTCAATTTCTCTGGTTTATACCCTAGCAATACTTAGCAGAAACATTCAAGAGTTCAAGCAAATACCTCAGAGAGATCCAGTATCCCTCAGAGACATGTATTCTGCAAGATGTTTACCAACAATAGTGTTTATTATAGTATAAAGAGGGTGTAAAGTTTACTAGGACTTTAGTGACTCATGACCCTGCCTCATTCTGAAAAGCAGTCAAGTTAGCTTTACCTCAATAACTCAAGCTGTATAGATAACAGAATTTACCAAGATTTCTCCTTTACAGGCCAATATGAAGTATGTTCTGATGAAGTTCAAGATATGATACTTCAAAATAAGGCACCTTGGCATATTTTAAGCTAAAGGAATTTGAAAAAATGGCAAGTACTGGGAAAAACACTGACATTTCCCTGAAGCAGGTAATAAGACCCTCCTCCCGTGAGAGGTGCCCTCCCCATACCTGCAGGGAAAGAGCATTCTAATCTCCGGGGTGGGGGGCCTCTTAAGAGAAACTCGAACAAACAGGCCTCAGTAATTTTTATACAATTTCAAAAAAAAATTGGAATCTCTCAGTTCACTTTTTAGCCAACGAGATTTGTAGTTATTATTACAAGAAACATAGACACATCAGGCCCAAAGGAATGATCAGGTGCAAATTTTGATTTTTTTTCAGAATATAGCTACACCATCCAGTAAATACCTAGAATAAAGATCAGCCCTCTTGTCTGACCAGGCAGTGGAACAGTGGCTAGAGCATCAGACTGAAACGTGGAGGTCACCGCCAGCTTGAGCATGGGATCATAGACGTGACCCCATGCTCTCTAGCTTGAGCCCAAAAGTCACAGGCTTGAAGCCCAACGTCGCTGGCTTGACCCCAAGGTCTCTGGCTTGAGCAAGGGATCCCTTGCTCTGCTGTAGCCCCCCAGGCAAGGCACATATGAGAAAGCAATCAGTGAACAACTAAAACGTCTTAACAAAGAACTGATGTGTTTCATCTCTCTCCCTTCCTGTCTGTCTGTCCCTATCTGTCCCTCTCTCTGACTCTCTCTCTGTCTCTGTCAAAAAAAATAATCAACTCTCTCTGGGCATAGTTGCATTTAATAATCAGACTGTGTTCCTAGGGAGTATGTACCTTGAAAAGGTAAGGGTATACAGTTAAACTATCAGCTCATCACGGAATGACTCTGACACAAAGGCCCACATCTCAGACAGAAAATTGTATGAATTCAAAAAAAATTAAAAATAAAAATAAATAACAATTAAAAAATGCTAACCGTAGTGAGATATTCCTGAGAGGGTGTTGAAAGTCCAATTTGATTTAATCCTCCAAGAGATGGGGTTAGGGGAATTCGGTTCTACCCTTGGAATATGGTCCTCCCTGACCTTTAAGCATTTGGCAGGAATCACCAGCAAGGAAAAAGATAGGTAGATCAGCAGCAGCCCTTTCTGCAGGAATTGGCTTGTGACCCAAATGGTTCATCCAATATCCACAATTTACTTTCACAGCTCACATCCCCACAGGGGGTGTCTTTTAATAGTCTGAGTCCTAGTGCTGCCCGCTGAGAGTATGGCCACATCTGCGCTTAGGTTGCTAGTCTGAAACCCACAGCAAGCAGCCTTGCAGGAGCTAGACTCAGACAATTAAAGGAAACCTTATGTGATTCTAGGATATCAACATAAATATATAAATAAAAACAATAAAACCAAAAATAAAAACACTACCCCTCCAAAAAAAAAAAAAAGAGACAGAGGCATCTCTCTGCTTCTAGAAGCAAAAGGAATAAACACCCCCTTTTCAGTGCAAAGCTGGGACTCCACTGGCTTATCTGAGGCTTTCCTGCAGGTCTTTTGATTTCTTATGTTAAGCCACCTTTTCATCCATCAGCAAATCTGAATTGACCACCCTCAAAATGAGTGCTTCTGTTTTCTACAAGAGCTCATTAGCAAGCTTCAAAAGTACTTTTCAAACAAGCAGTTATTTAGTAGTTACCGTAAAACACCAACTGTACCTTTAAGTAAAGACTGCTTCTCTATTTCCATCCGTCTCTCTCTATCTATTACCTTCCTTTCAGCAGAAATCATAGCAAAAATTCATCAAGGAGACTTTTTTGTCTCTCATACCTAAAGAATCTAAGATCCTAGGCCTCCTTTTTGATGATAAAAAACCAGCAGTTTTTTGTTTGGTTTTTGTTGTTTGTTTTCTTCCTTGCCTGCCAAAACCTGAGGTTGGGGATCCATCCCACCCATGGAAAGCAAAGAGCTGTTTGTCCCATGAACACTTTTTTTTACATCTTTCTCTAATCAGAGATCATCTGTCTGGAGCACTCATGACAAGCATATAATATTCTACATTGATTTCCACCACATACCAAGTGGCAAGTATATAGAAAACAATTTGAAGCTGTTAGGAGGAAAAAATAACTAGGTTTTTCTTCCTCTAAGTTTTGCCCGAATTTCTGGCAATTATATTTTATGTTAATAGAGTTAAAATCACTGCTGCCAACAGAAGTTGTGGTCTCCAGCTCCAGGCATGGGAATGCAAATGAGATGTGAATTGCAGGTGCAGCCTTTAAACCTGCCTGCTTTCTTTTTTTCTCTGACACATAGCCTGTGCTGGAAGTTTCCTGCATCTTTTATTATGCCTTCTTATGGGCCCTGGCAGTCTCACCCTACATGCCTGTAATTCACCTCTACTTCCTGTGTCACATCCCCCAGGGGGGCATGTTTGTACTAGTGTCCAACAGAGCTATCAACATTCCAATTCCTTTACTTTCCCCATTTTTTGAAGCATAAATGGATTACTGTTGTTGCTGGTGAGAATGAATCTGTTTGAGGTGTCACGAGAAAAGGATGTCAATGGCACATGCGTAGAGAAGTTTGAGTGCAATGGCAAGATTTAATAAGGGAAATTAATATACCCTTGGTGACAAGGAGGGCGGTCCCTAGTAGCACTGCCCTAAGGTTCCAGATTATCCTCCATATAGTGATTCTTTCCTGGGCTTGAGTTGGACCCTCCCTTTACCCAATCGCATTTCTGGATCTCCCAGTGTTTCATGTCTCCTGTCCCTTTATGACTTTCATTGTTTGTCCTAAAATGGAGGAATTTTCCCTTTCTTTCCCCAGTACCAGGCTTTGGGGAAATTCCTCCCAAACCTGAGACCAGAGGGCTAAGGGAACAATGGACTCTGAGGACACAGTGGATTCCTGAAATGTGCAGTTCGGGCCTATGAATGCTTTAGTTAAATGGGATGTTGAAGCTACCTACTGAAGCAGGTCCTAAAGTTTTATTAAACTTTAATATTTTGACTCCTCTTCCAACAACCTGTTACTCCCTTAATAACTAGCTAACTACCTATGCCAGTGATTCTCAAAGTGTGCGCCAGGGTGCACTGGTGCACCCTACAAGATTTCCAGGTGCATCCTATGGTATTCCAGAGAAATATGTGCCTGTTGGGGACCAAAAAACCAACAGGGTTTTTGGAGTGTAGATTTTTGGGGGACAGAGATGTGGAAAATTGGCTGTAAGCTGACAGTCTGCCCAACCCCCCACCTCACTTGCCTGATTAGGTTGCAAAAGGCTATTAAGCTGTGGTGCTGGATTGTTTACACTACCCCCCATGTTCCCCGGAAACACTGGAGGCAAGTTTCTTCTATTCTTTGTTTGGTGTAAAGTTAATATGATCTGTATGGTGGGAGTTTTCTGCACTCAACATAATTAAGAGTAAAAAGAGAGGAGTTCTTCAATGTATTGACAAGGAAATGAGAGTTTGCCTTTCAAATATATGTCCAAACATTGAAGAAATTGCTAGGACACATCAGGCTTATGGTTCTTATAAACTCAAGACTGAAAAAACTTAACACATTCACACCAGGACCTGCTGAATTTACTAAATCTTACTAAGAATGTATCCATATATATATATATATATATATATATATATATATATATATATATAAAATAACTTTTTGTCATTTTTTTTTATTTTTTAGCCCCTCTTTCTTACGAATTCTAAAAAGCATAACAGAAAATGTAACATAAAAATGTTTTTAATGTGGGAATAAATTTAATTTTGTCATATTTATTTCATTTAATTACCACAAAAGCATGCTTGGACTTTATATTTTTTCTTTAATATTTGACTTAATTATTATAACATATTTCTCAAAAATTTGTATATAGTGCACCTTCAATTGTTCATAAGATTTTACATGCACCCCAACTTCAAAAAGTTTGAGAACCACTGTCACTAACATTGTGGGGCGACCTTTAACCCTTAAAGAAGCTGAGGCCAGGATAGAAAACGGATGGGAGGTGAGGGTCATCTTCTGACAGCTAGACATCCTTCCTGTTACAAGACCAAAGTCTGTGTTCTCTATGCTTCAAAGAGACCAAAACTCAAAATAATATTGTTTGGAGTAAGAAAAGTTTTGTTAATTGAAAAGGTGCCAACAAAGAAGATGAAGACTTAGCAAGTCAATCTCTCTTGCTATCAGGGTTAGACCAAAGGGCTGGGAGTAATAGGTATGCAGAAGTGGCGGTGGGCTGACTTGTATTTGGAGGACCTTGGTCACTTAGGGTAATGGGGCATCAACACTGGATCATTCTGGACAATGGAATTTTAGCTTCTGAAAGGGTTCTGGTATTCAACTTGCAGTTATGCCCTCCCTGGTCCTTCGGTTCTATGTCTTTTTTTTTTTTTTTTGGTTTTTGTTTTTGTTTTTGGGGGGTGGATATGAGACTTCTGTTTCAGTGCAGCTGGAACCAAACTTTTCTCTTTGTGCATGTCCAGCTGCATGACTTGTGGTCTTGGTTTGTTATTTCTGAGATGCAAATCAGTATCTCATTAAACAGGATAGGAACACTTGGAGCTGGTTCTGTGATCACATTCCCTAAGGTTTCTGTTGGTCAAATAAGTTTTTAAATATGATATATGTTTGCTAGCTTATAGTTTGTATTGGGTGTGGGGGACAGGCTGTAAGCTGGCCAGGTCATTATAGCCTAAGGCTTAGTTTTAAGACTAAGCTTTTCCCCACACCCTTGACTGATTGCATGATGTGGGGTGGTGCACTCTCATGAGGAATTCCATTATGCCTCAGATAAGTGACTTTGTATCAGAGACTTCTTTGTTTGTATATTGGATTAAAGGTTTTGGTTTCTACACTATAAAGTGGGGCAGACCAAGAGCTTGCTCTCTCTTGGTTCCTGAATTAGAGAGGAGAGCAGAGAAAGGCCACATGAAAGAGGCCAGGAGAAGCAGCCAAGATGGTGGAGTGCTGAGGGAGAAACCAGTTTGTGCAGAGTTTGTGCAGAGAGAAGGAAGGAGATGGGGAACAGAAGTGAATAAGTCTGGTGAGCTAGAAACCTTTGATTCTGAGAAACTCAGATAAGTCAGTAGTTTTGTGAGCACTGAATGAGTGGGTTTTGGAGCCCAGTGTGTGTTTTTACTTGCCCGCCGGGTGCAAGCTAGGATTAAAGCTAATGGCCCACCAGTTCTTGGCTCCATTTTTTCATTACCATCTGTCCAAATCTAATGCGAATCTGCATGGGCCAGGCAGCTGTGATGGTGGCCATGGATAATGGCTTTACAGTTTTTTACTGCAATGCTCACGGCACATTAGCACTGATGCTTAGGTAACCATGTTTTTACTTGCCTTGATGTCATGATGGAATGAGATTGTAGGGTCTTGGGAAATGTAAAAGTTTTTGCATGTGGAAGGACTTGATTTTGAAGGGGAGCATAATTTGTCACTACCAATTATGTCTGTTTGGCATAAAAATTATCTTGACCTTTTTATTTTTAAGAAAGAGTAGTCATTGGAGAATCTCTGAAAACGGTGGACACTGAGGAAAGATTTATTTGAGATGAACCCAGAGAAGGAATTTATCTGATGAGATGAACTACCCATGGCAAACTGAGTGCCCAAATTTTATGATTGATAAGAGTCTAGTAGCCACTTACTGGCAGGGCCTCCTCACATACTCTGCATATTGGAAAGAATCTCAGCTGAGATGTTGGCTTCCTTCACTATGCCTTGGTTGTTTACACCCTCTGAGTCAACCACTGATGGGAAATCCTGATTGAGTCTTTCTAAAATCAGACTGGGACCTGCTATGTCCAATCAGAACTCCACGTATTATATCCTCATTAGCATCTATAGAATCAGAATTGCAAGTCCACATATTATGTCCTCATTTGCATCTATAGAATCAGAATTGCAAGTCCACATATTATATCTTCATTTGCATCTATAGAATCAGAATTGCACAATTTGGAAAGCTCACCAGAAGAAAATTGAGAACTTGGGTGGTACCTTTCTCTATAAAAGATAGCTTCCCTTTTGTATCAATAGAACACAGTTTAGGTCACTCCCTGAGTGTCTGTCTCCAGAGCTGCAGTTCCTTTTGTTCAAATAAGTGCTTTTTATTATTTATTACAGTCTAAAATTAATTTTAGTAAAAGTTGCCTTTTTATGAGGAAAATTTACATTTATAAAGAAAATCTTCATTTGTAAAATTATCTCTCTTTCTGTACCAGGGAGAAAAGGATATCTAAATTTCTAGAAATTTATCAATGGGAAAGGCAAGGACTTAAATCTGCATATCAATCATAATCTTTTTCTGGTAACTTCTTGTAAATGGCTTAATCCACCAATATTGTCTTTTCTTTTGTCCTTAGCTGGAGATGGTATTGAAGATGGTCATTTGGGTCATTTGAGGGAGTTAGTTATTCAGTTTTCCTGTATGGGAGGTATGCACACTATTAGATTTCTGTTTATTTTTCTCTTGTTAATCTGGTGATTTGGGGTGAGGTTGATTTTGTTTTGTTTTGAGATAGGCAGGGAGAGAGAGACAGGAACATCAACTGCACTTATATATGCCCTGACTGGGGAATCGAACTGGAAACCTCTGTGGTCTGGGACAGGTCCAATCAACAAAGCTATCCAAGAATAAGCCAAGGCTTATTCTTTTTTTTAAAGAGAGAGAGGAAGGGAGAGAGAAGGGAGAGAAGAAAGGGAAGCATTCATTTGTTGTTCACTCAGTCATGCATTCATATGTTGCTTTCTGTGTGTACCTTGACCAGGAATTGAACCTACAACCTTGCTGTTTCTGGAGGAAACCATTAACCAACTGAGCTAACAAGTCAGGGCCTTGTTAATCTTTTTTTTATCACAAGGAAGCCTCAGCCAAGAATCCAAAAGGTTGGAGAAAAATTTATTTTTTCTTTGTTATAAGTAATTGAGAAAAAAAGCTCTACTATAGTTGCTGGATCCTAAAATGGACTCCAATGCACCTCATTTCCTGCTAGTAATGTTTTCTATAGTCTTGACCCACATTGTGATTGGTTAGTGTGACTAAAAGTATACATCGGGAGTGATGATTTATGATGTCCAAGACTGGCTTATAAAATACATTAAAGCACATGCTTTGTCCTCTTAACTCACTCTAGAAGAAGCTAGTGTAGGAAAGGAAAGACTTTCACTGTACTCTCCCATGTTCAATAGCTGGGTCTATGAAATAAACTGAAAATAAGCATGTCAATAGTAGAAAATTATACAAGTTAATTCTTGATATTATGTGCCCAGAAGAATCACAAGAAAAAAAATGCTTCCCCAAAAAATCTATGAGATTTTAGAGCTTTATACACTATCTTAATATAGGAAAGGGAAGGGGCAATATGGGCCCCAATGGAAGAGTAAATTATTTTAAGAAAGATTAATGGACCTGTTAAAATAACCAGATTGGGCCCAAGATGGAGGCACTCATGCTAACATCATGTCAGCAAAAATAAATTTAACTAAGTTGCTGTGCTTGGCTCTCTCAGGAAAAAAAAAGAAAGAAAGAAAGAAGAAGGGCTACATCAACTCACCAGTGGTTGCCTGCTCAGTCAGTATAAGTTACTTCCTTACATATAGAAAAAATAACCCCACTCTAACCTATTAGCAAATGACCATTATAAATAACTTTCTTGTTCTCGTTCACTTTGGTTTATTAAAATCTTTTGCCTTGTATAGCTCTTCAAAGCTCTTTTACTTGCTACAATGGATGCTGCCTGATTAATATATTGCTGAATAATGTCAATAAGATCATTAAAATTTACTCATTTGAATTTTGTTCTTTATGTTCAACAGGCCCTTAAAACAGTAAATGAAAGACCCAAGTATTTCAGAAATAGATGGAATAAAATATTTTTAATTAAAATCTCCCTACTCTTCTTTCCCCCGTGGATAATTTGATATTCAAATTTGAGTACATTTTCAATGTATTTACTTGCGTGAATTTTCTTTATAAATAAATTTGTATTAATTTTAATGGGGTGACATCAATAAATCAGGGAACATATATTCAAATAAAACATGTCCAGGTTATCTTGTCATAAGTATTTTTATACATTCTGTGTTTAAAAATCAAAAGCTATTTTGATAAATTAGCTGACAATGACCTAAGTTAGATATCTCCAAGTGCCAACTACTTTAATGAGTTGTTAATTAACATGATTATGCAATATTTCTGGTATTTTGTTTTTGCAAAAGCAGAGTAAATGATATTTTATAAATTCAGAAGGAATGTGATAATCAGTGATACCAAAAGTACTTTATCTGCTGGCTGAAAACATATATACCTGTAGTTTAAACTTTTGATCTCATTAAAAGCTATAATACCCTAAAACAAACAAACAAACAAACAAACAAAAACAACAGTAGATGAGAGGTATGATAGTTTGTGACAAAGCTTGGATGTTGTGTTGATTTTTGTTCTCCTCTCCTACGATAAGTTAATATTCCCTGGTTGATGAATTTCCCAGGAAGGAGATTTATGACAATTTAGCTCCTTTTGGAGGATCTTGTCTTTAAATCGCTAAGAAAAGTTCAAAGAAGACCTCCCCCTGCGTTTTTTGTTTTTCAAGTGACTTTTACTGAAAATAATCAATATAACAAAGTGACATATTTTAGAGTGCTATGTCTCGAACTCCTTCATCACATGCCTGAAGAAACTCCAGTGACATTGTGATGATGACTATATGGAAAGGAAAAGAGATTTTCTACTAAAACCAGCACCAATGTGTGAGATATATTTATCATTGCTATATTTGCAAGATTCAATTAGTCACAGAAAAATGAGAAACTATATATAAATATATATATATATATACTCTATATATACATATATGTGTGTTTATACAGAACATTTAAAGTTAATACCTAAATAACTGCTTAAAACAGTAATCATTACTTAGTTATTATAGGGTAAGGTAACATTATGGAGGACATTGAAAATAAGTAAAACAAATTGAAGGAATTTAATTTATAATTTTCTCAGAAATATTAATTATTAGAAACAACCTGACCTGGCAGTGGCACAGTAGACAGAGCAATGATCTGGGACGCTGAAGACTCATGTTTGAAACCCCAAGATTGCCGGCTTGAGCACAGTCTTATCCAGCTTGAGGACAGACTCACTTTAAGTGTGGTTTGCCAGCTTAAGCATGGGATCATAAACATGACCCCATGGTCACTGGTTTGAGCCCAAAGATCGCTGGCTTGAACAAGGGGTTACTCGGTCTGCTGTAGCCCCCTGGTCAAGGCACATATGAGAAAACAATCAATGAACAACTGAGGTACTGCAACTAAGAATTAGTTTTTCTCATCTCTCTCCCTTCCTGTCTGTCTGTGTCTCTCTCTCAAAAAAAATTATAAGAAACAAATGGAAAAGATGTCTTACAGTTGCTTGTGCATAATAGCTACCTTTTCAAAACAATTAAAAACTCTTTTGCTGTTTTTACCCCCATAATCCAGTGTAAGCTTGGTGTGGTCATTTTTATGCAAAAGCAGTCAACACAGGAAAGGTTGAGAATACTATTACAGCTCATTCTCAATGGCTGGCCTATTAGTTTCTATTGCCTCATCTGGCTCTTAGTCCACATAGTTGTAAGCAGTTTTATCCCATGTATACTAATTATTAATACATGTGGATGGAATTATTGACTAAATACTACTAAATAAATGAATTTTTTTCTCTACATCTTATGTTGATATATAGTTTACCTAACTCTAACTATGTGCACAATTATTTTTGCAAAGATCCCTGGTTTTTGACATGAGACACATTTTTATTTTCGGTAGCCTAATTGAATTAGTTTCTCTGTCCCATTTCTTCTGAACTTTTGATGGAACTCCAAATATTAGTAACCCTGTGATTAGTGTTGCCTTCTTAGGAACTGATTAGGCAGTTCTCAAGTGAGTCAGTGTTGTAACCTTATGTTTCTTCCACCCTTCCTACCACTCAGGTGCCTGCTTAGTTCTCATTACCATCTTCCCAGCAGGGTAGACAGTGTGAGGGAAGAGAAATCATTTTCTTCCAACATTTTAAAGTTCTTCTGGCTGGACTAATAATCAGATTAAGATGAGATACATTAACAGGAACAAATGACCAAATGTAATTGTATAAGTGCATACAGGGTTTTTATAATAATATCGACCCCAGGACTTACCGGGCAGATGCTTATATATCATCTTGCTCTAAGAAGAACTAGGAATAGGTAAGGTTTTTTTTTTTTTTTTACTTCAAAGGGCAGGAAGTCAACGCACATGGAAATTTTAAAATTTTAAAAAGTAAATGGACCCTGTCTGGATAGCTCTGTTGGTTAGAATCATCCAGAAGCACAGAAGTTGCTAGTTCGATACCCAGTCAGGACACATATAAAAGCAAATTGATGTTTCTCTCTATCTCTCTCTCTCTCTCTCTCTCTCTTTCTCCCCCCTTCCTCTCTGGCTAAACTTAATATATAAAGAAATAATAACAATTTAAAAAGCAAATGGTTTATAAATAAATGTTTGTTGGGCCATCTTGAACTATGGAACACAGACAGGATTTTGACCAAACAGCCTTGCTAGGTTCCTCCTTGTCTGTCTATCAAACCTAGTTCATATTAAACTATACTTATCAGTGTTGACAGCTTCCTTTCTGGAGCAGATCTTCTATCTAAATTATTTTAGGCAGTTTCAGAGAAGGGTAAAAGTTCTTTATGAGTCTTTTTTTTCTTTAAAAAAAAGTATCTTAGCTGACCAAGTGGTGGCACAGTGGACAAACTGGGATGCAGAAGGCCCAGGTTCAAAACTCTGAGGTTACCACTTTGAGCGTGGGCTCATCTAGTTTTAGCACAGCTCACCAGTTTGAGCCCAAGTTCGCTGGCTTGAGCAAGGGGGCAATCACTCTGCTGTAGCCCCCCCCCCAGAAGGCACATATGAAAAAGCAATCAATGAACAACTAAGGTGGTACAACAAAGAATTGATGTTTCTCATCTCTTTGCCTTCCTGTCTCTCTGTCCTTATCTGTCCCTCTCTCTGCCTCTCTCTCTCTCTGTCTCTGTCACACACACACACACACACACACACACACACACACACACACACACAAGCTTAAAATAATCAATATTCCACAAAGTATATTTTGTGGTGGCAAATTCTGCTTCTCCTCACAATACAGGGACTGAATGGAAGTGAAACTTAAGGAATTCGGCTGTGGGTTAGTAACCTCCTTAAAAATAAGTTAGATTCGGAGATCCTGTTCCTTGCTTTGCTTCATGTAAAAAACTGAGATTCTCAAGGAAAAAAATCATCATGAAAACAAAATCACCTGCCAAACTGTGCATAGTGACAGTTCCCAGAGGCAACAAAATATAAATCAAAGAATTCTGTAGCCCTGCAGCTTTCTCCCTGATAGAAATGCTTGCCAGGTAATGAGCCCTTAATCATTTCCAAATCAGGCACAAAATATATCCACTGCACACTTTCTATTGAAAAGTTCTCATCGGAGAACATAATTGTTGCATGCTATGCTATGAAATATAGTGTGATTAGATAGACATATTGGAGGACAATGAGATTAGCAAACGAACTCTTTAGAATCATTATTCTAAGCCTTGTTAACTTATTAGCTTTATGTGATTTGTTGCTGGATAGATTTTCATATTAAGTGTAATGAGCACTTTTTTCCTTTGGATTTAAGGAATAAAATGTCCTGTCCTTTCATGCTCTCTGAAAAGTACAAAGACAGTAATTTTCAAAAGAAATCATTAATATTGAATTTAGGTTTGGAATGATAATTAAAAATTTTTAATATTCATTGCTCTATGATAAACATAACGGAGTTTTAATGTTTGCACTAAACTAATTTTATTTTATTTTTTTAATTTTATTTATTTATTTATTCATTTCTAGAGAGGAGAGGGAGAGACAGAGAGAGAGAGAGAGAGAGAGAGAGAGAGAGAAGGGGGGGAGGAGCTGGAAGCATCAACTCCCATATGTGCCCTGACAAGGCAAGCCCAGGGTTTCGAACCGGCGACCTCAGCATTTCCAGGTCAACGCTTTATCCACTGCGCCACCACAGGTCAGGCAAACTAATTTTATTGACAAAGACTTGGCACCTTGAAATGCCAAACTTCAAATTTAGTGAAAAGCTTACACTGTGTGATGAATTTTGAAATGTGTCCAAACACGTAATATTGTAAAGCATCTGTTATAGGCCATCTCCTGGAATGTTAAATATTTTTGTATGTGTTTCACTTGATTTGATAAAAAGTTCATCTTATTATAGTCAACAGTTTTTTTCAACATGACACACAGGCAAGCCAGATTCCCAGCAAGACATTGTGGCAAATGAAAGCATGTCACATTGTGTTATTTTTAGTTTTCTCTAAATTTGAATGTGGACTATATTAGTTAAATTAAATATCACTGAGAACTGAGCTATACTTAACAAATTTCTATTTAAAATTTTGGTAAAATAATTTCTGTTAGTGATTTTGAAACAGTTTAATCTTTCTGTAAGAAAAAGCAGACAAAAAAGGAAGTGTTTTCTTTATTATAGTGAGTAAAGCAAATACACATTTAGAATTACAATATTTGTTTAGTGTTTTTAGTTTACCAATTTGTAAAGATGAACTAAATAAAATGTACATTTTTTTTTGTTTTCAAATCAACTTTTATTCATATATAAGTGGCAATTACTATGTAAAATTTATTCTTTTAGGTAGTTGTAACAAAAAAAAAAGTTTCAGGTTTTTTTTTTTTCGGATGTTAAAATAGGAAAAATTTGAAGCATCTCCTAAATTTCCATTTAGTTCCAGAATGGTAAAATATACAAAGTTGATGAGGAGCTCAGATTATTATTTAAACCAACAGTCAAACTGGCCCACGCTTGATTTTATATATGAAAGAAACATTCAAACTACAAGAGTCCATGTGTTTTTCAGTCAATAGTCTTAGAGTTTTATGTTTTCATTGCTAATATATGACATCCCCAGATTTCATTTTTGTTCATTATTTAAAAAAAAAAGAACTCAAAAGACACTAATAACTTTCGTAATCACTGTCATCAAAATAAAGCCTGACTTTTGAGAACAACTGCATTTAAACCTCAACATTTATTAGCATAAAAAGAGTCTTGTCTTCTTTGTAATTTTGTATGTAAAAATAAACACAATCTTTCTGATGTTTCTCATTAGCCTATAAATAACCACTGAGTTTTCAAACAGACCCATATATAAACTTACTACAAATACAGACAGCCCCAAATGCATTTCAGCTCTTAGATATTTTTATGTACAACCATTTTTAAAACAAACAATCCTGCCACTTACTAATATTATAAATACTATTTATTAATTAGGAACTTTGAATAATATAGTTTTTAAATATCCTAATGAAAAATTTTATAAGGCTAATTTATATATTAATAGATGACTCTAAATGCATCTCAAATTGATTTTTAAATAACCAAGATGTGCTTAATTGTAGATTATATATTCATGTTAATGATATAGTAAGCAAAGATAAATGTATAGATATAAATACAGGTTTAAATATAAATATAGATATTAGATATACATATATAGATAGATACATATAAATATTAAACCTCCAGCCAATACTGGAACTTTCTATTATGGTCATCTTGGTATCAACTATCTCCCTATCAGGTCTGGAGATTTTCCAGGGCTTCACATAAGGTTGTACTTCATAGATTTAGGTTGTGTACTGCACAACTTTAAGAATTGACATTTCATATTGTAATCTATTTTTATTTTATTTTATTTATTTATTTATTCATTTTAGAGAGGAGAGAGAGTTAGAGTGAGAGAGAGAGAGAGAGAGAAAGGGGGGAGGAGCAGGAAGCATCAACTCCATATATGCCTTGACCAGGCAAGCCCAGGGTTTTGAACCGGTAACCTCAGCATTCCAGGTCAACGCTTTATCCACTGCGCCACCACAGGTCAGACCATATTGTAATCTATTTTTAAAAGATAAAAGCATACACAAAACCTCCAGACTTGCAAAAGAACTTAAAACCATACACAGCAGTCACACTGGACCTTAAGGTTATTGTCACCAAAGAAGACCTGAGTCCTGGGGCTCCTCACTCCTCGGTTCTTGTCATGCTCACAATAAAGAATTCAGATGAGCGTGACCTGTGGGGGCGCAGTAGATAAAGTGTCAAATTGGAATACTGAGATCACTGGTTCAAAACCCTGGGCTTGCTTGGTCAAGGCACATATGGGAGCTGATGCTCCCTGCTCCTCCCCCTTCTCTCTCTCTCTCTCTATCCCTTTCTCTGTCTCGTTCCCTGTCTCTCCTCTCTAAAAAAAAATGAATAAACAAAAAAATAATTTAAAAGAATTCAGATGAGAGACAGGGTGCAGCATTCAAGCAAAGCAAGCAGTTTGTTAAACAAAGCTATACACTTGGCACAAGACACAAGTTGCAAGATTCAGCTAGTTTAAGTGCCCACCTTGTTGGGGTGTTGAGAGTTATTATATACTCTTAGCTTCAAGGCTTTGTTTCAAGGCTCACCTTCTCTGATATCAGGACTAACATATAAGGTTTCAAGGTTATTTGAACACCTGGTGATTTTGTTTTGGCAGATCTTAAGACTCCTGATTAAGTGGGTGAGATAATGCCCCCTTCCCCTACCCCCTTTCTTTTGCCTGGTAACTGTGCATCTTGCCTAACATTACCTTTTCAAGTGATACCATCCAAATGCTTTTGGGGTGTTAAACGTCAATGGTCAGTCTTCCATACCTACCTCCTGCTGAGTGAGGACATAGAGCTGGTTCTGGGATGGCACCACTTGTTCCCTGCCTGGGCAGGTAAGGGTTAGGATTTTGTATAGAATTTGTCAGCAGCATGACCTAGAGGGTTGCGAGGTATTTTTACCTACACTGGTTGGATGGCCATTTGTAAGTGAATTGTTTCCAGCCTGGTAGATACAAAGTGGACAAGAGCATTAAAAATAAAAGATCTAAAAAAAAAAATCTGAGCCTGATCATTGATGGTACAGTAGATAGAATATCAACCTGGGATGTTGAGTATCCAAGTTTGAAACTTTGTGATCACCGGTTTGAGTGTGGGCTCATCTGGCTTGAGCACAGCATCACTGGCTTGAGTCTGGAGTCTCAAAATGATCCCATGGTTGCTGGCTTGAGCTCAAGGTCACTGGCTTGAGCAGTGAGGAATTCCATCCCTTTTCAGCCTGGGTTTGGAGTTGCCTGGTTTTGTAATCAAGTAAACATTTAATCACCTTCCATTGTGTAATTTGGTGAAGGTGGATAAGGTCTTCTTTTTTCACTATCCTGCTCTAATTTCAGTATAAGTATGCTGCTCAACCCATTCTCTTCCCTGGTGTATTGAGATATAATTTGACCTAAACTTATTGTGGGTATTAGAGTCCTGACTACTTTTTCCCTTAGCTAATATTTTAGCAGTGTGGTCAGCAAATGAATTTCCCAAAGCAATATTATCTATTCCTTTTTGGTGGTCCCTACAATAAATTACTGCTGTTTCATGGGACAACTTAACAGTTTCTAAGAGTCGTAAAATGTAAGGTCCACATTTTATTGGTTCTTTTTTTTTTTACATTTAGAAATTCTTTCTTTCCAAATAGCTGCATGAGCATGTAATATTAAAAATGCATACTTAGAATCGGTGTATATATTTAATCATTTATCTTTTTCTAATTCTAGGGCTCTTCTGAGGGCTGTTAGTTCTGCTAATTGTGCTAAGGTTCCTGGGGGCAAAGCCTGAGGCTCTGTGACATTACGCTGGCACATTACTGCATATTCGGCTTAGGGTACCCCTTTCCTTATGGAACTGCTTCCATCTGAGAACGAAACCTCATCCGAATTTTAAAGTGGTTGGTCTTTTAACTCTGGTCTGCTGGCATAAACTTGATCTATGATCTCACAACAGTTATTGCAACTTCTGTGTTTGGGTTGGCATTAGGGTAGCTTAATTCAAGATGGAGCAGCTTTCAATCTTTACCTGTGGGTTTCCTATTAGAATAACCTGATATCTCAAAATATGATTGTTGGTAAGCCAGTGTGGTCCCTTAGTATTAAATAATGGGACATTTTGATGAAAAGTATATAGGGTTATATCTTGTCTTAATGATATCTTAAGTGCTTCTTCTTTCTGAAAGCAAGGCTGCTGCTATTACTACCCTGAAGCAATGAGGCTAGCTTTAAGCCACTGTACCTAATTCTTTTAAAATTTAGCCTATAGGCCTCTTGGTGGTTCCCAAAACCTGAGTCAGAACCCCTAAAGCTACTCCCTGTTTGCCAGTGATATGTAATTACAAGGGCTTTTCTAAATTTGTTAAGCTTAAGGCTGGTGGCTATGTGAAAGCTTCTTTTAGTTATTTGAAATCCCTTTGTTTTTCTCCTCCCCAATATAAAAGCTTGTTAACCCTTTTTGATTGCTCTCCTTTAAAATCCTATAGTGTTCTGGCCTTCTCCCCATATCTTAGAATCCATAATCTGTAAAGTCCTGATAATTCAGAGAATCCTCAGAATTGCTTCAGAGTGGTGGGCTGAGGAAGGCCTAATACGGCCTATATTCTATTTGATGGTAGGGTTATTTTTCCAGGAGTTAATATAAGTGGTCTACTTCTTGCTGTAATATTTGTGCCTTATTTTCAAATATTTTACATCTGCTATCTGTGAGGAAATTTAGGGTCTGTATTAAATTTCTATGCCATAGCTTCTCTGTAAGACAACAAATAAGTAAATCATTTACATATGAAAGTATTTGACTCATATCCTCAAATAATGGGTCCCTTGAGTTCATCTGCCAATGCCTGTCACAATAAATGTGAACTATCTCTGAATCCCTAAAGGAGGACAGTCCAGGTTAGTTGTTGCTTATTATGTCTTTGTGAGTCTATCCACTTAAAAGCAAATAAAAATTGGCAAACTGAGTCTAGTGAGATGTAGAAGAAGACATCCTTTAAGTCTAGTATAAAGAACCATTGAGTTTGGGGAGAAATTTGTCCCAGATAATATAAGGGTTTGGTATTACAGGATGTATGAGGGATGAAGGCCACATTGATTGCCCTTAAATCCTGAACTAATCTATAGGTTCTATCTTTTTTCTTAACAAGTAAGATGGGAATATTATAAGAAGAATTCTAAACTACCAGCAACCCATGACCAAAGAATATAGTAATAATTTTGTATAGTTGTTCCCTAGCCTCTAAATATATGGGACATTGTTTTCTATTGAGAAAATTGGTTGGATCCTTTCATTTGATTGAAACTGGTTTGGCTTTAAGAGCCCAGCCAGGAATTCCTATTGCCCAAACATCAGAGTTAAATTCTTGTTTTGTATCTATATCCATTTTAGGTGATCTTCTTTTAATGAATAATGCCATAATAAGAACCGGTTCTGGTTCTTCAGTATCTATGAAGAAAATTATTTGAGTCCTAACTTTACTTATAATATCTCTGCCTGACAATGGAGTAGAGCACTTGGCCGTAACTAAAAATTGTTGTGCAAAGTTGGCTCCCCGCCCCAAGGCAGTTTAGGAGTGACATAAAAAGTTTTACCCAGGGTGTGCCATTTACTTCTTGTATGACAGTGTGGGCAGAAGAGAGGAGTCCCCAAGAAGAGGTTAAATAAGAGAAAGTGGCTCTCTTGTCTCAAAGGAAACTTACAGGCTTTCTCATTACTTCAAGGGTAACCCTTGGCTCTGTCCCTTTTATGAAGATGTTCTCAGCATAGGGCCTTATCAGTATAAGGTCAAGGCACCTGAAGATGCCAACTTTGGGTCCCTTCAGTCCTCTAACAGACCTTCTTCCAATGGCCAAACGTTTGACACAAAGGATCTGGTTCTCTGGAAGATTTTGTCCCAAGACAGTTCTGCTTCCAGTGTCCAAGTTTCCCACATTTATGACCATTGCCAGAGGGAGTGCCCTTGGGTTTTCCCTTTTGTAGATTTGCAGTCCATTGCCACTGTAGGGCAGCTATTAACTGAGCCTGATGCTTCTCCTTGGATTTTTCCTTTTCTAGGGCCCTCTACTTCCTCTTGATCTCTATTACAGGACAGTGAGGAAGTGGCCCTTGGTATATCATCCAGGTTGCTGGTTTATTATAAGTAACAAGTACTTCTGATAATTTTTTTTTTATATTTCTAGGGCCAGGTTCCTTTTCATTCATAATTGCTAAGAACACAGGATCTATTTTACAATTTTTATAAAGCCCAGGATTATTTCTTAGTGCTATAAAGGCCTGTACATATGGCACCTCTGACCATTTTTCTTGTCTCTTATAGACTAGCTCTAGTTGTAAGATAGTGTTATAATATAAATATTTTATTTACTCATTTTAGAGAGGGAGGAGAGAGAGGGAGAAGACAGAGAGAGAGAGAAGGAGAAAAGAGTAGAAAGCGTCAACTCCCATATGTGCCTTGAGCAGGCAAGTCCAGGGTTTTGTTTGTTTTTTGTTTGTTTGTTTGTTTTTTGTTTTTTGTGGTTTTTTTTTACATAGGCAGAGATAGACAGGGACCGACAGAGAGGAACAGAGAGAGAGATGAGAAGCATCAATCATTAGTTTCTCGTTGTGCGTTGTGACTTCTTAGTTGTTCATTGATTGCTTTCTCATATGTGCCTTGACCGCGGGCCTTCAGCAGACCAAGTAACCCCTTGCTAGAGCCAGAGACCTTGGGTCCAAGCTGGTGAGCTTTTTTGCTCAAGCCAGATGAGCCCGCGCTCAAGCTGGCGACCTCGGGGTCTCGAACCTGGGTCCTTCCACATCCCAGTCCGACGCTCTATCCACTGCGCCACCACCTGGTCAGGCAAGTCCAGGGTTTTGAACTGGAGACCTCAGCATTCCAGGTCTACGTTTTATCCACTGCGCCACCACAGGTCAATCATAGTGTTATAATTTAAACTACCATTTTTGGGCCAAACCTCCTCATCTCCTAATTTCTATTGTAGCCATGCTTTAGTACAGAAGAATATTAATCCTTTATTCTTTAATGTTTGTTGGTCAAATTTATTCCAATTTTTAAGAATGCATCCCAGAAATATAGCTTGTGGTGCTAAACCTTAATTTCTCATCTGAAAGAGAATAAAAGAGACCATAAGGGATATTAGACATTCCCCATGTCTCTTCTCACATTTTATATACCATTCAGAGAGGGTGTTGCTGCTCAGGCATGGGTTTCCAGAATTAGCTAGCTTTATTATGTAACCCTTAATCCCAGCCCAGCACCTGATGGGCTTCTCTTATGTCTCTATTTGTACAATGAAAATCTACCTCCATGACCTCCATTTTGTTAGGTTCACTGAGATGAATTGCAGAAGATCAAGAGAGATGAAACAATAAATAAACTTTATTAGCGCATCTGGGTGCAGATGGGCTGAGGCCAAAAAAGGCATCAGTTTTGATAGGAGGGAGTCTGGGGGCTTTACAGGGTTGGAAAGTTCGTGCCCGACATACGTACTGCTAGGGAGCTGGTAGAACTTTATCTGCTCTTTAGAATCTAGGTGACTCAGTCTGCATTAGTCAGTTCCAGGAATACCAGAAAGGTGTTTATAGCCCTTGAGTCTCTCAACCATGTCCATTCCTCTTGGGTTAGAATACGGTCACTATGATCTGCAAGGTCCTAATGAAAATGAGAGTTATCCGGGAGGAAAATGGAGCTGTCTTTGTTGTACCAAACACATCTCCAGCTTTCCCATGGAAGGCCTTTAAAAGGAATTTTAACTCCTCTGAACGCACATTAGTCTTAAGCAAATGAAAACTCCACTAATGGTTAACTATTATTTCCTGTCAGGTTCCTTGTTGAAATAAAAATCGTAATAATTGCATTTTTACCAAGCAGTGTAGGAAAGAAAATGTCTGTGTTTCCTGCATGGTCTTTAGATTAGTTTTGTGGAGGTTTTCCTTTGAAAGTATTATTTCTTAATTAGCTTAATATAAATCTTCCGGGCCTTGGTTTCTTTGCTCCCAGGCTGAGTTGCATGCATGGGGCTAGCAGGCTCCAATCATCCTGCCCTTAATGCCCAGGAGGCTGGTAGGGTCATTTTTAGGCAACCATATAAGCTGCTTGAAGTTGGGGCTGAGGGAGATTCTGAATTTAAATTTGAAGCTCTTTGAAATAGGAGAGAGAAAAGGAAACATAAAACTCACACGAGCACTAACAAAGGAATAAGTGGAAAAACCTTCCAGCAACTGCTATTGCTCAGGGAAGGAGGCAAATTCTCAATTCTTACTGCAAACTACTGCTCCTCTGGCCTATATTGCGTGCCAAGAAATGTTGTTGGTTAATGGCCTCTGCCTGCTGTTTTCCCTGACAGTGCAGATATAGAGGCAAGCTAAAGAGGGAACCTCCTTATCCAAACTTGAGTAATGTCTGAGAAATATATGAGATCTCTGTTGAGGTCTCCTCTTTGCAACCTGACAAATGCAACAAGACCCCTGCTTGCACATTCTACATCCTGCAAGATTGATAGAAGTGCAGACAATGCCGCTGGAAGCCAAGCGGGGAGAAATGCAGCAATTCAGCAGCTGATTTATGCCTTAAACTTATCTTTTTAAAGGTCATGTTTCAGATGGAAAGACTAATGATTTAGTGTGATGGATCTAAGTGTGCTGCTTGTGAGCATGGCTCCCAGAAGCCGTTACCCCTCTGGTCATCCCTCACTGTCTTACAAGTCTGGGTTTCTCTCCCGTTTGTCCAATACACCTGGGAGGGGTCGGAGAGCTGGATGGTAAGTCCTTATGTGCGCTGCCCCAGATGAGCCAAAGTAATTAATTACAAGTAAAATCGAAGTCCTTATGAAGTCCCTGCTCATCTCGGGAATAATCCCAGACACTTCGGTTAGGTTTTCACTGATGTGAAAACATCCAGAGCCTGGAACAAATAGAGGAAGTGCCTCTTCAATCTTTGGAGCCCAGACAAACTCATTATTAACTATTATTATTTCTGTCAGTGAACACAACCCTGCATATAAAGTCCAATTAAATTACCATAATTATACCTTCAGTTTTTCACAGAAAAGCAACAACAGAAGCAGAGGAGTCCCTAGAATGGATTGAACTTACTGTGATCCTAGTCACGGAACCATAAAGATGTCACCAGAGAAGACCCAAGTTCCTGAGGCTTCTCCCTCCTTGTTTTTTGTCACGCTCATTAGAAAAAAAATAGGCACAAGACAGGGTGCTGCATCCAAGCAAAGCAAACAGTGTATTAAACAAAACTATACACCTGGCACAAGGCATAAACTAGAGAACCAGCTATTTGGGGCATCCCACCTGTTGGGGTGTCAGGAGTTATATACTCTTAGCTTCAAGGTTTTGTTTCCCTGTTATCAAGGCTGATAAACAGGATTTCAAGGCTCCCTTTCCCTGATACTGGGACTAACATACAGGGCTTCAAGGCCATTTGAACATCTGGTGACTGAGTTTGTTTTGGCAGACTTTAAGACTGCCAAATAGTGAGTGAGATAAACCCTCTCTTCACCCCCTCCCCTTTTCCTGTCCTGGTAACTTTTCCACCTTACAGTCACTATTAATGGAAAATTCACCTAACAGGCAGAAAAAAAAGGCTAACAGAGCTTTTTCTCTCATAATGTGTGTTTGTATTTATATGTTAGTTTAGAAATGAGTTGAGAATTTTTGGGCCAGGATTCTTTTCATTATATGCAGGCACTAGCATGCCATCCAAGCATTGACTGTGTCCTTTCTCTACTCTAAACCATAAGAAATGAAGTTACTTTGATTCTCTTTCAATGGTAGTCCTGTTTTTCTGCTCTCAGTTGACCCCTTGCTAATCTCTTAACATACCTAAATGGTGTCCATTTGCACTGTTCTCTTTAAATGTTCATTGTTGTGGATAAGCAGTGCCCTGATTCCCATGGTTTTTTGTTTGTTTGAATGTCACAGGTTTGTTGTGTAAATTATAACAAGTTTATACCTTTCAATAAAAATTCCTACTTCAATTTTAATTTATATGGATACCTTAAAGTGACTAAGAAAAAAATCAACAACAAATAACAGGGAAGTGAGAGCAAATATATATTTGCTCACAGGAGAAGTGACCATCTGCTTCTCTTCCCCTCTCACTCCCCTTCTTCTCCTTCTTTCCCCCTGGCAGGCAGTGGCTCAATTAGTTTGAGTGTCAGCCAAGGCATTGAGGATAGCTCAGATGACTCGATCATCATCCCCAGATGAGGGTTGCAGGGCAGATATTGGAAGTGGTGCATGCGGGAGACTGTCTCACTATCTCCCCTCCTCTCACTTAAGAAAAAAAAATTATTCACAGGACCTGGAGGATGTACATGAAATGGCTCAAAGGTCCATAAGAAAAGTCAAGGCAGAGTACAGAGATCTGGGGGACATTTCCTTATGAAGATTCATAGGTGAAATGATGACATCGGATCATTTACAGCAAAATGGTGGGATCTTGATAACATTAAACGAAGTGAAATAAGTAAATCAGAAAAAACCAGGAACTGCATTATTCCATACGTAGGTGGGACATAAAAGTGAGACTAAGAGACATTGATAAGAGTGTGGTAGTTACAGGGGGGAGGAGGGAGAGGGAGAGGAAAAGGGGGAGGGGGAGGGGTACAAAGAAAACTATGTAGAAGGTGACAGAGGACAATCTGACTTTGGGTGATGGGTATGCAACATAATTGAACGACAAGATAACCTGGACATGTTATCTTTGAATATATGTATCCTGATTTATTGATGTCGCCCCATTAAAAAAATAAAATTATATATAAAAAAAAGATTCATAGGTGGAGTGCTCTGAGGTTCCCAAGCTAAGGCCAAATTGGTCAATTCAAACCAAAAGAGTAGGGTTTCTTAAGCACCATAGTGGTCTTATCTAACGAGTACACAAAGGACATGTCCTGGGATACAGTGGAAATTTTGTCCACAGGGCTGTAGAGGAAGACTTATGTAATCAAACCCAGAAGTTTGTATGCCCAACATGCAGTAAGACCAATAACTAAAGCATCAAGTAGGCCAGAAAGAGTTTATTTCAAGAGGCAGCCAAATAATGAGATGCAAAAAAAAAAAAAAAAAAGGAAACCCAAATCTTTCTCTCCAATCTGGGGTTCAAGGCAGGTTTTTCAGAGTTTGGGGAACAGGCAGTGGTGAGATTCAAATAGTTTAACAACCCATTGTCTGCCTTAATGACAATTTTAAGAATAAATAAATGATATAAGGAAAGGTACTTTATTTCATGCACTTAATACTTAAATAAGAACAATAAAAGAGGTATACAAAACTAGATTGTGATAAGAAAGAATTTTAAAATATTAATGAAAATATATTAAATGATACCAGGCAAGGAAACAATAAAACTCTTAAGATATTTACACACTGCCTCTTGATTGGCATCCTCACTTGCAATTTTTTTCACCTGTGGACGGAATGCCTATACAGGCGCTTAGAATACAGTGCTGCAAAGATGAAGGTTAAAAAAAGAGTAAGAAATGTCAATTTGTGATTTGCACATTGAGTGACTGTCCAGGCACCCATCTTAGAGAGAACCCTGATGACAAGGCCATTTTAACAACCGGTTTGCCAAACTCAACAAAAAATTAGGTATTCACTCTGCCGAACTGGTGCAAACCGGCTGAATCCCACCACTGCTTCAAAGATTCAAAAGACCAGCTGATCTTCTTGTTAAGGCTAATGCAGCTGGTAACTTTAACTTGAAACCAGTGTTCATTTACCATTTCAAAAATTCCTAGAGATCTTGGCCCTGGCCGGTTGGCTCAACGGTAGAGCGTCGGCCTGGCGTGCGGGGCACCCGGGTTCGATTCCCGGCCAGGGCACATAGGAGAAGCGCCCATTTGCTTCTCCACCCCCCCTCCTTCCTCTCTGTCTCTCTCTTCCCCTCCCGCAGCCGAGGCTCCATTGGAGCAAAGATGGTCCAGAGCGTCGCCCCTGGTGGGCATGCCGGGTGAATCCCGGTGGGGCGCATGCGGGAGTCTGTCTGACTGTCTCTCCCCGTTTCCAGCTTCAGAAAAATACAAAAAAAAAAAAAATTCCTAGAGATCTTAATAAGAATGGCAAATCTGTGCTCTAGAAATGGAACAACAAAGCCTGAATGACAACACTTCTGTTTACCAACAGGGTTTAAAAAATATTTTGAGCCTACTGTTGATAACTACTGCTTAGAAAAAAAAAGACTCCACAAAAAATATTGCTGCTCATGCTCAATGCATCTGGTCACTCAAGAGCTCTGATGGCGATGTATAGCAAGATTAATGTTTCTGTGCCTGTTAGCACAACATCCATTCTACAGCCCCTCTAGAAGTAATTTGAACTTATATTTTGTGAGGCTATAGCTACCATAGATAGTGATTCCTCTGATAGATCTGGGGAGAAAAAAAAGTTAAAAATCTTCTGGAAAAAATTCACCATGCCAGATGTTATTAAAAACATTTGTGATTCTTGGGAATAGGTGAAAATATCAACATTAACAGTGATGAAGAAGAAGTTTATTCAAATCCTTATAAATAGCTTTAAGGGGTTAAATAGAGGAGAAAGTAACTGAAGATGTGGTGGAAATAGCAAAAGAGCTAAAATGAGAAGTGGATCTTGTATATGTGACTGGGTTGCTGCCATCTCCCGATTAAGTTTGAAGAGGAGTGTCTTCTTAAGGATGAGCAAAGTGAATTTTTGAGACAGAATTTACTGCTGGTAAAAATGCTTTGTAGATTTTTGAAACAACAACAAAGGACTCAGGTTATTACATATTTATTTGATAAGGCGGTTTCAGGGTTGGAGAAGATTGAGTACAATTTTAAAAGTTCAACTGTAAGGAAAATGTTGTCAAACAGCATTGTGTGCTACAAAAAAGTTGTTTGTAAAAGGGAGAATCTATTGATGTGCCAATATTACTGTTGCCATATTTTAAGTAATTGCCACAGCCAAATAAACTTTTAGCAACCACCACCTTAATTAGTCAGCAGCTATCATCAGTAAGGCGAGACTCTCAACAAGCAAAAAAAAAAATAAGACTTGTTGAAGGCTTGGATGACGATTCATTAGCAATAAAGTAACTTTTTAATTAAAGTATATATATATTGTTGTATATTGTTGTTTTTTCTTAGACATAATGCTATTGGACATTTAATATATTATATATTCAATAGTATAATTTTTATATGCACTAGAAAAAAATTGTGAGACTTGCTCTGTTACAATATTTGCTTTATTTTGGTTGTCAGGAACTGAACCTGCAGTTATCTCTGAGGTATATTTTTATTAGAATGGCTAAAGTAAAAAAAAAAAAAAGACTAATGATAAAAAAACCTTGAATAATATGTGGAGCCACTGGAATTCTCATGCATTTCTCATATACAAAAAAAAATTTGACCTGACTTTTGGTGGCACAGTGTGTAAAGCATCAAGCTGGAATGCTGAGGTCACTGGTTCAAAATTCTGAGCTTGCCCTCTCAAGGCACATACAGGAAGCAACTACTATGAGTTGCTCCTCGCTTCTTTCTCCTTCTCTCTCTCTCTTTCTCTCTCTCTCTCTCTCCCTCCCTCCCTCTTTTCTCAAATCAATAAATAAAATAATAATTAAAAAGAAAAAGTTGACAGTTTTTAAAGTATTTTATTTAAACATATGCTTACAATATTACTCAGCTACCTATCTTACCACTAGGTCTTTTTCCAAGAGACATAAGTATATGTCCCTACAAATATTTGTACATTTATGTTTATAGCAGATTAATTTAAAATAACAAATTTACTGAAAACAACAACAAAAGACTCAGCAGTTGGTGAATGAGTTGAAAACTTTCGATCTTCCTTATAGTGAAATACAATGTAGCAATAAAAAAATTATATCAAAGAATTAGAAAAACAATTAGACAATACAAATCAGGGATTTTATTTTTATTTTTAATTTAATTATTATTTTTTTTAGTGCTAGTATACCATTGCCTAAATTCTTAGTAAGCTAAAGAAAAAGTAAGTAGCAAATTAAAAAGAGAAAGATGGAAGGAGTAAGAGAGAATGAGAAAAAAGAAAACAAAATTAGATAAGAACAATCAAGCCTTAGAGTTTTGGTATATATCCTGGATGGTTTGCTCAGTGGTGGAGTATCAGCACCACATGTGGATGTCCTGGGTTCAATTGCCAGTCAGAACACACAGGAGAGGTGACCATCTGCTTCTCCCCCACTCCCTTTTCCCCTTTCCCTTCTTTCTCTGTCTCTCTCTTCCCCTCCCACAGCCATGACTCAATTGATTCTAGTTGGCCCCCAGCACGGAGGATGGTTCTATGGAGCCTTCACCTCAGGTGCTAAAAATAGCTGAGTTGCAGGCATCAACCCGATATGGGGGTTTCCAGGTGGATCCTGGTCAGGGCACATGCCAGAGTCTGTCTCTCTATCTTCTCTTCTTTCACTATGAGAAAAAAAAATAAATAAAAATAAAAGAATTCTAGTAAGTATAATGGAAAAGAGAAAAAAAGAGCAGAATATGTTAAAGATCAACAGCTGTGTGCCTGGAACACTAAACTTTGAAAAGGGACTTTTTACTTGCACTACAATGTGCAAGAACTAAATTTTATAGAAGAAAAGAACCTTACCTTGAATGAACACCTGAAGAAGTATACCTGAAAATCACTGGTAAAAGTAGGGCAATGGCACATGTATTCTAAGTTGGAGATGATTGTAAGAACTACACACAAATTTAAGAAAAAAAACAAATAACCAATGCTTCCTTTCAAAAGTAAAGATTCTATTTCTAGAAAAACATATTATAATTCAAAATCAAATTGAGTAAAACATAAATTTTGGAGGTAAGAAAGAAATTTTAGCTAATGAAGGATAAAAGGGGGGAAAAGCTATTTCAAGACAGAAAAATATATATCTAAGTAAGGAAAACACAGTAGACTATAACCAAAGTTCATCGAAAGCAAAATACATCAAGTAAGAATAAATTCAACACTTTGGAAGACAAGGATTACAGATGTTTACAATTAAAATTTAATATTAGAGGAAAACCCAACCTTATTATATTTTGAAAGACAGAATAAAGTAGATAAACAGGAAGGACATATTTTATATCCACAAAAATAAGAAATAAGAGAGTACTTATGCTATAAAGCTAAAAAAGCTGCCCTAGCACACAAGCACATTGACCATTCATGGAAACTTGTGCCTAATAGCCTAGGAAAACACACCTTATTTAAACATGAAAAAAATTAAAAAAATATTTTTATGTATAATGAAAATACATATAAGAAAAAATTAAAATGAACCTAATGATTTTCTGACAAAAAGAAAAACCATAAAATTGTGACTATAAAAATTGATATTGTAAGTTAACTTTCAAAATGATAAAATAAGTTAATTATTGAAGCTTTGAAATAATAGAATGTGAAATTATAACTGGCATCTTTAACAAAAGAAGAAGAAATAATAGATTCTGGAAATACATACTAAATAAAAGTACATATATTTAGCTAAATAATAATTATACAAATTTGAGGTAGAAACAAACTTTCTCTACCCTGAAAATTATTTTTTTCTGATCTAATAATCAAATAAACATAAGACTGATAAGTAGGAAAAAATAAGCTTAGTACAACATATGTATGGCAACTGTGCCTACATTAGAGAGTCAGAGACCCCACATGCATAAGAGGTTCAGTGGTAAAAGGGGACCTGGATATATGAAACACAGAAGAGAGAAATGACACCATGCACCTCAGGAGCTTCAAAAGGTTATTGCAGGATGATAAGAAGAAAAGACATTTGCCCTGCATACAGATGAATCAGAAAGAGATTATCACTGATAATCTAATATTATGAGTAAAATTCCTAATTCAAGTTCTTCTAGGTAGTGGAAGGAAAGAGGCAGAAGCTTCTCTTGAGCCTAAAACTAAAAATGTGTTTAACTCAAATCAATCTGCACAGCATAGATATACATCTCAGGATGATTTTTTATGAACTCCCACAGAAAGTATAAAAAAATAAAATACAGAAAAGAAATAAGTAAACATTTAAAAATAACAAATAGCCTTGGCAGGTTGGCTCAGTAGTAGAGCATCGGCCTGGCATGTGAATGTTCCAAGTTCAATTCCAAGTCAGAGCACACAGGAGAAGCAACCATCTGCTTCTCCACCCATCCTCCTCCCCTTCTTTCGCTCTCTCTCTCCCTCCACACACAGATATGGCTTGTTTGGTTCCAGTGAATTGGTCAGGGTGCTGAGGATGTCTGGGCCCTCGGCCTCAGGCACTAAAAATAGCTCGGTTGCTGAACAATGGAACAATGGCCCCAGATGGGCAGAGCATTGCCCCTCAGGAGACATGGTGGGTGGATCCCAGTGGGGGCACATGTGGGAGTCTATCTCTCTATCTCCCCTCCTCTCACTTAATAAAAAAATCACAAATCAACAAAAACAAAAAAATAGGTCAGAAGAAAGTGGCAAATTCTGGAATCAGGCAAAGACATTCATGATACATCAAGGTGGAGACTCCAGGGAATAAAATTCACTAAAGTTGCAGAATAAATATTAAATCAATAGTTAAAGTTCATTTCTGAAAAACTTATTTGAAAAATGGCACAAAAGATATCATTACATTACCACTGGACTTTAAATAAAAAAATGTTCATTCAAATAACTGCAGAAATTTTTAAAAGCAAATCTGATTTATATAATATGCAAAACCAGCAACATTTTATGACAAAATGATTGAGAGTATGTTTAATACATTAAGGAGAAGAAAAGGTAAACCAAAAATTACATAAAAAGTTAAATCATTTTACATGCTTAAAGGTCACAAAAAAATATGATCATGTAACTGTAAGAATGAGACGGCACTAGAACATCAGATGTGCAAGCTTTTTTAGAGGAAAAAGACCTGCCAGGGCACTTCTCTGGGAAGAAGGGCACAAGTACAAGCTAGGGGGATGAATTTATAGGGTAAAAGGAGAGTCTCGAGCAAGTGCGTGTTGAATCAAAAGTCCTAGTATGTCCGGAATGCTCCTCCTTGGGGAGCTTGCCAGCTTCTTGGAATTCCTCTGTCTCATGGGCGATAGTCCAGTAAGTAAGGGTGAGGTCTGACAGATCAGCGGAACATCAAGAGGGCAGTTTGGAATCCCTGGTAAATTCACGAATGTATCATTTCTCAACTCTGTAGTTACATATAAAAGAAAGGCAGTTATTAATTTTATAATATACGGTGAGGGGTGATGAGAAGAAAGAGGAGAAAAAATTGGAGAATTATTGCTTCTTCTGGAGAGAACTCAAGAAAAGAACCTTGCCAAGCTCAGTCCCTCATCCAGTTAAGGAAGTCATCAATTTCCATGCTGTGAGGTCTGAACCAGGCGATGTCTTTGAAAACCTGAGTGAGGAAGTAAAAAAAAAAAAAAAAAAAAAAAATTGCGAGGTAATAATTGTGAATTGCTTGCTGCGAGTGCTGAGTGGACAGAGTGACATGGTGATACATAGGCTCCTGGATGAGCCTCATGAGACGTGCTGGTCTGGTTCCTCTCGAATGGGAGGACATGTGGAGATTTTTAGAGACAGGGAACCTGTTGGTGTACGTTTTAGAAGGACTGAGTATGTGTGGTTGAAAAGGAAGGGGGTTTGGAGAACATTCAGGAAGGAACGTCTCAGGCTCAGGGGCGGCATCTTCCTGCTTTCATCCCTACCTATTTGATATTTCCCTCGTGAAGTTCTCCTTGGGGTATCAGGGAATAGAAGTGTAGGAGCATTTGATTGTAGGTAATCCTAGAGATTTCTCTCATCTGGGCCTGTAGGAACTTGATAAAGAAGGAGGCAAGTATTAGTATTAGGCACAGAATTAGGATTGGTCCTATAATTGGTGCTAGCATGGAAAACAAGGGGTTTTTCCACCATTGTTCGGACTACGGGTCAGTACCGGCCTGACCACTGCGGATTCGTTCCTGAAGTTATTGGAGAGAGTTGATATTTTCCTCGACCAGGCCAGACTCGTTGATGCAATAGCAACACTGTTCCAGTAAAAAGAGACAAGTACCGCTTGTCTCGGCTGTTAGTAGATCTAAAGCCCTTTGGTTTTGTAAGGTGACTTGAGCTAGGGAGGTCAGTTGTCTTTGGAGAGAGGCTAGAGAGATAGCTGAATTATCAAGGACCTGTTCCAGGTCTGCCTTTAGTTGGTTTGTAATCCATATACTATGGCCTAAGCCAGCCCTGCCTATTCCTATAGCCATTATAGAGGTGGCAAGGGTAAGGCCAAGGAGGACCAGGAAGAAGGCAGCCCGTTTATTCTTGTTTATTCTCAGCTGGTTTGAAAATTCTTCCTCTCCATAATATGTTAGTTGTGGCACAACTATTACCGGGACACAAGAAAGGGGGGAAGAGGTGTTTAAGGTTTTTAGAATGGTTCCATTGCACCAGAAATTTTCCATTGGGGCTGGTTAGAGAAGTTTTGATTGGGATAGTCTTATTGCATAACGGGGTAGGCCGATTAGTGTAGCAGATTGAGAGGGTTGAGGTGGGGTCTTCTTGGAAGAGAAGAACTCCAGAAAGAGAAAAGAGGTCTGGATTTTTGATGATGTTGAGTGAGTAGGGTAAAGAAACCACAGTGATGGGAGGCTTATTAAGGAAGGCGCAGAGAAAGCAGTGAGAATGTTATATACAGAAGTGAGGTTGAGAACTTGGATGCCCTGTTTGATGAGTTCTATCCATGAAAAAGGTTGAGAGTAGAGATTAGATGCTTGAGTTTTAAATTCATCTTCATAGGTAAGGATAGAATTGGTTAATTCTTCGAGAACCTTGGAGGGGGGTTTTTCCCTTATCCATTTTTGATATATTTTGAGTTTTCTGTCTGGAAGACCAAAGTTTGATGAATAGAGTTTGATGAACACTAAATATGGTTTTACCCACTTTTTATCCCAGGGGTCCCAGATATCAAAGATCCAAGGATTAAAGGAGGTGGTCAACTGAAGAAAGAGACAATCTTTAAATAACTGGCCATCAGTGCACTTATCTTTACAACTGGGTTTAGTTTGGAGGTTAGAAATGCAGAGATAAGGATGGTGGTATAGCAGGGGGGGTGTGTGTGTGTGAAAGTTCTTCCATGGTAAAGTTAGAGATATTTTTTCCTGGCAGCCCTGGAGAGAGCAGTTAGCTTGAGCTAAAAGAAATGTTTCATATCTGTTTGTAGACTCTTCTTCAGCCAAGAAGACCCAGCGATCTTGTCCCCTTACTATGTGAAGGGTAAAAAGACTGAGAAGCATTAATTGGTGATACTATTCATTCTCCTAGTTCTTCAGAGATATGGGAGAGCTTTAGGGTTAGGGTACCTATAGAGGTTGAAAGAGGATTTAGTAAAAAAGTAAAAAAAAAATAAAAGAATAATAATAATAACAATAATAATAAAATAAAAAAAAGAAAGAGGATTTAGGAGGTTTGCTGATATAGGGTTTGATATGAGAGAGGTGAGTCCAATGGGTATCTTCCTCTATTTTTACAGCTGTTGGAGTACTCAGGATGACTGTGTGGGGTCCCGTCCAAACTGGTTGGAGAGGTGGCTTTCCTCGAGTCTTCTTGTATACCTGGTTTCCGGGTAGGAGGGAAAAATGTGTTTTAGTTGTGGGGAAAGGTTGGGGTAGTAGTTTTTTTACCTCAGCATGTAGGTTGGCTCACATGTGGACCAGAGCAGGAAAGTAGGACCCCATTGTGGGATCCGAGGGTGTGAGGGGACTGGAGTCCAGAACAAAGGGTTTATGATATATAATTTCAAAGGGGCTTAAGTTTAAGTAAGCCCGAATTCTCATGCGGGCTAAGGGAAGAAGCTAAGGCCAAGGTAGGTGTATTTCTAGAATGAGTTTTGTGAGATGATTTTTGAGGACCTGGTTTCCTGTTCGACCTTCCCTGAGGGTTGAGGATGGTATGGAATGTGTAACTGCCAGTTTGAGTTTTAGGTAGGATGACAGAGATTGGGTGATGTGAGAAATGAAGGCAGGGCCATTGTCAGATTGGAGTACAGAAGGGAGACCAAATCGAGGAATAATGTGCTTGGTTAAAATGGTGGCAATGGTACTAGCATCTTCCTGTTTAGTGGGGAATGCCTCAATCCACCCTGAAAAGGTGAGGAGGTATTTGAATCCCTTATATTTAGGCATATGTGTAAAATCTATTTGCCAATTTTGGGCTGGTAGTTGTCCCCGAGCCTGGTGGGCAGGGAAAGATTTGGGATGTATTCCTCCCTGTGAGGTGCAAGAGGTACAGATATGACAGGACATGGTTATGCGTTTAAGGGTGGCAGAAATACTGTTGCCCGTGAGGAAGGAGGAAATGTAAATTAGAAGAGGTTGGTAGCCTATGTGGAAAGACTCATGTATAGACTGTAAGATGGTCTCAGTCTGGGATTGCAGAAGGAGAAATTTACCATTCTTGAGAAACCATTCCTCCTTTTGTGGGAGAGAGGAGTAGATAATTTTCTCCTTAGTGAAATACTGTGGAGTAAGTGTGATGAGGAAGTAAATTTGTGAGTCAGGAGACTGGGTCGCAACCTTCCTGACTACGTGATCAGCTAAGTTATTTCCAATGGATATAGAAGAGGTGCTTCTTTGACGTCCCTTGCAATGAATAATGGCTGCTTGCTTGGGAAGTAGAGCTGTGTTTAAAAGATTTTGTATGTGAGTGTGGTTTTGGAGGGGATCACCTTTGGTAGTAAGGAATCCATGCTCCCTCCAAATGGCTGCAGCTGAATGAAGAATATGATAACAATATTTTGAGTACGTGGAAATGTTAGCCGTTTTGTTAGAACTGAGAGTCAGTGCTCTTGTGAGAGCTATAAGTTCAGCCTGTTGTGAGGTAGTACCCTGTGGTAGGGGCTGAGCCTCGAGGATGAGGTGTTGGTCAGTGATGATTGCATAGCCTGCCTTAGTGGGCTATTGTCTGGTCTTAAATGCGCTCCCGTCAATGAAGAGGATGAGGTCTGGAGAAGAAAGAGGTGTAGAAGAGAGGTGTAGGAAGGGAGTAGCGAAATGTGTGAGAGGTTCAATGCAACAGTGGGCTGGAGGTAAAGAGGAGGAAGGAAGAAGTGTAGCTGAATTTAGACTAGAACAGGGCTGGAAGGAAAATTCTGGATTTTCAAGAAAAATGATATGAACTTGTTGTAATCGGGAGGGTGATAAACAGACTAAGGCCTTAGGAGTAACAAGGTCATGTAGGTTGTGGGGAGACCTGATGATGACCTTTTTTCCTAATGAGAAATTTTTTCTCTCAAGGGCTAACAGGGTGGCGGCTGCCAGAGCTCTGAGGCAGAGTGCCCATCCCTTGCAAGTGGGGTCTAGTTGTTTAGAGAGATAGGCAACTGGTGCAAAGGAGAGTCCCTTTTGATGTCCAAGGACCCCAAGGGCAAGCCCTTGTTTTTCTGTAACATAGAGTATGAATTCTGAGTTTAAGTCTGGAAGTTGTAGGGCAGGTGCTTGAAGGAGAGCCTGTTTCAGTTTGGTGAAGGGTGTTTGTACTGGGAATTTAGGATCTAGGGGTGAGGTGAGGTCCCCTTTAGTGGCCTCATAGAGAGGTTTTGCTAACAGACTGTTGTTAGGGATCTATGATCTGAGGAAACTTGCAATTCCGAGAAAGGAGAGAAACTTCTTTTTGGTAGAGGGTGTCAGTATGGAGGATATTAGATGTTTCTTATCAGTGGTGATGGCCTTTTGTCCTGGGGTCAATTGCAGTCCTAAATATGTAACCTGTGATAGGGAGAGCTGCACCTTAGTAGGAGCTACCCGGTAGCCTTAAGTGAGCTAAAAAATTGAGTAGCTGTATGGTGTGTGACTGGGAAGTCTCTAAGGATGGACTGCAGAGAAGGAGGTCATCAACATATTGTAAGATGGTGCTCTGGGACAGGGTTAGCGATTTGAGGTCAGTAGCCCATACCTGTCCAAAAAAGTGGGGGCTGTCCCAGAAGCCCTGAGATAGGACTGTCCAGGTTAGCTGTTATGAATGTAAAGTGTCTGGATTGGTCCAGGTAAATGCAAAGAGGTTTTGACAATTTGGATGTAAGAGAATAGCAAAAAAGGCATCCTTAAGATCTAATACTGTAAAGTGTGTAGTATTGGCGGGTATGGTAGATAGGATAGTGTAGGAGTTAGGAACTACGGGAGTGGTGGGAAGAACTACCAAGTTAATGGCTTGTAAGTCTTGCACTAGCCTATAAGTGCCATTGGGTTTGACTACCGGAAGGATAGGAGTGTTGTATGGCGAACTAATGGGTATAAGAAGTCTTGCATTAAAAATTTAGTAATAAGAGGTTTTAATTCTAGGAGGTATTTGTGGGAAATGGGATATTAGGGTATGTTAGGAAAGAGGGAGGGATCCTTGAGGGAAATCTATACGGGGGTATGATGTCTAGTTATGGACGGGTGTTGAATGTCCCAAACTGACGGGTATACCAGAGAGGAGGGGAGGGGAGGGAAAGGAAACTGGGAGTCGGTATGTTGGGGTAATGAACCACTGGCCAGCAAAGGGAGAATATTGGAAGTTTGTTGTTGTAATGTTTGAGTAGAATTAAATGGAAATAATTAGAGTGTAGTATTGAATTTAGTTAGGATGTCCTGTCCTAATAGCAGAGTGGGACATTGTGGAATCACTAGGAACTGATGTGTGAATGATGTCTGATCTAGTATAAAGTAAATGGTGGAGTTATAAGAGGGCTAGTGCATAGACCTGAGACCCCGACTATGAAAGTATTAGATGAACTCAGAGGTCCTCCAAATTCAGGGAGAGTTGAGTAGGTGGCCCCAGTGTAAATAAAGAAGGAGATAACCTTACCTGCTACACGAAGTTTTACCCTGGGCTCACTGTTGGTGATGCATACCTGGGCCGGTGTCCCAGGGCCTCCTCAGTCCTCTGTTGCCAGGCCTAGGAAATCGGTCACTAACTGGGTCTTAGTGGGGAGGTTTGACCAGATCACTCTTTGGTGACTGGGGCAATCCACCCTCCAATTACCCTCCTGGTACAATGCAGGCAAGGCCCTGGTGGTGGACAAGGCTTAGGGCATTGCTTAGCCCAGTGGTCTGGCTGCTTGCAAAGGTAGCAAGGACCCAGAGGATCCTGTGGCCTGGATGTAAAAGACTGACCCCAGAAGGATCCTGTGGCCTGGATGTAAAAGACTGACCCCAGAAGGATCCAGTCTTTGAGCCCGTAGTAGGGTTCTCTTGCAGGGCCTTTGCTAGCATTAGGCAATTCTCCTATTGATGCTTTTGTTGTTCCTCCTTCTTCGTGTCCTCCCGATTATTGAAGACCTTGAAGGCTAGATTTAAAAGGTTCTTTTGCCTTCTGTGGGGGGGGGGGTGTCTCAGGACCGTTCTCAAGCTTCTTAAGCTTGCACCTGATGTCTGGAGCAGATTATGAGATAAAGTGGGAGTGTAGGAGTGTGGTCCCTGCTGGAGTTGTTGGATCCAAGTGAGTGCACCTTTGGAAGGCCTGTGAAAGGCATTCTAGGAATTCTCCAGGGTTCTCTTGAAGCCTTTGAATGATTTCCTTAATTCTGTCATAATTAACAGCCTTATTGACAAGTTTTCTGGGGACCTGTTGTAGGTAATCAATCATTTGATCTCTTAATTTCGATTGGCATGATTGAGCTGATAATTCCAATTAGGATCATCTGAGGGAACTGCTAGACAACCCATGGGGAGGTTGTTTATTCTACTGTTTGCCTCATCTGCAATTTGTTGGGCAGTGGTCCATATTCGATCCTTGTCACTGGCTGACAGAGAGGAGATAAGAATAATGCTTAAACCATGCCAGGTTAAATCATGAGTAAGGTGTTTGAATTCTTTCATGCAAGTGTCCGGGTCTGAGGAGAATGACCCTAGGTGCTCAATTTGGGCAAGGTCAGAGAGAGAGAAAGGGATAGTGACCCTAACAATCCCCTCAGCTCCTGCAACTTCCCAGAGAGGCTACATGCCTGGTTGGGGTGGCTTATGTGGGCATAGATGAGGGGGAGAAACTGGAAGAGTACTGTAGGGGGAGGGAGGGAGAGGGGTATTTTCTAGTGATTTTGTCTGATAAGGCAGAGAGGTGATAGGAGAGGGAGATGAAGGAGTAGGAGCAGAAGAGATAGCAGAGTGGTCTTGAGGGTCAAAGACATCAGATGGAGGGTTAGAGAGAGGAGAGTGAGTGGAGTGTGAGGAAGAAGTTCTGGACAGAAGAACTTGAGAGGTAGAACATGAAGAACAGAGAGAAGGTCTAGACTGGAGATAGAAGAAAGCCAGCATGTAAGGAATTTCTGACACCTTCCCCATCCGGTGGCAGAAATTGTTAAAATCCCTTAGAATATTATAATCGAATGTCCTGTTTTCAGGCCAATGGGAGTCATTGTCTAATTTGTATTGTGGCCATGCTGTGTTACAGAAGAAAATGAGTTTTTTTGGCTTAAGGTCAGAGAGGCTCAACTTAGTGAAGTATTTTTGAGACATCCTAGAGGGGTCTGGTCGGAAGGCTTAGACTCTGAAGAACCCATAGTGGAGACAGGTGAGCAAGAGGTAGCATCCTCGCCTTTTGTCACTGTCCCAAGAGGAGAGAATCTCCGTGTGGGGGAGTCATCCTTGATAGAGGTCATCACCACCTTTCAGGGAGCTCCAAGGACAAGAAGTCCGAGAGAGTGGAGAGGTTTGGCTAGGCGCCTAGTCTTCCATGCAGTCCACTGAGACTGAAAGTCAAACCTTTCAAAACGTGAGGCGTGTCAGAGAAAATCATCCGACCAGAGAAAATTTTGTGGAAAAGAGAAGCCAACCAGGGAAGGAGAAGGGAGAAACTCCTTACCTTTCTGATCTGGCAGGAGTTCAGGACAGGGTTAGACTGCCAGCCAATCAACCTACAATTGCTTGTCCAGGCTTTGTTTGAACAGCGAAGAGGGATCGTCCAGGCAGTTAGTCCCCTGTCCCGGGTTTCGGCACCAGATGTAAGAATGAGATGGCACTCAAACATCAGATGTGCAAACTTTATTAGAGGAGAAAGACCTGCCAGGGCACTTCTCCAGGAAGAAGGGCACCAGGAGAAGCTAGTGGGATGAATTTATAGGGTAAAAGGACAGTCTTGAGCAAGTAGGTGTTGAATCAAAAGTTCCGGTATGTCCGGAATGCTTCTCCTTGGGGGGAGGGTGCCAGCTTCTTGGAATTCTTCTGTCCAGGGGCAATAGTCCAGTAAGTAAAGGTGAGGTCTGACAGATAAGCAGAACGTCAAGAGGGCAGTTTGGAATTCCTGGTAAAGTGACGTATCTATCAGTAACCAGGAATGAATATATTATACTACTTATAATAGTCTGACTAGCTAGAAAATCAAATTAAAATAAGAATTTATCCTGACTTGTGGTGGCACAGTAGATAGAGCATCAACCTGGAATGCTGAGGTCAACATCTTGAAATTCCGGGCTTGCTGGGTGAAGGCACATAAAAGAAACAACTATTGCAAGTTGATGGTTCCTAATCCTTCCCTCCTTTCTCTCTCTCTCTCTTCTCTCTAAAATCAATAAATAAAATCTTAATAAAATAATATACTAATAACATAAACTTATAAAATAATTTTTATATAGCTACTCATTAATCTTAGTAAATATTAAGTGCAGCTTGTTACTCCAACTATAAATATGGTTTAACATTATCAATCTACTAATCAAAGTCACATATTCTGTAACAAGTCAAAATCAACCCTGTACTTTCACCTGTGGCTGAGTGCTCATTACAGTAACTCTCCTGGAAGAAAGAGCCTTAATGCTGGTGATGAGTCACAGATGTCTGGCTGACACACATCATGAATTAACAGCAGAATGAGAAGAATGAACCCTTAGCCACCCCCCACCCCCACTTTGGGCAGCCTGACCACAGGAATGTGCAACACCAGTTTAACTAAAAATAATGATTATTACTCAGAAGAACAATGACTCTAGTTTATGTTACTTGCTAGCTTTGGTTCCAATTACAAAATCTAGAGGACCACCGAAGTCTAGCCAGCCATGAAAATAAGTGGAAGCTCATTTCTCCATAGAAACTGCACATCTGCTCTCTCTTTGTCAGTTCTCCTTCTCCCGAATTCCCCCAAGCCCTGATATAACCAGGCCAAGGTGTCTGAGCTATTAACATGGGGTCTTGAGGATAAGAGTCCCCCCATCAAGGTGGCCAGAACTTGAATAAACCTCTTTTTTTTTTCAACAGCTATAATCAAATCAGAGCAGACCAACTAAAACAACCGCAAACTCTCATCATGGTTATTGTAGGGCCAGTAGTCTCGGTCATCATGGCCATGCACATGCAGGTTCTCATTGAATTTGGACAGAAGGTAAAGAAACAGTGGATCCAAAAAGTGGTAGGCCATTCCTTTATTAAAGTCTCATACCAGCTGATGAGCAACACACAGGGAAAACACTTCCTAGAATCAAAGGCCCCCACAAGCCTCAGTAGGGCTCCCAAAGTCCCTCAGCTCTGGTTCCCCATCTGCATACCTTTTTTCTCCCTGCAAAACTAACTTCTTTTTCAGCACTCTGCATTCTCTCAACTCTCTGCAAACTGGTTAGACCCACAAAGACACCTCCTCCAGCAAACATTAACAAAACAATAGCCCCTCCCAAGCAGGAATGCAATCTGCAATTTGCAATCAACTGTTCCTCTCTGAGGGCAAGTACACACGTGGCTGCCTAGTGCCATTTTTTAACAATAAAAGTGAGCAAACAAAAAATACAAAGTTTACAAACTCATTTGCCCAAAAGTATACAATTATAATAATAATTGGTTAATTAAAAAATATAATATAGTTATAATATCAGTGGACCAAGTAACAACTACTTTAATACAAAAAAATACAAGCGCTGCAATAAGAAATAATAAAGAAAAAATATATAGATGTAGATCAAAGAAGTTTGCAAATATGATGTATATATTTGCTTGCTTATAGTTTGTATTGGGTGTGGGGGACAGGCTGTAAGCAGGCAGGGTCTTTATAGACCAGAGGTCCCCAAACTTTTTACACAGGGGGCCAGTTCACTGTTTCTCAGACTGTTGGAGGGCCAGACTATAAAAAAAAACTATGAACAAATCCCTATGCACACAGCACATACCTTAATTTAAAGTAAAAAAACAAAACGGGAACAAATACAATACTTAAAATAAAGAATAAGTAAATTTAAATCAACAAACTGATTAGTATTTCAATGGGAACTATGGGCCTGCTTTTGGCTAATGAGATGGTCAATGTCTGATTCCATATTTGTCACTGCTAGCCATAACAAGTGATATGACGTGCTTCCAGAGCCGTGAGGCATGCGTCCTGTGTCACTGGAAGTAGTACTGTACGTGAGCGATGCTGCGCTATGCATCCGCATCCTGTGCTCCTCTCACTGACCACCAGTGAAAGAGGTGCCCCTTCCAGAAGTGCGGCAGGGGCCGGATAAATGGCCTCAGGGGGCCGCATGCAGCCTTCGGGCTGTAGTTTGGGGACCCCTGTTATAGACTAAGGCTTAGTTTTAAGACTAAGCATTTTCCCACCTTTTAATACTAAGATCTTTTCAACACTAAGCTTTTTCTCACACCCTTGACTATTGCATGATATGGGGTGGTACACTGTTATGGGGAATCCCATTTATGCCTCAGATAAGTGACTCTGTATCAGAGACTTCCTTATTTGTATACTGGCTTAAAGGTTTTGATTTCTACACTATAAAATGGGACAGACCAGGAACTCTCTCTCTTGGTTCCTGAAATTAGCATTGCAGCAGAGAGGCAGCCAGGATGGCGGAGTGCTGAATGAGAAGCCAGTTTGTGCAGAGTTTGTGCAGAGAGAAGGAGATGGGGAACAAACGTGAATAAGGCTGGTGAGGTAGAAACCTTTGATTCTAGGAAACTTGGATAAGTCAGTGGCTTTGGGAGCCCTGAATGGAAAGGGAAGTGTTTTTCCACTGTGTATATATCTGGCCCGCCAAGTGCCAGCTAAGATTAAAGCTAATGACCCACCAGTTCTTGGCTCCATTGTTTCATTACTGTTTGCCTGAATTCAATGAGAACCTGCATGTGAATGGCCATGATGGCGGCCCCTGGCCATACAATAGACTATATCAAACATTCAATTGTGTGTGCACAAAGTACACAATGTATTTTTGAACACTGCTTTTATAAAAATTTAGAAGATATATATATATATATGCTAATTAAAATAATAAAAAACTAGAAATTGGCATTTTTAAATAAACCTCTCTTTAGAAAGTATACACATACATTTTGTGTTAAAGGAAAAATACAAAATAAAGTTTGTTGGTCAAATAAGTTAGTAAATACATATGTTTACTTGCTTATAGTTCACATTGGTTGTGAGAGAGGCTTTAAGTAGGCAGCATCCTTATAGCCTAAGGCTTAGTTTTAAGACTAAGCCTTTCCCACCTTTTCTGATGTGGGGTGGTGCACTCTCAAGAGGAGTCCCATTATGACTCAGATAAGTGGCTTTGTATCAGAGACTTCCTATTTGTATATTGCATTAAAGGTTTTGATTTCTACACTATAAAGTGGGGACAGAATGGGAGCTTGCTCTCTCTCCGTTCCTGCTATCACCATTGCAGGGGCCTCCCTGATCCCTTGCCCTTCATGGGGAAAGCAGATTTTCTGCTGTTTCTGTGTCTTCTCTTGTGGCTTGCCTGTCTTGGTGAGACACCAATAAACAGAATAGCCTACCATCCACTGACTATGCCATTTCTTTACCATCTGCCCAAATCCAATGGAAATCTGCAAGTGAATAGCCACGATGGTGGCTCCTGGCCATACAACTGCCATAGTCAGCAGGATTCAGAATTCAGTATGGAGCCCCCACCACCTTTGAGTGGTGGAGTAGAGGACTGGCTGCTGTTATGGTTTCCCATGCCTGTCCTTTTGGGGACCATAGGCTGGCTAACTTTTACAGCCATGCATGAGGAAACTGAGAGTTCTGAGGAAGAGGCTGTCTAAGACCTGCAAACCGAGCAGTGCAAGGAGCTGGAGAAAACATGGGAGAAACAGATGCTGACCCTAGAGCTGGAGGAAGTGCTGGAGGAGGAGGCAAACCAAGTTTGTGAGATGCACCTGGAAATTGAGCAGCCACTGGAGAAGGAATCATAGGTTCGTGAGTTGCTGCTTGCCCTGGATGTTGTGGAGAGCCAGCAGCAGCAAGGGGCTGGGTGTAAAGCAGTAGCCATGACCACCATCACAGCCGGCTGGCCCATGCAGGTTTGTATTGGATACGGACAGTTGGTAAAGAAACAACAGAGCCAAGAACTGGTGGGCAATTAACTTTACTCCTAGCTTGCATCCAATGGACAAGTAAAAACACACACTGGGTTCCAAAACCCACTCATTCAGCGCTCACAAAGCTACTGACTTATTTGAGTTTCCTAGAATCAAAGGTGTCTACCGCACCAGCTTTATTTTCCTTTTTTCCCCATCTCCTTCTCCCTGCACAAACTCTGCACTAACTGGCTTCTCCCTCAGCACTCCACCATCTTGGCTTTTTCTCCTGGCCTCCTCCATGTGGACTTTCTCTGCTATCCTCCTAGAATGTAATCACTCTTCTCCCGGAACAATGTGACCTCTCTTCTTTTTAAAACCTTTTGGCATGAAAGACCTCTCCCAACACATATTAACATAATCACGTCCATCCAAGCAATCACCTGGGCAACGGGCTTCCGCATGGGCAGTGCCATCTTTAACAAAGTGAGCATAATGTATTTTATCTACCCAAAACCAGGGCTAAGGCTGGGGCTGGGGCTGCAAGGTTTGCACAACAGAAGGCAGCAGCCCAGGGTCAAGCCCAGCAGCAGGAGCTGATGTTTCCAGTTCCTCTTTGGAGGAAGAGGAGAATTGGGCTGAAGTTGCAACCCGCAGTCTTCAGAAGGTGAGAGCCCAGCAGCAAGGAGTATCTGTTATGCCCCTGGTAGGTCTGCGATATTGGGACGTAGGTGTGGATGTCATCATGCTCTCCAGAGCAGAGATGGAAGTACTGACTGCCATTGCCACGTGCTCCTCCTTGGGACAGTGTAAGACCTGCCAGGATGGCAGGGATGAGGGGGGTGGCTGAGGCCCCATGTGCGTGGACTGATTCCTGGACTAGCACCTGAGTGGGCACTGGTTCCTTTGTTGGATGGACTTACAGATTTTGGACAATGTGAAATACCCTGATGGAGGTAGGGGGCAGCTTTGCTAGAGGTTCTCCCCCTGCCCCAGGAAGCTTTTCCCATGGCTAGAAAGAAGGCCAAGGACATTTTGCACTTTTGGCAAAGTGCTCAGAGACTGGTGAAGTGTATCTTTATAATTGTTGACATTGTATGATTTGTGGGGTTGTAATTCGTGTAATGTGCCTAATTTCCAGGAATACCTGTGCTTTAGATTGTGAAGCGAGCAAAAGGGGTGGAATGTTGGTCAAATTAGTTTGTAAATATGATATATATGTTTGCTCACTTACAGTTTGCATTGGATGTGAGGGACAGGCTTTAAGCAGGCAGCATCCTTATAGCCTAAGGCACGCGTCCCCAAACTAAGGCCCGCAGGCCGCATGCGGCCCCCTGAGGCCATTTATCTGGCCCCTGCCGCACTTCCAGAAGGGGCACCTCTTTCATTGGTGGTCAGTGAGAGGAGCACTGTATGTGGCGGCCCTCCAACAGTCTGAGGGACAGTGAACTGGCCCTCTGTGTATAAAGTTTGGGGACCGTTGGCCTAAGGCTTAGTTTTAAGACTAAGCCTTTCCTACCCTTTTTGATGTGGGGTGGTGCACTCTCATGAAGAATCCCATTATGCCTTAGATAAGTGGCTTTTTATCAGAGACTTCCTCATTTGTATACTGGATTAAAGGTTTTGATTTCTACACTATAAAATGGGGACGGACCGGGAGCTTACTTTCTCTTGGTTCCTGATACCACCACTGCAGGGGCCTCCCTGATCCCTTGCTCTTCATGGGAAAAGTAGGTTTTCTGCTTTTCCCTTGTCTTCTTTTGTGGCTTGCCTGTCTTGGTGAGACACCAATAAACGGAATTGCCCCCCAACCTCGGACTCTGCCATTTCCTTACCATCTGCCCGAATCCAATGGGAATTTGCATGTGAATGGTCACGATGGTGGCTCCTGGCCATACAAAGTTGCAAAAAACTTTTTAAAATATAAATATAGAATACAACTAAAGCAATTCTCAAATAAAAGTCTATTTATTATAAAAGTGCTATTATGATTTACAAGAAAAATATATTTGGGGCACTGTCTGGTGGCTTAGTGGATAGAGCAGGCTTGGTCAACACTTTTTGCCCCTGGGCCAGATTAGAAAAAAAACTTTTTTCTCAGGCCAGATGAAATATTACAATTAAAAAATGTTAAATACAAAAACGATTCATTTAAATAAACAAAATTATATTATGTAATTTGTTTATGAATAAATCTGAATGAAAAAATTTTAATATACAATATTATTTTAATAAAAATATAATTACATACCATATAAATATGCAAACTGTACCACAATCAATCAAAACAATATTTAACTAATAGAATGAGCTTGAAGGAGTTATATAGCAAATAAAACAATTATTTCATTTTAAAAACAGCGTGGACATGTTTTCAGTTATCAACTGAAGCTATTGTCTATGCTACAATGCCACTTGATTCAGCACACCTGACCACACAAAAAAAGAATTGTTTGACCTTGGGTGCGCACTGGAAAACTCTGCCAGAATGTGAGTTTCACATTGCTGCTAAACATCAAATAGTTCATATCGAGTACAGATGATTAAAAAAATTGTAAATCTTTATAATAAAATTTTTTTAAAAAATAAATCAGTATCACGAATCCATTCAACCAATTATTGGAAATTAACCCTAGATTAGTCACACGTGGAATTCTATTCTGCATATCACTTAAAAAAAACTATGAACAAATCCCTATGCACACTGCACATATCTTATTTTAAAGTTAAAAAAGAAACCCAAAACGGGAACAAATACAATATTTAAAATAAAGAACAAGTAAATTTATTTATTATTTTTATTTTTTAAATAAATTTTTATTAATGTTAATGGGATGACATTAATAAATCAGGGTACATATATTCAAAGAAAACATGTCTAGGTTATCTTGTCATTAAATTATGTTGCATACCCCTCGCCCAGTGTCAGATTGTCCTCCGCCACCCTCTATCTAGTTCTCTGTGCCCCTCCCCCTCCCCCTAATTCTCTCCCTCCCTCCCTCCTGCGTCCTCCCTCCCCCCACCCCTGGTAACCACCACACTCTTGTCCATGTCTCTTAGTCTCGTTTTTATGTTCCACCAATGTATGGAATCATGTAGTTCTTGTTTTTTTCTGATTTACTTATTTCACTCCGTATAATGTTATCAAGATCCCACCATTTTGCTGTAAATGATCTGATGTCATCATTTCTTATGGCTGAGTAGTATTCCATAGTGTATATGTGCCACATCTTCTTTATCCAGTCTTCTATTGAAGGGCTTTTTGGTTGTTCCCATGTCTTGGCCACTGTGAACAGTGTGCAATAAACATGGGGCTACATGTGTCTTTACGTATCAATGTTTCTGAGGTTTTGGGATATATACCCAGTAGAGGGATTGCTGGGTCATAAGGTAGTTCTATTTGCAGTTTTTTGAGGAACCACCATACTTTCCTCCATAATGGTTGTACTACTTTACAGTCCCACCAACAGTGGATGAGAGTTCTCTTTTCTCCGCAGCCTCTCCAACATTTGCTATTACCCGTCTTGTTGATAATAGCTAATCTAACAGGGGTGAGGTGGTATCTCATTGTAGTTTTGATTTGCATTTCTCTCATAACTAATGAAGCTGAACATCTTTTCATATATCTGTTGGCCATTTGTACTTCTTCCTGGGAGAAGTGTCTGTTCACGTCCTCTTCCCATTTTTTTATTGGATTGTTTGTTTGTTTGTTGTTGAGTTTTATGAGTTCTTTGTAAATTTTGGATATTAGGCCCTTATCCGAGCTGTTGTTTGAAAATAACATTTCCCATTTAGTTGGCTGTCTGTTTATTTTGATATCAGTTTCTCTTGCTGAGCAAAAACGTTTTATTCTGATGTAATCCCATTCATTTATCTTTGCCTTCACTTCTCTTGCCATTGGAGTCAAGTTCATAAAATGTTCTTTAAAACCCAGGTCCATGAGTTTAGTACCTATGTCTTCTTCTATGTACTTTATTGTTTCAGGTCTTATATTTAGGTCTTTGATCCATTTTGAATTAATTTTAGTACACGGGGACAGGCTGTAGTCGAGTTTCATTCTTTTGCATGTGGCTTTCCAGTTTTCCCAACACCATTTAGAACAAGTAAATTTAAATCAACAAACTGACCAGTATTTCAATGGGAACTATGGGCCTGCTTTTGGCTAATGAGATGGTCAATGTCTGGTTCCATATTTGTCACTGCTAGCCGTTACAAGTGATATGACGCACTTCTGGAGCCATGACACATGCGTCCCGTGTCACCAGAAGTAGTATTGTACGTGAGCAATGCCGCGCTTTGTGGCTCTGCCACATACAGTACTCCAGGAGCAGAGGATGCAGATGCATCCTGTGCTCCTCTCACTGACCACCAATGAAAGAGGTGCCCCTTCCGGAAGTGCGACGGGGCCTGGATAAATGGCCTCAGGGGGCTGCATGCGGCCTGAGGACTGTAGTTTGGGGACCCCTGCCTTAGGCTATAATGACCCTGCCTGCTTACAGCCTGTCCCCCACACCCAATGTAAAGTATAAGGGAGCAAACATATACATATATCAAATTTACAAACTTACTTAACCAACACAACCCCTGGTCAGGGCAAATACAAAAATCTATCAAGGAATGCATAAATAAGTGGAACAGTAAATCAAAATGGTCTTGTTCTGTTTTTAAAAAGATACCAAGTTACCCTTCAGAGACAGCAGACCAAAACCACACTCACATGGCAAAAGCATGTACGGAGGAGAGAACTTTAACTTCCAGTTATATCCAGAATCGAAGTATCACCTATTCCCCCTTATAAAACCAAAAGACCCTAAAATGACTGAAACTTGAACACTGAAACACTTTCTTTTTTTTTATATAACTTTATTTTTTTAATGGGGCAACATCAATAAATCAAGATACATATATTCAAAGATAACATATCCAGGTTATCTTGTCATTCAATTATGTTGCATAACCATCACCCAAAGTCAGATTGTCCTCTGTCACCTTCTATCTAGTTTTCTTTGTGCCCTTCCTCCTCCCCCTTTCCCTCTCCCTCTCCACCCTCCCCCTGTAACCACCACACTCTTAACAATATCTCTTAGTCTCACTTTTATGTCCCACCTACGTATGGAATAATGCAGTTCCTGTTTTTTTCTGATTTACTTATTTCACTTCCTATAATGTTATCAAGATCCCACCATTTTGCTGTAAATGATCCAATGTCATGATTTCTTATGGCTGAGTAGTATTCCATAGTGTATATGTGCCACATCTTTATCCAGTCATATATTGACGAGCTTTTTGGTTGTTTCCATATCCTAGCCACTGTAAACAATGCTGCAATGAACATGGGGCTGCATGTGTCTTTACGTATCAATGTTTCTGAGTTTTGGGGATATATACCCAGTAGAGGGATTGCTGGGTCATAAGGTAGTTCTATTTGCAGTTTTTTGAGGAACCACCATACTTTCTTCCATAATGGTTGTACTACTTTACATTCCCACCAACAGTTCCTTTTTCTCTGCAGCCTCTCCAACACTTGCTATTACCTGTCTTGTTAATAATAGCTAATCTAACAGGTATGAGGTGGTATCTCATTGCAGTTTTCATTTGCATTTCTCTAATAACTAAAGAAGATGAGCATCTTTTCATATATCTGTTGGCCATTTGTATTTCTTCCTGGGAGAAGTGTCTGTTCATGTCCTCTTCCCATTTTTTTATTGAATTGTTTGTTTGTTTGTTGTTGAGTTTTATGAGTCTTTGTATATTTTGGATATTAGGCCCTTATCTGAGCTGCTGTTTGAAAATATCATTTCCCATTTAGATGGCTGTCTGTTTATTTTGTTATCAGTTTCTCTTGCTGAGCAAAAACTTCTTAGTCTGATGTAGTCCCATTCATTAATTTTTGCCTTCATTTCTCTTGCCTTTGGAGTCAAATTTATAAAATGCTCTTTAAAACCCAGGTCCATGAGTTTAGTACCTATGTCTTCTTCTATATACTTTATTGTTTCAGGTCTTATGTTTAGATCTTTGATCCATTTTGAGTTAATTTTAGTACAGGGGGACAAACTGTAGTCGAGTTTCATTCTTTTGCATGTGGCTTTCCAGTTTTCCCTGCACCATTTATTGAAGAGGCTTTCTTGAAACACTTTCAGAAGCAAAGGGTCTGTTGTGCAGAGAGATCCAGAGCTGAAGACCTTTAGTGTATCTTACCATAAATGACCATATTCCAAAGCTCTCCAATCAAAACCTTTATTGCCAGTGCTTCCGCATACCAGCTTGTTCCTTTAACACCTCTCAATCCTTGCTTTTAAAAGCCCCTCATTAAAGGCCATAAAAAGCTTGGCTTTTTAAACAACAGCTTTCTGTTCTACTTGCTTAGCACTCTGCAACTAAAATAGCTTTAATTTTTCCTTTGCAAAGCTCAAAGGTCAGTGTCTGGCTTTGCTGCTCTTCAGGTGGGCAGACCCTCATTCACTTCGGTTCAGTTAGATTCAGTAACAACCATCAGAGAAAAAAAAATTCTTTTTGTTTAAGCCATCCAGTATTTAACATCTTCTTATGGCAGCCCTAGGAATATAATATATTTCTCAGTAAATCCACTCCTATACATCCAAGAGAATTAAAACATGTTCACACAAAAGTTTGTACATGAATGTTTACAGCAGCAATATTCATGAAAGCCAAATAATGGAAACATTCCTAATGTCCATTAAGTGGTTAATAAATAATCAACATGTTGTATAACCATAAAGTTGATAATATTTTGCAATAAAAAAGAATGTACTGACATATGTCCCACCATGGATCAATCTTTAAAGTGTTATGCTAATTGAAAAAAATCAGTCACAAAAGGTCACCTAGTATATAAACCAATTTACATAAAATATTCAGATTAGGTGAATCTATACTGGCAGAATGTAGATTCTTAGCTGCTTACTGTTATTTCTTGTTAGAAAGGCAATGGGAAATAGAGATTGACTGCTAAAGGGTATGGGGTTTCTTTCCATGGTGATAAAATATTCTCAAATTGTAGTATTAGCCTGACCTGTGGTGGCACAGTGGATAAAGCATCAGCCTGGAATTCTGAGGTCACTGGTTCTAAACCCCGGGATTGCATGGTCAAGGCACATATTGGAGTTGATGCTTCCTGCTTCTCTTGCCTTGCTCTTTCTTTCTCTCTCTTCTCTTTCTCTAAAAGTGAATAAAATCTCAAAAAAATTGTAGTATTTGTTGCACAACTATTAATATACTAAAATTACTAAATATTGCATTTTAAGTACTGAATTTTATGCAATATAAATTAAATCTTAATAAAGAATTTACTATTATTATTATTATTATTGAGAGGCAGGAAGGCAGTGAGACAGACATCCACGTGCACCCAGAAAGTGACCCACCCAGCAAGCCCCCCTATAGGGCGATGCTCTGCCCATCTGGGGCTGTTGCTCCATTGTTTGGCAAAGGAGCTATTTTAGTGCCTGGGGTGAGACCATAGTGTCATCCTTAGTGCCAGGAACCAATTTCCTTGAATGAGCCATTGCTGCTGGAGAGAGGGAGAGAGAGAGAGAGAGAGAGAGAGAGAGAGAGAGAGAGAGAGAGAGAGAGAGAGAGAAGGGAGAGGTGGAGGGAGGAGACACAGATGGTCACTTCTCTTGTGTGCCCTGACCAGGAATAGAACCCAGGACTTCCACACACAGGGCCAATGCTCTACCATTGAGCCTGCTGGCCAGGGTCAATAAAGAATTTTTAAAACATAAAAATATAATTTACTCCCTTCAAAAGTAGAGAAGTGTGGATTTTGAATAAAGGCAATAAGCTCCATTTATATTATTTGTTCTAATAAAGTCTTTAGGTAAAGACAATGTTCATACCAAATACTCTCTCCAGGTTCACTTTTTTTAAAATTTTTAAAATTTATTTATTTATTTATTTTGTGGCAGAGGCAGCGAGAGACAGAGAGAGGGGCAGACAGACAGGAAGAGAGAGAGATGAGAAACATCAAATTTTCGTTGCGGTTCTTTAGTTGTTTATTGATTGCTTTCTCACATGCGCCTTGACCAGGGGCTACAGCAGACTGAGTGACTCCTTGCTCAAGCCAGCAACTTTGGTGAGCCTTGCTCAAACCAGATGAGTCTGTTCTCAAGCTGGCGACCTCGGCATTTCTAACCTGCGTCCTCCGCATCCCAGTCAGATGCTCTATCTGTGCCACCACCTGGTCAGACAGGTTCATTTTTTAATTATTAATTTGTACCCTACCTCCATCTCTTCTGTTAGGGCATATGCATATAGTCTCATGGTCTCTTGAATTTTTTCAGAGCATCATTCCTGTGCTTCATGGGTATTAATTTATTTTGAATATACAGCTACTTTTCCTAGATAGTTTGGCATTCCACACAACTAGCCATTTGTCCCAAATTGTTGCACCCAATCCTAGATTTCTTTTTTTTTTTTTTTTTTTCCATTTTTCTGAAGCTGGAAACAGGGAGAGACAGTCAGACAGACTCCCGCATGCGCCCGACCGGGATCCACCCGGCACGCCCACCAGGGGCGACGCTCTGCCCACCAGGGGGCGATGCTCTGCCCATCCTGGGCGTCGCCATGTTGCAACCAGAGCCACTCTAGCACCTGAGGCAGAGGCCACAGAGCCATCCCCAGCGCCCGGGCCATCTTTGCTCCAATGGAGCCTTGGCTGCGGGAGGGGAAGAGAGAGACAGAGAGGAAAGCGCGGCGGAGGGGTGGAGAAGCAAATGGGCGCTTCTCCTGTGTGCCCTGGCCGGGAATCGAACCTGGATCCTCCGCACGCTAGGCCGACGCTCTACCGCTGAGCCAACCGGCCAGGGCCCCCAATCCTAGATTTCATGCTGAGGGTTGGGAAAGCAGATCTTGGTTTTTGAGGCAATGATTTTGAGATTCTGTTGTTTTCATTGGTGGCTAAATTGAGCACTTTGAATAGTATTTTTTATTTATTGATTGATTGATTTTAGAGTAAAAGGAAGAGAGAGAGAGAGAGAGAAATTTTTATCTGTTTCTGTATATGTCCTGACCCGGCATCAACCAAGTAACCTTTGTGTACTAGGACGATGCTCTACCAACTGAGCTATCCAGCCAGGACATTGTGTAGTATTTTTTTTTAAGTGATGGTCTTTCTGAATACCTCCTAACCAGAATAGGTAAAGCAAATTTGTCCTGGCACTTTGAGAGGTCAGGTTGAAATCAATAGTTTTTCCTCACTGTGATATTGTGATTTACAATATTAAGAGATATGGACTTGGTCTTTATTCCTGTTTAGGGCACAGAGTTTTTAAAACCCTTGTGATGAAAGCAATAAAATTGTCTTTTTTATGTTAATGAGAAGCACTTAAGGATGGAATTTCTTGGTTGCCATGGGAAACAACCTTGTGGTAGAGGGTTAGAACTTTCAGTCACACTTACTGATATCTGAGGAAGGGAGAGAAACTGGATGTGTTGATTACCAATGACTGATGATTTAACCAATCATGTTTATGTGATAATGTCTCCATCACCCCGATGTGCGTGCACTCACTCACACACTCACACACCAAGGTTTGAATGGCTTCAACCAGTGGTGGGATTCAGCCAGTTCACACCAATTCAACAGAACCGAAAGCTAACTTTTTGTTGTGTCCTTGGTTGCTAAAATGGTCCTTGTCATCAGGGCTCTCTGTAAGGTGGGCACCTGGGTAATCACCCAATGTGGAAATCACAAATTTACTGGTACGAATCCAAAGACGGCATTCTTGAAACCTCTGATCTATAACCAAACAGTCAGAAACACAAGTGAGCTTATAAGTAATGTCTGAAGTTTGTGGGGGGGGGGGGCAGTCTTGTAGGACTAAACCGTGAGTCTGTAATCTCGCTCTATCTCTGAGTAGATAGTTGTTTGTAGGACAACCAGACAAGTGTTATGAAAATTGCCACATGGTGGTTTGGAAACCCTTCCCTGATATTGGAGTTGGGGTGCAGAAACTGTTTACTCTCTGTTGGGTAAACAAATGTTTTTAGATTTGCTCACTTGTATTGGTTCAGTGCCACGTGTGTGTGTGTGTAATCTGTGAAAGGCTGTGGGTGCTTGCTCTCAGGGTGGTAGATTGCAGATTGTGAATTACCTTCTTGCTTATGAGGGGCCATTGTTCGCTACTGTTTGCTGGAGAAGGGTGTTTTTTCTCCAGCCTCTTTTGCAGAAGAGTGGAGAGAGAGAGAGAGAGAGAGAGAGAGAGAGAGAGAGCCTTGCTGAGGCTTGTGGGGACCTAGGAGTCTAGAGGGTGAGTCTGGAGAATGAGTCTGGGGTGTGGAACCAGAGACCAAGTAGGAGCTGGGGAGCCCTGAGAGACAGGGAAGTAGTTTATCTGCCTGTTTGCTCATCCGTGTGAGATTTTAAAAAACAGAATGGTTCACCATTTTCTGGCTCCACAGTTACTTTACCATCTGAATCCAGTGACACCCTGCATGGCTAGAGTGGCAATGGCCACTGGCCTTACATTCTCCCTCTTTAAATTTCAAATATATGCTATCAATGTCTTAGTGACAATGCCATCAATTTCCACTTTGTTTCATCCATTCTTCCAACAACTTAACTGATCATCAATTTCTAACACTTAAATTTTTTTTTCCCTTACTGCTCTCTATTTTTCTTGGGGATTCATCATGGATCCCCAAGTTCTTTTAATGCCTACTGAACATTCCCAAAATTCTTTTAGTCTTCCAAAAATCAGTTTTCATTAGATGTCCAAATGTAAGTTTATATTCCATGTCCAAGAATGGGAAACTGCATTAACACAGCATATATTATAATCTTTATAAGTGGTTGTAAAGCCAGTAGCCACGGCCATTATCACAGCCGCCTGGCCCGTGCAGGTTTGCAGTTGATTAGGACAGACGGTAATGAAACAATGGAGCCAAGAACTGGTGGGCCATTAGCTTCAATCCTAGCTTGCATCTGGTGGGCAAGAAATACACACAGTAGGAAAACACTGCCCTTTCCATTGTATATCATATTTACAAACTTATTTGACCCACAGTCCACCCCTTTTGCTCACTTATAATCTAAAGTACAAATATTCCTACACAAGGAAATTAAGCACATTATACAAATTACAACAACATGACCAATTATAAAATTTCAATAGTTACAAAGATACATTTCACCACTCTCTGAGCACTTTCTCAAAAGTGCAAAATGTCCTCAGACTTCTTTCTAGCCATGGGAAAAGTTTCCCAGGGAAGGGGGAGGGCCTCCAGCAAAGCCGCCCCTGACCCCCATCAGGATATTTCACATTGTCCAAAATTTGTAAGTCCATTCAAAAAAGAAGCCAGTGCCCACTCCAGTTGTTATCCAGAAATCAGTCCACGCACATGAGGCTTCAGCTACCTCCTCATTCTTGCTGTTCTGGCAGGTCTTATACTGTTCCAAGGAGGAGCACATGACAATGGAAGTCAGCATTGCCATTTCTGCTCTGGAGAGCATGATGGCCTTCACCTCTATGTCCCAAAATCGCAGACCTACCAGGGGCTTAGTAGGTAATCCTTGCTGCTGGGTTCTCACCTTCTGGTGACTGCAGACAACATCTTTGGACTTCTCATCCTCAGTAGAAGAGCTGGAAATGCCAGCTTCTGTCACTGGGCTCAAGCCCCTGGCCGCCACTACCTGCGACCCCGTGGGCCTTGCAACCCCGAACTTAAACCCAGCCTCAGCCCCGGCCTTCTGCTGCAGCTGGCTCTGGGCAATTTCCAGGGCAATTTGCAATTTGCAACTCACACACCTGTGATTATTTCTCCAGCACTTTACCTATTTCTAGGTAAATTTTGCAAACCTGGTTGGCCTCCTTCTCCGGTGCTTGCTCCAGCTCCAGGGTTGACATCTATTTCTCCCACGTTTGTTCCAGCTCCTTCCACTGCTCGGTTTGCAGGTCCCAGGTAGCCTCTTCCACAGAGCTCTCAGTTTCCTCATGCATGGCTGTAAAATTCAGCCAGCCTACGGCTCCCAAAAGGACAACCATGGGGAACCATAACAGCAGCCAGTCCTCTACTCCACCGCTCAAAGGTGGTGGTGGCTCCGTACTGAGCTGTATCGAATTCTACCAACAACGCCAAATGTAAAGCCAATAGCCACGGCCACCATCACAGCTGCCTGGCCCATGCAGGTTCGTATTGGATTCGAACAGATGGTAATGAAACAACAGAGCCAAGAACTGGTGGGCTATTAGCTTTAATACTAGCTTGCACCTGGCAGGCAAGAAATACACACAGTGGGAAAACACTTCCCTTTCCATTCAGGGCTCCCAAAGCCACTGACTTATCCAAGTTTCATAGAATCAAAGGTTTCTACCTCACCAGCCTTATTCACCTCTGTTCTCCATCTCCTTCTCTCTTCACAAACTCTGCACAAACTCTGCACAAACTAGCTTCTCCTTCAGCACTCCACCATCTTGGCTGCTTCCCCTCTCCTCCACATGGCCTTTACCTGCTTTCCTTTAGCATGGGCTCCTCTGCCCCATTTTATAGTGTAGAAATCAAAACCTTTAATCCAATATACAAACAAAGAAGTCTCTGATACAAAGTCACTTAGGGTGGGAAAGGCTTAGTCTTAAAATTAAGCCATAGGCTATAATGACCCTGCCTGTTTATAGCCTGTCCCCCACACCCAATGCAAACTATAAGCGAGCAAACATATATATCATATTTTTCCATCATGGATCCCCAAGTTATTTTACTGCCTCCTGAACATTCCCAAAATTCTCTTGGTCTTCCAAAAATCAGTTTTCATCAGATGTCCAAATGTAAGTTTATATTCTATGTCCAAGAATGAGAAACTTCATTAACACAGCATTTATTATGATTATAAGTGGTATTAAATTATGTATGTCTCTTTCATCTTGATAAATTCAGACTAGGGCTGTTTGCATTGTGTTGTTCTCCCTAGGGTTTTGGATTATTTAATTTGTGGGTTTGAAAACAGGTAAGGTAATTATCTTACTTATTTTAAGTCTTACTAACCTCCACCTCTACCCACTGCAGCAGGTTATTTGCAGTATCTGTTAATAAATTGCAACTACATGAGACTTTGTTTTCAACCCAATTATTTTCATTCAACAACATCGAATTAGAAGCACGTCTAACTGGGTGTTATTTCTAAAATGAATGTAAAACCTGATTCAACAGGCTTTTACTGGTATTTTTCTTTAAACTGCCTAACTCTTAACAGAACATCCTCAGAATTTCATAATCACCTTGTGATAGTCTGCAGCTACCTGTTATTGTTTTCAAGTAATCCTTGGTTGTAACTGAGTTACTGAACTCTAATTAATGCAGCATCTATCTCTTCAGGTAGACACAGAAACATGAGAAGTTTTTCCAGTGACAGAGAAAAAAAAGCAGGCTTACTGTTTATTCTTACAATTATTCCCTACATATATACTAGGACTGCCCACAAAGAAAAAGAATAGAATTATGGGTAATTTTTCTTCTACCTGACACTTCCCATTTATTCACGTAGTCATCTCCCCATGGTCTAGGTCTACTAGCTCGAAATTCCATTGATAAGATTCATGCCATATTAATTGCTACTTCCTAAGAAGGCTGAGTAGACAGCCATTCTCGCATCAAGTTCTTATCATGGTTTTCATCCTTTTTTTCCTAACCCTATGATATATGAATCTGAAAGGCACTGTGGCTCAATGGCACCCATTAAAGATAACACAAAGGATTAGATTTTCAAATGAGATTTATCGAACTATAGAAATGATCCCTGAAAGTATAGTCTTTCAAATGAAATTTATCAAGATTAAATGTTGCATTTACTCTCAAGCTTTACTAATAAATAGTCACATGTAATAGTTATGCAAATGTGAGGTAGAATAAAAAAAAAAATACCAGAACCAATTATTTAGTTCTCCCAGTTTATTTTTTACTATACATGGACATGCTCTTGTTTAGTTTAGTTTATTATTAATATTTTTATCTTATTCTTCTTTTTCCAATTGAGAGGAGAGGAGATAGAAAGACTCTTGCATGAGCCCAGACTGGAATTCACCTGGCAACCCTTGTTTAAAGCCAATGCTCTACCCATCTGAGGCCATGCTCGCAATAGTGCTATTTTTAGAGCCTGAGACAGAGGCTCCACAGAGCCATCCTCAATGCTGGAGGCCAATACACTTGAACAAATCGAGCTATGGCTGCAGAAGGGAGAGAGAGAAAGAGAGAGAGAGAGAGAGAGAGAGAGAGAGAGAGAGAGAAAGAAATGAGGAAGGAGGATGGGTGGAGAAGCAGATGGTCTGTTCTCCTGTGTGCCCTGACCAGAAATCAAACCTGGGACATCCACAGGTAGGACCGATGCTCTACTACTGAGCCAAGCTGCCAGGGCACTCTTGCTAACTTTTATATACGAAGTCTCTAAGTTTGGTGTGTAGTCCTATGATGTACACAGAAGGGAGTTCTTTCAGTCATAAAATATCTCTAGTTTATATTTTGTTATTTACATAACATGGATTCCAGTTTTCTTCTTTACTATAAGGAATTCTAGACAGAGAAAGCATTAAAGGGTAGAAGATTTTATTATTCAAATGTATGTCTTTTTGGCACAAAGATTATTTTGTGCTAGAGGCAATAAAACCCAGCACATTCAGAAAAAACTTCTTACCTCCTCAACTTCCTAAATTTACATGACAAAAAAGGCTTGTGCCAGAAATAGAGCTACTACTAGAGATAACTTTTTACCTAAGAAACTTACCTGCATGACATGTGGGCAACCACTGCTTTACCAAACATCTCTTCTCACCTTCCTGTGAATGACTTTTCTCCCTTTTTATCTCTAGAGCTCTACATTTTGCCTTAGTGCAGGAAGCTATATAAGCTTCCACCGCCTGGTTGCTTTTTTGGGTTTTATATTTTTATGTGGCTATACATATGTAATTAAATTTATTTTTCTTCTCTTAATTAGCCATATCAATTTAAATAGTAAAACAGCCAAAAATCTTAAAGGGGAAACAAGATTTTTTTTTAACCCTTAAGACACCTTCTGCTAAAAACATTTCTTAGGTAAGGACTCTCCCACTAGCAAATACCAAGTTTGCTAAGAAATCTATCATTAATATTTCAGTTGGTCCTTTTCTAAACTTTTTTTCCTCCTTGAGATTCCTCTAATAAAGTGGATTCTTAGCTTGCTGCAAACCATTTTCTACACACACACACACACACACGTACTCCAAACTCAAGTCCTAAACCTTACTTAATGGTGGAATATCAGAGATAATCTTAGTAATAATACTAGGGTAGTCATAACTTTTATTATTATCTAATATTGAATTTTATATATTAGCCAATATAATTGTTATATTGCTAACATAGGTAGGTAGCTAAATATTAATAAGGAAAGGAAACAAAAGGAATCAGACATTAAATTTAACAAAATTGGAAAGTCTGCTTCAGTAGGAAATTACAGCATTCCACTTACTAATAAACTATAGCATTTACAATTCCAGACACCCCAGGGAATATTTCCCTCCCTGCAAAGAGATTAATATTCCCTCACTTTCTGGCTCCCTGTGCGGGGGGGCAGGGAGAAAACTGATATTTTCAACTCGCCAAACACAACCAGACCATCCCCAGACTATGAGGAGAAAAGCGTCTATACTTCCTCCTCAAGCCATTTGCAGAAATAGCCATGATGGCAGCAATAGAGAGTTGACAGTCTACCTTATACGAAAAACCTGATTCGTTAGTGAGAAGAACCATAAAAAGCTGCAAAAGATTAAGAAACTGGTTGGCTTAAAGAAAAGCTATTCCGTCCCAGCCAAGACAATATAAATACAAGCTTAACAAATAAAATGCTCTTTGCCTTGTCTCACTTGGAGATCCACACTCCTCCCATTCATTCATGATTCTTTCCAAGCAGCCATGTGGTCCTAAAAAGCTTTACAGGTCAGCCAGGTGCTGGCCACCATTTGGACTTGAAGCCTGGAAACAGAGTATGTTTACCCGATGAAGACTGATTAAATTGAACCATGGATCAGAATATCTGGACTTTGGTTTTTTTACTATGTTTAATGAAAACAATACTGGACTTTTTCCATGGCAGGATGGATGGACAAGAGACACTGGAAACTTATGGGCAGCTTTTCATTTCAACCTCAAATAAATTTTACTGTGAAAGCCATATTTTATCCACACAAGAGTTCTATAGAATTCCTTCTCTGTAAATCTGTAAAAGAAAACCATTTCTACTGGCAATACTAAGAAAAAGTAATTGTAAAAATAAGAAAATGTAGCCTGACCAGGTGGTGGAGCAGTGGATAGAATGTCGAACTGGGACACAGAAGACCCAGGCTCAAAACCCCGAGGTTGCTGGCTTGAGTGCAGGCTCATCTGCCTTGAGCACAGGCTCACCAGCTTGAGTGTGGGGTTGTTGGCTTGAGCATGGGTTCATAGACATAACTTCATGGTCACCGGCTTGAGCCCAAAGTTCAGTGGCTTCAAGCCCAAGGTCACTGTCTTAAACCCAAGGTCACTGGCTTGAGAAAAGGGTCACTCTGCTTTGCTGTAGCCCCCCAGTCAAGGCATATATGAGAAAGCAATCAATGAACAATGAAGTAGCCGCAACAAAGAACTGATGCTTCTCATCTCTCTCCCTACCTGCCTGTCTGTCCTTATCTGTCCCTCTCTCTGTCCTTGTCTCTGTCTTTCTCTGTCTCTGTAACAAAAAAAAGAAAATGTAAACATTTCTTTCAGCATATGATTAGATTGTATATCTGGAATACCCAAGAAAAAACAAGAGGAAAATAAAAAGGTTCTATAAAAAGGAAATTTACTAAGTTATAACAGGATACAAATTTAACATAAGAAATGTATTACCACTGGAAAGATAAATTAAAAATAAAAATGCTTTCAATAAAATGTTGGATAGGACTAATGGAAAAAATATGAATAAAAATTTCTCTAAATATACATGTTTCATATATTATTGAATTTGAATGCAAATAGTAAAATTAACTTTAAAATGAATTTTCTACAAACATAAAATATACCAAAATTAATGCCCCTCACAGTGCATTTTTATTATTGGTAAACCTTACAGTGACAGAATTACTTCAAGTTGATGGGCTACACAACTGACTTAGTACTTTAGGGGAAGGGGGGAGTAGAAGTGGGTAAAATGGAGAAAAATGATGATGGAAGGAGACTTGACTTAGGGTGGTAAACACACGATAGAATGATGCAATATAAAATTATACACCTGAAATCTATATAATTTTATTAATCAATGTCACCCAAATAAATTCAACAAAAAATATGGAACCTTGAATTTTATTTTTTAATCTAAAGAAATATGAGAAAATATGCCACATATTAAAGTAATCTTTTGGTCGTGGCTGGTTTGCTCAATGGTAGAGTATCAGCGCGGTGTGTGGTTGTCCTAGATTCAATTCCCAGTCAGGGCACACAGGAGAAGTGTCCATCTGTTTCTCCATCCCTCCTCCTCTTGCTTCTCTCTCTCTTACCTCCTGCAGCCATGGCTCGATTTTAACAAGTTGACCCGGATGCTGAGGATGACTCCATAGCCTCAGCCACAGGCGCTAAGAAGAGCTCGGTTGCTGAGTGATGGAGCAACGTCCCAGATGGACAGGGCATTGCCCCCTAGTGCACTTGCCAGGTGGATCCTGGTCGGGATGCATGTGGAAGTCTGTCTCTCTGCCTCCCCTTCTCTCACTGAATAAAAAAAAAAAAGTAATCTCTCCTGAACTCTATCAGAAGAAACCAGGGTTCTTTTAAAAAATAACTAATTCAGAGCTGGAGCAAGGACTATGTAAGATGAAACAATTTGATTAATAAATCAAAATGATTAATAAATGTAATTGATAAAACATAATTAATAAAAACATTTTATGTAATCCCTTCAGAGGAATCACTAAATTCTTACTAATTTCAGTTTCATTCATTCATGTAGTACACACCACTATTAAGGATTCTACTCTTGTACAATTCAGGACCTTTAGTAAGTATAATAACAAGTCCAAAACATTTCATCTTTCCTTCAATTGGAATTTTTTATTCATGTTTTCTCTGTAGGCTTATATTTTAAGACATGGACAAAAGATTGAGTGTTCTGAAATCATTGAAAAAATACAGTTTTAAGGATTCAGTGTAAAAATTATACTAGAAGAGCTTAGCTAAAATACTAGAAGAAACACTCATAGCTACAAATCTCTTAAGAGAGATATTGCCACTTTGAGAAGACATCTGTTATTCAGGAGTCAAGATTTGGGGTTTTCAGGTCTATTTTAGCCTGGAAAAAAATAGCTTCATAAAAGTATAGTGCTGACAGGAAGGAGTAAAACTGTGGTTATTTATTTGGGCTATTATTTTTGGCATTTTAAGAAAATATTTCATTGTCTAAAAGCCTTATGATGAAGCTCCTCTTCTTGCCTTTCTTATTCTCTGCCTGTCAATTTAATAAGCTATAACTGTCAATTGGGGAAAAAAATTAAAGTCATGCTCAAGGAACTTTTCTTTTTACCTAAAATGGATTTTTAAAAAAGACTTTCTTTATTATTACATTGTTCTTGATGGCTTCTCAAAAATCATAAAAATTAAAATATTGTGTATGCAAAGTGACTCAAGTTCAGCAAGGGAGAGACAAGATTTATCAGAATATTTTTCACCTGAGTGCACTTACTAGAATTCAGGAACACAATAGTTTTATCATTTAAAAAAAAACAGACAAACAAACAAAAAACATTCCCTAGAAAATATTAACATAAAGTGCATACTCCAAGCTAATGTATCTTCATGGGAATTTAAGTATAATGTCTCTAATAACTGTAACTGAGACTAGAGTTTTTTTGTTTGTTTGAGTATGCTCTATTTAAATGGTTTAGGCTCAGTGAAATAATAATTGCCACTTTATAAAAATGCTTGATTAAATTTTATTTAATCTAAAGATATACTTATGCAATCAAGCATACCACATTTGTAGATAGCGATTCTGGTAATCTTTGATTATATTGTATACTGTGGATAAAAAAAATAAAAAGAAATGGTTCTCTGGAAAGTAACCTCATAAGCTGTTCTAATCATAAATTCTTAAATGAGCAGGTCATGGTGGTAGTCATAGCCCAGATATATAACTTCTTTAGTAAAAGGCTTATTTTTGCCTTCAGCAAGCACTATCTATTGCTTCTGGGCACCTAAGTTAATACCTTTTTTCAGAACCCTCTATCTAAAAGGTGACCAACCACCCTCATAATCTCCAATAATTCCATCCCCGTTTTGCTCCCCTTAACTTCGTGTAATCGTCCTTCTGTTTCCAACTTAATATAAAATGAATAAAGAAGCTGAAAACTGTCATTTTTTGGAAACATTCTTCTCAGTCTGTTGAAATCTTGCTCCCAGGCATATTCTCTATTTGACTTAAATAAACTTTTATAAAATTTTTCTACAGGTTTGAACACTTCTTACATTGACAATACTATATGGTATATATACTGCACTTGAGTATAAAACTACTCAGATCACTAACTAGATATTAAATAAATTGTCTTTATTGACTTTTTTATTCTCTGTAGTTAATTTTATAGACTCAATAAGAATTAGTCTTTCTATCTACTTGGCTATAATAAGATAAACCATTTTTTTTATCATGGCCTTGCCAAAAGCATATACTCAGAGATAAATTTTATTAAATTTAATATGAAATTTTCTTTATTAAAAACAAGTACTATAAACCATTGTTAAGGGAAATCGAAAAAGATATAATGAGATGGAAGAATATACCTTGTTCTTGGCTAGGAAGAATAAATATAATCAAGATGGCTATATTACCCAAAGCAATATACAAATTTAATGCAATTCCCATCAAACTTCCAATGACGTTTTTTAAAGAAATAGAGCAAAAAATCATCAGATTTATATGGAACTATAAAAAACCCTGAATAGCCAAAGCAATCCTAAAGAAAAAGAATGAAGCTGGGGGCATAACAATACCTGACTTCAAACTCTATTATAGGGCCACGACAATCAAAACAGCATGGTATTGGCAGAAAAATAGACACTCAGACCAATGGAACAGAATAGAAAGTCCAGAAATAAAACCACATATATATAGTCAAATAATTTTTGATAAAGGGGCCAACAACACACAATGGAGAAAAGAAAGCCTCTTCAATAAATGGTGCTGGGAAAACTGGAAAGCCACATGCAAAAGAATGAAACTGGACTACAGTCTCTCTCCCTGTACAAAAATTAACTCAAAATGGATCAAAGATCTAAACATAAGACCTGAAACAATTAAGTACATAGAAGAAGACATAGGTACTCAACTCATGGACCTGGGTTTTAAAGAGCATTTTATGAATTTGACTCCAATGGCAAGAGAAGTGAAGGCAAAAATTAATGAATGGGACTACATCAGACTAAGAAGTTTTTGCTCAGCAAGAGAAACTGATAACAAAATAAACAGAAAACCAACTAAATGGGAAATGATATTTTCAAACAACAGCTCAGATAAGGGCCTAATATCCAAAATATACAAAGAACTCATAAAACTCAACAACAAACAAACAAACAATCCAATAAAAAAATGGTAAGAGGATATGAATAGACACTTCTCCCAGGAAGAAATACAAATGGCCAACAGATATATGAAAAGATGCTCATCTTCTTTAGCTAGTAGAGAAATGCAAATCAAAACGGCAATGAGATACCACCTCACACCTGTTCGATTAGCTGTTATTAGCAAGTCAGGTAATAGCAAATGTTGGAGAGGCTGTGGAGAAAAAGGAACCCTCATACACTGTTGGTGGGAATGTAAAGTAGTACAACCATTATGGAAGAAAGTATGGTGGTTCCTCAAAAAACTACAAATAGAACTACCTTATGACCCAGCAATCCCTCTACTGGGTATATATCCCCAAAACTCAGAAACATTGATACGTAAAGACACATGCAGCCCCATGTTTATTGCAGCATTGTTCACAGTGGCCAGGACATGGAAACAACCAAAAAGCCCATCAATAGATGACTGGATAAAGAAGATGTGGCACATATACACTATGGAATACTACTCAGCCATAAGAAATGATGACATCGGAACATTCACAGCAAAATGGTGGGATCTTGATAACATGATACGAAGCGAAATAAGTAAATCAGAAAAAACCAGGAACTGTATTATTCCATACGTAGGTGGGACATAATACTGAAACTAAGAGACATTGACAAGAGTGTGGTGGTTATGGGGGGGAGGGGGGAATGGGAGAGGGATAGGGGGTGGGGAGGGGCACAAAGAAAACAAGATAGAAGGTGACAGAGGACAATCTGACTTTGGGTGGTGGGTATGCAACATAATTGAACGACAAGATAACCTGGACTTGTTATCTTTGAATATATGTATCCTGATTTATTGATGTCACCCCATTAAAAAAATAAAATTATAAAAAATAAATAAATAAATAAAAGTACAGAACATAAAAATAAAATAAATAAATAAATAAATAAAAAATAAAAACAAGTACTTGCATGGAAACATTGTTATAAGTTATTTCCAGGAAATTAGTAGTTTTCCTGTGAGTTATAATTTTAGCCTTACAGGGAGAAAAGCAAGTCACTTCCTGGAAAACTGGGAACATTATCAGACTCAATAATTTGAAGAATGAAAGATATTTATAGATATATTATTGGAAACTCAGAAAAAAGTCACTTAATTTTTTTTCCAAGCCTCAAAACTGAGGAAGTTATGGTGTTATGGAACCAAAAAGGTCCATTTGCCTGTGTGCATCAAAGTTCGATAAAATATGAACAGAATTTTGCAACAAAGAAAGTAAGGCCTTATTTTAAGAAATGGTCCATATCAGGAGACACAGGTGAGCTACTATTCAAACACATGTCTCCCCAATAACTTCCAGGAAATGGGTTATATAGGGGAAAATCATTAATTATGGTGACTAAGAGTTAAAGTCATGAGCAAGGTCAGGGTTTCTACTGATTGGTCAGTACTAGGATAGACGGTAGTTGATAATTATATCTGGTCTTGATGTCAGCAGTGTTGTTGCTTTGTCTGGTTTCACTGTTTTCTGGGCTTAGAGATGAAATATAACTGAGGCCTAAAAGATCTTTAGTCTGATTGAAACTACACCTTTGTGGTCAACATACCCGAGGCTTTGTTTCCTAAGAGTATTTGATGCTGACTGGAACCACATTCTCCTAAGGACTTAACAATTTTGAGCCTGACCAGGCAGTGGAGCAGTGGGTAGAGCTTCAGCCTGGAATGCTGAGGACCCAGGTTCAAAACCCTGAGGTCGACGGCTTAAGAATGGGTTCCTCCGGTTTGAGCACGAGGTTATTGGCTTGAGTGCAGGGTCACTGGTTTAAGCATGGGACTATAGACATAACTCTATGGTCACTGGCTTGAGCTCAAGGTCACTGCCTTGAGCAAGTGGTCACTGGCTCTGCTGGAGCACCTGGTCAAGGCACATATGAAAAAACAATCAATAAACAGCTAAGGTGCTGAAATAAAGAATTGATGCTTCTCATCTCTCTCCCTTCCTGTCTGTCCCTTTCTGCTTCTGTTTGTCCTTCTCTCACTCTCTCCCTTGTTAAAAAATAAAAATAAAAAAGTAAAGAAAAACAATCATTTTGAGAGTAGTCATGCAAGTGAGAAGGAGATAAGTGAGTCAGAGTACTGGACAAAATCAGTTTGAATAAAACAAACAAACAAGAGAAGCCCTGGTCAGTTGACTCAGCTGTAGAGCGTCAGCCCCGTATGTTGAAGTCCTGGGTTCGATTCCCGGTCAGGGCACACAGGTGAAGCACTCATCAGCTTCTCCACTCTTCCCTCTCTCCTTCCTCTCTATCTATCTCTTCCAATGCAGTCAAGGCTCCATTGGAGCAAACTTGGCCCGGGTGCTGAGGACGGGGTCATGGCCTCCGCCTCAGGCACTGGGATGGCTCAGGATGCAACAGTGCAACACCCTAGATGGGCAGGGCATTGCCCCCTGGTGGGCATGCCCAGTGGATTCCGGTTGGGTGCATGCAGGAGTCTGTCTGACTCCCTCCCCGTTTCTAACTTTGGAAAAATACAACAAAAAAAGTCAAAAGGTCATATTAAAGAAATAATTTTTTTTTCCGAAGTTGGAAACAGGGAAGCAGCCAGACTCCCGCATGCGACCGACCGGGATCCACCCAGCACGCCCACCAGGAGACGATGCTCTGCCCATCTTGGGGCGTCGCTCTGCCGCAATCAGAGCCATTCTAGCACCTGAGGCAGAAGCCACAGAGACATCTTCAGCGCCCGGGCAAACTTTGCTCCAATGGAGCCTTGGCTGCGGGAGGGGAAGAGAGAGACAGAGAGGAAGGAGAGGGGGAGAGGTGGAGAAGCAGATGGGCGCTTCTCCTGTGTGCCCTGGCCGGGAATCGAATCTGGACTGCTGCACGCCAGGCCGACACTCTACCACTGAGTCAACCGGCCAGGGCCAGAAATAAAATTTTTATACAGTTAAAATAGAGGGAGAATGTATAAAAAATAATTGAACATAACATGTTCCATGTGAATAATATCAGAATGTAGCCCTTAATTTTTTAAAATAAAAGATCTAGAACAAATTTAACTTTTGACCTAAACTATAATAGTTTTTCAACAGTTATGCAACTCTTTAGATTTGTTGATTGTAAACAAGGAGATTTATCTGGCCTTTTTGACACTTATGTAAATAAAACAAGCCAAATTAAAAAAAAACACCCTGTAATATAAAAGCATAGATCTATAGACAACATGCAATAACTATCAATATACTTGAAAATTATGTCTAATATAGAAAACTGATTTCAAGAAATAAAATTCTCATGTACATAATACTGTTCGCAGTTGTGAATATGTATTGTAGGAAGAAAGGAAATTTCCTTTACCCTAAAGATTTTTGGGAGGCTGATCTAATCAAACAGACATAAGACATGTTAATAAGAGGAAACAAATAAATTTAATACATACATGTTTATGGAAGCCCCAAGTACATGAGAGAGTCAGAGACCCCACATCCACAAGAGGTTCAAAAACAAAAAGGAGAAATGGGTATATATGACATTCTTAGCAAAGGATGAGGTAAGGTGCCATGGGGACTTCAAAAGGTCATTGAAATAGGATAAGAAGAGAAGATACACTGCTCACAACAATTAGAGGATATTTTACCACTTCATATTCATTTTGAAATATCCCTTAATTTCTGTGAGCAGTATATTTAGTAATTATAAGTTTGTCCTGCCTTAAAAATAAGTGAAAAAAAATGTTATCTCTATCTCTGATAAGCAAGAACCATAAATTATATTCTTCTAGGTCAGGGGTCGGGAACCTATGGCTCACGAGCCAGATTAGCTCTTTTGATGGCTGCATCTGGCTCACAGACAAATCTCTAATAAAAAAATAATAACGTTAAAAACAGAAAACATTTTCCATTATATGGAGTGAAATAAGTAAATCAGAAAAAACCAAGAACTACATGATTCCATACATTGGTGGGACATAAAAACGAGACTAAGAGACATGGACAAGAGTGTGGTGGTTACGAGGGGGGGGGGGAGGAAAGGAGGAAGAGGAGAAGGGGAAGGGGGAGGGGCCCAAAGAAAACTAGATAGAAGGTGACAGAGGACAATCTGACTTTGGGTGATGGGTATGCAACATAATTGAATGACAAGATAACCTGGACATGTTTTCTTTGAATATATGTACCCTGATTTATTGATGTCACCCCACTAACATTAATAAAAATTTATTTATTAAAAAAACATAAAACATTCTCATGTATTACAATCCACTCATTTCCTACCGCTCATGTTCATGGTTGTGGGTGGCTGGAGCCAATCACAACTGTCCTCCGGGACACCACCAAATTTTTATTGAATAATGCCTAACATACATGGGTCATTGTATGGCGGTCACAGAATTACATTTTAAAATATGTGGCATCCATGGTTCTCTCAGCCAAAAAGGTTCCCAACCCCTGTTCTAAGTAGTTAAAGGAGGGTCAGAAATTTATCTTAAGCCCACCCCTAAAGTTGCCTTTAGCTGAAATCAATCTGTGGCCCTTAGAGTAACACGTTGCACTGATTCATTCTGAACTCCCATAATACGAATTTTATAATGTGACCAGGCAGTGGCGCTGTGGATAGAGCTTCAGTCTGGGACGCTGAGGACCCAGGTTCGAAACCTCGAAGTTACTGACTTGTACAAAGGCTCACCAGTTTAGTGTAGGATCTCGGGCTTGAGCATGGAATCATATATATGACCTTATGTTCACTGGCTTAGCCCAAATGTCCCAAATATTGCTGGCTTGAAGCCCAAGGTCGCTAACTTGGAGCTCAAGGTCACTGACTTGAGCTCAAGTTCGCTGGCTTGAGCAAGGGGACAATGGCTTGGCTGGAGCCTGTTGGTCAAGGCATATATGAGAAAGTAATCAGTGAACAACTAAGGTCCCACAGCGAAGAAGTGATGCTCCTCACCTTTCCCTTTTGGTCAGTTTCTCTCTCGCAAAAAAACCAAAAACCAAAAAACAAAAAAAAAACAAACCCAAAGTTTTATAAATTAAGTCAATGCTCAAATTTTTAGAATATGCAAGAATTGTATAACATAACTGTTAAGCTATTAACTAATGATATTAGCATAAAACATAAAATATATTAACATTTTGCTAAGGTCAATCTTACATGATTGTATTGGTCAATAGGGGAGTAACAGAAAAACTTCCCAATTTTGACATGGGACAGAAATTAGTGTCTAATATAATTATCTGATTCTGGAAATAAATTAACATTTCAGATAAAATACATGGTAGGCTTTGATGAGCTTAAGAACCCCTTCTGGGGATCCCACAGAATTAACTATAAACCTCAGGTGGAGCCCAATGACCTTTATTTAAGCAGTTTTACAAAAAATACAATGCTCTGAAACTAACTTAAAAACATTTAAATTCTAGTTTAACTGTTTCTTTTTCTATATCATTTTCCTAGAGAAGAAAGTTTGAATATGCCTTTTTTGAGATCTTTCTCCTCACAGAAGATTTAAAGTAAACTTTTACATATGTTTATTCTCTATTCGCCAGTAAACATTCATACACAGACATGTAAAGAGTATTGCACACTACAACACTGATGAGAACTATTATCTACATCTTAAGTTTTAAAGATAGGTACATAATGTAAACGCAAAATGTATGCATTAACTTAAGCTCTAGATTTAATTTTCACCATCCCCACCTCCCCTACAAGATGATAAAAATTATCTACAGCATCTTTTAATCTTTTCAAACAACTCACAATCATAGATATTTAAATCCATTTAATATGAATAAATATATGTACATCTATTTATAAATATTTGTGTGCACTTGTTAGTTTAATAACTAAAGTCATGAAATTGAATAATATATTTAAATTTGCATATTTCAATTAAATGATATAAGTTTATAATACTAAATTTGCATACTGGACTATTTAAGAGAACTTAATATTCACCGTATTTTAAGTTTATTTTAAGACATTTATTTAAGTAGCTAAGGTTTTTATTTTATTTTCTTTCTCTTTTTTTTGTATTAGAGAATTGTACCACAGCAAACACACAAAAAATTACCTTCATGAGGGTAATTATTTTTTTCCTCCAAGTCCCATTTGTTTTCACTGAATCAAACAGCTATAAATATTCATGTAAAAATAAATCTCCTTGTGTTTATATGTTATTTCTTTTTAGTAAATACTAAAAAGTGGACTTTCTGAGTAATATAAAACATGTATGTTTAACTTGATAAGAAAATAACCAGTTGCTTTTCAAAGTAGTTGTATCATTTCATACTCCAGTCAACAAAGTGTAAGAGTGCTAATAGCTTTACATTTTTATCAACACTTAAGACAATTATTTTCATTTCAGCCATTCTAGTGGGTTATAGTGGTATCTGATCATAGATTTAATTTGCATTTTCCTGTTGATTAATGATGTTGAGCATCTTTTCATGTGTTTGGTCCTTTGTAAACTCTTGTGAAGTGTCTTTTCAAATCTCTCACATTTTTATTGAGTTCTTTGTCTTTTTAATGTTGAATTATGAGAGTTTTCTTTTTTTTTCAACAAAATACAACTCTAATAGAAAGTTGGGCAGATGTCATGAATACATAAAGACAAAATTATTACGTATAAGCATTAGGAAAAAGTTTACAGAATAAAGAAAAGGTAACAAAAACAAAACTGAGATAAAATATTTCACACAATTTGTCAGCAATTGAACCTGGTCTTTATTGGCAAGGCTGACTTTATGAAGGACACTTACTTGCTATAGAAAATGTAAACTGTAAAACAATTTCTTGACGATAATTAAAATCATTATTTCTTGACAGACTCCACACAGAATAAATTCTTTAAACTCAAAATTCATTTTATCCAAGTAATACATATAGATGTATTTATATGCAGTTCTAAAAATAAGGAACTAACATACATTTCTGATAAAAACAACACCACTCTCCATTAAATAAATACATTTACTTAAAAAGTTATAAAAACACAAAGAAGGCATTTATTCTTTTAATTATTCTGCATATGAAAGTCTACCTACTCTCATTACATTTTTCTGTAACTTTTATGAATTATATACTGAAGACTGCAATCAAAAGTAAAAGATATAAAATATTTAATTCTTATTTAATACTTAATTAAAAATTAGTACCACAGAAGAAAACAAACAATACATGCTAGGTATAAGATTATAAACTTTTATGATCAAGAAAAATGGTAAGATTCTGGAGGAGAACTTCAGGCAATGTACCCTGGCCATCTAAGTGAACAGATGACTCAAACATATGGTTTTCTATTCTTTTGGCATTCATGTGTACTTAAAGCTCAGACAGCTTAATTGGTCTTTGAAAATATGAAGAAAAACCTCATTAGCTAAAACATTTTTCCTGTTTTCTTCTGGAAGTTTGACAGTTTTAACTTTTGCTTTAAATAGTCAATCCATTTTGATTGATTTTTGTATATAGACTAAGATAAGGATTTACTTTTATTCCTTTTCATGTAGATATCTATTTATTCTTGCAACATTAAAAAAACTATCTTTCTCCCATTGTACAGTCTTAGTGCCCTTGTTGAAAATTAATTGGCTTTATGTAAATCTATTTTGGGCCCATTATTCTGTTCCATTTATCTATAAATTTGTCCTTAGGCCAGTACCATACCATTTTAATTAGTGTAACATTGTAGTATATTTTGAAATTAAAAAATGTCATTCGTCCATCAGCTTTTTTATTTTTCTTCTTTCTCAAGATTGCTTAGGTGATTCAACACCTTTTGTGGTTCCATATAAATTTTAGATACATTCTTTTCTCTTTCTATATAAATGCTATTGGAATTTTGATAGATTCTGCATTCACCCTGTGGATTACTTTGGGCAGTATGGACATTTTAACAATATTAAGCTCTCAAACCTATGAATATAAATCACTTTTTATTTATTTGTACCTTAATTTTTAATTGTACTGTAAATATAATTTTTAAAAAGATTCCTGAATCTGCATATTTATTTTCCTCATTAGATTTGGGAAGACATCAGCCATTATTTCTATAAATAAGATTTCTGACCCTTTTTCTTTCTCTACTCTTTCTGAAACTCTCATAATGCATGTTGTTTGCTTTATAATGTCTCATAACACTTTATTTACTTTTATTTATTAATTATTCTCTTCTGACTGTATAATTTTATGATTCCTGTCTTTGAGTTCACTCATTATTTCTTGTGCTTGGTCAAGTCTGTTGTTGAAGTCTTTTAGTAATATTATTATTTCAGTTATCGTATTTCCATCTCTAAATTTTTTTATTATATTATCATCTCTTTGTTGTTATTCTTATTTTGTTCATGTATCTTTTTTCTGATTTTGTTTAGTTGTCAATTTGTGTGCTGCTTTTATAAATCATTGAGCTCTTTTAAGATAATTGTTTGAATTCTTTGTCAACTATTACATAGATCTCCATTTTTAAAGGGTCAGTTACTGGTTATTTATTTTATTCTCTTGATTGTGTCATGTTTTCCTGATCTATTGTGTTCTTTTTAGCTTTCCTTTGGTTTCTGCACTTTTGTAGAAATAGCCACATCTCCCAGACTTTACAGTCTGGCTCTGACTGAGAAAGACCTTCACTAATCAGCTTGGCTAGTGTCTCTGTACCTTTGCTCCTGCTGTTCCTGGTGTCCAGTCTTTTTCTCTTCTTTCTTTTCTTCCTTTTCTTTGCTTTTCTCTTCTTTCTTTCTTTCTTATTTTCTTTCTTTCTTTCTTTCTTTCTTTCTTTCTTTCTTTCTTTCTTTCTTTCTAGTAACTTTTAATCTTGCTTCCTGTCATTTTATGACAGTTTTCATGCTCCTTATTAGGTAAAACTGAAATCAGCCACAAATGTTAAAGGAACACTACATTCTTCTCCTTTCCTTCTGGAAGAGAGGCTTCAGTTATGCACTTTTTCTCAGACTCACTGTCCTGGTCTCAGTGAATCTCCTAAACCTTTCCTTTTATTCCTAACTGCCTCAGGCATGTGAACTATACTGTTTCCTTTAGTACTTTATGTACAGTGAGACAAACCAGCCCTTCAGGGAGTATGCTGAGAAGCCAAGGATATTAAAGTCATATTTCACCTTTCCTTCTATCCCAGAGGTGAAACCTCAGTTCCATGCCTTCTCCAAATCTGGCAAAGCCATGGAAGCCACAATTAGCCTCCCATTTCTCTTCCTTTGCTGATAGCTACTCCTGGCATCTGTACTGTGATGGTTCTTTCAGTGCTGTACCTGACATTAGACAAAAACCAGACCCTCAGAGAATTCACTGAATGGTCAAAGATATTAAACTCTTATCCCACTCTCTCCTCATTCCCAAAAGACGGAAATCGCACTCCAAGGCAATCTATTTTTCTGCTGAGTTGTTCAGGCTTGGGAGAGTAGCTTATATTGGAAAGTGTAGTTGTTCTTATCTATTTATTGGAACTTTTTTGGTTTTGTGCTTTTCTGAGGCACTGTAATTTCTTAACTTAAGTCTATATTCCTCATAAGTGTATTCTCATTTACGTATAATTGTTAAAGCAGTGATGATTCTTGGTAGAATGCAGGTTAGAATTTTCTTTTATGCCATTGTCACTAAGAAAAACTTTCTTTAATATGACCTTTTCTCCTTTTTTTTTTTTTTTTTTCTGATTCAGACTGGCTTCACCCAGCACTCTGGCTCAACTGCTTCCTCCTCCATTGTATGTTTACTCTCTTCATCATTAAGCCTTCAGGACAGTAAGGTTCTAAGCTGCATTTAATAATTTTAGGAACAAAGCTTCAGGTCTGTTGACACCAGAGACAGTGTTTTAGTCCAACTAGATATAATATCTAAGCATCAGTTGTGTTTCAGTTCCAGGACCAGAAAAACACTGAAAGCACATGAAGTGATGCATGGCAGACAACAGGACCAGACGGACTGACCTATGACCTCTCTACCCCAGCACTGATGAATCAGTAAAGACCACAATCCTGACCATGACCTTAACTGCCTGAGTCATCATAATTAATGATGTTTCCCTATATAACTTTCTCTGCTGCAAACTCCTGTTCATCTTGTCTTACTGGGTTTTCTCATGCCCTGCTAAATGGACCCCTTTAGTTCAATAACATCATCTTGCTGATGACCTACTTTGTCCTTTTAAATGAAGAAACTGAGACTCAAAATAAGAGTACCTTGACCAGTACTGGAGTTAATGAACTTCAAAGAAGGACTTAGAATCAAAATTTCCTGAGAGTTGAAAGTTTATTTCATGATCTCATATTTAATCTCTCAGGAACTCAGTTGGTACAACTCAAGAAAAAGAAGAGTTAAACCTACTTTATTATCTTACTAAGGAAATTTTAACAGTCCAAATAATGTATTTGCAATAATTTTGTTACCTAAACAGTGCTATACAAATGTAAAGTGTTCTACATAATTGGCAAAAAATATTTGTTTACAATTATAACTATCAATATTATACTAGTAAAATAATTTAAAAACAATAATATTGCTTTTATTTGTATAATACAGGGGTCCCCAAACTTTTTACACAGGGGGCCAGTTCACTGTCCCTCAGACCATTGGAGGGCCACCACATACAGTGCTCCTCTCACTGACCACCAATGAAAGAGGTGCCCCTTCCGGAAGTGCGGTGGGGGCTGGATAAATGGCCTCAGGGGGCCGCATGCAGCCTGCGGGCTGTACTTTGGGGATGCCTATTAATTAATCATTAATAGGTCTCTGAAATGTGGTGATGTACTAGATGTAAATTGTAATATTTCTAGGCAATTACACCTTATCCACACATCTGAGCTGAATTAACCATGGAATTGAGTCTGCTATCTCTAATTTAAGACTAGTCACCTAACCAAAGGATAGAGCAGGTAATCCACTGGTTAGCCTTTCATTCAGCCCATCCACATACATCAGTTGAACTGAATCAGTCTGATTTCTTTTCTTGGAAATTTGAAATAAGAAATGCAAAGAATAGCCTGATCAGGTGCTGGCACAGTGGATAAAGTTTCAGACTGGGACGCAGAGGACCTGGGTTTGAAACCCTGAGGTTGCCAGCTTGAGCATGGGTTCATGTGGTTTGAACAAAGCACATCAGCTTGAGTCCAAGGTCACTGGCTTGAGCAGGGGTGAATTGTTCTGCTGTAGCCCCCCCCACCCCCATCAGGGCACATGTGAGAAAGCAATGAATGAACAACGAACAGTTAAGGTGCCACAAAAGAGAGGTGATGCTTCTCCTTTCTCTCCCTTCCTGTCTGTCTGTCCTTATCTGTCCTTCTCTCTTACACACACACACACACACACCACACACACAAATGTACAGTTGCCTGACCAAGCGGTGGTGCAGTGGATAGAGCGTCGGACTGGGATGCGGAGTAACCAGGTTTGAGATCCCGAGGTTGCCAGCTTGAGCACAGGCTCACCTGGTTTGAGCAAAGCTCACCAGCTTGGACCCAAGGTCACTGGCTCGAGCAAGGGGTTACTCGATTTGCTGAAGGTCCATGGTCAAAGCACATATGGGAAAGCAATCAATGAACAACTAAGGTGTCGCAATAAAAAACTAATGATTGATGCTTCTCATCTCTTTCCGTTCCTGTCTGTCTGTCCCTATCTATCCCTCTCTCTGACTCTCTCTCTGTCTCTAAAAAAAAAAAAAAAAAAAAAAAAAAAAGAAATGTACAATTAACGTTAGTAGCTAAAACTGAAAGTTTGCAATATATACAAGGGCTACTGAAAACAAAAAAAAAAACACATATGCTATTTTTTTACTAATTTGTGTTTAAAATATAAAAAAGCAGTTATTAAAATAATGAAAAAATCTGGAAGCTACACTCAATTTCAAAAAACAGCTTTAATTTTCTCTAAGAATAATTTCTTTTTAATTAAAAATAAAATGGAAAGTGAATTCTTGCTTAAGTTTTCTTTTTTTTAATTTTTTTAAAATTTTTTATTTTTTATTTATTCATTTTAGAAAGGAGAGAGGGGGAGGAGAGAGAAGGGGGGAGGAGCAGGAAGCATCAACTCTCATATGTGCCTTGACCAGGCAAGCCTAGGGTTTCAAACCGGCGACCTCAGCATTTCCAGGTCAATGCTTTATCCACTGCACCAACACAGGTCAGGCTTTTCTTTTTTAAGTAGAGGAAAGGTAGATAGAGAGACAGACTCCTGCATGCTCCCTGACAGGATCCATCCGGCAACCCCCATTTACACCAATGCCCAAATTAGCGAACTTATCCTCAGTGCCCAGGGCCAGTCATGAACAAATTGAGCCACTGGTTGTCAGAAGGGAAGAGAGAGAGAGAGGGAGATAGGGAGGGGAAGAGAAGCCAATGGCCTCCTCTCATGTGTGCCCTGACCAGGGATTGAACCCGAGATATCCACAGGCTAGGCCAACTTTCTATCCACTCAGCTGACCGGCCAGGGCCTAAGTTTTTCTTCATAGACTTCTCGTATATTAAATCCATCTAACTTAGATGTAGATGTGAACTTATTCATTACGTGAAAAGTAGACTGGCATCTAAATCTTAGAGTCACTAAGCATGCAATTTTACTAAAGACTAAACTACATGCGAGATTTATATATTCTGAGAACTTCTTAAATGTTATTTCATAAAAAAAAATTGGGGGGGCTGAAGTTATAGTAAGCAAATACTTGAGAATATAAAAATAACAAAAATTCAAACAACATGAGGCCCTGGCCGGTTGGCTCAGCGGTAGAGCGTCGGCCTGGCGTGTGGGGGACCCGGGTTCAATTCCCGGCCAGGGCACACAGGAGAAGCGCCCATTTGCTTCTCCGCCCCCCCCTCCCTCTCTGTCTCTCTCTTCCCCTCCCGCAGCCAAGGCTCCATTGGAGCAAAGATGGCCTGGGCGCTGGGGATGGCTCCTTGGCCTCTGCCCCAGGCGCTGGAGTGGCTCTGGTCACGCGGCAGAGCATCGCCCCCTGGTGGGCAGAGCGTTGCCCCTGGTGGGCGTGCCGGGTGGATCCTGGTCGGGCGCATGCGGGAGTCTGTCTGACTGTCTCTCCCCGTTTCCAGCTTCAGAAAAATACAAAAAAAAAAAAAAATTCAAACAACATGAGTTTAAAGCTAAGAATTCATACTAATAAACAAAATTTGAGATATTTATAGAACAAAATATTAATAAGAAACACTTATTTATTATATTAAAATATTTTTCGCCTAACTTGTGGTGGTGCAGTGAATCAAATGTTGACCGGAAATACTGAGGTCTCCAGTTTGAACCCCTAGGCTTGCCCGGTCAAGGCACATACAGGAAGAAACTACTGTGAGTTGTTGCCTCCTACTACTCTCCTTCTCCTTCTTTCTCTCTCTGTTTCTCTCCCTAAAAATCAATACAAAAATGCTTATTTTCTTAGCAAGAATATATTTCACCTTCATTTTACTCTATTATATGGTACTTCTATTTCTTTCCAGAAGCTATAAACAGTTTATCATTGTATCTATTCATTTTTTAAAATAGCTATGTGTCTTTATCTTCTGCTATACAATAAACTTCTTACAGGAAAAAGTCACTTCTTATCTATTTTTTTTTTATCTTTCATACCAATATTCTTTTGTCAGAGATCATATTTGAAAGCACTAAACTTTTCATCTTTCTTTTTAAATATATATTTATTGATTTTAAGAGACAGAGAAAGGGAAACAGACAGACAGACAAAAAGAAACATCCATTTGTTGCTCCACTTATTGGTTGATTCTTATATGTGCCCTAACTGGAATTCAAACCGGCAACCGTGGTATGGTTGGAATGACGCTCTAACAAAATGAGCTGCCTGATGAGGTAGCTAAACTTTTGTTCTATATTTTATTTTTTCTACCTTTTAATTTCTCACCTTCAGAAAACTTTCCATCTCTATGAGTCTCCCTCCTTAACAAATATTTTTAGAATCTTAGGCTTCTAATTTTAAAATGATTGTTTGTATTCATTAAAATAACCATATGGAAAAGACAAGTAAATGTCCCACTCTGCATTAATAAATCGGACTCATCTATTATGAATCCCTGCTTTTGAGTTTGTGGTAATATGAAGTACTTACCTATATTGTGAACATTTATGTTGACTTTGTAAATTTTAAACATACAAATCTGAGCATAGTTCTGACCCTAAAGTTAACCACTGATACCACCCTGTAAGACTGAAGTACATTGATTTCCTTCTCTTTTATAGTTTCTTTTGATCTGAATAAGCCAGTGAAAAAATCTAGCATGTCAAATTGAGATTTGAGGTGTGGCTTTTAAAACTATCTTTAGAATATTTACACCTTCCTGCTTATTATAACCATTTAAAATAAATCTTTACAACCATTTAAAATGTATTTTCCCTTGAATTAAAGCAACATGGTGCTCGTTTTCTGCTAACATATGAATTTCCAAAAATGCTTCTCAGAGTTTTTTGAAAATTAGACTATTCCTCAGAATCATCTTGGAAACATAAAATACATATATATATGTATTATGTAATAATATATATATATATATATATATATATATATATATATATATATATATATTTTGCTGTGTTCAACCAAAGTTACAAATCAGGATGTGTGAGACAGGGGTCATGGCATATGCAATTTCAGATGGTTCTTGTTAAGAATCATTGATTTAAACCACTATCAGTTATTGGCATCAATGAGTTAGCTATAAGAGTCCAAGACCTTATCTAACCCACTTCACAATCATAGTAATAGCTAGAGACAAAAATGCTCTCAGGAATGGCTCTTGTGGGATTATAGTTAACTGAACATTTTCATTTGAGAGAAAGGCAGACATTCCGTTTACATTAGCCAGAGCTTTTAATATCTATCATTATACTTCTCCTGTGCTATACGAAATCAGAATCATAAAATGATAGGAAAAGAAGACCTCAAAATACGTCATTCCTTTGCCTTCAGGCAAATGAAATATTTTATTGCCATTTTTATAATGATGTAACTAAGAGCCAGAGGGATTTGATATCTTGCTCAATTTAATGCAGCTTCAGATTTTATTTAATGATTGAAGAGCTTACAGGTCTCCAAGATCCTGATTCTTCACTTTACTTCGCTTTTACTAATCTAAGTAATTGTACACTCTTGAGACTGAACTGAAAGTGTCCTGAATTTAGTAGATGCCACAGAAGTATTTAATACCTCTTTATGTTTTCTAAAGAAGTAGCACTGCCACTTTGAGTTTTCTTGTAGACTGAGCTCATCAACCCTGACATTTTATTGCATTCAATGAGGTAAAAAATTGCAAATTAAAATCTTAAAGTTAGATAATTTTTTTTAAGATTTTATATTTATTTTAGAGAGGGGAGAGAGAGAGAGACAGAGAGAATGGGGGGGGGAGAAGGAAGCATCAACTCTCATATTTGCCTTGACCAGGCAAGCTTGGGTTTCAAACCAGTGACCTCAGCATTCCAGGTTGACGCTTTATTCACAGTACCACCACAAGTCAGATAACAAAGTTAGATAATTTATATATAAAAACGCATCTATCTGTAACTAGTTCATCTTTATGTGAAAGTTGACATAAGTGGAGCTATTTTAAAATGAAGCCATAGCAGCTGGTCTGGCGGAACTGTCTTATTTATCTTTCTCCTTGAATTTTTACACTGTTTGAATTGGGCAAAATAACTTTTGGGCTGGCCCAAACCAACACATTCTTACAAAAAAAAATGTTGACAAAGCTAACAGGAAAAGAGATATTTTGACCATAAAGGCTGATAATTTTGGATTATCTTTCTGAAGATAAAATTAGCCAACAGCTATGTATAGCTAAAGGGTAACCTAACTTTTTCTCTTGTTAAGACCAATAGAATATTTTTTTCTTCTAATCTTGTAATTATTTCCCTTCTTTTACTCATAAAATTCCCTTTCCTTCACCTTGTAATCAGAACACTAGTTGGATTTCTGCCTGAATTTGTGCTACCAGAGTTACAATTTTTTTCTCTCTCTAAAAAAAAATGTATGTTTCCTCTCATTTTGGCTTTTTATTTTTAGATTAACTTCTACTTATAGAAAGTAATCACTAAATTTTAAAATTTTGATTATGTTATTTACTTCCAAGTCAATAAGCCAAATATAATTAATGTCACATTATTCACTTCAATTTTTCTATCTTTGTCATTTATATCATATAAATCATAGCAAATTGCTATATTGATCCTTAGGTTTATAAAACAGATTTTTAAAAAATGAAATGTTGAAATGTATTCTAAGTCATCTTCACCATTGTCAGAATAGACTGTAGCAATATTTGAAATTGTTATAGACATGGACAGCAAATTCAAAGTCTGTTCCTTGCTTGATTGATGTATTTGATTTAGACAATCTAACAAAACTCCAAGCACATTTATCTTGTGACTGTGAGACTGTGAGGATGACATTAGCAGACAGAAAAAAACCTTTATTCAATTAGGAACATCTAGATAGTTTTGGTTTCTCATTAACATGATTTTATGAAAACTTACACCAGGGTAAAATGGGAGTTAATGTAGGCATTACATATTAAACTGATAGCCAGAAAAGTAACTAGTAGAGAAGTTTTGATTAATAATTCACTAAACTGATTTTTTATTATTATTATACTTATAGTTTTCTCTTTTTCTGTGATTGAGTTTATTTGACAGGAAAAGGAAATCTATTTCTCACCAATATTTGTGAGAAGTCAGAGTAAGAAAGAAATTATATAATGAGGGGATTGGTGGAATATAAGGATTTTTATTATGCTTATAAGACAAACAAAAAATAAATACCAAACAAAAATGCCCCGCAAATATTGACACTATAAGTATGTGTATTATCCAAACTATTTGACAAGTACAGCATGGACATCAACCAATCATAGTAGCCATTGTGACTAACCAGTATTTGTACTTATTAGCTGAGTATATGCCACATAGTTTTAGAAATGTAAATACAAATAAGATGTTATATATTGAGGGATCACTTGGTCCATATTAATGAAAATATTCATTGATTCTTGTTAGTATGGTAAAGACAGTCTTTGTGATTACTTATTTCTGATAAAAACAAAATACTCAGCAGTAATAAACCCTCAAGAAAGTATACTATTATTCTAAAGATTGTGATACTCATTGTAAAAATCAGAACTTAAAATTTATACTTTATTAAAATAAGTTATAGTATTTTTAAAAATATATGCTACCATTTTTTACCCATCTCAATTAGCAAATATTTACTTAAAATTACTTATTAGAAGCAGTCTGGTAAGATAAAATTTATATTTATTTAACCTTTATAGAATCTTGGTTTCTGCCTGACCTGTGGTGGTGCAGTGGGTCAAGCATCAACCTGCAATGCTGAGGTCACCTGTTCAAAACCCTGGGCTTGCCTGGTCAGGACACATATGGGAGTTGATGCTTCCTGTTCTTCTCTCTCTCTCTCTCTCTCTCTCTCTCTCTCTCTCTCTCCTCTAGAATGAATAAATAAATAAAAATTAAAAGAAAAAGAATCTTGGTTTCTACAATAACTTACTGTAGTTGTTAGTATGATCAATTTAAAACAATGTTCCTTTAATTTCACACCTGCAACCCCCTTGTAGGTCCAATGCTGAAATCAGCTGACTTATCTTCAGTGCCCAGAGCCAACATTTAGTCCAATTGAGCTTCTCCTTGTGGGAGGAGAGGAGGGAAAAATGGAAGGGAGGGAGACAGAGAGAAGCAGATGGTCATTTCTCTTGTGTGCCATGATTGGAAATTGAACCCAATGTCCTATGCACTGAATCAATTGACTAGGGCCATGTTACATTACTTTTAATATGCTGCTTTTTTTAGCAAGAGAGAGGGCCATACAGGGACAGACAAACAAGAAAGAGAAATGAGAAACATCAACTCATAGTTACGGCACCTTAGTTGTTCATTGATTGCTTTCTCATATGTGCCCTGACTGGGGAGCTCCAGCTGAGCCAGTGACCCCTTGCTCAAGCCAGCAACATTGGATTGCAAGCCATTAACCTTTGAGTTCAAGTCAGCAACCATGAGGTCATGTTTATGAGCCTATGCTCAATCCTGTGACCCCATGCTCAAGCTGTTGAGCTGTGCTCAAGCCAACAACCTCAGGGGTTTGAACCTGCATCCTTAGCATCTCAGGTTGATGCTCAATCCATTGTACCATTGCCTGGTCAGGCTAATATTACTTTTAATATTAAATATATTAGAGTTCCAGAACAGCCTCTCAAAAATGTGCCACTTTGGGCCTGACCTGTGGTGGCGCAGTGGATAAAGCGTCGACCTGGAAATGCTGAGATCGCCGGTTCGAAAACCTGGGCTTGCCTGGTCAAGGCACATATGGGAGTTGATGGTTCCTGCTCCTCCCCCCTTCTCTCTCTCTGTCTCTCTCTCCTCTCTCTCTCTCTCTCCTTTCTAAAATGAATAAATTAAGAAATAATACAATAAAATAAAATAAAAATTAAAAAAAATGTGCCACTTTGGAATGTGAATTATTTTGAGCTGAAGGCAATCAAGACTCCGAATGCTTACAAAAGTATTTCTCTCTCTTGTAGGGAATTTCAATTGAGGGTTTTGTCTATAAGAGTTAACACCGGAAATACCTTTTTTGGCCTATGTATATGACATAGCAAACTATTAATTACTAAATGTCTGCTCTTATTATTCTGCAATGACCCTCTGAAGCCCCAAGTTGTCTTACCTCATTCTTAATTCAGAAGGACGTATATAACTCATTTTCCCTTTCTGTCTCACATATGTCAGGTTGCCATACTGATGTATATAACTAAATCTGATCATTTTCTACTATTAATCTGTCTCAGGTCTATTTGATTTTTAAACAAGATGAAAGATCCTTGAGCACAGAAGAAAGTTTTCTCTTTTACAGTATATGCATTTTGTATATTTATATAATATATAAAATTATACATATATTTATATATACTATACATATATTACATATAATATATTTTAATTGAATTGGTTTTTATTTTTGAATATTAAGAATTATTTGTATACATATATACAGACACATATATACATATATACATATGTATGCACACATAAATATGCACATATATACATGCACACACATATATACATATACACACAACACACACACATATAAAAGGGCATTGAAATTTGACTCTAAAGGGTAAAATGGTCAAATTTATATAATTCTATTACTCTGATATAGAGCTAAAATACCATTTAGTGTATGTATGTATGTATGTATATGTGTGCATAAACACAAAATTTCAAAACAAAAAAATAATGAAGATAGGAAAAACAACATTTTGGAAATTACAAAACAAATAGACTATTTTTGACTGACATAGAAAATCCCCAAATCTTGCATCTAAAATTGCCAGTAAGGAAAGTTGAGAATTCATTTAATTTGTGTCACAAAATCCCCAAATAATTCTTTAGAAGTGTGGGGTTCAAGAAAATAAAAAGAGAAGTTGCAGAGTGGAAGAAAATGTTTACAAAAAGCACATGTGGCCTTGGCCATGTAACTCAGTTGGTTGGAGCACCATCCTGATATGCCAGGATTTCAGTTCAGGCTGCATGCAAGAGTCAACCAATGGGTACATGGTTAGGTGGATCACCACATCAATGTTTTTCTTTTTTCCTCTTTCCCTTTCTCACTCTCTTTAAAATCAATCAATGAAACAAAAAAAAATTTGTTAAAACATATCTGGTAAAGGACTATTATAAAAACATACTAAGAACTCTTAAAATTCAACAATAAAAACATTCAATGATAAATGGGCTAAAGACCTCAACAGACATCTCACCGAAGAAGATATACAGATGGCATATGAGCATATTGAAATATGATCTACTTTGCATAGCATCAGGGAAGTGAAAATGAAAACAAATATGAGAAACCACTGTACACCTAAAGAACGACCAAAATGTAAATCACCAGCAATATCAAATTCTTCTTCAGTTGTTAACCTATTAAATTAAACATTATTCTTTTCCAATACTATGTGGACAAAAATCAAATAGACATTTTCATTCCAAAAGAGAAAAATAGGAAAAAATTAGGAGCTACAGGTTCTGAACAAGTTGAAAACCTTAAGGCTTGATAATTCTTTTTGACTCAATGTTCTGCTCCCCAGACCCACTGGGGTGAAGATTTCACCTACGAACACACTGAAACAGACGTCCCATTTTCCAGATTCACTGGTATGATGGTTCTGTCTTCCAAACCCACTAGGCATTTTACATTCAGGTTGCACTTTGGCAGAACTAGGGTTCCCAAATCTCTGAGTGGCTTTGCTCCTGATCTGGCTCAGTGCCCAATCCCTAATTCTTTGGTGGCTCTTTGTGACGGTTTTCACTCCATGCAGTTCTGTGGCTGAACCACATGGCTTCCCTAGGCTTCCTGAGCTTGGAATCCTGTGCCAGTGTTTCTATGACTCTGGGATTATGGGGTTGGACTTATTCCCAGGGTCCCACTGGACATTTCCTTAAATATGGCTCTCTGCTGTGACCTTGTGCACTCTGGGGCTCCAACACTCTTGTTCTCTGATATGAGGGACAGCCTCCTGAACCATGAAATATCTTTAGGGTCACTCTTTCATTGTCTTGGACAATAAATCCTGACTTCTCTTTAGATGAATGAGTAGTTTCTGTGTTTTCTTGATGAATAATTCTTAGACACTATTGAGATTGTCGGTCCATACTAATAGTTTCAAATTTAGTCACGCCCATAATATTCTCTCCAAAACAGGCTCTCTTATTTTATGCAATATAAATAGAATAAGAATTTTCCAAAATTTTAAGTTTTGTCTCTTTTTTTCTGTAGTGAGTTAGTCTTTAAATTATTTCTCTGTTTTTGCATTTTACTACAAGCATTGAAGAGAAACTGAAACCAGAAAAATGACCAGCAGGTCCGGCTGCCTGTCACCACAAAAAACCAAACTCATGAGACAAGTGTTGATGAGAAGGAAACGTTTATTCAAGCCACGTGGGAAGATGGAGGGGACTCCTTACCTCAAAAACCCATCTTCCTTTTCTTTTGCAGACAGGGATTTTCAATAAGGAGAGAGAAAGAGTGGAATGAACAAAAAATAGAACAAAGGAATTGAAAGGAGGGAGTTGAGAGGTCTTTGCTGAGGAAGGATTAGTGCAAGCTAGCCTAGTGAGTTTAGATAACTGACTGAAGGTCTACATATCCCCTGGAGCTGGTTCATCTGAAAGTCAGAGTCCATTCCTTTGATTGTTATAGGAAGTGAAGCTAGCAAGTAATTATAAAGTAGGGTTTTTTGTTGTCATTTTATGTAACAAGTGTCCACAAATACCCATAGTCAGGTTTGTCTCTTGGTACTGAGCAAGAATCAGAACTGAAAGCCTCAGCACTGTGGGAATGAGAAGAGGGGTTGAGAGGAAGTCATAACCTAATGCTTATGTTTATTCTTCTTGTTCTGATGTTAAACCATGATGTGCATCAGCCAGAGGACAACAGGCCTTTCAACTTTAACAAGAACTTGACAAGAGGTGAAAGCACAAGATTGATTATACACTTTTGATCGGTTATAGAATTCATAACTTTGATATTTAATTTAGTAATATTAAATCATTGGTATAAAATTAACAAAGTGAATTGTTAGTGCATTCTTATTTAGCTCCATTTTATGGCTAGTCAGACTAAGACTAATATCAGTAAGTCAGTAAGATAGCATATTTATTGCCAGTTACAAAGCCATGGCACTCCTTCAATGCTTTGCTTAGATATTACCGCAGCCAAATATCTAATTTCATCACTCAAGATCTATCTTCCACAAAATGCTAAAATAGAGATACAATTCAGCAAAGCTCTTTGTCACCTTAACAAAAGGTTCACCTTTATCCAGTTTTAGATAACATATTTATTTCCTTTTGAGATCTCATCTGAATGGCCTTTACCATTCATATTTCTATCAGTAGTCTGCTCACAACCACTTAGCTGTTTTCTAATAAAATTGAGGCTCTCTCCACAGCTCTTTCATTTCTCTTCTAAGCCATTACCACAATCTTCCTCAAAGTTTCATTTACAGTAATATAGACCTTTACTTTTTTAGCATGCCCATCAAAATTTTTTCACCCTCTAGTTACTACCTAATTTCAAAAAAAAAAAAAAATTCTACATGTTTAGGTATTTGTTATAGCCGTAACCACATTGTGTGGTACTGATTTTCTGTCTTAGTTTGTTTGAGCTGTTATAACAAAATACCATAGGCCAGGTGGTTTATAAACATCAGAAATTTATTTCTAACAGTTCTTGAAGCTGGAAAGTCCAAAATAACGAATGCCAGCAGATTTGGTGTCTGATGAGAGCTCACTTCTTAATTCAGAAGTGGTGTATTTTTTCTCTGTGCTCACACAGCAGAGGAAGCAAGGGAGCATTCTCAGGCTTCTTGAATAAGAACAGTAATTTCATTTATGAGGCCTTTGCTCTCATAACCTAATCATCTCCCAAATACCTCATTTACTAACACCTTCACCTTGGGGACTAGGGTCTTAATATATCATTTTAGGGGAACAGAAACATTCAGATTATAGCAGAGTATTTGATTTATCCTGAGATCTTTGTCCTTAGCTTGCAAAAGTTGCCTTCTTGGCCATTTCTCTGTACATGCTAACTCCTTTTCCTATAACGACACCAGCCCTACAGGATTGGGGTTCTGCCATTTTGACCTCGCTTGTTCTTAAAGCATTATCTCCAAATTTAGTCACAGTGGAGGTTAGGACTTCAACATACGAATTTCGAGAAACTAATTTATTTTATAACAGTTCCTAACAAAGACTCATATTCAGCAACTGAAAACAATATTCTACAAATTCAATAACTAAAACACAAACAGCCTAACTAGAATCTGAGAAAAATATTTAAGATTGATGTTCATGGAAGTAACATAGCAAATGTCCATTAAAAATCGAAAAAGCTCACAGTCATAAGTAATCTGTATATTTGAATTAGTCATTTGAAAGTTGTTAAGAAATACCGTTGCAGACTGGCAAGATTTTAAAAATCACAGTCTGATAATATGGAGCAATGCGGATTCTAATGTGCTGCTAATGCAAGTGTAAATCGCTATAATCACTGAAAATCTAGCATTGTCTAGTAAATTAAAAGACAAGTTTTTCACCTTTTATTTTCATTCTTATGCTTGTGTCTTAGAAAACTTTATACCCATGTACACCAATATTTATATATGAATATCTATAACAAACTTGTTTTAATAAAAAAATTAATAAAAATAAAATGAAACTGTAAATTATAGTGCATGCATCTACAATTTAGTTAAACTACTAGTTAATATAAACAAAGTATAGTGATAACAAAGGTGATCCTTCTATGTATAATACTGAATGAAAAAAGAAAGACACAAAATAATAACACAGTATGAGTTCATGTGTATAAATTTCAAAAACAGAAAAATAACCACTCTAGTTTTTAGACCTTCAAACACTGTTGGTAAAACAATTCTTAAAAAGTAAAAAGACAAGTATTACAAAAATTAGTGTAGAAATTAATTTAAAAGGATAGGAGTACATTTTGAATAGAATGGGGCAATTGAGGTGTTGGGAAGTGACAATATTCTATTTCTTGAAGTCGATATAATACTATATGTTTTAAAACATATTTAGAATATATCTATGCAGCTGAGTAATTTAAGGTGAATTATAAGTAAGAATTAAAAAATAAGCAAATGAGAATACAAAAGAATTATTAACTTGAAATTAAAAAGAAATTAAAAAAAATGAAATCCTGTAAGTACCATTTTTAAAAAACAGTTATCTGAACAATGAAAATTAATTTAAACAAAATATAATTCAAAACTTGAAGGTATGTAAAGTAGAAAGCTTGTATACAGGAAAGGATTAAGAGGGAGACAGGCTGATTAAGAAAAAAGTATATATTATTTTTCCTAAAAGAAAGGCAATAGAAAATTTTGAGAGCTTAAAATTTAAGAATGGCTAAAAATAACATATTATTAAGGACAGAGAGTACATATCAAAGGAATTACTGTAAAAAGGGGAAAGTAGTTGACTGTGAAGAACAAGGAAAAAGGGACAAGTCAAAGTCTTGTTTTTATAATAAACTTTATAGAACCTTATATAAGTTTTGTTTTTGAGAATTAGATACAGAAAAGTACATTAATTCTCTTCCTCTTTTCTGAGGAAGTACAAACTTCCAATTATAAAATAAGTCATGGTATCTAAGGTACAGTATTGGAAATAAAGATAATAATATCATAATAACAATGCACCATGACTAGATTTATTGTGGTGATCACATTGTAAGCTATATAAATATTGAATCACTATGCTATAAATTTAAAACTAATATAATATTGTATGTTGCACGTCAACTGTCCATAAAAATAAATCAAGAGAAGAAAAGCACATTAACGAAACATTATACTAAGTGATTACAAAGTGAGCACATATGTGTAACCGCCTCTTTGATCAAGAAAGAGACATCACCATTTACCCGGAAGGATTCTGCATACCTCTTCTCAATCATTAACTCAATCGCATGTATATAATTAAATTTGGTTATTTTATTTTGTTAGTCTGTCTCATGTATATTTAATTATTAGAACAGCTGAAAGAACATAGGAGGGTAAAGTTTCTTCTTCCCTCAACTCTAGGTTTTTGTGAATGTGATTAATCAGAGGAAGAATATTCCCTTCTGTGATATGGTGTCTTAAAAATAAATGTGTGTGTAGTCTTTGTCTCTCTTTGTGGTTCTGAGCTCTAAAATATGCTTGGAATTTCCTAAGCAATAAGAGCAGTGAGATAATCTTTTGTTTTATTTAGTCACTTGTTCTCAGTCTTTGAAACTGTTTCAGAGTTATAAAAATGAAAGTATATATTATTTTGTTATACTTAGTGAGCCCTTTTCAACCACAAAACCATAACTGAGTATATGTTACTGAGGTGACCTTTAGAAATTCCCTAGAGATAGGGGACTAGGTTTTTGAATAATTGAAAAACCTACTTTTTGATTTTTTTAAAAGAGGAAGGGCTAAAGTTAGAATCAATTACTAGTAGCTAATGATTAAATTAACCATGTAAGGAAGCCTCCTTAGAAACCCAAGAGGAAGGAGTTTAGAATACATCCAGACAGGGGAATCCTAACACTTCCGTGTGACATCACACCAAGCCCCTAACTCCATGGGAACAAAAGCTCTACTGTTTGGGATATTGACCTATGATATGTCTTTTCATCTGGCTTTACATCCTTTAATGTCCTTTGCAATGAACCAGTATTCTAGAGAGTAAACTGTTTTACTGAGATTGGTGAGTTGCTCTAATAAAGTAATCAAATCTAAGGTCAAGGACATGGGAACCTCTAAATTCTAGCTAGTCAATAAGAAACACAGATAGCCATCTGGATTTAGCATTTGGCATCTAAAGTGAGTGGCAATCTTAGGAGACTGAGTCTTATGCTTGTGAAATCTGATGCTATCTCTAGGTAGATAGTGTCAAAATTCAGTAGAATTGTAGGACAACCAGCTGGTGTCAAATAATTGCATGGTGGTGTGTTTAGGGTGGTGGTGGTGGGGAATGCCCTACACTTTGTAATTGAATCACCAGAATAGTCTTCTATTTCAGGATTATTATAAGTTTTTATACTGAAAGAATGTTAAATTTTAACAAATTCTATTTTCTATATCAAGGGAGAGAAATTTTCCTTTTTTGTCGTTGTTGTTAAAGCAGTAGATTACTTTTTTTTCCTCTGGCATATATTTTAATTAGCAAATACTATTTCTTGAGCAGTGGATTACTTTTATTGGTTTAAAATGTTAAATTTACTTGAAATCCTGAAAAAGCAAACATGGTTTTTAAGTGTTATTATTTATATATATTGCTGGATAGTGTTTACTAGTAATTTGTTTAAAAGTCTTCTTCCTATATACAGAATTGATCAAATGTATCAATATTTTATTGTGTGATTTATGCTTTTTTTTTGTCTTATAAAAGAATTTTCTTCCTTGATATTATAAACATACTAGTTTTGTTTTTCTATATAATTTTGATGTTTTATTTTCACATCTAAGGTTTTAAGTAAGTTGAAGTTCATTTTTAAAATATGGTATTAATGAGAATCTTACTTTATATCTAATCAAATGGATAACCTCTTTATCAAAATAATATTTATTGATCTTTCTACACTGATTAAATATCAAACTGTGTTATAAACCGACATAATGTCTATGTATATATTTAAGTCAGCTTTTATATTATTCAAAACATTTTTATAATTTTGTTCAAAATGTTTACATAAGTAGTGTGTTAAGATTCTTCTTAAGTGATTTATAATCATCATAATTGTAAATATAACCATGTTATATTTTTATAAATTTTCTTGTGATGTTTAGGAATAAAAACTATTTGGGGGATTGCTAATTTGTCTAAACAGTTGCTTGAGTTTTCTATGGACAGTCATATTATCTACAAATAATATTGATTTTTATCAGTTTTTTTCTTTAAATAATTCACTGGTTTGAAATCCTACTTCAACGCTGAATAAGAATAATGATAGTAGAAAGCTTTGTCTTATTCTAACTCTATACATTTTTAAAATTTTTTATTAAATTTAATGGGGTGACATTGCTTAATAAAATTATATAGATTTGAACTGTACAATTCTATACTACATAATATCTTTATTGTATTGTGTGTTCATCACCCACCCAATGTCAAATTTCGTTCCTTTACCGTTTATTCTGCCTTTACACTCTTCTTGTCTTATTTTGATTTTTTTTTTACAAAGACAGAGAGAGAGTCAGAGAGAGGGATAGACAGGGACAGACAGACAGGAACAGAGAGAGATGAGAAGCAACAATCATTAGTTTTTCGTTGTGTGTTGCAACACCTTAGTTGTTCATTGATTGCTTTCTCATATGTGCCTTGACCATGGGGCTACCACAGACCGAGTAACCCCTTGCTGGAGCCAGCGACCTTGGGTTCAGGCAGGTGGGCTTTTGCTCAAACCAGATGATCCTGCACTCAAGCTGGCGACCTCAGGGTCTCGAACCTGGTTCCTCTGCATCCCAGTCCGACGCTCTATCCACTGCACCACCACCTGGTCAGGCATCTTATTCCGATTTTAAAAATATCATTTATTGTAATAAATATGTACAGTACCAGTTGAATACTGGAAATATCAGGGAGAACACTTTATAAAATAAAATTTGTCTAACCATTATGTTGTACACCTGAAACTGAAGGTTTCAATGGCCTGTACCCCTTGAATTAAACTATTTGCTAATAAAAATAATATTGAATGTAAATTGTAATTGAAAATTATTTTAAAAGTTTTTATCTAATAGTAAAATATTTGTTGTAAATTTTTGATATATGAATTAATCAGAGCAATGAAGTTCATTATAGTCTTAGTTTTCCAATAGTATTTATGACACATTTAACATTTTATCAACAGTTTTTTTCATAATGTATGAAATTAATCAAATAGTTGTTATACTCACTGTATAAAATCAAATAGAATGAATATCCTATGAGGAGAAGGAGAATAAAGATTGTAAAATGTTATAGCTTATGAATACATACAAACTGATTTTTTTAGGTGATAGGAGGGGAGATAGACCCCCTCATGTGCCCCTACCAGGATCTACCTGGAACTCCATCTAGGGCCAATGTTTGAGTACCAAGCCATTTCCAGCACCCGAGGCTGTCACACTCTGACAGATCTATCCTCAGTGCCCAAGGCCATGCTCGAATCAATCGAGTCACTCATTGCAGGAATTAAAGAAAGAGAAAGAGGAGGGGAGAAGAAGCATATGGTCACTTCTGCTATGTGTCCTGACCAGAATAGAGAACCCAGGACACTCCAACCAACACTTTATCCACTGAGCCACTAGCCAGGGCCCATGAAAATTGATTTTTAAAAATAGCTGAGGAATTTGGATATCTTGCTTCAAAGTCTTACTTTTAAAAGTGACTCTTAGTCAAGTAAGGTAAACGTCTTTTCAGACTACTTCAGTTAAAAAAAACACATAATCTTAAAATGAACAGTATTGTCTTTAAAAAGTTTTTCATAATTGTTGAAGTTTAACCTGATTATTTTTAGAATTAAGTAGATTATTTTTGTTCAATTAAAAAACCTTTTTTTGCATACAAGTTATCAAAATAATGACATTACCTGTAATAAAATCTACTTGTAGCAAATAATGTTAAACCTTTTCTGTAGAAAACCTATCAGGTCAGTGTGTGTAATCTAAGAAACATTTCCCAAAGAAGGAACTAAAAGGCAAAGAATAAAATCAATTCCAGGGTCGTAAAAACCCAATTTATTAGTTGGAGGACTGAAAATGTGGTCAGTTAGAATCTTTTTTTTTTCTTTTTTCTTTTCTTCTTCTTTTTTTTTTTTTTTTTTTTTTACAGAGACAGAGAGAGAGAGTCAGAGAGAGCAATAGGTAGGGACAGACAGTCAGGAATGGAGAGAGATAAGAAGCATCAATCATCAGTTTTTCATTCGACACCTTAGTTGTTCATTGATTGCTTTCTCCTATGTGCCTTGACTGTGGGCTTTCAGCAGACCAAGTAACCCCTTGCACAAGCCAGCGACCTTGGGTCCAAGCTGGTGAGCCTTGCTCAAACCAGATGAGCCCTAGCTCAAGTTGGTGACCTCAGGGTCTCGAACCTGGGTGTTCCACATCCCAGTCCAACACTCTATCCACTGTGCCACAGCCTGGTCAGGCTTAGAATCATTTTTATTTGGAGGTGAATTTGCCAATCTTTCTGCTTGATTATTAAGAAGATCCATATTAGGTGATTCTACCTTAACTGCTCTCTAGCCAGCTGTTGGCTGATTTATAGATACAGCTTCTATAACTCAAAGCACAACTATAACCATTCTAAATCTTATTCAGATTAGATGGTCTGAGTTGACGTATTTCAGCTTCATTAGAAACAGGCCGAGCAACCTGACCAGCCTGTGGCTCAGTGGATAGAGCTTTTGGCCTGGTTCCAGACTCCGAGGTCACCGGCTTGAGCATGGGATCGTTGACATGATCGCATGTCACCAACTTGAAGCTCAAGGTTGCTGGCTTGAGCAAGAGGTCACTCGGTCTGCTGTCGCCCCCTCGTCAAGGCACATATGAGAAAGCAATCAATGAACAACTAAGGTGCCACAACAAAGAATTGATGCTTCTTGTCTCTCTCCCTTTCTGTCTCTCTGTCTGTCTGTCTGTCTCTCTATCTCTCTCTCAGTAAAACAAAACAAAATAAAAAACTGAGCAAACAAAATTAACATGGTTTTAAGACCTGTTTAATTTAAAAAAAAATAAATAATAGTTCATTTCAACTTAAATCAAATTGTGTTTTTTTTTTCAACATCTGTCTCTATTTGAGTTAGCAGTAGCAGAGGCTGATATTACAAATGAAGTCTTGAATTATGTCTAGCTTTAGTGTATAGTCCTTTACAATGAATAATTTTATAACATCCATTTTGACATAACAGAGTGAATGTTTATACCGTCAATACTCATATTTTACCAACTAAAACAAATACATTTAGATACACAAATTTCATTCCAGGTGGTGACTATGTTAACTCCTTTAATGAATACAATGCCTTGCCTGACCAGGCAGTGGCACAGTGGATAGAGCGTTGGACTGGGATGTGGAGGACCCAGGTTCGAGATCCTGAAGTCACCAACTTGAGCACGGGCTCATCTGGTTTGAGCAAAGCTCACCAGTTTGGACCCAAGGTCGCTGGTTTGCACAAGGGGTTACTTGGTTTGCTGAAGGCCCATGGTCAAGACACATATGAGAAAGCAATCAATGAACAACTAAGGAGCTGCAACAAAAAATCTGATGATTGATGCTTCTCATCTCTCTCCATTCCTGTCTATCTGTCCCTATCTATCCCTCTCTCTGACTCTCTCTCTGTCTCTGTAAAAAAAAAATACATGTCTTAAGACATATATTAAAAACATATGTGGATATATGTGCACATTTATGTATGAATATGAGCAGAGTGGGTTAAAGGAGGGGAAAATAAAGGAGTGAAGAAGATGGAGAGAAGACAGAGAAAAAGAATTTTTATTCCTTCCAGATTAATTTATGCTAAAAGTTTTTCTAATGTTTATTTTTAATTACATGCATGACTAAGATTACCTAAACAATAAGTATGCATAAATACAGACGTTGGCATGGATGGCAACATTATGCCTTTGTTTACTTAGTTTGATTGCCAAACACCTGTTTCATTTACTCAGATTGTGTTGATTCTAAAATTGCCGTTCTTTCATTTTCCAACACACAATGTCATCATCTGCTTTTGAAACCTAGATTTTCAGAAAACAACATTTCACAAACACAGAGGCATCTAAAGTCAAGCTCCATTAAAGACTAGTATTTAACAGAAGTCATGTGAAATATAACTCTAAAAAACAAAAGTTACCTGGTTTCTTTATGGAAGGAATATGCTCATTGTAGATTAAGGTGTTTGAGTATTTAATATCACATAGAAATAAAAAAAATACTTACCATGATTTGTATATTTTCAAGATACAAAGTATGAGTTATCTTACCAGAGTTGAAACAAGTCTGTGTGTATGTTTGTGTGTGTCTATCTGTCTGCATGTTTTAACTCAATATAAATTCTGGTTGTATATTTATCCCTCTGAGATTCAAATATTAAGACAACAAAATAGTCTACCTGTTGAGAAGCCAGAGGTAATAATTTGCGTGTTTTCTGATCAGTTATCCACTATGCTCAAGCTCACCACTGCTAGAGAAGCAGTCATTCATTATAACCTACTGTATGAGAACAGATTAATATTGCCAAGGTTTATTTTTTTTCTTGTAAGTGCTCTTCTTGTACAGACATACTTGTGTGGAAAAAGCAGTGGGATGATTAGACAAGAGTCATGGGCGGGAGAACAGAACAGCAGGCAAAGATTGTTACAGAGAGACCATGAGATAGGACATTTCTGCAAGTCAGGAGAAACTGATTTGTTGTAAGTGAAAAAAATGACCCAAGGAAAATATCAAAGAAGAAATGTATACCTTTTCTTGGACTTCCAGAGGCCTTTTTTCTCACTTACTATTAAGATTAAGGTAAAAAAATAAAATTAGTTCTTCTGACAAGTTATTTCAGGTAAAGATACATGTGCACATACAAGTACCTTAATATCAGATACATGTAATTATTTTTTTCATTTAGAAAATTAAATTTAATGTGGTGACTTCGATCAATAAGAGTATGTAGGTTTCAGGTAAACATTTTTATAGCATTTGAACTGTTGATTGTGTTCTTTGCCCATCACCCAAAGTCAAATATACAGTGATGGAAGATACATGTAAATTAGTATATCAAAACCTTTCTATCATGTATGTAACTCATTTTTTTAAATGAAAAGAGGGTAGATAGACAGACTCTCACACGAGTCTCGACCAGTATCTACTCATCAACCCTTGTCTGGGGCTGATGATCTGCCCATTTGGAACCATACTTGTAACAGAGCTATTTTTAGCACCTGAGGCAGAGGTTCCACAGAGTCATCCTCAGTGTACAGGATCGATGCATTAGAACCAATTGAACCATGGCTGCAATAAGGGAAATGAGAAAGAGAGAGGAGAAATACAGGAGTGGGGAGAAGCAGTTGGTTGCCTCTTTCGTGTGCCCTGACCAGGAATCAAACCCTGGATATCTGCACATCAGGTTGATGTTTTGCCACTGAACCTACCTGCAACGGCCTATGTAACTCTTACTATAGTCACACTTTCAACCAAGTGATTAAACCTCTCAGAATCACGATCATATATTTTCTCCTATCACAGACTCTTCGAGGAGTTCTGGATATACCTACTTTATTATGTAGCTAATATACTTTCTGCTAGTACACACATGAGCACATACTGAAACACACATTTTGTAAGTACTTTTACTTGGGGTTATAGAGATATGTTAATAAATTGACAAACTACATAATCATTAAATAGGCACATTACTGATGGTTAAATATTCAACAAAATAGCCATTTCTACCCAGTATTTTGAAATATTTAATAAAAAATTGACTAATTAAAGAAAACCAAGAAGGTTAGGTTGTGGGATTGGACATGATCACCACAAGGACTTTGTGATCACCAGCCTGAATTCTAAAGAAGCTAGGTTGTTGTCTGCTTTTATGGTTCTAGTCAAACTAAGTTCTGGACAATTGCAGGTACATACTCCAATAGAATGAAACATGAGTAAAGAAAATTATTACTCTTATTCCATGATTTTAATCTCATGTACTTCTTGTCAATGTTACTTTTATTCTCTTCCATTCTTTTCTGTCTTCTTCCCAGAAATCACAAACGTTAAATTTCTCTCAGCTGTATGTTTATGTAGGAGGACTTAAAAAAAAACACTTGTCCACAAATTCCTCTACTACTAATATTTAAACAGAATAAAATCCTGAAAATTTGTTCCACTCAGAATATAAAATTATTTTCTTTTTCTTTTTTGAACAGAGACAGAAAGAGAGACAGAGAGAAGGAAAGATAAGGACAGACAGACAGGAAAGGAGAGAGATGAGAGCATCATTTCTTTGTTCCGGCACCTTAGTTGTTCACTGATTGATCTCTCATATGTGCCTTCACGGGGGTTGGAGGGAGGCTACAACAGAGTGAGTGACCCCTTGCTCTAGCCAGTGACCTTGGTCTTCAAGCCAGAAACATTTGGGCTCAAGCTACCCACCATGGAGTCATGTCTATGATCCCACTTTTAAGCCAGAAACCTTGTCCTCAGGCTGGTGAGCCCATACTCAGGCCTGATGATTCCACACTCAAGTCAGCAACCTCCAGTTTCGAATCTAAGTCCTTCTAGTTCCAGCCCAATATTCTATTCACTGCTCCAATGCCTGGTCAGCTAAAATTATTTTCAATTTTAATCAAATGTCTGTTTTTCATTAAAATACATTATAAATGAAACTATATATTTGTAATAAAGGTACCTTAAGATAGTTTAATTAAAAAAATGGTAATTATTTTTAATAAATTATACTTGCATCAACAGTATAAAAACTTTAACATAAAACAGTTGTGTGTGCCTGACCGGGCGGTGGCTCAGTGGATAGAGCGTTGGACTGGGATGCAGAGGACCTACGTTCGAGACCCCGAGGTCGCCAGCTTAAGCATGGGCTCATCTGGTGTGAGCAAAGCTCACCAGCTTGGACTCAAGGTTGCTGGCTCGAGCAAGGGGTTACTTGGTCAGCTGTAGTCCTACGGTCAAGGCACATATGAGAAAGCAATCAATGAACAACTAAGGTGTCACAATGAAAAAATTATGATTGATGCTTCTCATCTCTCTCCATTCCTGTCTGTTTGTTCCTATCTCTCTCTCTCTCTCTCTCTCTGTCACTGTAAAAAACAAACAAACAAACAAAACAGTTGTGTGTATGTGTGTTTTGGGGTGTTTTTACAGTAGCTTTTGGAGCAATTGTCAAAAGTATTATATATTGACCAGTTTATTTAAAAAAAAATTCCATACTAATTGATATCATAGAGATGATATATTTAATAGACTATAATTTTAGCCATTTATAGTTATACATTTTGGGGGGAGTTTAGTTAATTATTCTTAGAAAAATAATGCTGCTTCCAGGACACATTCTTTTGTACTCCTATGGTAACATGTATTAAGAAAAAAAAAGCCTTACACGAGAAACGAAATAGACTTTAACTTGGAAACTGATTTGGGAATTAAAGAATGCTCACTCTAACAAGGCCAGCACTTCCATGAGCATTAGGAGAAAAAATGACTTAGCAATCCAGATAAGAACTATGTGATTGATTACACTGGACCCACCTGAGTCCTCACCTCAAGGTACCAGAAGAGGAAAAACTCACTATTTTTTTCTCCTGTGTGTCTCTTCTTCACTAACACAAAACAGTTCACTCTGACACTGTTCACCAAATGTATGGTGTTTTTTCCCATAACAAACAATTCTTTGTGATATCAGCTGCAGGTCCAATTCTTCGTGATATCAGCTGCAGGTCCAATACTTAATACTGATACTACCTACCTTCAGGTAGCATCAGATCCCACAGGTAAAGTGTTCAATCCCATGAGACAGCACTGTCTTGCTACTTCAGATGTCAATTGAAGGACTAGGTCCCCAGGTTCCCCATAACATCTGTTTGACTTGGCTACACATCAGTGGTTCCAATGACCTTCTCCCTTTTAATTAGATTAGTTGCCAGAAAAGCTCACAGAACTCAGGGAAGCCTTAGGTTTACCAGTTTATTATATAATAAAGGATACCAACTAATAGCCAGATGAAGAGATACTTAGGGTGAGGTCTGAGAGGGTCTTAAGAGCAGGAACTTTTGTCTCCTGGAGTATATAGTACATCACCCTACTGGTGGGTAGATGTGCTCATCAACCTGGGAGCTCTCCTGTTGGAGACTGAACAACCAACAGGGCTTTTGCAGTTTAGATTTTTGGGGGACAGAGGTGCGGGGAATTGGCTGTAAACTGCCCAACCCTCAACCTCACTTACCTGATTAGGTTGCAAAAGGCTGTTAAGCTGTGGTGCTGGATTGTTTTTACTCATCATACCTCCCATGTCCCCCGGAAAGACTGGAGGCAAGTTTCTTCTATCCCTTTTTGTGTAAACTTAAAATGTTAGGTATGGTGGGAGTTTTCTGCACTTGGTAAAATTCTTAGGTTGCTTTGGAAAGGTAATCAGAAATCTCAAGGATTTGCTAATGGCCCACTTTGCCCTATGAATAAAGCAAGATGCGGTTTTTGGTGTGCTCTCTTCTTGCCAGCAGCAATTGTAGAGCCCTCCCGAAACTATTTGTTAATTCTTTAAGCGTATTTTCTTAATCCCGCACCATTCCCACTTAGGACCTGGAATTACTAGTCATGCTGGTTGACGACAACTATCCCAAACCTGTACTTTTGGGATTTTATGGAGGCTTCCTCCTGTAGGTATCATTGATAATTAACTCAATTTCCAGCCCTTCTTCCCTTCCTGGATGAAAGGGGTTGAAAGTTCCCAGCTTCCAATTATGGCTTGGTTTTTCTGGTGAAACAACTCTCATATAAGAACTCACCAAGCATTGCCTAATTAGGACAAAAGACGCTATTATTACTTAGGAAATTACAAAAGTTTTAGAAACTCTATGCACAAAACTGGGGTAGAGACAAATATATATGTATTTTCTATTATTTTACAGCAATTAGCTTAATCACATTTGCAAAACTCCCTTTGTCTTGGGAGGTAAATTATTCATGGGTTCTAGGGATTAGAAAATGGAGATTTAGCCTGACCAGGCAGTGGTGCAGTGAATAGAGCATCAGCCTGGGATGTTAAAAACCCAGGTTCAAAACTTCGAGGTCTCTGGCTTGAGTGCAGGGTCGCTGGCTTGCGCATGGGATTATAGACATGACCGCATGGTCATTGGCTTGAGCCCAAGGGTCACTAGCCTGAAGCCCAAGGTTGCAGGCTTGAGCAAGGGGTCACTGGCTCAGGTGGAGCCACCCAGTTAAGGCACATATGAGAAAGCAATCAATGAACAACAAAGGTGCTGCAACGAAGAATTGATGCTTCTTATCTCTTTCCCTCTCTGTCTGTCTATCCCTATCTATCCCCCCCACCTCTTTCACTAAAAAAAAAGAGAAAGAAATTGGAGATTTTATTTGGATGGGAACATTATTTGGCCCATCATATGTGTTTATATTATTTGATATTGAATATGTTCAAATATGTATGGAATATAACAGAAGTATAAACAGACTTGAGTACATTATAACCCTAAAACAAAAGTGAATAGGTGAAATGCATTATAAATAAAACATTTCCAAAGCATAGCTCTTAGAGAAGCAATTTATTTAATGACAAGTTTGGCAACAGTTAATCTCCAAATGTTCAATGGCACCTTAATAAATTCATGACCTTATTCCATGACAATATTGAGCATAAAAATAAAATTAGACAAAATTACTTTTTAACTTTCCTAAATGTGTTATAATATTTAAATGACAATTTTAACCAAAAACTGAATAATTTGAAATCATCATGGAAACTATCTGTAATTCCAACCTTCAAATTTATCCAGTTGATCTTTGTTCTTCACATTTCCATTGTGTTTGTGTATCTCTTTTTTCCTCCTTCCTTCTCTTTCTTGTACATAATACATATTTTTATATTGCTCCATTTATCTTTAAAATAAGATTGTTATCACAGTTTATAAACTCATTTTTAACAAAATGAGAAAAATGTCCCTATTTCAGTAAATATTCTTCTAAAACTTTATTATATTTAAATCAAAGATGATCATAGAATTTTATTTTATTTTTTTTATTTATTTTACCTAAGCAGGAGCTATCACCAAGTTCTTTAAAAACTGTGCTAGATTATGTTGGCGATCATCGTCGCATGCTCTCTTCCCTGTGCCCTCTTTCTCTCACTGGGAACACTCAAATTTTGCTTGTGTGCCCACTCTCCGCCCAGCTATGTGTTCTGGGAATGTGTTTCACTCTCCAGTTTCGGAGAATGAATTAAATAAGTCAAACACAATCATGATGATTTATTTTTCTTGCCAGTTATTGCTTTAAGCATAGGAACATAATCCAATTGTATCCTCTGGGACCTGAGGAGGCCACTGTAGAACATTTACTAAAAGGTTTTCCTTACTGCCATACCTCCCTCTCCTTGTTTTTGCTACAGCTATGCTGTTTCTAAAACATGACACACTATTGTAAAAATAATGTTCAGAAATATCTGCAAATACATAATAAATATATAAAAATCAATGCCTTAGATAAAAAATAATATATAATGGTAGGATTCCGTGTATGTAAGATTCAAAAAAATAAAAAATAATCAAGGAAGAAGTCAGAATATTGATTGCCATTGAAAGCAGGGTCCTGAGCAACAAAACTTTATGGATGTTAGAAATGTTCTATATATTGATATGAATGGTATATAGCCATATACACATATGTATAGATGTAATGGTCTAACCATTCAAAATTTTGCACTTGGTATACTTTACTGCTTGTGCTTTAAATATTTTATTTATTTATTTTAGAGAGGAGAGGCAGAAAAAGGTGAGAGGAGTGGGAAGCATCTGTTTGTAGTAGTTGCTTCTCATATGTATTTTGAACAGGCAAGTCCAGGGTTTTGAACCAGCGATCATAACGTTCTAGGTCAATGTTTTTTCCACTGCGCCACCACAAGTCAGGCTACTGCATGTACTTTAAACTTCATTTAAAACCTTAAGAACAATGAACAAATTATTTATATACAAACAACAATAAAATAGGAAAAAATAAACATGGAAATGATTGAGGCAATTCATAACAGCAAAAAAAAAATTCTAACGACTGAAAACCAAAAATACAGAAGGTCTTTTAAGAAAACTTCAAAACAAAAAATGAGTTAAATGTCATGAAGAAGCAATTAAATGAATAATAATCACAAGTGACCAGTAAAATATGAACACATGTCCAATACCAGTAGTAGTAAAAGAAAAACGAATGAAAATAACACGTATAATTTATCATTTGTTAAAATTTTCAAATTAACATTTTTTCAAAGGAATGATACTAAGGGTTCTCAGAGTTCAAAGAAGCTCACAGAAATTAGAGTATCAGGGTAACGTGCAGATACTCCAATACTTTCGGGCGTTTGTATAGTGCATTTTCACCAATTAAATAAGTTGGTTTTGTATGTCATTTGCATAATTGGACAACTTTCTTTGACTTGCTTGATTTTCTAATGTTCTTGTTTAATAATAAATAAATAAATAAATAAATAAATAAACTTGACCAGGCGTTGGTATAGTGGATAGAGCATAGGAATGAGATGCAGATGACCCAGGTTTGAAATTGCGAGGTCGCCAGCATGAGCATGGGCTTTTCTGGTTTGAGCCCAGTTTACCAGCTTGAGCCCATGGTTGCTGGCTTGAGCAAGGGGTCACTCTTTCTGCTGTAGCCCCCCAGTCAAGGCACATATGAGAAAGCAATCAATGAACAATTAAGAGCTGCAATGAAGAATTGATGTTTCTTATCTCTCTCCCTTCCTGTCTATCCCTATCTGTCCCTCTCTCTGTCACAAAGAGTTTTATAATTTTTTTGCCTCAAAAGAATGTGAATTCAGTGGCCAGGACATGGAAACAACCAAAAAGCCCGTCAATAGATGACTGGATAAAGAAGATGTGGCACATATACACTATGGAATACTACTCAGCCATAAGAAATAATGACATCGGATCATTTACAGCAAAATGGTGGGATCTTGATAACATGATACGAAGCGAAATAAGTAAATCAGAAAAAACCAGGAACTGCATTATTCCATACATAGGTGGGACATAAAAGTGAAACTAAGAGACATTGATAAGAGTGTGGTGGTTACGGGGGGGGGGGGGGAGGGGGGAAAGGGAGAGGGAAAGGGGGAGGGGGAGGGGCACAAAGAAAACTAATTTTAATTTTATTTTATTTATTCATTTTAGAGAGGAGAGAGAGGGGGAGAGAGAAACAGAGAGAGAGGAGAGAGAGACAGGGGGGAGGAGCTGGAAGCATCAACTCCCATATGTGCCTTGACCAGGCAAGCCCAGGGTTTCAAACCGGCGACCTCAGCATTTCTAGGTCTACGCTTTATCCACTGCGCCACCACAGGTCAGGCAAGAAAACTAGATAGAAGGTGACAGAGGACAATCTGACTTTGGGTGATGGGTATGCAACATAATTGAACGACAAGATAACCTGGCGTTATCTTTGAATATATGTATCCTGATTTATTGATGTCACCCCATTAAAAAAATAAAATTATTTAAAAAAAAGAATGTGAATTAATTTTTAAAATACACTCCACAAAGAGATCAATGGTAAGGCTACTGCAGTGTGTGGTTTCCTGACCATTAGAGTATTTCTTGTAATAATCTTCAGAATAATCTGACATTGTAATCTATGTATTAATTTACTCAATAGGAGATAGGGGAAAAGCAAGGGAAAAATAAAACAGAAGAAAATAAAAAGGAACCACTTACTGTCATGGTTAACACCAGTCTTACACAATAAATTTAATGTCTTCTCATTTATTCTTATTTCGTTCTTCTACTATCTTTACTGGGGTGGGAGGAACTATAAAAAGTAGCTTACTGACAAAAACGTTTAGGTCCATGCTACACAGTTATTTGTTAGCAGAGTCTACTGAGAAATGTAATTTTCCTACCTCAAACTTTGTGCTCTTTATGTTAAAACTAGGGAGAGAAAAGAAATAAAATTAGTACCTAGAAAGATGTCTATGCTTCCATGTTTATTCCTTCATTATTTACAATAACCAAGATCTGGAAACAACCTAAGAGTCTCTTGATGGATGAATGGATAAAGAAATTGTCATAGCCTGACCAGGCAGTGGTGCAGTGGATAGAGCATCAGACTGGAATGTGGAGAACCCAGGTTTGAGACCCTGAGATCACCAGCTTGAGTGCTAGTTCATTTGGTTTGATCAAGGCTCGCCAGCTTGAGCCCAAAGTCACTGGCTCTAGCAAGGAAGGGGTCACTTGGTCTGCTGTAGCCCCCTAGTCAAGGCACATATGAGAAAGCAATCAATGAACAACTAAGGTGCTGCAAGGAAGAGTTGATGTTTCTCATCTCTCTCCCTTCTGGTCTGTCTGTTCCTATCTGTCCCTCTCTCTGTCTCTGTTACAATTTAAAAAAAAAATCAAATCCATTTTTTTTTGTTTTCCATTTTGAAATATTCCTTAATTTTTGTGAGCAGTATAGTTAGACACTCTACCTGTTAGTAGAAATTGGCTCTTTCTTTCACAGTGTTGGGAAAGAGCTGTGTTAGGCTTGCTCACTTGCACTTTGCATGATTAGTGTGTGAGCAAGTGGCAGGGCCATGTGTGCATAGCATAAGTAAGGCTGCATGAGCTTTGACTCAGGGTGGTGTTTGCAGGATTGTGGATTGCCTGCCCACCACTGCAAGGGGCCGTTTTGCTGTTCCTTCACCTGCTGCCATGAGAAGCTGCTTTTCCCTGCCTGTTTCCTCCTCTGCCCGTTGTAAGACCCTAATAAACAGAAATGGCCCAATGTTTTCTGCCTCCACAGTTCCTCTACCATCTTCCTGATTCCATTGTGAACCTGGCTTGCCTCAGCCACTGGCATTACACCCAATGATGGTTTAACTATGTGTAGTGAGAGCTTCAAAAAGTATAGTGAGGCTGTACATTTAAGTCACCTTATACTGTTTATATCAATTATTTGTTTAGCTGCTCCTCATGTTCCTTGGGCACTCACCCCAACTTTACCTCCCTAACTAGAAAAAATTAAAAATTAAATTTTTTTCTGATATAGTATACTCAATTTGATTCAAATTTTTTTATAAGTCTCTTTAGGTAATAAGACTTTTGGAAAACCCAACCTTTCAGATCTCTTCTCACTTCTGCTTTTCTTCAAGATGGTAACCAGTATAGGAGGCTTTCTGTGATCTCGTGGCATTTTGGTGCAGGGAACTTTTAGCCCTATGTTTGGCATTCTGTTGTAATCGAAAGCTGAATTCTCTTGCTAGTATAACTTAGTCTGTTTTCTCTTGAATTAGGCAGAAGCCTATAGTCCTTTCTACTGACTTGGCCTTACTTTGACCCTGGTGGCTTTGGGAACCTTCAGCGCTTTGACTGTGCCTCCTACTTAGTTGGCAGCTCAGAAGATTATCCATTTACTTTACTATTGACTGATTGTTGCCACAATAATGTCCTTTGTTTGATTCACAAACTAGATGCTCAGCCTTTAAGAATTCAGCAGTTTGTATGACTCTCCCACTACACAGAGTTAGAGGAAGTTTAATGATGTAAATCCAGGCTCTTTCTTTGTCATTTTTTATACTAATGCAGTTAGCCATATGAAAGGACAACTTGTAAAGAGACCTAAGAGAAGAAGAAAAGGTTTTCTGATGATTCTAGCAATTTGCTTTATCTTTTTAACAATTTCTGTCTGGTGTATCTTGTTCCAAAATGCACTGCACTAGAAAGTAAGGGCTTTTCTCTCAGTTGTTTGACTGAGACATCACTTATGTTACCCTTTCTCCTTTCTGATCCCAAACCTAGCCTTAGCGACAGATAGGATGAAGGGGAAAACTTTTATTTTAGTAGTTAGAGAACAAAAAATAAGAATTATTTCAGAATATTATCACTTTTGGTATATTCATAAACAATGAACTAGTGATTTTATTTCTTTTTTAAAAAAATATTTTCTTTTCCTTTTTTAAAGGACTTTGTTTTTAGCAAGAGAGAGAAAGATAGGGAGAGGGAGGGACAGAAAGGACCAGCAGACTGGAAGGGAGAGAGAGAAGCACCAACTCATAGTTGCAAGCACCTTAGTTGTTCATTGATTGCTTTCTCATATGTGCTCAAGCAAATGACCTTGGGTTTCAAGCCAGTGACCATGAGGTCATGTCTATGATTGCACGCTCAAGCCGATGACCCCGCACTCAAGCTCTTGAGCCTACACTCAAGTCGGTGACTTTGAGGTTTCGAACCTGGATCCTCAGTGTCCCAGGTCAACACTCTCCACTGAGTCAATGCTTGCTCAGGCTTTTTTTTTAGATTTGAATTTTAGAGACAGAAGAGAGAGAAAAGCAGCAGTAGTGAAGGAGGAATGGGAAGCATCAACTCCTAGCTGTTGCTTCTCATATGTGCCTTGACTAGGTTAACCCGTGTTTTCAAATCAGCTACGTCAGCATTCCAAGTTGAGGATTTATACACTTACTGCATTACCACAAGTTAGGCTTGTTTTTAATACTTGCTTCTAAGAAAAACATTAGATATAATAAAATTATTTATTAATACTATTCATCATCATAGTTATAAAAATAATCTAAGTATCAAACAAGAGTATATTTGTTAAATAAAGTATGATTATACATACAGTATTATATTAATCATTTAAACAAAAGACAGACTGGTATTATAGTTGAGAGCATTGAATTTAAAGCTCAGGTCTAGGATTGAATCTTTATGTAAATAAGTTATACAAATTAGGAGTTGTTTGACTTGAGGCAAGTTTGTCTACCCTCAAATGTTAAATTTACTATTGGTGCAGGGGCATTAACAACTATGTCTCTGGGTTTCTATGTAATAATGTATACAGATTACTTCAGAGATATTGTAGGTTCGGATGCAGATTTCAATACAGCGAGTACCAAACTAAAGCAAGCGAGTAGCGATTTTTTTTGTTGTTGTTGGTGGAGGGCCTTGAATTTAATTTGTGAAAAACACTCCCTCTGTGAAGCATGATAAAATTAAGCACAATAAAACAAGAAATTCTTATATGTTTCTGATTGAATACTATCAGATAAGTGTAAAAAAATGTTCCATTGAAAGCAATGCAAACATTAAAAGATTTATTAGCTTGCATAAGAAGTCAAAAGCCAATGGCACTAAATTTGGTTAAATTAGCAGCTCAAGAATATTGTCAAGTATCGGGCTTTTTTCTCCTTTTTTTTTATTTTGCCATTTTCAGTGTGCTAATATTATCTCTCCTTGTATTTGCAAAATAACTGCAGAAGATCCAGACATCACATGCTAACATGAATGATATATAATGGAAAAAGGATACATCTCCTCTCATGAATTTTGTACTCTGGAAATTCTAACTAAGTCTGGTGAACACTTCCATAACTTGTCATTAGGCATGATAGTAGCTGTAAATTTTAAATATATAAGTATCAGTTTAATACAGTTTTTAGCTTATATCTGTGTTTAGATATGTATGTGTATGTAGATACAGGTATATCTAGATATAAGTATTTAGATGTCCTACTATGTGTCAGGCTCTCTTCCAGGCATCTGTTGATACAGGGGAAACAACAATTTCTGACCCTTGAGGCTTACATTCAATTAAGGAAGACATAAATTTAAAAAGTTAAGAGAGAGACAGAACTAGTGATAAGAAGCAGCAAGTATAAAAACTTTAAGATAGAAAACATACCTGGCATGTTCTAAAAACAGTAAGGATGCCAGTATAGCTATAGCAGAGAATGAGAGGTGGGGTCATAGTAGACTAAATTTTTTTTTTTTTTTTGTAAATCAAGATACATATATTCAAAGATAATATGTCCAGGTTATCTTAAAGTTCAATTATGTTGCATACCCATCACCCAAAGTCAGATTGTCCTGTCACCCTCTATCTAGTTCTCTTTGTGCCCCTCCCCTCCCCCTTCCCTCTCCCTCTCCCCCCTCCCCCCGTAACCACCACACTCTTATCAATGTCTCTTGGTCTCACTTTTATGTCCCATCTACTATACAGTGAAAACTATAAACCATTGTTAAGGGAAATCGAAAAAGACATTATGAGATGGAAGAATATACCTTGTTCTTGGTTAGGTAGAATAAATATAATCAAGATGGCCATATTACCCAAAGCTATATACAAATTTAATGCAATTCCCATCAAAATTCCAATGACATTTTTTAAAGAAATGGAGCAAAAAATAATAGACTATATTTTAAAAAGGGGTGTATGCAAGCAGGTCAAGTAGTAATTTATAAGAAATTGTAGAACATTAGGTTTTTACTTAGAGACTGAAGAAATCAATGAGTGTTTTGAATAGTGAAGTGACATGATCTGATTTATGTTGTAATCCATCAATTTCTAATTTATTTGATTTATCATAAAGTTGTGCTTGTTGAATTTTATAGAATACCTACTATATGTGAGTTTATTTTGATATGTTTAACATGTTGATCAGAGTATTATTGTGGTAGATTTCTTAACATTAGATAATGCTTAAATTCTTAAGCATAATTAGTCATGGTATTTATTATTCCTGTAACCTTTTTCTAAATTTGGTTTCTTAATACTTCAATTTAGAATTTGATACATTTGATACATTTCATGTTATATCAATTAATCTGTTTTTTTGGTACTGTTATAAATATTTTTATAAGGTTATTCCAGTTGTACAAAAGCAACTAAAAAGTTCCCACACTTTTTCATGTTATAAGACTTTACATTGAATGAAAGTAATTTGTTTTCTAAAGGGACTTACATATAAAATTTTTAAACTTGGCAGTTTCAATAAAATAATTTTTTATCACTTTTTCATTTCTTCCATGGCTATTGATTTGCTTATGTTTCCTAGTTTTCCTTAGGTAAAATCTGATAATATGTTCTATAAAATTTTTCCTAAAATTTTTTTAATAGATTCACCAAATGGTATACATTATATTATCATATTACGTGTAAATGGTTGTGGTGTTTGCGTTACTATACTGTTCTGTCACTCACTGCCCATTTTTTAGAAAATATGTGTTTTAAAATTATGGCATCTTGGTTTTCTAATTTAAAATCCTATACTTTAGTTAAGTATGCTGAGTAAACTAGATCTTAGTAGTTAAATGGTATATAATAAGAAAGATGTCTTTGATGTTTTGATTGAAGGCCAAATAACAGTGCCCTAATGAAAGAATATAGGGAAGATGTTTGTAATTCACTTCATAATATCCAAAATCATCATTAAAGTTTGTTAAGCTATAAGGTGTTTGTGACACATTTCAAAGATCATTAACATAATATTATGCTATCTGACTACCTTTCTGGTTGAATATATACATAAGAACATTTATACAGGAAAGTTTTAAATACACTCTCATCCCCAGAAAGAAAGCTTCTTCTCTGTCATATATGTTAATACAATACAGAAATTCTATTTCAATATACATGAATAATATATATTTCAATATAAATAAATAATATTTTAATGAGAGGTTTGGATAGTTCTATTATATTCAATTGTCTTCTGGGAAATTTAATACTAAAAAATTTTCCTTCATATTTGCAATTAAAATTGAAAAATTAATTAGAACAGAGGTTAATCCTTGCATTTATTATTTTTTTGGCAAAAAAAAAGGTGCTTTTCATTTACAAATACTATGAATATCTGAAAAACTTGTTCATTTTATAAAAGCGATTTTTAGCTTTTAGTGTTTCCTTATTTTTATTAATTTTAATGGAGTGACATTGATAAATCAGGGTACATATGTTCAGAGAAAAACTCTCCAGATTATTTTGACATTTGATAATGTTGCATACCCCTCACCCAAAGTCAAATTGTCTTCCATCACCTTCTATCTGGTTTTCTTTGTGCCCCTCCCTTCCCCCCACCTCCTCCTTCTCCTTCCTTGCCTCCCCCCCCCCCCCCCGTTACCACCACATTCTTGCCCATGTCTCTGAGTCTCATTTTTATGTCCCTTCTATGTATGGAATCATAGAGTTCTTAGTTTTTTTCTGATTTACTTATTTCACTCCATATAATGTTATCAAGGTCCATCCATGTTACTATAATGATCCAATGTCATCATTTCTTAAGGCTGAGTAGTATTCCATACTATATATTTACCAAAGCTTTTTAATCCACTCGTCTACTGATGGACACTAGGGCTGTTTCCAGATCTTCGCTATTGTGAACGATGCTACCATAAATATGGGGGTGCATTTCTCCTTTTGGAACAGTGCTATGGTGTTCTTACGGTATATTCCTAAAAGTGGGATTGCTGGATCAAAAGGCAGCTCGATTTTTAATTTTTTGAGGAATCTCCATACTGTTTTCCACAGTGGCTGCACCAGTCTACATTCCCACCAGCAGTGCAGAAGGAGGGTTCTCTTTTTTCCACATCCTCACCAGCACTTATTCTGTGATGTTTTGTTGATGAGCGCCATTCTGACAGGTGTGAGGTGATATCTCATTGTGGTTTTAATTTGCATTTCTCTAATGATTAGTGATGAACATTTTTTCATACGCCTATTGGCAATCTGTATGTCCTCTTTGGAGAAATGTCTATTCATTTCTTTTGCCCATTTTTTGATTGGATTGTTTGTTTTCCTGGTGTTGAGTTTTACAAGTTCTTTATAAATTTTGGTTATTAACCCCTTATCAGACGTATTGTCGAATATGTTCTCCCATTGTGTAGTTTGTCTTTTTATTCTGTTCTTATTGTCTTTAGCTGTACAAAAGGTTTTTATCAATAGTTTGATATAGTCCCATTTGTTTATCCTGTCTTTTATTTCACTTGCTCATGGAGATAAATCAGCAAATATATTGTCACAAGAGATGTCAGAGAGCTTACTGCCTAGGTTTTCTTCCAAGATAATCATGGTTTCATGACTTACACTTAAATCTTTAACTATTTGAGTTTATTTTTGTGAATGTTGTAAGTTGGTGGTGTAGTTTTAGTTTTTTGTAGGTAGCTGTTCAATTTTCCCAACACCATTAGTTAAAGAGCCTTTCTTTACTCCATTGTATGTGCTTACCTCCTTTGTCAAATATCAGTTGTCCATAAAGGTTTGGATTTTTTTCTGGGTTCTCTGTTCTGTTCCATTGATCTATATGCCAGTTCTTATGCCAGTATCAGGCTGTTTTGAGTACAATGGCCTTGTAGTATAACTTGATATCGGGAACTGTGATACCTCCCTCTTTATTCTTCCTTTTCAAGATTGCTGAGCCTATTTGTGTTCTTTTTTGGTTCCATATACATTTTTGGAATATGTGTTCTATATCATTGAAGTATGTCATTGGTATTTTAATTGGTTTTGCATTGAATTTATAAATTACTTTGGGTAATATAGACATTTTAGTGATCTTTATTCTTCCTAACCATGAGCACGGTATATGCTTCCACTTGTTTGTATCTTCCTTGATTTTTTTAATGTTTTATAATTTTTCAAGTACAAGTCTTTAACCTCCTAGGTTAAATATACTCCTAGGTACTTTATTTTTTTGGCTGCAGTAGTGAAGGGGATTGTTTACTTAATTTCCCTTTCTGACAGTTCATTCTTGGTGTATAAAAATGCCTCTGATTTCTGAGTATTAATTTTATATCCTGTCACCTTGCTAAATTCATTTATCAGGTCCAGTAGTTTTTGACTGAGACTTTAGGGTTTTCTATATACAATATCATATCAGCTGCAAATAATGATAGTTTTACTTCTTCTTTTCCAATTTGGATGCCTTTTATTTTTTCTTCCTTTCTGATTGCTGTGGCTAGGACTTCTAGGACTATGTTGAATAAGAGTGGTGAAAGGGGGCACCCCTGCCTTGTTCCTGATCTTAAGGGGATTGCTTTTAATTTATGCCCATTGAATATGATGTTGGCTGTGGGTTTGTCATAGATGGCCTTTATCATGTTGAGGTTCCCTGTGTTCCCACTTTGCTGAGAGTTTTGATCATGTGTGGGTGCTAGATTTTATCAAAAGCTTTTTCTGCATCTATTGAAATTATCATGTGGTTTTTCTCCTTTCTTTTGTTTATGTGACAAATCACTTTGATTGATATGCATATATTATACCAGCCTTGCCTTCCCAGAATAATTCCCACTTGATCATAGTGTATGATTTTTTTCATATATTGATGGATCCAGTTTGCTAATATTTTGTTGAGGATTTTAACATCTATATTCATCAGGGATATTGGTCTATAATTTTCTTCTTTTGTGCTGTCTTTGCCTGGTTTTGAAATCAGAATTATGCTTGCCTCATAAAAGGAGCTTGGAAGTCTTCCTTCCTCTTGAATTTTTTGAAATAGCTTGAAAAGGATAGGAGTTTGTTCTTCTTTGAATATTTGGTAGAATTCACTTGTGAAGCCATCAGGCCCAAGAGTTTTCTTTGTTGGGAGTTTTTTCATACCTCTTTTAATCTCATTTGTTGTAATTGGTCTGTTTAGGTTTTCTGATTCTTCCAGATTGATTTTTGGAAGATTGTATGTTTCAAGGAATTTGTCCATTTCATCTAGGTTGTTTAGTTTTTTGGCATACAGTTCTTCATAGTATTTTCTTACAAAATTTTGTATTTTTGTTGTGTCAGCTGTTATTTCTCCACTCTCATTTCTAATTTTATTTATTTGAGTCCTCTGTTCTTTTTTCTGGGTGAGTCTAGTTAAAGATTCATCGATCTTGTTTACCTTTTCAAAGAACAAGCTCCTGGTTTCATTGATCCTCTGTATTGTTTCTTTAGACTCTACGTCATTTATTTCTGCTCTGTTCTTTATTATTTCCTTCCCTCTATTATATTTCGGCTTTAGTTGCTGTTCTTTTCCTAGTTCTTTTAGATGCAGGGTTAAGTTGTTTATCTGAGCTTTTTCTAGTTTCTTAAACTATTCCTGTAGTACTATAAACTTCCCTCTCATTAATGCTTTTGCTGTGTCCCATAAATTTTGAGTTGTTGTATGCTCATTATCATTCTTTTTTTTTAAATAAATTTTTATTAATGGTAATGGGATGGCATTAATAAATCAGGGTACATATATTCAAAGAAAACATGTCTAGGTTATTTTGTCATCAAATTATGTTGCAAACCCCTCGCCCAAAGTCAGATTGTCCTCCGTCACCCTCTATCTAGTTCTCTGTGCCCCTCCCCCTCCCCCTAACTCTCTCCCTCCCTCCCTTCCATGTCCTCCCTCCCCCCCCACCCTTGGTAACCACCACACTCTTGTCCATGTCTCTTAGTCTCATTTTTATGTTCCACCAAAGTATGGAATCATGTAGTTCTTGTTTTTTTCTGATTTGCTTATTTCACTCCTTATAATGTTATCAAGATCCCACCATTTTGCTGTAAATGATCTGATGTCATCATTTCTTATGGCTGAGTAGTATTCCATAGTGTATATGTGCCACATCTTCTTTATCCAGTCTTCTATTGAAGGGCTTTTTGGTTGTTTCCATGTCTTGGCCACTGTGAACAGTGCTGCAATGAACATGGGGCTACATGTGTCTTCACGTATCAATGTTTCTGAGGTTTTGGGGTATATACCCAGTAGAGGGATTGCTGGGTCATAAGGTAGTTCTATTTGCAGTTTTTTGAGGAACCACCATACTTTCCTCCATAATGGTTGTACTACTTTACAGTCCCACCAACAGTGAATGAGGGTTCCTTTTTCTCCACAGCCTCTCCAACATTTGCTATTACCCGTCTTGTTGATAATAGCTAATCTAACAGGAGTGAGGTGGTATCTCATTGTAGTTTTGATTTGCATTTCTCTAATAACTAATGAAGCTGAGCATCTTTTCATATATCTGTTGGCCATTTGTATCTCTTCCTGGGAGAAGTGTCTGTTCATGTCCTCTTCCCATTTTTCTATTGGATTGTTTGTTTGTTTGTTGTTGAGTTTTATGAGTTCTTTGTAAATTTTGGATATTAGGCCCTTATCTGAGCTGTCGTTTGAAAATATCAGTTCCCATGTAGTTGGCTGTCTGTTTATTTTGATATCAGTTTCTCTTGCTGAGCAAAAACTTTTAATTCTGATGTAGTCCCATTCATTTATCTTTGCCTTCACTTCTCTTGCCATTGGAGTCAAGTTCATAAAATGTTCTTTAAAACCCAGGTCCATGATTTTAGTACCTATGTCTTCTTCTATGTACTTTATTGTTTCAGGTCTTATATTTAGGTCTTTGATCCATTTTGAATTAATTTTAGTACACGGGGACAGGCTGTAGTCGAGTTTCATTCTTTTGCATGTGGCTTTCCAGTTTTCCCAACACCATTTGTTGAAGAGGCTTTCTTTTCTCCATTGTGTGTTGTTGGCCCCTTTATCAAAGATTATTTGACCATATATATGTGGTTTTATTTCTGGGCTTTCTATTCTGTTCCATTGGTCTGAGTGTCTATTTTTTTGCCAATACCATGCTGTTTTGATTATCGTGGCCCTATAATATAGTTTAAAGTCAGGTATTGTAATGCCCCCAGCTTCATTCTTTTTCCTTAGGATTGTTTTGGCTATTCGGGGTTTTTTATAGTTCCATATAAATCTGATGATTTTTTGTTCCATTTCTTTAAAAAATCTCATAGGGATTTTGATGGGAATTGCATTAAATTTGTATATTGCTTTGGGTAATATGGCCATTTTGATTATATTTATTCTTCCTATCCAAGAACAAGGAATATTTTTCCATCTCATTGTATCTTTTTCGATTTCCCTTAACAATGCTTTGTAATTTTCATTATATAGGTCCTTTACGTTCTTTGTTATGTTTATTCCTAGGTATTTTATTTTTTTTGTTGCAATCGTGAAGGGGATTATTTTTTTGAGTTCGTTTTCTAATATTTCATTGTTGGCATATAGAAAGGCTGGACTTTAGTATGTTAATTTTGTATCCTGCGACCTTACTGTATTGGTTTATTGTTTCTAATAATCTTTTTGTGGAGTCCTTCGGGTTTTCGATGTATAGGATCATATCATCAGCAAAAAGTGATAGCTTTACTTCTTCTTTTCCGATATGGATGCCTTTTATTTCTTTGTCTTGTCTGATTGCTCTGGCCAGAACTTCTAGCACCACGTTGAATAAGAGTGGAGAGAGTGGACAACCCTGTCTTGTTCCTGATTTAAGGTAGAAAGTCCTCAGTTTTATGCCGTTTAATAGGATGTTGGCTGATGGTTTATCATATATGGCCTTTATCATGTTGAGATATTTTCCTTCTATACCCATTTTGTTGAGAGTCTTAAACATAAAATTGTGTTGTATTTTATCAAAAGCCTTTTCTGCATCTATTGATAAGATCATGTGGTTTTTGTTTTTGTTTTGTTGATATGGTGTATTACGTTAACCGTTTTGCGTATGTTGAACCATCCTTGAGATTCTGGGATGAATCCCACTTGATCATGATGTATTATTTTTTTAATATGTTGTTGTATTCGGTTTGCCAGTATTTTGTTTAGTATTTTAGCATCTGTATTCATTAGAGATATTGGTCTGTAGTTTTCTTTCTTTGTGCCATCCTTGCCAGGTTTTGGTATGAGGGTTATGTTGGCCTCATAAAATGTGTTTGGAAGTATTGCTTCTTCTTCAATTTTTTGGAAGACTTTGAGTAGAATAGGAACCAAGTCTTCTTTGAATGTTTGATAGAATTCACTAGTATAACCATCTGGGCCTGGACTTTTATTTTTGGGGAGGTTTTTAATAGTTTTTTCTATTTCCTCCCTGCTGATTGGTCTGTTTAGGCTTTCTGCTTCTTCATGACTCAGTCTAGGAAGGTTGTATTGTTCTAGGAATTTATCCATTTCTTCTAGATTGTTGTATTTGGTGGCATATAATTTTTCATAGTATTCTACAATAATTCTTTGTATTTCTATGATGTCTGTGGTGATCTCTCCTCTTTCATTTTGGATTTTATTTATTTGAGTCCTGTGTCTTTTTTCCTTGGTGAGTCTTGCCAAGGGTTTGTCAATTTTGTTGATCTTTTCAAAGAACCAGCTCCTTGTTTTATTGATTTTTTCTATAGTTTTTCTGTTCTCTATTTCATTTATTTCTGCTCTGATTTTTATTATCTCCTTTCTTCGGCTGGTTTTGGGTTGTCTTTGTTCTTCTTTTTCTAGTTCCTTAAGGTGTGAAGTTAAGTGGTTTACTTCGGCTCTCTCTTGTTTGTTCATATAGGCCTGAAGTGATATGAACTTTCCTCTTATTACTGCTTTTGCTGCATCCCAGAGATTCTGATATGTCGTATTTTCATTTTCATTTGTCTGTATATATCTTTTGATTTCTGCGCTTATTTCTTCTTTGACCCATTCATTTTTTAGAAGTATGTTGTTTAGTTTCCACATTTTTGTGGGTTTTTCCCCCTCTTTTTTGCAGTTGAATTCTAGTTTCAAGGCTTTATGATCAGAAAATATGCTTGGTACAATTTCAGTTTTTCTAAATTTGCTGATATTGTCTTTGTGGCCCAACATATGGTCAATTCTTGAGAATGTTCCATGTACACTAGAGAAAAATATATACTCTGTCGCTTTGGGATGAAGTGTCCTGTAGATGTCTATCATATCCAGGTGTTCTAGTATTTCGTTTAAGGCCACTATATCTTTATTGATTCTCTGTTTGGATGACCGATCTAGAGCCTTCAGAGGTGTATTGAGGTCTCCAAGTATGATTGTATTTTTGTTAGTTTTTGTTTTAAGGTCAATAAGTAGCTGTCTTATATATTTTGGTGCTCCTTGGTTTGGTGCATATATATTAAGGATTGTTATGTCTTCTTGATTCAACTTCCCCTTAATCATTATGAAATGACCATTTTTGTCTCTGAGTACTTTTTCTGTCTTGTAGTCAGCATTATTAGATATGAGTATTGCTACACCTGCTTTTTTTTGGGTGTTGTTTGCTTGGAGTATTGTTTTCCAGCCTTTCACTTTGAATTTGTTTTTATCCTTGTTGCTTAGATGTGTTTCTTGTAGGCAGCATATAGTTGGATTTTCTTTTTTAATCCATTCTGCTACTCTGTGTCTTTTTATTGGTAAGTTTAATCCATTTACATTTAGTGTAATTATTGACACTTGTGGGTTCCCTACTGCCATTTTATAAATTGCTTTCTGTTAGTTTTGTATCTAGTTTGATTCTTCTCTTTTGTTTTTCTATCATTTGTTTTTTGTTTGTTTGTGTTCCATACTTCTTTCCTCTGTTGCTACCTTTTTTAAGTCAAGTGTTTTTGTGGTGGTTTTTTTAAGGGTGGTTACCATTAAGTAATGAAAAGGGTACCTACCATATTCATTGTAGTACCCTATCTTATAAGTATTTCTGCACTTCATCATCCTTTGCTACTGTTAATCTCCATCCTCTCCCCCCTTTTTTTCCTTTGTTGTCACAGTTTAAGTTTGGTTTTATTGTGTTCTTGGTGTAGCTGTTACTTGTGGTGTTGTTTTCTTTTGTTCTTTGAATCTGGTTGGAAAACCCCCCTTAGTATTTCCTGGAGTGGGGGCTTTCTGTTGATAAATTCTCTCATCTTTTCTGTATTTGTGAATGTTTTTATATCTCCTTCATACTTGAAGGATAGCTTTGATGGGTATAGTATTCTTGGCTGAAAGTTCCTCTCTTTCAGGGCTTTAAATATTGGGGTCCACTCTCTTCTAGCTTGTAGAGTTTCTGTTGAGAAATCTGATGATAATCTAATAGGCCTTCCTTTATATGTTGTACTCTTCTTTTCCCTGGCTGCCTTGAGAATTTTTTCTTTGTCATTGGTTTGTGTCATCTTTATTATGATGTGCCTTGGAGTGGGTTTGTTGGGGTTAAGAAAACTTGGTGTTCTGTTTGCTTCTTGAATTTGAGGCTTTAGTTCCTTCCACAGACTTGGGAAGTTCTCGTCTATTATTTGTTTGAGTATATTCTCCATTCCATTTTCTTTCTCTTCTCCCTCTGATATACCTATTATTCTTATGTTATTCTTTCTGATGGAGTCAGACAATTCCTGTAGGGCTTTCTCATTTTTTATTATTTTTGAGTCTCTTTTTTCTTCTCTCTGTTGTGCCTCAAGTTGTTTGTCTTCTATTTCACTAATCCTATCTTCAATCTGGGCTGTTCTGTTAGCTAAGCTTGTTACCTCGTTTTTCAGCTCGTGAATTGAGTTTTTCATTTCTGTTTGATTTGTTTTTATAGTTTCAATTTCCTTGGTAATATATTCTTTGTGTTCATTGAGTTGTTTTCTGATCTCCCTATATTGCCTTTCTGTGTTTTCTTGTATATCTCTGAGTATTTTTAAGATTTCTATTTTAAATTCTCTGTCATTTAGCTCCAAGGCTTCCAATATGTTAAGTCTTTTCTCCATAGATTTTTCCACATCTATTTGTGTTACCTCTCTTTCTTTTGTATCCATAATATTCGATTTCCTCTTTCTTATCGGCATCTGAGGGTGGTCTTATTGATAGCACTAATTAGAATTAATAAAGAGTAAAAAGAGAAAAAAAAAGGGTAAAACACCCCACAAAAAAAAAACAGTAATAATTTATTATTTCCCCCTTTTTTTCTCTCTTCTCTTTCCCTCCTCTCCCCTCCTCAGGGAAATATCGTGCCTATAATGGAGGGCCTGATTTGGGGTGAAGAGTTCAAGGGGCAAAAAAAAGAGAGTAGGGACCTACTAAATGCAAAAAAAAAAAAGGAAGAAAATCTTAGACAAGCATAAGATGATTTGCTTGTAAGTGATGGTCAACTAAGAGATATAATGAGAGGGATAAGAGGGAATCAGAAAAAAGGACCAAAAAAGAATAATAAAGAAGAAAAAATAAAAATAATAAGTAAAAATCTGTTGTATTAAGTGGAGCGAAGACTAAATACAATGGAGACCTTGGGTTGGGAGGACCCAAAATGCCACAAAAATAAACAAACAAGAGAAAAAAAAAAAACAAAAGCAAAAAAGAGAAATAATGCCAAAAAAAAGCCTTGAGTCCCAAATTAACTAATTTGTTCGTGATTGAGGATTATATGGGAGGAAAGTAAAATGAGAAAAGAAAAAACGAATAGAAAGGAAAAAATAAGAAAAAGAGAAAAACGAAGGAAGAAATAAAATAGGAGGAGAAAAAAACAAAATAAAGCAAGACAAAAAAAAAACAAAAGAGGAGAGAGTGAGAGTTAAGTGTTTTGGAGTATAACCTTAAAGGAGGGTGAGGATGAAGAAGAAAAATAAAATGCAACACTCATGGGTAGTGTAGTTCAAGAAAGGGGAAGCATAAGATGGGCAGAGAATAGAAGGACCGAGGTGGAGGAAATAAAGGCAAAAAGATAGAAGAAACAAACAACAACAACAACAACAAAAAATTAGTGGATCAAGTTGTAAAGTCTGTGGGTTTTTCTTGATTTTGAGAGGTTAACTTCTTCCTTTTTCTTTTCTCTCCCTCTTCCTAGTCAGTGACTCTGTACCCCTGGCTCTGCCCCTGTGTCACTCTTAGGTAGGGATTTGCAGTTGATGGGATTCTATGGCAATGTCATATAATTGGCTTTAGTCTTGCTGGAAGTAAAGGCTTGTTGGCGTTTGCAGGATCCAACGATGAGAGAGTTTGCTCTCCTGGATTCTCTCTCCTAGTCCCCCCTTTCTGAATTAGCAGCCTGGTGATCCAGCTATAAGGCTGCAACTGCTTCTGCCTGGGGAGTAAGAGGCTCAAAGAGCTGGGAAATCCCCACTCTATCCCCACTCAGTGCAAGGCTTTGGGAAAGGCTCTGACAGTCAGGGCCTCCAGTATAATCAGGCGGGGGTGGGAGTCAATTGTTGTCAAGGTGACTGTTCAGCGCCTATCATTCAGTTGGACCTCTCAACCCAGGCTTTCCACACTTTTTAGCCTGTTTTTGCAGGGAAGAAGAGGCACTAGTCTCTGCTTACGACTAGTGTAGTATAGACCTTATTATCTACCAAGTCCTTCTTGTTAGCGTTTATCCCTGAATATGGAGGCTCTATCAATCAGAAGTTGCCCCCGCCCCTTTAGCGAGAGGCACTAAAAAATATCACGCCTCTTGTCTTGGATCGCTGAACTGAGAGAGATCTTATCAATTAGAACCGAGGGTGCGTAGATTTTATGGGTTAAGCTAATTTCAGTGATTGGGTCGCAGCTGTGCTTCCGAAGGTATTTTAGGCTGCCTGCGCGTGCCCCTCCCCCAACGCTTGATTGTTAGCTTGAATGGCTGGGTGAGGTGCCCCGCCCACGGAGAGAATCTCTCAAGCCTCTCCCGCTCGCCCCGCCGCTGGCGGCTGGACCGCACCAGGCGCAGGATAATGGAGCCCCCTGGGTGTGCGGGCCAGCAGGGCGCCCTGGGCGCGTGGAATGCCCAAGGCACGCGCGCGCGAATGGGGCGCTCCGGGCACCGGTGGCCGGCGACCCCCACTCGCAGTGTGCGGGCCGCTGGGAACGTCAGCGGTGCTCAACCGGACCGGGCGCTCGCACGGCGGCTCGCGGGGGCTCGCGGCGGCTCGCGGTGGCGGCTCGCGGTGGCGGCTCGCGTCGGCCGCTCGCGGCGGCTCGCGGTTCCCAAGTATATGGGCTGACTCACCGCAGGCGCACTCCCTGGCGGCTTGAATGAGCATCGCTGCTGCGGTAGTGTCCTCCACACCCTCGTCTCTCAGATTCAAGTGATAACAGTCCTTTTGCTTTCAGTTTGTGTGGAACTCCGGAATGCTCCGAGGATAAATTTTTCTGTTTCTAGTTGATAAATTTGTTGTGATTTAGGGGAGAGCTGTCGGATGCGCTTCTCACGGCGCCATTTCCGTGACGTCACTCTCCTCATTATCATTCTTTTCTAGGAATTTTTAAACTACTTCATTGATCTCATTGTTAATTCATTTGTTATTTAACAACCTGCTATTTAATTTCCATATGTTTGAGAATTTTTGAGTTTTTCTGTTGTGGTTGATTTCTAATTTCATGCCATTGTGATCAGAAAAAGTGCTTGATATGATTTCAATCTTCTTAAATTTGTTGAGACCGCTTTTGTGCCCTTACATATGGTTATTTCCATATCACTCAGTTTATTTCCTGGAAGTTTCTTTTGCGGTTTCATTTGGATTGCACTTCTATATCTTCTCGCTATGTCTGTGTGTTTGGGTTTATTGTTTGTAGAACTGGATGAGTCTAGGCTTGGTGTTGTCTGCCTCCAATTTTAAGTTGTGTTATTTCTAGATCTTCCTGGGTGGGCTATTGTTTTTAGATAAATGAGTAGGCCTACTGAAATGCATTAATTAAATTACATTATCTTCCAATAACTATAAATAGGATTCTTCTCTGTTGAGAAAACATTCAATGATTATAGGCAAGAAAATTTGTTCCTCATTTATATTAAGATTAACCCCAAGAACACCTTCTTGTGTATGAGTGTGTGTATGTATGTGTTATTTACTTATTTTCAGATTGTAATTATTTAAGATTATATATATTTCTTATGATATTTTATATCTGTATATGTACACATACATGATGTGTAAGAAAGAACTTCTCTGTGTTTTCATGTTGCTACAAAAATTAATATTCAGTTTGTGTGTGTATGTGTATTTGTGTATTTCACCTTGTTCATGAACTAATATTAGAAAAAGTTTATCATGTCCTGATGATCATTTTAAATAAAATTATTTATTATATTAAGATACCTTATCTTAATGACCAATTTATAGTTTTGTTGCTTTATAAATGGTCTGTTTTATTTTTCATTCCTGTGCCATCCAGACACACTCTGAATGTGTAAATTTAACTTTCAAAATGGACCAAATATGTCCAGAAGGAGTAGATTCACAGAAGGCACAGCCTATGACCTGTGAAAACACTAAGGAGTCACAGACATACAATTGAGAGAGACAGTACCTATAGATTAAATAAATGCCAACACACACACAAACATACATATTCTTTTGCCTAAAATCATAGAAATATAACTGACAATATAATTTTAAATTGCTATTAAATTCATTGTAACTGTTAGAAATATTTAGTCATTTGTTTTCCCATGACAACCTTGAAAACACAATCCCTTTTTCTCAGCCTTCCTCATCCATCTGAGTACACCTGGAGATCAAGAATGGTGAAGATGCCCTGGCCGGTTGGCTCAGCGGTAGAGCATCGGCCTAGCGTGCGGAGGACCCGGGTTCGATTCCCGGCCAGGGCACACAGGAGAAGCGCCCATTTGCTTCTCCACCCCTCTGCCGCGCTTTCCTCTCTGTCTCTCTCTTCCCCTCCCGCAGCCAAGGCTCCATTGGAGCAAAGATGGCCCGGGCGCTGGGGATGGCTCTGTGGCCTCTGCCTCAGGCGCTAGAGTGGCTCTGGTCGCAACATGGCGACGCCCAGGATGGGCAGAGCATCGCCCCCTGGTGGGCAGAGTGTCACCCCTGGTGGGCGTGCCGGGTGGATCCCGGTAGGGCACATGCGGGAGTCTGTCTGACTGTCTCTCCCTGTTTCCAGCTTCAGAAAAATGAAAAATGAAAAAAAAAAAAAAAAAAAAGAATGGTGAAGATGGCCCTGGCTGGTGGCTCAATGGACAGAATGTCAGCCCGGCATATGAAAATGCCAGGTTTGATTCCTGGTCAGGGCACATAGGAGAAGTGACCATGTTTTTTCCCCCTTCCCTCTCCCTCCTCCCCTCCTAGAGCCAGTGGCTTGTTTACTTTGGGCATTAGCTCCAGGCACTGAGGACAGCTCAGCTGGTCCCCAGTTTTAGCCTCAGGTGTTAAAAATAGCTTGGATGATTGGAGCATTGGCCCCAGAGAGAGGTTGCCAGATGGATCCTGGTTGGAGCACATGTGTGAGTCTGCTTCACTATAATTCCCCTCCTCTCACCTAAAAAAGAAAAAATGGGAAGGTTACAGGACTGAGGCAGGAGAGGAGAAGGCACTAAACAAGGCTCAAAAGCAACATAAGGCCAAAACCTCAGCAGCAGCAGTAATTCAGCACTGATGGACAAAATATCCAACTTCTGTCATTCTGACAAATGGAAGGGAGTCTGTTCTTAATTTCTTTGTGATCTTTTTTATTGACTGACACCCACAAATAGATACATACTAACCTCTTATTTAGTACTGTCAGCCTCTAGACCCCACAAATATGTCTTTAGCAAGACCTTTCCCTATGGCCTACTTTTGGCCAGCCAATAAAATAAACTAATTTCCCTTAATGTGATATCAAAAAGTATTAACATATTAATTTAAAATTGATTCTCTAAAATAACTTTTCTAGGGTGAAGTGTTATGGAAGGCTATTGTAGGAAACACACCTGGGGCTTTTAGTGAACTCATTAACACTGTAAGGTTGACTCTCCAACCATGCTTGAATTTGTCTTTTAAGTAGTATTCACTTTTCAATTTCTAATCTATATTATTTTAATTTACAATAACATTTTATCTTTGCAACTAAGATAAAGAGAACATAAAACTGAAGATTCTAAACTAATCCTTGCTGAAAGTAGGATAAGGATTAGAGTATAGCATTACCTAGAGAATTGCTCCATGTGATAAATGTACATTTAAATTCTGATTCTTAAGTAATGTTACAATGCCCCTAAATGTATCAATACGTTAATCATAGACCAAAATAACACTGCTTTAAATTAATATACTGTTTATATCCTTAAATATTTCCATTTTAGAAGTAGTACTAAAAAAAGTTTTTAAAAAAAACAGAAATAGTGGCATTCAGTTCTATTTTAGGGAATGATTTCAAATTCCTGAATCCAGGGGAGCTTTACAAATACTTCAGCACTCATTTTATTTTCAGCGTTTGGGAAGTGTTGAGAATTTTTCTCAACATCAAAAGAATATCATCAAATTAAATGTTGGTGCCTGTAAACTTTAAACAGCGAAATGCCAAATAAAAAACCAATATAATTATATAACTTGCCCCAAATGTACAAGTAAAATACAATTATGGATTTTTATGTCGTAGCACAATATAATGTTCTTCTCTTTTCTTTCCAAAAATAGACGTTCTAATGACTAAGCTTTATCCAGCAACCTGCTGTTACATTTACAAAGCCATCTTCTTTAAGATGTTGCAATTCAGTTTGTGCAGAACATTTCAAATATAGGCAGGAAACCTTGCAACAGCAAAGTTTACAGTGACAAAAGTAATAGATGAAAGCTAGCATCCCTATAACTTTCAAAGCAACAGACAGAGCTAAAATTGACATGTATTTAGTGATGGGACAATTATGCTGGAAACAATGTTGACATTAAAGATCTGAATTCCTAAAGAGAGTTTCAGGCTTGATCAGTAACACACTGCAAAAACGAAGCAAGTTTTTTATGTTTCCTAAAAGGGCCTTTGTGGTGACAGTCTTTTCTCTCTCTCTCTCTGTCTCTCTCTCTCTCTGTCTCTCTCCCTCTCTTTTGATAGCTGTTGTCATTTAGGCAATCACACAATGCAAAAAGTTTATCTTTTTGTTATCTTTCAGTAATGTTACAAACAATTTTATTCCCACACATTCTATAGCTTTTGAGCAAGGTTTGAGTTATAACAGTTGGTTGATGCCACTTTAAAAATATGGGATCTGACTTAAGTCTGAACAAATTAAAGTTTTTCTTTAGATAGCTTGTGGCCTTTGGTTGCTAATAGTATGAGGTGGTGAACACTATCCCTTCACATGCTTCCCTGACAGAAAGCAGAGGAGAAAATAATTGACATATTGTAGGAGGAAAGATTCATTTGGAAAGGTTACACTTGTTAAGTCTCCTTTTAAGACCTGTGAGAAACAGGATGGGCTCTCAGTATAATCTTGAGGCATAACAGTCCAAGTCATTTGTTGGCCTTCCCAAGAAAAAGCAAATGAAAAAATATGACTTTCAGGATCTACTGATATGCTTAAGAAAGCACTGCAAAGATCCTTGACAGTAAATAACTTGTTCTCCATAGGAACAGAGGAACACAGGGTGTTGGGGAATGACATTATTTATGGCCCTGAGGTCTTGTATAAATCTCCATCTTTGTCCATGAGGCTTCCTTATGGGGTGGATGGGTGAATTATAGATACTAGTGCAAGGAATTACTAGGGCTTGAGCCCTATATTCTTTTATAATTGGCTTAATTTCCACAAGGGCTGTAGGATTTCTAATGAGATTTGATAGGATCAACCTAAATTTTTATCAGGGGAGAGAAGCGGGTCTGTCTTATGTTCACTGTGGATATTGGGAACATAGATTCACTATTAGTTGATTTAAGGGCAAAAACAGTTAAGGGTGTCAAGAATTCTTCAATGCTGCTGGCTGAACTGGGGGCTGAATCAATCTCAAGAATTATTTCTCACTTTTGAGAAAAGAAGATGGCAGCATAGTATTTTTCTAAAAATTTCTCCAGAAAATGAATAAGAGCTGAATAAGTAAACAAATAGAAGAACAGTTATTCTGAAATAGTTGAAAAGCCAAGGGAATGGACTTAGAGGCTGTTAGGGTTTTATGAGACACACCCACCATTTGAATCTTTTCAGTACTATAGGGAAAGAGTTATTCATTGTTGGGGTTAACGTACCAGAAAACACCAGAGTTCATGCTGCTTGTCATCAGTTCAAAGACAGAGATTGAATCTTTTTTTTTTTTAAAGTCAGAGGAGGGTAGATGGAGAGACAGACTTCTGCATCCATCCCGACCAGGATCCACCAGGCATCCACCATCTGTGGTTGATGCTCAGACCAATCAAGCAATCCTCAGTGCCCATGGCCAACAGACAAACCAATCAAGCCACTGGCTGCGAAAAGGGAAGAGAGAGTGAATCAGGAGGGGAGAGAAGCAGATTATTGTTTCTCATGTGTATCCTGATGGGGGATCAACCCCAGAACTTCCACACACCCGACCAATGCTCTATCCACTGAGTAAACCAACCAAGTCCAGAGACTGAATCTTTATGAGTACTTTATTCAGATGGCCAGCTATCTGAGGACATGGGGGTTACATTCCCAAATCATCTCAATCCTCTATTCCCAGCCAACCTTTTTATGAAGGGAAGAAAAGGGTAGGTAAGGGTTTTAGAATTTCAAGAGAGAGATAATCAGACCATAGTTAAAATTAATTGGATCATAGTCAGTGGTCAGTCCATCCTTGGAGCACAAAGACTTTGCTTGCAGTGCCCTGGGGCACAAAGGTGGGCCACTAAAAGATCTTAAGTCACATAGGCCTGTTTGGTTATCCCAATTCCCGAAACAAAGCTTTTACTTCCATTAAAATTATGTTCACTGACCATAACCAAAGTCATCATTATGTAAGCAAAAATTTAAACTCTTGAGGTTCCTTTATCAGTTGGGCACAGAAAGAGTTGCTGTGATACCAGTTAAAAAAGTAAGCATCTCATTTCTGATCATTATGTCGGTTTGTAAGAAGTGGTTAAGAGGCAAGATTGGAAACAGCCTTTGTTGAATCTCAGTTCATGGGAAAAGGTGAGGGCTTAAAAATTGAGGGATGCTTTGGGCATTTTAGTTTAGGGCAGTCCTTTTTCCAATGGCCAGGCTTTTAATAAAAACAACAAGCAAATTATTAGTTGATTTGAATTTGGATGGTCATGGCTTATTGGAAGAAGTACACAATTTTCTAAGTTGTAAATTCATAATTTTAGTTGCATTATTATTATTATTATTATTATTATTATTATTAGCTGTATCATTGCATGTTTAGGTAACTGGGTAGCAAGGTTGACAAGGTTGACTATATCAAGGGTGGAAAAAATTTCCTATGCATCCTAGTTCTTTTAACAAGGGAGAAGTCACAGTTCAGGATATTTGCAAATATAGAATTGAAGGAAAATTTAGTGGAGTTTACATTTAAAGGAAGCATGATTTTTTCTTTAAAACACAACCTGAAGCCTATTAGAGTAATCGTGAATAGGTTCACCAAGTTTTTGAGTACAAACTTGGATCGTGTTCAAATCAATCGATTTAGGGAAGGCTCGTAGAGTTGCATCATATAATCTTTTAACATGTTGATAGGTAGAACTCGGTTAAAAATGTCCATAGGGTTAATCCATCCTGCCTTAGCCATCCAGTGTTATTTGGTCTTCACCTACTAAGAGTTGAATTAATTGGTGAAAGTTGAAGAAGCTAGGATGGTAAGTTTGAATAACATTATTGAATTCCTCTGCAAACTGGCAAGGTTTCTCTGAGAACTTAGACAAATGTTTAGTTATTTGTTTGTTTGTTTGTTTTTAGTGAGGAGGGGACAAACATACATGAAGGGAGAGAGATGAGAAGCATCAATCCTTCCTTGCGACACCTTAGCTGCTCAGTGATTGTTTTCCCATATGTGCCTTGACTGGGGGTAGGGAGGGCAGCTTCAGTCGAGCCAGTGAACCCTTGCTTAAGCCAGTGATCTTAAACTAAAGCTAGCTGCCATGGGTCATTTCTATGATCCCATGCTCAAGCTGGAGACCCTGCAATCAAGCTGGTGAGCCTGTGCTTAAGCCAGAGATCTTGGGCTTTCAAACCTGGGTCTTCAGAATCCCAGGCTGATGCTCTACTCACTTCACCACCACCTGGTCAGGCTAGCTATTGTTCTTAATTCAGCTTTTGTTCATGAGATCTAGAGGCAATAGGGTGAGTGCCATCAATGGTTATTTGATGGTTAAAGGGAACACAGAGACAAGTAAGAGTTTTTGCAAAAATGTCAGGAAGAACTTCAGGATATTGGGATAAAAAGGGAAACTCAGAAACAGAAGAATAGAGAAGGGGAGAAGAGGGAAGAAAAGCTCCAGGAAAAGGAGGTGGGGGAGGCAGAAACAGAAGCAGTGGCCAGGTGTTTGTTTTGTTAGTAGAAGGTTATTGAGAAACAGATGTGGTAGGAGCAGAGTCATGACTCTTTCTTTTCTTCTTCTTCTTTTTTTTTTCTTTTTCGGAAGTGAGAAATGGGGAGGCAGAGAGAAAGAGTCCCCCATGTGCCTGACCGGGATCCACCTGGCAAGCCCACCAGGGGACGATGCTCTGCCCATCTGGGGCGTTGCTCCATTGCAACTAGAGGCATTCTAGCACCTGAGGCAGAGGCCATGGAGCCATCCTCAGTGCTGGGCCAACTTTGCTCCAATGGATCTTTGGCTGCAGGACGGGAAAAGCGAGACTGAGAGAAAGTAGAGGAGAAAGGGTGGAGAAGCAAATGGGCACTTCTCCTTTGTACCCTGGCTGGGAATCAAACCCAGGACTTCCACACGCCAGGCCAATGCTCTCCTGCTGAGCCAACCGGCCAGGGCCCAACCCTTTCCTAATTTAGACATTTTTCACAATTACCCTCAAGATAGTATTTTTTCTTAATTAAGTGAGAGGCAGGAAGTTAGGGAGGCTGAGAGACAAACTCTGGCATGTGCCTCGATGGAGATTCACCTGGAAAGCCCCCTACAGGGCGATGTTCTGCCCATCTGGGGCCACTACTTGAAAACTGAACTATTTCAGTACCTGAAGTGGGGCCATGGAGCCATCCTCAATGCTCAGGGCTCAATTTTTTAAACAATTCAAGCCATACTGCAAGAGAGTAGAAGAGAGAAAAAGAGAGAAGGAAGAGGGATGGAGAAGCAGATGGTCACTTCTCTTGTGTGTCCTGACAGAGAATTAAACCCAGGACTTACAAAAGCCAGTCCAATGTTCTACCACTGAGCTAACTGGCCAGGTCCCAAGAGAATATTGTGTAAAGAGGCAAGTTTAGGTTTCTCTTGTCATTTGGGTGCTTCTAAATACCAATTAGAATATGCATTTCATTCTATCTATTTGGTTTTAAATCTAAGGTGTTCAGGTTTGGTGTATAAAAATACATACATCTTCCAGATGGTAGAGACCAAAAAGAGTATTTTCATTGGTTAAAAAAAAACAAAGCTCTCTAGCATTTACCTGGAATGCTGAAGTCACCAGTTTGAAACCCTGGGCTTACCCAGTCAAGACACATACAGGAAGCAGCTACTACCAGTTGATGCTTTTCAGTTTTACCCCCTCTTTCCTTCTCTCTCTCTCTCTCTCTCTCTCTCTCTCTCTCTCTCCTCTTTATAAAAGTCAATAAATAAAATCTAAAAAAAGAGCTGTCTTATTGCAAAAGACACAAAGGACAGATTTAAGAAACAGGGGAGTCCACAAACCATAATTAATATTCACCAGCCGGGAAAACCCCTGCAAATTGCTTATTTCTCAGGAAACCTCATACAAATGTGAGCATTGTGAAGGAAACGCCCTCTGAGGGCAGCCTCTCATTCAGTACCAGCTCTGTGGCTGTAGCCACAGGCCGGCACCAAAACAAACATCTTTGTTGGGCAATCATCCCCTCCTATTTCCTACAAAAACAAACAATCTTAAATGAATAGAAGAAGTTCTGAGCCTGAGAGGACTCAGATGGAGAGGGCAGCAGTTCAAGGAAGTGGTGAACATAAAGGGCTCTGTGGATGGTGTACCCAATTCCACATCCATGAATGTGAGTTCACTTTAGGTTCCACTTCTGATGCTAAGTCTGCTACCTTAGTCAAAATGAAAAGCCAAAATGAGAGGTAAAAACATCTACAGTGGTATCTCGAGATACGAGCAGACCAACAACAACAACAAAAATTTTAAGATACGAGCTGCAACTTGGCCCGTATTTTTGTTGAGATCCGAGCGAAATTCCAAGATACAAGTCGTGATTCAGGAAGCTGCAGCTAGCTGGCATGTTGGTGCAGGGGTCCAGTATCGGCAGCACAACACCAGCATCTCATTCTTTCTCACGTATTATCCACAGAATCAAGTCAAATTTCATGCTCTGTACTCATTCTTGCATCATTTTTGCATTTTTTAGTAACTTTTTTTGTGTGCTATCATGAGGCCGAAGAAAGTGAGTGTAAAAGACAGTGGTGAGAAGAAGAAGAGAATGATGTCAATAGAAGTAAAACAAGAAATAATAGAATAACATGAGTGTGGTGTATGAGTGATTGAACTGGCAAGGCTGTACAACTGCAATACATCTACAATTTGTACCATCCTTAAACATGAGGATGCCATCAAAAGTGCAAATCGAGCAAAAGGTACTACAATTCTGTCCAAATGAAGGACAAATATCCATGAAGAAATGGAGACACTTCTGCTAGTGTAGGTGAAAGAGAAAGAGCTGATAGGAGACACAATGACAGAGACTGTAATATGCGAAAAGGCACGTATTATTTTCGGTGTCTTGAAGAAGAAAGAACCATCAACCTCGAAAGAGTCAGCAGAAGATACGTTTAAGGCAAGTCACAGCTGGTTTGAAAATTTCAAGAAGAGATCTGGCATCCACTTGGTAGAAAGGCATGGTGAAGCTGCGAGTGCTGACATTAAGGCAGCTGAGGAGTATATCATATGTTTTGCTGTGCTTATTGAAAAGGAAGACTACATCCAACAAGTGTCCAACTGTGACAAAACAGGATTGTTTTGGAAAAGAATGCCCTGGAGGACTTTCATCACTGCAGAGGAGATGAAGCTGCCAGTCCATAAACCCATGAAGGACCGTCTGACCCTTGCATTGTGTACAAAGTAAAACCACTGCTAGTGTATCATTCTGAAAATCCTCAAGCCTTTAACACTCACAAGATTCTTAAAGAAAAACTGCAGGTTATGTGGCACGCCAATACTAAGGCATGGGTTACACGGCAGTTTTTTATTGAATGGGTAAATCTCATCTTTGGTCCTGCAATGAAGAAATAACTTCAAGAAAATAAACTCCCAATGAAAGCATTACTAATCCTTGAAAATGCTCCAGCCCACCCACCTGGGCTTGAAGATGACATTCTCGATGAGTTCAAATTCTTGAAAGTTCTCTACCTCCCACCTAACACCACTTCAATCTTGCAACCTATGGATCAGCAGATTATTTACAACTTTAAAAACTTTACACAAAACACTTGTTCTGCCACTGTTTTGAGGTGACTGAATACAAATCTAACCCTTTGAGAGTTTTGGAAAGATCACTACAACATCATTATATGTTTACACATTATTGACTTGGCATGGCAAGAGGTTACAAGAACCTTGAACTCAGCATGGAAAAACTTATGGCCTGATGTTGCAGACAGGGACTTTGAAGGATTCGAACCAGAGACCGACACCAATATAGAGGGGGAACTCTCAACTGAGGAGTTGAAGGAGCTACAGATGATGCAACATACAGAGCTTCTGCAAGAGATTAATAGTGAGGAGGAGGCAGAGTCGGAGGAAGTGATTTCTACAAGTGAAATTAAAGATATGCTGGCAATGTGGGAGAAGCTTTCAAGTTTCATTGAAAAGAAACACCCATAAAAAGTTTCAACTGGTCATGCTTCAGCACTTTTTAATGGCACTTGTTTGTGACATTTCCATAACATTTTAAAACGCAGGCAAAAGCAAACCTCTTTGGGTAGATTTTTATTCAAAAGTCCTGCAAGTCAAAGTGCTGAAACTGCAGTCAAAAAGGCAAAAACAGGTGATGATTAAATAAAAAATATGTAATGTTAAACTTAGGTTAAGTTTGAAGTTAAGAAAGTGCATTTTTTATAATTAAGTTTTTGTTGTTTCATGTTAAGTAAAGAAAGTGCAGTTTTAGTTTTGTTTAAACTAAAGAAAATGCAGTTTTAGTTTACATTTAGTGTTAAGAAAGTGCAGTTTTAGTTTACGTGTCTACAGTGCCTGCATCCCTTCCTCTCTCCCTCCTCCTCCGCCATTCACCTCCGTTAGCTGCACTCGTCTGTCTCCAAGCTAAGAATACAGTACAGTACTAAATAACACTTTTTTCTTTTATTTTCTATATTTTGTTGTGCATTGGTAAAGTGTACATGTGTGTTTCTTAATTAAAAACATGTATTTTTCATAATTTAGAATGTTTTGGGGATGTTTCACAGAGCTGGAACAGATTAAATCTATTTCAGTTATTTTAAATGGGAGAAATTTGTTTGATATACAAGTTGACTGACTTATCAGCTCGGTTACAGAACAAATTAAACTCGTATCTCAAGGTATCACTTTGTATTTGGGATAAAAAGGAATTGCAATTCTGGAAGCACAGATTCAAATAGAAACCCAATAGTGTCCTAATTACAAGGTGAAGGCAAGGGGTTTATATGAGAAAAGGAAGGAAAATAATTTCATGAACAGAAAAAAATAAATTACTATATATGCTAACAAGCTGTGTTAATCTTTAGCTATACATGGCTGGTTACTGATTCTATCTTCAGAAATACAGCTCATAATCATTAATCCTTGTGATCAAGATAGCTACTTTCTTACTAGCTTTGCAAACCATTATTTTATTTTATTTTTTTAAAGATAACATTGGCTTGGCTCAGTTTGAAGCTTATTCTGCCCAGTTCAAGAAGCAAAACGTGAAAAGTAGTTCCTCTGAAATGATTGCTCTGACTTCATTTAAAAATGACTCTACTTACGTCAACTTTTTACACTTAAATAAAATCTCATTAAGAATCATGATATTTAAACATGAAGAAAAATGCATAATGAATATAATTCAAGTTTACTTGAGAGTAGGATAGAAGGAGGAATCCCTTCTTTCTGCTGTACAAACCATTAGAAGAGGTCCAGAGAACCTTAGTCCTCTGTGGTCATCTTTGTAGTTTGAAAACATGGATTGAGCTTGACCAGGCAGTGAGCTTTGAACTAGGATGCAGATGACCCAGGCTTGAAACCTTCAGGTCATCGGCTTGAGTGTGGACTCATCAGCTTGAGAATAGCTCACCGGTTTGAGCATGGGCTCACCGGGTTAAGCACGGGTTTGCTGGCTTGAGCGTGGGATCATAGACATGACCCCATTATCACTGGCTTGAGCTCAAAGGTCACTAGATTAAAGCCCAAGGTTACTGGCTTGAGCAAGGGGTCACTTGGTCTGCTGTAGCCCCCAGTTTCAAGGCACATATGAGAAAGCAATCAATGAACAACTAAGAAGACTAAAGAGCCACAACGAAAAATTGTTGCTTCTCATCTTTCTCCGCTTCCATCTGTCTGTCCCTCTCTTTGACTCTCTCTCTGTTTCTGTCAAAAAAAAAGTAAAGAAAAGGAAAAGAAAAGAAAAGAAAACATGGATTGAGGCTTCCCTGAACATGGTTATGATAGATACATGAATTACCAGAACTTCCAACTGCCCTTTGGTTGTTCCACCTGGCTACCTGACCTCACCCTTACTTGCTGAACAATCGCCCCTGAGGCAGAAGAGTTCCAGGAAGCTGGTCAACCACCTCAAGAAGGAGTGTTCCAGGAAGCTGAAACTGTAAAAGGGCACCTACTATAACTTCTTATTCAGTATCTCCTCAGACTC